>NW_024609857.1:192891736-194091736 GCF_016920785.2 Ixodes scapularis
CAGCTAAAACGCAAGTAAAATCACATAACGCGAATCAAAATTACAGTGTTCTGATAGCAAATGTTACTTCCTATCAGCAGATCTCCTTCATTTCGTCCGTGTTTTTTGGCGTATTATCCAGTCTTGAGGCGTATCGGTGTCAGGTGTTTTTTTTTTGTCACTCTAGTAGGACTCGGGCAGGGTGGGTAAACCCTCATGTCTCAATAAGGTGGATACTCTGCTATATAGAAACCATGCATTCTCGGGAACCAACCGGGTAAATACCTGCATTTTGTTCTGTTGTTATGCACAGCTCACATTATGGACGCTTTTGGGTAGGAACGGAGGTGTCCATTTTCGTGAGATATCAGTATCAATTTCCGTAGTGTTGAAATTAATGACTGTATGCCCTGAAGCCACGTAGCCGGCTTCTCCACCGAACACCAATGCGTAGTGGTGGCATGACAGATGCTTGTGGCTGCTGAACACACCACAGGCAAATGATATCCAATGTGGACAATCATAGATATTTTACATTAGAATCAACCATCAAATAGGCCTACATGTTGTCACAGAATTCAACAATTTTTGTTGTTCTTTGTTGGTTTGCGTTTTGAGTAAGATGCGCGAGCGCTGAAAACACAAGCTCGGAAGGGAAGAAAAAGAAAAAAAAGAAAGAAGGTGGAAGCTGCGTGAAGCTAGGCGTCGGCATTATGGCTGGTGGAATAACGAGCAAGGCTTCAGTGGTGTGGGTAGTTGAACCTCGAACAAGGCTTCGTCAAGATGGTTGGTGGGCCCTGAGCAAGCTACGACGATATGCGTGCGCTTGTGAGTGAGTGCTGTTCGGCACTACAAGCACCCAAGCCACCACGACTTCTCGGCTCCGACTGGTGGCACAAGGGACCGGACCACCACCGACATCTTGGGACCATGATTGGACTTTCCTCGTCCGAACTGTATGGCATCTTTGATTTGGCTTCTGTTCCCTTTGTTACGCTTTCGAAGCTGTTGCGATTTTCTTGCCGCGGTTAAGAAGAGCGGAAGGCTTGCAAGATATGTTCTTTTCCTTTATTACTTTTTTTATGACTCTGTGTGCGTCTTGTGCACCTTTCCTTTACTTTTGAATTTCATTACTAATAAATAGTGTTCCGCAACGCCAGACACGACTCACTCTCAATTCCTACAGCCTCTAAGGAAGTCGATCGCCTAGGTGTGGCCCTAGCACCTGGACAGAGGTACAATTCAAATTACAAGTTTGTTTGTTTATGGCATCTTTTCCCGAACCTGTGACAAACTGGCATCCAGGAGAGGACTCGAACCTGTCACAAGTTTGTCACAGGTTCGGTTGGAAAAGATCCCATAAACAAACAAACTTGTAATTTGAATAGACCCTTTGCAAAAATCCCAAAAGACAGGGCGCGCCGCGCGACGAATAATGGGAATCCTCGGTACGCCCCTCCTCCCGCTACCACGTGACCATGTGGCATATGGGAGCAGGCACACGTTACCACGGCAACAACTTTTGGAGTGGCCGAGTCGGTCGAGCGACGAATAACGGCTGCCCCTTCCTCGTCCCTCTCCTTTGTACCGGCTCTGTTGTCTGCTGCACCAACGCTTTGTCGAACCTGGTCGAAACCTGCCACGGTTGCGATGCAAATTAAATGGATTCGGTGACAAATCAATACAAGAAGGTAAGTTACGACACAAAACATATGTAATAAGTTCACATGTCGCGGTGCCTTTTCGCTGCCACAGATGCGGTACGCCGCCAACGACGTACGTTGTGGCGGATGGGAGGGATGGCGGATGGCTGCAACGGTTGCGCCTCCGCGATTGCGGCTCCGCGCGCAATCGCGGAGGCGCAACGGGAAAGCGCGTGATCTCTACCGAGGGTCCCAAAATTCCCTGCCGTCGTGGCGCTGTACGTTTTGTAAAGGGTCTATTTGACCGCTGTCTAGGTGCTAGGGCCACACCCAGGCGATGGACTTCCTGAGAGGCGGTGGGAATTGAGAGTGAGTCATGACTGGCGTTACGGAACACTATTTAATAGTAATGGAATTGAAAAGTAAAGAAAAGGTGCACAGGACGCGCACACAGTCGTAAAGAAAAATGAAATAAATAAAGGAAAAAAACATATCTTGCAAGCGTTCCACTCTTCGTAACCGTGGCAAGAAAGACAGAAAAGCTTCGAAAGCCTAACAAAAGGAACAGAAGCCAAATCAAAGATGCCATACAGTTCGGAGGACAGTCCAATCATGATCCCAAGATGTCGGTGGTGGCTTGGGTGCTTACAGTGCCAAACAGTGCTCACTCACAAGCACAAGCACATTGTCGAAGACTTGCTCAGGGCCCACCAACAATCTTGACGAAGCCTTGCTCGAGGTTCGACCACCCAAACCCCCGAAGCCTTGCTCGCCGTTCCACCAGCCATAGCGCTGATGCCTTGCTTCGCGTTCCACCACAACCACACCGCGTGCGGGTTCCACCTTCTTTATTTTGTTCCCTTACTCCGAGCTTGTGCTTTCGGCACTCGCGCATTTTACTCAAAACCGACACCAGCAAAGGAAGAACAAAAATCGTTGAATTCTGTGACAGTTGTCATGGCTGTGAATTTCTAGAGCGCAAAGTTGACATTTGCAACAAAGCTTGAAATAATAAGGCATGTGGAGAAGGAGACAAGAAGTCTTGTGCCACTGGAGCACACACGATCTTTCAAAGCACTTTGGACAAACTACTCAAGAAACGGTGTGACATAAAAGCGCGACAGAACATGTTCCGATGCACGGCATATTAAGACATCGAGAATCCACTACAGAGGTGGTGTAAAGATGTCGGGGCAAGCCACATTCCTATATTGAGACCAATCTTCTAAAGGAATGTGAAAAACTCCTTTTACTCTTGAAGTGAAAAATCTTCTAAAAGAATGTGAAAGATTCCTTTTAACTTGATGTGAAGAACTTCACTGCAAGTGGAGAGCTAGATTACCTTAAGGGCCACAATGGCATAGGAAAAAAGACCATCTAGGGGATAGATAAATGGATGCAAACGGCTGTACCTTTTGTAACGGGAAGTGGTGCCAATGTATGTGATGGGACTATTGTGGTGGCAGTGCCAGCGTCGAAAGAGAAAGTGAATGGCTCAACGATCAAGTGAAGCCAAGTATAAAGCCAGAAATAGTTAAATGCCTTGCCTAGAAAATTTGCCCGTAATGGCAAAAGCATCCCTGGCAAGCGATTCACAGTTTTCATGGCAGCTAACAGAACAAGGCCCAGATTACACAGATTTTGAAAACCAACACAGATGGCACCACAAAAATGTATCCATAGTGATGGGAAAGTTTAGAATGCCAAATAGTATGAAGAACTCTTACAGTAGAACCATCATATACGTATGAAACATGAAATCATGGGTGACTCGGGATCTCTTTGGCTGGGACTTTGGTGGCTGATGGACTGGAAAGCCGAGTTTGTGGACAAGCGTCCCAGCATGTGCCTACTTGATGACATGTGCCGCTTAACAGTATCCAGTTAAATTCTTAGCAGCCAAACACGACATCCAAGCTACAGCCGTTAGACCAAGGCATAATTCAAAGGTAGTGTGGATTGTGTTTACCATTTATAAATGTCCAGGCACGACTGTGATTTAGCCCATCCACAGGCTTTCGGAGACGATCACAAGAGCCAGCAGCTTGCTTGGGCAGCTCACTGTCAACCACTCTGCCCCTCTGTACACAGTGCCACCTACATGAGCGCCAACTGAAGAAGAAAAGAAACAATATCGGAAATTATAACTGCCATAAGAACATCTCAGCAGCAGATGCTACGGTATGGTGCCTGGAATCTGCCTCCAACTGGTGTGTTTAGCGTTCTATACCACCCATGTACTAAAAGTGGTCTCTAAGCGACAAAAGTAAATGACACCACAGGAGACGGCATGTCATGCTGTCGGATGTTGCAATCCTGGCGGTTGGTCGTACAACTTCTGGCAAAAAATATATGAGCTAACGCAACAGTCATTGTCATTGCAACATTCAAAATCCTGGCTGACAAAGCTTCTATTGACTGTCAAGCTGAGGGATACTCCCAGCAGAAACTACCTCAACTGCCATGACGTTCACAACCCGGAAAAGATCCCCTTGAAAGTCCATTGAGGAGCAACTGGGGTAACTATAGAGAGAATCTCTCGCACTATGAAGCCATTCCACAAATCTGCCATACGCAGCAGCAGTTCATTGAGAGATTTGAAGTTTGCCTTGGTCATACATTTCGATATGAGATTATATCTCTAGATTCTACCAAGACTCTAGCTTACAGCAGAGATTTATGGTGGCAGGCCGGTCATGTTGCTGGGTAGAAAGGTGCATGTGTCACACCACACGTGTCTTTTGCTGACATTCAGAGAAAGGAAGGCCGAATTTCCCTGATCGATACTGATTAGGGTGGAAATCTTCAGACTTTTCTTATCTCCGAATTCCTCAACATTACCAATTTTTCAGCTCATAGACACCCTGCACAATTTTGAGTTGGGTACTAATGATCATTAACAACTGCTTGAATCACCCGTACAGATATGCGGTAACTATACTAAAGCCCAATTTATTCTAGTAACACACAGCACCACGAAATTGCCGTAAAACACCCGAGCATACACCCATGTCAGAGTAAGCACTCAACCCCTACTTTTGAAACATATCAACTCATCAAAGGACATATTAAAGCCCATTCCCCTATTTAAAAAAAAAAAAGATATATATATATATGAAAGAGACATCAAGCGCGCTGTCGCCATGCGCGTTTATCTCCCCGACTGGCAGAGAGCATGGGGATAGAACAAGTAAAACGGCAAAGCAAGAGAGGAGAGGGACAACGTTCCGTGGCAATGGAGCTAAAGCTAGAGGGCCAAAGGACACCATTTCACTGGATAGCTGAATATAGTTCAACCACAATAATTTTCTGGGTGGAACTTAACCAATTAAAAACATAAGTAATTTTTTTTTTGTTTAGCTTTGACTTTAGAATGTCAGCATAACATTAGCCAGGATGTGCCAAACCTATAGCATTTCCTTTTTAGCTATTTTGTGTTTTCTTGGTTTATTTTCACCCTAGGTTTTCTAGCTCCCTGCAAAGTTAAGATGGCATCTTGATCATGTGCATCTTTGGGCATCATCAGTGGGGCGTATCGTTGGTACACTCTGTAAGCTCGCCCATTTGTTTGACGTGTGGGATTTTTACGAAGTATGGCAACCAAGAAATGTTAAAACAAACCAAGCAAGCAAGTGGAGTGCAACGTGTATGACAAGTAGGGCAGTGGGAACCGGGACTTCTAGTTGTTTCCGTGAACCGGTTGGTTAGCGAGCTCACTGGTGTGAGTGAGCAGGGGTGGTTCTCATTTGAACCCGTTCGCATTTCTACCTTCTCGTTTTTACCTTCTCAGTTCAACCCAGCGCAAAACGACTTTCGCGTTTCTCCCTTTCTCGTTTAAACCGTTCTCAAAACAAACTTTCGGGTTTGGACCCTTCTCAAAACGACTTTTCTCATTTTAACCTTTCTCATTTAAGATTTTCTCGAAACATACTTTCTGGTTTTGAGCATTGTCAGAAATACTTTTCTCATTTTAGCCTCTCTGATTTCGAACCCCAATTAATCAAACATCATGATCTCGCAATCTTTCTGCGGTATTTATGGCGAATTCGGCTAATTAATTGCCTTCGAGCCCTTGCCTGTGGCACCGGCGACCAAAAACGCGCCAGCGGCGCAACACGTGACCCTCTCCACCTGAATGCAAAGCACAGCGAACTGACGTTTTTATTTGACTGGGTCGCGAGTGAGCTCTGTTAACCTCTTCGATCATTCTATGGTACCATGAGCACGCTGTATACGCCAACAACATAAACTACGACTCTTTGAGATGCGTGTAAACAGAAGCGGCTACACAAAACTTTTCAAAATATTGGCATTACCACAGTCCGTACAGCTGACAGAATATTAAAATATAAAATCAATGAAGGGGCAGATGTATAAATCAGTGTGGTGCTGCCCGCACGCGCGTCAAATTTCAACAAACTTCGTTTGGATTTGCGATTAGCTGTTGCCACGGAGGCTTGCCAGCGTCGCTTTCCATATTCTGTTTACTGTTAGTAGAGAGTTTTTGTAGATCGTCCCCATGACTCCGATAACGATACCCGGTACTTCGCCACCACCTCCCTTGCGCATGCATAGTATCGTTATCGGGGCTATCGGGGGTATCGGAATGATCTACTAAAACTCTCTATTACCTTTATTGGAATCCTCAGTCTTCTCATTGCACCCCCCCTCCTTGAAACTGTAATGCGTGTTCAAGTTTCAAACTGCATCACTATGCATACTTTTTTTTCAGTGGTGTAATAACTTGTTATTACAGAGTTGTAAATTGGAGTGATGTATGATGCAGCCCGTGTCTCAGAGCAAACATACCTTGCTCAGGCTGGATAAATTTTCCAAAAATGTTGACTTTCTTTGAAACATAAATTATATTTCTCTTCGTTATTTTCGCTATCTTGTCTCAGAGCACAAAAAGATGCCTGTTCGATGGCTTCGTTTGCCACTCGAACCCGCTATTTGCCGCCTCAGCGAGCATTGTTTCGTTTGGTTCCCTATCCCGATCCGGATGGGACGATACTGGATACAGACTGGCAGACAAGCTGCCCGACCTCTTAGAGCTCGGGAAAACTTCTGCTGGTAAATTGCCGCTACACGCCTGAGAAGCGCAACCCGAAAAGCTTGCACCCGCCAGCCTTTGACCACGCGAACGCCCTTGCCGAAGATGTGGGAAAACGTTTTTTTAGGGAAAATGAACACCCGAATTGGCCATTACAAGCAATAACACACGACTAGCACAATGATCCATCCGCTCCACACGACGACATCTTACGACATACAGCGACAGAAGAGAAATGAAGTACCGAATCTGCGCTAGCACTTTTGAAACCACGTCACCATGTGACCACTTAGCTACGTCAACAGACTCGGGGTGGCACGCAGGCATAAGGAAAATTGTTTCATGTGCTATGCAAGAGATGGTGCCGCTTCGCTTCATAATCAACCTTCATCCTTAACTGTTTTTCCTTTCTCTATACCTCACTACGGTGTTCAAATGACAACGGGTTTAAATCAGAAAGGGTCGAAACGCGAAAGGTTAAAACGCGAAGGGCGTTTTGCGAATCGGTTCAGACGAGAAGGGTTCAAATGAGAATGGGTTCAAATGAGACGGGTGTAAATAAGAAAGGGTCGAAATGCGAAAGGTTAAAACGAGAAGGGCGTTTTGCGAATGGGTTCAAATGAGAAGGGTTCAAATAAGAATGGGTTGTTTCGAGATACACCCGTGAGCAGGGGTGGGGATCAAGCTCAGGACCCCCGGGTTCTGCAGCGCAATTTTTCGCTACGCATGTTATGAGCTGTGGTGTGCCAGCGACCCCCTAGGCCAGCCATAACTGAATGCGATCCAAATGGAATGCGACTTGGCGTCGTAAAGTGTGCGTGCTTGTATTTCAGCATATCCCACCCCCGCAATCATTTTTCAACACCAGCAGAGTTTACGTATTAATGACCTCAAAACGCAACAGCACTGATGAAATTTGTTCATGTGGCAATTTGGGTCAGTTGGTTGTTGATCATAGACAAGCGCCGAAAAAAATGCCGGGGTGAAGAAGTTGACGTAAACACTGGCACACTCGCAACTACCATTTATTGAAAAAAACAATCTCTTACATAGCCGTGAAAAATGTCAGTCATGGCTATAACCAAGGTTGACGTTATCAAGGAAATCATATTCTTTTGCTGATAAGGCTATAGATCTGTCACTTGCACAACTCGCGCCTTCGGCTATAATCTCAAACGCCTCGTGTAGCTTTCTAGTTACTTTATCTGGGTATCTGGCCAAAAATTCGGTGTCATCAAATGACGGGAAACAAGGGCAGCAGCTGATGTGCGTGGTTGCTGCAGCCGCGGACCTCGGAAAAGACAAATGCAAAACTAAACACTGCAAAAAATTCACAGAATGCACGACCAGAGTTGTGTACGAAATTCCAATGTCATGTGGTTCTGTCTACACAGGTCAAAAAGGCCAATGTATTAATGATTGCGCCCGCGAACATGAGGTGGCAACACGAGTAACCTCCATCAGGACATCTCGCCACACAATGCAGACGCTGGTTTTGCTCTCAGTCATTCGATGACACCAAATTTTTTCCAGATACCAAGATAAAGCATCTAGAGAACGACACCAGGCGTTTGAGATTAAAGCCAAAGGCTCGAGGCGTACAAGTGACACATCCATAACCTTATCGGCAAAAGAATATGAGTTTCTTGATAGAGGGTTACACCAGTTGTAGTCATGACTGACGTTTTTCACGGCTATATAAGAAATACTGTTTTGATGAAATGTTAGTTGCGAGTGGGCCAGTGTTCACACCAACTTTTTGTTTCTGTCTGTTTTTCCAGTGCTTATCTACGATCATGAAATTCACAGCTTCTCCTCAATCGAGGCTATCTTTGTTAGATGGGGACAAATAAAATTCTAGGAGATTGACCACGGTGAAATTTACCTTGCAAGTCTGTCTGAGTGCTTCAGTCAAATTGTTGGCTCACGTTGCAAAACGGGTGAAGCCTTCAGAAATAGATCTGAATATGCCTGCATGCTTGGCGATCGCGGTTCACCTCACCCAACCGCAATCCTCATACAAAAAGATGCAGTGTAGCAACTGCGTGGTTGACACGCCAAAACCGAAACTGAAACCTATACCAAAAAAAAACGAAACTATTTAGTGCGCTAATACAGAACCATTAGCACTGCCCGCCTCCCCCCTCCCTAGCTTTCTCTTCATTGCCAAAGCAAGTTGTGGCCAAGAAAAGATGGGTTGCTTTTTTGTTCTAACTCAAAGAATAAATTTAAGGCTTTAGTGAGAAAAACAAGCAAATGCGTAGCAACCATTTTTTAAGATGCTTCTGTGTAATAAAATAAAAGAAAAAGCAAACGGACGTTTTGTTTCTACGTGTTTGCGCAGTCAACTAGCTTTGCTAATGGCAGTGATTCGTAATTCCGTGGTCGGACCAAGGAACCACCTGACCATGTGCACCTTTGCTTTATTACCTACCCTATCCCCGAGCTCTCAAGGACCATCCCCAATTTAGAGTGGGTGCTTGCTCGGTATATTAGTTTGTAATGGTAATTTTTGTTTAGAAAAACAAAATGTCAGATAAATACTAGCAGAACCCTGGGGAAGCGGTGCATGGGCCCTGTTTTACCTTTTACAAAGCATCCTGTCTCGAATGGCAGCAGAGAAACGAGTGGGGCTGATTCGCCTGCAGGCCTTTGCTGAGTTGATGGCTGCTATCCAGACTGGCAGCTCCTCGGCAGCTTCTAGCCACCTGCAGTTTTAGAGCGCAGCTCTTGGGGGCCCGTTTCCGGCTTGAGCGGCGTCGCCGTCGCCGTCACCGTCGCCGTCGGCGTAACCGCGCGGTGCATCATGGGAAATGTCCCATAATGCACCGCGCGAGCCCCCCACCGGGGTCACGTGACCTTGTGGGGGGCGCGTGACCCCCTCGAGGTCACGTGACTCCCATCAGGTCACGTGACCCCTCGAGGTCACGTGAGCCCCCGAGGTCACGTGACCCCCGCCGATGTCGCGTGACCCCCCGATGACGTCATCGTCACTGATGACGTCACCGGCATCCACATCGTCATCGTCATCATCACTGATGACGTCACCGGCATCCACATCGTCATCGTCATCATCACTGATGACGTCACCGGCATCCGCATCGTCATCGTCATCATCACTGATGACGTTACCGACATCCACATCGTCATCGTCATCATCAGTGATGACGTCATCAGTGACGTCACTGATGTCGTCACCGGCATCCGCATCGTCATCACTGATGACGTCACCGGCATCCACATCGTCATCGTCATCATCACTGATGACATCATCACAGATGACGTCATCAGTGACATCACTGATGTCGTCACCGGCATCCACATCGTCATCGTCATCATCACTGATGATGTCATCATCACTGATGACGTCACCGGCATCCACATCGTCATCGTCATCATCACTGATAACGTCACCGGCATCCACATCGGCATCGTCATCATCACTGGTGACGTCACCGGCATCCGCATCGTCATCGTCATCATCACTGATGACGTTACCGACATCCGCATCGTCATCATCACTGATGACGTCATCAGTGACGTCACTGATGTCGTCACCGGCATCCGCATCGTCATCGTCATCATCACTGATAACGTCATCAGCGACATCACTGATGATGTCACCGACATTCACATCGTCATTGTCATCATCACTGGTGAAGTCATCAGTGACGTCACTAATGACGTCATCGGTACCCGCATCGTCATCGTCACTGATGACGTCATCAGTGATGTCAGTGATGACATCATCGGCATTGGGGGTCACGTGACCCCCCCTGTTTAGTTTAACCCCCCCCCCCCAGTGCCCTTCCCTCCTCCTCCTCAAGAGCTGCGCTCTAATTCGGCGTTACAGGGAGGTGTAAGCGGCTTTCACTTTTTTTCTTCATCATACAGACTTCCTGCAACACCACGAATAAAAATCAGACTGACATTCTGGAACAAAAGTGAAAGCCGTTTACAACTCCCTGTAACACCGAATTAGAGCGCAGCTCTTGAGGAGCAGGAGGGAAGGGTACTGGGGGGGGGGGGGGGTGAAGTGACCTGGGGGGGGGGGGGGTTACGTGACCTTGGGGGGTCACGTGACGATGCCGATGATGTTATCAGTGACGTCACTGATGACGTCATCAGTGACGATGACGATGTGCACTCCGATGACGTCATCAGCGATGATGACGATGACGATGCGGATATCGGTGACGTCATCAGTGACGTCACTGATGACGTCATCTGTGATGATGACGATGACGATGCGGATGCCCCTCGAAGTCACGTGACACCCCCAGGTCACGTGACCCCCGCCGAGGTCACGTGATTTCCCCGATGACGTCATCGTCACTGATGACGTCACCGGCATCCGCATCGTCATCGTCATCATCACTGATGAGGTCATCAGTAACGTCACTGATGACCTCACCGGCATCCGCATCGTCATCGTCATCATCACCGCTGACGTCACCAGTGACGTCACTGATGACGTCACCGGCATCTGAATCGTCATCGTTATCATCACTGATGACGTCATCAGTGACGTCACTGATGACCTCACCGGCATCCGCATCGTCATCGTCATCATCACTGCTGACGTCACCAGTGACGTCACTGATGACGTCACCGGCATCCGCATCGTCATCGTCATCATCACTGATGACGTCATCAGTGACGTCACTGATGTCCTCACCGCCATCCGCATCGTCATCATCATCATCATTGATGACGATGACGATGCGGATGCCGGTGACGTCATCAGTGACGATGACGTCATCGGCGAGGTCACGTGACCTGGGGGTGTCACGTGACTTCGGGGGGGTCACGTGACCTCGGGGGGTCACGTAACTTCAGGGGGGTCACGTGACCTTGGGGGTCACGTGACCTTGGGATGACCTGGGGGGGGCCACGTGACCTTGGGATGACCTTGGTTACGCCGACGCCGACGGCGACGCCAACGGCGACGGCGACGCCAACGGCGACGCCGACGGCGACGCCGACGCCACTCAAGCCGGGAACGGGCCCCTAAGAGCTGCGCTCTAAAAAAGTGAAAGTCGTTTACCAGTCCCTGTAACGCCGAATTGGAGCGCAGCTCTTGAGGAGGAGGAGGGGAGGGTACTGAGGGCCACGTGTTCTCGGGGGGGGGTCACGTGACCCCCCCCGAGGGCACGTGACCTTGGTGGGGTCACGTGGGGGCAAACACGTGCCCCCTTAGAGGTCACGTGACCTCGGGAAGGGGTCACGTGACCTCGGGGTGTCACGTGACTCCCCAGGTCACGTGACTCCCCAGGTCACGTGACCCGCCGGGTCACGTGACCAAAAGTTTTTTGCTAGATTTAGCGGGGAAATTTTTTTGGCTAGATTTAGCGGGGAAAGTTTTCCGCTAGATTTAGCGGGGAAATTTTTTCCGCTAGATTTAGCGGGGAAATTTTTTCCGCTAGATTTTGATGGGGAAATTTTTCCACTAGATTTAGCGGGGAAATTTTTTCCGCTAGATTTAGCGGGGAAAGTTTTTCCGCTAGATTTAGCGGGGAAAGTTTTTCCGCTAGATTTAGCGGGGAAATTTTTTCCGCTAGATTTAGCGGGGAAAATGTTTTCCGCTAGATTTAGCGGGGAAATGTTTTCCGCTAGATTTAGCGAGGAAATTTTTTCCGCTAGATTTAGCGGGGAAATTTTTTCCGCTAGATTTAGCGGGGAAAGTTTTCCGCTAGATTTAGCGGGGAAACTTTTTCCGCTAGATTTAGCGGGGAAATTTTTTCCGCTAGATTGGGGAGATTTTTCCGCTAGATTTAGCGGGAATTTTTTCCGCTAGATTTAGCGGGGAAATTTTTTCCGCTAGATTTAGCGGGGAAATGTTTTGCGCTAGATTTAGCGAGGAAATTTTTTCCGCTAGATTTAGCGGGGAAATTTTTTCCGCTAGATTTAGCGGGGAAAGTTTTCCGCTAGATTTAGCGGGGAAATTTTTTCCGCTAGATTTAGCGGGGAAATTTTTCCGCTAGACAGCGGGAAAATTTTCCGCTAGATTTAGCGGGGAAAGTTTTCCGCTAGATTTAACGGGGAAATTTTTTCCGCTAAATTTAGCGGGGAAATGTTTTCCGATAGAAAGCGGGGAAAATTTTCCGCTCGATTTAGCGGGGAAATATTTCCGCTAGATTTAGCGGGGAAATTTTTTCCGCTAGATTTAGCGGGGAAATTTTTTCCGCTAGATTTAGCGGAGAAATTTTTTCGCTAGATTTAGCGGGCAAATTTTTTTCCGCTAGATTTAGCGGGGAAATTTTTCCGCCGGATTTAGCCGGGAAATTTTCCGCTAGATTTAGCGGGGAAATTTGCCCATAATGCACCGCGCGGTTACGCCGACGGCGACGCCGCTCAAGCCGGAAACGGGCGCCTAAGAGCTGCGCTCTAAAAAGTGAAAGCCGTTTACAGCTCCCTGTAACGCCGAATTAGAGCGCAGCTCCTGAGGAGGAGGGAATGGTACTGGGGGGGTCAAGTGACTTTGGGGGGGGGTCACGTGACCTGGGGGGGTCACGTGACGATGACGATGCCGATGACGTCATCAGAGACGTCACTGATGACGTCATCAGTGATGATGACAATGACGATTTGGATGCCGGTGACGTCATCAGTGATGATGACGATGACGATGTGGATGCCGGTGACGTCATCAGCGACGTCACTGAGGACGTCATCAGCGATGATGTCGATGACGATGCGGATGCCGGTGACATCATCAGTGATGATGACGATGACGATCCGGATGCCGGTGACGTCATCAGTGATGATGACAATGACGATCCGGATGCCGGTGAGGTCATCAGTGATGATGACGGTGACGATGCGGATGCCGGTGACGTCATCAGTGATGATGACGATGACGATACGGATGCCGGTGACGTCATCAGTGACGTCACTGATGACGTCATCGGGGTCACGTGACCCCGGGGGTCACGTGACTTTGGGTGTCACGTGACCTTGGGTCACGTGACCTTTGGGGAGGGGTCACGGGACCTGGGTGTCACGTGACCTTGGGGTCACGTGACCCTTGGGGAGGGGTCACGTGACCTTGGGGTGACCTTGGGGTCACGTGACCTTGGGATGACCTTGGGGGTCGAGTGACCTTGGGATGACCTTGGTTACGCTGACGGCGACGGCGACGCCGCTCAAGCGGGAACGGGCCGCTAAGAGCTGCGCTCTAAAAAGAAACCAAAACTTGCTTCACAGATCAACAAAAGAACAAGTGCCAACATTATGCTTCTCTTGTTGTCGACAGTGCAAAGACCATGATGATAGCACCATTAAACTCAACCAAATATGGAAAATTAGCTTTTTGGTGACGTAATTATATTAAGAACAGTGTGCATGTCGAGCTTAGATACCGACTGGTACCTTAAGAAATCCTGGGAAGCTAAAAACACATTAAACACCACTTAGAAATAGCACAACTCGCTTTATAGGCACACGCACATCAATCAAGAAGCCTTTTGACGTGTCCTGCAGTGCAGGGATACAGATAAAATATCAACACCGGAGATGTGATCGAAATCCTTTGGGGTCAGTGCATTGCACATGTTTAACCTGAAGCTACTCTTTGTGCACGCACCTAAAGCGCCGTTCACATATATGCGACCGAGTACGACCGAGAGACCAGATTGGTTTTTAAGCCTCTTGCGACGTCTTAAGACCGGATGCGCTACAGCGGAGATGGTTCCAAGAGATCACAAGAGGCCTAAATACCGGTCTGGTCTCTCTCGGTCTTACTAGGAAAATAATGTAATTTCTTTAGATCTTGGTAATCTAGAAACAAACGAGTCTGTATATCCATCGCGACGTAGGCCCCCCTGGCGTATTCCCTTTTCAAGGACAAATTTTGGTCTACAAAGATATCGCCACCAGTTACCACTTCTATTAAACACCCTGTTTTCCCGTGATATTGAAATGCACTCCATTAGTCATTCTTCCATTCAAGAAGCTTTATAATAAGTAACCACCACTTTTTTTGTATACTGTTGATTGCGAAGTTGAATTCTTTATGTTTTTCTCGTGTTTATCCTCTGTATATGTGTATGCCTATGTATGTGTGCACATATTCGTTCTTTTTGTCTGTATGTGCCGGTGCCGCTCTTACCTTGCTCTGGGGTGCTGGTACTTGTCAAGCTGCAGACCTGCAGATTTTTTTCCAGCGCCCCTGTCACAAATGTACCGTTTGTGGCAAAAATAAACGAATTTGAATTTGAATTTGAATTTGCAAGAGTGTGAACGGGCCTTTAGAGGCGTTAAAGATGGTTCACACTGTTGCAAATGACTACAACCGACTTGAACAAAACAGGGTTTTAAGCCGCTTACGACTGCCATTACCGCTGTGCGGAGTGGTCATAAGCCGTCACAAGAGGCTTAAAGACTGGTTTTGTCGGACTCAGTCCTAGTTGGTTGCAACAGTGTGGACCACCTTCTAGACTAAAATAGTATCCAGCATTGGGTCTTTCCACAAATGTTTTAAGAGACTCCCTTTAGCTTTAGCAGAACCTCAGGTACTTAAAACCTGTAGTAAGTAGGGAGCCATCACATTCAAAGCTATCAGAGTATTTTAATCAAACCATTCAACCCCTTTCCTCAGCCATGTTAACTACTTGTGCACCCACGAGTTCTACAAGTCACGAATGTGGCCGGGGGTAAATTAAAACGTCGCTAAGGCAAGCCTCAATAATCTTTATTAGCGACAGTAGTATTCTGGGTGGCTTGCAAGGCTAGACAAATATGCAGGGGCACGTGCGCACGAGCGTCTGCTAGTCAATCAACCAGAGCAAGATTATTAAAATAACAAACAGGCAACAAGGGAGAAAACTAGAACGATGAGATTAACAGGTTTCGGTCAACACTTTTAAGAAACTCGAGGCCCGCCAATGGCGGATCCAAGGGAAGGGGGGGGGGGGGGCGGCCGCCCCCCCCCCCCCCCAAACAAAGTTGACCGCCCTCCCTCCCCCCCTCTCGGAGGGCAATTTGACATGGGTGCGCCCCCTTGCACAAGAAAGAATGGGTAGAATAGTATCCTTAAAACTTTCCCGCCCCCCCCCCCCCCAAAAAAAAAAACAGGAAAAAAACAACAACAACGGAGTTCTGGATCCGCCCCTCAGGCCCGCGCACCTCAAACCCAACGCCAGGCACCGCAGGCCAGCGCGAGGCACACGCCGTACACGAGCACGACGACGACACCCAGCTAGGAGCGTGTCCTATCAATCCGCCAAACGCCAGCGCCAAACCGCCACTCGAGCCGCACCATCCCGCTGTACGCGGCGCGAAAACCCAGTGCGCGCAGGCCTGGAGTTTCAAAATACTGGGCACAATTCAATGCTGTCGCTAGCGTGAGAAAGGACGAGACGACACGCCAAAGTAAAAACCACCCAATTCTTCACGAGCGTCGCCCTCCCGAACACACGCATGGCGTTTGTTCTAAGATCCGTATCCGACCGTTCGACAACACAGAACAGTCCGTCTATGCTGGTGAAACCTATAAACTAAGTTCATCGTGACGTGGCCATGGGGGAGAAGCCATAACTTCACAAACACCCAACTTCATCGAGTGGCATCTTCACAACGACGTCACGGTTCGCGGCACTTGTTAAGTTGAAACTTCACAGATTTTTAGGAGCGAGGAAGTCCCGAGAGGGAAATCTGGGGAGCACGCGCTTCCTCGACTGCGGTGCTATTTTTTCGGAAAAAAAGCTCAACAAATATACATATTAAATTCAGAGATATCCGTATTCGAAATACATAAATGACATCCGTTATTTTATTGTAAATAGTTCGCGTTTAAATGTAACTCTAAAACGGCATTCGAGGTTCGCGCCGCTCCTGCTCCGTTGTTTTTCTCTGACAGCGGCTGACAACAGCGGCTGCGCCTCGACTCCCACGGCGAAAAGGAAGAAGCAAGGGGCTTGCTGCTCGGACCGACGGCTCGACATGCTCATTGACTACATGTTTTCAAATGCAGTGTTGGTCCGGGCAGCAACCGAGTTTGCTCTGACCACGGCGGAGGGGACGGCCCTCTGGGACTTTATTACGGGTCGCCTCAACGCGGAAGGTCCAGCCTGGAAGAAGAGGGTTGAATGGAAAAGCTTGTGGAATGCCCGAGTGTGTGCCGCTCGGAAGCACGACGGCCTGCTGGCGGTGGAGGCGGCGCGGACGGGCGGTGGGGCCAACCCGGTGGGTCCCCTCAACGAGGTTGAGACCCGGATCCTGGCCATCGTCGGGAGGGACTCATCGAGGGGCTGCGGTGGCTTGCGTACCAGGCAGTCCCTCCCGTCGTCGTCCGAGGCCTCGGTGACAAACCCACGTTTTATGTAAGGCTGTGTCTAGAGTGCCGTCCGACGGCACTCCACTCGCGCCTACAAGTGCCGTCCGAAAGAAAGTCCGACAGCGCGTGTATCACTGGAGAGCTCGTTAACCCGCTCCCTGGCCTGCGTTCACGCCGCTTCGCGGTGACAGCAGTGTTGCCACAGCTCCACAGAAAATAGTTGTAGATTTCAGCTTGAAAAATCAGCAAAAAGTAAGTAGATTTATAAATTTCTGTAGTTTTGTTTTTATTTATTTGTGTTGTACGGTTATTGCATTAATTATTTTCAGAGCACCTGACCACTTGGCCGATGTGAGGCACACTGGTGAGGCAGCAGCGTATCACGTGTTGGAGCCATAGAGTTAATATAATGTACGCTAGAGGTTCAACTGGCGCTAGTGTCTTTGCGACTTCCGGGAGGCAAATTGAAGAAGACAGCAACCAGTCTACTTTTGCGGTGCTCCTGTGCATTCCTATGGGAAAACGCGCGAGCATATTGAAACATTTCGGCCGACCAGAGAGAAAAAACAAATGCTGTTTTGTGTTGAAAAGGAACTACACGTTTTGTTGCAATGCAGAAGAGGGATAGCAGTGATTACAGGGAATCTGCTTTGCAGCCTCCACTGCCAGCAGAGCTTCTCTACCAAGAGGAGAGCCTGGGGGCGCCTCCAGAGGTGCCGCCGGAGCCGGCCAGCCAGCCAGCTCCTTCAGGAGGTGGACAGCCGGCTGCTGACTGTGGTGAGTAGGAACTAACTCCCCTGTTGACAGGGGACACATGCATTCGGCAATTCTTGTATGCATTGAGAAAAGCTATCAATGGCTTGTACAGTCTTCTGCAATTTGAAAGACCCACTAGGAGCGCATGGTTGAGGCGGTGGCTGGCAGGGTCGCTGCGCACGCTTCAGGCGATTCCATTCTGCTTCGAGAGGAAGACACTCGGTGCTCAGCCGAGCATGGACACTCTTAACAGTTTTTGCTTTCGGTTTAGCGGAAGCGCGCGCTTCATCGACGTCATGCCCAAAGATATGGTCATGCAGGCTTGAAACATACGAGTTATCAATGCTTTTATCAGTTGTTTCTTGTGTAAAATGTTCGAATAGGCAATGAAAAATAAACAAATATAGAAGTTATACCTGAGTCCTGTATTTAAAAGATAAAATATGTTCAAGAGCGCATTCATTGGTAAGAAGGTTGGCATCAATATCGCGCTTTATCAGAGTCCAAACCATCGCAGGCTGCTCTCTGTTAGACAGCACGTGCCGCGTTAGTAGGACATAGCCCTGGCATGACGCTGACAAACTGTTCTCTGCAGCGAAACCGAAACTGAATGCATATGGCGCTTTAGCTTAGTGATGCCAACCACCGTCTCGGCCACGCACTCCTCGTGGGTTTTTCATATTGCAGGAGACTACATCTCACTCTAATGAAATCGCATGTCACTTAAGTGACAGAACCATTGTTGCAGGTAATGACTAGTGGTCCACGATCACAGCTTTGACACACTGGGATCATGATGTACTGCTCTCAAATAAAATAATCTCTTACAAAAAAAAAAAAAAAAAACTCGGCAAGTCGAGCAATTTTTTATTAGATTTGTTTGGGGCTTGGCGATTATTCAAATGCTCTGTCTAAAGATGCAAGATATATGAACAGCAATGCAAAAGAATGTGCCAGCTGAATCGAGTTGACAGAAGTGATGCTGCCACACATTAAAGGGGTTTGTGACGTGCATGTAGGTAATGTTTTGTTTGTGCCCAATTTATACAGGGTTGACTCATTGGTTCCACATTGATATCGTGCGTTGCTTGTGGCCCGTTCACACTGGAAGCTGATCCGCAAAGCAGTTTTGAGTGTGAAGTTAATGTTACAGTAAAGAAACTTGAAAAGTAGTGCAATTTTTACGCGAAAAAACATAATCTGCAGCGATAGCTGACATATATTCACTATTCGCCTACACAAATGTTACAGTAAAGAAACCTGAAAAGTAGTGCAATTTTTACGCGCAGGACATCATCTGCAGCGATAACTGACATATATTCACTATTCGCCTACGTTTCTTGGAGCCTGAGTCCCAGTTAGCTAACTTGCTGCTCGAGGCATAAGGCCAATCACTTTGCCCTTGGAACTCAGAATCCCCCCCCCCCCCCCCCCCAATAACCTGAACCAACTGGTTTCATACCCACTTTGGCAGTTGTATGAAATGTAGGCGAATTTCTGCTTAATTTCACAGCGTTGCATTTGTTTCCTTCCGTGCCCGTTAGAGGCCTCTTTATTTTAGAGCGCAGCTCTTAGGGGCCCGTTCCCGGCTTGAGCGGCGTCGCCGTCGGCGTCGGCGTCGCCGTCGGCGTCGGCGTCGCCGTCGCCGTCGCCGTCGGCGTAACCAAGGTCATCCCAAGGTCACGTGACCCCCCAAGGTCACGTGACCCCTCCCAAGGTCATCTCAAGGTCACGTGACCCCACGTGACCCCCTGAAGGTCACGTGACCCCTCGAGGTCACGTGACCCCTTCCAAGGTCATCTCAAGGTCACGTGACCCCATGACCCCACGTGACCCTTTGAAGGTCACGTGACCCCCAAGTCACGTGACCCCCGAGGTCACGTGGTCGCCTCCCCAAGGTCACGTGACCTCCGAGGTCACGTGACCCCCAAGGTCACGTGACCCCTTCCAAGGTCATCTCAAGGTCACGTGACCCCACGTGACCCCCAGGTCACGTGACCCCTCTGAGGTCACGTGACCCCCGAGGTCACGTGACCCCTCCAGGTCACGTGACCCCCAAGGTCACGTGGGGGTCACCTTTGGGGTCACGTGGCCTTGAGGTCACCCCCAGGTCACGCCTCCCCGAGGTCACGTGACCCCCTCCCCGAAGTCACGTGACACCCCCCCCCCCGGAGCATATTAAAGAATCAGGGGAGGAGGAGGAGAAGGGGGAGGGGTCTACCCTCCCCTCAGTACCCTTCACTCCTCCTCCTCAAGAGCTGCGCTCCAATTCGGCGTTACAGGAATTTGTAAACGGCTTCCACTTTTTTTGCCCATCTCTTATAGACACTTTAAACACGCGCCAGATTGAGCCGCCATTGTCGGCCTTCTTTTGTCTTTCTGAGGTGCCGAACCACTGAAGCGGGCGTTGACAAGCTTCCACAAAGGCGTATGCTGAAGAGAAGTACACAGTAACATCTAAAGTGGCAGTTACCCGTCCTGCTGTGGTAATGATCTAGTGAAGCAAACGGAATAAGAGGAAACATAAAGTGTTTGAGCAGCACAATCTGCCCAGTAAAATACACGTCTGAGTATTTTACTAGATTTAGTGGTGCGACAACAGGAAGGAAGAGAACATGTCCGAGCGCAGTAATTAACAACAAATATGTTCCATTAAAGTTTAATTTTAAGTGTCCCTTCCGAAAATAACTGGAGCAGATGGTGTACTGGGTGAAATTCAGGCTTAGCACTTTGGTCCGAGGGCAGGCATGTAGTCAGAATACACAACCCCACCCCCCCCCTCCAAAAAAAAAAAAAAAGAAACTCTTCCATTTTTCTGGGGTTTCCTTTTCCCCTTATACAGTATTTTGTCATAAGCCCCCCCCCCCCCCCCCCTCCCTCCCTCCCTGTCCCATTAGAAAAAAAATCCTGGCATCGTACCTGGTCCGAGGGGGTGTATCTCCTTCCACTTTGACTCGTTTTCTCCCCTCAGTTGCTATCCAGATTGTACAATAATGCCTCTTTGTAGAAAGGATGCAGCAAATCTTATAAGAAACATATAGCTATAAACTTACAAAATCTTGCACGACTAGGGCAAATAGGCAGAATACATTTGTTTTACATAGTTCAATTGCCTATTTGCATTTTACATCTCTTTGCAGGCCATGGAGGCGCAGACAACTGCACTCCAAGCGCAGACCACTGCACTACAAGCGCATTCTTCTGCAGTATGCAGAATTGTGGATTTTATCCTTAGCAAAGGAAGCAGCGATTAAAGAAAGTGTAAAAGGAAAAACAATGTGTTTGCTTCGCTTCATATAATTCCAAAACTGACAATAAAAGCAAGTGACAGAACCAAGCGCTTCAACAAGCTCAAGCAATTGATCCTCTTTAGGTAAATGGTCAGCTAGAACGAGAGGGGCAAACACAGACAGAGAGAAACAGAGACATACACACCGCTGACTATCAACTAAGACTTTATATTTCTTCTTCATCACTGTGACCCACAGATTCAAGCTTAAAGTAATGCCAGTAAATGACCCTAAATTCTTACAGTACACTACTAAATCAAAAGACTGAATAAATAAAATAAAATTAAAATTGAAACGAATTAATTCCATTAAATTATTAATTATTAATTTTGGTCCAACCCACAGACCACCGCCGAAACATATCCCTCCTAGTCCCTTTCACGGCGCCGTGCCACACTGCAAAAACTGCCTTTCTTTCTTGCTGACCGTGCACCCCAATTTGTTGCTGATATGCTGCTACCTTCGTTCTGTCTTATGTGTTCACCACACACTGATCCTCTATTCTGAACGTCGGGCAAAGAAGGGAACCGATCTGTCATGCAATGAAGGTGTATGCATCTCCGTGTCAGTGGTGTAGAATCTGTTCTTATTTGGAGGGAGGGGGGGGGGTATTGTATTGGAAACTTTATGAGTTGTGGAGTGATGGGAAATGCATCATGCATACACACATTATAGGGTCGGCTGCATTTCTGGGTCAGGGGGGACACTTCAGCCCTTTAAGCCCCTGCCCCTGGCTACACCACTGCACCCAGTATACTATACTTCTCAGCACCTGCTAGCAAACACCATTCTAAACAAAAGAGTAACTGTCGTGGTGATTCCAGTTATGCACTAATGCCAGCTCTGACATCGTGCTGCTGCAGTCAGGGTGGCGCGTGCATAGACACTTCACTTCTCGAAATATGGTGCTGGTGTGTGTTTGCGCAGCGCCCGCAGGTGACGTGGGCAAACATTAACTCGTTTGCAAACAGTGTGTTGGTATATATCTTGCACAATAGATTGATCTCACTAATTAGTTTCGTTAGGCCACCGCTGCCAGCATGAATAAGGGAACTGCAGTCTTTATGCATGCGCGACAACACCTCTGGAGCTCTGTGCAAGCCAAGCACTAGACTGCACTAGCGATCTTGTGCAATGGTGCCTGTCGCCTGTAAACTACAGTCATGTAGGCGTCACGCGTGCGTGGAACGCTTTTGTGAGATTAGTCTTTTAAGTTAACAGAGGAAAATATTTTTTTAACAGAAGTTATGACATCGATGTAATGTGGGTCGAGCGGTACTGGCCATCAAATGGCTTCTATGTTAATCGCATTACTGGTCGACATTCGGCCAGACTACAGTTTGGCAGCAGCCGGAATATTATTTTAGTTTTGAAAAGACAAAGGAGATGGCCCTGTTCAGTTAAGACAGCTAGTTTTCCTCCCTTTCGAGAAGTCCATGCGAAACGAACATGGCATGGCAACTTAAAGCGACCAAGAGCAAACATGGAAATTTCTAGGTCTTTGCCACATGACACTGACATTGTGACGTATCTGTATTATGCAGCTGTTGTGTAAAGATCCTTCATTTGATATTTAATATTCTCTGGCGATGCCTTAACTCAAGGGTGCAGCACAGTGCACTACAATTGAAATATTGTTACTAACAGCACACACTGATTAGCGAAAGCATTACGACCACACCTACCTTCTGGGAATGAGTGCGGCTAGCTGACTCGCCATTCATGCTATCTACCACCTGCTGCTGCAGATGGTAGTTAACGGCTGCCAAGGATACAAAAGGAGCATTTTAACGACTACATGTGCATGGATTGGAAATGGCTGGTGATTTAAGCAACTTTGACGAAAGGCAGATTGTAATGGCTTGACGGCTCGGAACAAGTGTCTCGCAAGCTTCAAAGCTCGCTGGGTGTTAACAAGCTGCCATCGTTACGTCCTGGCTTCATCAAAAAATGAGGATGTTGGATGGTTTTCTACTTGGTGAAGCAAAATAGTTATCTAACCGTGGCTCAACGGACGGCTAGATACAATGCAGTTTAAAGTACAAGTGTTTCTGAGCACACAGTTTATTGGATTCTGTCGAATATGGGAATCCGCAACAGCCGACCTCTGCAACTGCTTTGCGTACCAAACGTGGATGTACACGGAAATCGGTAGGTAGGTTTTACTAATGTTTTTTGGCTGGGCAGTGTTTGTTAGTTGGGGTACACAAAACGCACTGAGCACTTGTTTACACAGCCTCACCAAGCAGGCACTCGTCCTCTCGTAGGACGTGGCCTTGCAGGAAGGCCTCCCTCAGGAACGACATCCTCCACACGAAGGAGTCGTGAACCGAGCCGGGAAATGTGGCATCCACGTTCAGGATCCTGAGGTCAGCATCACAAACCTGAGAAAGTAGGCTCATAACTGTGAATATCATTGCCCCAAAAAGATACGTTTGGGCGATCGACAGGGACAAGATAGTTACTTCTGTCAGGAACTGACGACACAGCCAGACGGGTTAATTGTACTCGACACTTACGCCTCTCGATGCCGGGTCACGCGCACAGTAGAGAAACTCGGTACTCACGATCATCGCATTCGGGGCATAATAGTTCTTCCTGCACCAGTAGGCTGCCTTCGTGAAGCGCGGGTCGTTCTCAAACGGGCCCTTGATGACGATTTGGGTGCCGTCCCTTATTTTGTTTAGATTCCTACGCTGTGCGCATCAGTGGCATTAATGCGATTACTGATCAGTGAATGCGAGGTTCCGTGGAACAAGCTTTTTTGTGTACCTCATCACTAGCGCCACCTGCACATACGTTTTAGTATTACGCGACGCGTGGCCAAGGCTTTCGTAACTTTGTGGTGTGGTCCGTGCGGACTGCATTCCACGTGTGGCGGCGGTGTGAGGTGAGTTTGATGGATCGTTCCCACTTTAAATAAATGCTAAAAATCAGTTTCTCATACTGCGATACTAAGTCTTGACGTAGATGCAGCTAAAGCAGTCTTGCCTAAATACCAGCCAACATCTAAGCCTTTCTCGTGTCGAAGTTTCGCGGGTCGCGTTTCATTTGAAAAACTAAAGGCTTAGCACATGTCGATTTTAGAAAGCATTTTTTGCTTGAAGCTTCTGAGTCAAGTTCGTTTTCGCGAATAAAGCGCACCGCCAGGCTGTAATTCCGTAGGATGTGAAACTAAATTTTGTTATTTATTTAAAGTGGGGACGATGGATTTGACTCGAGCACCCGGTCATTCTTTTTAGTCTCGAAAGAACGCGGGGTCTGAGCGAACGGAAAATTGAACACGCGTGTTCAACGCTGCTGCAAGGTATGCAGATTTAGTTGAGCAGCATTCTTTATTCTTTTTCTTCAAATTGTTTTCTTGAAGCGCCATCTGATTTGCGATTAGTTAATTTGTTCTGGAATAAACAGCGGCCTCTGGAATCAGGTCAACTGTGTTCTATTGTCTTTTCTAATTTACACATGCAGTGCAACAGTTTCCTGTTTTTGTGAAATCAGACATGATGCTGTTTTACGGACCCTGCTTGCGGTTGCGATATACTGTCGGCACGGCCCGTGTCAATAAAGCCCGACGACCGCGTCACACCGACAAGCGCAATATTCTTAAAAAGAAAAGGAGGAAACGGGTTTTGGCCAAAAATCTAAGCGCAGAAACTCATGGACGAAGCTACGTCACGGGCTATGTATCGTAGCCTAAAAGTCAAATTTAAGCGCAACGTAAGAACACATTTGAAGTTGATGTAAATAAAAGTGGCCGCATCAAGTACTTCAGGGTTCGATAGAAAGCTGCTAAAAAATAATGAATGACGATAGTTGCTCGTCGTTCCTTGACGCGCTGAATCTTGCAAAAATAAACGACACCCGAAACCACTCCCCGGCAGTTCCGTGGAATCCTGGAGTTAGTGAATACAGTGAAGCGCCACAAAATTTATAAATGTTGGTAGCTGCCTGTCTACCCTGGTCGGCTCGGACCAGGACAATACAAGGAACGCCAAGGAAATCACTTCCCTGGCAGTTACATAGAGTCCCGTTGCCAATGACACGCTGAAGCGCCACTAAGACTTCAATGTTGGTGGCCGCCTGTTTACCCTGGTCGGCTCGGGCCAAGAAAATACAAAGAACTCCAAGGAAATCACTTCCCTGGCAGTTCCGTAGAATCCTGGGGCCCAGGAACACACTGAAGCGCCAATGTTGGCGGCCGCCTATCTACACTGGTCTGCTCGGACCAAGAAAAGACAAGGAACGCCAAGAAAACCCCTTCCCTGGGAGTTCCGTGGCATACCGGTGCCTGGGAAATACGGTGAGACGCCAGGCTGGCAGTTCACCGAATTCCCTGGGCGGTCCCGGTCCAGTCAACTACGGCCAATGACCAATCCTGGCCCCAGCTTGTCCGAGTAAGTGTGCTGCCTGGGGTGATACGTGGCGGCGCACGTATTGCGCGTGTTAGACAAGGGGCAGGTTTGCCAGTGCTGCCCGCGCAGAGATGCTCTCCAATAAGAAACTGAAACATAGAGACGTGTCCAAATTGTGCATATTTGCTGGAAGGCCGTAAAATGCTCTGCGTACTTCATATCATTGTATTGTGGATCAATTTAGTTAAAACTGCGAGTTGGGCTAGTTCGTACTTACGTAGTATGGTGGTAACTACGTCTAAAAACACGGACAAAAAAAGAAAGCACACGGGACAAGACGTAGCTTGCAACTGAACTTTACTCAAGGAAACACATAAAAAGAAGAATAAAAGCGCACATGCGGAAAGATGATGGACTTTAATTTAGCACCTGGAAAGCCTGCTGTCACTGTTGAGTGACCGATAAAAGCCTGCTCCTAATCGGATAAGGCAAGAGAAGGAAAAAAGTGTTATGGAAGCGAGTGAGCAGGCACCGGGACTTTTGGGGGATGCTGTGTGCGAGTTCTACGGCCACTCAACGTGAAGCAAGCAGAAGGTACGGAGAGCTTCCCAGACTTGAGTCATAGGTGACGGAGTTTGTGTGGAATAAGCTTCGAGCCACGCTGCCGACAAAAGCAAGGAAGGAAGTGGCGTCCAACGGTGTTACCTTTCTGGAGGATGCATGTACACTTTGCGAGGTCACGGATTCTCTAAGCAAGGCACCCAAGTTTAGCCTTGCGCCACGACAAAAACCTGTGGAAAGGTTGGCCTTAGTGACAACCTTCGCAGAAAAGGCTGATCCACAGGGCAAGGACAGACGTATTTCTGAAGGTGCTGATTTTCTTGTGCGCAATTAGGCTATGCAACAGAGATTTGTTAGTTCGAAAGGCGTTCTTTGTCATTTTATACAGAATAGCCTTAAGCTTCTAACTGCAGATAAGGGGGGTGGATTTGTTGTTGTGAGAGACGACTTGTACTTGGAGAAGTCCCGTCAAGCCATTGAAAGGCATTTCAGGCCTTTCCAGCCAGTTTCGCTGCCTAAGATAAAAGACGCAGACTAAGTCCCTGTGCCAAAGGTTAGAGTTGACAAGCTTGGCAAAAGAAGTACAAGCTGCAAAGAAGCTTAATTTATCAGTGTTTTCACGGCAAAAACTTACAAGACTGGGTGCCCGTTCATGGCAATCATCACTGAAAAAAACTTTTGGAAACGGGAGGAAGGAGGCTTCCTCTGCATTCATCTCTCGGAGGTGAATATGCGGGATCATTTTCTAGTAAGAAACTCTGAAGAAATGAATGAGCTTCTACGCAGCTAAGACTTGAGGAGGGGGGGGGGGGGAGGGGGGCAAATGAAGTTTAGATAGATGTGGAGGATTTATTTTATACTGTGCCATATGACCAACTGCTGGTGGCTGTGAGAACTTCCATCGAAGATATGGAGAGGTGCCATTTCGTAGTTCCACTCGAATAGCTGTTGAAGGATTTTTAGAGTTAATAACTCACTACCTCCAGAACACCTTGGTTTCTTTTGAAATGGAGTTGTTTGTGGAAAAGAGAGGGGCGTATGCATTGGATCGAGGGTGGCGTCTGCACTGTGTAATATTTTTCTTGCTTCGTGTGATAGGGCAATAGAAAAGTTGTTGGCAAGTAATTACAGGCTCAATATTTTTAGGTACGTTGACGATTTTTTTTGTTTTAAACAGAGATCTTGTAGGGACTAACGAAGATAATATGGTCTCTAGAGTGGTTGAGGCTTTTAAGAGTTGTGCGGAAGGCTTAAAGGGGCCATGAAACGAATTTTGGGTTGGGATGAATGATTTTAAATTGGAACTTTACTAATCGCATATCGTTTAGTTGGCCAAAAGAAATAGACTAGAAAGTCAAAAGCCAGCTTTTCGTTACGAGAATTTGAAAATATAGTGGACTATTTTGTACCTTCTTGCCTTCGAAAGCCCTCCGCCTTTTCACTATGATACATCCGCGGTTCCAAAAGCGCGTCACCGGCGCCAAACTGACGTCAGCAGAGCCCAGCTCACGCATTGGACACGAGAACTGCGTCACTCGGACGTATGCGCTCGTCAACAATCAATCCGTCGACGAATATTTGGATTCGCGTTCATAGTCAATGAGTGCCCTGAGGGAACTTATTGTCACTGGGGAATGGCAAGTTCTATAGTGTGCATAAAAGGCACGGTGGAAGCTAGGAGTTATCGCACCGGTGCCGAAGGAAGTTCACGACCACGTGATTTCACAATTCGCATTTGAGTTGAGGATTAGAGCTAAGGAGGAGGAAGAAGGAAAATCGTTTCATGACCCCTTTAAGTTTTACGCGTGAAACCGAGAGCGTCGGGCGCCTGCCATTTTCGGACTTCGGCCTTTTCTTTGAGAGCGACCATGTATGTTGGGCGTAGGAGCCCCAATCAAAGCAAAAGCTGCTTCCATATGACTCAGCCCATTCGAAGCTAGTAAAGAGTGGAATTGCCTCTAGTTGTTTGGCTGCCTCCTTGAACAAATCTTGCCTTCACAAGATGAGTTTTAGTTTTCAGTTCCTGCTAGACAGATTGCAGTATGTGGGGTTCACTTCCCGCTTCTCATGTGATGTTGCTGAAGGGTTGGTAAAGAAGCTGAAGAGGCTTGTTGAGGGAGAGGAGGCTGAGATGGCAAGGCCTGAAGTTAGTCCTGTTGTCCTGCCTTATGTGCAAAAGGTCTCTCACAGCCTGAAAAAAAAGGCCGAATACATTTCCCATTCCTGTACTTTTTTCTGCCCCAAAAAAGCTTTCTAAGCTTTGCCAAAGAATAATAAATAATGCAAATGTGCCTGATGACGTGAGGGGGGTGTGCGGTAAGCATCATGCCCCCAAGTTTCGGTAATCTGCCCTAGGGGTCACTTACGAGGTTTCCCTTTCTTGCGGTAGGCTTTGCTGGCCAGACGGGGAGGTGCATTAATGATAGAATCAGAGAACACTCCGCCGCCACCAGGCAATGTCCGTCTGGCCACTTGGCTGTACATTGTGATAGGTGCGAGTGTCAGGCCGAGCTTAGCAGTACCAAGATTATGGTGAAATTCCAAACGAAATTAGAACGCGGGATACATGAGTCATTCATTGTAAGTGCCCGTGGCACGAAAGTGTTTATCAGTGCTCCTTCTGTTGCCTTATTTGATAAGCAGCAGGCTTTTATCGGCTGATAAGCAGCAGGCTTTTCAGGTGGTTAATGAAAGTCCATCATCCTTCCGCAGGTGCGGTTTTCTTCTTTTTTTCACCTGTTTCCTTCAGTAATGTACAGTTGCAACTTGCGCCTCCTCCTCTGTGCTTCTTTCTTCGTCCGTGTTTTTAGGCGTATTTACCACCATGAATTTAGTGTTTTTCGATGATGCCCAGTAACATTCTAACTGAAACCATCCCTTTAAAATCAATGCATAACAATGAAATTACCCCAAAATTAACAATACTCAATTGTATTGAACGCTCATAATTTTCCTTAATGGGCCCTTCGACACGGGCCACTATGGCGTCAACCTTTTCTCTGTGCGATGCGTAGTTTTCGCAGGAGTGATTTTGCCCGCATTTCCGCAAACACCTTGTATATATAGAAGCGTTTGTTTTTCGCCTTACGCAATTTTTGTTTGAAAAATGTCTGCATAAGATTAAGTAACGTAAAATTGGTGAACGGAATTTAATTGTGAGATTGGAGTAAACAGTACAGATTCGTCTATATTATATATTCATAGCCACCGATACCGTTGTTTCCGATACGGATACATGACTGCGCCATAGCGATCCTGAACAAAAAAAAAAACGGGACCTATCACAAGTGACTGCAGTGCTCCCGTATACAGCAGAGTTGTGAACGCTCTGGCCCCAACCAGAGCGTTCACCGATGTCTTTCTAGTCCATCGACAAAGACATCATGGCTGACGTATAAGAGCTCCTCTCTGAGGCCTATGAAACCCCGAGTTAGTGGCATTAAAGTGTGTGTGTGTGGGGGGAGATGTATAGAAATGGAGAGATGAGAAAGTGTGGGAGACTGAGGTGGGAGACGACGGGGCGGAGGGCACGTGACATGCGGTTGACCGAGGAGGCACGAGCTGGCGCCGGACAGAGCGTGCTCCGCGAAACTGGAGCCCGGGCAAGAACGATGGAGCCGGTCTGGCCCGCGGCAATCTTCGGAGCGGTCCGCCAGCGAAATTTGGACCATAACCTGCGGGAGTGGCGAGCCCTTGCCGTACCGGCCTAACTCTAAGCCATGACGATGCCGGAACGATTTCGCAACGAAACTCTGGCTACGATAGCTCGGAACAGCTAGCCTACGCAGCGCCGGCGTTAGGAGGACGATCCGCAGGCCTGGACTCCTACTGCGAGCTCTTAATGACGGGCGAGAACCGGGGTCGGCGGGCCCGGACTGCAGGCTCTCGAGAACGGGCGACCGGGAGAACGGTAAACACATTCGCTGTCTTCTCGTTATGTTTTGTCGCTCCTTTGGAGGCGAGCGAACTACAGTCCGATTGGGCGGCTATTATATAGGGCGACCAAACAACTTTTATTATTATTTATATCGTGAATTAAATTAGACGAGCCTTCCTATGTGGATTTAGATAAAAGCTTTCCCGCAAACATTATTCTTCGGTTTCCTTATTTACTGTAACAGGATACCTTGCCGGGCGGGTTGGTCGAACTAGGGTACCTCAATGTCCTTCTGTTTGGGGTGATGCCACCCTTTGTAGTTAGAGCCACTGTATATGGCAGCGTAGCTGTCAGAGTAGTGACACGACGCAAAATTATCTAGATGCACGATGTCAGAAGCGCTGATAGTGATCTCCATTTTGGGCCTGGAGGTTGCCATGATAACCGTGCTTCTAGCGACGCCGGGCGGCAACTTTTTTAGTCTAGTTGATATCTCCATTCGTTCATTGAAAAGTGGTATAAGACGCTTGGCATCGCGGTACGGCAAGAAGCTGTGGAGGAACGGTGCCTGTTTTTTCTGAAAAGAGACGATTTGCAGCCCGGGGACTGTCGGGCGACGAGAGCTGTTACGGTATCGTACGTACAGTCAGAGGCACTTTGACCTGCGACAACGGAGCGAGCGGCCACGGGGAACACTTGCCGTATGCAGCGCTGCGTTCGCTTTTTCACGCTGGGGAAGAGGCTACGGGAGCAGTCCACATTTCGCTCCCGGGGGAGGTCGAGTCAAAACAAATGCCCCTCGCGCTAGAATGGCCTCCTATCATATCAGATAAGCTCTTTTTTCAACAATATTTTTCCTGTGCTTTATTTTTCGCCCTCTCTTTGTAAATTTTGTCTGCAGTTCCTCAAGGGGCCAAAACGCTCCGCTGTTTCATTTTGATCATGGAAAGTAAGTTAGGAATGACTAATAGTTCATTTATAGGTGTGCACTCAATATGTGGTAGCATGTAAGATTCCTAATAATTCCGTGAACGGCCAAGGTAAAAAAACGACTGATAGGGATAGTTTTTTCTGTGTCTAATTCTGTGTGCGTGTGCTCGGGAATTTTGCAGCTGCAATAACAGAAGCATTGTTTTCAGCGTAGTCTTTATTTCCTCATACCACGAAAAGTAATTGATTCGTCTTAGAATTTATTAAAAGAATAATGCGATTCCTAATCACATCTAGTCTGAAGTTATTTCCAGTAAGCTAAAAGAAAGAAAACACACAAAAAACCGTGGGCATCCGACACTACTAACCGCGCACTCCCGCTGCCCCAGTGCTTATCACCTCTCGAAGGCGCCTGGGTATGGACTCGTAGAGGTTCCTGGTGAGGCTCAGGATGGACTGGAGGTTGGTCCATTCTTGTTGGACTGCTTCCCAAAGGACTTCTGAAGAAGCCTGATGAAGGTCCCGCGTCAAGAGATTCCGTTTCATTAGTCCCTATATGTTCTCGATGACATTTGGATCCGACGACCCTGCTGGCCATGTCAATTGCCTTACACCTAAACCGTCGAGCAGGCTCTGCACCCGGCCAGCCGTGTGAATTGGACTGTTATCTTGTTGCAAGATAAAGCAGCCGTCGGAGAACTAACCATCCACGGCGAAAGGAAGCAAGGTATAACAGAGTATGTCACAGTATTTCTCCGACGTCAGCCTTCCGTCGATTCGCATGAGTGGACCCAGTCCTTGCGCAGTTATGGCCCCCCATACGCTGACCGAACAACAACCGCTCGTTGCGACTTCTTGCACGTAGTGAGGGTTATACCTGTATAAAAATTAAAAAAAAAAAAACACCTATTCACTCAACTAGAAGAGAGAAGGCCAAGAAAAGTTTGGTACGTGGTTTTTGGTCTCACCGTTTTCAAGTAGGACGCTACACACGTTTCTGCTGGTCCCATTCAGACGTGAACGTGAACGTCTGTGAAGATGACTGAGGCCCAGTCGCTGGCATCCCAGTCCCGGTGGGCCTCTGCGAATCCACGTCTTTGCTCCTTGTGGCGTGAAGTCAGGAGCGGTTTTTGACATGCAATACGACTCCGAAGCCCTGCGTCGTGAAGCCGCCGCCTGATGATTCGGAGCGAAACTTGAAAGCCCAACTGCCCTCGTATTTTTGCTGCTGTTATACTTGGCTGGTCGAAAGCTGCACTAGCGATCCGCTCGTTCTCCTGACGAGTCGTTGAACGGGGTCTTCGCCTGTGCGCCGCATCAGCTATACGCCCTTCATTCCTATACGCTCGCACGATGCGATTTACAGTGTTCACTGCATATCCAAATCTGGAAGCTATACTTCTTTGACTTTGTTCTGTCCCGAGACAGGGCAGATATACTAATTCTATCTTCAGGTGGCACCCGTGACATTGCGGCAACGTCTGTGAGTCGCCTGAAGGTCAGCGTATCTTATAAGCCGGGCTAAAACAAAGATAAAAGTATATCCCATGCTTCCAACACGCGAATAAAAACTAACAAACTTAAGCAGTCTTGGCGACTTCGCGATAACTTGTGATAAACCCATCAGCCAGCACTTGACAGAAATTTGACGCTTACTTTGCATGCGTTTGCAATTTTTTTTTATATATATTTCTGAAACAAGACAATGAAGACGTGGGCTGTAAATGTGGCATAACATTTTTACAGATATGTGAGGAAAAGGTATACGTTTACTTTTAGTTATATATTTCTTAGACTGAACCGCGAACCGTGAACTGAGATCATGTTGGAATCATTACGTGCGAGAGAGCTGAAAGTAATGCTCGACGGCTTTACAAACTCATGCTAAGATATGAGCGCCAGAACGGAAGCAAACCGAGACAGCCTTGCCAAGGGAACAATAAGAATACTTTAAAAAAATTTAAGTCGGCGTATTTTGCTAACCGCTTCGAAATGCCGCGCCCTTCGTCATGTCTCCCTTCCGTCTTAATCACACCCCCGCTTTTACAGAATGGACCAGTCGGCCAAGTCTCGTTCCCAGAACGCCGCGGCAACCACTGCGCCCCATACGGCATTTTGACTGCTCCGCCTGCGTTCACGTTGTCGCAGGTCAAATTGCCTCTGACTGTACACGGATAACGCGAGTGGTTTTCGGCGCCGCCGGGATGGCGGCCTCTTCGTGGGGCGAACGTAACGTCCTAGTACTTTCGAACTTCGCTCCGGTAGAACAAAATCCGATTACGCCGGCCACGACAGGACGACTGGCTCGGGATATGACTGCCGCTCGACTGCCCCATAGTGAGCGAGTATATGCTCAGCATCATACTTCTTCAAGACCCGATCATCCCTGCAAGATGAGATTTTCTCACCGACTGGTGAGGAGCGACGTCGACGGGGTTCAACCAAGAAGGACGGCATGGTGGTCTCTAGAGAATTGTCAACGCCATCAAAAGTGACGGACGCCGGATATGAGGTGTTCTTGCCGACAGGCCAAATGGTCGTTCGGAAGTTTACCGGCTTTCAAAAAGTCAATATTTTTATCTGCTGTAGCACACATATCCGTATTAAAGGGAGCATGAAATTATTTTAAAACTTCTTCTTCCTTACCTGTAATGCTCAACTCAAAAGTGAACTGTGAAATCACGCAGTCGTGACATGCTAGCTGACCAACTAGAGGCTGTATAAATATCCCCACAACCCCAATTTTTTTTTAGGGCACCGGTGCGATGACCCCAAGTTTTCACCGTGCTTTTTAAGCACACCGTAGAACTTGGCATTCGCAAGTGGTGACAAGTTTCATCAGGGCGCTCATTGGCCAGGAACGCGAATTCAAATATCCATGGCCGAATTGATTGCTGACGAGCGCATACATCCGAGCGACGCAGTTTTCGTGTCCAATGCGTGAGTTGTGGTCGGCTGACGTCATTTTGGCCTTTTTAGGCATTGTAAGGAGGATATTTAGAACCATACACACATGATGACAACGTCATAGCACACTGACATTAAGGAGCACAAAACGGGCCCAGCTACAGAAAATAAATATTACACTCGTAAGAAATAAATACGTCTGTAACTTATTAATTACAAAGACGAACACACTTCTGACCATCTAAGTTTAATAGTATGGGTTGATGCATTGTTATGTAGCAGGACATTTCATATTTGAGCAAACGCCGGTTTTTCACTTGGAAAACAAATAAAAAAAACTGTGATGAAATGCAAGCTATTGCAACGAAAGCAAGTATATCAAAATGTTCAGAACTGCCAATTCGTAAAATTGGCGATTAGTAAAAAGGTTTGAGATCGCAGGAGCTTCCTCGCTAAAAAATGCTGTGATTATTCGGTGACACAGGGCTGAAACAATTTCCCCTAGGCCCTACACGCGCCGTATAGGCACGTGTAGGGCCCAGGGGCCGTTATGATTCTCAGAAATTCAGACTTTCAAAGGAAGCTAGAAAAATGCGAAGATTTTATCCTAAAAGCTATGTGGAGCGCAAGTTCGTCAGCTTCTTTTTGCAGGGGTTGTGGTGACGTCAGAACGCCGAGATCTGAGTGGCTCCGTTTGAAGGATAGTAAGTAGACCTAAAAGAAAGCTGCCTTGAGGCTTACCCACTATTCTTTATTCAGAACCAATGGAATTTGTTCTTATTATTTATTATTTCATTTGCAACGCTCAGTATTCTACACGAATCAAATTTGTGCCATGTTTTCAACGGGTGCTGGCAGCTTGTGTGGACGAAATTCGCTCTTGCTTTTTTTTTATGTACCACTGTTCATCGCTTGCTTTGAGAAGACAGTTTGCTGTGTAAATATATTGACAAAAAAATGAAAATGCAGTCCGATAAAACTTGGCCTCCTTGGGCTTCCAAAAAAAAGAAGAAAATACTCGTTATTTTAAGGTGGGGATGGTTTGTGGTGGGGCTCCATCGTTGCATCCCGCATTGGCCCCACAATAGGCACCAACTAGGGAGGGGGGGGGGGGGGGGGGGGGCTCGGCTCTCAGGAAAGCAAGTGCCTCCAGGACCTACACCTCATTCACCTTGTATGTGCACGTGACGGGTGCTTGCACATATCGGCAGGTGTCGCCCATGAGCCGGAGCAGCCAGAGTAACTACCTGCTCCGATAATGCTTCGAGGCGGCCATGTTTGATCGAAGGCCCACACTGGGAACCAGCCCCACTTCTGCAGGAGGCGTGCTGCAGCGTGCAGAGAAGATATAGTGTGGTGTTGTCCCGTTATTTGTCTCGTGTTCTCTCTGCCGGCCGTAGAACGTATTAGGCGAAAAAGACATCCATTTGCAAGCTATAGTTATGCGTTGTGTGGTCAGAGGTGTCTGGATGTGTCGGTCACTCCGCGAGTGTCGCAGACTCGAGCAACGTGATCGTCCTCCCTGCCGTCTGCTTCCCAGACTTTGGAAACGAGCTTTAAAACAATGATTATGACCCAGTGGCTACACATAATGTTCAATGGTTAAGACACTTTGTTCGATTTCAGAATGGGGTGTATTCTGTAAAGCACGCAGCATGCTTTGCTCGAAACTGCCCCTGCGAGGGGAGGGAAAACGGAAATTGGTAACGGTTACATCCTAAAGGTGTTCTATTGGCGTGGTGATGGGAAAAGAATGTTTTTGCCCATACTGGAAGGGACAACAATTGAAGATGGCGGGGCCCTTGAGAAAAACTACTACTGCCACAAACCTCCGAGTTTTTTTTTTTTTCAAGTAGTTTTATGAATCTCGTAAGTACTATGCTGTGCATAGTACTTGGGAGATTTGGTTGTTGGAGGCAAAAGCGATGCTTTTGGTGTTTGGAACGTGTACGTCTTAATAAGACAACGTCTAATTTAAAATTCACCGGCTTGTATCTGAATTATCCACAAAGAGGAAATTGGGCGGTGCCAGGAGCCGAGCTTTTTTTACTACGGTTCTCGAGGTGAAGATATGGAATGCTTTGGTACTGACACACCGTGATTCCTTCTGTTGGTTTAGACGAAAAGCTTCTTAACCACAGTTATGATATACGGATTACCCACTGTAGAATAAACCTATGGTTAAATTACCGTATGGCATTAGGGAATAGCTGAACACGTGATCTAGACTTTGTGTCAATAATATTGGTGAAAACAACCAAAGCTATACTATTTATGGAAGCAATTTAAATTGTTCTCGACAAAATAGCTTTAATAACGCGAAAGTCTTTCATTTACCCAAATTTTTGCTCCCATGAAAGCTCCCTCTCACTAAATATTGGGGAAACTAACCATTATTTTTTTTTTTTGGGGGGGGGGTTGTTTGTTTATTTCTTTTGTAGGGCATTTTGGTTTGCTTTGGCCCTCGTGCTTACCGGCGCTTTCTTGCGATATGTGCCCATCACTGGATAACAACCACTGGTGATCAAAAGAAGAGCGCTTCTTTCATGCAGACAACCTTTTTCTTCATCTCTACGTAGAATTAATAGCGCGAAAAACGATACAAAGGGTGCATGCATCAATGCGATTGTTGAATAGCAATCCACAAACATCGCGGTAATACAAACCGCTTGGGTGTGAATAAGAGTCGGTAAGTCGTTCCGAGGACGCCGGTAACGATACTTGATATTAGGGAGTTTCAGGGAACCATTTTTGTACATCTTATACGGTACGAACTGCGCATATGCGAGTCTGCTAGCGCACGCACGTTTCGTACCGGAGGGCCCATTGTAGCGTATCGGTTGTGTACAAACTGTTCCCTCAGGCTCAGAAAGTGTTTATTGGCCTTAGGGAAGGAAGGGAGGGGATCGGATTGATAGCTTACGAGTTTGGGTCAAGGCCGGGGAAGGGGGTTTTGGGGACTTATAGGATGTCAGCCCCGCCTCGTGGATAAAATTCAAAAGCGAGGTCATGACAGCTCGACATTTGTCGGGAGGACCTTTAGCATGAGTCCATTCCTTTAGGCTGGTTACGTCTGGTGGTATGTGTTTCCGTCTGATCTCTTCCAACTTTGGGCAAGCCCAAAGGAGGTGATACTGGTCGACAGAAATGACGGGGTCATTACAGAAATTGCAGTGGGATGCTGTGGGTCGCGTAGACCAACGTGCCATGCTCGCCGTGTGCATGCTGTGTTTGTTACGATCATCCGGAGCAGCACCGTGTTTCCCTTGCCCATCCCGCTCGCGACCGGATGTACACATGGAGTCAAGGCCGCCCTCGGGGTCTGTCTCGAGGTTTGCTTGGCTAGTTGGTTCGCCTCCTCGGGATCGTAGTCTAGTTCATCGCCGTCTTCACTGAGCTCCGGCGCGAGCAAGTACCTGCGATCTTGTAAGTGACTTTGCACACTCTTCAGCTTTCGGGAGATATCTAGCTGCGCGCGAGCCTGAGAGTGAGCTTGTTCATTGCCCTCTGTGTCCGCGTGGGCGGGTATCCAGGATACTGATGGTTGTGCCGTCAACGAGTAGCTGAAAGGCCATCCGCCGGACCGCCTTACCCTTCTTGTTCGGTGATTGACTGTTGCGGCATTCCGTGCGGGCCGTCGCAGAGTAAAAACCTGGAGGTGTTTGGGCCGGACCCCCTCTTCTATGATGACGCGTAGCGCAGGTTGGATGGCTCCAAGTTCTCCGCCCTTAAACGGCAACTCCGCTTCATTTTTGGTTTTGAAAAAACAATGGAGTCCTCTTCAGTATCGCCTAGGAAGAACACACGTGAAATCTTACGACGCAGTTCTGTCTAAATATTTCCTAAACGGTCCGGCAAACTTTGCAACTCGCCAAGTTGCCGAAATTGGCTGACTCGAGCGGGCGAATTCAGGCGCAACCAACAGCGCAGTCAAGGCTACGGCATGGGCGGAGCCAACTTTGAGCTAAACGCCATCTACATGGCCCCCTTTTGCTTGTTTTCACTTCTCCGGGCGAGCGTAGCGCATGACGCCAGCAACGTTGCCTCTCGGCGCTCAGCAGTGTCCACGTGATTGGCGTAACGCGCCTGCGCAGAGCGTTTCTTGGGAGCCGTCCGGGCGCCCGCCGTGGTCCCGCCGTTACCGCCGTCTTCCGCGTCACAACCGCCGTCGTCGTCTCGCCGATTGTGATTATTAGAGAGTTTTAGTAGATCGTTTCGACTCTCCCGCTACGCTATACGCTAGAGCGACGACGCTACGGCGCATGCGCGCTGCTAGCGGAAAATCAGCGGAGCTGCGGAGGCTAGCGGAGGCGCGCTGTTCTGCAAAAATAGCGGGGGAGGTAGCGGGATGTGCTAGCGCGGGTCTCGAGAGAACGAGTCGTTGCGAGATTAGGGAAGGCCGGGGAGAGCCAGCGTTCTCGATCACTTCCAAGATGTCCGCGATGTCCGCCGCGTTGAATGTGCCCGCTGTGAGGTCGCGCTTCATTGTGGCAGACGACATTCTGCTGCTACAAGAGATAGCAGCGACAAACCCATTCGAGGACGACGACAGGTGGCGAGAAATCAGAGAGATGGTCAACAAGACAACCGGAAAAAACTTCACAGCTCGTGCCATACGCGAACGCTGCGACCTGCTACTCGGCCACTTTCGTCGAGAAGACAGGGCAAACTTAAGAAAGTAAGTACAGTAACCTCTGTTCCTTGAGCGTATTTTAAGCGCAAATCGGCTAAACATTCGGTCTGCGGCTCGTTCCGAGATCCACTGCCTGAACTGACCTGTGCAGGACTGGCAAGCGGTGATGCAATGAGGGCACAGCCACGGATACGCCAGATTTATATTCATAGTAGGGGTGTCGTGTTTTCGGAGTTTATATCTTGTGAAATCAGGAGACTGTTTTACGGAGCATATATTTTGCAAGGAAATCGTTGTTTAACGCAGTTTATTTTCGTTCTATTTCCAATTCTCCGAAATAAATAAAGAGATGGTCTGCGTTGCTCTTTCCAAGATTTTCCAGTGATTTTTCCCGCCCCGGCCAGCGTTTTTTAGCCAGCTCATATCGATTCCCACTGTACATTTTATTTTCCTTTTTAATTATAATGCAATTAAATGAAAAGGTGCAAGCGAGCTGGACAAGAATGACGAAAGTAATCCCTGGAGAAGGGGAACAAGAGGGACAAAGGACAAACATAAATCTCCAAACACTGCTAGGTGACTGGTGAGCGACCGAAAAAATCCGCCTGGTCCGGGTATCGAACCCGGGACCTCTCCATTACAAGTGGAGCGCTCTACCAACTGAGCTAACCAGGGGTTAGATGTCAGTAGAGCAAACGGGTTTTATCAGCCGCCACCAGTCGTACACCAACAAGGAAGAAGCTTGCAATTTAAGGTTATAATTATAATGCAATTCAATGCAAAGGTGTAAGCGAGCTGGACAAGAACGACGAAAGTAATCCCTGGAGAAGGGGAACAAGAAAGACAAAGGACAAACATAAATCTCCGAACACAGCTAGGTGACTGGTGAGCGACCTCTTGTCCCTCTTGTTCCCCTTCTCCAGGGATTACTTTCGTCATTCTTGTCCAGCTCGCTTGCACCTTTGCATTTAATTGCATTATAATTATAACCTTAAATTGCAAGCTTAACCCTTGTTGGTGTTCGACTTGTGGCAGCTGATAAAACCCGTTTGCTCTACTGACGTCTAACCCCTGGTTAGCTCAGTTGGTAGAGCGCTCCACTTGTAATGCAGAGGTCCCGGGTTCGATACCCGGACCAGGCGGATTTTTTCGGTCGCTCACCAGTCACCTAGCTGTGTTTGGAGATTTATGTTTGTCCTTTGTCCCTCTTGTTCCCCTTCTCCAGGGATTACTTTCGTCATTCTTGTCCAGCTCGCTTGCACCTTTGCATTTAATTGCATTATAATTATAACCTTAAATTGCAAGCTTCACCCTTGTTGGTGTTCGACTTGTGGCAGCTGATAAAACCCGTTTGCTCTACTGACGTCTAACCCCTGGTTAGCTCAGTTGGTAGAGCGCTCCACTTGTAATGGAGAGGTCCCGGGTTCGATACCCGGACCAGGCGGATTTTTTCGGTCGCTCACCAGTCACCTAGCTGTGTTTGGAGATTTATGTTTGTCCTTTGTCCCTCTTGTTCCCCTTCTCCAGGGATTACTTTCGTCATTCTTGTCCAGCTCGCTTGCACCTTTGCATTTAATTGCATTATAATTATAACCTTAAACTGCAAGCTTCACCCTTGTTGGTGTTCGACTGGTGGCAGCTGATAAAACCCGTTTGCTCTACTGACGTTTAACCCCTGGTTAGCTCAGTTGGTAGAGCGCTCCACTTGTAATGGAGAGGTCCCGGGTTCGATACCCAGACCAGGCGGATTTTTTCGGTCGCTCACCAGTCACCTAGCTGTGTGGAGATTTATGTTTGTCCTTTGTCCCTCTTGTTCCCCTTCTCCAGGGATTACTTTCGTCATTCTTGTCCAGCTCGCTTGCACCTTTGCATTTAATTGCATTATAATTATAACCTTAAATTGCAAGCTTCACTCTTGTTGGTGTTCGACTGGTGGCAGCTGATAAAACCCGTTTGCTCTACTGACGTCTAACCCCTGGTTAGCTCAGTTGGTAGAGCGCTCCACTTGTAATGGAGAGGTCCCGGGTTCGATACCCGGACCAGGCGGATTTTTTCGGTCGCTCACCAGTCACCTAGCTGTGTTTGGAGATTTATGTTTGTCCTTTGTCCCTCTTGTTCCCCTTCTCCAGGGATTACTTTCGTCATTCTTGTCCAGCTCGCTTGCACCTTTGCATTTAATTGCATTATAATTATAACCTTAAATTGCAAGCTTCACCCTTGGTGCTGTTCGATTGGTGGCAGCTGATAAAACCCGTTTGCTCTACTGACGTCTAACCCCTGGTTAGCTCAGTTGGTAGAGCGCTCCACTTGTAATGGAGAGGTCCCGGGTTCGATACCCGGACCAGGCGGATTTTTTTGGTCGCTCACCAGTCACCTAGCTGTGTTTGGAGATTCATGTTTGTCCTTTGTCCCTCTTGTTCTCCTTCTCCAGGGATTACTTTCGTTATTTTCCTCTTCCCTTGCTCATGGGGATGACCTTCCAAGTACCCATGTGGCTTGACCACATGCGACAAAATGTGAAAATTGATCGGATGCAGAGTTTTGTATTCCTGTTTGATAAGAGCCAAGGGCTATGTTGATGCAGCTTGACTTTTCATGAGGCAGTTACTTGCTGCAGGTGTGACGAAATAAAATGCAGGGTTGTTGCATGCAGATATGCTAAATCTTAATAACTCAACTCACATCTAACAATTAAAGATACTAAATCACCTTGTGTTGAATTGAAATACTCCTGCTGCAATAATTTCCATCTTATTCTTCGAACACTAGGTCTGGCACAGAGGAGCAATACTCTGAAAAGGAGCACCTGCTCCAGGAAATAAATGGCATGGCGAGGGAGTTCGGCCACCAAGTCAGGGTCCAGCCCAGGAAAGTGGGCATGACGCCGGGCAACGCCATAGGGCCAGGCACCAGGACCAACAAAGCTTCTGCCAGGGCAGAGCTGCACGCCGCCGATGCCATCAGGGGGACGGCTGTGACGGCAGTCAATGCAGCAGCCGCTGCTGCGAAGAACATAGCCAACGCAGAGGAGGTAGTGGACGAAGGTTTGGACAACATTATGGGCAAGTATAATCTTCATAGACCAGCGTCCGAACTCCTAGTCTCCAGTGATAAAAATGGGGAATATTAATCTCAATTTCAGGCTTTAGTGAAGAAAGGGGCTGTGCATAAAACAAGATTTTTGCTTTTCACAGCACTCTTGGCATCGGTGTCGTTCTTGGAGCTTCATCACTATGCATTTCCGACATTCTTGAACTACGGTATGCACAAAGGTTTCTAAAAAACGAAAAACACGAAGTCTTGCAAAAATCATAGCCCCCTACAGTGTTGTGGCATCAGCATATACAAACATTGCGGTGCCCATCGAACAGAGCAAACACTGGTCCACAGATATAGATGACAATTTGATTCTACTGGAATGTGTGATGACATACTTTGTTACAAAAACGAATGGTGTTAGTTTCATACATTTATAAGGCGATTCAGGTATCTTTATGGTTAAGCTTGAAGTTTCACAAGCCACAGAGAACTCGCGAGGCTGCCTGTAGTCTGGAAGGACCCTTAATGATAAGAAAATTCACCCAGAAACTTACGTTCTTTGAAACCATTATCTCTCCCCGAGCCAACCTTTTCAATTGCACGCCCCCTCCCTCTTCCAGCCTCTCCTACACTTCTCTGCTTCGTTTGTAGATGCTGTAGAAGAGAACCTCAGCCTGTGTAGTGTGCCACATACTTACATATGCTTCTAGCATTCGTTACAATGCCTTTGCACGATTCACAATAGGTTAACGCTGTGCTTGAGGCTGAGCGTTGCCAAAACTGTGATTTCACTCAATTTCTTTCACACGTTATGTGCAGGTGAGGAGTCTCCAGCGTCTCTTCTACTCATGCAGATGAGTGAGAATGGCGCCATAAGCACGCCTACAGTTGCCACGCCTGCCACCGGAGGTCCTTCGCAATCGACGTGCACCGATGGGGCTAATGGGTACGATCGCACGAGGTCACCACCACCACCTAGGGCAAGAACTGCGGCACTGCGAGGTATGAATATCAATATTCACTAAGCATTTTATGATTATCTTTTGTGGAGTGTTTCCAGGACCACTTGCATCTTACTTGAGTAATTTCTACTCTAGGCAAGTCTTGTACTAGATATCAAGACTCCCAATCAATTGGAAGGAAGCATGCTGAATTGAGCGGTGTCAAACACTTTTGCCCTCCCAAGCACGAAGAACCTCAAATTGCATGTTTCATTAATTGCGTTGTTCAGCAAGTAGTCTAAACTAAGCTCTTTCTGCTGGAAATCGTTCGATTTTCATGGGTGCAGCTTGTCGGAATTTAATTTTTTCAAGAACAATTCGAAGTAAGTAGCACAGGGCTGAAAAGAGCTTCAGGAGTGGGTGCTTATGTAGCTACCTACATGCCACAAGCTAAATTAAGCACCTGTGTTGAGCACCTGATTGTTTTGAGTGTGTGAGCCATCAACACAAAGTGCCCAAACTTCATATAAGAGCTCTCCAAACGGCATGTTTTCTGCCGTTCGTGGCATTTGCTGTACCAGCAGTGGAGGTTTCCTACGCTTCCCATCTGCTCTTATACATTCTTTTTGTCAGGAGAAAAGCTTCCCTGTGGTAGCCTGCTTCCCCCGCAGCAAAAAGAATGTACCGTAGAATACCGCGCATCCGCCCATTCCACATTAAGCACCCATATCCAAATTTTTAAGATATGAAAAAATATGCACAGTACATTTTTATGTAAAATTATTGACCGGACAAGTGCCAATCCCCCATTTTTTCGTGATTATCTCTAAATTTTGAGTGGGCGCTTGTCCGGCATTTTACACTATGAAGGGGGATATAGAGTGTAAAAAAGCCTTCACTTCCGTCACGGCAAATGTCGCAAATGGCCGGAAATGAATCCTATTTTGACAACCCTTTACGTTGCTTTGGATAAAGTGCGGCAGCAGTGTTGAGGCAGGACTAACAAAAAAGGCAGGTTGAGCAGCAGGCAGTACCACATTAGTGAGGCTTCACTATTTTGATTGGCACTGTACCTACATGTGTGCTGAAGCCTAGGTTCTTCGGTCCGGCATTAGGTATGCCATGTGCAACGGCTGCAATTACTTTTAATTTACATTCAAAGCATAGTGAATGAAATATGATTTTGCCTGGGGACTCCATTAGCTGCCAGTGATTTTGTTAAATATGTTCACTGCAGCTGTTGACGATGCCCACCCGAGTGAGTTAATTCTTTTTGAGGTGCTTGGTTTGCAAATAATCAGTTTCATCTTAATATGGTGGTTCAACAAGAGCTACAAATGTGGGCTCAAATGTCTGGAAGGCACTTTTAAAGCAGGGGTTGCACCTCGTATCAGAAAGGACAGAACGAGCCGGTTGGTAAGGATAATTAAACTTGAAGAAAACAAGAAGGACGGACGACCACAAACTTCCATTGGAAGTTTGTGGTCGTCCGTCCTTCTTGTTTTCTTCCTCAAGTTTGATTCTAATGAGAGCATATCAGAACATTAGAAACAACCAGTTGCTTATCGTTGTACGGGTGAACCATATCAGAACTGTTTTCACTCTGCTGTCATTTTTCCTTTTTACACATGACTTTCTGCAGGAAAGAAGAAAACTCGCGATGGGGACGTGGCCGCCTTCTTGCAGCAGCGCAGTCATCAGGAGCGAGCCATTCGAGAGAGGTAGCTCGATGTAGAAGAGCGGAGACTCGCTCTAGATGAAAAACGGCTGGAGTTCGAGCGTGAGCGATTTGCCGAGGAAGCCCAGGCGAGAGCCGAGGAAAGGCGCGAGCTCTCCGAACAGCGACAGATCATGTTCGAGTTCCTGCTCGCTCAGGCCAAAAGGAGTTGAAGATTTGTGGCTCTACTTCCAATAAATGGAGATTACACATTTTATTGAATATGATCTGCAAAACATTCCAGTAATAAAGGACACCATTTGCAGTGGCAAATCTTGTTTTAACCATGAACACATCGGAAGAAGAAAAAAAGTAGATTGATATAGTCTGGAAGTTTTTGATTTTGCTGAAAATATAAATATGTACAATGCTTGAGGGCAGGTAGACACACTGTACAATATAAACATGTTGGATGGCACAGTCTGACGAGGTGAAAGCAGATTTAAAAGAAAACCAGCTGCTACTTGGAAAGCTTGGCAACGAGACACCTATTTCTGTCATCTATTTTGCTACTGTAAAAATGGCACGCACTATCCCACTTACATCATAGTTCATTGAAATTGCCTTGTGCTTAATCCATACTCTGTTTACCGTTAAGCTGAGACTGCAGCTAATGCCACAAACACGAGAGCTCGGGGTAGCTGCTTTGAAGTGTTCTTAAAGCAGAAAATGCACTCATGCTAGAAATGCATCTCTCGAAGCTAGGAGCGCGGCCTAGCTCTCACTTGCACTTTGGCTGCAGTTTGAGCTGAAGGGTGAACAAAGTATAGTTGGGTGTTGTCACATGCACGATTTAAAGTGACTGCTAGTACTAAAACAAAAGTTTGTAAAGTTTGTAATTTACTCAATAGTTATGACAATGGAGCACAACACAGCATCATATCATGCACTTCAGATTTTGCCAATTTACTGCAGTGCAACCAAAAATTCTATTGTAAACTTGAATGACTAGCAAGATTCTATTGGTACTTCCAGCCAAATTGAAGTGGAATAAACTATGTTAAGTGTCGAAAATTATAAAGGGCTACATGCTTGTTCACTGACAGTTAATAAGACTACCACAAGATGCACATACAATAAATTTCTTGCTGCCGGCTCCTTACATTGTTCGCAGTTACTGGCGCCACCAGACGCTGCAGGCTCTGCTCCATAGGACAGTTAGTGCTTTCGCATTAAAAACAGACAACAAATTTTGGACAGTAATCTAGTGCTCCTGAATCTCGACGGGTGATTTAAAGTGCCATAGGAGCTTTCAGCCTGCAAATCTGGTACATCACACCTGAGTATTTCGTGGTATACAGAAGCTGTTTGCTATGTTTTAGAAGCTTTTTTTTTATAGCATTCTAACGAATCACTGAATCACTTGGAGAACTTTGCATGCAGGTAAAAGTAGGTTGACGGTAGATAACTACATTCTCACTGAAAAGGATGGCGCAACAGGGTAGCTTCTTTATTCGCGCCGCATCCAATTAAGGTTCACCATATTTGACAGTACTTATGGGCTATTCACGGCAGTGCACTTGCAAGCAAAAAGCAAATTGTTGTGTGTATGTTTATACAGCCGGAATTTAGTCTGCGTCAGTGGTCGTCTAGTGTCTCAGCTGTAGATGAGCAATTTAGCCAGTGCGGTACAACCGCTAACGTGGGGTCTTTGACGTGCACCACGCAGTAGTGATACGCGACCGCACGCCCGTACGATGCTCATCCAGATCGAAACGAGCAGGGGCGGGGATTGATCCCAGGATCCCTGGGTTCTGCACTTGTAAGAGATGTGAGGCTTTTTTAAGAGGCACTCTGTCATTTTTAAGTATCGGCAATTTCCAGCCTTTCATGCCACATAAAATCAAACAAAGAAAACTACTACCTATACTTCGTTTCAGCTTCGGTCCGAGCGCGGCCGATGTTATGAGCCGAAGGGCCAATCAAACAGCGGAAGGGGCACGACGTCATGGCGTGCTCTCTGCAGTTGATAGGACTAGCCGGCGGAGGAGCGCGCACAGAGAAACGGCGAATACTGGCTGGTCCTATCAACTGCAGAGAGCACGCCATGACGTCGTGCCTCTTCCGCTGTTTGATTGGCCCTTCGGCTCAAACATCGGCCGCGCTCGGACTGAAGCTGAAACGAAGTATAGACATAGGCTGGAGATATTCCATCAGTGTCGGAGGTTCCAGATCAAAAAAGCTAGTGATTTGGCTTCCGTAGATACAGGTGTGGCAGTTTGACAGAAGGACAGCCGGTATTCGCCATGAGAGCCACTTTTTCCTTGCGGATATTTTTATTCTTTTTGAAATCGACAAAGGCAAATTCAGCTACAACCTTGCCGAACCCCCATTCAACGGCTTGCCTTACGGTACTCATTGCTTTGTTGAATTCCACCTGTGTTGGGGTCGCCTTTGAGCCATAAGGCTTGAGCAGAAGTGGCCTCAAGGGATAGGCCGGGTCACCATACAGCACATATGAGTGGCCATCCACCAACTGCAACAATTTGTCGTTGAGCCGGCTCTCTCGCAGCATACCTGCAGGGGAATGAATTGATGCAGGAGATTAAGTGTGAATCATCTGCAATTAATTTACATTCAGTTTTAGCACAAATAAGTGGAGCATTTCTGCAGGCAATACAAATAATTAACAAAGTTACCTGGAGTAAAAAATAAAGTATAGACATACCATGAGGTTCCTGTAAGGTAAGTCAACATCACTTTGAATAAATTCTATCCCATCGCCATACAGCGAATTGTGCTCATAATGCTGAGGGCTCCACAGATAAAAACAGGTTTTAAAACTCCTCCTCCAAGCCATCAATCATGACCCAGCCACATATGGATTATGGGCACTGCTGATTAAGTCATAATGCCCTCGCTAATCAACTGCTTTTGCCAAATTACCCAAGCACCAAGGAGCACTCTGGGGATGTATATGAACTGCATACGCTCACCTTAGCAATCTAAGAAAGTTTAACTAAATACCCAAAATGAAGCATTGACAAACAGACATGCAAAGTACCATTTGTTTTATAGACGCGGCCCTGACGTCATGCAGCTGCGGTGGCGCTGTCGGCGGCACAGCGCCATGCGCGGACGCTTCACTCCTCCCAAATTCGGTTTCTGCGCACGCGCAGTGCCCACACCTGGTGTGGGCAAAGGCGGGCTTGTTTGGAAACAGCGTGTCGGTCTATATTCTCCGCTTTAAAAGTTACTGCTGCAGACATCATGTGTAGCACTTGTAACTAAACTCTCAGCATGCTCCTTGGTGCTCGGGTAATTTAACGAAGGGACTATTTTTTTTGGAACTTCACCAGTTCTTCAAAAGTGCAGTTGGGAGACGTTAACGGCATTTTCTTTGTGTTGTAGATCCTGTTGTTGTATGCCCCCTCGAGTCTCCTTCTTTACAGCTGCCCACTGCAGAGAAGTGCACACATGCAATGCAGGGAAGCTACTACATTTGCATGTCTTTCTTTTCCTCCCTTTTTCATTTGTTTCCCAATTCACCAGGAGGTGCTAAGAGACTAAGCCATAGTGCGTAATGAGGACTCTGCCGCCTTTTACAGTTCTAGCAAGAGGCAGTTTACGTTGTGTGTAGCAAAAGGCAAAAACTTGCACGAGGAAAACCTCATGTTCTACAACAACAACAAAAACAAAAGAAACAGCTGTAGAACAGGTACTGATAGAGTAAAAGAATTTGAAAACATAAGTCTAGCAAAGGGTATAAAGTGCCGAAAAAGTATGCACTATTATTCCCAACGGGGACGTACAGTCATCAATCAACCCCTGCCCAGCTCACGTTTTAAATACTCGTACTCATCCGTACCTAGGGCAAAGACGTTTCGCTGGCGCACTTGTTTCCCCTAGTCCTAATCTCAAAAGCCTTATGTAGTTCGCATGACACCTTGTATTTTGCCAAAATTTCTGTGCTGTTGAATGACGGGGTGCAAGAGCATCTGCTGCAATGAACGTCTAGATGCCCTGACGGTGTCGTCTTAGTGGATGCAGCGTGTTCACTGGCCCAATCATTCACACCTCTGCAATGTACCAACTGGTCCATCTAAGCCCATTAATAAGTCTACCACACAGAAACATAAATATGAAGCATAAACATAACTCATGAAAAATATGATCAGAAAGCTACAGATACATATATGTCAGTGCCCATCAAAAGCACCCTCAATTTCTTTTATTGATTTGAAGGGGTATTGAAGCACATCAGACCTTCAATATTACTAAGGATTTTTGGCTATTGTGAAGTCTTCTGTTGACTTTATAAAATTTCTGCCTAATTGGGAAGTTTTTTGAATGTGCGTCTATAAATGCTGTCATCTAGCAAACTTTGTGCATTATTTGCAATAACCTAAAACAATAAATTCGGCTAACCTCTAGTTGGCCATGTTGCTGGAAGGTGGGTCTATTGAGAGGTCTTGAGGCCTGCCCTTATAGTTCTCAAATATCCATTGTATTTGTTTTTGTGAAATGAGCAGCTTATTTCAATTTGTTGATATCATGCTATTGTAATGCCCATTCTCATGTAATACGCCCTGCAAGCCGTAGGATCATGGCTGACGCCGCCTCATTGATTCACAGGAATTGTCTCTCAGCCCTTCTTTATTTCTGCAACCACTTTTCAGGCGGTTTCTAGCAATTCCTGGCGATTGTTTCATTGGTGTGCCCCATAACCGGGAGCTGAAGGAATAGAAAGCAGGAGCGTTAGTGAAACCTCAACAAAGCGAACACCCAAGATACAGCCCCGGAATGTCGATTTTGCAGGACACATCTCGTAACTGCCAGGTAACTCCACTTTCATAACGCGTTTATGGTTCTGCATGCTTTTGCAATGGTTTTACTCGCTCGTGATGTCGATGCCCTTTGCCTTTTGTTTCTGCTGTAAATAAAAAACGCTGCAACCACCAGTGAACACTACACAATGAGCCTTGTGTTGTTTTTAAACACTTCGCAAAATCGGAATTTACAATGTGGTTATGGTGTTGATGACAACAACCTCACCGCTTGGGCGAACTTTCTATTGTGGCGCCCTAAACGTAAAAGAAATGTGGAGTTTTAGTGAATTTTTGAACCGCAGAATTAAGCTTGTGTTGCATTAGAATCGTCCACCTAAAAATATACACTTGCATCGGCGGATCTTTGCCGCTGCATATTGACACTTTCTGCCCCTTCTTGGAAAGCCCAGTAGCTGGCGCGGCCTTTTGGAATGTGCACTGGGAGCTTGATGCAAACTTTCTCTCCTGGCTTGAACTGGCTGACCTTGGCTCCCGGGCGGGTCCGTGTATGCTTTTGACTTCCATTGGTACTGGGCCATATGCTCTCGTAGGCTTGCAAGACGTCTTGCCGGGTTCCTCAAGAAGTCTCTGGATGGTCCCCCGACAATGGCCAGTTTCGTCTTGGGGCGGCGTCCGTGCAGCAGGAAAGCTGGCTTCTCACCATTGGCTGTGTGAGGAGTGCATCGATAGACACCCAGGTACTCTACCACAGCTTCCTTCAGGGGCCGTTGCTCCTGGGCACTGAGTTCTACAAAGTCCTTGAATACACGTTTAAAATGGTCGATTTGGCCGTTGCTTTGAGAATAACACAGAGGCAAAGGTATTTTTCACTCCCCGATCTTTAAAGAATACTTCAAACTCGGCAGACATGAACTGACGATTGTGATCGCTGACAATTGTTCGGTTGGGTAGCCCTCATGAATAAACACCGGCCATAAAAAAGAAACAATACTTCTCTACATCACTCTTCATCAGGCACACCTCCGGACACTTGCTGAATTCGTCAATTAACATAATGGCACACCGATGATCAATTGGCGCACACGACAAAGGTCCCACAATCTTGATTCCAAGTTTCTCCCATGGAGCAGCAGCACACACGTAGTGTTGAAACACTTCAATGCCTGACCATTGATTTTGAGGGGCGAACAAGCGATGGCCTCGATTCCAAGTATGTTTGTGCCTTTTGATAGGACGTAGGAATGCACGTCAGCGTTTCACTCCTTGTAACCAACCACGGCAACAAAACAACCTGTCACTGCAATATTTCGCTGCGTAAAATCAAACAAATTAACAGCCAATTCCTGTAGCCGAAGCGAAGAATCAGAATTCTTCTGATATGTATCTTCAGAGATTATCGAAACTACTGACCCGGTGTAAACCAAGATATATAACACCGTTTCCTCGACATGAAGAGAAATGGAGATACTGCTTTTCGTGTACCTGTGGAATACTGAGGACGGCATCCTCGCAGCTATCCAAGCAGCCAACTTCTCTCATGGCGCGGACTTCATTAATGTGGACGGCGGTACTCATGCAGACAGCATGAAAATGCCAGAATTTTCCAAATGCAGTGCACGTTTTCCTTCTTGTCTTGCATGTACCGAAATTCGCAAGATGTCCCGACAACCCAGAACCAGGGATGGGCAAAATATATGCAATTATGTATCGAAATACAAATACAAAATACTTCGTCAAAAAAGTATTTAATTACAAATCTAATTACATTTCCAAAAAAGCATTTAAATACAAGATACAAATACAACCAAATGTATTTGGTCTCCTCCAAATAATTTTTCAAATACATTCCTCTAAATTTGCGTCAGCGACTTCAGGGCACCTGCAACGGGTTTCCGGATATCGCATTTTACTTTTGCATCGCACACTCAGGAGTTAGTGTGTGAGGCTCTAGTAACGTAATAAAAATATTATCACAAAAACATGTAATCAGCTCGGATGTAATGGGCGAAAAAAGTACAAAGCTTCAAGCAGCTTTTTTTGTCGATTACATTTTTGTATAGACCAACAAAGAACCGAGACGACCAAGACGCGCAGCTCTAGCTAGAGAATTTGTTATTGTTGCAACTCGCACCAGTTACGACAATCTGGACGACCCGCGCACTTAGAATGTTCCAGGCAAAAATATGGATGAAAATCAGGCTGGAAAGCATCACAAGTTGCCAAAGGCGCTTATTTAGCCAGTCTGCCTGTGAACGTCGATTTCGTCACTATGCTTGCCCTGAACTAGCACCGTAATCACAAAGTCACTAATTGATTGTGCTTGATTGAGAGACACTGCATTTGGTGCAGAACGTAGTTTTCTTCCTGCTCTGGACAGTGACAGTAAATTTGAGAATGTATTTTCGCCCACAAAATTGTATTTAATTACAATTGTATTTGAAATACCCACGTTTTAGTATTAAATACACACGTCAAATACGCTACCCAATTTGTAATTAAATACAAAAGCAAAACACGCAAAGTATTTGAAATACTGCGCATCCCTGCCCAGAACGGTAGAACTTCTTTCCAGGGGGGGCGGAGGCTCACCTTCCCATGGTTGATCGGCGCTCCGCATAGGCTTAGCGTCTACCTTCTGCATTGCTGAAGCTTATACAAGTTCCTTGGAGTAGCGTATTGTTTCTTCGACCAAACAACCGATGACCAATGCAAGGTCCGGGGTGAGACAAGTACCCTCCAGGAGCGGCCGCTCTCGTAGCTGGTGGATCGACGTCTTTGCAACTAGCTGGTCTTGGATGAGGTCGTCCACCATGGCTACAAACTCGCAGTCCACGACAGGTCTCGTAGTTCAGCAAAAAATGTGTCAATGGATTCCCCAGGTAGCTGCACTCGCTGCCCGAAGCAATGTCGTGCGTCGGACACGTTTCAAGTAGCCGCAAAGTAGCTCCCCAGGGCTGCCAGAGCGATATCGTACTTGTCCAGTGCAGTGGGCGTCTTTTGGACTTCAGGGCCCGTTTGCTCGAAGCGCTAACCGCGGTTAAAGTTAGCCGCAGTACCTAGGAGAGGGCTTTTAAAATCACGTCACTGGCTCGGAAGGGATGCGGGGAATCATGGCGATGCCCTGGTGAGTGAGCGCCCCTCGCTTTGCAACTAATATGTCGTTGTAGCTGCAATATCGGGCGCGTAAGTCAGCAACGAATGGCGAAGGAGGCTTTCACTTTGCGTTACTTACTTAAATCTCAAAGCATGAACAATGACCTGGCCGCATTTTTTAGATAGTCTCTCGATTCTGGCCATTCCTAAGCCTAAATGAACGCGATAATTGTCGGCATAGCAACGTCCCTCTCCTAGGTACTGCGGCCGACTTTAGCCGCGGTTAGCGCTTCGAGCAAAGAGGCCCAGGTGGTTCACGCAGTCCCAGTATCGGAGGGCGCGTCTCCGAAAGAGTGAAGAAGATCCGTTGGCCCTTAACCCAGAGGCAGTGCAGCAGTAGGGCCTTCTGCCGAGCATGTTCGTGGGCGTCGCCTGCCATAGCAAGCAAGTAGTTGTTAAACACACGTTGCCACTGTTTCCACAGAATAGCAGGTTTTCCGGGAGCAGGCAGAAATGAGGGAAACACCATGAGGCTCATGATATAGCCTTCTTGTCGCCACTGTTGCCACAGCAGAGGCAGCCAAAGTGACACTGCTCCTTCAGTGCCAATGAGGAACCCTTATCTTTATTATCTCTTCTCTTTTATAGCCATGCAAAGTGCTAGTGGCGCCACCATACGATAGTGGCACCGAAACGACAATCAGGATTACAAATAAGCATACAGCTCAGAATTTTCTACATATGTTTCACAATCCCTTCAAGAAATTATTTCTGACCCAAATTTCCCATCCGAGACACCGATATGCTCTGTACCCTCTTTTTATCGCTGGTCTCAGGCAACAACACTTACCAGAGTCATGTCGACGTCCCTTGTATGGTCCGTCAAGCTCGCAAATGATTCCGTTTGCACACATAACTGATTGGTATTTTACCACATGGTGGCGCTTGTGCCCGGAGAAATACTCCTCCTGGGACTCTGAGGGGCGCCAGATGGCGCGTGCCGTGCCATCAATGAATCACCAACAGTTCATCAGGGGCGTTCCTTTTGCATGGACCGCCTGGTAGAAAGCAGAATGAAGTTTCAGACGAGCCGGGGCATACCCAGAAAATTTTTTCAGTGGGCGTTTTTCTTTGCTCAAACTGATCAAAATGAAAAAAAAGAAAACAAGAGAGGAAAATAAATTGCACAAACACAATCTTAGTTACTATTTTTCAGTTTCTTAGAACACAGAAATTCAACCTTTTTTGCCACATCTCATTCGTTGAATCTTTAAAGAGGGAAACTTTAATGGTGAACAACGAAGACACACAATCATAAAATATAATAATGGGCTGTGAACAAAAAAAGTCCAGACAGGCCCAGAAAATATTCCGGTGCATACACTTAATAGGGATGGCGATGTGGGTTAGTTAGTTGATACTGATCAGCGCTTGTCCTGTTTGCACTTCCCTTTTCTTTAGTCCTCGTTTACTGTGCGCTGTTTGCCTTTGTGTCTGCATACACTTCTCTGCGGAACACTCAGGTATCCAATGACTAAAAATTACAAAAGCGTGCCAGAGAATAGTGAAGTTTAAAATATGATTAAACATAAAAACTGCAATGTGCATTGGGGCAATGAGCAGGTGAAACATCATGCTCATTGTTCCTGTGTGCAGGCACGCAGAGCCGTATATGTAGAAAGTTTGGCCATTCGTTGGGAAGTGAGACAAATGAGGAGGCGCCATCGGCCGAAAGCGGGCTGGGAGTGTTCCAGGGCGTCTTGAGAAATTTTAATATGACCAACCAGAAGCCGGAAATAATACCCTGGCGGTGGTCGCGAGAAACAAACCTGATAACTGCATTGGAGTAACTCTCGGTGGCTGAAAATGTGGTACACGTGATGTTTCAATCACGTTCATCCAAAATGATGGTGGAAGAGTGCGACTAGCCTAACGATCTACATAATCCGTACGCCAAGCGCCGAGGGCCGGGAATCTGCCGTCCGAGCGGTCACACTCTGTCCGCGCAAAACAGAGTTGCGCGGCGCATTCGTTTCTTACACCTCTCTGCATGACTATGATCAAAACAACACGTGAACCCCATTTTCAACCACGAGGAGTTACTACACTTCACTCTTACGCGCTTATTAAAACCTTTTACGAACACATACCTTTGATCAGAACTGTTTCTCGCTACCACCGCTAGGGGATTCTTTTCGGCTTCTGGTTGGTCAAGAGAGCATGCCAAGCCCTCTTTCGGAGTCTGCTGCACGCCCTGGCTCTGCCCGCACCGCCCATTGACCAAACTCTCTACATATACGGCTCTGCAGGCACGTAGCCAGAGGGGACCCATGCGCCCCCCCCCCCTCCCCCCCCCCTCCCCCCCCCCCTCCCCCCCTCCCCACGAACTCTTCCATTTACCTGGGTCTTCCTCTCCCGCTCAAGCAGCATTTTGTCATGGGCGCCCCCCCCCCCCCCCCCCCCCACGAAACAAAATCCTGCTTACGTGCCTGCATGCGTAGATCACATTTTTCAGAAATGGTCGTGCTATGGTCATGCTTTGGGTTCTTTACATTCTTTGATGCCATTTTACGAGAAAGGAGCAGAAAAAAGTGCCAGTTCCAATCATTTTGTGGGGTCTAAAGATTTAGTGGGAGCCGCCATCGGTCGATAGACTTGGCGGGAGGACACTTTCGGGGCTGACTTAGATGTTCCGGTGCATGTTCAGAAGCGTAACCCCTAGCAAGCGCTATTGGGACAATGAAGCTCTTAACTATGAATCGAGTCTTTGAAGTCTCGAGAAGGAACGTTCCGTTTCAGCAGTGCTAACAGGCGCGGTGCCTAGGATTCGCAGCAGGCGGTTTACATTAGGATACAAGGCCTCCGGGCGAAAGCAAGTTGCCTGTACCGCTGAGACGTGCTGAGTGGTGCGGTCCTTCAACGTCTGTTGTCCAAACCAGAACTTCCCCAGACAGTTTATTTAACGTTGGCCACAACATCGTCCTCACTTAGGGAGGACGATGCCGCCAGACGTAAATCTGCCGACTATGTTGGAGACCCTGAGGACACGCTTGAAGTTGTAGGTCAATAATCATTCTTGACAAAGCGTCAAGTGACGGCTTGGCAATTGAACTCATTACTTTTACGACTTGCGTGCTGAACATTAGTAAACATTACCCACACAAACTGTGTGCGGGTAATGTTTGTAAACGTTACCTACACAAACTGACAGCGGACAAACACACACACACACACAAATTGAGAGGGGGAAAAGGGAAAGGGGTAAAGAGGAACGTTGAAATTTCGGGGGGTGTTTTGACCCTTGAACACTTCCCTTGGCTACGCCACTGTACGAGTACTCTTTTGCCAGGTGCGGAGATCCTTACCCGAGACCTCTGCTCCAACTTTGCCACGTCGAGCCAGCTGTGGATGTTTAGATCGTCCAGCAGGTGCCCGAAGGTGTTGTTGATGTGAAGCATGACCTTCGAGGCGAGGCTTGAGAGCACGCTCGAATGACGGCCGAAGACCCCTTCAAGGTCGACCCACCGGTTTGGTTAAGCCAAACGGCGTAGTGTCACGTAGAAGGCTTCCTCTCTGTCCATTTGGACACCTTGCGCCGACGTGATCGTCTCCGGCATCAAAAGAGCACGCTGAAGCTCTCCGATGTGCTCCTTCCTGAACCTGAACATACTTCTAAACATTTCATCGTCTAGACGGTCTACGTTCAACAAACCGCGCTCGGACTTGAAACGGCGGTTCGGAGGTACTTCTAGTAATAAATGGGCGTCTTCAATCTCGCGCCAGCTAAGAGCGGAGAGAACTAGCGGGTCGGAGAAGATGCCGCGGCGATTCATAGCAAGAGGCACGATGGCACGATCACGAGTCACGACAAGGCGGCAGCGTCCGAGGGATGGCCGGATGGCTGGAATGGCTTCCTTACGCTTGACTGGCTTGACATAGGTTGGATCGCATTGGCCAGCGTGACTATCAGTTGTGCTCATTTATAAAATATGCAGATATGAGCACTTTAATCAACTTAAAAAGAAATATAAAATATAAATAGTGAGGCTAGTAAGCGATTACTAAAAATTACACTAAAATAAATTATTTTACGTAAACTTTAGCGTCTGAAAGAGTCGCTTGTGGCGTTGCGTTTGCTCTCGCAACGCTATAATCCGGTAGCGAATTGCGAAGGTTGCGAACGCGCCACTAAAACATGAAAGCGTGGGTTCGCTACGGTACATATTGCGGGGGTCCTAGCGGACTGCGGATACCGTAGCGGGAAAGCCAAAACGATATACTAAAACTCTCTATTGTCTCTCGGAGTTTCGTCCACACTACGGACACCACGTGCGCGCACACTTAAGCCGCAGTTGTGCAGACGTCGTCGAATGCCGTAGACACCAAAACGTGGCGAAAAGTGCGGTGCAGACGACACTCGTGCCTGCCACACGCCCGCCCCCATTCCGCCCGTCGTTGGGCCGAGGATCACGTGACATCTCGTACCACGTGATGGCCACGTACTTGGCGACCCGAGGCCGATGTTGCCCGGCGGAGCCGAAATTTCGGTTTCGATTTCCGCTCGTGTTTAAAATCAGATTTAAAAATATATATCCCATTTTTCGCGAAGCGAACGACGTAGTCTGTTTTACTAGGGCTTTTTTATTCGAAATCAATTATTATCCCGAAATCTTCGGGATTGAGCGGAGTTGCCCTTTAAAGGCCGGCCCGCAAGCAGACAGAAAAAACCCGACCCTCACTTTCCTTCTCGCCACTGGGAAAGGAGGAAATCGCCTTTTGTTTCCTCTTCACCATTTTCCGATTTTTTTTTTGTTTTTTTTTTGCCGGCTGCCTGTTTTTTTTTTTTGTTTTTTTTTCTTGAAAAGTTTGGGGTGGAGTAAATGAAAGCTTCAAGGATTTGAAAAGATTATCCAGAAGCCAGCCGGCACACCTGCGACAAGGAGCTGAACCTAGGGATCCTTCATGTGTGCGAAGCGCACATGAAGACACCTAGCTGAACCAACCGAGTAGCTTTTGAGCGAGCTTAGCACTTGCTCTCCCCAACGAGTTGCATTGGTTCTTTTTCAGCATTGGTTTGGATAACGATTCTTGCTGGTTGTGAGAGCACAAATACCTTGTTGTGCTCAAAGTAGTCATTGAAGTATCAATTTTAATATAAATATCTGAATTGGCATCTTTCGTTGTTTGGGCGGATTCATGGTGACAACGGGAAGTACGAGCGGCGTTTTCTGTATATCAGGGATGACGCTCCATAGACCAGTGGTTCTGAATTATTATGGTTCGTAAACCGGCAGAGGTGACGGAGGATCCCATTCGTAGTGGGTCTAGCACTTTTCGGTGTACAGCGTTTTGCTCAGGCTGTAGGGCATTTCGGTGCGGACTTTTTGGTGCACAGACATTTCAGTGTACGGACTTTTTGCTGCAAAGACTTTTTGGTGGGGGACTTTTCGGTGTGCGGATATTTTGGTGCTCGGACATTTTGATGCATGGACATTCGATGCTATGCTTTGCTCGCCGGTATCTCTTTTCCAACGTACGCAGACACGCTTCACATCGTGTTGGCGCGTTGAGTTGATAGAGATAGTCTCCTCTATAAGGTTTTGGCTTTATTATTGATCCTGCGTGTAGGAAAGGACCCAAACAGCAAGACGTTTGAAGTTGTTTGTGTATTCAGAACAATTTTGAATAACTTCAAATGCGCCTCCTCCCCGTAATCGCATAGCTCCGATTGTTAATAATAAATTGTGATGACGTTGCACGACAAAAAAAACAAAAAAAAACAATGTAATTATCACTTGTCACTCATTAGGGAATAAAGTAGGCGTGTGCGGGTACAAAATAAGTGTAATCAAATCAAATACCGATTTGAATCAAGTAAACCAGCCGAATTCGGTGAATGCTAAATCTATTTTATTTGGTATCAAATGTTTGCTCATTCTCGTACGAAAAAAAAAACAAAAAAAACAAGGGTGATTACAGATTATACGCAGCGTATGATCTGTGGTCAACGTCTCCTTCCATGCCGTAATGATGTCGCCGGGCATAAAGAGCTGCCTTTCAATCGTACTTATACAGGGCGATCTTTTTAACGACGACATTTTTCTAAAAAAGACGTCAGATTTACGCAATTGCGGTTTGTGCCTTATCTGTAGTCATCAAAAACACCAAATCATTCATTTTAAGGAGTTGTAGTGCACGTGAAGTGGTTCAGGAGTCCTAAAAAGCCTAATTTGGACGCGAATCGTGTTACCGCAATCTTTTCGGCCGCCCCACTCCTCGCCCCTTCTACAGTGGCGTTGTCACAGCGATGCGCATGATTTGTCGCTTTGGCTTCATGCGGAGATGGAGCCCACATAAAATCAGAACTATATTTTCGCGCCCAAATTAGGAGGACGCCGTATCAGGACGCCGTACAATAGTGTACGCGCGTTACACCTTTTTAAGAATGGACGGTTTAATGGCATGCGATTATGGCCAACAACTTTCTAAATACGCTATGCCGTTTTGTTTTCTAATTAAAATGTTAATTAGCGAATTTTAGGCAATCGGTCGGTTTTAGTTGCGTTTTTTCTTGAACCTAATCCTCGCCTGGCCGTATAGCTCACCTACACAAATCGCAATGGCGCTAATTTTCACTGGATAGTTTGGTGGCTTTCGATTATGCCCAACAACTTTATAAATATACTATCCCGTTTTCTTTTATAATAAAAGAAGTTCATTAACAAATGTTAGGTAATCAGTCGGTTTTTGTCGCGTTCTTTCTTAAACCCAATCTTCGCCTGGTCGTATAGCTCACATCCACAAAACGTTAATTTGCACGTTTTTTCTAATATCTAGTAAATTAAAAAAAAAGTGTATATAACACAGAGGGCAGTTTTTTTTTATATATAAATAAAGTGTGGTGCACGCGTCTTGCATGCATCTTTTTTTTTTTCGCTTTATAAAAACAAATCCCGGGACATTCGAAATTGAGTTTATGATGGGGCGGCCGCTTTATCACGGGGTATTTTATCATGTTTCATAAGCTTTATTACTATTCAGAAGGAAGCACGCGGGCCGTATAACGTTGCAAACAGCTAATTAGGGTGTTTCTCAAGGAGCTTTAGAACTTTCCAATTGACATTTCGGTTTTTAATACATCTAAAAAGGTTTAGTAATTAGTCCTAAACATTATTAATTTATTAGGCATAATTAATAATACTGCAACTCTCGCGAGACGTCTGCCCAAAACATAAAGTTGGTTTCATGGGCGTAAAGTGGCTGCGCTCTAATTTCGCGTTACGGAGATTTGTAATTGTCTTTAATTTTTATGCTTGGTCTTTAAAGATTCGGGAAAAGCATTCACGACCTTATGTGTCAAGCAGCGGAAGTACCGTTTTGACGTTGAATTCCACATAAAATTGTATTTGCAGAAATTGTGGCACGATGCCGAACTTGCTTGATTACATTTCTTTTAGAGACAACAGAACCACGCATAATCTACAGATATCGCAGATCTCATTTTAATTGGCGTACAGCGCGAAAGACAAGTATGAACATAAAGAACACAATAGAGCTCTGCATTTCTACTGCATTTCTTTCTGTACTTGTGGACAGTTAGTCCGCATGACAGATTCAAAAATTGACAAATTGTTTAAGCCTACCCCTTTTAATAGTTTTTTCATAGATTAATTAGGAATTCTGTCGAATCCCGGTTGGGTGCGGGTAAAGATCTCGCACGTGTGCAAGGACACGTTTCGGCATGATTTCCCGCTTGGTGACGACGTTGAGCTTGCCGCTGTTCCGCTTCTTTTCTAAGAAGGCGGGGACCGCAAGACGCCTAAACTAGCCAAGCAGCCCCAAAATTCGCGGTAATACACCTTCCGAACTCCTGTTTTTTTTTTGTTTTTTTTTTGGAGATGGTCGCTGGCCTTCGCCCACTTTGACAGAACCCCGAGCAATTATGATGCAAGGGCTTCAGAGGCTATCTGGGCATTCCATTTCTTAATCAGCGAACAAATGGGAACAGAAGAGAATGAAAACTTCGTAATACCTGCTGTTTTTTAATAAATGGCATAATATGGCTACTTGCTAGTTGCACTATTTTACGCGAAGAAAATTGTGAATTTGCGGTTCAATCTCCGTGTTTCCCGTTCTCTTTGCTGATACGCAAGTTATTTGTCGGCTGCCGAGTTTTCAGTTACATTTGTTGACAGAAAATAAATGCGCACGTTTGGCCACGAAGATATTTTTTTTTCTTCAAAGGCTGAAGATAGATGAAATATACCATAAACCGTTTCACTTTTTATGGAAGTTTGTTTTTACTCGTCTTAGTAGCTTCAACGAGGCGGCAGTCACTCTAGAAAGCACGTGTAGTACGAACCTATATATTATGCCCGCGAAATGGTCAGACTGTGTCCCTCTGACTGCAATATCTTTGACTTGTAATTACTCATTATTACTTTGTACAAAAAACAAAAACACAATAGTGATACAATCACTCTTCAGTGTGCCGTTGTTAGAACGACTAATTTTCAATTCTCTGGGTAGAGCTCAAAGTTCAGATAAAAATACCCATCTTTTTTCCTTCTGCAGTGATGTTCAAGTTCCGTTCACTCGAGAGAGATATGCGGTGCTGTAGCGTATGTGGACGCATGCGGAAGTATCTGAATGTAAAAGGACTTGCTATTGGGCTTGTTGGTTCTGACTATCTGCGTGTGTTTTAGAGCTGCAGAAAAAGAGTAAAAAAAGAAAAGAAGAAAAGCGAGCCAGCCCGAACTCTTCCGAGCTCATATCCAGCCTGCCTAACTAATCCCTGATGTTTGGGATTGAAGCAGAGAACCTTGAAGGGCTACAGAGGTTTTGTCGGGGGGCCGGTAAGCCCATTAGCACTTGTGCGAGAAGGCCGAAAAAAGCGAGGAGGAAAATGGAGTAGGAAAGGGGAGGAGGAAAAAAAGAAAAGAGGGGGAGTCTTCTGCCACGCTGAAGAAAATTTTGAGCAATGTCTCCGCCATAGAAAGTTCTAGGTGGGGAATTACGACCGCGACGGAGCAAGCCGGCGTGGAAGAGGAGACGAAGGAAGCGTCAGTATACACTGCAAGTCTTTCACTGGTGTCCGTCCATTCTTGGACGAGTTTGCAATGTTGACGCACTTGGCATGCTTGCCTGTCAGGACGGCTAGGTCCCGCTCCCCTGGGTACCGGTCGGTCGTCCACGATGCAAGCATCGTCACTCCCGGGTGGGATCGATCTCCGGGAGTGAGGGAAGGGCTCGATTGTCGGAGCTTATCATTTCTAGGATCAGACGTCCGGGGGCTGAATGCTGAAGTCGCTTTAGGTGAGCACGGGCGCGCTCTTTTACGGATTCCTGAACCGTCTTCAGCCTTCCCAGGCGAAAATTTTCAACTGGGACCAACTGGTCCCAGTTGCAACTGGTTTATGGAGCAATTCCCAGTTGCAATTGGTCCCAGTTGGACGCGGTCCCAGTTGGAATCGGTCCCAGTTACAATTGGTCTGTTCCCAGTTGGAGTTGGTCCCAGTTACCGTGGTGCCAACTCCGGCAACAATGAAACGCGGCAAAAAATGGAAGGTTGACAAGTCTTCATTGTCAAAAACTTGGAGAATAAAACTAAATAATAGGTTCGGTGACGTACACGCTCCGGGTTTAGCCACTTGCTTGCGACGATTGAATTGCCTTTTCAGAGGTAGTATTCGTGAGATGAAGGAAGATCGGCCGCTGGCGTCTGTTAGTGAACACATCCTCAGCTTCTCTCCCCATCCCGTGAAGAAAGGAGCTCACCCGCGTTCCCGCGTTGCGCAGGTGAAGTCCTGATAAGATGCGGTTGCGCTCCCATCTTGCAATCCAATATTTCCAATTGCCTCTGTGACAACAGTCGAACATTTTGGAGGTAGACCTCCCGCATTTTCGCCATTGTGTTCTCCACGGCGTTTTTCTCTTCCGTCCGGTCTTTCCTGGGTGCTTTCGATCACTGAACTGCATCTTTTTATCCTCGAAGTTCACCACCGCCACCATGGTGTGTGTACAGTTGGGTCCAAAGAAGCGCAGCTGTAGCTTTGAGATTTTCATAACGACGCCAACTTTGGCGATGGTGTCCCTTCTCTACCGCGTCACGTCTTCTACCGCGTCCGTCCGACTCTGGCGTCGCATAGGCAGCGCCATCTGTCGACAGCGCGTACCGCTAATCCGCACCCGTGTGCCACGGCGGCCGGCTAGCTCTGATTGGCCGAAAGATAATTTTATTTATTAAAAAAATAAAATACTGTAGGTATTTAAGTAAATGTTTTAATATATTTCAATAATGCACTAAATGTTCATTTAGGTAAACACATTTTGTCACTAATTATATTTTCCAATTAAAAGTAAGTATTGAGTTAAATATAATGTTTTATTATTAGTTTTATAAATATATAAATGTACCCAGTAATTAAAAATTTCCCTATTTGTATAAATCTAGAAACGTAAGTATTTTTAGTTTTCTTCATTAGCTAAGGTCAATACACCCCAACTTGTCAAAATTGTTGCCTTGTGTGAACTGGGAACGGGAAAGGCATTTAAGTTCGACTGGGAATCGCTCCATCCAGTTACTTCCCTGACTGGTCCCAATTCACTCCATTCCCAACTGGGAGTCAAGCCAGTTTACTCCCAACTGGGAATGGTTCAAACCAGTTGACCGCTCAGCTGGTCCCAGTTGGACTCTCATTGGTCCCAGTTGATACCCAGTTGGTACCAGTTAGTCCCAGTTGAAACCAGTTGTGGTGCCAACTGTTACAAATTTTCGCCTGGGTTGAGTGTGCCTTGAGTATGCTCAGCGGGGTGTAACGGGGAAGGCCGGTTATAACGCGCGCTGCGTTGTTGTTGAGGACTTCCAGTATCTTTCACTGTGTCTTGGTGATTCTGTAGTGGAGGGCACCATAGCAGATCGTGGATACGATGAGGGCTTTCACCATTCGGCGAGCCACCTCTTCCTCAAGACCACCTCTGGTGCCACAAAGCCTTCTTATGACGTTGAGGGCCGCCTGGCACTGCTGGGTAACCGTTGTCAGCCAGGTCTTGGCGGTGCCGTCTTCGTGGGAATAAAGACCTAGAATTCGTACCAAATTTTCCGATTTGATCGGGCGGCCGTCGAGGGTCAAGTGAAGACAGGAGCTGACGTCTGCATCTCTTTCTTTTTTGGGGGCTACGCCTCTCCGGAGAGGCGGTTAAACCTACTCTTTAAAGGTGACTTTCCCCGACGTCGAGACCACGCTGAAGGGTTCGTTGTTGTTGTTGAACGTCACCCCGTACTGTCCAGAGTGAGATGTTGTCTGCGTATGTAGTGAATGGGAGATTGGGAACCTGTTGAGGTCGATTAGGGAGGCGCGCCATTGCCAAATTAAAGAGGAGTGGGGACGGAACAGAGCTCTGTGGGACTCCCACTTCGTTTGGCTTGGGCGCTCCAAGGTGTGTGCCGATCAGGACCGCAAAGGTGCGGCCCTGAAGAAAAGACTTGATGAAGTTAAGGGCGTGGCCTCCTACGCCGAGTGCTTGCGCTTCTTGGATGACTGCCCAATCTGGGACGCTGTCGAAGGCTTCCTTCACGTCGATCGCGACGACTGTTTTGATGTTAAATTTTTGTGGAATGGGCTTCGGGATAGAGATCTCGGGAGTGTAGAAGGAGACTTTCCTGCGTCCCCATGCCGGTCCGAAAACCTCTCTGAGCCGGATGAAAGGCTCCTGTCTATTCCAAATGCCAGGAACGGCAGCCAAGTAGCATTCTTTCTCCTAGCTGAGAGAGGTAGGACGGAAATTAGCTCAGTTCTGTTCTTTGCCGGGCTTGGGAATTTGGATAACCGTGGAAAGTTTCCATTGATCTGGAATGTTGCCGGAGTGCCTCACCTTGATGTTTTCGAGGAGCGTGGTTTTTGCGGCTTCGGGAAGGTTTTGGAGCATGGTGGTGGTGATTCCGTCTGGTCCTGGAGCGCTGTTAGGTTTCCCGCGATGCAGCGCTTTCTCCATTTCCCCCATGGTGAAAGGTAGATTCATGGGATCTGTTTCGTTGTGTCTTCTGGGTCTTCTGCCGTCGGTAGGGAGTTGGTCGCTGTTAATTGTGGGAAGAGCGTGTCTGCAGCCTCTTGGGCCAATGCTTCCACAGCCTTGTTCGTTGTGGGTGCGAGCGTGAGTGTCGCCGCGCAATCTTTCTTCCGGCCCAGCAGAGCTCTACTGACGGCCCATAGCTTGCGAATTGATGTATTTTCCGAGAGCGAGGCATTAACGTCCAGCCACCTTTGCCGGTTAAGCTGCTCCGCATACTTGCGAGCTGCTATAGTGGCTCAGGTGACCTCCCTCGGTGCTCTCACATTTTTCGGGCATCTCCCGTAGCGTTGTAGCGCTCTCAGCCGTCGGGCCCAAAGGTTCAACAGATGAATATCCGGGGTGGGGTCATGGAGCTTTGTTTTTTGGTGGCCGCAGCCGCGATGGCTTCCTTGATGGCGTCGCAGAGCGTGGGTGCCTTGCTGTTTTCGAGTCGGTTTCGGTAGATGTCTCAGTTTACCACTCTTACGAGTCGCTTCCCAGGTTCCAAAGCCGCCGGACCGGCGAGTGCCAGGCCTATCCTGATGGGCCTGGCACTCACCGGCCCTATCCTATCCAGCCCTATCCTGATCGTTCCCACGAGTGTCTGCCGCCGGCTTCCAGGTTTAGCTCGTCGTGTGCGGGTTGTTAGTCCAGGTGAGGTCAGGGGTTGTAATGATTCTGCCTAACGCTCCAGCTTAGGCGTGTCTTCTCGCCTGGGGTATTCATGAGGGTGTATCGGTGATAGACCATTTCATCCATCAGATCTTGACCAGCAGAGGTGTCCCGGGCGTAGCCCCACGCTGTTTGTTGAAGGTTGAAGTTGCCTCCGACGATCTGCTCTCCCGGGTAAAGAACGTCGAGATGTGTAATCCAACCATGGTCCCTGCGTTCCTTGAGGAAAGCCCCAGGCCGCTAGTGTATAGACACCAGGACGACTGGAGTGTTTTGTGGGGCTGTTCGGACCGGCACCACTTCCTGGTGTTTTTTGCACAACTGTTGGAGGTTGACCTGGTGTTGCGGCCAGTCTCTGTGTAGGTATATCGTGGCTTGTCCTACTTGGTCCGCCCGTACGGAAGGTATTGAGGGGTCTGCGTAGGACTTGAAACCATTCAGCTTTATAGTGGTGCAGTTGACCTCTTGCAGGAGGTAAGCATCTAGGCGTTCCTGTGGTCTATTGCTGTGTTTGACGTAAAGTTCTGCAGCACGAAGCCGCATGCCCCGGCAGTTCCATTGAATAATGGTTACTGCCATGCTTGGGGGTTACGATTCCGCTGCATCGCATTGCCCATTTGGGCAGCAATGGCCATAAAAACCTGGAATAGCCCTGCATGGTGGGGAGTACTTATTATTTATTTATTTTTTATTTATTTATTTATTTATTTACCCTCAAGGTACATAGTACATTTCGGAGGGGAGCGAACACAAAAGAATGATGGCAATTAAATCAGTCAACTAAGGGTGCTGTTACCAATTGCTTGTTTAAAAAGAAAAACGTCAGTGATGGAGGCAATTGAAGCGGGAAGGCGGTTCCAATCTGTTGACGTACGAGGTATGAATGACATACTGAATGCGTTAGTGTTGTAACTTGGTATGCCAACCTTATGAGCATGATCAAGGCGAGCTGAGTGATAAGATGTTTCGAGCATGAGGCACTGACGTAAAAGTGAGTTGTGATGGTAGATTTTATGAAATAAAGAGAGACGAGCACATTTACGGCGGGAAGATAAGTCAGGTAATGACAGAGTTATTTTCATAGATGTTACACTGGAAGTACGATGATAGTTAGATAAGATAGGTCGAGCTGCTCGATTCTGAATGCTTTCTAATGCAGTGACAAGACAATGTTGGCCGGGATCCCACACAGATGAAGCGTACTCCAATTTAGAGCGGACTAGACACTTGTACATTATAAATTTTAGCGATGAAGGCGCTTGAAAAAAATTGTGTTTTAAGTAACCCAACATACGGTTGGCATTACCAACAACATGCTCAATATGGGTATTCCATAAAAGATTAGAGGTGATATAGACGCCGAGGTACTTGTAACTGGAAACAGGTGATAGGGGTGCATTGTTAATGTAGTATGTAGGACATGTAGTGTTAGAGCGCGATACTCTCATGGACTTGCATTTATTCGTATTTAATTCCATTAGCCAAGCATCGCACCAGCGAGCAATGTAGTTAAGATCTGTTTGAAGATGAACAATGTCAGGTTGGTCAGTGATCTTGCGATAGAGAACGCAGTCATCAGCGAACAAGCAGACTGCTGAAGAAATGTTAGATACTAAATCATTAATATAAATATGAAACAATAAAGGACCAATGACGGAACCTTGAGGCGCCCCTGAATGAACAGACGCTAAAGCAGAATTGTTGTTGTTAACACGTACAAACTGTAGACGATTAGTTAAAAAGGCATTTATCCAATCGAGTATGTGAGGGTCAATATTTAAGACGCGGAGTTCCTGAAGCAGTAGAAAATGAGAAACTTTATCGAATGCCTTCGAGAAATCCAAAAACACAGTCAGTATAAGAGCCAGAGTCAAGAAAGCGATGAACGTCATGGGTAAAAGAGACGAGTAAAGTTTCACAAGAAAATGATTTTCTGAATCCGTGCTGAGCCGATGTAAAGAAGTTGTTAGATTCTAAAAAGGTAGCCAAATGAGAGGTGAGGATATGTTCTAATATTTTGCACGGAACACTCGTTAGTGAGATAGGATGATAATTACATGGTTCATGTTGACACCTGACTTATGCAACGGAACCACCTTCCCGATCTTCCAGTAATTAGGCACAATACCAAATTCGAGTGATTGGGAAAATAGCTGATGAAGTAATATTGACAAAAACATTTTGGTGTTTTTTTGAAATTTTGAATTAATATCATGAACACCCGTAGATGATGACATCTTAAGGCCATCTATTACATTTGAAACGCCAACCACATCAAAAACGACAGAATTCATGGGCAAGAAATCATGCACTGGTAATGAAGGCACACATCCATTACTCTGAACAGAAAATTACTTTACAAAAACATCATTCTGCACAGAGACCACTCGTGGGCTTCAATTTTTTGCCCATCAGGGAAGATTAGAGATATATCACCGTTATCACTACTGTTTACAGTATTCCAAAACTGCTTAGGGTTATTCAAGAGCATAGAAGCAAGAGTGGTATTAAAAAAAAACATGTTTCGCATCTTTAACTGCTTTGTCATATTCCGAAGCGGCTGAATGATATGCTGCCCAGCGAACATCTGTGGTATTAAGTTTTGCTACACGGAATAATCTTTTCTTTTTGTTGGATAGCCTCCTTAATGTTGTACTGTACCATGGCGCATTTGCATGATTGCGAACTACATTAGACGGTATGTACTTATTCGTTAAAAAAGTAACAATATTTTTAAACTTACTCCAATTTCTTTCAATTGAACGATTAAGGAAACCTTCTAGGTAGCCTTCAAGAAATAGACACAAATCTCTGTTGGTCGAAGTAAAATCAGCCTTGCTCTAGTCTCGAATAGTTTTTACTGTCGATAACGTTGAGCCCTTAGATGAAATGTAGAACAGAATGGTCACTGAGGCCAGGCAAATATGATATTGATGAAAAAGTGTGCGTGTGAGTGGTAAGCACTAGGTCTAACAAGGACGATGACGACGATGTTACTCTTGTCGGAGATGTGACTATTTGATCTAAATTAAAGTCTGAACATAACGTAATAAACTCGCTAGCTTCAGTTGAAAAGGGAATACAAGAAGGATAGTTATCAGTCCATTTAATACTTGGGAAATTAAAGTCCCCCATCAGAACGATAGGCGAGTCGGGAAACCGAACAATAAGTTGGTTGGTAGAATCGTGCAACATACTTGAAAACATGGAGTTATTCGTAGGAGGGCGGTAACAAACACCAAATAACCATTTTTTGTAATTTAAACAAGCACACACTTAAGTTATCTCAAGAGCAAAAACACTCGGTACATGATGAGAAACAACTGTATTGGCCACCGCCAACAAAACACCACCACCCGATCTGTCAATCCTATCATTTCTGTAAATATTGTAACGTTTGTGACAATGGAAGAGCTCATTATTATAAATTTTTGCCGAGAACCAAGTTTCCGTCAAAACTATTAAATCCGCATCACAGGAGTCGACAACTGAGCACAAGTCATCATGCTTGGGAAACAAACTTCTAATATTAGTAAAAATAATAGAAATGTTCGAGCTGGAATCGGGACGTTCACCACCCCTCTCCGACTGTTAAGAAGTGGTAGCTGAACCAGACACAGCTTCAGTTGCTGGCTGAGCCCCATTATACGCTTGTTGAACAGCAGCAGAAGGAAGCAGCTCATAGATTCTATCGTCAGCCGCATTCTACGCAAAACATTTGCCGTTTATAGATAGCTTGTTACAACGAAGCTTAAAAACTGTCCCCTGGCTTTTTCCGTACGCAAGCAACCATTTCCTTGCAAGCCGTGTCTCAGGGGAAAAATCTTCGGCTACTGAAGCAGGGTTATTTTTTAGTCTGGCACGGCATGATAGTATATGATCCTTAGTTTTGAAGGATTCAAACTTCACAATTACGGGGTGATATTTCCCACTTACAAAGGCCCCCGGGCTGTGGGCACGCGCTATCTGTTCGTGGGAGACGGTTATGTTCAAAACGTTCGATAAAAAAGACACCTTATCTTTAGATTGTGACAACGTTTCATTAACGCTGTCATCAATACCATGAAAAATCAGATTATCCCTTCGTGACCTATCTTGCATATCAGACAGTGTGTAATTTAAGTTCCGGTTATCTCTTTCCATACGCTGGATGGTATGATGAGCTGCGACTAGCTTGCGTTGTATGTCATGGAAAGCTGCGGTTTTGGCTTTGACTGTCGTCACTCTTTGAGCAAGATTAGTGACAGAATTCTGAATTTATTTCTGATTTGCTTTAAGTTTATTGATAGAGGCAATCACAGTGGCTTGTCCTTCCTCGAACTTCAGCGAACGAGCGTTAAGGCCTTGTAATAACTGAAACATTTCATTAAATTGTTTGACCTGTTGTTCGTTCATGGGACCCGGGTTTACCTCAACATCTCCACACAGCATTTAAAGCAACACTCGAAATGACTCAAGACAGGCGTCTGGGCATGGAAGCACGACTATGCAAATACAGTTCGATCTAAAACAAGGGTCAGTGTCACGCTTACTAACCTGCACAAGAAGAACGAAAAGGTTTGCGATCCGCATCGTAGCCGTGCACCCATGCCCACTGGCGGACAGCGGTGATGCTCCAGGCTTTGTAGTGAATCCAGGCGATGGTGCCGATGTCGACGACGTTGATGATGTTGCCGTTTCAACGGATAGCCGCTCGAGGATGATGATAGCATTGGCTGGCTGAGTTGGCAATGTGGGGACGGCAAAAACCTGATGCTGACGGCAGTTATCGAGCACCGGCCCTCCCGCGAGCTGCACAAGAAGAACGAAAAGGTTTACGATCCGCATCGTAGCCGTGCAGCCATGCCCACTGGCGGACAGCGATGATGCTCCAGGCTTTGTAGTGAATCCAGGCGATGGTCCCGATGTCGATGACGTTGACAATGTTGCCGTTTCAACGAATAGCCGCTCGAGGATGATGATAGCATTGGCTGGCTGAGTTGGCAATGTGAGGACGGCAAAAGCCTGATGCTGACGACAGTTATCGAGCACCGGTCCTCCCGCGAGCTGCACAAGAAGAACAAAAAGGTTTACGATCCGCATCGCAGCCGTGCACCCATGCCCGCTCCGTCGATCGACCGTCGCCGTTGATGCGGGAGGGGTGGCTGTTGGTGCAGGAGGGTTGGGTGGAGCGGATCGGCGACCGCTATTTCGTTTCCCCTGAAAGGCCTGTTTAGAGGGTTTCGAGCTGCCCGGATTCTTTGGGGGAACGGCGCGGTTTCGCGCCGGTTCCCGGATCCTGCGAACAATGTCGATTCTCTTTGGGCAGTACTTGTCCGTGGCCAGGTGCCCATTCTTTCGCACATCTGGCAGAATGGAATGGGGGAATGGCAGGTCACTTGGCCCTGGTCGTCCATGGTCTCTTCGTGGGGCTTGCCGCATGTGGAGCAAACCTGAGGCTCGGGACAGATGTCCTGCTTGTGAGCGATCTTGAGACAGTTGCTGCCTGTCACAGCTCGTGGTCCTGTATGGATATATACTCCCAGGACGTTTCGTCTTTACCAAACGGTTCGAGGGAGATGAGGTCCCTGGAAGGTTATAAGGCCGGTTCTGCTTCCGCTGCTCATTGGTCGAGCTGCCAGTACCGCTGGCCCATTGGATTGCAGTCCGGCTAAGAGAGAAGCGTTGTCTTCTCCTTTATCTATCATGTGGATGACCCCGCGGATCTGACAATCCCCCATGGCTTCGTACGCCTGGACGGCTAGGGGTTGTTGATCGGTGATTTGGATTTCCTTGATGCCCAGTAGTGCCCGTTTGTGGCTTCGGACTCCGTCAGGACTGTGAAGGTGTTGCTTTCCTTGCTGATCTTGATGGAGACCATCTCTGGCTTGAGACCGAGAGGGCACATAATGGCCTCCATTAATCCTCCGTTGGGAAGAGCTGTAACGTCGATTTTGCTGCGCGGACGCAGAGTGACGACGTAGCGCGCACGAGCTTTAGGGGCTGGCGAGTTCTGTCCGGTGTTTGGGACTGGATGCACGCTCAGGCGAGCTTTCTTGGTCGCCTTTCTTGTAAGTACTGTCGTCCATATAGACCTCCAGCATCTTGCTTTGCTGCTCTTTTCTCGACGTCAGTTGAGGATGAAGGAAGACGACGCCGTTTTGAACGGACGTCGTTTTCTGCTCGCTCCGAAAATCGAAATTGGATATGGTAGATAACGCTGCAGCCACGTTTTCTCTACGCAAAACCTGGTCCCAACCTTCGGCTGAACCAGGTTCCGCAACGCCTGCCACTATCACTCCACCATGGATCCAGCTGGACCCATCCTTTGGTACGTTCACTGACACACCAACAGCTCCAAGCCGGCCAGCTTTTGGCCCTCCACAGGGTATGTTGCACTCGTGGAAGACTGGGGTAGGCCGCTACCTTGACCAAACACTCGATGCAGACATGCATGCCTGCCTCCAAAGCGCTATTTCGGAACTCCGTTCTAAACGGGCTTCTAAGGGCGACACGGCAAGGTCACACCGAAGCAACGCTAGTCGGAATCGTCGGCCTCACGGCAAGCATGGTAATACCTTGCAGGGGACTCCACCAACAGGAGAAAAACCGCAAAGCTCAGGTGCGGCGGAAAGTCTTATACCCCTGCCAGACGGGCTAGTTTAGTGTCACTACAAGCGAGTGCACTTCGCCCTTAGTGTCATTTCTGTAGTGTGCCACACGGCACACTACAGAACACACTTCGCTTGGAGTGAGTTTGACAAACTCACTTCGCTCGATTGAGTGCGTGGCATCAATAGGAGTGTTTCAACAGTAACACATAACAACACAGACACCAAAAGGGTGGCGTAAGTTTTATTTTATGAAGAAAAAGAAATTCGTGAAAGCGACGACACGTAGAAGAGTGTCATTGCAAAAAAAAAGAAATAGTAGGGTGAACTTGGAGTTTAGGCTGATCTGAATCAAGATTAGCGCAGCGGTGAATTGATAAAAGACGACGACAAAGTCAGTCATTCATGGCTATCTTGGTTAGCAGCGAATCATAGAGCCTACTTTTGTTTCAGCATGTAACTATTCGAGACAACACGATAATAATGATGTGATTAGGCATTGTCAGGGCCTCCTCGTAGATTTCCGTGGAACGAAGCGGAACGCCAGAGTTCGATTTGCTTCGTTGTTTATCTTGGCTTGCGATGATCGCTCAGAATCATCCGATTTGCGTAAAAATCGTTCATTAATGTAACGTTGTTTTAGAGCACAGCTCCTAGGCACCCGTTTCTGGGTTGAGCGGCGTCGGCGTAACCGCGCGTTGCATTAAGGGCTTTTTCCCAAAATGACGTCACACGTGACGTCACGTGTGTCGTCACGTGTGACGTCATGAGGGTAAAATTTTCCCGCTAAAATTTGCAAAAAACGTTTTTGCTAAGTTTGGCGGAAAATGTTTCCCCGCTAAATTTAGAAAAAAAATTTTACCCGTGTGACGTCACGTGACGTCACACTTAAAATTTCAGATGACCTGTCATCTAAAATTTTCCCGCTTAATTTTGCAGTAAAAGATTTTGTTAAGTTTGGCGGAAAATTTTTACGCTAAATTTAGAGGAAACATTTCACCCGTGTGACGTCACGTGACGTCCCACTTAAAATATCAGGTGACGTGTCATGTGACGTCACATGTCAATTCAGCGGGAAAATTTCCCGACTAAATTTAACGGGAAATTTAGCGAAATTTTTACGCTAAGTGGAATGGGAACGGGAGAGGAGGATGGGGGGGTACGGAGGGGGAGCAGCTGGCATACCCTCCCCTTCGTACCCTTCCTCCCTCCTCTTCAAGAGCTGCACTCCAATTCGGCATTACATTACAGAGAATTGTAAACGTCAAACGTTTTTAACGTGTTTTTATAAAGGGGTATTGGTGGCCGAGTGGGCTGGCGCCCACCTGGAGCTCTAAGCTGGACGGCGGCGAGAAAACGGGCGAGAACACGTCACGAAGGGAGGAGGCCCTTAAGGACCCGCCCCTGAGGCGAACTGTGGCGAGTTTCGCTCTCCTTTCTTACATTTCCGACCCCCACTTTGGCTGAGACGTCACTCGAGTCTAGCGCCAATCGCCCCCACGTTTTCCCTACGGCGCGCCGGCGGCGCAGGCGCCTGCTTCGAGGCTACGGTCGTCTGCTACGATCGTCTGCTACAATTCAAGGGACAGAGCCGAAAAGGCCGGACACGTCGCACTCGCGGGTTCCGCCGGCCCAGCGAGCGAAAATAACAAATTTTACAGGAGGAACGTTCCGTATGATGCAAGGCAAGACTAAATTTCAGGACGGGTGCACTCCACGCCCATAAATACGCGATTTGGACGCAGCTCGACGCAGAGCTGAACTCCGACGGCGCTCCCGTAAAGGAGGGGCCACCATGATAAAAGTTTTCTAGAGCTCCGACGTAGATCTAATCGATTTTCAGTGAATAAAAACTTAAACATTTGTGTTGTTTGCAGTGATCTGCGATAAAATAATGAATGCCACATTCACTCGGAGTGTTAAGTCGTCTGCTACGATCGGCGGCAAAGATGGAGCCAACAGCAAAGACGTCAAGATTAGATCCGCGAGTGTCGGCAGCCCAGCGCGAGGTACTATTGAATTTTATGGAACATCCCCAAATCGCGCTGGGAGCCGCTGATCTCACGCCGGCAGTCACGCAGATGGAAAAAGATCAGCTCTGGGCTGAGCTCGTCGCCGAGCTCAACGCCATCGGGCCTGCCATCAAAAACAGGAGGAGCTGGCAACATTATTGGACCGACAGGGTGCGGGCCGCCAAAAAGAAGGCCGATGAGTTCAGCAGAAACAGCGGGTGAGTGTTCCCGACTTTTGATATTGGATGCATGGCTTGCGAATATGACGTATTCCGCCGTGTTAGAGGATAACGATTGCACATGACAAGTGTCACATTTACGGTCTGAAGACTGATGTTAGCATTGCAAATAAACCGCCAAAGGAGATGAGTAAGCTACGTCTGTAAAATTAAATTCAATCCATAGTTTCGATCAAGAAAAAAAAATAAGAACTCATATTGCTACGTTTTCCTTCAGAGGGACGGGCGGAGGCGCAGTACCTGGCGAGGCCGGGAGGATAATTTCCATTGTCGGCCCCGATGCCGTGGAGGGTTGCGGGGCACCGGCGGTGCCGGGGCCACAGGTAAGGAGCTCTTTTGTTTTTGCCCAAGACTTTCAGGCATGTTTTGCAGAACAAATTATTTAATTGTCTGAACATTTTGTGAAACCGAAACTTATATCGAATTGCAGCTTTTCACTTTTAGACATATGTTTATCTATTAACTTTTCACCTGATGATTACAGACTACTTGATCGGAAAGTAGCAGTTGCAGCCTGCTGCTAAAAGGTACTCGGTAGAACACGCGACTATATCTGGCAAAGATGGCAGCATAAATACTATACTTAAAGAGGCTGCATTTAAAGTTTTCAATAAACAGTGAGGCCTCGTCGCACATGACGACATGATTAGAGTGTTAATCTGGATGCTTCTGTTCAGTTGTGGGGTCCAAACGTACTTGCAGCACATGCTATACTCGTATTCACCTCAAAATGTCATGACCTGACAACCACAGGGATTGTAATTGCTCTTAGCAGTTGTCGACAGTGATAAATATGGTTAGTGCACACATTGTTAAATCACTATAGTGTCTGCTGTAACACAGTGAACAATGGCACTCTGAGCGTGTTCAGGTACAAGAAGCCTCCTCGGAAGGCAGCTGCAGCCACTTTACGTGAATTACACAAGTTTGCATGTGATTATAAATTTCTGTAGGGTTCTAGAAATGCCAAACATACTGACTTTCTTGTCTCTCCTACTGTTTCAATATTGCTCGATGATAGCGAGATTCACCTGAACCTCGTCACTTTCAGGCTGTACCATCGCCAGCTGCGATGGTACAGCCTGAAACTTGTGAAAGTGAAGCCTGAAGCTGGGACTTCCCCAGTTGGGGAAGTCCCAGGAACCAGTGGCACCGGTAAGTGTCTCTTGCAGTATGCGTCGATATTTGAGTTTTAGTTGACGTATATCCTGCCTATATTAACAAACACGAAGGAAATCCAGAAACAGTCCAAATGCGAGACTTTAGGCATACGAGGAAAATGGTGTCCAGCACATATGTCCATAAAACCATTCTATACCCTAAAAGTAGTAGTTAGTGAAGGGGGAAGGGGGGGTTATTACGTTATCATTGTTTGCAAACAGAAATTGCTCCGAGTGCAGCCTGTGTCTTTTCTACATACGCTAGCGATATGGACCAGTTTGCTGTCTTCATAATGCAATGACTGCCCAAGGGGTGTGATAGCACACTCGTCGCTGCCAGCTGCAGTTCCTGCCTTTTCTTATTGTCCTTCCCAGCTTGGTTCACAATCGCCTTTGTGTTTAGCTCAGAGCCAGCCGCCCAGCCGCCCCCGCCCCCTTCCCCGCCCCCGGTGTCCCCGAGCAGAGCGGCATTCTGTCGACACAGTGGCCGAGCAACTCATCAGAGGCTAGCAGCGACTAGTGGAGCTGGCCGTGGCTAGGCTTGCTGCCCTTGAGAAGGTACGCGTACAAGACAAATTCCTTAATTTCTACGAAATGTTTTGATGGGTTGATGACTGGTATTGGTGCGCATGCCTTTTCCTTTGTTACCAAAGACAAGAAGACTGCCGCATTAGGCACTGCATGCATTTGAAACGTTTTATGACCAGGTAGTAGTTTGGTCACTACAATGATAGTTAAGAAAAAGGAAAAAAAGATAACATCTGTGAATTCAGAGTTGCTGGTATATGTGGACAGTGAAGAGTATACAATGGCACAATTTACAAAACTTGTAAAAAAAGGCACCCCCAGCCATCTTATGACAGGCTGAAGGATTTAGTAAGAGTTATTAGAAAAAAACACGTGATATATGCCATGATATGTTCCAGAATCATCAGGTGGTGCCCTGCATAAAGGTCAAAGTTCAACAGGGCACACATATGTACACACGTAACAAAAGAGTGCATATATAAACCTCGGAGCATTAAACGCTCGTAATTTTCACTCTACTTATATATATATATATATATATATATATATATATATATATATATATATATTGTTACAGGCTCACTGGAGTCAACTTCAGTTCCGGCTGACGGAATGCCACTTAACGTTCTCTAGGGCACCATTCTACTCCTCGTCCTCCTCTTCGTCGGCCTCTAACACTCTCCCCCGCCCCCGTAAAAGTTATCACAGCACAAAAAGCAATTCATCGGCCCTTTGGTTTCCACAATTCACTGACCCGAAGAAGAAGGAGGCGCACTTGTGCGTGGGATGTACATTTTCAGGTGATGCACATGCGCTGAAAATGTCTTGGTCTTCCGTGAAGTTCCCCAATCTCGAACTTCATAGGTTAGTGGTCCAATTTTCTTAGTGACTTCACAGGGACCCCTATACCTAGGCAGAAGCTTCTGTGCTCGACCTTTCTTTCGCTGTTCCCTCCGAACCAGGACCAAGTCACCCGGAGATAGACATGGCGTTGAGCCAGGAGCGCTGTATCGAGATGCCGCACGCTGTTGGGAATGTAATATAGCCATTCTTGCTCGTTTTCGTGCGTCATCTAGGCGGTGCTGAAAGTTATTGTCAGCAAAATCGTCTCCCCTATTCCGCCACGCTACAGATGATGAGCATTCTTGAGGAAGCACCGCCGTTCTACCATGAACAAGTTGAAATGGTGTATAAGTGGTGCTTGACTGCTTCACGGTATTCATCGCGAACGCGGCAAAAGGAACAAAAGTGTCCCAATCAGTGTGTTTGACATTTACGTACGAATAAAGAATTCCAGCAATTGTTCTGTTAGCTCGCTCAACCAACCCGTTCGTCTGCGGTCGGTAGGGAGCTGCTTTAGCATGAGTTATGCCTTGAGAGGCTAGCTCTTCTGAAAACACGGCAGAGGTAAAAGCTGTACCTCGATCAGTTATGATCATCCGTGGCACTCCGTGTCGCAGGAGGAGCTGGGTTCTGAGGAACCGCACGACTTCTTCGGTTGATGTACTGGCCACGGGGCATAACTCTACCCATTTGGTAAGATGATCTACCGCCACTAGAATGTAGCGGTTGCCGTCTGATGTACGTGGAAAAGGCCCGAGATGGTCGATCCCCCACACCTCGAATGGAGCCTCAGGTGGTGGTATGGGGTGAAGTTCACATGGCTTGCTTGTATTTGGTGACTTGCGTTGCTGACATTGTGAGCAAGAGGCTACGTAGCTTGCCACGTCCTTTCGAAGCCCAGACCACCAGTACCTTTCTAATATCTTCTGGAAAGTTTTGTCACGGCCTAGATGCCCCGCCGTAGGGTCATCGTGACAAAGATGCAGTACCGCTCCGCGTAGTGAAGAAGGGACAACTGGCACCCAATGTTTAGTGCTGGAACTGCGATGGCAAAGTAACCCGGCACGAACCTGGTACGCTTTACGTAGGCGATTAGTCGTGGTGGTACGTCAGTCGTTTGAAGTCGAGACACGATGTCCTGGATTTCACAATCTTGCTCCTGGCCTGCGTTCAAATTAAATGTAGACGCACAAAAGCAAGCATCGTGGTCAGGAGAATCCGGCATGTCCTTCATCGGATGACGAGATAGAAAGTCTGCATCTTGGTGTTCTTTGCCACTCCGATGAACAATTGTGAAGTTATGTTCTTGAAGTAAAATCGACCAACGAGCTAGTTTGGCCGTTAGATCTTTCTTGCTTTGGAGCCATGTCAAGGCTGAGTTATCGGTCACAATAGTGAAGTGTCGCCCGTAGAGATATGGCCGGAAGTGTTGCACTGGCCAGACTAGTGCAAGACACTCAAGTTCTGAAGAATGATACCGCTGTTCTGCGTCCGTCAGACGGCGACTTGCGTATGAAACAACACGTTGCGTGGCGTCGCCATCTTGTTGCAACAAAACAGCACCGAGTCCCTCTCCACTGGCATCCGTGTGGAGATAGGTCGCCTTAGCAGGGTCAAAGTGGGCGAGAATTGGAGCACTCAACAAGGCACTCTTCAGGTCTTCAAAGGAAGCTTGTTCCTCTGCTGTCCATCGCCAGGGTACATTCTTGCGTAGCAGACGGGTCATTGGAGCCGCACGGCGCGCATAGTCAGAAATGAATCGGCGGAAATATGATGCGAATCCCTGGAAACTTTTTACTTCCTTTAAGGATGTTGGAACAGGATACTCTGCGAAGGCTTGAAGCTTGACAGGATCTGGTGTAATCCCTCTTTTCGATACAACGTGTCCAAGGTAGGTTACCTCTTTATACCCAAAGTAACACTTTTCCGGTTTCAGGCGCAGATTGGCAGAGGAGAGCGCATCCAATACTGATGTGAGTCTTTGGAGGTGTTCATCAAATGTGCTTCCATAGACAATTACGTCATCTAGATATACGAGTGCCATGGTCCACTTCAGGTGGCCTAGCACCCTGTCCATTAATCTCTGAAATGTTGCAGGTGCATTACACAGCCCAAAAGGCATTCTTGTAAACTGGTAGAGTCCATCAGGTGTTACAAACGCAGATTTTTCTGCATCCTTGGGGTCCAGCGCAACCTGCCAGTATCCTGACAGGAGATCCAAGGTGGTGAAATATTCTGATCCCTGTAGTCGATCCAGGGCATCATCCAAGCGAGGTAGGGGGTACACATCCTGTTTCGTAATGCTGTTGATTTTTCTATAGTCAACACAAAACCGGATTGCACCATCTTTTTTTTCGGACGAGCACCACTGGAGAGGACCATGGGCTTGATGAAGGAACGACCACCCCTTGTTGAATCATGTCCTTAACTTGCGTTTGAATAACACTCCGTTCGGATGGAGCAAACCTACGCTGTGACTGGTGAATAGGCTGACTGTCCCCAGTGTCGATGGAATGCTCGACTAAAGACGTGCAGCCGAGTTCATTTGGAGAAAGTGCGATGCAGCTACGATGACGTTGAAGAAGCTGTCGAAGTGCTGTCATCTGTTCTGCGTCAAGGTCAGGATTAACATTAAATTTTTCCCATGGAAGACTGGGTATATCTGCCTGTGAGTTGAATTCAAGTGCGACTGTATTCACCTGCACTTCAGGGCAGGAGGGCTGGGCGGTTCCGACTTGTTCCCCAGGTTTTAGCGTGATGTCGTTCAATCCAATATTTACAGCCAAGATGACGAAGTTTCCCCGCAGAGAAGATGCCAAAGTGTGGGGGGAGACAAACTCGTGTCCAGGTTTAGCTTGAAGGAGAGGTTCGTAAATGACGTCGCCGCTGAAGCTCTGGTCGGGCGTATTCACCGGAACCCACGCAGCAGAGCTCGGGGGTATGGTGACCGTTTTGCATACGTAGACGTTGCTTGTCACAGGTGCGATACTTGCTGTGTCGGTGCCAAGCAAAGCTCGAAGCACTTTCTGGACGTGGTCTAGCGAATCTCTCAGAAGTGCAGTGGTGACATTCCATACGTTGAAGATAACTCGAGCGGCACCAAGATGTAGCTTGTGCCTTGATAAGAACTTACTGCGGTCAATTGTCGATGTTGCGATTCTGTTGCCTCTTGAAGCCGGAAACTCATTATTAAGAAAGTTATTCTTACGGCACCATTCGTAGCCAAGCACTACCGGGCAAACAGAATTCTCGAGCACCACGAACTCCACTGGTGATGTACTCCCAACTGTTTTCACTTGCAAAGTGAGAATACCCAGGGTGTGAATTGCAGTACCGTTCACAGTGAACAATCCAAGTGACGTCGGACGAAGACGTGCGTCTGCTGGAACCAGGGATGATGCCAGAACGTTCACTGCTGCTCCAGTGTCAAGAAGAGCATCTTGGTATCCAATACATTCGATCCAAACAGTAAATTTTGGAACCGACGATTGGTTACTTGCCACTGATGTCAGAGGAAGTTTTAGGGGAGTTACTGAAGAAAGCACCGTGCTCGCTCCACCGTTAACCCCGGAAGCTTGATCAGTGGCCTCAGACCGGGCTGGTTTTTGTGTAGGATTGTATTTCCTACTACCATGCCGCCTTTTGGGCGCCGAAGATAAGGCGGAAAGTGGTGATGGCGGCTCTTGTAGATGCCTAGCCCTCTGCACAAACTCTGTGGCCCTTTGAGCAGTTGCCGCGTTTAGCGCTTGATCCAGGGCATCTTTGACGTTTGTAGGTCGTGAAAGACGTACAAATACTTGAACCTCTGGATCAGCTATTGCGTCTACAAAAGCGGAGGTGCCAATCTTATCCTTTGCGTCTGTTGGGGCTCCAGGGTGTGCCTTGACAATCAAGCGCTGGATGTCGGCTGCCAGCTCCTGGAGGGTTTCGTGAGAGCGCTGACGGCGTAAACTTAACTCCGAGCTGTGCACTTGTTGGAGATGGCTATCTCCAAAACGTCGCTCCAGTGCTTCACGTAGGGCCGGGAATGATAGGGGAATACCATCAAATTGGTAAAACACGTCTAGAGCTGGTCCTTGCAACTGGGAGACGAGCGCGTGAACTTTGTCGTCTTCCGTTCAGCCGTTGGCTTGTGCAATAATTTCAGCCTGGTACAGATAAAGGTGAACTGGTACGCTGCCGTCGAAGGGTTTTAACTTCAGTGACGGATTAGTCCTTGCACGGGTACCTCGGTTCACATTCGTCAAGGGGCTAACTGTTGAAACGATCTCACCTTCATCCAGGGTCGATGGACAGGCGTTGAGGTCATCTACAGAAATCCCCAAAGCGTCCCTTTGTGGCCCATTGATGTCACTCGGAAGAACATTCAAGCCAGTTTGAAGGCGTTGTAGCTGCGTTGGAACGCTCATGGAGAAGCCATTTTCAGCTGCTCGCTGCGAAGTGTTGCCGGAGTGGGACGTAACGTGCAGTGGATTCGCCATCGAAGTTTAGAAGTGATCCCACCGCTGCCACCAAAATGTTACAGGCTCACTGGAGTCAACTTCAGTTCCGGCTGACGGAGTGCCACTTAACGTTCTCTAGGGCACCATTCTACTCCTCGTCCTCCTCTTCGTCGGCCTCTAACAATATATATATATATATATATATATATATATATATATATTATATATATATATATTCACAACTGCTTTCAAGGAACATAACTAAGTGATATTTCCCAGCGTTTATTTAGTCATCGTGATAGAAATTGCTGTCTCCCCTTCCGAGGAGCATGGTGTCCTCTCAGTGCCAATATTTTAGTTCTCCTGAGATTCTAGCCCAGAGCATGCGAGACTTTAGGTTGATTTCTTGATAATAAACCTTTCAGTTGTTAGTCAGCGCTTGTACTGTCCAGTTCCTTCCTCTGTCCTTGTAAAATTTGTGCTGTTCCATTATGAATATGTAGATGGCTTGAAACACAACGCCAACTGAAGTATGTTCTGCAATTATTCTATATGGGTGACCTGAGTGGGAATGGTCATCATTCGAAACTTTTGCCATTCCAGCAAACCTCGGCTATCCGGCAGCTGACACTGGTGCTCCTGCTGCTGGTCCTGATGACCTCGGCCACCCGGCAGCCATGCCTGCCTCTGCCCTGCGGGCCCCCCACTCCGCCGCCTGTGGACTAAGCTGCCTCCTGGCAGCTTTTCTTTTATTTATTATTTTAAAATCTATTTTTGTTCACCAAGACGTGGCTTTAATGTTTCGTTTTTCCTTCTAATGTACATAATATTTCAATCACAAGAAGTACATTTCTTTTTGCAGACCAATGTAAATATTTATGTCACAAGATGGTAATTGTTACAATGGAATGGTTATAAACTTCTGTTGTACAAGATGGAGCCATTTTATTTTGTTCTCACAGTGCATGATGGTTACTTTCATAACGTAACTCTGGCCCCTAAAATGTGTACACAAGGTAGCATTATGTGAAAGAGGCTAGTGTATTACTGGTGACACCTGCGAAATCAACGACATCTATCGGTCAGAATAAAACATTGTGGAGGCAGGTTCGCTCACCGACCATTGCAAGCGAATAAAATATTAACAGCACCTGGCCGTCTAAGGACGAAGCCGTGAAAGTGGGTTCAAAAACATGTGATGAAAATAGCCAATAATCCGACATAGCTTCTTTTGAAAAAAAAAAAAACACAAGTAGCAATCAGCGGTTCCTCATTCCTGGCCACCGGCTGAATATGTCCACCCAAATACCGTTGAGAATAATACAGGAAACTCCGGGCTAAAATGGGAGACGGAAGTAGAAAGCGATCCTGGCGGTGTGGAGTGGACAACTCGCCACTTTCCCCGGAAATGAATCAAGTGTGTCTGACTCACTAGAGAAATTGATAGTCTATGAAATATTCCCATTTTTTGACGGAGCATAGGCAGCATAAGTATGGTGCCTGGAACGCGTCTCCGACTGGTGTGTTTACCGCGGCCAAAAAAGTGGTCCCTCGGTTTCTGCCTGATGACGTCATAAAAGTGTCATGCTGTCGCCGGTCGCGACCCTGGCGGCGTCCCAACAGTTGTGGTATAAATGCCAGACGCCTGTTCTGCTGCAGGTCGCGTTCCATTGTGACAGTTCACGGAAGCTAGGGCAGCCGGAAGTTGGGACGACTAAAGCGACGCCATGACGACAGCGACACTCGCGTTCGCTCGTGCTTTTCGCCAGCAATTCTACGGCCAACCGCCAGGATCGCGACAGGCAACAGCATGACACTCGCGTCATTTGTTGCCACATTGGGACCACTTTTGATGTATGGGCGGGATAGGACGCTAAACACACCAGTCGGAGACGCGCTCCAGGCACCATAGCATAAGCTCGTGATATTGGACCTCTTGGTATTTTGATGTCAAAATGCAGTGTGTTGTATAGACCAGTCAGTATTTGTATAGCGATTTTGTAGAATCTAAATAATTATTAAACTTTTCTGAGCTTGTTGATTTATTTGTTTTATTCTAACCGAAACATGTCTTATAGATGCCCTTGGCTCCAAGTGACCATAATTGGCAATAGGCATAATTTTTTTATGAGACCGACTTGAAATGACTCCAAGTGGCTAGAATTGATAATTATGTTATTGTTTGTGTACTTACTCTTATGAACGGCTTCAAGTAGCTTTTGTTGGCTATTAGCGTCTTCTTTGACCAGAATGACCTTAAATGGCTGCCAATAGCTATTGATGAGATAATTCACAATTACCCATTTCGGCGTTGGTGAATGCACATGGTTTCAACTGGCTATTATTGGCTATCAGTCTCTACTCTTATATATATTTGATAGATATGGGCTACAAATATTAATGAGTAATGAAAACTGAGCTATTTCTGTTTATATACTGGAATGACTTCAGGTGGCTATTGTTGGCGATTAGAAGATATTTCTGACCAGATTGGCTCAATGGCTACTAATGGCTGTTAGTCAGTATAATAGCAATTATCTGCTGTCTGAGTGTTTACGAATGAGAATGGCTTCAAGTGGCTATGCTATTATTGGCTATAAACACTTATTTTCGAATAGATTGACTGCAAATGGCTACAAACCGCAATTAGTAGATAACTATTGCTTGAGCTATTTTTTTATATTTACGAAATGGAATGGCTTGAAGTGGATAATGTTGGCTATTTGTAATTATTTTTGACCAGACTGAATTGAAATGGCTGCTGATGGATATTCATGAGATCATTTAACAATTACGTGCTATTTCAGTACTTAAAAAGAATATGGCTTCAAGCGGCTATTATTGGCTTATGCATCAAATTTTAGATGAATTTGATTGAAATGGCAACAAATGGCTATTAGTGACTAATGTTGATAATTATGGGTGTTTTAGTGTTTACTAACTCGAATGACTTTAAGGGGCTATTCTTGGCTATTAGCATATATTTGTCACCAGATCGGCTTCAAATGGCTAGCAATGGCTATTTGTAAGTATAATTGACAATTATCAGCTATTTCAGTGTTCATGGATGAAAATGGCCACAAGTGGCTATTACTGGCTATAAACATTTACTTTTATTGCAATGGCTTAATTTGGATACAAATGGCTATTAATGACAACTGTTGATAGTTATGAGTGATTTTTGTGTTCACCAACTGGACTGGCTTTAAGTGGCTATTCTTGGCTTTTATCATCTATTTCTAACCAGATTGGCTTCAAATGGCTAGCAATGGCTATTAGTGAGTATAATTGACAATTATGTGCTATTTCAGTATTTTTGGATGAAACTGGCTACAAGTGGCTATTACTGGCTATATGCATTTGGCTTAAAATTGCTACAAATGGCTAGTAGTGGCTAGTATTAATATTTATCAGCAGGTTTTATGTTTACTAACGGGAATGGCTTTTAGTGGCTATTGTTGGCTATTAGCATCTATTTCTGGCCAGATTCGCCTCAAATGGCTTGCAATGGCTATTAGTCAGTATAATTATGTGTTATATCAGTGGTTTTGGATAAAACTGGCTACAAGTGGCTATTACTGGCTATAAGCATTTAGATTGGCTTAAAATTGCTACAAATGGCTAGTAGTGACTAGTGTTCATATTTTTAAGCAGGTTTTATGTTTACTAACTGGAATGGCTCTTAGTGGCTATTGTTGGCTATTAGCATTCATTTCCGGCCAGATTTGCCTCAGATGGCTTGCAATGGCTATTAGTGAGTATAATTGACAATTATGTGCTATTTCAGTGTTTTTGAATGAAACTGGCAACAAGTGGCTATTACTGGCTATAAACGCTTAGATTGGCTTAAAATTGCTACAAATGGCTTGTAGTGACTAGTGTTGATATTTATAAGCAGGTTTAATGTTTACTAACTGGAATGGCTTTTATTGGCTATTGTTGGCTATTAGCATCTATTTCTGGCCAGATTTGCCTCAAATGGCTTGCAATGGCTATTAGTAAGTATTATTGACAATTCGGTGGTATTTCACTGTTTGTGGACGAAACTGGCTTGAAGTGGCTATTATTAACTATAAGCATTCATTCTTTATTGAATTGGCTTGAAATAGCTACAAATGGCTATTAGTGGCTAGTCTTGATAGTTATGAGCAATTTTAGTGTTTACTAACCGGACTTGCTTTTAGTAGCTGTTGTTGTCTATTATCATTCCTTTTAACCAGATTGGCTTCAATAGGCTAGCAATGGCTATAGCAAGTATAATTGTCGATATTCACGAATAGCCATTCATAGCCATTCAATGGATATTCATGAATAGCCATGCATAGCCATTCAATAGATATTCACGAATAGCCATTCATAGCCATTTGAAGTCATTCTGGTAAAAAATAGATGGTAATAGCCAAAACTAGCCACATGAAGCCATTTCAGTTTGTAGACAAAGAAATAGCTGCTAATTATAAATACTAGTCACTTTAAGCCATTTGTAGCCAATTCAAGCCGCCCAGGTTAGGAACAGATGATTATAGCCAATAATAGCCAATCCAAGCCAATCAAGTCAAGAATAGATGCCTATAGCCAATAATATCCAGTTCAAGTCATTCGAATCTATATAGACTTCAATTGCATAAATTGTTAATAATAGTTGCTGATAGCCATGTATAGCTATTTTAAGCCAATCTAACAAAAATACAAGCTAATAGCCAATCATAGCCATTTGAAGTCATTTTCAGTCATAATCACTGAAATAGGATAGAATTGTCAACTATATCCACGAATAGCCATTCATAGCCATTTGAAGCCAGTCTGGTAAAAAATATATGGTAATAGCCAAAACTAGCCACATGAAGCCATTTCAGTTTGTAGACAAAGAAATAGCTGCTAATTATAAATACTAGTCACTTCAAGCCATTTGTAGCCAATTCAAGCCACCCAAGTCAGGAGCAGATGATTATAGCCAATAATAGCCAATCCAAGCCAACCAAGTCAAGAACAGATGCCTATAGCCAATACTCTCCAGTTGAAGTCATTCAAATCTATACACACTCCAATTGCATAAATTGCCAATAATAGTCGCTGATAGACATATATAGCCATTTCAAGCCGATTTAGCCAAGAACTGCCCATAGCCAATAATAGTAGACACTTGAATCCATTCATATTCAAAACATCATGAATACCATGTCACAAAATGTCACTAATGTTCATTCTGAAGCGATTTAAGGTGATATTGTTAAGATGATATGCAATTGCTAACAATAGCCACTTGAAGCCATTTTCATTCATAAGTATAGAATAGCAGAATATTGCAACCAATAAGCACTAATAGCCATTTTTTGGCAATTCGAGCCAACCAGGTCAATAGCCGATGCATATAGCCAATAATTGCCATTGGAAGCCAACTCAGCCTGCAAAAAATCAAATAAGTCGAAATAGTGACTGATCATCGTTGATAGTCACTAGAAGTCATTTGGACCCCAAATCTGGCATATAATTTATAAGCATGATAATATAGCCAATAACAGCCATATAAAGCCAAATCAGTCTGCACACAATTAGGTAAGTCGAAATAGTGACTAATAGCCATTGAAAGTATCCAGAAGTCATTTGGACCCCGAATCCGCCATATAAATAAAAAATTATTGTATAGCCAATAGTAGCAATTGGAAGCCAACTGAGCCTGCATAAAATCAAATAAGTCGAATTAGTGACTCATAGTGATAGATAGTCACTACAAATCATTTGGACCCCAAGCCCGCCTTATAATTTATAAACAATCGTAGAGCCAATAATTGCCATATTAGGCCAACTCAGTCTGCACACAATCAGGTAAGTCGAAATAGTGACTAATAGCCAATGATAGCCACAAGAAGTTATTTGAACCACGAATCTGCCGTATAAATAAAAAAAAATTATTGTATAGCCAATAATAGTAATTGAAAGCCAAGTCAGCCCGCACACAAATAAATAACTCAAAATTGTGACCAATAGTCATTAATAGTCAGTATAAGTCATTTGAACTCCGAATCTGCCATATAATTTATTAATATAATCATATAGTCAATAATAGCCATATGAAGCCAATCAGTCTTCACGCAATCAAAGAACTCGAAATAGGGAGGATTCGTCGTTTGGTTTTCGAAGCGAACGGACGTATCACTATGAGCTCCGTCGGAGCGGTAACAACGGCTACTGATAGCCGCGGATCTGCTGTATCATCGAACGAAGGCTACAGGATCGTTCTGCCTCCCCTGCCCACGGGTGTTCACGCCCTCAATTCAGTCTTCCTACACGCGGACATAACAGCTCGGCCTTATCGCATCCAGGATTTTAAAAAAGGACTCGAGAAAGCCGGTGTGTTAGGCGAAATCGCCGCGTTTGGTTCATACCAAATGAACCACGTGTGGATGGTGACCCTGAAGACGTCGTTGGCCAAGAAAAAGCTGTTGAGCGCCGCAACCTTTGAAGTCAAAGGAAAGCGCTGCGTCGTCATCGACCCGGAAAAATCTGAGGTGAGGCTGAAGCTGCACTGGTTGCCCTTCCACCTGCCTGACGACGTTGTGAAAAAGAACCTGGAACCGTACGGCAAGGTGGAGGACGTCGGCAGAGAAGCCTGGCGCGTCGAGGGTTTCGAGGGCGTGCAGTCGACAACAAGAGTCGTGAGGCTGACCCTAAAGGAAGGCGTCACGCTCGAGAAGCTGCCGCACCAACTCCGGCTCCCAGGATGCACGGCCCTGGTGCTGGCCCCGGGTAGAGCCCCGCTCTGCCTTAGGTGCCGTCAAACCGGCCACATCCGTAGAGAGTGCCGTGTGCCACGATGCGACAGCTGCCGGCGCTTCGGCCACCTACGCGACGACTGCAGGAAGACCTACGCAGACGTGACCAATGGCGGCACCGCAGACGACACTTCAGAGCTCATCATGGACCAAGATGAAGCTGAGGAGGCGGCAGGAGGAAGAATGGAGGGCGGCCAACCTCAGGGGCGGGCTGAGACCCCCGCAGACGCCCCACCAACCGAGGTCTCGGCCACGGTGGAGCTTCCAGCAGACGCCACGGACGTCCCCGAGCCAGGAGACAACGACGTCGCACGAGGCCCGGCCCTTCAGGGAGACGACTGTGACCACGACTACGCCCTCCGCAAGCCGACCCTGGCTGCCAGCCAAAGGCAAGACGACCCGGAGGACGGCGAGATGGACACTAAGAGCGGTTCTGCCAAGCGTCCCCTGGAACCAACACCAACCCAGGACCAGGGTCAACCTGGAAACCTGCAGGAGTCGCCGCTCCACAGGTGGCAGACGGGGACATCCAAGAGAGGCCGACGCCACGCCGCCGCTCAGGGACCACGGGAGGACCCCGCGTCAAAGGTTCCACAGTGAAGAAACTGTAACCACTGAACCTGAACCATACTTTTTAGGTAAATTTCAAGTAAGAGTGTTGTACTTTCGCCATCATATAACGATTTGACTTAGCGGCTTTTTGTGTTGTAGCCTCGCCGACTGTCTGTAGTTGCACCGCAATGGCTCTTAGATTCGCCACTTTAAACGTCCGAGGGTTGTCCTCGTTGAAAAAGCAATACCAGCTGCAACGACTAGTAGAAGACGAGCAACCGGACTTTTTTGCGGTACAAGAAACCAAAATGCAGACAGACGATAATATCGAGAGAGCGCTCAATCCTTATCTTAGGAGATACGAAATAGCTGTAAGTCATGCTGTGGGGCGGTCAGGGGGGTGTTTTCTCTTTTTAAAGAAGGCCGTGAATTGTGAAAGTGTGCAGGTAGTTATTGACGCATGTGGTCGTTTTATTTCTTGTGATTTTGTGCTGTCAGGAGTGCAGTGGCGAGTCATTTGCGTCTATGCACCCAACAATGCAAGAGATAGGGAAATTTTTTTTCAGTTTTTGCGTAATTACGTAGAATGTGACAGGGTTGTTGTTTTGATGGGGGACTTTAACTGTGTATGTGAAGATAGGGATAGGTCTGCTCTTACACCGTACAGTGACAGCAGTGCAAGCTTTTTAAAAAGAATTGTTGATGAGTGTGCGCTCGAGGATGTGGGAGCCGTATACGCTGGAAGGGAGGGAGTCAGTTTCACTCATTTTCAAAATAGTTCGCACGCCCGACTAGACCGCATCTACGTTTCAGCAGACGCACTTAGACAAGCGCATAGATACCGTGTGCGGCCAATCTTCTTTACCGATCATTGCCTTGTAAGTGTTCAAATTGGAAGGAAAGAAAGTAAAAACCAATTTAACTGGGAGCTTTGGAAATTAAACCGGTCGCTTTTAAATGACGAACATTTCGTTGCTACAGTTAGCGAACACTTGCGGGCTATCACCGAAAAAAGACCTTGTATAAGCGCAGCTTGGGAAGAGTTTAAGCGAGACATAAAGTTAGCTGCGATTGAAAGGGCAAGCAATATCAGATTTCAGAGTCGAGCCCGTGAAAGACAGTTGAGAAGAGACCTGGAGGCACTCTGTCAAGTGGAATGTGAACGACCCGGCTCAAGTAGCGAGGACATCCGAAATGTTAAACTAGAGCTGGAAAAACTGTACCTCGAGAAATACAAAGGGGCAGTCGTCCGCGCTCGCGCGGAAAAGTTTTTGCTGGGGGAGATGCCAACGAAACGAGCTCTGGCTGAGGAAAAGAAGTACGCCTTGACACGCGAGATTAGGGAAATAGAGTATAAAGGGAAAGTCAGTAAGGACAAAAATACAATCGAAGTTGCTTTTGTTGAGCACTTCGAGCAACTTTTCGGGGAAAAACCGACCCCAGTAGGATTTTCTAAATTCAATGAGTTCTTGTCAGTTATGCCGAAGCTGAATGATGAAGTAAAAATTTGGCTCGAGGGGGAGATCACCCTAGAAGAAATTCGGCGAGCCATAGACTCGTTAGCGAGACAGAAAACACCCGGACCTGATGGGCTTTGTGCCGAATTTTATCAGACATTTAAAGAAGCCATTAGCCCAGTATTGTTGAGCGTATTTAACGAATCATATGAAAACCACTCTTTACCACTTTCATTTGCGGAAGCCCATACTGTCTTGATTCCGAAGTCGGAAGATAAAGTTAAGAAACTTTGCGTCACGGGGTATAGGCCCATTACGTTATGTAATATAGATTATAAAATCTTCACGAAAATCATAACGCGCAGACTTCAGAGTGTTATTGGAACGCTCATCGGGGATCATCAGACATGTGGGATAAGAGGAAGGTCTATTCAAACTAATATTCATGTAGCGAGAAGTATTTTTGAAACTGTGGGTAGGGGTAGAGTAGCAATGGTTCAATTAGATTTGGAGAAAGCTTTTGACAAAGTCAGACACGATGTCATAAAGAGTATTTTAGCGTTTGTTAACGTAGGTGAACTGATTCAAAAGGGAGTGGAAATGGCGTACAAGGGCTGCACCACCAGGCTTGTTATAAATAATAATGTTTCTAAGAAAATCCCGGTACTTTCATCTGTCAGACAGGGCTGTCCCCTTTCGCCTTTATTGTTTGCCTTGTACCTGGAACCTTTTTGTCTGAGTGTAATTGCTAATAGGAATATCCAAGGGTTACTTTTAAATAGTGTCGAGGTTAAAGTGTCTGCGTACGCTGATGATGTTGCCGTTTTTTGTAGCGACGAAGAGAGCGTCATGGAAATTGTTATGCTCACGAAAGAATTTTGTAACGCTACGGGAGCCGCGGTGAACTGGGGGAAATGTTGCGGAGTGTGGCATGGCAGGTGGGATTTAAAGCCTCGTTATTTTGCAGGCATTAATTGGGAAGAAGGACCATGTAAGTACCTTGGGGTGCCCTTGGAGTACTACAAAGGTGCCACGGGGTACTGGGCGGGAGTGGCAAAAGACTTAAAGGTGAAAGCGGACACCTGGGTTAATCGAAACCTGTCGATATTTGCGCGTGCCACAGTCTGCAATATTTTTTTGATCGCCAAACTATGGTATATAATGCAAGTTTTAACATGTTCTAGGATGAACATCCAGAAATTTCACAGGGTGTTCGCCACTTTCATCTGGAAGTCCGGATGGGAGAGGATGAAGAGGGATAACCTTTTCCGAAGCGTCAAGTCAGGCGGTCTTGGCCTCTCGCACCTTTTCGTCCGGAAGCTCGTGTCGCGCTTCTTCTTCTTGCGCGATCAGAACCATCCATTTTTGCGCACCATAATCCAGATGAGACTAGCGAACTCCCTGACCACAATGTTGGTTACAAGCAAATGTACCGAACCCGCTGGTCTTTCAGGGTTTTTAAAAGAGGTCCAAGATGCTGTATTATTTTTACAAGCCCGGTTTTCCATGGAATACCTTGGTAAAGTCACGAAAAAGAAACTAAGGCAGGATCTGGTCGAGATACTTTTTCCTGCTCCACTGTACCGCTCACTGTATAGCCACTGTCCCGGGCAAGACGTACTCCGCCGTGTAAAACGGATGTGGGTCCCACCGGCAGTCAAGTCCTTTTTCTTCAAGTTGCATAGCGAGACATTGCCTGTCAAACCCTGGTTTAGAGACAGAGGTATTTTCGTCCCGTGGTCCGTGGATTGCCTCCTATGTAAGACGCCGGAAAGTATCGACCATGTCTTTATTTACTGTTGGGACGCCGTGTTTTTTTTGGGACATCCTGCAAAGGACCCTGAAAAAAGATTTTTTGTTGTCCCCGGCGACGATTCGATACTTGCCGGTCGAAGAGAGTGAGTCGGTGCCTTACGACCTTTTCATTGTCCTTGGCTTGTTTTGTATATGGAAAACCAGAATGGAATTCCGGCATGCTGACCCCGGAATTAAATCGGTGCATAAACATTTCATCGAAATTGTCAGCGAGGTCCAGTCGGTGTACTGTAGGACCCCAGAGTCTTCGCCAGAGTGGGCTCACTTGTTTGATGAGATCAGAAATATGAAGGAACTATAGTTCGCCCGCAAGTGGTTGGGCAAAAATGTATTTTATGACATAGCACCTTGTGCTGCAACCTGAGTTCAATAAAGAAAAAAAAAGAAATAGGGACTTTTAGTCATGGACAATCACTATAAGTCATTTGGACCCTAAATCTGCCATATAATTATAAATATAAATGTATAGCCAATAGTAGCCATTGGAAGCCGACTCAGTCTGCACACAACAAATAAGTTGAAAAAGTGATCGATAGTGATTGATAGAAACGGAAGTAATTTGGACCCCAAATCTGCCTTATAATTTATAAACATGATCACATAGCCAATAATAGCCATATGAAGCCAGCTCAGTCTGCACACAATCAAATAACTCAAAATAGTGGCCAAAAGCCATTAAAAGTAACTAGGAGTCATTTGAACTACATATCTATCATGTCAAATTTTGATCAAAAAGCCAGAATTAGCCATTGAAAGCCAACTCAGGCCGCGCGCAATCAAATAACTCAAAAGAGTTACAAATAGTCCTTGATTGTCATTAAAAGTCATTTGGAACCGAAATCCGCCATATAATTAGGAAATAAAATCGAATATCAAATAATAGTCATTCAAATCAAATCTGAGAAATAACATTACAAATATCACGAAATGGTCACTAATCGTCATTAAAGTCCATCACAAATGGAACTACCTAATAAACAGCTGCTTGGTCTATATGCCCCGAAATAGCTTAGGATATTAGCCCAGAGCCATTAATAGCCCTTGGAAGGCAATCTAGTTTATACTCGTTCAATAAACTGAGAAATATAATCCAATAGTAATTGCAGTCATTAGAGGCTAACCAGGCCCCCAAAACGACAGGTAAAACTGAACCGGACACTATTTCTACTTCCTTATAAATACTGACTCTTCGTTAAACAGCCAGTGTAGCATTTACTGGCTGTAATTACTACGTCGAGTAGCATTTCCAGACTCATTTGAAGTGAATCTCATGCAATTTAAAATAATGAACCATGGAGCGATTACATATCTGAATTGCTGTGCTTTATTTCTAACTGCAAAGAGCCAGTCATTACAGCTAGTAACAGCCATAGCCTTTAGAGTGGTCCATAAACTTTGAATTTACTAGAAAGTCACTAATTGCCAGTAGGTCATTTGTACCAGGTGTAATACATAGGTCCGTATAATCTAAATACTTAGTGCTAATATGAAGCGCACCTTATTATCAGAAATACCATGTATCAGCTCTTGCTCAATTGAAATCGGCACACCGATTTGCCATATATTCACAATTCCTGATAGTGTGAAGAGAAGAAATAGTGTAGTGAATGACGGTTTTCCTTTTAATTTCGAGCGCATAGTTTACCATCCCACACCGAGAGATGGCAGCACTTCTCTGTCTCCCGACAACCCCATGTTTTTTGGCTCGAGTTTCCAGTATTGGTAGTCAATGGTATTTGGTCCACCTTTCGTAGCAAGAAGCCAAAAAAACACTTCCTTTACTAAGCGTTGTGGCTATATACACACCGCTAACATTCATGTTTTCGAACAGCATACTCTATGAGTCGTACAAGCACCCGACTGTGGCGAATCCTCATACGGAACCTCTTTGCCATGAATTTGTTTATGTCAAATTAATTCAGAGACAGGGACTAACAACCATAAGATCTGTGGACTGCACAGACCTAAGCATCTGCTCCAAAATGTTGCATATCTCGCAACACATGCAAGCAATATGGGAAATCGGAATTAAACACAGTGACTGTCCTATCGGGCTTGAATGAAATGCGAACAGTGACGGAACTTCCAGCAGAACACCTGTGCAGTGTGGACGCTTGGGTTGTGCTGGGCAAGGCTCAAGCACATTGAAATAGGATGCACCCCCTCGCAGCGCTCTATTCTCCATTTCAAAATTTTATCAGTTTCCGGATGCCTCCTGCAGGTGCAGCATCTGTTGACGGCCACCGTCTCTGGTGTTTGCCTTCCATTCAAACCCAATAGTATGGTGAAAAATAAAAAAAAACACATTTGCTAGCAAGAACATTTTTGCCTGTTGGCATCTGCTAGATATGGCAAGGGTAAATGAGGTTCCTCACTCAGATAAGTTGAGACCAAACTTAATCACACCCAGCCACGGTGCACCACCTCAAAGATGCAACATAGTGGGCAGAATTACTTTGAACGGCACTACTTGTTATTTCTTGTAAACATCCTTTGCAGTCCTGTCATTACTGTGTCAGGGACCCTCATCAGCCGATCTTCAGAAAAAAGCTGCAAGTGCCACAGCAGAAATCAAAAGCATTACAAGTGCCCATGCAATCCAGGAACCTGTGGAGCTTGCGACCAAAACATTAAACAGAAGTTGGAAGCACTACTTGTGTCCATGCAATCCAGACCTGTGAAGCTTGCACCCAAAACAATAGATCCAATTCAAAACTACTACACGTGTAATTGCATCCAGGCCTGTGGAGTTTGCACCCAAAGCATAGGACAGAATTCAAAAGCGCTACACGTGCACATGCAATCCTGACCTGCGGAGCTTGCACCCAAAACAATGATTACAAGTCAAAAACACTACAAGCTTACACGCAAGTTAGACCTGAGGAGTTTGTGCCCAAAAGATTGAACACAATAAAAAATGCTACATGTGCCTCATGCAATCCACACCTGTGGGATATGCACCCAAAACATTGAACACATGTGAAAAATGCTACATGTGCCCCATGCAATCCAGACCTGTGGAGCATGCACTCAAAACATTGAAAAGAAGCAAAAAAACACTACACGTACCCCACGCAATCCAGACCTGTAGAGTTTGTGCCCAAAGCACTGAACAGAATTCAAAAGCACTACACGTGCACATGCATCCAAGCCTGTGGTACTTACACCCGAAACATTAAAACACCTTCCCTATGCACACACACAGAGTCCAAACAAGCTCTCTCCGGCACAACATCCACAGCACAGTACACACTGACACAGACTCCAAAATGGCTTCGGCACATCCACGGCGCAGCACACACACACACAGAGTCCAAAATGGCTCTGGCATAACACCCACCACACAGTACACATGCACAAAGAAGGTACAAGATGACTCTGGCACATCCACATCACTGTACACAAGCGCACACGAAGTCCAAAATGGCTTTGGCACAACATCCACGCCACTCTACGAACACACATGCACACACACAATACAAAGAGGCCCCGGCGACGAGTGACAGTGCATCACTGGTGCTGGCGGCGACGACGGGTGCGACGCAGTCGTTCACGGACACGTTGCAGGTGGGTTGTGCTCGGCAGAAGCACAAGGCGGTCCCGCACAGCCTTGCCCTGACTGTAGAGACGCCTCGACTGGAGGCCCCTCCGCTCGCGAGCTGCGTCAGCGCTTTCTTTTTCATCACTGTCCTCGTCAGAACTGCTGTCTGAGTCTGACTGTGGCTCTGGCTCGGCCTCCCCTGAGCAGAGGCAGACATTGTGGAGCACCGCACAGGCTGCCACGATCGTGCCGGTGATCATCGGATGATGGCAAAGGGTCCGGTGCCTGTGCAAGCACCGGAACCTGCTCTTCAGCAGCCCGATGCAGCGCTCCACGACTGCCCTCATGGAGGCGTGGGTCTGATTGTATTGTCCAGCCGGTGTGCCAAGTGCTGGCCGCCCAGGCACAGGAGTCATCAGCCAGGGCTCCAGGGGGTACCCACTGTCGCCTGCATGGAAAGAACTATGACTGTTCCTTAGACATCTGAACCCCTCCCTACACTTTGCACAAGTGCTACTGATCCTGTATATAGTCCCTCACTCGTATCATTTGAGGAGAATGCTTTCACAACAACCAATCAACGGGTATTATTTAGTTTTAATCAATTGCTGCAGTAAGTCCGAAAACAATACCCAGTAGTTTGCTGATGCCTTTGTGCGTGCGTCGTATCGATCTATAGTGTGTCGTTCTTGGAGGTATAGAATGCTCTACTAAAACTCCCTACTAGTGAAAAGTATGTGCTTCATAACAAAGATACTTTGAAACTGCTAATGCATGTTCTAATCCTGTATCTCAAGCACTAAAATTTCTCCACAAACCTTGACTTGACTTAACTGGTGGTCGCCTTTGACTGAAACATTAAGGCTGCGGTCCCACGGCTGCCATCTTGAACAAGGCGTTAGTTCAACCAATAGATGGCGACACGCACCCGTGGGGTGGCCGAAACATTGGTTCACAGTGGGATGGCTCGAGCACCATCACGTTCCCCTCGTGGCCTTGCTCGCGCCGCTGCCAGCTGTGCTCACCTGGCTCAAGTAGCGTGGCCCAGCAAACGGTTGAGTGCGAGAATGTCAGGCTGGGTATAAATTGTTCTCTGATAGAGGGAGATGCGGTTCGGCGGTTGTAACGGTAACTCCCAATAAATCTTACCGAGAAGGAATCAAATGTTGATTGACGTGTCAATATTCTATGAATGAAAATTTCTTCTGCAGGAATGCACGCTCAGTAGATTCAATCTTCCAAGACACCAGTGGAAGCGGATGTCAAGTAAACTGCTTCGCGATTTACGGTACTTACCTCGCCATTGTAATGACGACTAAAAAACCGTCAAGAAATATTGTGTTTCACGGGGTCCGGAAGATGTTGTAAAGGTTGTTACATTATAGTTCCCAGAAACTTTCTGGAAAGACTCGAAGTCTTCCTTGAGTCCAACGCCATCATGAACAGAAACTGAAAACGATCCACTATTCAGTCGGTGGGTGGCGAAACGTATCCGTATCTGCGGAGTCATGGTCGATGCGTACTCTAAGTGGCTGGAAGTTTACACGATGCCTGCCACGACGTCCAAACACGTCATTGACGTTCTCTGGTCTCTTTTACCTACTTTTGCCTACAGAAAATACTTTTCTCTGATAACGCGCCAAATCTTGCTTCAAATAAAATAATCAAGTTTTTGAAGAAAAAAAAACCGGCATCAGGCATCACATTAGTGCACCATACCATCCTGCAACTAACCGGCAAGCGGAAACAGATGGTGTGCGAAACGGAAAAATGCCCTTTTGAAGCCTACGGAAGAAGCAGTTCAGTGAAGAATCGCCAGGTTCTTGTTCCAGCAGCACGCGACGTCCTTCGTCCGCCGAAGCAATATTCGGCGGACGAAGGGCCACACCCCTCGATTTCATGATACTATGGCCTACGAACGTAGATGGAGAGATTCCCAGATCGGGAGTAATGGCAGTTTATTCGGTCGGACAACTCGTCTACGTGAGGAATTTCAGCGGAAGTTGGGCCTTCCATGTAAAACTTGAGTAGAAAAGGCTCTATGTTGGTTGACCAGAAGGTGTCATCCCTCTGGATACGTTGGATATCAATGCACTTGAGTGTAAATATAACTAAATCACAAAACTCTCTTCGTGTATTGTGTAACTGCCCTTGTATTTCATAGCAGAAGCTATGGTGGTGATTTGGACCTTTCACACCAGGCTCCTTTTTCTTATTCTTCGCCTCACACTCCTTTGCGGTTTAAGTATGTTTCAAGAATCTTTTGGAACGGGGACACTTTACGTCAACGAGGCCACTTGTTCCAAGTAGTCAATCAGGAAATGCTGCTAGAAATCCGTCCCTAATACTAACGAATAAGCCGCACTTCTGCACAGTGCAGTTTTCCTGTTCCACGTACAGTTGTAAAGCAGCATCCTCATTGATTCTACCATATTCTGTTGCGGGTGAAGAATGTCTTTGGATACACGATACTTGAAACAAGTCTGGCACTGTACGTTGTGGTTCGACACCCACTAAAATCGTCGTCCTTATAGAGCCTCACCATTTAATCATTACCTCGTCACCTCATATTGCTCTTCGTCAACAGTAAGTACAATAGGCTGCCGCCATATTACAATCCAAGAATTGAAAAATTGAGTCGTTCAGTCCTTCAACAAATTTATTATTTATATAATTTTATTACGTTACATTACCTCGAGACGATCGACATCCATCGTCAATCTTCAAATACTTATACCTGTATATAAATTAAACGCACAAGGAGGGAGGGGGGTTGGGGGGGGGGAGTCGATGGCCGAGTGCATGGTCTAGCGCACACTTTAGCGCACACCAGCTCGGAGCGCTTGGAGCGAAAGCTCGCGCTGCAGATCCCACCCCGCCCCTGCCCGTTTCGATCTGGATGAGCATCGTACCGGCGTGCGGTTGTGTATCCCTACTGCGTGGTGCACGTTAAAGACCCCAGGTTTGCGGTTGTACCGCACTGGCTAAATTGCTCATCTACAGCTGAGACACCAGACGCCCACTAAGGCAACTAACTTCCGGCTGTATAAACATACACACAACAATCTGCAAGTAGACGCATAATAACAAAGAACACAGCGTGCCGCCTCTTTTCTTTGGATGTTTTTTTTAAACCAGCGAAAGCTCGCGCGTTCTCTCTTTTGAGACGGTTCGAATGGTCGCACATAAAACCCGCGTTTCTCCTACCCGGCCGCTTCCTCCTCTCATTATGTGTAGTTGGTTATAACTAAATAAGCTATAATAATGGTGTATTATTCGTATTTAGTTTCAGTTTCAGTCAGGAAAAAGGAGTTTCGCGGGAACTAGAGCCAATAAATGAGCGGCTTAACGGTTGAGAATTGAGCTTGTTGGTACATACTTGTAACTATATCAGCTTGAACTTTAGAAATATCTAGAACACAAAGACGCGCCCAACAAAGCATACTATATGTGCAGTGAAGTGAACCGAAAAAGAAAGAATAAATCCTGCAACACGGCCCACTGAACGCAATATCTCCCATGCTCAACAGGAGTGGTGTACCACATTCCCCTGTCTTGCGGGAAATGCTACATCGGCCAAACAGGCCGATGTATCAACGACAGGGCCCGTGAGCATGCAGCGTCTCTAAAGGGGTATTCACACGAGGGAGAAATCCCGGGGATTTCTCCCCGGCACGCGCGCATCACGAGATAAAAACGCGAGGCTTTTGCACATCGCAAAGCCTGACGTTTTCGTCGTTGAATGCGCGTGCCGGGGAGAAATCCCCGGGATTTCTCCCTCGTGTGAATACCCCTTAAAGGGAACAGCGGCAGGACATCTGGCAGCTCATTGGAGGACATGCCAGTGCAGTGTAGCTTTGAACAGCACCACCATCCTTGGAAGACACAACAATCCTCATGCACGCGAAATGCTCGAGGCGCTCGCCACCGAGGAGCACGCGAAGGACTGTGTCAGCACGCTATCAATCACCATCCACAAAAAAGAAAGACATTACCTACAGAATGTCACGCCCCAAACAACAACAGCACGGGCTTGTGGCGGGTTAGTTCAAAAACAATAATTTGCTAGGAATACTGTGCAAATGATTTGTACATATTTTTGTATAAGTGTAAATATCGGGAGTGATCTTTATTAGTGGAATAGGGTAATTTATATAATAGGTTATTGTGCTCCACTTGGGACTCAAAAGGAAGGAGCAAAAGCGCAAGGACGAAGTTTACACTAAAACATCGTTGGTAGTCAGCTGTGTGTCATATTCTGTCCTTTCTGTCTTTGTGTTCTAGGTATTTCTAAAGTTCAAGCTGATATAATTACAAATGAGAGGCGCTTAGAGTATCGGCACTCTCTTCCCCGGCAGTGTTGTGAACGCCGCCATTTTGGTGATTGGGCAGAGCAGGCGCAACTGCCAATCGTCATGATTCAAAAGTGCGACATCCTCAGCATTAGATGCGGTGTTAAGAAGCTCATGAAGGTGAACATTTGAGAGATGTCTCTCTGGTTGGGGAGCAACAATAATAATAAATAAAATATACACCAACCAAATCCTCGTATAAAGGCAAAACCCTACGTTTCGAGACCAGCTCGAAGCTCAAGAAGCTCATGTAATGTTGCTTTGCTTTTTCGCACACTGTTTACAGTGGAGGGCGGAAAAGCGTTTCTTGTGATTTCAGAAAAAGCTTCAAATAACTGGCAACCATGATTTTAAGCCACAATATGGCCAAGTGTCGCTACTCTAAAGCGTAGCTTATTTAATGGCATTATTCATGCTCTTGTTCAAGAGTCTTGTAATACCTGAAGGGGTCATGGCGTAAGCCCCGTGGATTCCACAAGCCACTATATTTTGACACCAGCCTCTTCCTCACTGTTCCCGCTTGTGCCAGTAAATTAGCTACGGTTCAGAGTAACGACACTTGGCCATATTGTGGCTTAAAATCATGGTTGCCAGTTATCTGAAGCTTCATCTAAAATCACAGGAAACGCTTTTCCGTCCCGCACAAATGTTTAAACAACCCGCGACAGAGCATTGCAATATTGCATCAGCTTCCTAGCACCGCATCTAATGCTGAGGAAGTCGTACTTTTGGATCATGACGATCGGCCGTTGCGTTTGCTCTGAACAAGACCCAAAATGGCGGCGCCCAAAACAATTTTGGGGAACGGAGTGCCGATATTTTAAAGCTCATTTAGTGACTCTAGGCACGAAGTGAACTCGGGTGTATTCTTTTCCTCTTCGTCTTTATTGTTTATTGATTTCAATCATATCGAATAATGAACACATTTTATCACGCTACGCTTGTGTAATTATTTGTTTTATATTTATTAACTTGACTCAGTACTTAAACCATTCATTCATCAATAGTAAATCTTCCAATATATTTTTTTAAATATGAAGGTAAAAAAAACACGGAAATTGATGATGATACAGACGCCAACGCCGCCCTCGGAAATGTTTTGATCATTAAAAGTCAGCAGTTTGTCTGCCATCCGCCAGGTAGCGCAACAAGACACCCAAACAGTTTTTAATTGTTTTTTTTTAAATTTATCTAAGCTCCACACCTATTAAAAAACCAAAGCAATATCATTGTGAAAATTTAATACATTGCATTGTATATCTATTCCAAACAATAAATGTTATTAGATGCCAATAAATCTGTATGATGCCCAAAAAAGATATGCGTCAAAAACAGGTAAGTTTGAAGGGCTCCTGGAGCGTTATGACCTTGAAAATGAAAAAAAATCCATCGTCCACCTCTTGGGAAACCATTGTAGCTCTAATTGTTATAAAATATTTTATCATAGTTTAATTATTTCCTTAGCGGCATTTGAAGTACCATGACTCGAAGCACCAAAAAGTGCTATGTTTGATATAAAATATGGAATAAAAAACTTTTACACAACATTAATTTTTTTCTGCATATTACCAATACTAAGCAATACATCTGTCGCTAATTTCGTTGTCCTAGCGCTTGTCATTAAAGACATATTTGTGCTGAAAAATGCCAATTTTAGGGCAATGTTTGGAGGGATGAAAAAAACAAAGTAGTGCAAACACCAAAAAAGTGTATCGTTACATTCTGCTCCGACATCATCTTAACAAAACTGCTATATTGGAACCGTGTTATCTTTAATGGATCGTTCACAAAACATGAACTAGCGGAGCAAGTGAGGGTCCGCGACATCATATTCGCAACGCTACAAATGCGCATGAACAGTAGAAACCAACACACACATAATATCAAATGAAAGAGGATTGCATTGCCTTTCGAATGACATCAATCCCACAAAACAGTATTTAAAAGGAGATGAGTAATTACCTGTCAAAAAGTACCTAAACTGCCATATTCTGTGGGACCGTGGCCTTAAGGCCTGTCCACACAGTTGCGTTTAACTACAACCGACTGAGACAAGACCGGTTTTTAAGCCTCTTGTTATGGCTTACGACTAGCTCCGCAGCAACGCATCCGGTAGTAAGACGCTTAAAAACCGGTCTTGTCTCATTTGGTCAGAAACAACAAGTATAAGAAAATCTTTGCTTTGGTTTAGGCTCGTACGACTCGAGCGGGAGCTGTGACCCGCCTGCACCGCTGTCCGAGGGCACATCGCTGGCCTCGGAGCATTTTGCGGGGAGGTTCACTGGTGCCCGAGGCGTGTCGTCGTAAGTGTCTGAACGGGCCTTTGCGGTGCTGAGTTAAGATCACTCACCAAGCAGGTACTCATTGGGCCTGACAAGATGTCCAGCAACGCACTCTTGGCGCACCCACGAACGCCTCCACACATATGAGTCGTGGGTTGAGCCGGGCATCCTTGGGTCGATGGCCAGGATACGCAGGTCGGCGTCAGACACCTAGAATAAAGAGGGCACTCAGAGGGAGGTAGGACAGATGCTGGCGCACAGTTTGTACAGTTGTCGCATACATTCCTCAATTTTTACAGGTCGCTTTCTTGTCATACAAGTGTTCCTCGACAAGTTTGAATAGCACCAGGTCTACCCAGTGGCATAGCCAGAGGGAGGCTTTTGGCATTTCAGCACGTTCCCCCCCAGCCGACCCTATACTATACACATACATTTAGAGCCTTCCACCGCTCCGCCCCCCAAGTCATGGACATCCCAAGCACCTCCCCCCATTCCCTATTGAAAAACATTCCTGGCTACGCCACTGCGTCTACCGGAGGCACGAATATATTTGACTCGGGAATGTCCCTGGCCAGAACACTTACGAAAAAGAGTAAGGCTATAATAGCACGACGTCGTGCACCTTGACCGGAGATGGCCATACGCACGACGCGGAGGGATCACGCCATTTGGGTCACCCTTTTCGGACGGCGCGTGTATCACTCTGAAACGTGTTAACCAACCCGACCAACCCCCCCCCCCCCTCCCCCTTGCGTTCACTGCACTTAGCAGCGACCAGTCTGTGGCTGCTCATTACAAAACTATCAACCCAGTTCGTCCCCCGTACACGCCGCTTCGCAGTGTCCAGCCGGCAACTCAAGCCCCGCTGTCCGTCATTACACGCCTCCGGAAAGGGAGTCCGATACCATTTAATTCAGCAAAGTTTCGTCGACAACGTTTTTTTTTCACCTATAATTGTAAAAAATGAAATCTCTTAAACATCGCCAAAACAGTATGTCCACTTTCTGGATTGAACCCGGGTCCGCTCCGTGACAGGCGGACACCTTCCCACTAAGTTATGCTCCAACTTCAGATATTCGTTTTATACGAGACCTAAGTCTATCGGCGTAAATACGATTTGGTATTCAATTCGTGTGCGTCGGGGATCAACGCGAACTGGAAATGATATTGTACTTACCACCATGACGTTTAGGGCGTAGTACTGTTTTCTACACCAGTAGAGCGCCTTCGTCACGGTAGGGTCGTACTTAGTAGGTCCCTTGATGGCGACGAAGGTGCCGTCGACGCACCCGACGACTCCGGGCAAGGAACCGCGACGAAGGAAGGCTTCTTGCGTCGCCGCCCGTTCCTCCGCGGTCTCGGGGAAGGCGATCCACCGGGGACCGAGGCGGCGCACGATGGCCGTAGACACGGCCCCAACACAAGCGCTGACGGTGGTCTGGTGAACAGCGAGGTGCCGGTCGCTGGCCACTTGACCGTGGTAGCTTCCAGTGGCGTAGAATCGTAGCGCACAAAGCACCTGCTGCTCCACCGTCATCACCGTCCTTGCGCGTCGCTGCCGCCTCAAGGCCGCGTCGTCTCGAAGTTCGTCGCAGAACCACCGCACGATGTTCTTAGACAATCGGTAGTGCCGGCCGAACTCGTCGTCGTCCATAACAAACGCGTCGACGTGCGTGAAAAAACGCCGTCGTCGGCGAAACCACAAGTACAGCAATTCGTACGCCGCCATCTTCGCTTCTCGCGCGATCCCGCCACTGCTCGCCCCTCTCCAACCGGGCGCGCTTTCCGAACTCGCGGCGAGTCACCGTGACATCACTATGACGTCACGGGGAATTCGCCGGCGAGATTGCGTTTTCAAGTTGGGCGACTCTGTCCGCGCCACGGTGACGTCAGCGTCTAGGGAGTTGCCGGCTCCAAGGTCAGTCGCGGCGCCGACCAATCACGGCTGTCGGCGCCTCGGCGAGTTTTCTCGCCGCTTCTCGCCGCGGTCCAGGGGGGCTAAGCTCGGCGCGGCGAGATCGAGGCGAGTTCTCCGCCAAACTCGCCGACCGCCGCGATTGGTCGGCGCCGTGCATGACGACACGCGCCGACACTCCCTAGATCGTGACGTTAAACGGAGGGTTTGAGGCGGTCGGAGAGTTGCTTATTCGGAACTCGCGGCGAGATGCGGTGACGTTATTGTGACGTAGCAGAAGCCGCCGCGGATGGGAAAAGCTAGGCTCCGACCTAGGCGAGTTTGGGCGAGTTGGGCGCGAGAGAAGGGAGAAGCGTCCAAAATGGCAGCGTTTTCGTTCGTGTTTTGCCGTCGGCATAGGTATTTAAACCACGCCAATGTGTTGGACATGGACGACCTTCATTTTCAACAACACTATCGCCTCTCGAAAGACGTGGTAAGGTGGCTGTGCGATGAACTGCGTGGCGAACCGGGCTTGAGGCGATGGAGCCGTGAATGAACCGTCGCCCCCATCGTGAATCCTACATCCAAATTCTACAAAGTGAATCCTAGAAACAAATGTGTTTTTACGGCAATCTGCAACCAGGAGCGCAATTTTCCATTACCTACAGGCTTTTACAATTATTTTGATGGGTTGCTGTGCTGCGTAGATGCAAGATAAACGCAATTGATAAAATTCAAACTAAAACAGATGATAGAACAAAAGCAATATACATGAATGGCGCAGACTAACAACTGTGTAATTTCTTTCTCATCTTTCTTCTTCCACACCGTATTTTGACAAACAAATTGGCCGTTAGTTGTTTATACAGCAGGAGAACATGCCAGAACATTGCGACATTGTCACCTACTGTAGATAAGCAATTTAGCCACTGCAGTATGACTGCTAGCCTAGGGTCTTTAACGTGCACCACGTAGTAGTGATACACGACCGCATGCCGGTACGATGCTCATCGACATCGATAAGAGCAGGGGTGGGGGTCGGCGGCGGTGGGGGTGAATCCACGATCCTGGGTTCTGCAGCGCGAGCTTTCGCTCCACGTGCACCTTATTCTGAAAAAAAAAAAATAGTGTGGCTGTGTGGCGGTGTGGGGGGAGAAAGATGAGAAAGAAATTACACAGTTGTTAGTCTGCGCCATTTCTGTATGTTGTTTTTCGTCTATACTCTGCTTTAGTTTATATCTTTATCAAGAGCGTTTTTCTTGCATCTACGTGGCGCAGCAAACCATCACAATGTCTAGTCAACTAGCCCACATCCAAGCAATGTTTGCATAATTAGCATCCCTGCTGGATAGCTAGGTTCGACATTGTACATGTACCTTTTTTTAGTACACGGAAGTGACGTCATCACGTCTGATTGGTTGGAAACAAAAGTGACGTAATTTCCCTAGAAAAATGTGGGCGGAGTCGGCAAAACTGGGCGGAGTCGGCTACCGGACGTGACAACAAAATGACGTTTCGTTTTGTACCGAGTACGTTTCAAAGGGTACTTGCTCGGAACTAGGTGTTATTGGCAGCATGTTTTCGGCGGCGAGGCGTCGCCGTCTTGTCACTTCGACTTTTTCTTTAATAGAGCTTTTTTTTTCGCCCGAAAGGCTGTATCGGGAACACCGCGATGCATTCCAGCTCCCGGAGGAGATCTTTCGGAAGCAATACCGCCTGCCCAAGATCGTGGTGCGGTGGTTGTGCGACGAACTTCGCGAGGAACCGGAGGTGAGGAGAGTGCGTACTTCGTGGACGGTCATGACTGTGGAGCTTCAAGTGTTGTGTGCACTGCGCTTCTACGGCACGGGGAGCTTCCAAGGCATGGTGGCGAGCGACGAACACGTAGCGCGGGACCAAAAGACAGTCAGCGTTGCGGTCCGCGCCGTGTCCGTCGCTATCGTGCGTCGTCTCGGGGTCCAGCGTGGCTGGATCCACTTCCCCGAGACGCCGAGCGAGAGGTTCGACGCGGAGAAGGGCTTCAGGCTGCTCGGCAGGATACCCGGCGTCATCGGTTGCGTGGACGGGACCCTGGTCTCCATCGTCGGCCCGTCCAAGAACGACCCCACCGTCACGAAGGCGGCGTACTGGTGCCGCAAGTACTTCTACGCCCTCAACGTGATGGTGGTAAGTACACTCATGTTACGTTGTCAAAACGCGCCCCAAATCTGTAGAAAAAAAACAAACGTATTGCCGATACGGTTTAAGTATGCCGTTTTATGACTGCGGGCTGTGGGGTCTCACGACTGCACGAGCGTGTGCTCTACGTAGCATGTGAGCCGTGAGACTCTTCTCCCAAAAATAATACTTGTCTGCTAAAACGTGCAAGCTTCCGTAAAAAAAACAAAAAACACATTATTTTTGTTTCAAGGTAGTTAGGTGTACCTTGCATCCAGGAAGGTGTGTTGACATGCATGTGTCAGACAAAATAACTTAAAAGGTTCTGAAATTGCGACTGCTTTGTGAACCATAAGTACAATCTACTACTTGTGGATTCAGGTAATTACATGTCAATATCTCTCTCACTTTCAGGTGTGTGACGCCGACTGCCGGATAATGTGCATCGACCCACGGTATCCCGGGTCGGTGCACGACTCCTTCGTGTCGCAATTTTCCTGGCTCCGAAGCCAACTAGAGCAAGGGCAGGTGCCACGCGACGGCCGGTTCCTGCTCAGTGAGCATACTAAATTCATTCCTTACGCACACGGTGGCTCCCACTGCTTGAAAGCCACAGTACCACACGTACTGTGCTTGTGGTGAGGCACACAGACACAGTTGCTGGAACTCCTTGAAGTGAGACAACACCCAAAGTTTGGCCATTAATCTCTGTTTATGTCCACATAACTCTCACACTCTGCAGGCTACGAAAGCCACACTAGACCAATCTCACGACAGTGATAGACTATGCAAGGCATGCAACCGCAGTGCGAGTCGTTGTCCGGTTCGGCCCACTCACTGTTACTGTCTGCCTGTACCCTCTTGCTGGTTGGTTTTTGCATGAAGTTGGAGCTCTTTCGCCGATCCCTGAGGGCTCGCCTGGTCGCTTTGACGGTCGTCAGTTTGTACGGAATGGGATCAATTCCTCCTTGGCCACTTGGGGCTCGCCAAATCTGTCCTCGGGTCGTCTCTGTCCCACACACTGGATTCTTTTCCCTGACCCTTCTTCTTCGGTCTGCCTATATAGCTCCTCCTATTAGACCCTCCGTGTCCCAGCAGGACCTGACTCCTTTCCAATCTAACCACCCCCTCTCTTTTCTCCATCTCCAACTCCACCGAGGATTAGGAAAGAGGTTCGTCGAACCGGCGCCTTATCCCCTTGCTTGCCAAAGACAAGGCCAGCGTGTTCTGCTCTGCCCGTGCCTAAGGTCACGGCCACACTCCCAAAAGCAACAGAGCTTTTATCTGTCGGATGCAAGGGCCTAATAATGCACTTGCATACAACACAGCACCCCTAAGGAATCGTGCACACATCCCATACAACCCACCAGGAAAACACATAGTTACATGAAATAACAGGGAGTTTGCAGGCAAGCTGGTGCTAATTAATCATAATGTAAACTGATACTGTAGTGCAGAAATATTAACACACTTTTAAGTCACACTTAAGTTACATTATCATTGACATAGTTGCACACAGCTGTTTTCTTGCCTTTTATTTTAAAAAGTAAAGAATGTAATATGTTCCATCCTCTACATGTGCAGGTGACAGCGGCTACCCCTTGGAGCCTTGGCTAATCACCCCTGTCCCCGGGAACCACGCGACCTCCACCGCTTGCGGCCGGTTTAATAAGGCGCATTCCTCGATCAAGTCTGTTTGCATTCGATCAGGTCTGCGCTGCATCGGGCTGTTGAAAAACAGATTCCGGTGTCTGCAAAGGCACCGGGCTCTGTATTACCACCCTTCAACAGCCACCGCCATTATTTCGGCATGTGCAGTGCTCCACAACATCTGCCTTGCATCGAGCGAGCCAGAGCCGGAGTCAGACTCCGACCCTGAAGAGTCAGAGTTGGAGTCTGAGCCGAGCTCGGACGGTTCTGAGCCGAGCTCGGAGAGGTCAGCGTCGGCTCCCGAGAGGCTGGCTCCTGCCGGCCCTCCGGTCGGCCTTCCGGTCGGCCTCTCGGACAGGGGGAAGGCTGAGGCAGCGCCTTGTCGCCCGGTTCGGAACCCGCCGCAGACGTGCCCGTGCGGAGCGCCACACGCAAGGGGTCAGCCGCCACGACGGTAGTCCCGACCACCAGGGACACCGTCGGGAAGCCCCTCAGCGCCCTCGCTGCGGTGTTGCCCAGAACGGACGCCGCCAGCGACAGGGAACCTCTCGCCACCACGACTGAGGTCCTGACCACCAAGGACCCCGTCACATCCTTGCCCTCAGTGAAGCCGTCCCCGTGGAAGCCGTAAAGTGCACACTTCGCTTCCTGCTCCACAGTCATGGCCGTCCACAAGCTACATACTCTCTTCAGCTCCTACACCTTGTGAAGTTCGTCGCACAGCCAGCGTGCTGCCTCCAGATACGTGTCGAGTACATCGCGGTGAAATCGATACAGCCTTTTTTTTATTTTTATGAGCAGAAGGCACGAGACGCAGTCGACAGTGACAGAAACGGTTCGGAGGTTTAGTTGCCAGACCAACAGGTCATCTGGATTGCCCCTGCAAAGAACTCAGAAGTAATTTAGACTACCTCTAGAAAGAAATGCTTGCTTTTGCAGAGATTGCTTTCTTAGTTGCTGATTGAACCAGGGATATTGTTGTCATGGACATTGATTCATTTTACAGATGCTTCAAAGCGTCTTGCCTTCTGCTCCATTTTATTATCTCTTTTATGGTACTTCATCAAAGTTAGGTGATTGTGTTATCTCAAGACAGTGCACATGTAGTTTGTTTTGAAAATTGCTTTATTTCTTAAAGAAAAACCTGTGACTTCACGAATAAAAGTGTGATAACATGGAATGTAATATTTCATTCTTGGAAGTAAAACTGAGCATCGACTGGAACCATGTAAGCAATTGGGCAATCTTAAGTATATATCACAGATATCTTGTTGAACACTCTGGTCTTATTTGAGCACAATAGTTAAATTTCGAAAGGAAAAAAAAAATATATTCTCTGACTAGCATACCACCATATAAACACTGGACCACTTTGAAAGAATAGGAGGTAAAAGCGCTAAAAAACGACGGACAAGTTGAAGAATGACGAACACCACAGAGCGCTAACTTGCAACTGAAGTTTATTACTGAAAACACGTACACATATATACACCGTGACATCAAAAAGACAAGTGGCAATAATGCCGCTTCATCTATCTAAGGTTAATCTATGAATTGTTTATCTTTCGAATGAATTCAAATATGCCACCTCAGAGCTATACAGGTTTACTGAGGGAGCGCTGACACACATGCCCTGATCGTACTAAGTACGATCAGGGCATGTGTGTCAGCGCTCCCTCAGTAAACCTGTATAGCTCTGAGGTGGCATATTTGAATTCATTCGAAAGATAAACAATTCATAGATTAACCTTAGATAGATGAAGCGGCATTATTGCCACTTGTCTTTTTGATGTCACGGTGTATATATGTGTACGTGTTTTCAGTAATAAACTTCAGTTGCAAGTTAGCGCTCTGTGGTGTTCGTCATTCTTCAACTTGTCCGTCGTTTTTTAGCGCTTTTACCTCCTATTCATGAATAACCAACTAGCCCAAGTACACACCCTTCTACACTTTGAAAGAATTATCACAGATGTTGCGCCAAACATTCTTATTTGAGCACAGCAATAGCAAGTTCTCGAAAGATAAAAAAATTGTTTCTGACTAAAGCAGCCGTCACTCGCGCGCTCCCCGTTGGTTCCGCCGACCCCTCCGCTGCCCCCGGCACACCCGGCTCTTCGTGGTTCGACATTTTGGTTTGAAGAAGGCGCGTAGCGCACATCCCGCATAATATTGGAACAACTTTCTCTCAAATTAATTCTTAAATGTATTGCAAAAGGGTACAAAAAAGCGGTTTGTTTTAACAACGCCCAAAAGGTTTCGATTGTTTTTCAATACTTTTACCTGTACTAGAACAGATGCGACGGCCAGCGACGCACAGGATTGGTTGCCGTTCCTTCGCTAAACGCAGGAACTGCTCCCCGCGTCGTAGTAAATCCTACCCCGTATCCCGCGCGTAGGGACGCCTCAGGGAATGCGTAGCTACTTCCGCTCGTCGGTGGTTGGCTCCGGACGTCGCTGAAACGGGTGACGGGTGTCAAGTTTGCGATGACGTAGCGGCGCCAAAGTGGGCAGAGCCGCCACGTGAGTGTTACTAGGATACGCTTCTCCTTTGCATTACGTCACTTCCATGTACCTTTTCTCAAATGTCCAACCTAGCGATCCTGGATAGCTAGGTTCGACATTGTACATGTACCTTTTTTTAGTACACGGAAGTGACGTCATCACGTCTGATTGGTTGGAAACAAAAGTGACGTAATTTCCCTAGAAAAATGTGGGCGGAGTCGGCAAAACTGGGCGGAGTCGGCTACCGGACGTGACAACAAAATGACGTTTCGTTTTGTACCGAGTACGTTTCAAAAGGTACTTGCTCGGAACTAGGTGTCATTGGCAGCATGTGTTCGGTGGCGAGGCGTCGCCGTCTCGTCAATTCGTCTTTTTCTTTAACAGAGCTTTTTTTTTCGCCAGAAAGGCTGTATCGGGAATTCCGCGATGCATTCGAGCTCCCGGAGGAGATCTTTTGGAAGCAATACCGCCTGCCCAAGATCGTGGTGCGGTGGTTGTGCGACGAACTTCGCGAGGAACCGGAGGTGGGGAGACTGCGTACTTCGTGGACGGTCATGACTGTGGAGCTTCAAGTGTTGTGTGCACTGCGCTTCTACGGCACGGGGAGCTTCCAAGGCATGGTGGCGAGCGACGAACACGTAGCGCGGGACCAAAAGACAGTCAGCGTTGCGGTCCGCGCCGTGTCCGTCGCTATCGTGCGTCGTCTCGGGGTCCAGCGTGGCTGGATCCACTTCCCCGAGACGCCGAGCGAGAGGTTCGACGCGGAGAAGGGCTTCAGGCTGTTCGGCAGGATACCCGGCGTCATCAGTTGCGTGGACGGGACCATGGTCTCCATCGTCGGGCCGTCCAAGAACGACCCCACCGTCACGAAGGCGGCGTACTGGTGCCGCAAGTACTTCTACGCCCTCAACGTGATGGTGGTAAGTACACTCATGTTACGTTGTCAAAACGCGCCCCAAATCTCTAGAAAAAAAAAAGTATTGCCGATACGGTTTAAGTATGCCGTTTTATGACTGCGGGCTGTGGGGTCTCACGACTGCGCGAGCGTGTGCTCTACGTAGCATGTGAGCCGTGAGACGCTTCTCCCAAAAATAATACTTGTCTGTTAAAACGTGCAAGCTTCCGTAAAAAAAAAAAAAAAAAAAAATCGCCTGGTCGCTTTGACGGTCGTCAGTTTGTACGGAATGGGATCAATTCCTCCTTGGCCACTTGGGGCTCGCCAAATCTGTCCTCGGGTCGTCTCTGTCCCACACACTGGATTCTTTTCCCTGACCCTTCTTCTTCGGTCTGCCTATATAGCTCCTCCTATTAGACCCTCCGTGTCCCAACAGGACCTGACTCCTTTCCAATCTAACCACCCCCTCTCTTTTCCCCATCTCCAACTCCACCGAGGATTAGGAAAGAGGTTCGCCGAACTGGCGCCTTATCCCCTTGCTTGCCAAAGACAAGGCCAGCGTGTTCTGTTCTGCCCGTGCCTAAGGTCACGGCCACACTCACAAAAGCAACAGAGCTTTTATCTGTCGGATGCAAGGGCCTAATAATGCACTTGCATACAACACAGCACCCCTAAGGAATCGTGCACACATCCCATACAACCCACCAGGAAAACACATAGTTACATGAAATAACAGGGAGTTTGCAGGCAAGCTGGTGCTAATTAATCATAATGTAAACTGATACTGTAGTGCAGAAATATTAACACACTTTTAAGTCACACTTAAGTTACATTATAATTGACATAGTTGCACACAGCTGTTTTCTTGCCTTTTATTTTAAAAAGTAAAGAATGTAATATGTTCCATCCTCTACATGTACAGGTGACAGCGGCTACCCCTTGGAGCCTTGGCTCATCACCCCTGTCCCCGGGAACCACGCGACCTCCACCGCTCGCGGCCGGTTTAATAAGGCGCATTCCTCGATCAGGTCTGTTGTGGAGCGCTGCATCGGGCTGTTGAAAAACAGATTCCGGTGTCTGCAAAGGAACCGGGCTCTGTATTACCACCCTTCAACAGCCACCGCCATTATTTCGGCATGTGCAGTGCTCCACAACATCTGCCTTGCATCGAGCGAGCCAGAACCGGAGTCAGACTCCGACCCTGAAGTCAGAGTTGGAGTCTGAGCCGAGCTCGGACGGTTCTGAGCCGAGCTCGGAGAGGTCAGCGTCGGCTCCCGAGAGGCTGGCTCCTGCCGGCCATCCGGTCGGCCTTCCGGTCGGCCTCTCGGACAGGGGGAAGGCTCTGAGGCAGCGCCTTGTCGCCCGGTTCGGAACCCGCCGCAGACGTGCCCGTGCGGAGCGCCACACGCTAGGGGTCCGCCGCCACGACGGTAGTCCCGACCACCAGGGACACCGTCGGGAAGCCCCTCAGCGCCCTCGCTGCGGTGGTGCCCAGCACGGACGCCGCCAGCGACAGGGAACCTCTCGCCACCACGACTGAGGTCCTGACCACCAAGGACCCCGTCACATTCTTGCCCTCAGTGAAGCCCTCCCCGTGGAAGCCGTAAAGTGCACACTTCGCTTCCTGCTCCACAGTCATGGCCGTCCACAAGCTACATACTCTCTTCAGCTCCTACACCTTGTGAAGTTCGTCGCACAGCCAGCGTGCTGCCTCCAGATACGTGTCGAGTGCATCGCGGTGAAATCGATACAGCCTTTTTTTTATTTTTATGAGCAGAAGGCACGAGACGCAGTCGACAGTGACAGAAACGGTTCGGAGGTTTAGTTGCCAGACCAACAGGTCATCTGGATTGCCCCTGCAAAGAACTCAGAAGTAATTTAGACTACCTCTAGAAAGAAATGCTTGCTTTTGCAGAGATTGCTTTCTTAGTTGCTGATTGAACCAGGGATATTGTTGTCATGGACATTGTTTCATTTTACAAATGCTTCAAAGCGTCTTGCCTTCTGCTCCATTTTATTATCTTTTTTATGGTGCTTCATCAAAGTTAGGTGATTGTGTTATCTCAAGACAGTGCACATGTAGTTTGTTTCGAAAATTGCTTTAATAGACCCTTTCAGAAATTCAGTGCCATCTGGTGGTTCGTAAAGCAGTTTAGGTTTTGCCCTATCAATGGCGGAAATGAACTTGTATCGGCACCGTCACTTTCGCAAGTCGACGGCACGCGAGGAATTCTTCAGTGTGAGTTCTTTCTCGATCACTTTCAGGTCGATGGTGACCAAGAACGTGCATTCAGAACAAAGCTCCAACCCACTGAGATGCCTCGAGAAAATTCTATACACCAAAGTGCTTTAAAGCCGATTGTGTGCCACGACAGATTGACTGAATCTGAGCAATTAGAAATAAACGCTTACGTAGCTCTTGTGTTCCAGCCCTACTTCGCTTCGTACTGACCCCCGAACGTACAGGCCTCGCGATATCCGCTTAGGAGCATCTTCAACGTCTTCCTTTATCAGTCACTAGAAGGCCGCCATTCGTATGGCACAGATGCCGTTCCACAGATGATGATAGTGATCAAAGTGGCCAGACTGAATTTCGGAAAGGGTCTATTCTTAAAGAAAAACCTGTGACTTCATGAATAAAAGTGTGATAACATGGAATGTAATATTTCATTCTTGGAAGTAAAACTGAGCATCGACTGGAGCCATGTAAGCAATTGGGCAATCTTAAGTATATATCACAGATATCTTGTTGAACACTCTGGTCTTATTTGAGCACAATAGTTAAATATCGAAAGGAAAAAAAATATATATATATTCTCTGACTAGCATACCACCATATAAACACTGGACCACTTTGAAAGAAATTATCACAGATGTTGCGCCAAACATTCTTATTTGAGCACAGCAATAGCAAGTTCTCGAAAGATAAAAAAGTTGTTTCTGACTAAAGCAGCCGTCACTCGCGCGCTCCCCGCTGGTTCCGCCGACCCCTCCGCTGCCCCCGGCACACCCGGCTCCTCGTGGTTCGACAGTTTGGTTTGAAGAAGGCGCGTAGCGCACATCCCGCATAATATTGGAACAACTTTCTCTCCAATTAATTCTTAAATGTATTGCAAAAGGGTACAAAAAAGCAGTTTGTTTTAACAACGCCCAAAAGGTTTTGATTGTTTTTCAATACACTCTAAGAAAAAAGGGAGCGCGACTTAGTCCCCGAAGGGAGCAAGTGCGTTGCCACAACCATTAGTCCCCTCGGGGACTAACGGTAAGGGGAGTAACAGTTGCGCCCCCCTTATTAGTCTTTCGCACTAGCACCGTTAGGACTAACTGTTACACCGTTTCAATTGTACCTCGAAGACCAACTGTTAGGCCCTTGCACTAGGTCTCCTGGGACCAATTGTTACACCGTTTTAATTGAACCCCGAGGACGAACTGTTAGGCCCTTGCACTTCGACCCCAAGGACTAATTGTTACACCGTTTCATATGAACCCCGAGGACCAACCGTTAGGCCCTTGCACTTGAACCCCTGAGTCTAAACGTTGCGCCGTTGGATTTAGACCCCTGGGACTAAAGGTTCAACCTTTGCATTTGGTCCCCAGCCACAAATCACCAAAACGAAATCGTCCAGTTCAGGTTAAACGTAGCTTTATTGCCTCGTAAATACACATCGCATTCAAGGATGACTAAAGTCAAAATTCCTGAGCGGTAGACTCCACGATAAGGCCAGATTCCGAAGAGTGCACTTGCGTCGACGATGGCTTGAACACTGGGACGGCTGTTCAAACCGGTCGTGGTCCAAGCACCGTTTATTGGGGCACCTGCAGCTTCTTGCCTGTTTGCGAGAAATTTGGATTATTAGCAACAGGGGCAGCATGAAATACTCGATCGCTCAGCAAAAGTATGAGATATAACACACACATATTAAAATAACAAATAGGCTACAAAAGTGCTACAATGGTTCACATCTAACATGCGATCTGTTGACAGCAGACCAGCGCAATATTATATTTTTAGTAGACCGTTCGCTGCGAATTACAGACCCAGCGTGTGCGTGCCCAAACTATGCTTCAAAGTGACGGAACGAGCTCCCGCCATCAACGCGAAAGTCTGTACAACCGAATGAATGTCTCCATTAAGGCCGGTTCTCACACGCAGCGAAGCGCCGAAGTAGAGCTGCTCACGTGTCGTGAGCTGCTTTTCGTCTGCCATGAGCAACAGTTTTGACGGTGTGATACACAGCTGGTGAAAGCTCCCGTCAGCACGCGTTTAGCGCTAGGTCAGCGCTATGCTTGTAGCTCTCAGCTGCATATGTAAAGAGGCCTTTATGGTAAAACGATCCTGCCAGGGTCTGCAAAACACAAAAAATAAGCGATCGGTAGAACTGGAGTTTTGCTCGATACGATTGAATATCAGGTCTCTGTGCTGCGTAACAAAATAAGCAACCATAGTGCCAAAAAGAATAGACCATGGCGCGTGCTTTGGAAGCTAGAGACCGCGCTCAAACTAAAACACTTTCTGACGCCGCAGTTAGTGAATATACCATAAACAGAAGTACTTTGACATACCTTAATCGAGTTCCCTTGTCTTGGGACTTCAGAACAGATCAAGTGCAGCGTTGCAGCACCGCGATTCCAAACCGGATTTCACAATGATCGGAGACGACCAGCTTCTAAGTCCTGACGAAGGCTATACTAAAACAGGTTCTTTTCAAACAAAGACCCCTTCCCATTTGCCCGACGGACCCTCTCTGGCCCATCTGCCCTGCCCCCTGCGGGAGCGAGGAATGCAGGGGAGGGGGTTGCTGGGAAGGGGAAGGAAAATCTCTTTTCCCCGAAAATCTCTCTTCCCCCTTTCACTACACACGACACACGTGACACGACACCAATGCCCGAAGGACGGGAGAAGGTCGAAGGTTCGCCTTCTCCAGGGATTATGTTCGCCATTTTCAACACGCCGGTCAAGTGACGTACAAGCAAGCACGCTTTTCTTTTTTTTGTTTTCTCTCCCTCTCTCTCTCTCTTCAATTTTCTCGGGGGCCTTTTTTTTCGCATTTGTTTTGTATTAGCAGGGTGTTGTCATGAATGACGTCCGGGCGCGGTTCGTTCTCCGTTGTTCATCTGGAATGTTATGTGAAACATCGACGACGATGGCATGAAGGCGTCTGGATACTGCCCCTGAGTGTGCTGTTTAAGTGGAACGTGCCGTGCATCAAGTGTGTCAGTGCGGATTTTGAGTTCAACATTGGACTACCAAGAAAGGTTAGTTACGGGGAGACGCAGAGACGAGGCCCGACCTGTTCTTAGTAACTCAGTTTTAGCGAGTGAAGTGACCATTTATTCTGACTGCGAGACTCCGGTTTTGAAAGCGCGTCTTCTACGAACTCTTAAGTTTCATTTAAGAAAAAAAAAAGTGCTAGTATTCGGAGGTGTTGCGTTTGGATTAATGCTCATTTTTTTTGCGCGAAGGCAAGTTAAGTGAATGGGACTTGTGAAATGTCAAGAGATTATTTTTGACGAGATGGTTGGGTGAAGTAGAGTCAACACTTTCGTTAACTCGCATTCGAACTACGCGCGAAGCTCTACCATGTAATGTCTGAACGTTCGTGGCACATTAAACAAATTCGCTAGTTTCGTCCGAGTTTTGTCATCACTTTCAGCCGTGCTGGGCAGAGTCTCGCCGATCCCCAAGACGAGCGAAATATGATCCGTCCTCCTGGCGAACATTCCGTTTGCCTTCGGGGACTAAATCCTACAGATGCAGCCTGTCTGAGGGGGACTAATGGATGCTTTTGCTCGCGCAGGCCTATCGGTTAGTTCCAGTCGAGCGCTGTTAGTCCCCAGCTTTTGCGCGCGGTACCTAGCTTGAACCAGATGGTCCTTACGGGGAGCAACTGGAAGTTCAGAGGACCAAATGCTGCCGTTAGTCCTTTGAGGCCAACTTTTTTCTTAGAGTGTACTTTTACCTGTACTAGAACAGATGCGACGGCCAGCGACGCACAGGATTGGTTGCCGTTCCTTTGCTAAACGCAGGAACTGCTCCCCGCGTCGTAGTAAATCCTACCCCGTATCCCGCGCGTAGGGACGCCTCAGGGAATGCGTAGCTACTTCCGCTCGTCGGTGGTTGGCTCCGGACGTCGCTGAAACGGGTGACGGGTGTCAAGTTTGCGATGACGTAGCGGCGTCAAAATGGGCAGAGCCGCCACGTGAGTGTTGCTAGGATACGCTCCTCCTTTGCATTACGTCACTTCCATGTACCTTTTCTCAAATGTCCAACCTAGCGATCCTGTTACCTATTCTTATTTGTCATTTACGATTTAAATAAAAAAAATGGGCTGTATGTATGTTGATACTGCCTAAAACTTGGTCTGCCTCAACGGGGAAGATTCTCCCAGATGTAGATGAGAAATTTAGCCATGCAGTGCCGTACAACCGCTAGCCTGGGGTCTTTAACGTCCATCCCGCAGTAGTGTTACACGACTGCACGCCGGCACGATGCTCATCAACATCGAAACGGGCAGGGGTGGGGATTGAACCCAGCATCCTGGGTTCTGCAACGGACCTTTCGCTCGACGTGCTCCAAGCTGGTGTGCGCTAGCCCAGCCGGCCACCGATCCCCCGATTTAAATAAAATAAAAACACTTCACTGCGGAGCGTGGGGAAAAATCGGAGCTACGCTGGGGAACTCGCCGCCGCCGGGGGGGTCGGAAATGTAAGAGGGGGAGTGGGAAACTCGCCGGGGCGGAGTCAAAAGAAGCTCCTCCCCCCCCCCCCCTCGTGACGTGGCATCGGAGAGATTCCCGCCGGAGGCGAGCTTAGCCCCCCAGCTTAGGGCCCCTGATCGAAGTACGTGGAGAGAAAGCTCGCGCTGGAGAAGGAGAACCCAGTGATCCTGTACTCAATCCCCAGCCCAGCCCGAAGAACACACTTCCAATGAAGTGAGTTCGGGGAGCAAACTACGGTCACTCCGGTAGACCAAGTGTGTAATCTCGATAGCAGTGTTTAAGGAGTTAAAATAATAGAAGAAATTAACGCTGCGTAAAATTAGTAATATTTTAATAGGACTTATATTAGATGCGCAGTTGTTTTCTGTTGGCAGGAAAGTAGTGCATTGTAGAAAAACTAGCGGCTAATCTAGTTTCCAGCCTTGGCCCCTGCGCGACGGCCAACGAAGGCCAGGAGGCACTTGCACGACTCCACCAAGAATCTAAAGGTGGCAGGAGAGACGCGAAAGGCTTGCTTGAAGTAGAACTCGCCCAAATGGGGCAAGGTGTCTTCGAACCACCGTTCGTTCGTCTGGAAAGTCCACCGTTGTCGACTGATCACGGGTAGGTTGTCGGTCATGAGAGGCTATGGTGAACGCATCTGCCTGCAGCTGCTGATCGATGTCACTTGAAATTCTTGTCTGTGCGTCGGCATCCAGGTCCAGCTGCCTCTTATCTGAAAGACGTTGGGCTCTCACGGAGAAAAGTGCCCCAACCATGCGCTTCCCCTGTCCAACATCGCAGATATCGCCCTCCAGCTCGTCCTCCACACACTCCATGATGCTTCATTGTGGCGAGTGGCGAGTGGCCGACTGGGCTCGCGCACACCAGCTCGGAGCACGCGGAGCGTAAGCTCGCGCTGCAGAACCCAGGAATCCTGGGTTCAATCCCTACTTCTGCTCGTTTCGATCTTTACTCCGTTTCACCTTATGTTGTACCGCAGACAAGGCTAGATGCTCGAGCTCATACCGTTGGAGCTACTCTTAACGCACGAGCGCTTGTGCCGCCTTGATGTGCCCTAGAGCAAGGAGCTCGCGCTTGTAGCCTTTTCTGTGGTACATCATAAAGTGAAACAGAGTTTCGTACCGGCGTGCGGACGTGTATCACTGGCTTATAATGGCTGATCGTAATGATCAAATTGGATTTAAATTCGGATTAAAACTCGTGACTTAGCGCAACAATGTGTGGTAACGTGTTTCTTATAAGACGACGAGGTTATTTATGAAAAAATGGGTATGCACTGTAATATGTTGCGTGCCCATTACTTACCCATCGTTATTGCCGTCATTTTGGAGTGACACTACGTTCTCCCGTGTGGCACCAACACCCTTGGAGTGTGCTTCGACGGGTAGAAGTGCACTCGCTTGTAGTGACACTAAACTAGCCCGTCTGACAGGGGTATTAGAGCACCTGATACCGTAAACATGGAAACGACGGAGCAACCGACGACAACGACTACCACGCAGACGCAGGGGTCCTTCGTCGGAAGACGCAACTGCCGGCTTATAAACTGTTCCCTGAAGCTCCTTACTTTGTCGTCGTCTTTTCGCATGCATCGTATCGTTATTGGGGGTATCAAAACTGTCGACTAAAATTCAAGGGGAAACCAACGATTAATGAACGCAGTGTATAGAGAGTATTTAAAACAAAATTGGGTTGTGTGTGTGTTTATACAGCCTAGGACTTAGTCTGCCTCACAGGGGCGACGAGTCTCCCAGCTGTAGATGAGAAATTTAGCCAGTGCGGTACAACCGCTAGTCTGGGGTCTTTAACGTGCACCACGCAGTAGTGCTACACGACCGCACGCCGGTACGATGCTCATCCAGATCGAAACGGGCACGGATGGGGCTCGAACACAGGATCCCTGGGTTCTGCAGCGCGAGCTTTCGCTCCGCGCGCGACAAGCTCGGTGTGCGCTAGACCACTCGGCCACCGATCCCCCAAAGAGTATTTACTGGCGGCCATAGCTGTGTGCGCGAATCCTGAGCGCGTGCTGATGGCGAGCTTCCACAGTTCTTTTGCAACGTGCATTCCGCACCATCAAGAGTGTAGGTATTAGCAGCCTATTGATGTGAGCTCGTTTTGAGCACGCGCTTTAAACAGCACCTACAAATATGGCGTTCAGTGACTACTTTCTTTACACGTATCCACACGACGGACCGGGCCGCGGACCGATTGACGACGTGATGCGCGGCCCGCGGGCCGCCCGGCTGCAATGAGCATCCACACGGCGGACCAAAAGAGCAGACGATAGAGTGAACGGGCCGGTCTAACCCTCGTGTAACCCTCGACCTCACAGCTCCGCCAAACGCATGCAGCGAGCTGCTTTGAGGCTATTTGTAAGGAGCCAAGATGGAGGTTGCACGAAAGAGACGTTTGGCCGCGGTGGCCCTGGCGTTGACTATTGAGGACGAGGAGGACTTAAGTGAACCGAAAAGGGCATGCATCAATTGTCCCAAAGAGCGGGGAATTGCTCCACGAGTGCGATGAAGTAAAGAGTGGCATCGATTGGTGTAATCTGAGCTAGTTGGTTACTCATTATGAAAAAAAACCAGCTGAACTAAGGAAAAGGTAGAGATAGAAAGATCTGCGCATTGCCGAGCATGCAAGTGCACGGCGAAGCTCTCGCAAGTTAACATCGTAGCACGCCACAAAAGCCAGCTCGCGCGGGAGATGTTAGAAGCTGCTGCCATAGAAGAAAAAGGAGATGGGTGTGTTAGTGCACCTTCAATCACCTTGTTGCGCACCGAAAAACTATTTCTCCGAGGGGGTCAACATCTTGTAAAATAAAACGTAAAACAAAGGGGAAAAGGGGGGAACGAAGTGAATTATGCAGAAGGAGAGGAAGAGGATGAAGAGGAGGTTTATATATAAAAACAGTTGGTAGTCCAGCGATCGGGTGTCTTTCTTTCTATCTCTACCTTTTCCTTAGTTCAGCTGGTTTTTTTCATAAAAAGTGGCATCGTCGCACCATGCCGCCATCGTCGCACAACAAAAGGTTCGTCTTCTTCGTCTTCAACAGGTGGCGCCAAAATAACACGACTTTGGATTTGGATTCTGACCTAAACAACAGAAGTCAGCTTGTTGCCAGACTTCGCACTTAAATTATACTAAGAACGCCGCGCTCCGCCGCCAAGGTCCGGGCGAGAAAAGTCGCTTGCCATTTCTCACAAGCGCGGGCCGCGGACCGCCGGCGGACCTCGAAAACCGGTGACGTAAGATCACGTGATGCGCGGCCCGCGGACCAAAACAGCAATTTGGTCCGTCGTGTGGATACGCCTTTAACAGGAGAGTCCGACGGTCATTCAGTACAGTGTACAGAAGGCAAAGGCAAAGAAGTTCAGGGCACAACGCTGCCCGAGAAAAGGACGAAGAAGCAGACAAGAACGCAGACGTTCCAGCGACCTTGTCCTCAATTATTTTCCTAGACAATCAATTCTGCTCCTTAATTTGCAAGATCTCCCGGCTAAGAAGGAGCACCTACGCTCCCGGTCCAACCACCAAGGACCCGAAAGCGAACGTCGATGGAACAAAGCCACCATGAAGATCAGAGGACTTCCGCCTCACAGGACCAGGCGATGGACCACTCTTACTCATCGACTACGACCACCACTCAAGAAAAAATAGTTCCTGATTGCAACGTCACCAACTACTCACAGTCTCCTGACATCACTCCTGCACAACACGAGCCCGAGGACATCACTGAATCTATGAATGAAGCCCCAAGCACCGACGAGGCCAACTTCACGGTCGTCTCATCACGCAAACGCAAGTGTCCTCTCATAAACAGTGACCTAACACGGGAAAATAGTCAGCTGACAGCTTCTAACGAACAAACAGGTTTGACAGTTATTTTTGTTCCAGTAGATCCCGAAACCCCCCTGACAAAGATCAATAGCCTAAAACTTTCGGAGACACTTCAGCAGCTGTGTCAGGAATGTATCATAATGATTCGCCCTAACACACGCCTTAATTTGATTGCCGTCGATACACGCAATGCGCAGGCTACAAAAACCTTGCTCAAGGTTACTTCCCTGTGTAACGTGAGCGTGAAGGCTTACGAGCCTAGCCCACGCTCAGCTGCAGTTGGTGTCATCAAGGGGGTAGATCCAGAGGTCACTGACGCTCAACTTCAAGGAGGACTCAGTGCTCAATCGAAGCCGGTTTTATATGCTCGCAGACTTGGCAAGTCTAGTATCGTGAAGGTGCAATTTGCTTCCACAAAGCTGCCAGAATATGCTCTTCTATCTCACGTCCGTTACAGAGTATTTCCCTTCGAGGAGCGTCCCTTACAGTGTGCGAACTGTGGCCGCTATGGGCACAAATCTGTCACGTGTTTTCGAGAAAAAATGTGCAGCCGGTGCGGAGGAAAGCACGACCGAAGCAGCTGTCAGTCAGAAGAGCCAAACTGTGTCAACTGCGGCAGCTGCCACGACGCTCTAGCTCAAGCATGCCCGAAGCGAGAGGAACAAAAAAGGCTAGCAGAAGTTCGCAAACAAGGACACACCACAGCCTCTGATACCGTCCAAACTCTTGTCCGACAGGATACTGCCTACCACCATCAGCGACAACCTCAACTCAGCAATCTAGATGACTTTCCTCAGCTTACATCAACGTCCACAGGGAAAGAAAAACCAACCAACCCGGGTCAGTCGCGGCCCATCGTTGTGAACCGCACATACAGTGAATCTCTCAAAGCCACCAACTTTCGGCAGTCGCCTACTTTAGAGAACGACGCTAAGAAATCAGAGAATTCACCGTCGGTCAGAAAACTAGTACCAGACATAACAGCAGAAAAAGAACATTCCCAAGTACGTCAAAATACAACATCGAGGACATCAGACACCTCGGAACCTAATTTTGGAAAAACCGACGAATCCTTCTGGAGCTCAGCACTCAGAATGTTTGTTGACATGGTGCGCCGTTTTCTGAATACTCAACAGTCAGAATGGGCCACAATAATCCAGAAAGGTCTTGATCTGCTCACTCCTTTTATTTTTAATTGGATAAAGTAGAATGTTTTCAAGATAGTTTGAGCTCAACGACTGTGTTTCAGTGGAATGCAAATGGCCTCCGGTCAAAACTTTCTGATTTTAAACAACTTGTTTGGAAATACCGCTTTCCTGTACTTGCAATTACAGAACCTAACATTAGTGATTATTCAAAATTCAAAATTTCGGGCTATACATTTATAGCCTCAAGAAAGGCATCCGGGATTAGCCGCGCGTTATTAGGTGTACGAAAAGATCTTATTTATGACGTAGTTGATGTAGCCCCCAATGATACTAATGAATACGTTTGTGCAACTATTAAAAACAAATCGCGTCGTATCACAGTCATCTCCGCTTACATCGAGACACGGGCACCTTTCGACTCCAAACGACTCGAGTCTATTGTACAAAGTACTCCCTCCCCACATTTTTTGTGTGGAGACTTTAATGCCCACCATGAGTTTTGGGGCAGCACCAAAAACGACAAGCGAGGACGCCTTATTAATGATGTGACAGGTGGCTTGAATTTAGTATTGTTGAATGATGGAAGTCCGACATTTCACCGCGGGGAATCTGTGAGTAGCGTTCTTGATTTGACGTTCGTCTCAGCTAGCTATATAAAACATGTTGCTTGGTCAACTGATCTGGAAGCAAGGGGGAGTGACCATCTACCAGTCCTAACATTTGTCCGTGGGTTTGATACCAACAGGAAACGGCATGCGATATCCGTCACCGATTGGGACAAGTTTTCTATGCTCGCAAAAGATTGCATTACTGCAGCAACCACGAATGCTGAGTTGATACCATCTATATCGCAATGCATCAAGTTAGCAACACGAAAAATAACGCTGCCCTTCAACCGCACAGAGATTGATGTGGAATATGAAAGGCTGCGTGCAATACGCAGGCAAGCAGAAAGAAAAGCCAGACGAACAAAGGATCCGGAAGATTATCGCAATGTACGAAGGACACAAAAAAAGGTACGCAACTATCTTGATGCACTCAGCAGGCGTCGATGGAGAGAACTTTGCGCGTCTCTGGATGCAAAAAAACACCTCTCTCTGCTCTGGAAAGTTATACGTGGGATCAGAACACCTCCTCAACAGATGTACCCATTCAGAGCCCTTGCATTGCGCCAAGGTTGTGCCGATATAGAGATTGCTGAGGCGTTTTGCAGTCTCATTGCCCAGAACTCCTCCTACCCCAGCACTCAAAAACATCCAGCAGTTGTTTCGGTGACGGCAAAAGAGATAGCCCTAGACATGCCTTTTACTCTTGAGGAACTGGGACACGCCTTGCAGGACTCCAAAAAAAGGTCATCCCCTGGTCCAGATGCCGTAACGTACTCTGCACTCACACGATTGAATGAACACTCAAGACGCAGACTCCTCGAATACTATAACGAATCATTCGCTAACGGTGTGCTCCCACATGACTGGAAGCGGGGCAAAGTTATCCCTATTCTAAAACCTGGACGATCTCCCTTCGAACTAGGGTCGTTTCGACCAATCGTGCTCACCAGTTGCGTATGTAAGATAATCGAGCGTATGATTCTGACCAGAATGACATGGTATATCGAAAACTCAAACTTATATCCAGAAGAAATGTCAGGGTTTCGCGCAGGACGTTCCACAACAGACAGTGTAATCGATCTCGTTAGTTCGGTTGAGCAAGGCATTGCCAATGGGGAAAAGACTCTCGCCATATTTTTAGACATTCAAAAGGCATTTGATTCCATCACACATGAAGCAATTCTGACTGCAATGGCTGAGCATGGATTCGGCGGAAAAATCTTTAACTGGGTGAAAGAGTATCTAACACAGCGAACTATTTTCATGCAAACAATTGAAGGAAACACAAAAGACCATATCATAGAACGAGGGGTTCCACAAGGAGGCGTCCTAAGTCCTACGCTCTTTAATATCACACTAATGTCTTTGCGACAGAAACTTTCGAAGCAAATACACCTATCAATCTACGCAGACGACATATGTATCTGGTCAACACATTCAAATCGATTTGTCAGTCAAAGAAGACTTCAACAGGCTCTTGCCGACGTTAGCCGATTCCTACGAGAACGTGGCATGTGCTTATCTCCAGAGAAAACAGTGGCAATGGCTTTCACACGAATGTCTGTAAAACGTTTCCCTCTGGTCTTGGCTGGGAATACCATCCCATACAAGCCAACACACAAGTTTCTCGGTTATATACTTGATAAAAACTTAACTTGGACTCCGCATATAAAATACCTTAAGTCAAAGCTTGGTTCCGCGTGCAATGTGCTTCGCTGTCTGACGGGGAAAACATGGGGCAAGTCATGCTCATCCATGTTAAAACTCCATAACACCTTGATCAATTCCCTTCTCAGGTATAGCTTGCCTGTCCTACAAGACATCTCGATCACGAGCACGAAAAGTCTTCAAGCAGAAATAAACAAATCCTTAAGAATTTGTCTTGGTGTGCCTGAGGGAACATCAGTTAATGGTACAACAGCAGAAGCAGGAACAGTTCCCCTGGCAATCATGCGTACGCAGGAGACACTACGAGTGCATTTAAGACATAAATCACGAAACAAAAGGCATTTTCTCGTAAATTTGAACCACAAAAGACCAGCTTCGGGATACGGTAAAGCCATCGAAGCGCTGTGTTCCGACATACCAGTTTCGACAAAATATTATGCAACATCATCTTGTCCTGCCTGGACGATACCAATGCCAGAAATTTATATTAATGTACCAGGCCTCACCCAAAAAACAGTACAACCGCAAACCGTTAAGCTGCAACACACACTAAGCCATATTCACTACACGTATTTCGACTACATACACGTATACACGGACGGATCTTCGTATACCGCCACATCATCCTCTGCAATAGTAATTCCTGTACTCAAGACAACTCGTAGTTACAAACTTTCCCATAGTGTTCCTTCAACAACTGCGGAATTGCACGGAATAAAGATGGCACTCCAGTTTATTAACTCGCAAGCGGACTCACAAAAATGGGTCATTCTGACTGATTCACGCGCTGCTCTGCAATCCTTAAGGCATTCACCTGCCACTTCATCAAATCCTCAGTTGTGTTTTGAAGTTTTATTTACTTATGGAACTATCAAAAGAAATGGACATCATGTAGTGTTACAGTGGATACCAGGGCACATTGGCGTAACTGGAAATGAGACCGCAGATGCTGCTGCTGCTAGAGGACATTATATGGATACTACGGAGGTCGTCCCATTTACAAAAACTGACGCTCGATCCCATATTAGGTTGTTTGGAAAAGAGGAATTCAAGAAGCTCTGGATATCCTCAACATACCACTACAAACCTCTTTTTAAAATCGACCCGTGCCTCCGAAATATATCTCCACGAAATTTACCAAGAAACATAGAAACGCTCTACCACCGCATCCGTTTGAACGTTGCCTACACGAATAAACAAAGATATAAGTATGGACAGATTTCAAGCCCGAATTGCCAGCAGTGTCTCGTGGAAGAAGATCTAAACCATATTTTTACTAGTTGTCCCAAATATAATGAAGAGCGCTTGATACTATTGACCAGGATCCAACAACTTACCAGCGAACCATACAGTTTTGAGAAGGCCTTAGGTGCCTGGGAACAACAACCGCATCAACGAAGGGTGTTAGATGCATTAATAACATTTCTTCACACGACCAATTTGATTGACCGATTGTAAATAATCTTGTAACACACTGACTTTAATCTTGTAACATGCCGACTGTAAATAATCTTGTAAGATATCGATTGTAAATAATCTTGTGACATAACAAAAAGAAATACAATCACGAAACGTGAGCTGACCTCGACAGAATATGAACACACATTCGTTCACCTTTTCAATGTACAGACTGTATAAGGAGTCTGTTCAATACTTCTACGATTTATGCTAAGACTGAATGTGTTGAACATACAATGTGATTAGAACCTTCCTGTGCGGTGATGTATGAGTGTCCTCTCCTGTTACTGTACAAGTCTCGTGCTGTACCTTGATTGTTCTACACCGGAACTTTGACTTTTGTATAGCAACCCATAACGTATGCCTTTCTAGTGCTATCTTTCTTCCTTCTCCCCTTCCCATGCTGAGTAGCCAGCCGGAATGCATTTTCTGGCTAACCTCTCTTGCATTTTCCCAAATTAAAAAAAAAAAAAAAAAAAAAAAAACGCTGCCCGAACTATCGAACCCCTGGGAGGTTCGGCAGTTTTCGAACCTCCCGGAGTTAAATTTCCCAAACGTAGGAACTTTCAAAACTGCCCTAATTTGAATTTGTAAAGGTCGAAGTAATCGAAATTTTAAAATTTCAAAATAAGCAATTTCGTTTCTTTTTTTTTTAAGATTGAGAGGTCAGATTTACGAAACGATCTTACATCAAAAATGTGCGTACGGCATAACGTAAGAACACATTCGTATTCACGAAACGGAATCAGAGAGAATCCTACAACAACTCCGGAGCCCTGCCCCTATCAGACGGGCACCTAAAAGGACCTTTAGTGTAAATGTCATTTAAGCATGCAGCGGTCTACACTAGAGACATGAATTGAAATAAAAAAATGTACTGATATCTAAAATCAATATATATATATATATAAATATATATATATATATATATATATATATTTGTAATATTGAAAAAAGAGCGTGTTTCCCGTCTCTTCTGTACAGCCCTCGCTCTACTAATAGTATTCTGTACTCGCCGCCCCACCTATCTACCGGCTGTCTCAAGTAACGGCCAGGCTCTGTAAATCGACCGCAAAATTCGCTGTGCGCACAGGTGGTGCATTTTTTCTATAAAACTTGCAAGAAGCGAACGTACCCGAGGAAAAAATAAAGAAAGGAAAAGGCATAACTCCAATGCAAGCGCCCCTAGTAGAGTGTACTACACTCTACCCCTAGTTGACTTTAGTGACTTTGGTTCGTGATAGGGAAGCAGAAGTTACTCGCAAAAGCACGTTTTCTTGAACGATGCTCGCACTGCACGAGCGCGCGTGCTAGGCAGGGACGCTGAATGCTCGCAGCTCGTTCGTGCAGCCTCAGCTACGCTGGCATTTAGAACGAAACGGAGTATAAAAAAAACTGTAGTTGGGAAGAGTAATGACGCACGTTCGAAACGCGAGCCGAATATTCTACTTTGCTCGCCTGGAGCGCTGCTCAAAACTTGAGAGCTACAAACTATGGGCAAGTGAGCAACGCCACAGAGCAGAAATGGTTTTGTTGACCTCTGATGGATGGCGCCACTAAAACTGCGAATAACAATATTTTGTAATGTTAGGATACTTTCGATACATTTGTTTATGTCAAAACCACCAGATTTCTAAAAACAGGCCTTATGTTTAGCAGATAATTGCACAACTTGCCAATATTTTACACGTTCCCCATTTAACGTCACGCTCACGCCACGTCCACGTCACGCCGGCCTCGCCCACTGGTTCCCACAAAAACCGCTGTGCGGCTGCAGGCCGGTAAAGGTGTATCCACACGACGGACCGGGCCGCGGACCGATTGATCACGTGGTGCGCGGCCCGCGGGCCGCCCGGCTGCAATCAGCATCCACACGGCGGACCAAAAGAGCAGACGACAGAGCGAACGGGCCGGTCTAACCCTCGACCTCACAGCTCCGCCAAACGCATGCAACGAGCTGCTTTGAGGCTATTTGTAAGGAGCCAAGATGGAGGTTGAACGAAAGTGACTTTTGGCCGCGGTGGCCCTGGCGGTGACTATTGAGGACGAGGAGGACATAGGTTAACCGAAAAGGGCATGCATCTATTGTCCCACAGAGCGGGGAATTGCTCCACGAGCGCGATGAAGTAAAAAGTTGCATCGTCGCACCATGCCGCCATCGTCGCACAACAAAGGGTTCGTCTTCTTTGTCATCAACAGTTGGCGCCAAAAGAACACTACTTTGGATTTGGATTCCAATCTAAACAACAAAAGTCAGCTTGTTGCCAGACTTAGCACTCAATTATACTAAAAATGCCGCGGTCCGCCGCCAAGGTCCGGGCAAGAAAAGCGCTTGGCATTTCTCACAAGCGCGGGCCGCGGACCGGCAGCGGACCTCGAAAAGCGGTGACGTAAGATCACGTGATGCGCGGCCCGCGGACCAAAACAGCAATTTGGTCCGTCGTGTGGATACACCTTTAACGTTACATGGGATGCGCGATGCCGACTTTGGCCAGTCTCGAGTATCGTGACAGTCCTTGTCGTTTTCTGCGGCTTTCTCCTGCTTACCGAAGCGTGGTGGTGCCCCCTAAAGGCTCCATATTACAGGCCTTCGGTTGTAAATTAAATGCATTGGAGTAGGTAAGTTGGTTTAACGTATTGGAGTAGGCAAGTTGGTTTAACGTATTGGAGTAGACAAGTTGGTTGGTAAAAAAATCGATAAAAATAAAATCCCTTGATAAAATTAACGCTTTGAAGTACCGCCAACCATTGTTATGGAACCGCGCAAGACACGTGCCACGGGCCGGTGCTCCGCCGCCATTCGCTTCCAAGGGCCGCTTACTTCAGTGCTGTGCCACCACAGCACAGTGTAACCAAAGTAACGCTGTGTGCTACCATTTGCTTGCAAGGGCCGCTCGACACACGGGTCTCGTGCGCTGCCGCATTTGACGCTACTTGCAAGACATACGCAAACACATCGAGAGGCTTGATTGATTGATTGATTGAAACGTTTTTATTAGCAGAAAATGAAATAACCGCCGTGCCGCTTGAAGTGTATTCATCTGGAACGGTGGCTTAGGGAGGAAAGATAGGACCAAAGAGAATAGAGAGAAAGGTTAAGGAAGGAAAGATAATTATATGTACAGGGGAAGGTTCGCTGTGCGCACAAAGGCAAGCAGCGAGTCGAGAATGTGTTTTCGGTGATCGGGGGGCTTTGTGGAGTGTGGGCATGTCCATTCCGCGTAACTTGTGGGGCGATAGCTCGCCGGGATTATATTGAGGTGTTTAGCCCTGTGCATGGAGTGCTTGGGACAGTCCCATATAATGTGAGGGCTAGGGTGCCTTCATGTGCGCTTTCCTTAGGGTGGAGACATGTGGCCATTTTATCCCACACTTTTATTTTTATTTTTTGTTCAGAAGCGCGTGCAAGAGCGTGTCTCTGCACGCGTTTGTGGCGCTGACTGTGCTATGGCGACATTTTGTTTTCGTTGATTTCTTTGTATTTTACCCGTGAGCGCGTACTGTCGGCATCGGGTACTACAAAGGGTGGCAGCACCCTAAACAGAAGGACATTGAGGCACCCTAGTGAGGGCACTTCGCTGGCACTTTGCACTGGCGGCAGAGTGGGCTAGGGCCAACATCATCCTCGGAAATAGGGCGGTGAAATCTGGCCCTCCACACTGGTGTCAGTGCCGTTTGTGTATGAAGCTTACGGAGGCAAATCCTCTCCCATCTAGTGTATCCAGACGGGAGGGGACATTCCTCCTGAGGAAGGAGAGCAGCAAGTCGCGCCTTTCTGGCAAGACGAGCGGCCTCCCTGCGCTCCAATGGGTCCATGGGATCCTGGGCGGGATAGGGATCGGAGGGGCGGACACAGCCTTGTGAGGGTTCAAAAGTAAGCAATAAATCCCTCGCGGCTGTGTTCGCCTTCTCGTTACCCGGAATGTCGGCGTGGCCGGGTATCCACGTTATTGTTATGTGGCCCCCATTGGAGCCGAATAATTTACATACGGATCGGAGCTCCCGGACGCTTCCATTGCGGCTGGTCAGGCAGGTGCATTCTCGCACTGCCTCCTGTGAGTCCGTGAATATGTACATACGCCTACCGTGGTGATGTGAGTGTGACTGAATGGCCCACAGAATTGCTTGGAGCTCTGCAGTCTTGGAACTTGGTGTGTACGGTGCAATTTTGCTGCATGTTTGCCGGGTGGTGTGTGAGTAATAGGCAACAGTTGTCTCTCCGTCATCCGCTCGGGCAGCATCAGTGTAAATTAATAAATTTTGTTTTTCCGCTTCCAGTATGGTAAGGGCTTTGATGTGCCGAGTTGCAGCCGCCCGCTTGCGATTGACAGGACGCGGGCCGTGTGACTGTGGGAGTGGTTTTAGGTTTACAAGTAGCGTGTCCTCCCACGGAGGGTTAGGAGGGGCGTTGCTGTGGACCTGGAATACGGGATCTCCCAGGTGACTCAGTATAAGCCGGCCGGCCTGGGTTCCCTGAAGACGGAGTTTCTGACTGATGAGCATTTCAGCGGCAATCTCTCTAATGGAGTTGAGCTGTGCTGCCGAGTGGAGTTGGGCTACGGGGGTGATTTTGGGCAAGCCAGTGATGACCCGCATAGCTGCGCGATTAAGAGTTTCAAGTGTACGCTCCTGCGTACGGGTCAATTGGAGATTGTTGTATCCGTACACAGCCTTAGAAATAAGGAGTGAACGGATCAACTGACGCAGCATCTTTTCCTGAGCACCCCAGGTTTTGCCTGTGGTACGACGGATAATGTATAAGCCGTGCTTCCAATGGGCTTTAATGGAGCGCACCCAGCTTTGGGCCCCTCCATTTTGATCAATGGTGAGGCCCAGGATGATCAAAATGGAGGGGCCCAAAGCTTTAGGAGGGCAAAAACTGCAGCACCGCCTAGTGGAGTTTGCCATGAAAAGGGCCTTAAACAACAACGAATTTACGCATTCGAAGTAGAAAAATGAAAGAAAAAAAGGAAGAAAGTTTGCGCATTGCGAGGTACGAGTAGACTGTTGCACAAGGCTCGCAAGACGCCTGCACGATGAAACCTCGTTTTTATGGAAGGAGATTTATTCCAATGAAATCAAGGCTGGCGAGACATCTAATCTATGATTTGTATCAGGAATTCCAGAAAACGCCAAAGCTTCCGTTTTAAAAGCAGGCTGCTGGTTTCCAGGTGGGCAGGCTTTGCCCATTGAGGGTTTGCCAACCTGAAAGAGGATGGAATTCGGGGACCCGGCAGCGCATTCTGCAAGATGCAGCTGCGAAGCGCTATTTGGAACTACCTCAGACTTGGATAGATCAAAAGCGAGAAACAAGCTCGAAATCATTGAAGCCTTCTACATGGCATCAGGAAAGCACGTGACGTGCGTCAGTGATCTATCAATTGCACTGAACGAAAAGGAAATTGAAGTGCTCAGACACTCCACAGCATAACGAGCACCAGCTTCAAGGTCCCCTCTTACAGCAAAGAAAGAGAACGTAAATCAGAACAGGAAACAACACCAGAAACATAGAAAGTGTGCTCGCATCTTTTCATTATTAATATTTTATAATTTCTCACATTTTTCATTATTTCTCAGATTTTTGTTTTTTCGAAACTCGCGCATGGGAAAACTCATTCAAGGAAAAGGAGAAAAAAGAAGACTAAACAATTCCTTGTCTGCGCCCATTCATGTACGTTGTGTTTTTCCTCATATCAATGTAAATCATTGTTTTCCTTTCACAGCACAGTTAGCTATGATGTACAACCAACTAGCCCAAACCCAAGTGCAAGCTTTATTAATCTGGATGAGGAATCCTTTAGGAGGCGATTCCGCTTCCAGAAGAATGACCTGACTTTTCTGCAAGCGTGCCTCCAAATCCCAGCAACCACCAGATCGGCGCAGGGTGATTCCGACCTCGGTGACGAGGCGCTTGCATGGTTCTTCGTCGACTGGCCTGTCACAACCGTCTGTTCGTCCTTGAAGGAGTGTTTGGACGGCACTCGTCGGTGTAAAACTCATCATGTGTCCCATCAACGAGAGGTATGGCGACGTGCTCACAGGCATCAGCAATCATTTGGGGTTGACCCCCACGAAAGTGGACCTCTGCTGACAGGTGAGAACCTGCATGGTTTGTGTAAATGTCAGGTTTGCATTGTTTGTAGCACATCTGCTCTGTTTAGTAAAAATTAATATGTATTTACTTTTTCTCGGGTAGTGTCAGGAGTCACGACGAGCGTGTTTGTAATATGTGAGTTTAATAGACCGCTTTTGTGAGTCATCTACGTTCTACGGGAAACATCGCCCCACCGCGCATGCGTGACCCGATCTGAGTTGAGGCGTAGTTAGAGGAGTGAGCATGCGCTCTGCTTCACTAGCTGCAGAGCAGCGTCCTCAGCGTCCTTAGCGTGATTGCTTAGCTTTCATGCTTCTCATTATGGCTTCAACTTGAAAGAAACCTAAAACAAATTATAGCGTCAACGCCCCATGCATGAAAAGTAATCAAATTCATCTCAGTTCTAGCTGTTTCAGGAAAAAAAGCAGCATAAGCAAACTAAGTGAACGAGCGTCGCTTTGCAACCAGCGCAGTGTCGGTGAAGTCGTTGTGTTTTTGCGTTATTTTATACAGAAGCTTTCCAAGGCCCCAGATCACAGTCGGCATTGGTGACACGGCAACCGCCATTTTGTTCCTTCCGAATATTTGAAGCTTCGAAAGGCTCGTTCTGAACCAGTCGCACCAAGATCGGAATGGAGTGTTATTGTACTGAAAGCGTATTATAAGCGTTTTTGGCGCTGTGTATGCAATCAGCTTATAAATCATCCCAACACGACTGTGCCGCGGCTGCCAAGCAGCTTTTAACCACCGGCAAAAGTGCCGAGTCCTTGGGTATCAAAACTGAGAACACATCACAACCATGAAACCTCGTCCAATCGGAGAAGGCAACGAAGCGACCTCGGGCCTCCGCCAATCCGACGCCTACTTTCCAACCACAACCACCGCGAGGATGCCAGATCCTATTGTGGCTTTTTTCCATAAAGCGCCATGTCCATCAAGACAGCTAGCGAGGCCAACACAATCATGGTCTTTACAAAGGCTGATGATGCCGCGACAGCGCTCCTCGGGGTCGGCAACGCCCACAACCGAAATCTTTAACCAATTCCGGTGCAAGCGTACAAAACAATTGGGAACAACCAGATCCGTGGAGCATTCTTACGGCATCGATCAGGGAAACATCACTTTTTCTTGAAAGGCAAGGAATCCGAAGGCCCAAAGATCATGGGACAAAGACCGAAGAAGGAAAAAAAATGCTCTCCCAAACTTCCAAGGACCCAAACCACCCAGACCTGTTGTATCGAACAAGTACCTTGCATGTGGATTTGTACAAGCCCCGCGCAGTTGCCTGCACAAACTACCATAAATATTCTCATAAACAAGACATGTGCCTAGAACCCTCAGTGTACCCTTTGTGCGGCAAGCCCCGACGAAGAGATTATTTATGATCGAGGCCAAAGCAGTTGCCCCTCACCCACCCCGTTCTGCAAGGTGTGCGGAAAGAATGGACACTTGGCGACAGACGGGCATGGGCCCCAACGTCTGGACCCCCAGATGCTCCTCAACAACGGTTCCCTGACACCCCCAGATGCTCCTCAACAATCCAAAAAGCCCAACACAGGAAGCAGCTGCCGCACTCTGCACGTGAGGTCAGGCTGCGCCAGCGTACACAAGTCAGCGGTCCTCCGCAAAAACTTGGAAATACCTCCAGTTCCTTGTGTTGGTTTACTACAGACCTCGCACCTCACACCCACCGCCCGGGGACCGCAGCTGGGTTCAGGACTTGGAAACCTTCTGTTCCTGGTAACTGAAGATCATAGAAGGCGACTTTAATCTTAAACACATCGCTTAGGCTTACACCAATGATACACAGGCCGACCGAGACATCCTAGAAGAGATAGCGCACTATAACTTCCACATTTTGAACACCGTTGGAGACACCATTACACTGGGACTTCTTGCTCGGCAGGAATATACCATCCCAGACCCGTTTTGTACCAATGACCCTCATGTGATGAGTCCCAGCTGACGGCCGGAGCCCGATGCACGTGGAAGCGATCACCTATATATTCGGGTGATCATCAGACTTTCGGGAATATCTGCATCCCCTGACAAACGACTAGTGCTTGTCGTGAACTGGGACATTTTACGAGCGCACCTCGCGTCAGTGGCGGCTCGACCCTATACCGCGCGATTACTGTGACACCAAGAGCCGCCACCATCAAGAAGCATATCCCGCTTGACGCCCCCGCCCCGGATCATCGAGACCTGAAGAATGCAAAAACTCTGAGGTAAATCACCCGCTCCGCGGTAGCTGCTCGCAAGTATGCGGCCAAAGCTTGACCGGAAGTGGTGGTTTAAATTCAGCGCGTCGCTTTCGGAGATTTCGGTCAAGCGTCTATGGATGGTCAGCCAAACCATGCTTAGACAAAAGAAGGAGCGCTTAGGCACTCTCACGCTTACTCTCAAGACCAGCACAGCTTTCGGTTGGCTGTTTAGGGAGGCAGGGGAGATTTTATTTCTACAATTAACCTACCTTGTCCTGCCCACCACCGACCCTTGCCGACATATACGAATGGATAACCATTAATCAGGAGGTCCCCATTAATCTCCCCTTCACGTGCGGAGAAGTTTAGGCGGTAATCCATCACGGCAAGCCTAACACAGCCCCAGGCCACGGCGGAATTATAGTTTCCATGCTCAGAAACGTCCCTCAGACAGCCAGAACACGGCTCTTGGAAGGTATCAATGAAATGTGTCGCACCAGAAATATCTCAGACTCCACAAAACTTTCCAATCCCAAAAGCGGTAAAACCCAAACAACACTCATTCCCCAACTTCTGGCCAACCTTCCTTACTTCTTGCGTTTGGAAGCTAGGAGAGCGGATAATTTTGAGTCGTCTTACCTGGTTTATATAAAAGACTAGGGCATTTCACCCTGCACAAACCGGTTTCCGGAAAGGTCTGGGCACACAAGAGAGCATTCTCCTCTCGAAAGACCTGGCTTCCAAGTTTGCACCGTGCAAGATAAACCTCCGCAGTTCAGTGGGCACTGTGTGATTCCAGAAGCTCAAACCCTGATAATCGACGGCACGGCTCTTACTACATCGACATTCCTCGGAAACGGCCAATTTGATGTCCAGATTGGGGACTACCTAGGTGAACCACGGCTAAAATGGGGGTCTCACTTGGCTCTGTCCTGTCCTCAGTCTGTTTCAATCTTGTCATGAGTTGCCTCTCAGGCAAACCAGAGCAAGTTCCTTAGCTCAAGTTCATAATTTACGGAGATGAGATCTCCATCTCTACACTGCAGGGCCCCCCCCCCCCCCCACCTTCAGCATGAAAATCAAACTATCCAGAGAGGCCTGGATACGCTCGCAATACATCTCCAAAAAATTGGCCTTGCGTTCTCGCCGAAGAAAACGAGCTACGTGGCAATTACCTCGAAGAAACATAATACGGGGGGTAAAAAACAATTCCACCTGACCTTCGCAGGGATCCTCATGTCACCGTATCCGTCAGCAAAAATCCTCGCCGATTACCTTCATGAAGATAGAATGTCGAAGGCATGTCTCACAGCTATAAACAAACAATGCCACGCCGCACTCAACACCATCGAGAAAATCTCTGGTACTCGTGGAGTGAACGATGAAATTGCCCGCCGTGTGGTAAAGGCAATCATCATTTCTGGCCTCTTCTACGCAGCTCTCCAGTTCAGGATCATGCAATCCCAGTAGCGAAAGTAGGAATTCCTTATGAATCAAGGTTCACGCGTGGTTACTGGACTTCCCCGATACACCACCATTTACTAACTCTTGGCCCACGCTGCCTCAAGACGCCACACAGGTGACTCTGCTGGACAGGGCCCGGTTACACCTCGAGCAGCTTCAACATTCAAGACCAGGTCGTGAGACCCTGGAGCTGATTAAAACACGCACCCCCCCGCCCAACTCCTTCCTCCAGTCTTCCAAAAGTCTGCACCCTGCCCCCCCCCCCCCCCCCCCTCCCCCGGGAGCGATAACGCTAACTTCGTCGACGAACGCCTGCCTCCTAGAAGCGCGGGCCCAACCCGACCCGGACAAAGAGAGTGTCAAGTCTTCCAGCAGGTGCAGGAGATCTTTGCGTAATGAGGCTAGTGAAATAAAGCATTCACAAATCCCTGCTCATTCAGGGATTGAGGGAAACGAACTAGCGAACACACTGGAACGGCTTATTTGAACTTCCCGCTTAAGCCAGTGTGTGCGCCAGGACATCTAAAATATCATGGCTACTGCCCCGCTAGAGAGGTGAACAGGAAGGTGAAGACAAAGACTACGACCCGGCAGAGGCCATAGCCGCTGCCAAACGATAATCTCAACAAACCTTGAGGGTTGCGCTGGTTCCCTTCCCCTACCCAATCCCAAGTGGGATGGGCCGGTGTGGGGTGGTGCTCGAAAGAAGGATTATTGCGAACACCACTGCCACCCCGGAACGCAACGCGCAATGATCGCGAAATAACTCGCCAACATGCTCTTTTTGCCCCAAAAATTGAGACCAGAAGCCCCTCCTCTGGGAATCCTCTAAACTACAAGAACTAATAAAAAAGAGCACATCCCGTTAGGAACGTTCAACACAGAAGAAGGCACTTGTCCTTCAGACGCTCCTAACAGAAAGCTTGATGCCTTATCGACTATGCATATCTATGAGGCGAACCTAGTTTTCTATCTATAATTCCATCTTCTCCTCTCTACTTTCTCCTGCCCAGCCGGAGGTCGGAATACCAAATACCCCGTTCCCTCTTTATGCAGCTCTAAAGTCACAAATAAGCAAAAATTGCCACCACGCACCATCGTCTCACCTGCTGGCGGTGCGAAGATGTGCGCTTGTTTCGGCGCTGTTTGGATAACGAAATCTTGGTATTCATGAAACGTATCGGTAAAGCTACCCATCACTAGCAAACCAAGAACGGCTCAACGAGAATGGAGAGGTTAAGCAGCAACTGCTCATTACATGAACCAAAGTTGTGACTATAAAAGGAACTTGGTGCTACTTTCTCGTGATTCGGTGACATGAGTATGAACCATAATTGAGCCTTCAACCCATGGGTTACGCCACCATAGCTGTAATCCACAGAAGGCAGGCGCCAGTGCATGAGACAGTCGTCTCGTGCTCTGTTAGCGCAGGCAGACCCGCAGCGGGGTTTTCGCGTGCACGTGGAGAAAAGCTACAGTGACCGCGATGCACGTGGAGAGCGGTGGTGCAATAACGATGGCTGGTGAGAGTGGCCTATCGCTCACTCAAGAAATTAACGATAGACCGATCTAACCAAGCGTTCGGCGCATGCGTGACGCCGCCATAACTTTAGTTCACAGGAGGCAGGCAGCAGTGCACAAGACGGCTCGTGCCGCCTCATGCTCCTCACGCGCAGAGGTCCAGCGAGGTTGTCGCACGCTCAGAAAGACTGAAACTCCCTCGATGCATTGCGGCAGCGGTGGCGTAGTCAAACTGGCAGGTGAGATCGGTCTACTCCTCAAGGTTCACAAAAAGCTTTAGGGAAATAACAGACGAGAACGCAGCATGACAAATGGTAATCACTGTCAATGGTGTGCTCTAAAGACTAGAGAACGAGTGAAGGGTGGAAAAGAAAGCAGAGGACATACGGTTAGTGTTCGTCTTGAAGTTCTAGTGCCTAGTGTATATCGCCTGAACCAGTTCTAGCGATTAAAATTGTAGTTTTTATTACAATACACATCGGCTGCCTTCTCTTTTTTTTCCAAAACAAAGTTGACAAACAGGCATCCACACCCTGCAACTGATAAAGTTTAGCTTTTTATTAACGAAGGCATGGTGAGCAATCTGGAAACACCTGTACCGCCAATGTTCGCGCCAATGTCCCTCCATAAATGGTGCAGATTAGTGCACAAGAATAGAGCGCAGCTTCCCAGTAAAAATAATAAACCAGACCGGGTCTCTTAGGTTTACCTCAGAGCAGAAAGTAATAAACGGGTTCTGGTGTGCTGTGGGGTCCTGGCGTGACCGGTTCTGGTGGTTGTTTTGTGTGCTTAAACAAGAGTAGAAATTCAAACTCTGCCTGGTGTGATTGTATGTCCTGAAGTGACCGGGTCTGTTTTAGAGCGAAGCTCTTAGGGGCCCGTTCCCGGCTTGAGCGGCGTCGGCGTAACCAAGGTCATCCCAAGGTCACGTGACCCCCAAGGTCACGTGACCCCTTTAGGTCACGTGACCGCTCCCAAGGTCATCCCAAGGTCACGAGACCCCACGTGACCCCCTGAAGGTCACGTGACCCTTAAGGTCACGTGACCTTGAGGGTCACGTGGGGTCATCTTGGGGTCACGTGACGCCCAAGGTCATGTGACCCCAAGATGACCCCACGTGACCCTTTGAAGGTCACGTGACCCCCGAGGTCACGGGGTCTCCTCCCCAAGGTCACGTGACCCCTCCAGGTCACGTGACCCACAAGGTCACGTGACCCCTCCCAAGGTCATCTCAAGGTCACGTGACCCCAAGGTGACCCCCACGTGACCCCCAGGTCACGTGAACCCTCTGAGGTCACGTGACCCCCGAGGTCACGTGGTCTCTTTCCCTAGGTCACGTGACCCCCAAGGTTACGTGACCCCCTGAGGTCACGTGGGGGTCACCTTGGGGGTCACGTGACCTTGAGGTAACCCCCACGTGACGTGGCCCCCTGGTCACGCCTCCCCGAGGTCACGTGACCCCCCTCCCCAAAGTCACGTGACACCCCCCCCCCCCCCGAGGTCACGTGACCCCCCCCCCCGGAGCATATTAAAGAATGAGGGGAGGAGGAGGAGAAGGAAGAGGGGTCTACCCTCCCCTCAGTACCCTTCACTCCTCCTCCTCAAGAGCTGCGCTCCGATTCGGCGTTACAGGGATTTGTAAACGGCTTTCACTTTTTTGTTCTACAAGTACGCCGCAGTGGAAATTCAGACGCAGGTCTTGATGTATCCTGGGGTGAATCAGTCCGACTAATATTTCTATATACTGAAAGGCTTCGCAAACTATTGTCTGAACTGGGGATGAGAAATTCCTCCTCGCTTGTACTTTTTCCCTCTAAAAATTTAGTTTTCCCCCTGGTTTCAATTAGATCGGGTACGACACATGACCGTTACCCTCAAATAATCACGCGCGATTCGGGGGCCTGGTTTGAACCGGCGTCATTTTCGTGCGGGGTCCTGTTGCTTACTGCCCGGCCGTGTTTTTTTTTTTCTACCACAACCTTTGCGGCAATGTGATTCTATATTTTGCCTGATGTTTAATGGTTAGATCGTCATCCCTTGACGGTTAACTCTTTGGGTGTACATTCAACATGTCATAATTTTATGAACGTCTAGGGTCTGAAACAGACTTTTAAGGAACTCGCAAGGATGTTTGCCGGCCGATCGAGCATTCTTGATCTTCTTTTTAGCAATCATGATCCGGCGATCTCTGTTGTAAGAGTCATCCCCGCTATAAGTATTAATGTGGCCGTGGCTGCGAGTTTGACTTGTTCAAGCGAAAACAGTATTTTGCGTCATCCAAAGAAGGTGTCATATTTTTCGAAAGAGGTGATTATGCTGACTTATCTGATAACCTCAGTTCTTTCTTTCCGGTTTTTGAAGAAATCAAGAAATCAGTATATCGGGTTACGTTAATTTATTTTCAAATGTTTTTAAATCTAGATTATAAACTCTTTTTGAAATTCAAGAATTCTTTACGTCCAAGTGACATCGTCGCAAGTCATATTTTAATTCTGAGCTACGCAAGCTTACAAATAAAAACTAACGTGCACTGAAACGATACCGCATAATATTTTCTTACGCTGAATACCAATCTAAAACAGAATCCTAAGGAGTTATGGAAGTTTATTTAATCCAGTCGCAAGGATACTGTAGGTGTTCCGTCTTTGATCGTAGATGATAACCTTGTCTCAGAGGACATCTTAAAAAGGCTGATACCTTCAATGATTACTTTAGGTTTGTATTTTTGGACGTCACTATATGTAACTACATTTATTCAGATGTTGTGGCTAATCCTATGATTTGTGCAGTGTCATGATTCGTTCGTGCCGCTATCATGGTGATAACACGACCTCGCCTATGTTTGTGTTCTTTGTTTGGTTTACACACGATTTTATAAAAGGAACGGCTGTCGAATAAAAATGGTTTTTTCGCCACCAACAAGACATGGTGTCAGAAGTGGGATCGCATGGTCCCGACAGCGGATAGCACCGCACCCAGGAGACGGGACGCATCGAGGACGACGGCGCCATGGCATCGCTCAAGCCGCCGCAACCCTTCGACCTTGACAACGTGGGTGACTGGTCCGCGTAGCTCGATGAATTTGAGGACTTCAGCTTCGCCATCGGCCTAAACGAAAAGGACGAGGAAACACAAGCAAGGACGCTTGTTTCCAACACTATTGAAAGGAAGGCTCGAGAAATCCTCTGGTCGCTCGACGTAAAAGAGGTTGATTTTAGGAAGAATTATGCACTTTTAAAGTCGATGCTTCAACGTTATTTCGTTCACTCAAAAACATCAACTATGAGAGCACTTGTTTTACTAGACGAAAACAATAGAAGGAAGAGACAGTAGAGCCGTTCATGACCGCGCTGCGCAAGCAAGCCGAGAGGTGCGAGTTCGGAACGATGAAGGAGCGGCTAATTCGCGACCGCTTTGTCGTAGGGCTCTTAGACCAACGTCTGTCCGAGACTCTGCAAATGGACCCGGATTAGTCCTTGGCTAACCCTTCAAGGCAAGAACCAGCAAAACGGTTAAGAGGCAGCAATTAGATCTCGAAGGTACGGCGCACGCGGGAGTTAACGTCGACGCTGTTCGACACAAGAAACCACAGAAAAAGACCCTCGCAAGAGCGAACGACAAGCAAAGTTAACGACAAAATCTTTGCGGATATTGTGGGTATTACGACCATTAATTTTTTCGCCACCACCCCCGCCACCTGTCCAGTTCTTCGCCACCGCCACCGGTCCAGTTCTTTGCGAAAAGTGCTTGTTCTGCCACAAAATCGGGCATTTTGAAAAAGTCTGCCGCATGAAGCAACAAAATGTTTCTTCATGCGGCAGACTTTTTCAAAATGCCCCCCACCTATACGGAATCACCGTAGAAGTGTCAAAGGAACCCCGCAGGGGGCACCTGTGAAAGCAGGTGTTTGGAGATTGGCGTCCCCGCGGACCCCGAGCCGTGCGGGTTCGCCCGCCCACGTCTGACTGTGCGTGGCTTTCCCGTGTCTGGGGAAAAGGGCATCCTGGTGGTTGAGCCGAGCCCGGGGTAGGTTTGGACCCTTCGGGGCCCCCGGGTGAGGCAATACACCACTTCGGCCCCCGCTTCTCATAGACGGGAGTCCTGGTAAGGCCCGGCCAGGATGATTCAGTCTGGTCGCCTTTTTTTCTACTATCCTTTCCGATCTTTCACTTTTACCTTTCCTCTTTCTTTTACTTCTCCATTACTTCTCTTACTCCCTTTTCACCCGTCTTTGGCGGCAAGGGCTAACCATGGGTGGTGATGGACCTCTGTCTTGGCCCACACTTGGGTATAGATTCCCGGCAGCACTGTTGGCGTAACGTCTCCAGCCAAGCCCTTCTTGTTATGGTACGTTACCTAACCCCTTGTTGGGCTCGGTGGCGGGCGGTGCGCCGCGGATTCTGAACATTCCTTGCCCTCCTATGGCGCCCCTCTCTTCCAAAACCCGTTCAGGGCAAGCCTTTAAAAGGCGTTGTGTTGAACCCAAAACCATCGACAAAGATTCCGAAGGCGAAACATTTACGAAGTTTTTCATTGTTCATTCGCTTGATGAACAAAAACCTGTTGCAAAGCTGTCACCTTTTTTTGTTGCGAAAGTACTAGAAAACCTTGTCGGGTTTTCCTACAAGGCTAAAGAGGAGCACTCCGGAGACCTCTTAGTGGAGATAACCACCAAGAAACAAAGCGAAGCAATCCTGAAGTTGACCAGTTTTCTCGATGTCAAAGTGTCGGTTAGCCCTCACCGCACGCTCTACACCATCCGTGGGTCCTCTCCGAGGATGACTTCTTGCACATTAGTGAGGAAGAACTCCTCGAGGGACTCCAAGGTGTAGGTGTTGTTGCCGTTAAGCGTATTATATTCCGGAAAAATGGTGAGGAAATCCCTTCCAAACACGTTATTCTTACATTTCAACGACACACACTGCCAGAAACCATCAAGGCAGGATACCTTAATTGCCGCATCCGCCCCTATGTCCCCAACCCCCAGCGGTGCTTCCGGTGCCAGCGCTTTGGCCACGGATCGCGCAGCTATCGCGGGAGGGAGACGTGCGCAAAGTGTGGCAGCCACGACCATCTAGCCGACATATGCGAAGATGCCATTTCCTGCGCCAACTGTAAGGGTCCTCACCCTGCCTACTCTCGCGCTTGCCTCTTGTGGCGACAAGAGAAAGAAATCCTTACCCTGAGAGCCAAAGAAAACATATCGTATCTAGAGGCAAAACAAAGATTCTCCTTTCTTTTGAAAGGTACGTACTCCGACGCGTTGTGCAGGGGCCCTCCACCGCGAACGGAATCGAAGGCCACCCAGGTCTTGCCTGATGCCCTGGCAGTGGCCCTTCGGGCCCCAACCCGCCCGCAGGGGCAGCAGCTCCCCCCACCTTCTGGAGGGAGCACACTAGCTGCCCTCAAGTCAAAGGACTGGCAGGCAACGCCATTGCCTATCCTTACTTCGACGCCTTCGTCCGGCGAGAAGGAGCGACACTCTCGCCTTGATTCACTGGAGAGGGCCTCCTCCAAAGAATGGCACAACTCTCGTGCTGCTCGCCCAGTACCCAGGGGGCAGGAGCAGGCAGAGTTGGAAGACGCTCTGCCCAGCACCTCCGCTGCCTCTTCGGGTGGTCGCGGCCCGGGCCCGGCTCCCCGTGATCCAAGTCGGAAGAAAACGCTGGCTAACACCAGTGACACGACTCAAGAGGCAGACTTGTCCATGGAGTTGGACGATTCAGCTGCTCCTGCTTCTGACCCGGATAGCATGAAGTGGCAGACGGACACCCGTGCAGGGAAGAACAAAAAACCGGTTACTGCGCCGAAGTAATTCAGGTAATCTCTTTCCCGAGTTTTAATCTTTTTACTACCGAGTTTAATTGATTTACATTTTTCTATATAAACAAATTTTATAAATGGCAAAAGTAAATTTTATGCAATGGAAATGTCGCGGCCTTTAAGAAATATTGATGATATAAATCATTTCATGGATGAGCTTCGTTCGATAGCTCTTGCTCTTCAGGAAACTCATCTTCATGATCACTCTCCTCATATTTTAAGACGTGACCGGGTTTTTAGGAAAGACCGTCTTAGTGATACACCCTCTGGTGGCGTCGCAGTGGTTGTACAAGGTGGGGTCGCCTGCTCGGAGGTCCCGCTCTGCACACCACTTGAAGCCGTGGCAGTGCGCCTTCTTTTAGACCGCCTTATAACTGTAGTATCACTTTATTTACCACCTAACACTTCATTACATCTTAGTGAATTGCAGGGTCTTGAAGGTCAGCTCCCACAACCCTTTATGATTCTAGGTGATTTCAATACCCATCATCCCCTATGGGGTAAAATTCGTCAAGACTCTGGTGGAGGCGTAGCTCAACGTGTTTTATTGGCATCTGGGTTATGTCTTCTTAATGGGAGAGAGCCAACATTTTTCAGTGCAGCTCACACCAAATTTACATCCATAGATCTGTCGATTTCATCCCCCTCATTGTTTCCTTGCTTTACATGGAATGTTCTTAACAACCCTTTTGGCAGTGATCACTTTCCGATTGTTTTAGAGAGCGTTGTTCAGCTGCCCTCACTTTTGAAACGTATCCCTAGGTGGAAGTTAGATAAAGCTGACTGGTCACTCTTTGAGTTACATTCCACCTTGGACCCTTCTCTGCTTTCTTCTATGTCACCCGAAGATGCTACACTGTATATTACTGAGCAGATACTTAATGCTGTTGAGGTGTCTATTCTACGAACCTCTGGTAATGTGCCAAAAAATGCAAACCATGGTGGAACAAGGAGTGTGCCACAACCTTAGCGGATCAAAATAGGGCTTGGGGCAAACTTCGCAGATATCCCACATAATGTAATCTCGCAGAGTTCAGCCAGCAGAAAGCTAAACCCCGTTGGTCCAGGAAGCAGTCAAAATGGAAATCCTGGATGAAGTTTGTTTCTTCTATAAATATTTTTGTGCCAGCCAAGGAGGTTTGGGATATATACAGGAAAATAAGTGGATACTATAGGTGCTTTGCAATTCCTACTTTTGATGCCCCTTCTTCATCTTTAGTTGACATCGGCAACATCCTTGGTGAACATTTTTATAACACATCCAGCTCGGCAAACTACAGTGATTCGTTCAGTAGATTTAAATCTCGCGCAGAGCGACAAAACATCTCCATGTCTGGAGGAGACTCTGAGCCTTATAACCAGCCATTTACGCAGCGTGAACTTGAAATGGCGCTTGGTGTCATATTTGACAAAACACTTACCTTCATTCCCCACCTGAAATTTTTCAAGGAAATTTGCCTTCGTTCCACAAAATTTCTGAAAGTTTTGGCTCATAAATCATGGGGGTCGGATCGGAAATGTCTGTTGCATTTGTACACCGCGCTTGTGCGATCTCGTGTTGATTATGACGCCGTGGTGTACGGATCAGTTCGCCCATCTGCTCTCAAGATGTTGGTTCCTGTACATCATCTTGGCTTGCGTTTGGCAACAGGTGCTTTTCGGACATCGCCTGTACTTAGTTTGTATGCGGAGTCACATGAGATGCCGGTGTGTAAAAGACGTCAATACCTCAGCCTAACCTACGCGTCTAGGATCCTAGCAAACCCTGATCACCCGACGTATCATTCCGTACAAAAGTCCCAATTCTACCGTCTTTTTGAAAATAAGCCAAGCATTGTCAGACCCTTAAGTTTTCGTATAGAGCAATTTTGTTCCTCACTTCAACTTCGTCTGGACGAACTTAACCTGATTCAGAACACAGTCTGCGTGGCGCCCTGGAATGTGCTGCGTGTTTTTGTGACTGGACTTCCACTAAGTTTAATAAGAATAGCATATCAGCTCTTGTGATTCAGCAGCAATTCCTTCACCTGGAAGAGAAATATAAAGATTATGCTCACTTTTACATGGACGGCGCCAAGACTTCATTGTTTGTCGGGTGTGCCGTGCATTCAGGTCGCTTTGTAAAAGTTAAACGTCTAGAGGAATTTGCGAGTATATTTACTGCTGAAATCTACGCTGTGTATTTTGCATTGGATTATATTCTGAAGACTAAAACTGGACGAGCCGTAATATTTGTGGACTCTCAAAGTGCCATTACTGCAATATGCTCTCTAAAAGCCACTAAGAATATGCTTCTGGAACAGGTGCGAAGTAAACTTAACGGAGCTTTACGTAAAGGTCACAATATAAACTTCTGCTGGGTTCCGAGTCATGTGGGAATAAAGGGTAATGAGGAGGCTGCAGACAGGCTCGCTGCATCTTCAGGTAACTGCTCTCAATATCAAGCTAGCTTGCCCTATCAGGATATCAAGTCATTAATTAAGTCGTCACTTTTTCGCCTATGGCAGACAGAGTGGGCCATGGAGTCTAATAACAAGCTCCATGTAAGCAAACCAGTCCTTGGGTCTTGGGAGAGCTCCTCACTTAAGAACCGCTTTCACGAAGTTGTATTGTGCCGGCTTCGAATCGGGCACTCCTTCCTTGTACACAGATATCTCCTTTATGGGGAGGATCCACCAGTTTTTGAAGCACTGTGGAGACAATCTTACTATTCTTCACATTGTGTGGCTCTGCGCGGAATTGTTTACTGAACGACGTGCTCATTTTCAAGATTTTTTTTAGATTTTGTATTCCATTTCATCCCACTCTTTTGCTGCGAAAGCACCCTCTCGTTCCTCTTGATCTAGTTTTATCATTTATTACTAGTACTGGCCTTATACACCAGATCTAGTCCCAGTTGTTTTCAGGATCGTCTTTTTTTAATGAGATACCCATAGGAGTTTCATCAGTTAATTTAGTCTGGCGCAGTATGGCCTCCCTTGCTGTTGCGCCATACAACAACAACAGCAAGAGTCAGAGGAAGATAAATTCTTTGGGACGGCCAACGGCGATACCGCAAAGTCATCCGCCTTCTTGTCAATCTGCAGATAAACGGGTGCGGCTAGCGAGCAAAAGTTGACACTGGCACGGAAGTAAACCGTCGTCAGCGAATCGTTTCCCGGCTTACCCAAGCAGCTTATCAAAACAGAAAATCTTCGTGGCCCAAACAACAAATCCCTGGCCACGTTAGGAAAGTTCCAAGAGGAAATCAATTGGAAAGGGAAGTCATGCGAAGCCACAATTTATGTTGTTCAGAACCTTCGAAGACCGCTGGTGGGGCTCCCAGCCATTGGCGCTCTTAGTATCGTCCGATTCATGGATGAAGTTGCCGTTGCATAAGTCGACTACTTCGCAAATTACCCGAAGCTGTTTTCGGACATCGGCTCAATTTCGGACGAACACACGATCCGATTGGTACCCGACACGGCCCCAGTAGCAGTGGCAACGCCGCGGAAGGTTTAATCAAATGAGACAAGCTGTCAAGCAGAAACTAGACAGCCTGGAAGAGAATGGTACTATCCGCAAAGCGAGCGCTCCAACAGCGTGTTGCGCCCCGATAGTACTTGTCCAGAAACCTTCCGGTGTAGTCGGGATTCGCGAGGACCTAACGCATCTGAACAAGTCTGTGTGGCGAAAACGACCCGTTCTACCAACGGTGGATCAGGTGATGGGCTGCCTGGAGATTGCGAAGGTGTTCCGGAAGTTGGACGCAAACTCTGGGTTCTACCAAGTACGCCTGTCCGAAGAATGCCAAGAGCTCACGAGATTTATTACGCGTTTTCGTCGCTACTGCTACAAGACGCTCCCGTTCAGAATTACCTCAGCGCCAGAGATATTCCAAAGGAAATTCTCGGAAATTCTCGACGGGATGGGAGGCGTGCAAAACAACATGGACGACATCTTGGTCTGCGGGAGAAAGAAGAACGAGCGCGATTGTCGCTTGATGGCGCTTCTCAAGAAGCTTAAGGCAGCCGGAGTTACGATGAAAATGGACAAGCATAAGTTTGGCGCCTCAAGGATTCGGTTCTTGGGTATGGTCTTAGATGAAAAAAAAATCTGTCCAGACCCAGAGAAGGTGCGAGCCATCAATAAACTGCCCCAGGCGAAGACTACGTCTGAAGTCAAAGGCTTCTTGGGGATGATCAACCACGTGGCAAGGTTTCTCCCAGAAGCCTCCGCCACAACTGCAATCCCGCTTCGGTCGCCTAATCAAAACTCCGAAAATGCTCGGAGTCAATGATTAACTGTTTGTGTTAGCTAGAAGGTACGTTGTTGTGAGAAGCGAAGATGTAGTGTCATGATGCGGCTGTGTTGCTGTCACTCTGATAACACGACCGCGCCTATATATATGTTTGTATTCTTTGCTTAGTTGATACACGATTGTACAAAAGGAACGGTTGTCGAATAAAAACTGCTTTTTTTCGCCACCAACAAGAGAGTTTGCATGCCCGAAATTCAATTTAATAACAAGTTTTTTTTTCCAAATTGCTAACCAAATTAAAAGATGGTTCAGCGACTGGTTTAAATGATATTCCAAACACTGTTTTAAAATCTTGTGCTGATATTATTTATTGTTACTTGGTCAATATATCTGCTGTATCCTTAAACTCTGGTTCTTTACCACGTGACTGGAAGTGTGCGAATATTGTCCCGATTTATAAGTCTCGTCCCAAAAATAAGGTTGAGAATTATAGGCCTATCTTCCTCACAAGCGAATGAATCACCTAGCCCTAATTAATTTTTTCACTCCATCTCAGCATAGGTTTGCGTTTCGAGTCATCCTGCACCCTGCAATCAACGATATTCTATCATAATACAGCGCTGTCTTTCGATAAAAGTAATCGGCTGGTCTATTGCACTTTTCTAGATTTTAAGAAAGCGTTCGATAGGATTCCTCATGCTCTACTGATGTTTTAATATTGGAAACTTAACATTGATCATAACATATTTGTTGGATAGGTGATTATTTGAATTCCCGGAAACATTTTGTCGTAATTATTGGAATCCGGTCCCCTTGTGTAAAAGTTACTTCCGGTGTGCCACCGGGATATAGTTGACAATGGTTTTTTCTAGCATAAGGTTATATGCCAACTGTGCTTCATACAGTGATGTCTCTTGCAACACTGATAGGTTTGCTCTCCAAGGCGACGACAAGATTGAGGCTTTGTGTTTTCAATTGAGCATGTTTTTAAATCTACCGAAATGTGTTCACATCAGGTTCACCAGAAAGTCTAACTTTTTTCCCTTATCATACACTATTGCTGGGTTGCCGGTTGAGCTTTTAAAGGAAGCTAAATATTTAAGAGTTTTCTCGTAATATTTAACTTGGAACAAACTTGTTGACTATATTACCGCAAAAGCTACTCGGTCAGTGTGTTTCATTAAACGTAAATGTAGGTTTGCCTCGTCGACGATAAAAGAAACCTTGTATTTCTGACATGTACGATCAATTCATGATTACGCATGAATAATCTGGGACTCGTATGAACTTAATTTGGATTATCATATTAAAAGAAATACAGAATTGTACTGCCAGGTTTGTTACGGGAAATTATGATTCCAGAGTAAGGGTTACTTAGGTCGTTCTGGGCTGGAGGCATCAAACTCGTCAATGCCTCCGTTTGAATCTTTCATTAAACACTTTTTATGACAATACTTGTAGCTGTAAATAAACGTATCTCATGCAGCCATCTTACGTGTCTCTCAGAATAAATGATTCAAACAAGATTCGTTCATATAAATGTGGAACTGATGTTTTTAATTATTATTTATTTCCGGAGTCTGGAATAAATTACCGAATTACGTTGTTGAAACAAAAATGCCAGAGCTGTTCTTTGACAAAATTTAGTTCTTTGTTTAAATCTATTACATTCTAGTGTCACTGAATGTTTAATCGTTCTGTTTTTATCTGCGTATAACAACGTTTCATATTTGTTCTGATATCAGTTTTTGACCATGTGTACTGATTTCGTGGGCCCCCCTACTTTAGTGCCTTTTAGGCGGTGTATCAATCCGAATATATAAATAAATAAATAAATGAATAAAGTGAAAACTCGCCTTAGGAACCTTGTCGTTCATGTCAGCTTCAGCATGTAGAATGCATATTTAGACCAAAGTGTATTTTGTATTATGGAAAAAATATAATATAAATTGAAAAACTAAACAAGTACAATTCTCAACAAGGCCATAGCTTATTGTATTTTCCTTGCAGCTGACAGCCAGGCAGAATGACCCAACATTCCAGTTCAACAAGACATGGTCATTGATTGGCTGTCATCGTCGCCAGTCTGCGCCCCTACCCTTGTACTGTGTCCTTTGTGCAAGTATTGCTGAATGCACTTGATTGCCCCGTGGGGGAGATGGAGGAAGATTGTTAAAATGTGGGCAACCTTCTCCGCAGATCTGCGCGTATACGCTAGAAGGAAAACAAAAGTTGCGTAACTTGCATGCAACTACGATATTTCTGAAAAACGATCGCGAGGGAATTCGGGATAATTGTTAAATGGCCCTGCCAGAACTAAAACAACAACAACAACAAAAGAACACGGAGACCAATATGGAGAACCGCTCTCTTTTATTGAGAAGTAATGTTCAGTTCGGAACGCAGAACTTTAAAACGGTGATCCAGACACCTTTATACTTTCTGTATTTGGTTCGCTTACTGTTTGCATCAAAAGCTTTACATTGTTTCTAAGTAAAGAAATAGAACTCGATAGGTGACGCTACGGAGGCCCTGCTCAGAAGAAGAAACGACCTACAAGTGGTTGTTTCGTTATATTTTACGGGCAAACCCAGATGCAATTCTTGTGTGTGTGTGTGAATGCGTGCGTGCAGACGTGCGTCCGTTGTTTCTGTGCATGCATTCGTGTGACTGTCTTCGTGCGTGTGTATCAAGGCGGGCGCGCAAGGTCTCAGCACGTACGTTAGTGTGTTCGTCGGGGTGCGCTCCCGTGCATGTCTGCGCGTGTCCGTGCGGGGGTGTGTGCGCGTGCCCGTGTGTATGTGTACGGGCATGCGTCAATGTGCGCGCGTGCGCGCGTGTGCTTGTGCTTTTCATTTTGTTTGTCCTGGTTCAGAAGGGTCATGAAAATAACGTCTATCCCTGAATTTTAATTTTAGTATGTTTATTACCAAAGACATTGATTTCTAGGCAATATGAAGGAATATCACTTCCGTATTTTATAAATTGTCTTTTTTAACACTAACTTTTTAAAACTAAGTTGACTTCTGTTGGACATGAGGACATACTAAGCTGGCCTCCTGACGTGCACACAAAGACACTCTAGTCTGTGGTGGAGTGAACTCCAAAACACACACTAAGCTGGTCTGATATGCACATCAGGATGGACTATCTGTCATGTGCGCCCACCAAAACGCACAAAGGTGGCTAATGTGTACATCGGGAGCTCCAATAAGGACACTTGGCGAGACATCGGCGAGGAATTCGATTGCCGTGATTGGCTGGGGCCAAGCTCAAACGCGGCGCCGTCCAATCACGGCCGCCGGATTCCCCGCCGGCTTTTTCGCAAAGCCAGTACGCACCTAGCTGAGATGATGTGCACATCAGTATACACCAGTCTGTTGAGGTTTTGCGCATAAAAACACATCTTGCTGCTCTGATGTGCACATCAGAAAAAAATACTCTGGCGAGGCGTGCAGACCGAAACACACTCCGCTCCACTGATGTGCACATCAGGATACTTTAGACTGGTGTAGTGTGCACGCCAAAACACAATATTGCTTGATGGGCAACCCAGGACAGAATGGTCGAGAGTGGTGTGCACCTCATAAAATACTACGGCACATCAAGAAAGTCTGGTGTTTGAACGTGGAAACATTTGTGCACAACCCGATCTGGTGAAGTTTTGAGTGGCTATTTCTGTACCTATTATATGAATCCCAAGGCCGTCCCGCAAAGTGCTGTTTCAGAACTATTTTATTCAATAACGTCAATGTTGTGCGCACATTTGTTCTGCAGGCTTGTTCTGCAGCTAGCCGTTCGATGGAGCCTTCAGTATAGGCGACACAATGCCAGACATTTGTGTCAGCTTAGAAAGTTTGTAACCGCTTCTACAACTAACCGCAGGGAGAGTGATCGTTGTGGCGTTTCACAACGGCTATTATGACGTATTTTGTTTCATTTTGTATCATACGGCAGTGCTGTGTTGGCATTAGGCGCTAAACACAACACTCGGAGTCATGTCTCAGGCACCAATATATTTCAAAACCAAAGGACAGCCAGCCGATAGAGGTGCAAGATGAACGCAGGGGCTTCAAGCATTGAGGTTGATGGAAGCAATAGCAAACGCTCTCTTTCTTGTCGCTGTCAACCACCTCGACCGTTGCCTCATCGAGATAAAAGAGTCAACATGTGTTATTGCGCTAGGTGCTTTCAGCCAAACATAGACTGCACCTTGCTTTATAAATGCGTTTTCTTGTGTGGAAGCGGGAGATGTGTGTTACTTTCTAGAAGTCCAAGGTCACGAATTTGAAAGTAGCGTCTTATGAAATTTGGGATACTTTCCAGGGCACTTTTACCCTAATCTGATAACATTTTTTCTAAGATGCAGACACCTAAAATATTTAGAGAATTTGAACGAAACCGCATATATGAAAACAAAAAGAAAAACTTGTCGCTGCGAACATTGGTATTGTGTTTCGACTAACCCAACTCATTGTTTCAGGGGCGGATTACCACGAAAGGAATACAATGGACATCAATATCTCTTAATTATTGAATATTCAACACTTCCTCATCTAATACACGAAGATTCTACGAAAGCTAAGTGATAACGAACATCGGCTCGCTACTGCAAATACTACATTTGTACTTAGATCTACTTTCGAGATGCCACAGCTGCTGAAATACTGGCACTCGTGTCTTAAATGAGTTGTAGGGGTACATTGTGCCGCCCTCACTTGCTTACAAGAGTCTGAATCCTCCACTAATTATGCGTATTGAGCCAGTAGTTGGGGGAGTAAATAGAGTGTAGGGCGGTTCTGAAATGAAGAGATGACCATACCTCACTGTGCGTGGAAGTTTGGTCGGGTAAGAAAACAAATCCTTTCTATTCAGCCGATTTATACATGAACGGCTTGCTTTGAAAGTAATTGTTTTCGAACATTGCCACTCTCTATGAGACGTGGTGAAATCAAATGTTGCATACTAACCAAAATGGTTTCTAATTGTTCTGCGAGGGTTGTAGGTATAGTTTAGTTAATTGCACTTCCAATATCTATAGGAGCAGGTGAGCTCCTATCTATCGTCGCATTAGGCTCACTGATGCTTGTCGCGTCTAAGAAACGTGCTTGGACCTATAAACTTGTGCATTTTTACCACATATGTTAGTAACTTATTATACGTTTGATTTGTCATTTGACAGTCATGTCTGGTTTCACCAGTTGACAGGTTGTTGCGCTTGCGACTTCGTACTTTATGTTGTTACCCGCAGAGAGCACAACATTCTCAAGAAGAAATTCAACAACAACATCAAGGACGAGCTCAACAGAAATCTCAAAAATGAACTTAACAACAGCCTCAATGTCGGAATCAACAACTGTCTCAAGGACGGACTCAACACAAATCTCAACAACACAAGCACCCCCGAAAGGTTACTCATATTGACTTATTTGTATAGAGAATATCAAAACATAAAATATTATAGTACCAGATTTCCCTCAATTAGGAATTGTATCTTATGCACCGGATGATGAACTTTGTGAGGGATTTCATATGAAATAAAACAGCCGATCGGTATTGCTATATTGATTTGCGTTAAAACGTTCATGTATTACATCTTTTCTGTGATAATCATAATAACAATAATCGTGCCAATAATATTAATATTAATTTATATTACACAAGTATTTTGTGACACAGTACAAGTACGAGTCTGTCCAAGCCACGGTAGACATGTGGGACAAGACCCGGTAACTCGATCGCCTGCGCATACGGGGTAGTGCACTTTATTGCATTGTCTTATGGCAGAGTGTACGTTGGACAGTCGGGAAGGTGCGTTAATGACCGAGCAAGGGAACACACTTTTTTTTTGCTCCTCCCCGTCTGGATCCCTCACTATCCACTGTGACAAATGTGCATGCTCCTTGTGACAGATATACATGTTCACCGCAGTTTAATGACATTCAGATTTTAGCAGGGCATAAAGGCAGATTTGCCAGAGAAATCGACGTGGCCTTTTTTATTGCTAGCTATGACGCGGGCATGTGCGTGAGTGCTCCGTTGATAGCGATACTGAGTTACAAGGTTGATTTATTAGCAAGCCGGGCAAGTACGTGTAGGCGTGTGTTAGCATAATGGGGGAGGGGTGTGTTATCGGGTTGATTGTTTTCTGTGTCTATCCTGTTCATTTTATGCTCATTTGCTGTGCCCTGCACAAGTAAATGTTTCAGTTGTAGATCAGCGCTGTATGTGTGCTCTCCTTCCACTGGTCGTCCGTCCCTTTGCGCGGTTTTAATACCATTTCAACAGGGCAGCACCACCTCTAAGAGTTCCCGCGCTTAGTTTTTCCGACGAGAAGGGGCGACGGGTTGTCCCAGAGAGACCAGCGAAAGGTGAAAATGGGCGTCGAGGTGAGGGTGAACGGTCGGCGGAAGACAGCTCAGGATATGTCGAGCTGTGTAGGTAGTCCTCAATGTCCCGAGGTCTCTCTTCAGCGCTGGTCGAGGGTCATTGGGCGCAAACCCTCGCAGGCCCAACTGATGGTATGCGCATCGTCGGTAAACGTGGTTAAGCTTTCCCGCAGTGGTAGCGCAACGAGCTTCGGTCGGTCATCCTCAACACGTCGGTCTTTCTGGGTGCACGCTCTTCAGGGCGGACGTACTGGTCCCGTTCTTCGTGAGGAGCTCTGCGGTACTTGTGACTCATGGCGTGGAGGTGCCACATACGGGAGAGCGGGTGTCGGTGGTCTGTGGGCCATTGCGGTGTAGGCCTGTGTCAGTTCCTTATAGACGGCACGTCGACGGGAGCTGGGGCTGGAAGGCTCGGTGTACTTCCCGAACGACCTCGACGATTGAGATCGAGACCGGATGTTCGGCAGTCGGAATCTGTTTTTTGAGCTCCTCCTGGACGACGTCGGCGATAATTTTGCGGATGGCCGGGATACTGGTGACGATGTCGCAACTAGCGTGGAGCCAGTGACACCGGCAAGTCACTGGTAGTGACTGGCTTTCGCAAGGAGGGCGCGTTCAGTGTTCGACGCTTCCATCACAAAAGCCTCGACGGTCGCAGGTGGGTTGCGTACAAGCCCTATTGAAAAACCAGCTTAAGTTGGGCCCAGCTTCAAGCTGGGTTATTGACCCAGCATGCCCAGTTTGGCATGCTGGTCATGCTGGTTGATCTGGTCCCAGCTTCAACCTGGGTTATTGCCCCAGCATGCCGAGTATGGCATGCTGGTAATGGTGGTTGATCTGGTCCCAGCTTCAAGCTGGGTTATTGCCTCAGCATGCCCAGTTTTGCATGCTGGTCATGCTGGTGGACTTCCCAACCAGTTTAACCTGTTTAAATTAATACACAGGGTAAACAAGCCAAGCTCTTCAGAAAAGCCAACTCGGCATCAAATTTATTATTTTCGTACTCGCGGCCGCCTCACATGAACTCAGATGCTACATATCCTCGGCGCTGACAGAGTGCTAAGCGAGGCACAGACAGTGGTTCTCGGGGCAAAGCTAACAATGTTAATGAAACCAGATTGCTTGTCTTTCAACACGAAAAATTCTAGATACACGCCAAAAACAGGCAATAGCAAAAGAAAATGCTACACGGATGAGAGAAGCGAACCTGGGTCCCGCCAGTGATGGGGGCGAAGCGGCAACTTGCGTGGTCGGCAGAGGCGAGGAAATCCGTGTGGCTTGGATGGCATTGGCGATACTCCTCGGCACCACCGTCATTCACGAACACACAAACGTTAGACACGAAGCGACGCCTCAATCGGAACGTCCGACACCTTCCCGCACTGAACGGACTGCCGCTCGCTGTCTCCTCAAAACCCGTTTCGCTCGCACCGTCGTTCTAGAGTGCCTTCATGTGCGCTTCGCATGGAGTGATGCCAACTGCCTGTTTCCCTTCCCACACCCTCTTCCACCGACATTTTGTTCCCCTCTTTGTTTCACCGTGCGCCGGAAAGTGGCTTTTGTGCCCATCGGTAATCCCATCCGAGGGGGAAAATGCTAATCCTCCCTCCGTGGGTTCCACAACGCTGCTCCGAACTTGTGAGATAAGGTGCTTGTTTCCGGGAGGGTTATAAGCCCCACGGATTATCGCCGAGTTCCTAAATGGCTGCTGGTTTGTCGGCGAGTGGTATTACAAAGGGTCGCATCACCCTAGCAAAGCGCACATGAAGGCTCCCTACGTCGTTCAAGTAGTCTCCAAACAACGCGCACACAGCCGTCCCCTCGAAAATCTGTCCAATATAGCCAAACGCGTCTCAAATTCTCCGTTCATACCACTCTCTCTCTCTATTTTCTTGCATACAAAGGTAGCTAGCAGCGCGCCTGACGCGCCCGGTCGTCTACCAAAAACAAGAGGACAAAGAACAGGACGTGGCCTCGGTTCAGCCTAAGCCGACCTTGGCACGCGCTCCCAGCAATGCCAGTTCGGCTATCTTTAGCCGACCTTGGCGTGCACGCTCCCAGCATGACCAGCTTGACCACCAGGATTAATAGTTTGACCAGATTCGTCACCTTGTCTCCCAGCATGACCAGCTTGTCTCCTAGCTTAACCACATTGGCTCCGTGGAAAACCAGTTTGACCAGTTAGGACCAGACATGCTCCCAGCTACACCATATTGAATCTAAAACCAGATTCAAGTTAGACCATGCTGGTTTTTACTTAAACCAGACTGACCAGCTTAAATTCTAGCTTGCCCAGCTTAAACCAGCTTGATTGCCAGTTAAAGTAGTTTGAGTACCACATTGACCAGATTGACCAGCTTAGTTACCATCTTGGCCAGTTTGATTTTCATGCTGGTTTTTCCAATAGGGAGGCCTTCAAAGATGTTCTATTTTACACCACGCATGAGTACCTTCACCTTCTTTTACTCTGTCGTCTAACTGTGGCTGGCGCGTGCACTCGGGCGTAGGACGTGTTGAAATTAGCTGGTGATGCTTTTGTTGGGGCGTTGCGTCCTCGTCCGATGGAGGTCCTCGGATCTTTCCCGCCGGTGCTGACTAGATTACGTCCGCTGAAGCTCTTCTTTTTTAGCTTGCCCCATGACGTAATCGAGGTTTCATGATTCTCGAACCAGTGTTGCGCCGTACCCTCCAGGGAAAAGTAGACGTTCTGAAGGCTCTGTTCAGGAGTCCAACCACCCTATTGAAAAAACCAGCTTAAGCTGGTCCCAGCTTCAAGCTGGGTTATTGCCCCAGCATGCCCAGCTTGGCATGCTGGTCATGCTGGTTGATCTGGTCATACTGGTCATGATGGTTGATCTGGTCCCAGCTTCAAGCTGGGTTATTGCCCCAGCATGCCCAGTTTGGCATGCTGGTCATGCTGTTAAACTGGTCATGCTGGTGAACTTCCCAACCAGTTTAACCTGTTTAAATTAATACACAGAATAAAAAAGCCAAGCTCGTCAGAAAAGCCAACTCGGCATCCAATTTATTATTTTCGTACTTGCGGCAGCCTCACATGAACTCAAATGCTACACATCCTCGGCGCTGACACAGTACTAATTACCGACGCACAGATTCTCGGTGCAAATTGTCTACAATGTTAATAAAACCAGATTGCTTATCTCTCAACACGAAAAAAATACTAGACACAGGCCAAAAACAGGCAATAGCAGACGAAAATACTACACGGACGAGAGAAGCGAACCTGGGTCCCGCCAGCGATGGGGGCGAAGCGGCAACTTGCGTGGTCGGCAGAGGCGAGGAAATCCGTGTGGCTTGGATGGCATTGGCGATACTCCTCGGCACCGCCGTCATTCTTGGGCACACACACGTTCGAAGACACGAAGCGACGCCGCAGTCGGGACGTCTGACATCTTCCCGCACTGAACGGACTGCCGCTCGCTGTCTTCTCAAAACCCGCTTCGCTTGCACCGTCGTTCAACTAGTCTCCAAACAACGCGCACACAGCCGTCCCTTCGATCTGCCCTCTGCCCAAGCTATCCAAACGCGTCTTCGATTCTCCGTTTCTACCACTCTCTCTCTCTCTCTCTCTTTTCTCGCACACAAAGGTAGCTTGCAGCGCGCCTGACGCGCCCGGTGGTCTACCAAAAACGAGAGGACAAAGAACAGGACGTGGCCTCGTTCCAGCAGCCGACCTTGTCGCGCGCGCTCCCAGCAATGCCAGTTCGGCTATCTCTAGCCGACCTTGGCGTGCGCGCTCCCAGCATGACCAGCTTGACCAACACGATTATTATTTCGACCAGATTCACCAGCTTGTCTCCCAGCATGACCAGCTCGTCTCCCAGCTTGACCACATTGGCTCCATGGAAAACCAGTTTGACCAGTTAAGACCAGACTGGCTCCCAGCTACACCAGATTGAATCTAAAACCAGATTCAAGTGAGACCATGCTGGTTTTTACTTAGACCAGACTGACCAGCTTAAATTCCAGCTTGCCCAGCTTAAACCAGCTTGATTGCCAGCTAAACCAGTTTAATTACCACATTGACCAGTTTGACCACCTTGATTACCAGCTTGACCACCTTAATTACCAGCTTGACCAGTTTGATTTTCATGCTGGTTTTTCCAATAGGGCAATGTGCCGGGCCAGTCGCTCGTTCTGCTGGATCAAGTCCTCGATGTCTTCGCAGACGTCGCTGTGGAAGAAAGCTGGTGTCCGGGGTGCGACGCGCATAAGAACGACGGAGAGGGCGGTCGACGCCGCGGCGTCATCGTCTTGTTTTTCTTTGGTTTGTGCACCAGAAGTCTGAATTTCGAGGCTTATCCTTTTGTGCGGCGGCTTGTCCGAGCTTTTCCTGGTTTCACAGAAGGAAGTTCTCCTGAGCTTGAAATAGATCTGGTCCGGCGGATCCTCGGTGGCGTACAAGGAAGGGACATAGATAGTTACTCCGCACCTCCACCAGAAATGTCACGGCTGACGGCAAAGAGGTGATAAATATTTAACTGAAATAAACGTTTCATTATCGAACGTCTGTCAGAATAAAGGAACAGCGTAAATAAGAAGATAACTATAAAACGTCGAAGGTGTCTGAGTCAGCAAGCGCTGGCCAAAGCATGCGTTGTTGTCGGGAGGTACTGAATGATTCAGCACAGTCACGTTCGGCACCTCAATACTCGGTATCTCGAAGATTCCACCTTGAATGTTCGGGAGTTGGCTAAGGCGAGACTTACTAGGCAAGGTCCTTCTGGCCTCCTTATCTTTTGCACTCGGGGAAAGAGTAAGTTTGAATCTTCTAGATGTACGGGGACGCGTTTCTTCTCGATCATGGAGACGGCAATATAAGCCTACGTAATCAGCAGTAGAGTAAAGGTTTCAAGAGTAACGAAGTCGTTTTTTAGGGGCGAAGCTCCTTAGGGGCTAGCCATGTCCGTATGTCCGTCCGATGTCCGGCGTCGGGTGCTCGGGCTCACGAGCACGTGAGCACGTGCTCCCGTGCTCGTGTAGGGCAAAAAAACAACAACCGCATCTCCACGTGGTGAGTGATGTTGATTGGGGCGAAGCTCTGGTGGTGCTTGTCTGCGTAGACGGTGAGTCGCAGTATGCCGAGCCTTTCGTCCGTTTTCATCCATATCAGAACGAGAATGTGTTGTATGGAACGTGGTTATATACGCATTTGAGCATTTGACCGCAGCGTGACATGTATGAAAACGAACGAAAGGCTCGACATGTTGCGGCTCAGCGTCTACGCAGACAAGCACCATTACAGCTTCGCCCCAAACAACATCATTCACCACGTGGAGATGCCGTTGTTTTTTTAATGAGTTTAGAATGTTTATATCTTTCTACAAGAAGTCTAGTCGAAAGAGGCTAACTGCCGCATTTTGGCTGCTTGATTTCGTTACCCAGTAACGTCAGGCTTTATGAATAAATAAAGTGAGAACACTTGCTATATATTGTTCTGCAAATGTAAATTGCGTGGTCTAATTTTAAGTTTATACTAACTGCTTTGTTATTATATATCACAAATAAAAAGAAAAACGGTGTTTTTGGCCTCTTCGTGACATCTATAGTGCCTTGCCATTAAAGTATTAGGTAGTAAGTACTTTAAACCCGCAGTCTTTTATATGTTCTATCGACCGGTATTATTCTAATTAACTTTGTTCTCGCAATATGATCAAAACTAATAAAACGTTTATTATTACTCAAGTTTTTAATTCGAATCCAACAATAACTGAGCAAATAACTATTCTAAAGTTTTCCTAATATTTGATTTTTGGAATAATTCAATACATCGAATATTGTCACGAATGACAAGTGATGGGGCTATAAAAACTGAAGAAACTAAACGTTTAATGGGGCGAACTTGTGCTCAAAAATACAAATGAAGAGAAGAAAGCAGAGCGTCGCGGGCGTCGAAGTCGGCGTGATAGCAAAGTGGGCTTCAGGAACAATGAGCGTAGAAGTTTCGGCGTGTAGAACATTCTAATCGCCAATTAGCCCTGGCTTCCTGCGCGGAAGGCACGTGTGATAACCGTTAGGCCACGAGCGCGCTGCCTGCTTGGCCACCTGCACGCACGGCATTACTCCCCCCTTTAAAAAGTGCATCGCACCGATGCAACACGAAACAAAACAAAACAAAACACAAAAAGAAACGGCGAACTAAGGAGTCTTTTGGCACTCAAAGGTCCAGAGTCCTATCGAGCGTAGTACGGCTTTAGACGACACGACGTGGACTTCAGGTCGTGGTGGGCGACGTGGTGATGTTCTTGCTCCCTCGGGCATCACCTCGTAGTTCAACCCCCCATCCACCGTCGAGGATTTCGTCACGGAGGCCACGAACATGGAACGTGCCCTCCTCGCGAGAGCAAGCCACTAAAATCGGCACTCGAGCGTCGCTGCTGCTTCTGCGTCGGGCTACGACATCAGCTCTAGCATCCCGGCCTTCGCGACATCATCCGCGACGTCGTAAAGGAGGAGAATAAGAAGCTTTTGCCGACTGCTGAGTGCCCGGCCTCAATCCCCATCGCCGAGGTCGTCCGAGAAGAGGTTCAGCGAGCCTTTCAGCCAGAAGCTCCCGCCACCGTGGACGCATTTGAAGAGCCGACGGTGACCTATGCCACCATGGCCCGACGACCGCCGCGAGCTAACCGTCAAGTCACGGCACCACCCCGACGAGACACTCCGATGCCGCAGTGTCCTCCACGCCAGGAAGGACAAGTGCAGTACGTCCGCTCGGAGCGACCCTCGCCGAGGAAGACCGACGTGTGGAGGACGGCCGATTGACGCCTGTTGTGCTACCTCTGCGGGGAAGCCGACCACATCTACCGCCGTTGTCCCTACCGGCAAGTGGGATAGTCATGTCACGGATGAAAGCTTCCTCACGCAGGTGAATCGTCTAAACGCGGAGGGTACCCCGATCGCTTCTTGGGGGAACTAGTGGATAACCTTGTTTCCAAGATGAAGAAAAAAGATGACGATCATATTCCTTCCAGACAACTAACAAGACCCGGCGGTGATTCCTTACATTCACAATCTATCGCACAACCAAAAAACGTTGCGGCTCATTTTGAAGTGCCAGTGGTGTTTTCAGCACCAGACAAGCAGTCTCATCTATGTCCAAAAATAAACAACGAAAAGGGAGAGGGTAAAGTGTGTCAAAAGAAACACGCTAAGCAATACGTGGAGTGTGCAACGTCAGTGGTATTTAACATACCAATGAGTTGCGGAAAATCACATGTGGGCCAAACGGGGCGTTGCATAAATGAAAGGACCAGAGAACATGTCTGGTCAGTGAAACAGTCCCCGTCGGGCAATCTTGCGTTGCACTGTGATAGATGCCCATGCGGCCCGGAATCGGAGGAAACAACAGTTCTGGGCAGATACACAAACAAAGCGGCGCGAGCATGAGGCATTCCGCATAGGAGAGCAAGGGGAGAGTCTGTGCATTAGTGCGCCGTCACTGCACTTAAGAGATAAAGAGTTTTTCTTTTTGAGCCAACACAGATCGACGGTATTAATAGTCAATGAAAGTTTCAACAAACCTTCAGTTGTGAGTGCGCTTCGTCTCTGTCCCCTTCTTCGTCCTTGTGTATTCGGCGCTTTCCATCCAGTTATCTTTGTGATGTATTTCCAGTCCCCATGTAGAGAGCTATGCACTGTGGAGGCCCAGGACAAGACGTCTTAAAACGTGTTAAGTGAACGCTAGTTTCGGCGGCTGTAAAAGAATTCCTTTTTAAATTGCACACCGCCACGTTCACTATAAAGACGTGAATGGCGGTGAAAAGGATGCTCGTCTCGTGGGGCGACCATTGTTCTCTGTGTCAAAAACCTGAAACTATCGAGCACAGAAAAAAGCGTAAGGGTGCAGGCGAGCTGGTGAATATTAACCATGTTGAATTAACCTGAGACTGGGGTAGAGAAGAAACATCAAAACGTGGAAGGAACAGAAAATAGACAGGACGACATCTCAAAAGTGTCGAGCACGTCTTTCTGGAGTGCTATACTTGAGCTTAAGTCCAGACGCAGCCGACGCTACGAGTTAATCAGACCAACCAAGAGGCATTAGAAGCGCAGGTCACTGGGCCTTTCTTCTGTTAATGATTAGTTCAGCGATGATAGAACAGGTACATGACGAACGCCAAGATGGTGCGCTTTTGACGCTGTCTGATTGATTGTCTGATCAGCTCGTAGCGTCGGCTGCGTCTGGATTTAAGCTGAAACCAAGTACAGGATGGCGTCTTCTTATGGAACGTCCTCCAACGCATTTTGAAGACAGAATTTCCGTTATATGCGCACGAGATCAGCTACCTTTCTTTGAAAATAAGGACGGGGTGCCTTTTGATATGTTAATGTTATTTTGTCGGCAAAATATTTGGAGATGTCGGATGGCTGCGCGCCATGCCAATATTGACGCGTGCGAGGCTGGGCACCACTTTCGCGAAAGTATTGTTCTTTTGGTTCAAGTGCATAAGGCACAAATCTGCGTACCAGACTCGATTCCACTCATAGAATCCTTAATGACAATTAAACAATTTTAATTGCTCGCGTCTTGCTCAAGGTCGTCTGGACCTTTCATTATTCGTGGTTTTCTGCAATGTCGTTCACATACCGTCATCTATAAAACGGCAATAAATAAAAAAGTGCCTTGTTTGGCTTAGTCAGTAGCGTGCCTGGCTAGCAACCGAAAAGTCAAGGGTTCGAACCCTGCTTAAAAGTCTTCAAATATTTCCTCACGGCAATGTATTACCTTTTACAGTGAAATTAATTGACACATGCAGCGACCTTTATTCCAATTACAATTTATGTTTTTTAATCAGTTTCATCCTACTCGTGACGCCATATTTCACGTGAGCGTTATGGGTTATTTGAAATTTCGCGCGGGGTGGCTGTGCCGTTATGACCTTATCGACCAACCAGGATTTTCTCGGCGCGCCACCGACGCCAGATTTTCTGGCACGCTACCAAATTTCTGCGACACGAACTCCTGTACGCTATCGCGTTAAAAATATGTACGCCAGGCGCGAATATGTGTTAATGATAGATTACGCCAACATAACCATACAATGAGCAGCCGTCGAGATTGCTATCCGTTGATGCATTGGCGTGTCCGGGTGCAAGCCTGTGTCTGCTACATCATAGCCTCCTCTATACTGACACAGCCTGGCAGAGCGCCACGAGACGCGGCCGTCGAGGCTGAAAAGGTAGAGCGGCTGACAACGAATGAGAGGAGAGGCATGTAACGGTCGCCCCGCTGCGGCGAGACGCGGAAACACACTTCTCCCAAGCTATGAAATGTCCGCTCGTGCTCCTCGCGTTCCTCGCGCTACCGCTTCTTTTCTCGTCGGGTTTGAAAACCACGTTTCGGGTCCTAGCCGCTGCACAAGCTGTACGCTGAATACCAGATTCTCCTAAAGCCCCTCTATTCTGGGAAAAGTGGCGCCATTCATTGTTGTAGAAATGCTTGAGACACGTGCCGCGCGCCACTTTTGGAAAGAACATGGCGTCTGAAATCTAGCCCAGTGCTTCGCTGTGCCGCAGTGACTTTCCCAAGGGCTGCACGTTGCAGGTGCCTCTTGCACCGGCGCACTTTTCTGTACTTTTAAAACGTGAAGGTGCTTTAGATTCCCCGAGAAATGCTCTGTGCGTACCAGATCTTCGCGCTCCGAATCTGCGACCGGGCACTTTATGGCTCCGCCGTCGAACTGCCTGGCTCTGTGAGTATAGAGGAGGCCATGGCTATATGCGCAATTATATACAGCTATAAAAAAAAAGGCTAGATAAATTATTGAGGCAGATTTAATCACACTTTATGGCGTCGAATGCGCGAGCGTGACTGTTAATGAACTGGCAGATAGAGAAACAGTTCTTGCGAGCAGTGACTAGATAAGGAATTGGTCTGGTGGCTTGACGGCGCAGCGTTATGACACTAGCCCGCGCAGAACATATATACTCGTGAATTTACCAGTATTAAACAGTTACATTTAGCGTATCGTGGCGTTCTTCCATAGTGTCGTGCGATTAAGGCTGCGTACTAACGGCGACCATCCTAAAGAAGGATCATATTCAACCACTAGATAGCAGCACTAATCCGTGTGATTGAGAACCTGTGGTATAGCTTGTGGCACAAATGTTCCTCCTCCGCTTTTAATTCCCTCCTTACTGCTAGTCCGCTCTGCACGTTGCGCGTTCCCTGCGTACTCCTCTCCGCCTGCCACCGCTGCCCAGCTTGCTCTGCCGCTAACTTTGCCCTGGTAGCCGAGACAGCGCATCCATCGGAAAAAGACAAGGTGAATGGCTGTATTGTTCGGTATGGGGTTCTGATTCGCACTGCATGGATTTGCACATGATTCCGTGCAAAACACTAACAATATAGAAATATTAGATTAAAAAATTAGGCCCACCTTTTTAAGACACGGGTTGACAAAGACGTCTGCTAGAAAGGAAGGAAGGCTTGGAAATTGATTTATTAGATCGATATAGTGACGCCCAAATTGTGCGGGATGTTTCAGAATACTGTTTCGCAGGAAGGCAATGTATATTGGTTAAATTAAAGTGCCAAGATAAAAGGTGCGCATCAGTGAACCGGTATTTCTCTGGTTTCCAACTACGATATTTGGTTGTTTGTGTTTATCGTTATTTAAATCCGATAATTGTATTCGATGCTTCGCCAAGCCTTAGCGCATTCATATATTGTCTCAATCAAAGTGCAAAAAGTATCTGGATGTTTTCATCGCAGTTTAGGAACAATTTCAAGGTAGAACTATTAATATTGAACAAAATATATAAGTTTTGATTCATTCTTGAAATGAAAGTAAGAGCAAAGGACAAGCTTGACAGATTTATTTATTTTCAAGTTATTGACCACTAAAGTCGCCAAGATAAAAACGGACGTTTCTCCCGCCATTCAGGGATCGCATGTTTAACTGCTCGCTATATTGTCACTTCTCAAGCTATCGCACTAGGAGTTTTCTCCTCCACTGCCAAAATCGATTTGATTAGGGCACAGTGGGGACGAATGGGACGGTTGGAGAAGTGGAACAGTCAACATTATTCTTCCGCGAACTTTTCCAAAATATTGATGAACTGCTCGATTGATGACGCCGTGGTAACGCTATTTAATCTAGAATGGTGCACCTGCTTGGTGTCGTGTACACGATTTGAGTCAGTGGTTGTCACTAGGGCATTAAAACAGTAACTACAACATCGCCGGGTGGCGGTGGTGTGAGTGTCCCACAGCCTAGGTCAACGGAGATAAGAGAAGGTTTACCGAAGTGTCATTGTCCTCTTGTCATGTGTTTTTTTTTTTTAGAGACGGCGTTGGAGGTGGGGTATATAAAGCGTGTTCGAAATAAACTTTGCAGCTGAGTTTGAGACGTTGCCTCCTCTTTTACTACCTTCTGTTGTGTTCTCTTTCTGCCCGTCTCAGGTTTACAATCATGTTCGCGTAGGGCATATTCGTTTGCTCGATTCTGGAACAAAACTGTTTGAACATTGAAAAAATATTTTTGATGCGTTGCTTTTAAACACTGCTGTTTTAAGTTTAACATCTCCCCTCTTGTCAGAAGTGGCAAATTACCGCGTGCAAAGCAGTTTGGCAGGAATGGGAAAATGAGATGGTGGGAGGAACGAGACAACGTCTCAGCCCTCGTTTTATAAAGATTGGTGCTCTGACTGGTAGACCAGCCCTAAAGTTAACCTGCAATAATGACGAACCATTTTATTTTAGTTTATATGGAACTTAAGGCACCACTTGGTTGTTTTGTGTAAAATCTTAGCGTACCTTTCATCCCGTCTCTAAATCCCCCAAATAATCGGAAGAAAAAAGATGACTGCAAACGGGCATCATGTCTGGTGAAGACGTGTCTGTCTATATTGTCACGGGTAGTGACCAAAAGTAACAAATAAACAGGAAGAAATAAACGTTTAATATGGCGAACTTGTGCCAAAAATAAAAGAGTACAAAAGATAATAATAGAGCGTCGCGGACGTCGAAGTCGGCGTGGCAGCAGAGTCGAACGCTGGGGCGAGACTGAATCCTGCTTGCCAGGCGGAGCCGCTTTTGTACACGCGTTGGTTTCTGGAGCGTTCGATGTAGAAGGTTCGACGCGGAGAACATTCTAACCTCGAATCAGCTAGACGGTTCTCGAATTCACTAGAACATCACATTACAGTGTAAACAAAAATGCGTAGCCGCGGCCAGGAATCGAACCCTGGCCCTTCGCGTGGGAGGTAAGCGCGATAACCGTTGTGCTACGGCCGCGGTGCCTACTTGGCGCGCGGCATTACTCCCCCCCTTAAAAAGTGCATCGCCTCGATGCAACACAAAACAAAGCACATAAAGAGAACGGCAAACTAAAGAGTCATTTGAAACACATAAGATCCACAGTCCTATCGAGCGTAGTAAGGCTTCAGGCGCACGACGTGGACGACTTCAGGTCGTGGTGGGCGGCGTGATGATGTTCTTGTTCCGTCAGGCATTACCTCGTAGTTCAGCTCGCCGAGGCGACGAAGTACCTTGTATGGTCCAAAGTACCGTTTGAGCAGTTTCTCACTGAGGCCGCGGCGACGGATGGGCGTCCACACCCACACCCTGTCTCCGGGCTGGAAGTGAACGTCCCTGCGACGAAGGTTGTAGCGGCCCGCGTCGACGCGTTGCTGGTCTTGAATCATGAGTCGGGCGAGCTGGCGGGCTTCTTCGGCGCGTTGAGCAACCGCCTGGGCGTCGTCGCTCTCATTTACAGATGGCTCATGGGGCAGCATTGCGTCCAGCATGGTCGTGACCTTCCGACCATGTACCAGCTGGAAAGGGGTGAATCCAGTGGTCTCCTGAACCGCCGTATTGTAGGCGAACGTGACGTAGGGCAACACATCGTCCCACGTCTTGTGTTCTACGTCGACGTACATAGATATCATATCGGCGATTGTCTTGTTGAGTCGCTCGGTCAGCCCGTTGGTCTGTGGGTGGTATGCAGTGATTCGACGATGGCCGGTGCCACTGAGACGAAGGATCTGTTGCGTCAGCTGGGCCATGAACGAAGATCCACGGTCTGTGATGAGGACTTCGGGGGCGCCGTGCCGGAGGACAATGGACTCAATGAAAAACTTGGTGACTTCAACAGCCGTGCCTGCTGGAAGGGCTTTCGTCTCGGCCTACCGTGTGAGATAATCGGTGGCGACGATAATCCAGAGGTTTCCCGACGTTGACGATGGGAAAGGGCCAAGTAAATCCATTCCGATCTGCTGGAACGGCATAGACGGGGGAGAAATCGGATGCAGAAGTCCTGACGGCTTCGTTGGCGGTTTCTTGCGTCGCTGACACTCGTGGCATGATCGAATGTATAGGTGAACGGTCTTCGGTAGCCTCGGCCAGTAGTACTTTTCTCGAATCCTGGCGAGCGTCCTGCTGTAGCCAAGGTGTCCAGCCGTTGGGTCGTCATGGCATCCTTGGAATATTTCGTCTCGAAGGCTGGCAGGAACAACCAACAGCCATGCTGTGTTGTTGTTGACGAAGTTCTCCTTGTACAGCACCCCTCGCCGCATGGAAAATGTATGCAGGATTCTTAAGAAAGCACGGGGAACCGAACTCGCTTGTCCCTCTAAGTGATCGATGAGCGCTCGCAGTTCAGGGTCGTCTCGTTGGAGTGCTGCCATGTCGCTGACGTCCAAAGCGCCGAGGAAACACTCATCGTCGTCATCTTCGATACAGGCAGGACCGGCCTCGACAGGAGCTCTTGACAGGCAGTCGGCGTCATGATGCTTCCGGCCGGACTTGTACACAACGGTCATGTCGAACTCCTGCAGTCGTAGGCTCCACCGGGCGAGGCGTCCGGAGGGGTCTTTCAGATTCGCGAGCCAGCAGAGCGAGTGGTGGTCCGTGACCACGCGAAAAGGACTTCCATACAGATATGGGTGAAACTTTGTTATTGCCCAGACGACAGCAAGGCACTCCTTTTCAGTTGTAGAGTAGTTCCTCTCCGCCTTAGACAGCGTCCGACTCGCGTATGCGATGACTCGCTCTGCCCCGTCCTGCTTTTGAACTAGCACTGCGCCAAGTCCGGTGTTACTGGCGTCCGTGTGGATCTCTGTATCAGCGAACTGGTCGAAATGGCCAAGAATCGGGGGCGTCTGGAGTCTTCGTTTCAGCTCATCGAATGACTGCTGGTGTTCGTCTGTCCATTCGAACTTTACGGCGTCCTTCGTGATGTGCGTCAGCGGTGCGGACAGCTTGGCGAAGTCCCGAACAAATCGTCTGTAGTAGGCACCAAGTCCGAGGAATCTTCTCACGGCCTTCTTGTCAGACGGCGGCGTAAATGCAGCCACGGCGCGGGTCTTCTCAGGGTCAGGGAGAACACCTTTGTTGCTCACGACGTGGCCAAGGAACTTAAGTTCACCATAGGCGAATCGACACTTTGTTGGCTTGAGTGACAGGCCGGCGGTCTTGATGGCTTGAAGCACGGCTCGAAGTCGTTTCAGGTGCTCGTCGAAATCTCGTGAAAATACCACGACGTCGTCGAGGTAGACGAGGCAGCTCTGCCATTTCAGACCTGCCAGCACGGCGTCCATGACACGCTGGAAGGTGGCTGGCGCAGTACAAAGCCCGAACGGCATCACTTTGAATTCGTACAGTCCGTCGGGAGTGACGAAGGCAGTTTTCTCCCGGTCGCGTTCGTCGACTTCAATCTGCCAGTAGCCACTCTTCAGATCCATCGACGAAAAATATCGGGAGTGGCGCAGTTGGTCTAACGTATCGTCGATGCGGGGGAGCGGATAGACGTCCTTCTTCGTCACAGCGTTCAGTCGACGATAGTCCACGCAGAACCGCAGGGTTCCGTCCTTCTTCTTTACAAGGACGACTGGGGACGCCCATGGGTTTCTTGAGGGTTGAATGATGTCGTCGTCGAGCATCTCCTGGACTTGATCTTGAATCACTTTCCTTTCCTTTAAGGAGACTCGATACGGCGACTGGTGGACAGGGAGCGCGTCGTCGTCGGTAATAACGCAATGTTTCGCCATTGGTGTTTGGCGAACTTTCGACGACGTGGCAAAACAGTCACGGTATTCAGCGAGGAGATCAACCAGTTGCCGGCGCTTAGGAGCTGGGAGCTCGGGGTCAATGTCGATCGGCGGCGGCGGCGTGCTGTTCTGCGACGAAGTTTCTTCGGAGATTGCGGTGACCACGACTGGCGCCTGAAGCTCCTCAATGTGGCCCACAGTGGTACCCTTCGTTAGGTGCTGCGGCTCTTCCCGGAAGTTTGTCACAAGAACAGTTGTACGTCCTTCTTGGAGATCCGTTACGCCTCGTGCGACGCCAATTCCTTTCTCAAGGAGCAGTTGGACGCTGCCTTCCAGAAGAGCTTCGCCGTGTATGGCTGCGTCGGTTATGACGGTGACGAACACACTCGACCGCGGCGGTAAGTTCACATGGTCGGCGATAACTCGGATTGTGGTTGACGTCGTGTTGGTCTCCACCGGCGGTAAAACAGGCTTTCGCAGCGTCAGCTGGTTTGCCCCGAGGTCGATGACGGCGCCATACTCGCAGAGAATGTCCATTCCGAGGATAACATCCCTTGAACAGTTTTGCAGAACGACGAACTTCACAGGGCACGTCTCACCGTGGATCTTGATGCGAGCAGTGCATCTTCCGACTGGTGTGATGAGGTGCCCTCCGGCAGTTCGTATTTGTGGTCCATCCCACGGCGTGGTGACTTTTCGAAGGCGGCGGGAGAGCCTCCCACTCAAGACTGAGTAGTCTGCTCCGGTGTCCACGAGCGCTGATGCGTCGTGGCCGTCGATGACGACGTTTAGGTTATTGGACACCGTTGCAGGGGCGTCGTTTCGATCTCTGGTAGCGTTCGAGTGGGGGCCCTCCGACGTTCGTGGAGGATCTTGGCGTCGGTCGTCTTCGGCAACTCCACCTCCAGGGGTTGCCGCGCCTAGTTTCCCCGGCGAGGAGCGAGGGGTGATAGGCTTTCAGGTCGGGGTCGGTGCATCGGCGAAGCTGGACGTCGCGGTGACGGCGACCGGAATTCTCGGCGGGACGCAGGCTCGGGGGACTGGGGTCGTCGCAGGTACTCGTCGATCTCCCGAGGGCGTTCACCATACCGGGGGCGCGGGTCGCTTGGGTGAAATCTGCGCAGCCCGAGTCGTCGGTATGGGCATCGGCGGTACACATGGTCAGCTTCCCCGCAGTGGTAACACAGCGGGCGTCGGTCGGCCGTTCTCCAGACGTCTGTCTTCCTCGGCGCAGGTCGCTCTGGGGGAACGTGCGCCTGATCTTCCTGCCGTCGGGGGTACTGCGGCGTTGAGTCGTCTCTTAGGGGTGGCGCCGTGGCTTGGCGGGAAGCTTGCGGCGGTCGTCGGGCCATGGCGGCGTAGCTCAACGTCGGTTCCTCCGGTGCCACCCTGGTGACGGGAACCTCTGGTTGGAGCGCGCGATGCACTTCTTCTCGGACAGCCTCGGCGATGGAAATGGTTGGCGGACGGCTGGTGGTTGGCAGCAACCTTCGCAGTTCCTCCCGGACAACCTCCCGGATAATTTCGCGGATGTCCGTACCAGGCACGTTTTCACCGCTAAGGAGCGCGGTTGCAGTGGCGCTTGGCTGCCGCTGGTAGTGGGAAGCGCGCGCTTGGAGGGCGCGCTCGATGTTTGTCGCCTCGCTGACGAAGGCATCGACGGTTGCCGGCGGGTTGCGGACGAGGCCTCCGAAGATGTCGTCCTTCACGCCCCGCATCAAAATGCGCAGCTTCTTTCCCTCGGTGGCCTGAGGATCGGCGCGGGAGCTCAGGCGGAGCACGTCTTCCACAAAGCTCGTGACGCTTTCATTGGGGCCCTGGGTCCTGGTTTGCAGTAGGTCCTCGGCTCTCTCTCGGCGGTGGTGGTTGACGAACGTAGCCTTCAGGTCGGTCTTGAAGATGTCCCACGACGTCAAAGAGGACTCATGGTTCTCGTACCAGTGCTTGGCGGTTCCCTCAAGCGAGAAGTAGACGTTGTGCAGGCGTTGCTCGTCGGTCCAGCCATTGTGGCGGGCAACGCGTTTATACTGGTCAATCCAGTCTTCGACGTCTTCGTGGAGTTCACCGTGGAAGGGGGCAGCCGTCCGCGGTGCGACGGGCATGTAGACGACGGGAGAAGCGGCGGGGGCTTGCGACTGGTTGGCCATCGTCGTCTTCTGCGGCTTGGGCTTGTCCAGGAGCAAACCGTACTCAGGGTCCTCTCCCTTGGTGCGGCGGCTGGTCCGAATTTCAGGTTCTGCGGTGAGTGGTCTTCTCACCGAGCCGGGAATCGGACTTGCACTGCTGTCCCTTGGCGGGGAACGCTGCACGGGCATGCGGTACCCAGCACCTCCACCAAAATGTCACAGGTAGTGACCAAAAGTAACAAATAAACAGGAAGAAATAAACGTTTAATGTGGCGAACTTGTGCCAAAAATAAAAGAGTACAAAAGATAATAATAGAGCGTCGCGGGCGTCGAAGTCGGCGTGGCAGCAGAGTCGAACGCTGGGGCGAGACTGAATCCTGCTTGCCAGGCGGAGCCGCTTTTGTACACGCGTTGGCTTCTGGAGCGTTCGATGTAGAAGGTTCGACGCGGAGAACATTCTAACCTCGAATCAGCTAGACGGTTCTCGAATTCACTAGAACATCACATTACAGTGTAAACAAAAATGCTTAGCCGCGGCCAGGAATCGAACACTGGCCCTTCGCGTGGGAGGTAAGCGCGATAACCGTTGTGCTACGGCCGCGGTGCCTACTTGGCGCGCGGCAATATTATACACTAGTAAAAAGTTTAGCGCAATCTCGCATATGTTCTAATCATCCCTGGGGGGACGGCGGAGTAAAACATATTTTTGTTTTTGCACTTTTGTTTTCTCATTTCTAGACGAGTTAGGGCAAGGTGCTGTTTATCTAATGAGAAAGGTGTTTCACGCTAGAGTTAGGATCATTCAAATTATTTCTAGGTCCCCATTAAACCACAAAAATATTACATTGTGCAAACTGTTTTATTTTTCCCACTCTCCCATATGTTTAAAAAAATAAAGCAAATGCGTATCTTAAAGTAGTAAAAAAATGTTAAACACTCTTCATTTGATAATTTTTAAAACCGGTTAGTAAAACTGGCACCTATATAGGTGTGTTTATATAAGATATTTTAATAATATTCTTATCACCGGAAAGGTCCAATCATACATCATTTTATTACATATATATGCAAACATTATGTGGACAAATTGGGATATGTTTTCTACATATTAGTGAGGGAATGTCTGGAAAACCGGGCAACGGACGAACGGATGTATTTAAATCGCGCACATAAATTGAATTAAAAAAAAAACAAAAAAACCTATGATTAAACACAACTTGCTCTCGACAGCCTCAAAAGTGAGACTTCTTTGTTGAATGGAAAGCGACTCATTACCTAGATTGACACTGTTTTCGTGCCAGGCAAAACTCATAAATGAAACACGACGAACCGTGGAGATTAGAAAGTTTTTTGTAAGTCGTTCCTATGAATTCGATAACGATACCGAAACTGCGCCGCCGCCTTCGCGCATACATCATATCGTTATCGGAGGACCCCGAGGTATCGGAATGATTTAGTAAAACTCTCGTGAGACGGAAGCAGGACGACTACCAGAGGCATGCTTGCAGTACACTAACGAATAACACAGCGATATCATGTAATTCGTGATAGATGCACAGTCTGACTCGGGAAGCACAGAGCAAGCAAACACAAAGTCGAGAAGGAACGAGGTCGCTCACGTACAATGGAAAGCCTCGATATCGCTGATGAGTGATATGAAGGCTCTGTTGAAGCGTGTCCAACAAATTCACCACAATTGTTCTATGGACGCCGACGACGAAACCGGAAATTACCAAAATGTTGGAACTAATGTATTTAGGCCGTTTACGACAAACGACCGCGGTCGCGACTGCAGAGCACGAAAGCACCAGGGCCCCGGAGGGGAACGCGACAGAACAGCACACGACAAAACAGCACGCGACAAAACAGCACGGTCAAAACAGCACGCGTCAAAATAGCACAGCGTCAAAATAGCACGGCGACAAAACAGCACGCGTCAAAATAGCACGCGACAAAACAGCACGGCGTCAAAACGGCACAGCGGCAGAAGAGCACGTGCCAAAACAGCACGGCGTCAAAACAGCACAATGACAAAACAGCACGCATATAAAAAGGCTGTAATACGTATAGCGTTTTATGAAAACAAAACAGAACGTAAAGAAAAAGGGTTGAACATTGCATGCCATTATTTCACAGCTAGTGGAGAAACAATAAAAAAAAAAAAAAAAAACGTACGCTGGTGGCGACGGGATCACACGTGCATTTTTTTTAAAACTTCAAACGCTATATTTAGGGTTCAGCGTTTTCGGGTTAAACCGAATATAACTGGTAAAAGTTCGCCGAATTCATTTTTCTACATTCGGTCTTAACTGAAAAAGTTCAGAATTTTCCAGGGCGTTTGGAGTGGTGTGTGTGTGGAAAGGGGGGGGGGATGTGAGTCATAACTACGTTTTCGAGTTTTCGGATAAACTTGAAAAACACCCGCCGGTAAAAGTGTCGTCTATTCGGATTTATCTGATAAACCAGGGCTGGCCAAGCTGACCCGGCCTAAGAGCCGCACACAAACCCCCGAAACTTCCAAGAGCCGCGAGGGGGGGGGGGGGGGGGGGCAAACCTTTGTCTAGAGAAATAAACGAAACTCGGACTACTTGCAATCTATCCGAGTCAAGAGCAGTCCAACTGTACGTAAAGTAGCAGTAGCATACGACTACCAAACCGCGACCTCTCTCAATTTAAAACGCGTTCCATTTCTCTTTTTGGGGAAGTGCTCATGTGACCGGGAGGGAGACGTGTGTGTGTGTGTGTGGGGGGGGGGAAGTTGCTAGGGGAGGGAGCCGCGAGCCGCTAACACACGAAGAGCCGCATGCGGCTAGGGAGCCGCAGCTTGGCCACCCCTCAGATAAACTCTGAATTTCGATGTGCCGATCCCCCCCCCCCCCCCCTCCGCCCACACACACACACACACATATATATTTTACAATTAATAGTTTAATCAGCGCGTAGAGTAAATGTCCTGGGAAAATGCCACCACACATATCTTTCGAATTTCGGTCAGGACGACAGGTCAATGTACTATCGGGTCAAGACAAAAGTCACTGTTTATGTTTCCGGTTTGGGTCATACTATTTGTACCTAAGGGGAAGGAGAAGTTGTGTTTTTGTAACCGCGAAAACTATGGACCATAGAAATTACATAAAGTGAAAAAGAGGACCAGTTGAAACTTCTCTGTTACATCCTTTTCCACTCTATCTCTTGCGGCCGCGCCGTAGGTTGATGGAATAGAATGGAATAAATACAGGCTTCCCAGTGACTACCTCCAGTAGGTCATTGATTTTAAGGTATCGACGCTTATCGAAATAACACCTGTGTGCCACTTTTGTTCTAGGACAAATTAGTATTCCCAGTAGTAATGGCACCAACGCCAAATCCGACTGAAGAAAATATTATTTGATACAATCGCGTTTTTTTTTTTTGTCCAGCGTACGTTTACATTTGGATATTATTTGTTTATTTTTAATAAGAAACCTGCCAATTTGAGCTCCGAATTTCGAAGAATTCGGAATAAAAAAATAAACTCCGATAAACTCCGAATTTTCGGCGAAAAATAAACTCAGAACAAAACCCTCCGAACTTGACGAAAACTAAGCTCCCAAAACACGGAACCCTACTCATTACTTATATGACCACTTCCTTTCGCAGGTTTCAGTTTGTCTGCGAGATAGGTTAAACTTTCAACATAAGCTTCGGGGGCGCAGGAGTCCTCAGGACGAAATCTGGGTTTTTCACCTGATAAAGATTTGTGCCGAATTCTTTGTTAAAAGAAGAGAGTTTAATCGTGAAATCAAACAAGGGAAATCAAGAGCGTCCGTAAATGCCGCGCATTGTTTAACACCACTAGCTTCCGTCTACTAGAGGAGGGCATAAATACGAGTGTTTTATTGTCATTTCTGCCGTCGGCGGGAATTTATCACCTCTCGCAGTCGTGAAAATGGGGGAAAACGCACCGCGTACGATGCTTGCTAATTTCTCCATTTTGATATTTGCCTCTCCGACCAAGGTGGTACTGAAGCTCATGCTCGTCCTGTGTACAAATACAAGCACACGACGCTAATGTCAGATACGATAAGGCCCCAGTGCATTTTACAGAACAGGTCGCGTCAGCTGCCAAAGACGGCAACAAATAAGAAGACCAGTACTTGGTACTCAATATACATTTTACACAAACGCTTTTAATAATTGCATTTTCGTTAGTATACTGGTTTTCGTCAATAAACCTAATATAACTGAGAATTTTATGAGCCTACAAATATTCACCGCAATAAACCGAAAAATTTTGTTTGGAATAAAAACCGAAAAAAAGTGCGCGTAATTTCAAATAATACAAACCGAAAACGCCGAACCCTAGCTATATTGTCAATGTCATGTTTTGACGCTGCACTGTTTTTTTGCTGGGCTGTTCTGACGCTGTGCTGTTTTGACGCCATGCTGTTTTGGCACGTGCCCTTCTGTCGCTGTGCCGTTTTGACGCTGTGCTGTTTTGTCGCGTGCTATTTTGACGCGTGCTGTTTTGTCGCCGTGCTGTTTTGACGCTGTGCTGTTTTGACGCGTGCTGTTTTGACCGTGCTGTCTTGTCGCGTGCTGTTATGTCGTGTGCTGTTCTGTCATGGTGCCCTTTGCCCACGGAGAGCCCATTTTAAAGACTGGACCTACGTGGCCCCTAACCATCACCCTAAATTGGCCAGCCACGAAGATGAGGGTCCTAGTAAGCCCATCCGCGCTCAGAGTGAGTCACGCTACAAAGTTTCGTCCAAGCGTTTATAGAGAGTTTAAGGGAACCGTTTTTGCACGTCCGATACGGTACGACAAACGGTACGAACTGGGCATGTGCGAGTCTTCCGTGGTAGCGGAAGCGCCGTCCGTACCGGAGGGATCGTCGCACCGCATCGGATGTGCAAAAACGGTTCCCTCAAACTCCCTACTGTTCTACATAAAGCGGTTCGGTGTTTCGCTTCATCACTCCGATTGAAACGGCCGTTCTGCTCGCTCACAACCAAACGAGGACACACAATACCACTTAAAAAAAGGCGAGGTCAAGGGGAGATTGACAATAAAGCTAAGCTCCATCCGCTTTGTGTGTCTTTCCCTAACGAAAAAGATCTTTTACCGAAATTTTATATCCAGTAAAATATCAATTTGACTGTATAATGGGACTCTCTTTACTTCCGGTGAAGCCGGAATTTACCGGAATTCACCGGATCTGCCTGGATTTATCAGCCTGATGTTTACCAGATGCTGAAGGATTCGGTTGCGATTAAAACGGTTAGACCACATAGACCTCAATGTTCTATGCCTTTATTTCAGAGAAATAAAAGCGATCAGACCCAATAGGAAGAACCGAGTTCTTTATCGCAGAAAAAAAATATTTCAAGATACTCAGAACGCCGTTGGGTAAATTCGTAGATGTACGGTAGTACAACTGATAAAACCGACCAGGTGCACCACACGCACACATGCACACTATCAGTAGAAAGTTCAGTGAAAACCTTGAACGCGCAACCAACATCCGCCACCGTTGAGAAATCCTGAGCATCGTCAGGGCGTCGTCCCTGATGTCGTCGCGGCGGCGTCTGCGGCGACTTTTTCGCTCGCTGGATGCTTCTGAAGCCGGACGGACGCAGAGCCGCAAGGAACAGAGCACTGAAATATTCCTTGTTATCTGCACAGCGAGCTGCTCTCGAAGGTATAGAACCCACGCATGGATCCGGAAGCCGACACTGAGCGTCCGTTCGTTGCCTCGCGTTCAGTTTGCGCTCGTTGACGGAGAAACTAGTTGATCTTCAAAAGAAATAGCAAGGCGTCCCCCTCTCCTTTTCTCCACGCACCCATCGCGAGGCAGAGAGGCTGCGTGGGGACGCGTCCGTGCGACATTGCAAAGGCTAGCCTAGCATTCACGGTGCTCCAACTCTCTCAAGACAGATAAGCCCCTTTCTATAAGCGCCTTTCGGCGCCATGTGTTTTGACAGAGTTGGAGCACTGCGTATGCATAGGCTGGCAATGTAGCACTTTCTGCAGGATTCCAGCGTCGACCAGAGCTAAAGCGCCACACGAGAATGCCGCTGCGTTAGCGCCGCCTTTACACTTACCGTGCCTGGAACGCGTCTCCAAATGGTCTGTTCTGTGTCGTATTCCGCCCCATGCATCGAAAGTGGTCCCGAAGTGGCAACAAATGACGTCATAAAAGCCGAAATGTTATGCATAGAGTTATTACAATAAACGCTAGAGGTTCAGCTGGCGCTGGTGTCGACGGGACTTCCGGTTGCAAATTGAAGCAGACAGCGTGCAGTCTACTTTTCCAGTCTTCCTGTGTATTCTTATGGGAAAACGCGCGTGAAGTTTGTCTCGCCGCCGGAAAATAACATGAATAACTTTTGTTATTTTGGTTTTACTGGTTAGTATGTACCTTTATTAATATTGTGAAAGTGTAATTGCTTTAGTTACGGCATTTTTCTTTTACCACTGAACGATGCTAAACTTCGCTATATTCCAGGCCCAAACCTCTGTTCCATGGCAGGTATGTAGCAACGAGTGACGATTCTAAGCTAAATAACGATCGAAAGGAAATCGAAAGGAATGTAGAGTGTGTTCAAAGTTCGCCAGTATTCTATTGGTGCTTATATATTGCTAATATGCCTGTCCTCTCACTATATGAAAATGACCCCATCGTGCATCTTTAAGAGTGGTTAAAAAAACGTTCGAAACGTAAAGAATAAAGTATGTGGGCTTCGAAAGGTGTATTTTCTTATTATTTCCTATGTTGGGCAGTTTTTATCGCTCACCTGTACCCTGGCTTCCCCCTATTTGCACAGATTTGGAGCGTGCGGGTGATGATTTGAACACAGAACAAGAATCTTCGCGCATATTCATGAGCAGAAAGGATAAAGCAGTACTTATGTATTGCAAATCGGACTATATTACGTGACTTTCAATTTACTTTGATCGTCTAGGAGTTACTTACCCAGTGTTACTGCGTAGTACTTGCCGTCTCTCTTGGTTTTCTACGTGTCCTTCGTTCGTTTGGCACGTATATCCCCCATGCTGGAAAGCGTCGACGCCGTGTTCGCGCTAACAGTGTCCGAAAGTGCATATAAATACACGTACGAAGCGGTTTTAACACCGTTTTAATGCCGCGAACTTCAAACAAAAATGCTGTAACTGACCAATTATTTCATCTGCTGACTGAGAAATGCCCCAATATGCCTAGTACGTACAAATTATTCGTGATATTTGCTCTTATAATCGAGCGCAGAGAGAAAATGCACTCGCTTTTTCCCATAGAAATGCATTACCGGAAATCAATTTCTGACTGCATGCTCTCTGCTTCAAAATGCAACAGCACACTAGCGCTACCTGAGCCTCTAGCGTTTATTGTAATAACTCTATGCATGGTGTTATGCTGTCGCATGTCGCTATCCTGGCGGTTCGTCATTGAAATGCTAACGAGACGTTGCGCGTAGCACAAGCGAACGCCAGTGTTGTTGTCGTCACAGCGTCCCAACTTGTGGCTGCCGAAACTTCCGTGAACTGCCACACTGGAGAGCGGTCTGCAGCAGAACAGGCGCCTGCCATATGCACCACAGCTGTTGGGACGCCGCCAGGATTGCGACTGGCGACAGCATAAGAGTTCTATGACGTCACCAGGCGGAACTCGATGGACCAGTTTTTTGGACGCGGTAAACACAGCTGTCGGAAACCCCTTCCAGGCACCAGAATTACTCACTCAATCCACGGCTCGTCTTGGCATTAGTCGTTCCCCTCACGTCGGCTTCCAGTGAAGCTCGGTAAACGGGTAAACGAGAGTGACAGACATAAAGCCAAATACGACATAGCTTAGCCAATACTGGAAACTCTTCCGAAAACCTATGGGAGCCGCGGCGAATGTGACTGTGGCGCCTCTAGCGGACTCGGAGTCTACGGAAGCAGACGACGCAATAGAAATGTATAGGCTCCGCGACGTCCTCGAGCTTTACGTGCCGCGTTTCTTCCCCCCAACAGCAGAAACAATTCATTACTGTCAGTCCGCTTCCAAAGCGGAATCCACTGATCGCAGCTGCAACGGAAATCAAGTAACAACGCGCGCAGAAATAAAGATGTAGCAGTTTATTTAGAGGTCTCAAACGCCACTCAGGGGAATCACACGCGTATGAAGCGCATCTGGGAAGTGGAAAAAAGGCGTTTAGCCACTCCAACTACGTCGTAAGAGGTTACTGTTGATCCCTTGCAAACTGCATTGTCACAATTTCTTACCTAGGCAGCTGATTATTAAAACCTGCGCAAACAACATGTTGAAATTACCAGAGCAAGCGCACAAGCCTCTGCAGCATTACAAAAACAAAAAGTAACGAGAAAAATGACCGTGCAAACACTTTTCGAACTTAGCAAAAATGATGGGGTCTGCATCCCAGACGAAAATAAAAAGAAAGGGGAAACATTCGCGAACAACGGCGGATGACACAAAAATGTTACCGGACGATACAAAGATACAAATCACCCAGAAATGACCTCCTTTAACGATGACCATCGCACGGGGTGTAGGTAGGAGCCGGTTTACTACGGTTGATCGAATGCCATTTCATCGAAGCATGTTTTAGAGAATGGGCTCGTTTTATCGAAGCACTGTTTATAGAAAGCACAGCCTCAGTTTAGAGAAATGCCGGTTATCGAAAAGGGGACGCTTTAAAAAAAAAAAAGGCTTTCCTACTTCTCGCGTGCATCACTGGTGCGCGTGGTAACTCAGGCCCTCCGCTGCACTGCCTCCGCTTCGCGGCAGCAGTCTGCGGCAGCTCATTACAAAAATGTTAACTCACATTATTTACCCGTACACGCCGCTTCGCGGCGGCCGAATTCGCTAAAAGGAGGCTCATCGCCATTTTCTGTAAACTGGGTTTCTCTATAAAGGAAGTTGATAAATTGAGGTCGGTAAAACGGCGTTCGCTAAAACGAGCTTCTCTAAACCGCATGCCTCGGGATAGGGGTATTGAAAATTAGCAGGTGGTGCTCGCCGTTGGTGTTGAGTCCACAACAAACAAAGCGGAAGCAACACGACGAAACTATTAAAAAAAGAGCATCACTTTTTTTAGTTTCTCGTTACACGTTTGTTTATTTGCTTTCGCGGCGTTGGTAGGAACTAAGAACAAACCAGAGGAAAAAAAATGTAGTCCAGCTTACACTACCCAGTAAATAAAAGCCGCACGCTGCAATCTGCTTCGTGCTACCACTGTGAGACCTTTTTTTGTTTTCGCATTTGTTTTCCCAGTGACTTTGGCAGGTTGTTTATTTACTCGTTTGGCGAAGCTGTTCAAATGTAAATTCAAATACTTGTTGACGTACATGTCCAGGCAACCCTTGCACATCGTGCCTTTGTTTTGAGTGTCGATCAGCGGCCTCAAGTGCGTTTTTACCGGAACGTCTTGTCTGGTGAAATATATCAGTGAAAGGTGTGTCGAAGGCACGGCTGATGTTACCGGCTTGGTGACGAGCTAAGTTTTAAGGTGGTGTCATTTTCGCTTACGAGTATTTCTTGTTCTTCAACAGAATGTCTTTTGAGGTGTTCCGTGTTTCTGATAGTAACCATGATAACAGATTTGACTGGCTGCCCACCCGGCTACATAGGACTGGGTGTTCAATAGTGCATCTGGTCAGTCGTCCGTGAAGTTCTCAGCGATCTCCGTGGAGTTGTCATAATCGTCTGTTGAGGCGTCAGTGGCGATTTTGAAGCCAGACTTTGATAGCTCTTCCAGTTTAATTTGAAATAACTTAATTACTCACGTTTGTTTTTCTCTTCGGGAAGCGGAAGAAGGATTTTCCTCCACATCACAAAAACTTGTTTTTGCAGTGGTAAGCAGCACATGGCATGCCTGCCATCTCCAAGTGTGCGCTGGAGTATGCCCGAAGGCGGCCGGTTTATCAACCAACGATGACCCATAGCAGACGTGACCGCGAACTCAAATAAAATCCGAATAGAAATAGTAACAATGATAATAATATAATATTAAAGTTTATTTTCCATTCAATACTGGAATGGAGGAAACAGAGGAAAAAAGCTGTTTAACAGCTTGATGGAACCCCCTGCTCACTTACAGTAGCACATGACAGATTAAGCTCGTTACACAAATGTGTAACGAGCTTACACTTTTTAATATATTTATTAAGTATCAAAAAGTACATATGAAGATTTCGGATCAGAAACTCAAAAGAGGGCGTACATAGAAGGTTATCATAAACGAATGTAAAAAAACAGAAACATACAAGAACAATAGCAAAAAAGTGGCAGACGGCCCTCCAGATGTCCGGGCATAGCGTAGCAGACGAACCGGTGGTAGTAAGCGACGAAGCGAAGGAAAGAAAGTGAAAACTAAGCCAAACAAAGCAAAGCAAAATGCGCGATGGCTTGAACGTCAAGTAAACACAAGAAAGAAAGAAAGAAAGCATACAAAAACATAAACGCAGGAGGAAGAAAGACCGCGGCGGCGTAGCGTCTCCTCAAACATAAAAAAAGAAAGCAGACTGAAAAATGGAAGGAGGTGCACGACCGTCTAACGGGTGCTTTTTTCCTTTTTTTTGTAACTCTGCTTTTTTCAATTGCAGTAATAGCGTCAGATTCGCATGTGCGCAATCGACTTCTTACGGAGCATACTGACATCGCAGTAACGTACGTGGTTCGAAATTGCCTTTTGCTTCTTCATCCGGAGACGATCAGGATTAGTTAGCTCGCCTATTCGACGAAAAGGGTTTAAGCAATACATTCTTGAGAAATTGGAATTGCAACAACAAAACGAAAGGATCGAAAATAACAGTAAAGTTTAAACGTAGCTTTGTTCTGAAATTGGTTTACATTGCCCTTTTTCAAAAAACAGGGTGAAGGCACATTCGTGTTTTGACTGACTTACGTAAGTTCTGACAGAGTGTTTTCTTCATGAGAGCCCGAAAATTGCACCCTACAAGGTGTAACATCTTTCCCACGCGAATAAAATGTCCTTCACTCATGAGGTGGCACCTATTTTTTAACATTCAAAGCAGCGAATACCCGTGACAATTTTTTTCGCATTGGTCACCTCGCACGGAGATAGGCAAAACCAATCCGTTGAGGAGAATTCGTCTGCTAGCGGAGACTCCGAGCTCGCCAGGGGCGCTGCGATCACTTTTCGCCTGCTCTCCGCGGGAGTTGCCAGTATAGACGATTTGGAGTTTTCCCACGCGCGAGGAATTGTGCGAGAGACTGTCCCTGACCTGGCCGCTTTGCATGCATTGAGATCGCATTACCTTGTCGCTTGTCTTGTCTTAATCCTCTGTTTTTCGATTCCATTACCAATTTTTATCTACTCCAGTGTATTTATTATTGCTTCTAAGTGTTTCTATTCTCTCCTGCGCTCGATATCTCTTGCGTATATATAGTTTTTGTGTCTTTATTTCGCCTTTTTCGACGGGAGTGCCGACGGACAACACGCCGCTTCGCGCGTCGTTCCCCAAGTGAGTACTACTGTTGCTACCGATTCCTATCGCGCTGTTAGCTGTTCATTTTGGTTCATTTGATCCTTGTGCAGTCGAGAGGAGCCGTTTATGAACACCCGCGTACATGTCATAGGGGTAAGAAGAGCTCTGAATTAGCAATCGCGACGTGAGAGCCTATTGGCCGAGTGCGGTGCGATTTAGCCGCCCACCCTCTCTTCGTTGACTCTCACTATAGCGTGTGCCTTCGAGTGCCGCTTACTTAACTAAGATACAGCCCGCCGCTTTGCTTCGCGAATCATTTATCCGAATGCCTGCAAAATCGTTCCGTTCGGCTTTTCCAACGCTGCGGCGCCTGACAACTGCACGCAGTTGTCTTCACCCAAACGCTCCGCAGGACGCTGTCTTTCAAAAAGCGGTGCCAGGAAACATGCTGTGTGCTGGCACTATAGTTTACACAGCCTGGTACACAGCAAACTGTACCATGCGTGCGTGTTGCTGCTGAAGGTGACCCAAAAAAATAAAATACCTTGAGCTGACATCTTGACTAGAGAAATAAAATTATCGAAGGAACTACGGGTTTCCAGATGACTGCCTGAATGATAGCACATCTCTGAACTTAAAAAGGGCGTTCGCAACTGACAACCGCTTAGCAGATAGATTACGAAGGCATGCCATAGGCGCATTCAAGCCGCGGCATTAAGCCGTCGGCGTTTGCGAAGAGATCGCGCCGCAGCACGCAGTTGTCAGGCGCCGCAGCGCTGCATATGCCTCAGCTTTGCAAACATTCGGACAGATGATTCGCGGCGACAAAGCGGCGTGCTGGCATACGCTACAGTGCGGGTCAACGGAGCGAGCGCGGGCGGCCAAATCACAGCGCACTCGGCTCTCCCGTCGCGATTGTTGATTCAGAGATCTGCCTACCCCTTTATGACATGTGCGCGGGTGTTCATAAACGGCTCCTCTCGACTGCACGCGGTTCAAATGGACTAAAATTAACAGCTAACAGCGCGATAGGAATCGGTAGTACTCACCTGGGGAACGACGCGCGAAGCGGCGTGTGGTCCGTCGGCACTCCCGACGCAAAAGGCGAAATAAAGACAAAAACTATATATATGTGCAAGAAATATCGCGCGCAGACGAGAATAGAAACAATTAAAAACAATAATAAATACACTGGAGTGAATAAAAATCGGTAATGGAATCGAAAAACAGAGGATTAAGGGGAGAGAAGTGACAAGGCCAGGGACAATTTCTCCCACGATTCGTCGCGCGCGGGCCGGGGCGCTTGGGGGATTTCGCAAAAGGTCTATAGGCTTACATGGTTTTGGTAAAACTTTCAGCAAAGCCGTGTCGTCTGGTAAACGAAAGTGGCTGCCGGTAAAACCTAAAAACAAAAGAATCTGGCAGTTGAGATTGGCTGTCGGTAAACTTCCAACAAAATCTGGCAAACGAAACTGGCTACTTGCAAAACTTCCAGCGTAGACTGGTAAACTGCGCTGTTTTCGGATGAAAACGTGGGAAAATTCTCCAGTTTTCACCAGATGTCGCAGGAAGTTTTTGATGGATTTTTAGAGCGCAGCTCTTAGGCGCCCGTTTCCGGCTTGAGCGGCGTCGGCGTAACCGCGAGGTGCATTATGCGTAAATTTCCCCGCTAAATGTAGCGGAAACGTTTCCCCGCTAAATCAAGCGGAAAAGTGTCTCGCTAAATCTAGCGGAAAAATGTCCCCGCTAAAACTAGCGGAAAAATTTCCCACGCTAGATTTAGCGGAAAAACTACTGCGCTAAATCTAGCGGAAAAATTTCCCCGCTAGGTCTAGCGAAAAAAGTTCCCCGCTTAATTTAGCGGAAAAATGTCCCTGCTAAATCTAGCGGAAAAATTTCCCTGCTAAATCTAGCGAAAAAATTTCCCCGCTAAATCTAGCGCAAAAATGTCCCACCTAAATCTAGCGGAAAAATGACACAGCTAAATCTTGCGAAAAAAAATTCTCTGCTAGATTTCGCGGGAAAATTTCCCCGCTAAATCTAGCGGAAAAATTTTCCCGCTAAGACTAGCGGGAGAAGTTCCCCGCTAGATTTAGCGGGGACATTTTTCCGCTAGATTTAGCGGGAAAATTTTTCCGCTAGATTTAACGGGGAAATGTTTCCGCTAGATTTTGGCGGGGAAATTTCCCCTAAATAGGAGGCGAGCAGGAGAGGAGGAGGGGCATAGCCTCCTCTCCGTACCTTCCCCTCCTCCTCCTTAAGAGCTGCGCTCTAATTCGGCGCTTCAGGAAGTTGTAAACGGCTTTCATTTTTTTCAAAAAACAATCAGATTGTTTTTTGTTTGACATTTTTTTTAACGTGGATTTTGAGTCGATCAAAAAATCAGGATACCTCGCCCGCATAGCAGATTCGCAAAGAGCACTCTCGACACTTAATTGAGAAACCTTGGCGGGTGCGGCGTTTTAGTATGGCCTCGGCTCTTCCTATCCGATAGTTTACAGATATTGGCTGGATCAAAACGGTGTCGGCACAATATTTCCGATTTGACGCAAGTAGCGGCGCAATACCACACTGTGTGCTGCGAGTGACGTTTTGTTCCTTTTACCTCGTAAGTAGTTTCAATTTTGTAATTGCTTTGATATGAGCTCAAAACGGTAAACACTGTAATAATTCTAAATTTCTTTAAAAAAAATACAAACCACAACAGACACGCTTTTAAGGGAAAACCTAGAAGTTGTACGACTTTCATTACGTTTTCATAATGAACCTCCAAAAGAATCAATACCCTCGTGCTTTCCTGATGCTCAGGTTTGTGTAGCAAAATGTTTCCAAGAAGTGGAGAGCGCGTGAATCCCCCTTGATAGAATGTTTGTACCTTGGCAAGCAGTCTTGAACTTTCCCAATTATACTGACTGGGGCTCTCATACGATATTACGCTGCGTGTTCCTGAACCAAGAGAACATTTTTGCATGACACTTTGAGCATAAGTTTTTCTTTATGTTATTTTTTATTTCCCTTCCCCCTCCCCCGTTTTCCAGTTCCCCTCCCCTTTCCAATCCCCCTTTATTCGTCCGGTTCTCCATTCTGCGGTGATTTGGACCGCTGGAACAAAACGTTTCTGATCCCTAGTTTGTGGGACCTTGATAATTGTTCCAGGAAGTAAAGATATTGGCCCTATTGAGGGCTGTAAACTTCTCGAAATAGTTGGGTCGTTTTAAAATTTTTGTGGTTAGTGAATTGCAAGAAAATTCTTGCGTTTCTTATTTAACTTAAGAATAATAGGTTGTTCTTCCATTCACTTTAGCTCGGGAGACCAGGCGCCGGTTAAAAGAGGGCGCAAGTTTGAACCTAGTCATTTGTCCCAAAATCTTAGAGATGCAGAACTTTACCATAACAATATAGAGGCTGTTCCAAAACGTGCCTGCTAAAATTGCAAATCACACGAGAACTTCTGACGTTGTATACCTCTCTGCCAAATGGTCCATTTAGAAAAGAAATACTTCCTTCGGCATTTTTAGGATAATATTTATTTTGAGTAAACAACTTTTTAATAGTACACTGGAAGGTGTGGTTTTATAGGAAGTCTTTGGACATAATCGGTAACTATTAAGTCTGTCCACATTAAAAAAAGATAAAAGCCGGGTGCAGCAATTTTGGCGCTCAAAAATAAACACTCAATATGACCACGTTTTGAAGTTTCGTTCTTATATCAAAGCGCATGTTCGCGCTAGCAGTCTAGTTCTTCAAGAACCTGAGCGCGCAAGCAACGTCGTGCCACAAGGTTTTCGATTTCAGTGCATAGACAGTAATACGAAAATGACGTTGAACTTTCATTGGACGGTTCATATGGCCAGAGTAAACCAGCACGGCTAGAAGCTAACGCAGGAGGAAAGAAAGACGCGGCCGACACAATTCCAGTGACTGCCCTGAGTGAATCAAATGAATTTTTAGGGCACAGTTCCGCCAAAGGACGGTGAATTTCGGATCTCTTTTGCGGCTTGATGTTGCGCGGTACATGGACTCAATTTTCATCGACGCCACCGCAGATAATTTATGTTGGTATTCTTTCGAGTCCCCTAGCCGCTTCGCGACTTCCCGCTGAAACTATGTCCCAACCCAGAATTTGGGAAACACTATGGTGCAATAAGCCAGCAAACAAGAGCCATCCTAGCAGGTGTGCTCCTCTTTGCTAGGGCCGAGCGCACACTGAGGCTGGTCCCCGCTCTTAGAACAGTCGCTGATCGCACGCTTCATCCAAGTGACATCCGAGGCTCGGACTTTCAGATGCGACGCATTTAACATTCGTGGTGGGCTCCACCGGGCGAGAAATGGGACCCTTGTTCACGTCTTGAAACCGAAACTAAGCCGGCAAAGAGCGGCTCTGCCACACACGTCTTCGCTGGCGAAGCCGGCCAGAGGGCGGAGGAACCGTCATCTCCATCGCTTTTTGCGTGCATTGTTTTGGCCCGTTGTACAAGTTGATCTTTTCGCCTGTAGCGTCATCTACAAATGATTTTATTCCACATTTTATGACACGACTGGCTTGTATTGACGTGGAACGCCCATTATCCGACTACACTCTACTGTCAGATTGAATATCTAAATGTTTTATTAAGATTGTTCAGTCAGTAAGTTGAGTAATTAATCATTTCACCTCTTTTATTGGCAGCCGGCACTAATTACTTGGTTTTAGGTCACAAAAATGCCAACGGATACTTGTTTAGCTTAGCGTATTTAGACAAAATAGACCAGCTGGGAAGACCGACCGGCGCAACCTTGTAAAAAAAGAATATATATGCCAGTGTTTTTTTTCCTGTTTATTAGGTCCACGCATTTTGATCATCACGAAAGAGTTTTTCGGGTTATATGATAGTTATTATTGTCGTAAACATACTGAGATCATACATTGATGACATGTGTTGAATTGCCAACTTCCCCTCCATTTTCATAATTATCCGAAAACTATCGTGCATAAACAAAAAAACAATTGAATTGACCAATTAAAATTATATTTTTGTTTATTAGTTCAAATAAGGGCTGTACATGCTCATTTACATCGGTTACATTGAGAATACGTCCCACATGAAAACATTCGAGGTGGATGGCGCCCGATCGTCCCAGGAATCGCGCATGCCCGTGTCGTCGTCGTTTTTCTCGTTTCGTCCCTGGTGCTGGTACACACGAGCGGACACGACAATTTTAGCCACAAAATTAGTTTTTTTCTAGAACTGAAAAAAATATTGGTATATCAGAGCCAAATAAATTCGCGGCAAACAATGTCACGCGCAAGCTATGGCTCTTATAAAAGGCACAATAAGAAGGCATGTACTTTGTGAAAATCTTTTAAAGCGCAGCTCTTAGGCGCCCGTTTCCTGCTTGGGCGGCGTCGCCGTCGTCGTCGGCGTAACCGCGCGGTGCATTATGGGACCCGTGACGTCAATGATGACGTCACTGATGAGGTCACACGTGACGTCACTGTTGACGTCACTGATGAGGTCACACGTGACGTCACTGATGAAGTCATCAGTGACGAGGGCGTCATCCTGATGACGTCACGTGACGTTACACGTGGCGTCACAAGGACCACCAGTGACGCCACGTGGTGTCATTGTGATGACGTCATCGGTATCGTCATCTTCACTGATGACGTCATCAGTGACGCCACCAGTGATGTCACCGTGTGACGCCACTAGCGGAAATGATTCCCCGCGCGGAAAAAATTCCCCGCTAAATCCAGCGGAAAAAAATTTCCCCTAAATCTAGCGAAAAAAATTCCCCGCTAAATATAGGGGAAACAAATTTCCCGGTATATTTAGCAGAGAAAATGTCCCCGCTAAAATTAACAAGAAAAAATTCCCCGCTAATGTTAGCGGCAAAAATTTTCCCGCTAAATCTAGCCGAAACAATTTCCCCACCAAATATAGCGGCAAAAATTTCCCCGCTTAATTTAGCCGAAAAAATTTCCCTGCGCAATCTAGTGGGAAAATTTCCCCGCTAAGTTTATGAGAAAAAAATTGCCCCGCTACATTCTCGCCATATTTATACGCGATGCTCTCACCAAAAATGTGCATTTTCTGGGACTTGCGTTAAGCATACGTCAATCCACACCCATGTTAGCAGTGGCAGACTTTCCACCTTCTCCCCTCAGCACCCTTCCCTCCTCCTTCTCAAAAGCTGCGCTCTAATTCGGCGTTACAGAGGATTGTAAACGTCTAACTTTTTTATTGCAGGACGTTTTGCCCCTTTGTTCATATTTCGAGTATGTCGGCATTTCAACGCGAAAGTGCATAAATGGATAACGGAGTATTTTAACGGAACATCCCATGCATTGCAGCACCACTCCCACTGCTATGCCAGATGATGTCACCCAATCTGTTGTCCGGCAATGACAGAGACTACGCCGACATTGGTAATCAAGCTCTACCTCCGCCAAGCGTCTGCGACTACGTCATCTTGGACATCCACATGAACAGCACCAAGGGCTACAGCTGTAAGTCATATTTGTCAAAAGAAGAGCTGTAAAGTTTTAACATTGGCCAGGTGTGCAACCATTATATTTCGAAGCTCGAATTTATTGGAGCGTCAGCTCCGTTTTTGGGAGGACGCAGGCACGTAGCCAGGATTTTGTTTTGGGGAAGGGGGGGGGGGGGGGGGGTGCCCATGACAAAATGCTATATGAGGGGGAGGGGGAGAGGAGGTCCCAGCAAAATGAAAGATTTCGGAGGTGGCCCGGGTTCCATGCCCCCTTCCCCCCCAGGCCGCGTGCCTCGGAGGAGGAGTGACGGGGGTCACAGCCTCCCCCTGACGTATTTTACGATGCATAGGCTATAATGACAAAGAACCGAAGTAGCCAAAGTCGCCATACTCTGTCTTAGCTTAACAAGTTACTGTAGCGAATGCGAGCAAGTGTCTCCATTATATGCTCCCACTGCCCTAACGTTCGTTTAACCGTGACGAATTCGAAAGCTAAGGAGCCCTAAAATGCTGCCTGTATCAGTATTGTTCCACACACAACTGGTCATAAAAACCTATGTACCGCTATGGGAGAGCTTGGTACGTGACCATGCACGGCGCTATCATCGACAAGGTAGCTAAGGGCCGTAAGAGTCTGGCAAGCATACCTCTATCAAAATTTCCCGAACCTTGCGAATGAGTCACCCAAACATTTCACCGATATCTTAACGCGCTAAACGGCTTTTGATTAATGTAAGCGCCTTTTTCTCTTCAATTCAATCAACTGCTAAAGTTTCATATCTACAACGGTCTCCAAAACTATAGAATTTTCATTGTTTTTTTATTCTTTACTCAAATTAATTCTCAATATTTCTATCTCCTTTAAAACTCAGGGCTGAGAGCATCGCCATAAAGTAGAGGCACTGTTATGAAAGTGTGATCCCATGCGGTTAGTTGCCTAGCTTTTCTATGTTGATAGCTGTTATTGTTTTTTGACACCGCTGGATATGACGCCCATCGTTGATGCTGTTGGAATAGATCTTGTTGATTTTGTAGTAGTAGGTTATGCTAATGTTGGAATGATGTAGCCAAGTCCTTGAAAAAGATTGCCTGACGCCCCTCGAGACTTGAACCTGGGTGTGCTCCGTGCGAAGCGGTGGCGTTACCACAGAGCTCCGCCATGCCTTTTATTATTAATATTGCGGAACAAAAAGTGCATGAACCTACAAAGGCACACTAAGGCAAAACCAGGGATAAAATGGGAAGCCATACTTTGGCTAGCACCGGATGTTCATTTTAATTTTTACATGCAGTATGAGTTTATCACGCGAAAACCATTCAGGGATGATTTCACGTATCCTCTGGATGTCTACGAATGCAGCAATGTTGTCTCGAAGGTAGTCTCGAGCCTCCCGCCCATCACTGTCAGCATGCTGCACGACTATCCCGGACCTCCAGAAGCCGTGCAGACAGAGTATCTTTACGGCATCAAACCGCCCGCCACCCTCGTTTTTCACGGACAGATACCTGATCCCATGGGGATTTAACGGCAACTTTTTCTTCAGGGTGTACTGGAAGACGCCATCTCAGCACTCCCGGATAACATAATCGTATCTCGTGTTTTACAGTAAAAGGAGTGAGCTCACCACGGGACAAGCAATACCTTTTTTCTCAATCCATGTCTTTTTCGACGGTTTTTTTCTCCTTTCTTCTGTCAGCCACAAACGAGCATATAGTCTTCGCCCTAGACAGCAGTATCCTAACCACGGATGCTTTGCGGCAGGCTGGGTGATTGGAATCAAACTGGAGATGCTCGTCTGAGGCTGACAGAAGAACGGATGAAAAAAACGTCTGTGCTGATCTCAAAAAGAACGAATACACAAGCACCTTTCTCCAACGCGTTGCCCGTCGTCAAGCTCGAGATCACGGACACCAGAAACCACAAGCCTCTAAGCGACCACGCTCAACCTCGCGTACCTGCGTACCCTACATCAAAGGAACAATTGAGGCGCTGGCACGTGTACTAGCCAAAGAAGGAACAGCGTGGCCCACAAGCCGATGTCCACGCTTCGTTTACTTATGCCCCGCCCAAAAGATCGCCCTCCGAAAGAAAAATACGCAGGGCCTGGTTTCATAAGATCTTTTGCGCAAATTGTCCAGCCACTTACATCGGCGAGACAAACAACTTTAATGAAAAAACACACCAACACAAATACGACGTTCGCAAGCTCGACCACGAGCGTAGCGCAGTCGCTGAGCACCGCGAAGTCAAAGACCACCGGATTGATTTCGACAACGCCAGCATTATCGACGCAGAGACTAACAACCGACACAGGCTTTTCATCAAGTCCTGGCACATTCAAACGACGCCAGGCAACATAAATAGGTGCCTTTGTGCTTTACCAACAATGTATGTGAATGGGCTTCGCCATATTCGTGAAAGAACAAGACCGAGGAATGCGCCACATCCCTGAGAGAAGAAGAAGAAGACCGAAAAACGCCGCTCCACAACGGCCATAGTCGCCCCTGACGAAGGACCAAGTCGGTTCGAAACGTAGGGCTCCTACATGTTTAGGAATTTGTTGGTTGCCATATTTTCATAATTGTATTTCCCAACCAGAGAGATTTCTCTCAAATGTTTAGTTTTAAGTCTCTACGCGAAGACTTCGGAGAGGAGACAGCACAACTCTTAAAAAAGTATATCAATGCCACTCAAAGTATCTCCACGTTCAAGGCACACCTGGACTTTACGAAAGCCTGCCGGGACCACCACCTGGTCCCCCAAAGCGTTCGTCTTAAACGGCTCGCTCATACGCCAGAGGGACAGAAGATCTTCGAGCAAGCAAAGCACCGTTTGGTCAAAGCCCGCTATCACCAGTGCCAAACCACCATAAATAAAAAAAACTGGATCTGTATTTCATCCGCTGGCAACTAGAACACTGCATGCCAGCTATGCTTCCTCACTTACACTCTTTTGTTGAAAGCATTGCCTCCACCTCTGCGGAAAAGGAAAGAGTTTCTCAGAGTAAAAAAGTGAAAGCCGTTTACAATTTCCTGTAACGCCGAATTGGAGCGCAGCTCTTGAGGAGGAGGAGTGGAGGGTATATTCCTCCTCCTCCCTCGTGATCATGCCTGCTAGTCCTCCTCCCCTCCTGCTCCCCCTCCCTCTCCTTTACCCCTCCCCCGAGGTCACGTGACCCCCCGGATCATACTAGACAATGAGGGGAGGAGGAGGAGGGGGAGGAGGAGGAGGGCAGAGGTCCGGGGGGTCACGTGACCTCGAGGGGACGGGATCACATGACCTTGGGCGGGCCGTCACGTGACTTCGGCGGGGGGAGGGGAGTCACCCCCCGGGGTCACGTGACCTGGGCGGGGGAAGAGGGGGGAGGAGGAGGAGTGGGGGGGAGGAGGAGGGGGAGGGTCGACGCCGACGCCGCCGACGCCGACGCCGCACAGGCTGGGAACGGGTCATGTGACCCCCTCCCCCCGAGGTCACGTGACCCGCCCGGACCATACTACACAATGAGGGGAGGAGGAGAAGGAGGGGAAGAGGAGGAGGAGGGGGAGGAGGAGGAGAGGGAGGGGCGCGGTTACGCCGACGCCGACGCCGACGCCGACGGCGACGGCGACGCCGACGGCGACGCCAACGGCGACGCCGCTCAGGCTGGAAACGGGCCCCTAAGAGCTGCGCTCTAAAAATTCTCGAAGCTGATGGAGAGAGATAAAACAAAACAACGAAACCGATACCACCAGGTTTGTCATAAACCTCTCGTCCAGGAAGCTCTCTTCTTGCGAGACCAAGGTTTTATCTAAAGGCCATAGATTCAATATGACTACCGCGAGACCGCCTCTGCCGAAAATGATCGCAGCCTTGGAGGACGGCATCGCGCACCTGAATCCTAGCGATCGTGAGCGGGTGCGGCAAAAGGTGATAGGTATCTTATCAAACATCCCGCAGCATCAACAACACAACCTCCCAAGAGAAGAGGAGAGTGGGCTCCGGGCGCTTTACAATGATAAAAAGATCGTGCTTCTTCCAGCGATAAGGGTAATTCGACCGTTGTCCTTGACCGGGATGTCTACGACCAAAAGATACAAGACCTACTTGACATCTCTGCTCAAGAAAAGCTAAAAAAGGATCCGACACCGCGAATCCAGGCAACGCTGAACAAGATCCTAACTGAAATTTTCAAAAATCATCCAGACTCGAGGAGCATTCACCTGCACCTTTTTCCTAGGAATGGGTCTGCGCCCGGTTTCTACGGCCTTCCCAAGATCCACAAGCCCAGCCTTGCTCTCCGGCCCATTGTGGACTTTTGAACCTCACCACTTCGAGCCGTGTCGAACTATCTTCACCACACCCTCTCTCTACTCGTAGGAAAAACGGCGACATACATTAATAACTCCAGCGACTTCGTGGAGCGCATCTCGAAATTGAAGGTGAGCAAGCCTAGTCTCTTTCGACGTAATCTCACTTTTCACAAGTGTGCCGGTTCCCCTGGCAGTTACAGCTGCCAGGAAGGCTCTCGAAAAAGACAAAGACCTGCACAACAGGACCCCCTTAGTGTGGAGGAACTGTGTCGCCTCCTTGAGTTCTGCCTTAGCAACACCTACTTTAGCGTCAAAGGAGAGTATTTTAAAAAGGCCAGCGGAACCGCCATGGGCGCATCCGTCTCCGTTACCACGGCTAACTTGTGCATGGAAGCCATTGAAGAAGAGGCCCTGCAGTCATTCGACACTGCGCCCAAAATATTTGTGCGGTATGTAGACGACTGCTTCTGCATCCTTCAAAGTCCTGAAGTGAACAAATTCCTCTCACACGTCAACTCCATCGAACCGGCTATCCAATTCACAGCGGAACTTTAAAAAGACAATTCCTTGCCTTTTCTTGACGTGCTCGTGAGAAGAGAAAAGGAAGAGTTGAAGAGTTCAGTCTACAGGAAGCCCACGCTTACTGGATTCCAATCACCCAGCCTGCCAGAAAGCATCAGTGGTTAGGACACTGCTTTCTCGGGCGAAGGCTATATGCTCGTCTGAGGCTGACAGAAGAAAGGAGGAAAAAAAATGAAAGCCGTTTACAACTCCCTGTAACGCCGAATTAGAGCGCAGCTCTTGAGGAGGAGGAGGGAAGGGTACGAGGGGGTGGGTCAAGTGACATTGAGGGTCACGTGACCTTGGGGGTCACGTGACCTTGTGGGAGTCACGTGACCTTGGGGCGTCACGTGAGGTCAAGGGGGTTCACGTGACCTGGGGCCACGTGACGATACCGATGACGTCATCAGTTACGTCACTGATGACGCCATCAGTGATGATGATGATGACGATGCGGATGCCGATGACGTCATCAGCGACGTCATTGATGACGTCATCAGTGATGAGGATGACGATGGGGATGCCGGTGACGTCATCAGTGACGTCACTGATGACGTCATCAGTGGCGATGACGTCAACGGGGGTCACGTTACCTCGGGGGGTATCCCCAGGTCACGTGACCCCGGGGGGGGGTCACGTGACCTGGGTAACCATCGTGACCCTCGTGAGGGTAACCCTAGTAACCCTTGTGAGGGCAACTCTCGTGACCCTCGTGAGGGTAACTCTCGTGATCCTCGTGAGGGTAACTCTCATGACCCTCGTGGGTTTAACTCTCATAACCCTCGTGACCCTCGTGAGGGTAACCCTCGTGAAGGTAACCCTTTTGAGGGTGTTGTAAATCATCTTGATATGCTATCTCCCGCCGCCTGAGCCAGGCGTGTGACGTATCAACAACAGCACCGTTATGTCTTTCCTCGCCCTTTCTCCCTTCCCAACTCCCTCTCTCTTGCTTGCGTTAAATACTCTGTTCACGGACGAATAAACGTTCTTTTCCAGTCCTCCAGCGCTGGTCTCGTCAGTCGTCCACGCACCGTATGTGCGCTTGCTACGTAGCAGTGGCGACGAGCAAGACAGGAACCCATGCACTAAAAGAAGATCACGGCGAGCAAAGCCACGGTACGGCCTTTCAAGAACCTGCAGCAATGACAACGCCAGCCTTGGCTCACCACCATCTTCCCGAGTATTACGGCGAAAGGGACAACTGGAGAGCGTACGTCATCAAGGCAGAAGCTTATTTCGAGGCAACGGGAGTTACCGACACAGCGAGAAAAAGGGCGTTGCTCGTAGCAGCGTTAAACACAAAGACTGTGCAGATCCTAGCGGGACGAGTCGCTCCGAAGAAACCCAACAGTCTGACCTACGAAGAAGTAGTTGCAACACTGAATGAATTTTTCGACCCAAAGCGCCACGAGATCACCGAAAGCTTCCGGTTCGTCAATCGATGTCAGCACGAAGGTGAGCCTTTACAACATTTTCTTGTCGACATCCGACGCATTGCAGACAACTGCAATTTCGGCAGCATGCTGGAACGAATGCTCCGCGACCGTATAGTCTGTGGCGTCAGATCAAAGGCCTTGCAAAAACAACTTTTGGCAAAAGCAAACTTGACTTTGGAAGAGGCCGAAGCGATAGCACTATCAGCCGAAACGGCAGATGACGACGCAAATAAGATATCGGGCGATACAACCACCGTACTGAAGGTTGACGCGCAGCGCGTGTTGACGAACGAGCCGACTCTAAAATGCGGGAGTTGCGGAAGTAAGAAGCACAACAGCCACGCATGCCGCTGGGCCAAGAGCAGGTGCTATCACTGTGGTAGGCCGGGTCATCTTGCGAAAATGTGCTCGAGCGACGCTCCGAGGAAACGCGAAACGGCGTCGACACAAGGCATGCGGGGACGAGCACTGGCGATGGCGGAAGACTGTGCGGAGGGGAACGTAGACGAAGCGATGCACCTCTGGACTTTGACTTCTTCTCGAAAGTGGCAATTAGAGCCCCCAATTCACAGGACATTCACGTGGAGCGGTGTCGACATGCCAATGCTGATAGACACGGGGTCGCCCGTCTGTGTTGTGCCCGCGAAATTTATGAAAAGAACTGGGAGAGATGGCCGCCATTGCAACCTTCAGGTGTCAAGCTGTCCTGTTATCTTGGCAAGCTCCCCGTCCTAGGACAATTGGACATGAAGGTAGCCTACAAGGGTGCCGTAGTAGAGTGCCCCCTAATTGTATTGAATTGCCCCGGTCCTAGTCTATGCGGGCGGGATCTACTGTTTCGGCTGAGCAACGCAGGGTCACCTATTCTTCACATGACTGCGGAAGCCGGATCGCCAACGAGTCTCCCGGCTGCGGACGACATCGCCAACGAGTTTCAAGACGTCTTCAGCGCGGAACTCGGCTGCATCAGCGGTCCCCCTGTACACCTTCAACTCTAGGAGGGAGCTACACCAAAGTTCTGTAAGGCACGATCCATCCCTTTTGCTCTCCGCGATAAGGCTTCTCAAGAACTAGACAGACTGGTAGCAATTGGCGTGTTATCACCGGTTGCGCATGCGGAGTGGGCTACGCCCATTGTGCCTGTCTTAAAGAAAGATGGAACAGTTCGGATTTGCGTCGATTTCAAGATCACGTTAAATCCTGTATGCGAACTGGAGCAGTACCCATTGCCGGTGATTGACGACATGTTTGCGTGCCTAAACGGGGGAGAGTACTTCAGTACTCTCGATCTTCGTGACGCGTATAACCAAGTACCGCTTGACGAAGAATCACAGAAGCTATGCGTAATCAACACGCATCGAGGGCTATTTTGCTTCAAGAGGCTGCCTTTTGGCATAGCGTCTGCCCCAGCCATCTTTCAACGTAAAATCGAAACAGTCCTGCAGGGACTACCAGGCGTGCAAGCTTACCTCGATGATGTGCTGGTTGCGGAGCGACAAGGAAGTAACGATACTCTGCGAGCGGTACTGCAGCGTTTCCGCGAGCACGGTGTAAAACTCCGGCGAGACAAATGCAAATTTAGTCAGCCTTCAGTCACGTATTTAGGGCACCAAATCGACAAAGACGGCCTACATCCCACTGAGAAACATGTGGAAGCAATCGCCCAGGCTCTTAACCCGACAAATGTGCAGGAACGTCGCTCGTTTTTGGGCATGCTGTCGTATTACTCCAAGTTCCTGCCGAATATGTCATCCGTGCTTGCACCCTTGTACCAGTTGCTGGGGAAAAATGCGCGTTGGGTCTGGAGAGAAGCTCAGCAGGCCGCCTTTGCCAACGCAAAGCAGTGCTTACTTGCGGCAGGGGTACTCGTTCACTACGACCCCGCGAAACCATTGAAAGTGGAGTGTGATGCTTCTCCGCATGGCATCGGTGCTGTGCTGTTTCATACGGTCGGAAAAGTAAACCGGCCCATTGGCTTCCGGTCGCGAACGCTGACCAGTGCCGAGCGGAATTACTCTCAGCTAGAACGTGAGGCCTTGGCTCTGGTTTTTGGGGTGTCGAAATTTCGCGACTATCTCTTAAACAGAGATTTCACCTTGGTCACAGATCATCAGCCGCTCCTGGGCCTGTTGAAAGCGGACAAGCCTACGCCGGCGTTGGCCGCAGCCCGAATACAGCGCTGGGCTCTCTACCTCGGTGGATTTCGCTACAAACTTCAGTATTCGCCCGGTAAGCTGCTACTAAACGCCGACCCACTCAGCCGGCTACCGCTGCACACTCCAGAACCACCAGCAAGGAGCGAACCCCCCGAGTATGTTCACGCGCTGGCAAGTTTCGATGATGGCACTGTGTCTGTCGAGGAACTCAAACAGCTAACTGCGCAGGACGTGTTACTAACGAAGGTTCTGGAGTATACGAAGCACGGCTGGCCTACACATGTAAAGGACGCGGGATTGGCGCCATTCTCGGAACGCCGGTTGGAGCTATCTGTGGCTCACGGGTTGGTATACTGGGGTCATCGAGTTGTTGTTCCCACACAAGCACGAGAACGGGTACTACACATGTTGCATGAAACGCATCAAGGGTCCTCGGCCGTGAAGGCGGTTGCCAGATCGGCATTCTGGTGGCCGGGACTAGACCGAGAGATAGAACACCTCTCAGCGTCGTGCCACAATTGCGTTCAAAACCTGCCTATGCCGGCCTCTGCTCAACCCATCAGTTGGCCAGCCGTTAAGGAAAAATGGTCGAGGCTCCACGCCGATTTCGCCGGGCCGGTCGCAGGCAGCATGATACTGGTAGTCGTGGATGCTGCCACTAAGTGGATTGAAGCCGTGCCCATGAGGCAGGCAAGCACGTCATCTACGATTGCCAGCTTGCGCAGCATTTTTGCCAGATTCGGTGTTCCACGCACACTAGTTACGGACAACGGCACGCAGTTCACTAGCGAAGAATTCGCCATCTTTGCTAAGAACAATAACATCGCACACCTACGTACGGCTGTGTATCACCCACAGTCTAACGGACTTGCTGAACGAGCTGTTCGTACGATTAAGGAAGCGCTAAAGAAGATGAGTGAAGGCACACTTGAAGAGAAGCTAGTCAAAGTTATTTTCAACTACAGGAGAACGCCGTGCCACGAGGGAAAATCCCCTTCCGAACTTCTATTCGGCTACTTGATCCGCTCGCGCTTGGACTCGTGTTTCCCGCCTTTCCCAGGGTCAACCCAGGAGACGGAAGAGTGGACACTGCCGCCCGACACAGCCGTGTACGCCCGTAATTACGGCCAGGGGGAGAAATGGACATCAGGGAAAGTGCAGTCCACTACAGGGTCACGCATGGTCACCATACAAACGCCTATTGGGGTGGTTCGACGTCACAAAGACCAAGTGCGTTCCAGGTCGAGCCCGGCATCCGCTCGGAGCGGCGTTCGAGACCAAGACGAGGGGAGCCCTTCGGCTGCAGCTGCGCCCGCACCGACCGACAACGAAGGCGATTTGAACGAGCAGCCTACAGACCAGGTGGCGCCGGCACAAGCGTCGCCGCCTATCCAGAAGGCGCAGAAACCCCCTCAAGCTTTGCGACGATCTACTCGGGAAAGGAAGCCTGTACAGCATCTTCAATACTAAGGGAGGAGAAATGTTGTAAATCATCTTGATATGCTATCTCCCGCCGCCTGAGCCAGGCGTGTGACGTATCAACAACAGCAGCGTTATGTCTTTCCTCGCCCTTTCTCCCTTCCCAACTCCCTCTCTCTTGCTTGCGTTAAATACTCTGTTCACGGACGAATAAACGTTCTTTTCCAGTCCCCCAGCTTTTGGTCTCGTCAGTCGTCCACGCACCGAGTGTGCGCTTGCTACGTAGCAGAGGGTAACTAACCCTCGTAACCCTCGCGAGGGTTACGAGGGTAAGTAACCTTCGTGAGGGTAACCCTCGTGAGGGTAACCCTCGTGAGGGTAACCCTCGTGAAGGTAACCCTTTTGAGGGTAACTAACCCTCGTAACCCTCGTGAGGGTTACGAGGGTAAGTAACCCTCGTGAGGGTAACCCTCGTGAAGGTAACGCTTTTGAGGGTAACTAACCCTCGTAACCCTCGTGAGGGTTACGAGGGTGAGTAACCCTCGTGGCCCTCGTAATCCTCGTGAGGGTAACTCTCATGAGATTAGCCCTCGTAACCCTCGTAACCCTCACGAGGGTTACGAGGGCTGCGGTTACGCCGACGCCGACGGCGACGCCAACGGCGACGCCGACGGCGACGGCGACGGCGACGGCGACGGCGACGCCGCTCAAGCCGAGAACGGGCGCCTAAGAGCTGCGCTCTAAAAGTGGAAGTCGTTTACAACTCCCTGTAACGCCGAATTAGAGCGCAGCTCTTGAGGAGGAGGAGGGAAGGGTACTGGGGGGGATCAAGTGACCTTGGGTGGGGGTCACGTGACCTAGCGGGGTCACGTGACGATGCCGATGACGTCATCAGTAACGATGACGATGAGGATACCGATGACGTCATCAGTGATGATGACAATGACGATGCGGATGCCGGTGACGTCATCAGTGATGATGACGATGACGATGCGGATGCCGGTGACGTCATCAGTGACGTCACTGATGACGTCATCAGCGATGATGACGATGACGATGCGGATGCCGGTGACGTCATCAGTGATGATGACGATGACGATTCGGATGCCGGTGACGTCATCAGTGACGTCACTGATGACGTCATCAGTGATGATGACAATGACAATGTCGATGCCGGTGACGTCATCAGTGATGAAGACGATGACGATGCGGATGCCGGTGATGTTATCAGTGACGTCACTGATGACGTCATCAGCGATGATGACGATGACGATGCGGATGCCGGTGACGTCATCAGTGATGATCATGAGGATGCGGATGCCGGTGACGTCATCAGTGACGTCACTGATGACGTCATCAGCGATGATGACAATGACGATGTGGATGCCGGTGACGTCATCAGTGATGATGACGATGCGGATGCCGGTGACGTTATCAGTGACGTCACTGATGACGTCACTGGGTTACGTAACTTGGGGAGCCACGTGACTTTGGGTGTCACGTGACCTTGGGGGCCACGTGACCTTGGGGAGTCACGTGACCCCCGATGACCCTTGGGGAGGGGTCACGTGACCTTGGGGTGACCTTGGGTTCACGTGACCTTGGGATGACCTTAGGGGTCAAGTGACCTTGGGATGACCTTGGTTACGCCGACGGCGACGCCGCTCAAGCCGGGAACGGGCCTTTAAGAGCTGCGCTCTAAAAACCGTATGGTTCCGATGTCAAAAAGAACGGATGCACGAGCACCTTTATCCAACGCGTTGCCCGCTTTCAAGCTCGAGATCACAGACACCAGCAACCACAAGCCTCTACGCAGCCACGCTCAACCTCGCGCATCTGCGCACGCTACATAAAAAAACAAGCGAGGTGCTTACACGCGTGTTAGCCAAAGAAGGAATCAGCGCGGCCCATAAGCCGATGTCCAAATTTGGGTTACTCATGCCCCGCCCAAAAGATCACCCTCCGAAAGAAAAAACGCAGGGCGTGGTTTATAAGATCCCTTCTGCAGATTGTCCAGCCATTTACATCGGCGAGACAAAGAACTTAAATGAAAAAAATACGCCAACACAAAAACGACGTTCGCAAGCTCGACCACGAGTGCAGCGCAGTCGCTGACCACTGCGTAGTCAAAGAGCACCGGATTGATTTTGACAACACCAGCATTATCGACGCAGAGACTAACAACCGACATAGGCTTTTCATCGAGTCCTGGCACATTCAAACGACGCCAGGCAACATAAATAGGTGCCTTGGTACTTTACCAACAGTGTATGTGAACGGGCTTCGCCATATTCGTGAAAGAAGAAGACCGAGAAATGCGCCACATCCCTGAGAGAAGAAAAAGAAGACCGAAAAACGCCGCTTTTCAACAGCCACAGTCGCCCCTGACGAAGGACCAAGTCGGGTCGAAACGTAACGAAACCAAACATGTTTAGAAATTTTTTGGTTGCCAAATTTTCAGTATTGTATTTCCCAACCAGAGAGATTTCTCTCGAATGTTTGGTTTCAAGACTCTATCAATGTAGCAGTCGGCGTTTCTGTGAGACTCTTTGTTCTTCTTCACTGAATTGTTCTTGGATACATTCAACACATTTGCGTATTTTTTGATGACTGGTTTATACGAACAAGTTAAAGCGGTGACGTTTTGTTTTTTGTTAAAGAAAACAATGTTGGAAACGGCTGGTATGTAACAGACAGCTTAAGAGACGCCGCTTTGTGTTAAACTCAAGTTTACTGCTAAGGTTGAAGTCTGGGCGAGTTGGTGTGACATACTTAAAAGGTTAAAACAGCGCAAAAGACAACGGACAGGGTAAAGAAAGACACAGACAGAGCCCTCTGTCTGTGACCTTCTTTACCCTGTCCGTTGTCTTTTGCGCTGTTTTAACCTTTCAAGTTTATTCATTGTTTTCCTGTTATAAACAAGGTCAAACGCCTATTCACGAGCAAGCTCAAAAATTGACAAACTGCAGAGACAGCGGCAACAAGTTTCATCAAACCATCTTAGATAGCCGGTGCCTGACTGTTGATGAACTCGTGGAGTTGACGAGAGTGTCAGCAAATTGTACTGGAAGATTCGCGCAAAAAACAAGTTGCAGCAAATTTCGTGTCTCGCTTGCTTACACGTGCCCAAAACGACACGTGTTTGGCCGCGTGCCACGCTTTAAAAAAACAGTTGGAGGATGACTAAGTTTTCTGAATGGGTGAGTTTTGGTGCTACGGTATGACACCAAAACGAAACAGCAATCCAACCAATCGGAAACTCCCAATTTCCCACGACTCAAGATAGCTCGGCAAGTGAAGCCCAGCATGAAAAAAAAATATTATATGTTGCTTTGACGTTAAGTAAATTGGGCACTCGGTGTATGTTCCTCCAGGTCAAATGGTCAACCAATGTTTTGATCTGGCAGTTTAGGGAAGTTTGCTTAACAATTTGGGCAAGAAACGTCACAAGTTGTTGCAAACAGGAGACTGGTTCTGCCACTACGACGACGTGCCTGAGCTGAGTATTGAGCAGTTTTGTTTTTACCAAAAAAAGCAAGACCTTTTCAATCCGCACTCCTTTTTTACCCAACCTCGCCTTATGTGACTTTTTTTATCTACGGAAGAAAAAACGCATAAAAAAACCTGCTTGCCAGCTAAAAAAAAGAAGTCAAGAGCATTTAAAGAAGCCAACATCAAGACATTCCAAGACTGTATCGCGCGTTGCAATAAGCGTCACGACGTCTGTATACCATCAGTCAGAGGGGATATTACCGCGCGCGCAGCTGGCCAAGTAGGCAGCGGGCGCATGGCCTAACGGTTATCGCGCTTGCCTTCCACGCAGAAGGCCAGGTTTCGATTCCTGGCCGCGGCTACACATTTTTGTTGACACTGTAATGTGATTTTCTGGTGAATTCGCGAACCATCGTGGCTGATTCGAGGTTAGAATGTTTCAAGCGCAGAACATTCTACGCCGAACGATCCAGAAACCCACGAGGGTACATGGGATTTCCGCAAGGCGAGCGGGGTCAGTTTCGCTCCAGCGTTCGACTCTGCTCCTACGCCCATAGATTAATCTACAGAAGGTAAAGAGCGGACACTGCCGTAGGCCTCAGCGTCCCGTATAACAACTAGCGCGCCAAACGGCCGATGAGAAAAGCTTACTCTTGATTCCGGTTCCGGTGGTTTCAGTTTCGGTTTCGTTTCCGGCGCTTTTTTTTTTTTTTTGCCGAGCGTGCTGTCGCGCGGCTTCTCTTACTTGATGGCACAAATGCTTCTGATTAGAGGCTTCACACCACGAATGAGCAAACATTATTGTCTTTACTGCTGTGAAATATTAAGGTATCTGTTCTTGTCATACTGCTTCCGTTTGTTTACGTGTTTACGAAGTATTTTCAGGCAACAACAAAAAGTGCTTCAGAATGATTTATTTTGAGGTCAATCATAAACAGACTTGGACAATTCAGAATCGCGAAGTATTCTGCATGAGGGCACACACATTCATATCAAGAAGAAACGTTACAAGTGTCCCACATTTACCAACACTCTAAACCAGAACTTTCCAGTGATGCTAAACGGTTTGATTGAATTGATCATTGGTTGTCACAATGCTGAGCAGTTTCAGTAATGTGGACATGTGGCCATAGCTATCATTAACAAGTACTGTAAGCGACTTTATTGTTGCGAGCTCGACATTTAGCGATGTGCCAGTTTCAGGAATATTTCGCGGGCACAAACTTTCACCACCGTGAGTGACATTGCATGCATTCATGTCCATAGGGCAACTTATTCACGTTACCAATTTTTTGTGAACTTGATCAAATCGCGATAATTGCGAAAATTAGGTCCACGCGAAGACTAGGTCGTTTACGCTATTAGAGCACAGCCTAGACTGCACAGAATTCAAAGAAGCAGGTTCAATGTCAATATACACTACACTATTTAGTAGCCTAACACTTCTCGTAGGCTAACAAAAAGGACCTCATACAGACCCAGGGAATATTCAACATTCCCATGGGAATATTCAACATTCCCATGCATATTCAACACAATCTGTGTGCAGCAGAAAATATAGCAATGCTAGTAAAGGGCCTGTGGGAAATTACAGCAAGAACAGGCAGCTAAGGTCAAACCACCTAACAGTGTTAGGTAATAAAAATATACAAAAAATCTGTTACCAAAGTAATCATACAACATTTGGTCAATATAGAAGGCACATTGATTAAACATTAACATATCGGACATGTTCGGCATATACTCCACGCACGCACCCATCAAAGATCACTTTGCTACAAAACGTCCTCATCCCGTATATAAAAAAACTATGTCCTGCATTATAAAGTTGCAAAAAAGCCAGAAATATAATCGGCATGGAAACTGCACAACCCAATTAAAATCGTTCTTTCATAGGCGCCTGAAACACCATACCATACTAAGCTTTCAACTTGTCGAGTTGAGCGCCAGCAACAGAAGAATGAATCCGAACTTTTTCCAAGTTTCGATTAATAAAGCGCACATGCCAGCACAACCACACCCTGCAAAACATCTTCAAAAACTTCCGCTGACACTCCTCGGAGCATAAATGCAAAAAACCAATACGCGACAGATGGTGATACAAAACATCACAGCCATTGCGCAGGTGTGCTACGCTTTCTATAACACACATAAAGTGAGATTACAGGCTCTGAATGTAAGTGAAAGTAGCCTCCGAAGGCACAGTTAAGTTGCCGAACATATTTCCTGGAACATGAAAAGCTTTAAGCATCGTAAAATATTGGTGGGGCCAGTTCAAGTTGTCAGACCCTTTTCTCAGTGACCCAGAACAGAGACAACCCTGTGAACGTTTTTCCAGGAACAGCTTGATTAGAAATCCTGCAACATAATAGGCAGCAGAGTCGTCTATTATGTTAGAGTCTTTACTTGATGCCAGTTCCGAAATATCGTCCAATGGAGGGAAGTCGTCCACGGGGGCACATTCCACGGCATCAGCGATTGAGGTTGTCTCTAGTGAAAACGGGGACATCTCCTGAAGGAGGTTAGTGTTGTCATCTTCAATATTTCCCTTTTCCGAGAGTTTTAGAAGCTTCCTAATCCCATTGTGCCTCAGTCCACAAGTAAACTGATACACATTAGGATTGGTGTTGCAGCCGTGTTGTTGCCTCAGCTGCCCGAAAATATTTTCGAGGGCATCCTGCTGCAGTTGCCGTGTCAAAAGAAAGCTGAAGTTATATTTCTCAGAAATATCCTCCCACAGCATGAGGACGGCCCTGATAGTAACCTGCCACCCAGTGACTGTTTGTGGCTGCCCTCTACCCTCAAACTTCCAGGCTGCCACCCATGGAAGTTGGTTGCAAAGGAAATCAACGATTTCAGTGTCGCCCTTTCTAAACGCATAGCGTAACTTTTGTTCAGATTTTTTGGTCTCGAGCTGTTAAGACAGTCAAAAAGTTTGTCCATGCGGTCACAAAAGTATGCCGTGGACATGGCCGCCTCAGGGAGCTGTCTTTCATACACAAGAGCTAAAAGTGCAACGCATACTGATGAACTGAGGACCTGATTCGCACGTTTCACCTTCATGTTACTGAAAGGTTTCTGGTAAATATGCCGGTCTGTCAGTTTCGGGACTCATCGTAGTCGCATCTCGTGCGTGGAGTGGTAAAGTTGCACCATGTAGTTCCAGTGTACAGTTTCACTCCCGATGTGAAGCTTGTGGGCTTGCAGGTTGTTACGGGTGGTCTTTATCAGATGTGGGACATCAAAAAAAAAAAAAAGACACTTTCATTTCTTACTTTGAAGAATGGCTGCTCAACAGACACTCCAAGTTGATGCGCCAAACTTACGTTGGAGGCACCCTGGTCACAGACCACGGCTTTGATAGAAATGCCAATGTCCTTCAGCTGCTCAATCAACGGCATAAACAGGTTACGTGTTACAGAGGATGGTGTTGACGTATGCCCAATAGTGTATGCTACAGGTTGCACCCACCTCCCAGAAACTCGAGAGAGGAGGAAAACCTGGGCTCTGTCAGCAATACTGGAAGTTCGCTCAATACCATCATCTGTAAATCCGAGGACAACATCCTGCGCCACATCGTATGACAAGTTCTTTTTCAATGTCATCTCGTCAAACACTAAAGTACAAATGCTGTCGCGTTCATTCCATGACTGTTTTTGACGCAATCGATGACAAGATACCTGGAATGATACCTAGCGTCATTTTGACATTGGCGGGCCACCTTCGTAGTGAACGCCGAGATGGTAGCGTGAACACTGAAGACATAAATCGGTATGCCCGCGGTCCATGAAAATTCAGATGGAGCGCAAATTTCTTCAGCCACAGTGAAAATCGCTTCCCCTTGCCCTTCGACCTATTCTTTATATGCAATGATATGAGGTGAAATACCTCTTCAGAAACATGAGGCCGAATTATTTCCAGAACTTGAGAAGCTGTCTGACGCGTCTTCAGCTGCTGTTTCCGCAGTCTGGCTATCGTCTTTCTGTAGCTGGAAATTCTCGCCTGGAGTCGCTTGATAACGTCCTCGGGCCTTTTCGTGAGCTGGCGGCAAACAGGTGCAGGATGGTTTGGACCAGCTATAAAAATGGCAACAAGTCAGTGAGATTAAAAACAGTTCCAATAAGTGCGATACGATTTAACCAGTACAAGCACCACTAACCAGTAGCATACCAGGTAAGGTGTGGAGTGAAGCCTGAATTTCTTCTTGTGCTTTACCATTTAAGCACTGTCAAAGTCAGTGAAACTTCTGACCACCAATTACGTTATTCTTTTACTAGTCATGTAAAATGTTCTGTACTAAATGTCTTCACGTAAAATCCTTGATAACCTTGCAAGTTCGAAAGGCTGAAATAGCATGAAAAACGCAAAACAGCCATGAAAAATTCTCTTGAAACCTCCGCTTCATATGTGTGTTCCATTTTCCCACACCTCCCCAGTCATTAGTAATACAAATGGTTAGATCGCCATGCCACACACACAAAGCAAAAACTATAGCTTATAAAGGGATCTAGAATTCTTTGAACTGATCCTTCTGGGACATATTGTATTATCTACTGGCTATAGAGGTTCACGCAAATCTGTTTCAAAAAGTGGCGAAAGCAAAATGGGACACTTACAGTCTTGACCTGGACCACAGTGGCCAGCGAAAAGACCAGAAGAGCTGGTTGCCTGACTTGGTTCTGGAAGAGTGCGCATATTAGGCACAGGCTGGAGCTCTAAAATAGCTATATTACCGAGTGCTGCAGAGTGCATTACTGCGATGCTGCATGGGAGTGGTGAATTCTGCAGTCTGTCGGGCTCTGCCTGGTCTGGAAAGGTTTCATTATTAGACACAGAAGTGCACCATGACGAGATAACCTGTTACCAAGCACAGCACGGCTCGCTGCGACGGAGCTGCACTGGAGTGAAGGGCGAGATGAGCTGGTTGCCTGAGTGGGACCTGGAAGAATGGGCTTATTAGCCTACATAGAGAAGTTACTTATACCTTTGTGTGTATGAGGGAAACACATTATTACAATCACCTGATGCAGATGCCCAGTTTATGTGAGGACGAACAGTAGGCACAGCTGATCGCACTAGGGTTGTTTGCCCTGGGTCCATAAAATCTTTTCCAATGAAGTGATCACTGCAGACGCGATAGGTGGCATAGAGCTGTGAAGCAGACTTTCCAAGAAGATCGTACCTCTTGGCATAGTCGAGCCAAGCCTTTGACATGGAATATATATTATTTTCCAATGTGTTAAATGTACACTTTGCAACAAAATGTTAGATGTCAATATGCAACCCTCTCTTTGACATTTTGGCTCCGCTTGCAAGCAATGGGGACATATTTTTATTTGGCAGGTTTGCTTCGGATGTCTCAACGCACACAGACAAATTTGGGCTCCTGCTCCAGAGTAGTGCAAAAGAAGCTCAACTAAGAAATCATGGTTTTTGCGCGAGAGGACGAACGCAAGGGAGTACAACAAGCACAAGCGCGCTTGTGCTTGTTGTCTACCCTTGTGTTTGTCCTTTCGCACAAAAAAACATGATTTCTAACGTTCACCAACTCGCCCAACAACAGGTTATTTTATAGCTAATTAACAGCAGGTGCACATTAACATTTCTTTAAGAAAAGACAGTATCAGTAGAGAGCAATATTCACCCCACCATGAAGCAGCGCTTTTATAACTCAAATTTAGAGCCACATTGAAAACGATACATTCAAGCTGTGTATGAGACAAATCAAGGGCTGCTTCTTTTCCTTAACAATTTTGTCTTCTAAGATTAATTTGTCAGTTTTTATCTTCAAAGACAAATGGTAAGTCGGTACTAAAATTAGTATAACTGACCTGAGATCGCTTAGCCCAAATCCCCACATTACAGTTAAGGCATCCAGTCAACTTTAGCGCTTGATTTAAAAGCGCATTCTAGTAACTAATTATATTGTGAAGAAAAATAAATTATTGGGATTTTTTTATATGCTCAAGTATGCAAATGATTCCAAGGAACTATTGACAAGAAGGAGCTCACGACAACCTACCTTGCGTCACGTGGGATTCGGAAAAAGTTTGTGCCGGGTTTCTTGTGCGTTTTACCGTTGTTTTCGCACCATGCGATACAGCAGTAGCTACCGTAGTAGCAACCGGAGGGCATCTGAGAAAGAAAAAAATGTAAGATAAAACACAAATATTCGTAGCTCTTAGTACGATAGCGCAGCCCATGTAACAATAATAACACACACGGGAAAAGCCGGCTGCTGTCTGAGGTTTATTTCGCAGCATCTGTTGGACCTCTGAGCATGCAAACAACGGGTAAAACAAACGGACACGATACAGTTCGCTTTTTTCTCTTGCCCTTGTATGCTCACGCTGTGTTTTGCTCGCGACTAAGCAATAACAAAGAAATGAGAAAACGTCTTACCTTCTGAAGAAACCTGTTAGGCGCAGACAATATCCACGTTGTGCTCACATTCTGCTCGCTGTGCTCACATGTGCTCAACACAAAACGCGTTTAGAGGTGTCAGGCACCATGCGGTCACGCCGTCCACGCACGCACGCGTCCCCATAGAGTAATATACACAAGGTAAAGAGCGGACACTGCCATAGGCCCCAGCGGCCCAGATAGACCAGTGACAGGTAGCGCTCCTAGCGGGCGGTATTAAGCATAATCTGATTCCGTTTCCGGTCAAGTTAGTTTCGGTTTCGGTTTGGGCGTTTCTGCTCCGGTTCTTCGGTACCCCTCTCTTTCCTCTCCGCCTCGCTCGGCTCTCGGGACTCCCGAAGCCGCTGTTCTTTTTTTTTTAATACTGACGCACTTTTGCTTTATTTTTTACGATAGAGTCCGTGCAAAATGTGTCAAACGATAGTTCAACTTACTTCACAAAGCAGAAGTATATATATTTCTTGTTCTTTTTCTATTGTGAAGCATTGAAGTTACACAATCGCCGCATTGACTCCTGACTGGTGGAGCATTTTGGGGTCAACAACAGTAAGTGGTTCCAACACATTTTATTGGACCACATTCATGTATACATGATTTACTTCAGAAGCTCTGTATGTTTTATACAAAAGAGATCGATACTCACAAAAATAAATGAATATGAAGGACGTCAGCATATCGTACACTTCGTAATAAATTCTTAGCGGAACCAAGTTAACAAACTCTTTCCACGGAGAACATGCTGTATGATACATTCACTTTCACGCCGACTCGGGTACGAGAAGTAAGTGCAAAAATAAATAAGACATCGCTATAATTACCAGTCGAAGCACACGCCGGATAGTACAAATTCCCCGATTTCCGGCAAATATAAAAAACACCAATTTGCATAGCCTAAAACTCACTGCGGGCGAGCCATTACCAAACAATGAGAACTCTATTCGAAATCTGACAAGATTCAACGTCCCTTAACATTCCCCGAAATTGTTCAGAAAAGAAATATGGCTTCAGAAAAAAGCGGCTAAAAAACTATGGACAGTGGATACAAAAGTGGATACATTTTCTTTCAAATATTTTTAGCCTCTATACACAATTTTCTGTCGAAATTTTGTAGAAAGTGGACAAATATTTTTGTTAGGGAGCCGTGATACACATTTGGTGGAAAAAGGGGAAACAAATGTTTGGAGAGCAAGCTGCACCGCCCACTTAATAAGCACTTTTTGTTTTTGGTTTGGCAACCGCCTTTGTTAATACACTATTAACAGTTAAACCTGTCTCGTTGCCTACTAGCCACTGAAGAGTGCAACCGAATTTTGTCCAAATTCGGGTTAAGAAATCAAACATGTCAACACAAGCGTATTCTGCAAAACAATTTTAAAAACCTTTTGTGGTACTCCTCTGGGCAAAGGCTAAAACCACCCAGACCTCAAAATGTGCTATACAAGGCGGCACACACTCCTCGAAAATGTGTCACACTCTCTATTATGGGAAGAAAGTGATTTTCCAGTTGCTGAATGAAACGAAAGGCAGCCTGTGGTGGTACTACTAAGTTCCCGAAGAATTTTCCAAGCACGTGTTATGCTTTAGGAACAAGACAGTATTGGTGAGGCCTGGTCAAGTTATTAGGCTCATCCGATAGCAGCTGAGAACAGCCATAGCTGTAAGTTGTCTGCTCAAGCAAAAGCTTTATCAAATAGCCCCAAACGTAATAAAAAGTGGACGAGTCATCAATTATGTTACACCTGATGTCTGACGCCAGCTCAGAAATATCCTCTAGTGGCGGGAAGTTATCAATTGGAAGACATTCCACAATGTCTGACATTAAACTTTCATGGTGCGAAGATATTTGCAACTCTTTTAGGAGGTCAGCCTTGTCATCCTATACGTTTTTATTGTCCGACAGTTTGAACAGTTTTTTTTATCGAGAGGTGTTTTAGTCCTGAGGTGAACTGGTGCACATTTGGGTTTGTGTCGCAGCCCAGCATTTGTCGTATATAGCTCCAAAAACGTTCTCAATGTGTCTTGCTGGAGGCGTCGTGTAAGCAAGTCATGGCTGCTTGAAAGCAGTAGTGTAAGTCATGGCTGCTTGAAAGCTCATCCCAGAGCACGTGGACACTTTTTATAGTAACTTGCCACCCAATGATGGCTTATGGTTGCCTCCTGCTTTGGAACTGCCATGCTGAAATCCATCCGAGTTACTGGTAGAGAAAATCAAGTATTTCAGATTCTCCCTTCAAAATGGCATGACGCAACTTCTGCCCTGTCTTCTTGAATTTTTTAGCTATTTAGAGAATCAAAAAGTATGCACATCCTATCACAGAAATAGGCTGTAGCCATGGCTGCCTCAGGAAGCTCCTTGGCATAAACAAGGGATATGATTGCAAGAAAGAGTGAGGCACTCAGTACCTGTGAGGCACAATTTTCTTCCATGTTACAAAAAGGTTCTTGAAAAAATGTGTCTCTCAAAAAGTTTCGGAGCCAATTGCAAGCTCATCTTATGAATAGAACAATAAAGTTCAACAATAGAAGACCACTCAATGACCTCATTTCCAATGCAAAGTTTGTGGACTTGGAGATTGCTCTTGGTTTTTTTTTGGGAAGGTGCGGAACATCAAAGACAAAGTAAACGTGTTCGTTGTCAACTTCAAAAAAATGGCTTATCAACACACACACCAAGATTACGTTTGAAGCCCCCTAACCACAGACCACAGCCTTTACTGTGAAGCCAACAGTCTTAAGCTCCCGAATGAGAGAAATGAGGAGACTGCGTTAAACAGAAGACGTTGTTGGAGTGTGCACAACAGTGTATGCAAGGGGCTAAACGCACCTCCTGGAAATTTCAGACAGCATAACAACCAAGGCTCTATCTGCAATGTTAGAGGTTCGTTCAACACCGTCATTTGTAAACCCATGGACAATGTCGTGTGCAGGGTCGTTAGTTAAATTCTTTTTTTTAAACAATCTCATCGAAAATCAACATGCACACACGTTCAAGTGCAGCCAGACAGCCCGGCAGAAACAAGAGCGCGAGAAGCTCGAACCGATCGCCTCCACGAATTCACGCCGAGCATGCGAGCACGCGGGCGGTCATGCGTCACCTTGATTGGTGCAAAGTCGACCGAACATGATGCAGCAGAAAGCGCAGATGGACGGCACGCACGGCACAGACGAACGACGCAAGGCCATGCAGAGGCCATGCAGAATGATGCAGAGGCGACGGCGTGCAGGCAGGCAGGCCATGGCAGGCGCCATTCATCACGTGGTTTTTGTGACGTACTTGATTTAAACAATTTAGTCGTTTTAAGTACTTCAAATAATTTTAAAGCATTGCCATTTAAAAAATAAACACTTTACACAGAAAGAGTTTTAATTAATTTTAACCAAATTGCAGAAAAGCGCCACGTAGCGGAGGGTATTAAACGCACTATCTGGGCCGCGAATCGGCTTGTGTGTCCTCTATTTACGTTTACTATATTACTCTATGGCGTCCGTTCCGTCCGTCCCGCTTTAGCCACTCCAGCTGCTTTCTCAGAGCAACTCAGCGAGGTAGAGGGGCTTAGAGCGATAAACCGGGGTTCCGGTCTGCACTCGAAAGTGACCCCCATAAGGCGGCTGCCATTGTACGCAAATTTGACCACTCGTCACATGACAAAACCAAAGACGTGGCGTCACAGGAAAGATGGCAGCGCCCATGCAGCGGCTGGCCCCAGCTGGGCCGGAGCTTGTCGGATGCTTTGTTGGTTGTCGTTCGTCTCGGTGAGCTGATTTCAGACACGAAAGCCGTCATATGAGGCAGATCGAAAGCGACTTCAGAGTTCAGCGTGGTGCCTGACGTAGGTATAACGTGAAAATACGGAGGAACGGTGTGCATTTCGCTAGTGACCGACGGGGATATTGCCACGAAGGAGACAATCGGCCTTACGTTGCTCGGACCTCGGATTGATTCGGACATCGCTAGGATAAATTTTAAGGCGACGTTTCTGTGCTCTCGTTGACTATCGGAACCCTCGAGATCTGCAGTAAAGCGTGTGCAATATATTTGGATACACAGTTTAGCGACGGAAATTGCGTGAGTCGTGCTTGGCAGTGTGCAATCGTGGTGTCGCTTCGTTCAAATGACCGAAGGCTCACTTTGGTTGTGCGGTGCACCGGAGAGCTGCCTTGCCGCTTGTAGTTCCCGTGCCGTGCTAAATGATACTGTGCTGCTTCCCTAACTGTTCCGGCGTAGACGTGCACTTTCACGGAGCACAGGTGTGCGACGTACCGAAGAGCTGCCCTCAAGCTGGTAGTTCCTATGCCATGCTTTAGGTGATGCTGTGCTGCTTCCGAAATTGTTCCGGCGTAAACGTGCACTTTCACGGAGCACAGGTGTTGCAGTTGGTATTGATTCCGCTGGTGTGTCGCACGTTTCGTCGACACCAAAGTTTTATCAACACTGGTCACGCGAATTGCAAGCTGTATGGACATTTCATCGCGCGTGTCACCTACCCAGTCCACCCGTTCACGCCGCTTTGCGACGGCAGTCTGCAGGGGCTTATTACCAGAAAGTGGTCCCACATCGATTTCAGTTCAGCTCGTCCACGGCAGCCGCCAGACCCCGAAGGAGAGGATTTATCCAGACAGAATGCCACTAAAGCAATGCAGCTTCTTTAGTGGTCAGGATATACTCTTTTCTGTCTGCTTTGTTGTATTGTGACGGATGCTTGCTCCAGTCCTATTTTCTATCAATATTTACTATTCTGGAAAGTTCCAGACCATGCTCAGCTGTCATTGTATGTTCTGGTGGAGGTGCTGCGCACTTGATCTATAGCCCTTCACTCTGTGTGGACCCTGGCGGCTCCTCAGCCGAGTTGCCCGATAAGAAGACACGGGTTGCACATTATCCCGAGTCTTAAACCCCGGCAAGCCGTGAACCAAGTCCTATCCCGATCCCGGCAGAAAAACAGCAAGACGAGAGAGTACCACAAGGACGAAACTCGGAAATACACCACGAAGAACTTGAAATCCAAGCCAGTCGCTGCTATCAGCAAAAACCACCGGAATTAGGTCTTTTGCCAGAAAAACCGAAGCGGACTAAGCCAACAATGACAAACCTGTAGCAGCAAACCACGTCCGCTCCCACCATCGTTTGCATGCCCGTTGCATCTCACACTCTGATGCACTTTCAAGCAAGGTGCGTAAAACATCGAGGGCTGGATTGAACAATATGTCCGTGTCGCCCGCCACAGTGGGTAGATGGACAACCAGCTCCTGCAGAACCTATACTTCTCGTGGAAGAAACTGCGAGGCACTGGTTTGAGAACCACGAATCCTCCTTGACGTCGTGGGAAGTTTGCAAGATGGAGCTGAAGTGCACGTTCATCAGTCAACATTGACGAGAGAGAGCCGAATTCCTGATTCTGTCCAGGACACAGCCCCAACGAGAGCGTCACCACCTTCGTGGAGGATGTTTTGATTCTGATCGAGCACCCACGCCAACCCTGATGCTACAGAAGACAAGAAGCTAAGAATCCCATGTCCCTCATGTGAGGGACAACACCTTCAGCAGCCTTGTCCGCAACCCCACGACAACAGTCGAAGGGTTCATATAAATGAGGCTTCCAACATTGAATGTACACTGCAGGCCCGAGCCTGTCCCTATCAACAACTCCCCAGCGTCTCGACACTCGAGTTGTCCAGCTGCAACTTCGACGCCAGGCATCCGTGACATCATCCGCAACGGTGTCCGGGAGGAGATAAGGAAGCTAGTTACTGCCATCAGTTGCCCGGGTTTTATTTTGCTGGCCGAGATTGTTTCAGAAGCAGTTCGACAGGCATTTCTACTTGAGACTTCTTTGAGTGAAGCGGCATCTGACGAACTGAGGGCGACTTATGCCACAAAGTCACAACGACCACCACCTGCTACCTGTTAGTATTGAATGCCAATTCAACGAGACACCCCAACGCCGAAGCATTCCCGACATCGGGAAGAACCAGTGTAGGTCCGCACTGAACAAAGTGCTCCGAGGAAAACGGAGGTATTGCGAATGGCCGACCGAAAACCACTCTGCTACCACTGCATGAGGCCGACCATGTCTACTGGAGGTGCCCGTACCAATGAATTGGCCTGCAAAGGTTCGTGCCGAATGGCCCTCGACCACATCTCGAGGAGCATCCGCGGAAGATTGAGGATTATCTTCGGCGGTCTTTTTCTCTGGTGTCGACATTACCCCGAAGCTCGTGATCTACTTCATCTGGACGGGAGGTAAGCACGACAAAGCAGGTGAGCGGCAATGCAAGGAGAGTTGATCTGGTGTCGGTTGTCGTCCAAGGACAATATTTAATAATTTGCTGACACTAATTGTATGTGTCCACGCCACGAAGCACACAATTTCCAACTTTGAGGGAGAATGCCGCTCAGTGACTTAAAGAAATAGAATGGTTGGTTGCTCTCAAAAGTGGACTGCAAGCATCACCAGACTTCACTTTGCCACATGAGACTTACACAAGTTGCAGTGGTCGCGGAATGCAGAATAAATCTCCATTACGAAATGAAAGTGAAGTGGCTTGGATAGCAAACAAACATTGTTGCCAGCTATCAAGTCAACGGTACAGCAAAAGGCACAGCCACATAACCAATACATGCCCGAGCTTGCTGCATTGATGCAGAAAACTACCAGGAAAATTTGCTGATTAGAAGCCAGCCCTGCAGCTTCAGTGCATCAGATGTCAGTGGCCGCATATGACGTATGATTAAAAGACGGCATCAGTCGGTCAAAGTTGCTACTCGACCAAACTGAACACCGACGTGCCAGGAGCGTCATCCCACCACAAGGTCCCCAGGTATTATGACTCAACGCCTGACAGGAGACTGTCGCAGAAAGAACTCGTTCTGGAACCATTAACTAAGAATCAATAATTATGTAATCCAGTGGAAATAAACATATTTGATACACTAACCAGATAAACATATTTCCGCTTGCCTTTACACCTCGAGAGTTTATACGCCAAGAATTGTGTTCACCGCACGCGCAGGTCCTTTTGAGGGCACTCGCATCTCTGACCCTTCAATAATAATTAATGGGACATACCAGACTGGCAGACTTGCTGCATTGGGCTGCACTCATTCCACTTCTCCTGAACATGTGGCACATCCGAAAACCAACTCCAGTGATGTGAAAATGTTATTTATTAATTTATTCCCTCCAGGGGCCTTCGTAGGCATTGCAGAGAGGATACTTCAAACTACACACATTATAATAACATTAAAGCACATTGATGTAACTTCTTAATTGCAAGAACAAACACACCTCTGAGCATATACTTTATTAGTATTTGTTGATGCATTGTTTTATAGCAGGACGCTTTTTATATGTATGACACAATAGACCCTTTGCAGAACCCCATCAAGCAACACAACTGTTACCATTTTTTCGGCGTAGAGCACACAAATGGGCCCCAGTTCATGTCAAATGCTAATGCAGAATTCGAGTCCAATAGGTGCCGAGCAGAGTTCAATGATGGCGGACATAACATTCTTGTCGAACAAATGGCCAAAGTATGAAAGCCTGGGGTAATTAGAGTAGTAGCTACTGTAATTCGTTTCATCCCGATTTGGCAAAGGCTATACTCTCGGTGAGCCAATATGCACGTTGGAGAGAGGCACATGACAACATGTCATTCAGAGTGCTCGTCTGCACAGATTTGTGACACACCTTCGCTCTGTCTCTCTGATTGGTTCGAGGGGGCTGTGGTGGTTGCCCTTTTCCAGGTTACAATGATTCGAAGTATAGGCAACCCACACTTTTCAAAAAGGTCTATTGAAGAGACCGAAAGGGATGGTCAACATTTTTCAACAAGACTGCTCTTCAAGCAAGGGATGAACACAAATATGAATCATCTTACCAGGTAATTAGAACAAGTAAATAAATGACCGACTAATATAATGCACTCTTGATGAAAAAAAGTATTGCTGCAATAAATCCTACGAAAGAGAAAAAGCTGCAGTTAATCTAGCATACACCAAAACAGTTGTTCTTATTGCAAGTCAAATAGCTTTGAAGCAGGTGCCTGCAACGATTTATTCATCCCCACACTCAATAAAACGTCATCCTCGTAGCTGAAAATAAGTGTGCACTTCGCACTCACCAAAAAAGGAAGAAAAGCGATCGAATGTAGAATCGTCGATTAGCACAAAGGGTTAAAGATCGCAGGAGCTTCCTCGCTAAAAGTTGCTATGGTTATTCGGTGACGCAGGGCTGAAACAACTTCCCCTAGGCCCTAACGCGACGTATACCTTTCGCATCGATTCTCAGACATTCCAATGTTCAAACAAAGCTAACAGAATGCAAACATTTTGTGCTAAAACCACTCAAAGTTTTATCGATCCTCGAAGAGATCCCGAATCCGAGCACCGGTACGGCGATACGGCTGATGCTGCCTCACAGGTGTTAATATCCAGATGATCCAGAGCGATCTTGCGCAAAAACGGTACAAAGTCTCATTCCTTCATATTTTCCCATTATACCGGCCTCAGCGAACACGAAAAAGCGCGAAATCGTCGGAAAGCAGCTGCACATCACGGCTGCCGCGCACCGAACAAACTCGCATCCGCCAGCTCTGGGCGCTGCCATCTTACCTGTGACGTCACGGCTCTTGGGAGGTCACGTGACAAGTGGTCACATTTGCGTAAAACATGGCGGCAACCGGGGGGGTGCCACTTCCGAACTTCCGGTTTATCACTCTAAGCCCCTCTACCTCATTGGAGCAACTGCAGGAACCGGAACTGGCCCGGACATCACGTGATCTTCTTAACGTAGTAAACAAAAACTATTTCACCCTTTATGATACTTGCAACAATTTTAAATATAATAAAATTAAAACTTGAGTATTTATTTATCACAAACCTCACGAAATATCTTCATTCTTTGGCACACTGGCACCACTTAGCGGTCGGTGAGAAAACTAAACGCTCGGCCGCGAAACGGCTTGAGTGGCCACTCTTTCCCTTGTGTAGATTACTCTATGCTATGCCGACTTCGACGCTCTGCTGTTATGTTTTGTCTCCCTTTTATTTTCTATTGGGCACAAGTTCGCCCCATTAAACGTTTAGTTGCTTTAGTTATTATCGCCTCATCACTTGTCATTCGTGATATTTTGGCGGAGGTGCGGGTTAACAAAAACTGCAGACGCCCCCGATTCTTGGCCATTTCGACCAGTTTGCTGAAACCGAGATCCACACCGACGCCAGTAACACCGGACTGGGTGCGGTACTAGTTTAAGTGCAGGACGGAGCAGAGCGAGTTATCGCATACGCAAGTCGGACGCTGTCTAACGCGGAGAGGAACTATTCAACGACTGAGAAGGAGTGCCTCGCTGTCGTATGGGCAATAACAAAGTTTCGCCCATATTTGTATGGAAGACTTTTTCGCGTGGTCACAGACCACCACTCGCTCTGCTGGCTGGCGAATCTGAAGGACCCGTTAATACTGCAGATTGGGCGAGTTGGTAAGGCATCATTACGAACCAGCGCACAAGTAGACAGTTATTCAAAATTTAAACACACAAAAAAATACACTCACACAGCACTGAACTATCAACCCCCTTCCCCCCCCCCCCTGGTTTGTATTTCAAACTTCCTCTTCTTCGACCCCAAGGAATAGGTTGCCAAGGAAGAAAAGGGGAAAGACAAGGCAAAGGGGGGAGGGCGAAAGAAAAAGAAAAGGAAAACAGATGAATAGAAGACAAAGAAAAGGAAAATAAAGGAGAATAATGCTATTACAACAGAGTCCAAGAGTTACAAAAATTACAAGAATAATTACAAAATTAATCACGAACAGGTATAAACCAGGTGATATGCTGGCCTACAGTCGACTATATTCTCGGCATAAATAGTTCGATTGCTGCAAAACGTCCAAGAGTTACAAAAATTAGTTGTTAAATAATATCAGATGTAAACAAAAACCAGTGGTTATACTGGCTTACTGTCTTAAACACCTTCTGTCTAAATAATGCAGTTCTTTCTCCGATAAAGCTAAGGACGGAGTGCTAACGCACTGGGCTTCCCGTCTTGCAATGTTCTCCGCTTCTATAATTTCTCGGGTGAGCTGGTTTTTACTCCCGCCTAACACAGCACAGTTGTCCAGTCGCGCAAAACAGCCACAATCCCTACAGTGAATACCTACGTGACCGGAGTTGGTATTGGCAATGTTGTTGTTGTGCTCTCGCAGGCGGTCGTTTAAACACCGCCCCGTCTGTCCAATGTACTCGTTTCCACGGGAAAGGGGAAACGAATATACTACCCCTTCAACACATGGGACAAAGTTGGATCTGTGTTTCTTTGCGCAGCTGACGGTGCTGATTGAGGAGGTGTTTACTTTTTTGCAGATGCTGTGAAGTTTTTGTGGTGCTGAGAACACTACATTCACATTTACTCTGTTTGCTATTTTCTTTAGACCATGCGATACATTATGCATATGTGGCACGACTACCGGTCTGGTTGTCCTGTCTCAGGGTATTTGTGCGGCGCTACCGAGCTTGATTTCTCTGAGGATAACCTCGGTAACCGACGCCAATATGGGTAGAGGATATCCAGCGTACCTTATCCTTGATACTTGTACGTCGAAGCTCGTCTGCATTGAATGTAAGCATGACCTGCTAATAGAGTTCTTAAGGCATGACCTCACTATACCTCTTTTTACAAGCTTGGAATGTGCAGAGTTGAATGGTAGAAGAGACTTCCTTCCCCTGGGCTCATAGGACCAACAGATGTGATATGGTGGCACATACAGTTGAAGATCCAGGAATCGTAATGATCTTTCGACCGGCAGTTCGTAGGTGAGCTCCAGAGGATTCATACAGTTCTTAAAATTGTAGAGGACTTCTTCCACCATGGCTGTGAAGTTCGTGTCAACTATAGCTAGGAAGATTAAAAAATCATCTACATATCTACATACTTTCACTGCTTTTGATATATCCAATATTCGTTGTAGACTCCTGTCTTGATGTGCAAGAAATATGTCACTAAGGACTGGAGCAATGCTGGATCCTATGCATACTCCCGTCTTTTGTAGGTAGGCATTTCCATCCCAAGCTGCGAAGGTAGACTTCAAATAGGTCTTCAGTAAGTCCAGAAACTAACTTTGGGACAGACCCGCCGCGTTCATAATGGGTATGACGCCAAAGGCGTCAGTGCTTTCTTCAACACATTTTAGGAGACGTTCTTGGAGTAAGGAATAATATAGGTCCTTGATATCGATGGAAAATATCTTCAGCTCTTCCTTACGATGTCCTTCTAGAAAGCTGAAGACCTCGTAGGAGCTTCGAACCCGGTAGGGATCGTCAATCTTTAGCAGATTTAGCCTCTCCTGAAGGAATATTGCCACCGATTTTTGCCAAGTTCCTCTTTCTGAGACAATGACTCTAAGAGGACATCCTGGTTTGTGGGTTTTGGCGCTGAAGAATAATTCAAGGTTTTGATTTCTGCTGCGATCAATAGAAGAGCAGAGCTTTTTCAATTCGAGTGACTGACACAATTTTCTTGCCTCTCTTTTAATCTTGTTCAATGCGACCTCTTTGTGGCTGTTGAAGACTGAGGCGCTGGCTTCAAACGCCTTAGCACCGTACGTTTCTTCGTTCATGACCACAAAACCACCTTCTTTATCGGCTGGCATAAGAAAGAGCGAGTTTTTTTTTTTTAAGTAAGTCTCTACTTTCTTGATGGAAAGAGGTGAGAATGACGGTTTGTATCGAACAAGAAAGTCCACTCCTTCTGAAGTGCATCTATCGACCTCAGACTCCGGAGAGCGACTCGACACTTGTCTGACGATGGAAAGGTTCTCCGATGCTGACAGCTTAGGTTCTACTGCAAACTTTGGTCCAAGATTGAAAACATCCCTCACATCTTCTGGCAGATGGATGTTGCTGCCGATCGTGTGGACTGGGTTGCTCGAAGCACACTCTTTCTTTGGTATACTTGCTCTGAGGTGCCTTAAGGTGAGCCACCATAAACATTCTGTCGTTCTTTCACTTAAGGAGGCGTAATCTCTCCATTTTCTTTTGCCTAAGTAAGGAGGAACGTTCACATTCAACTGTATGTAGAGTTTGTTTTGTGTAGTGTCGTGCCTGTCGATGCCATTCAGACTGGAGAATCTTGCAAATCCTCTTACCGTGGCCGACTGATGTCGCGAAGCCTCCAAAGAGGGGCCAGATTTCCGGTGGCAACATCTGTAGTCGAACGCAGTACCCGAAGGAGCGTGCTTGGCAGATGGATATGGCGATCACAGTGACCAGCTCCTCTGGGGTCAACGGAAGGTGCTTAAAAGGGCCCGATGTATTAGAGATTTAACCTGTTAATACTGCAGATTGGGCGAGTTGGTAAGGCATCATTACGAGCCAGCGCACAAGTAGACAGTTATTCAAAATCCAAACACACAAAAAAATAATATCAGATGTAAACAAAAACCACTGGTTTTTGTTTACATCTGATATTATTTAACAACTAATTTTTGTAACTCTTGGACTTTTTGCATCACTCAAACTATTTATGCCGAGAATATAGTCGACAGTAGGCCAGCATATCACCTGGTTTATACATGTTCGTGATTAATTTTGTAATTATTTTTGTAATTTTGTAACTCTTGGACTCTGTTGTAATAGTATTATTCTCCTTTATTTTCCTTTTCTTTGTCTTCTATTCATCTGTTTTCCTTTTCTTTTTCTTTCGCCTTCCCCCCTTTGCCTTGTCTTTCCCCTTTTCTTCCTTGGCAAATAGGAAGAGGTTGATAGTTCAGCGCTTGCGAGTTGGGGTTGATAGTTCAGCGCTGTGTGAGTGCATTTTTTTGTGTGTTTGGATTTTGAATAACTGTCTACTTTTGCGCCGGTTCGTACTGAAGGACCCCTCCGGACGCCTCGCCCGGTGGAGCCTACGACCGCAGGAGTTCGACATGACCGTATATACAAGTCCGGCCGGAAGCACATCGACGCCGACTGCCTGTCAAGGGCCCCAGTCGAGGCCGGACCTGCCTGCACCAAAGAGGACGACGATGAGTGTTTCCTCGGCGCTCTGGATGTCAGCGACATGGAAGCACTCTAACGAGATGACCCTGACCTGCGAGCACTCATCGAGCACCTAGAGGGACAAGGAAGCGCCGTTCCCCGCGGTTTCGTACGAACGCTGCCAACCTTCTTCCATTCGACAAGGTGTGCTCTACGAGGAGAACTTCAGCGTCAACAACACGGCGTGACTGTTGGTGATCCCTTCCAGTCTTCGAAAATAATTATTTCAAGCCTGTTACGATGACCCGACGGTGGGACACCTTGGTTACAGCAGGGCTCTTGCAAGGATACGCGAAAAGTACTACTGGCCCAAGCTCGCGAAGACAGTGCACCACTACACCCGATCTTGCCAAGAGTGTCAACGACGGAAGAAGCCACCGATGAGACCGGCAGGACTTCTTCAGCCTATTGCGCCGCCATCTGCCCTATTCCAGCAAATCGGTATGGATTTACTCGGGCCTTTCCCACCGTCGACGCAAGGAAACCGATGGATCATCGTCGCGACCGATTATCTCACGCGGTACGCCAAGACAAAAGCCCTTCCATGAGGAACAGCTGTTGAAGTCGCGAAGTTTTTCATCGAGTCCATCGTCCTCCGGCGCGGCGCTCGCGAAGTCCTTATCTCAGACCATGGATCATCATTCATTGAACAGCTGACGGAAGAAGTCCTTCGTCTGAGCCACACCAGCCATCGCCGCACCATGGCGTACTACCCGCAGACCAACGGGCTCACGGAGAGACTCAACATGACCATCGCCGACATGATCTCCATGTACGTCGACGTGGAGCACAAGACATGGGACGAGGTGTTGCCGTACGTCACATCTGCCTAAAACACGGCCGTGCAAGAGAAAACCGGAGTGACAACCTTTCAACTGGTGCATGGGCGCAAGGTAACGGCAATGCTGGACGCTATGTTACCCCACGAACCGGCTGTCGACGCAAGCGACGACGCCCAGGCGGTTGCCCAAAGGGCAGAAGAAGTGCGTCAGCTCGCCAGACTCCGGATTAAGGCTCAACAACATGTCGACACTGGCCGCTACAACCTTCGTCGTCGGGACGTCCACTTCCAGCCCGGAGACAGGGTATGGTTGTGGACACCGATTCGCCGCCGCGGTCTCAGCGAGAAACTCCTGAAATGTTACTTTGGACCCTACAAAGTGCTTCGTCGACTCGGGGATCGGAACTGCGAGGTGATGCCCGACGGAATACGGACTTCGTCACGCCGCCCTCCACGAACGGAAGTCGTCCACGTCGTGCGACTGAAGCCGTACTACGCTCGATAGGACTGTGGACCTTATATATTCCAAATGACTTTTTACTTTACCGTTCTCTTTATTTGCATTGTTTTGTTTTTGGGTTGTATCGGGACGATACACTTTTTAAAGAGGGGAGTAATGCCGCGCGCGCAGCTGGCCAAGTAGGCAGCGCGCGCGTGGCCTAACGGTTATCGCGCTTGCCTTCCGCGCAGAAGGCCAGGGTTCGATTCCTGGCCGCGGCTACACATTTTTGTTGAGACTGTAATGTTCTTGTGAATTCGAAAACCGTCTTGCTGGTTCGAGGTTAGGATGTTCTACGCGCCGAACCTTCTACTCCGAACGATCCAGAGACCCACAAGGGTACATAAGGGATTCCGCAAGGCGAGCGGGGTCAGTTTCGCTCCAGCATTCGAGTCTACTCCTACGCCGACTTCGACGCTCGCGACGCTCTCCTGTTATGTTTTGTCTCCCTTTTATTTTCTTTTGGGCAAAAGTTCGCCCCATTAAACGTTTAGTTCCTTTAGTTATTATCGCCTCATCACTTGTCATTCGTGACAATATTATAAGTGACAGAAATTCGAACAAGTAAGTTTTGTAAACAAAATTATAAAAAAAAATTCCAAATTCTCTCTGGTCCACTCTTGTATCTATTTTTTTAATCATAACACTGACGAGGAAGTAAAAGATGCAAATAAATCAAAGGGCTGCAGCTCCCACCTACCCGCCTGAGGGGTGGCTTCCACATGTCGAGTTAAATTCGTTCATACCTTCACCCAGGGTTAATGATTATGAAAGGCTATAAGATGATTTGAAAATTTAGTTGCTTTCCAAAAGCCTATGACTTCCAAAATGAAGTGCAACTGGTTTTCATTAGAAAATGTAGCTGAAAACTTTTTTTGATTATAGTACTGCAATACCTGAGACTGTGTTACGAAAAAATGAAGGAACTTTGAAGTCTAAGGAAACGTCAGCAGTAGGAGAACGTCTGAAACTTCTAGGTGTTTGAGACGTTTTCTTAGAGTTTTATTTACTTCGACTTGAAAGTATTTCATATTTCCCCAGAAGAATCTCGAGTGTTGCGATATAATTAATTACCGTATTTTCCGGACTGTAGTCCGCGTACTATACATGTTTAAACGTTGAAAATGTATCCCATGCGGGCTATCTACGGGTGCGGACTACACAAAGCTTTGTTTTTTCTACATCGTTCACTGCGACATGACAAGAAGGATTTTATGAATAATGAAGTATAGTATTGCTGGTTTATGTATGATACAAGCTTCTTTCTGAGCTATTCAGGAGGCATTTGTCAAGGTGTGGTGTATGTGATAATGTTTACGTTTGGACTATGCACCGAGTGCGGAATATCTAAGCAAAAACTTCTATTTTTTAACTCAACTCTGCCCCTGCGGGTGCGGCTGGGAATACCGGAAAATACGGTATTCCCAGCTCACCTGCACACTCATTGCTTATTAAATGATTTAATTAATTGTAGCACTGCCTTATATTAATATTGTTACTATGGTGAAAATAACGCGTTATCGACCTGTATGCTTAACGCATCTCAATTTCCGTTCCCTTCTTTTTCTTATAGTAAGGTGATTACTGCGTAAGGGTACTGCCCCCTGACCCTACCGGTTGCAGAGAGACGGCAGTGGACACGCGAAACATTTGCTTTGGTGTAGCTCAGTTCACTGCTGAGCAACGTACGGTCGCAACAGGGTCTGGACGCCACCACGACAGATGTGGTCGTGGAGGTTCGAATTCTTTGCCGGCGCCTCCCGAACCCACCACCACGATCGTCATCGCCTACTATTAAGAAAATATTATTGAAGTTCCCATCTTCGATAATTTTAGGGGGAGCTTTTCGTTGTTTGAGGTGAGGACGCAAGTGTTGCGGATGAGATACGTTGTGTAAAGAATAGATAGTAGATACGGGGGAGAGCAGGAAGTAGATACGGTGTGTGGAGGGTGTGGATAGGAAGAGGAGACTGCTGTGCACTTGATACTTTACTGTAAAGGACATCACCTTGTACGAGCTGAAGAGGTGACTAATTGAACAAACGCACTGGAATTCAGGGGTGGTAGGAGTAAAATAGACACGGGGAAGGTGGAGATAACCAAAAAGAGATTATCTGACTGGTGGCACAGGTCGAGGGAAGAATGAATATTTTCTTATTCCCTTCTTTGCACCCGGTTGCATAGAGGCGCCTTCGTCCTATGGATCGTAGCTTTTAAGGATAAATCTCTAGATATATATAATTTCATGTTAGATAAACGCTACAAAAAAGCAAAAACCTACTGGCTAGGTAACGTAAGACGCCGCCCGATTTGGAGAGTCCAGTCTCATCTATCCATTGGCAGCAAGTTACTCTAGGCGTTTTGCTACCACTTTGTAGACATTTTGGTAGGTATTACATAATAAACACACCTGTTGGAGGTTCCTGCGACGCACCATATTAGTGCTACTTATTCTAAATTTTTTTCAATATTTCTTCGCTTGGTGATAATGGCGCTGCCTCTAATCCCTCCTTTCAGGACACTGTTGGCAAGAGTATGAGCTTTTGCACATATCCTACTGAAGGGTTAGCTAGAAACATAAATGTCCCATTACTTATTGGCAGGGTTTCTTTATTAGGCTGTTTTTTTGCAGTGCTGAATTATGACTTCTTAAGAAGCATGACTCCAACAAGCAAACTGTTGTTCACCATTGGGCCACAAAATCCACAGGATCCCCGGAACCTAGCTAATCTGAGAGACGTCATACTGCACCCGGACTTTCAAAGCACTGCCTCGTATCTCTACAACGATATGGGTGTGCGTGGATTTGGGATCCTAAACTTCAAGTACGGCTCATATGGTCAGAATCTCGTTTATAAACTCGACCAGATCGTCGATCTTTACCAGGTATGTACGTATTGGGTTATGATAATTTTACTCGCTCACGCTAGAGAAGGCGGATATAACTGACAGTGGAGATACACAGTAGAGGGCAGCAAGATTTGAAGGAGTGCTAGTTTAACTAAAAAGCGATGTCAGTTGCCAGCCAGGTGGAACGAACTTGTTATCTTAAAAATTTAGTGAAACATTGTTGGTTATTTGATTAAGACACGCACGTTTTTATCACTCTGTGACAAAGTCCCATTCTCTTACGAATATAAGTCATCAATGCAGTCCCTACCAAAAAAATAACCGTTTGAAATTTGAACGAGTTGTAGGGGGGTTCACCTCTTCAGGTCATATGGTATTTTGGGACACGGGTGTACCCGCTTGATACAGGTGACTGTTAGATACCGAAGCTCGTTTGATATGGGTATCCGTTTGATACCGGCGCCCATTTTATTCGGGCACCCCTTTGATATCGGTACGCCGTTCATTCGGTACCCTTTGAAGAGGGTATTCGGGAATGGCGGTAAATTCTTCGTTATAAACAAACGAGTACCGTTTGATATAGGTCTGCAGATCACTGGCAAACTACAAGCCTGCGACGTTTTATTCGGTAGTGTAGCTTGCTTAGGAAAATGCACTGCAGAGGTCCATTCGTTTCAATTTGACAACCATGCATAAGCAGATATACAAAAAACGTAAAGGTAAAAGTGCCCGTACATAAGGGCTTCATTGTACAAGATTTATTTCAGCAGCCAGTTTGCCATGTAGACAACTGGCATCGTTTTGGTTTGAATTTTGGAGTTAATGTCAACTGATATGGCGGGATCGAATGCCTGCTGTATCCACTGTCCAAAATATGAAAAGTAAGCGCACGGACGTAAAAAATGAAGGAACACCCGAGGTGTTTATTGCTCCGATAACTTACAATAATTATACCACTATACTCAATTTCATATATTGACACGAATGAAAAGTGACGAGGCGACGAAAACAGAGGTAAACTAAACAATTAGTGGGGCGAACTTGTTGTCCAAACCGCAGGATCGAGCGCTGGGGCGAGACTCAGTCCGGTTCGCCACGCGGCGTCCCTTATGTACATGCGTGAGCTTCTGGAATAAACGGTGTGGAATGTTCGACGCGTAGAACATTCGGACCTCGAGCACGCCAACATGATTCTCGAATATACCAGAAAACTAAATTCCAGGAATAACAAAAGATGCGGCGCTCCCAGGAATCGAACCCTGGCTTTTCGCGTGGGAGGCAGGCGCGATAACCGTTAGGCCACGCGCGTGCTGCCTACCTGGCCAGCTGCGCGCGCGGCATTACTCACCCCTTTAAAAAGTGCATTGCCGCCGATGCAGCACGAAATAATACGAAGGAAACAGAAATAACGGTAAACTAAAGAGTCATTTCGAACACATAAGGTCCACAGTCCTATCGAGCGTAGTATGGCTTCATGCGCACGACGTGGACGACTTCTGGTCGTGGAGGGCGGCGTGATGAAGTCTCTGTTCCGTCGGGCATTACCTCGTAGTTCAGATCCCCGAGTCGACGAAGCAATTTGTGGAATTCAAAGTAGCGCTTCAGTAGTTCCTCGCTGAGACCACGGCGGCGGATCGGTGTCCACACCCACACCCGGTCTCCGGGTTGAAAGTGGACGTCCCGGCGACGAAGGTTATAGCGGCGTGCGTCGACTCGCTGTTGGTCATGAATCTTGATTCTTGCCAGTTGGCGAGGCTCTTCTGCGCGTTGCGAGATCAGTTGAGCATCGTCGTTGCCATCGTCCGCCGGCACGTGAGGCAGCATGGCGTCGAGCATTGTGGTAACCGTCCGGCCGTGTACCAGTTGGAACGGCGTCATTCCCGCGGTTTCTGTCACCGCTGTGTTGTACGCAAACGTGACGTAGGGCAACACCTCGTCCCATGTTTTGTGCTCTACGTCGACGTACATAGAGATCATGTCGGCGATCGTCTCGTTGAGCCGCTCCGTTAGCCCGTTGGTCTGCGGGTGATAAGCGGTTGTTTGTCAATGGCTGGTATGAGTGAGCCGAAGAACTTCTTGAGTCAGCTGTGCCATGAATGATGACCCACGATCTGTGATCAGCACTTCAGGTGCGCCGTGTCGAAGGAGAATAGACTCGACAAAAACTTGGCGACTTCTACAGCTGTTCCCGATGGCAGGGCTTTTGTCTCGGCGTATCATGTAAGATAATCGGTTGCGACGATAATCCACCGATTTTTTTGCGTCGATGTTGGGAACGGCCCAAGTAAATCCATTCCGACCTGCTCGAAGGGCGTAGTCGGTGCAGGTATCGGCTGCAGAAGTCCTGCTGGCTTCGTCAGGGGCTTGTTACGTCGCTGGTACTTATGGCACGACCGTGTGTACAGGTGGACTGTTTTCGAGAGTCTCGACCAGTAGTACTTGTCACGAATCCGGGCGAGCGTCCTGCTGTAGCCAAGGTGTCCAGCCGTCGGGTCGTCATGGCATGCTTGAAAGATTTCTTCTCGCAGACTGGCCGGAACAACCAGCAGCCAGGCAGGGTTGCTCGGTCCGAAGTTCTTATTGAAGAGCGCACCTCGCCGAAGAACAAAGCTTGGCAAGTCTCGGGCCAAGACTCGCGGAACTGAGCTTCCTTGACCTTCGAAGTGGTCGATCACGGCGCGAAGTTCGGGGTCGTCTCGTTGAAGTGCTCCCATGTCGGTATCTGTAATTACTCCGAGAAAAAGGGCGTCATCATCGTCATCGATGCTGTCGAGAGGAGATTCGACTGGGGTCCTAGACAAGCAATCGGCGTCATTATGCTTGCGGCCAGACTTGTGAATAATGGTCACGTCGAATTCTTGCAGTCGAAGGCTCCAGCGAGCGAGGCGTCGTGACGGGTCCTTGAGGTTGGCGAGCCAACAGAGAGCGCGGTGGTCCGTGACAACGCGGAACGGGATCCCGTACATGTATGGGCGGAACTTGGCTAACGGCCAGACGACAGCGAGGTGTTCCTTGTGGTTTGTCGAGTAATTTTTCTTCTCCTTGGACAGTGCCCGGCTTGCGTAAGGGATCACCCTCTCTGCTCCATCTTGTCTTTGGACGAGCACCGCACGTAGCCCGGCGTTGCTGGCGTCTGTGTGAACTTCCGTTTCCGCTGATGAATCGAAGTGTCCGAGGGTAGGGGGCGACTGGAGTCATTCCTTCAGTTCGGTGAACGCTTGTTCTTGGTCCTCCCCCCACTGGAAGTTCAGTGTGTCCGTCTTGGAGCTCCGCGACGCCTCTTGCGATCCCGATCCCTGTTCCTAGAAGCAACTGGAGGCTTCCTTCGAGCAAAACGTCCCCGCAGAAAGTCTCATCAACCCCGACGGGTACGAGAACACTTGACCGCGGTGGTAGGTTCACGTGGTTTGCGAGGACTTGTACCGCGGATGACGTCGCTTTGGGTTCCTGCGGTGGTGGAGCAGGTTTTCGTAGCGTCAGCCGGTTTTCTCCGAGGTCGATGACGGCGTCATACTCGCAGAGAAAGTCCATTCCGAGGATAACGTCCCTCGAACAGTCTTGCAGAACGACGAACTTGACAGGGCACGTCTCACCGTGGATCTCGACGCGAGCTGTGCATCTCCCAACCGGCGTGATGAGGTGCCCTCCGGCGGTTCGCATTTGAGGTCCATCCCACGGCGTCATGACTTTTCGAAGGCGGCGGGAGAGCCTCCCACTCAAGACTGAGTAGTCTGCTCCGGTGTCCACGAGCGCTGACGCGTCGTGGCCGTCGATGACGACGTTTAGGTTATTGGACACCGCTGCAGGGGCGTCGTTTCGGTCTCTGGTAGCGTTCGAGTGGGGGCCCTCTGACGTTCGTGGAGGATCTTGGCGTCGGTCGTCTTCGGCAACTCCACCTCCAGGGGTTGCCGCGCCTAGTTTCCCCGGCGAGGAGCCAGGGGTGACAGGCTTTCACGTCGGGGTCGGTGCATCGGTGAAGCTGGACGTCGTGGCGACGGCGACCGGAACTCTCGGCGGGACGCAGGCTCAGGTAACTGAGGTCGTCGCAGGTACTCGCCGATCTCCCGAGGGCGTTCACCATACCGGGGGCGCGGGTCGTTTGGGTGGAATCCGCGCAGCCCGAGTCGTCGGTATGGGTATCGGCGGTACACGTGATTGGCTTCCCCGCAGTGGTAGCAGACCGAGCGTCGGTCGGCCGCCCGCCAGACGTCGGTCTTCCTAGGCGAGGGTTGCTCCGGGTGGACGTCCTAGACTTGTCCTTCCTGGCGTCGAGGATACTGTGGCATCGGAGGGTCTCGTCGGGGTGGCGCCATGGCGTGGCGGTTAGCTTGCGGCGGTCGTCGGGCCATGGCGGCGTAGCTCAAAGTCGGCTCCTCTGGCGTCGTCGTGTTGATTGGAACCTCAGGTTGGAAGGCTCGGTGAACTTCCTCCCGGACGACCACGGCGAGCGACAGTGAGGACGGGCGATACGCAGCGGGAAGTATCTTGCGGAGTTCTTCGCGGACGACTTTACGGACAATCTCTCGAAGGCTGTCGGCACCGCTGGTATTCAGGTCCAGAAGGGAAGCAGCGGCAGTTGGAGCAGCAGGCGCGCCGACGATTCGGTGGTAGTGGCTTGCTCGGGCCGTCAGTGCGCGCTCGATGTTGGTGGCTTCATTCACAAAAGCATCGACGGTCGTCGGGGAGTTGCGGACCAGGCCTTCGAAAATTTCTGCGTTGACGCCACGCATGAGGACTCGAAGTTTCTTTTCCTCCGCGGCCTCCGGATCCGCTCGGGCACTCAGCCGCAGGACATCCCCAACAAAGCTGGTCACGCTTTCATTGGGGCCCTGCACCCTTTTTTGAAGTAGGTCCTCTGCTCGCTGGCGACGGTGGTGGTTAAGGAACGTCCGCTTCGGTTCGGCGACGCAGGACTCCCATGTAGTGAATGAGGCTTCGCGGTTTTCAAACCAGTGCCTCGAGGTGCCCTCCAGCGAGAAGTACAGGTTCTGGAGGCGCTGCTCATCCGTCCATCCGTTGTGGCGAGCTACACGTTCATAATGCTGCAGCCAGTCTTTGACATCCTCGTAGGCCTCGCCGTGAAAGGGCGTCGGAGTGCGGGGAATGACGGGCAGGATGACGACGGGTGCGGTGGTCATGGTAGGTATTTTCTTCCTCCGGTTCTCGGGCAAGAGACCCAATTCGGGGGACTGACCTCTGGTCCGACGGCTTCTTCGGGCTTCGGCGTCTTCAGCGAAGGGTAGCCTTCCGGGGCTGAGCACCTCACTCGGGCGGGGTGTCTTTGGAGGGGTACGCTTTACGGGCATAGGATGGTATCCCACACCTCCACCAAAATGTGACGAATGACAAGTGATGAGGCGACGAAAACAGAAGTAAACTAAACGTTTAATGAGGCGAACTTGTGCCCAAATTAATCAAAAAGGAAAAGGAAACAGAAGAAAGCAGGAGAGCGTCGCGGGCGTCGATGTCGGCGAAACAGCAGGATCGAGCGCTGGGGCAAGACTCAGTCCGGTTCGCCACGCGGCGCCCCTTATGTACAGTGCTAATCACACTTGTCTATAACGCGCGAGCGGGCGGCTTTCTCCGGGGAGCGCTAGACTATTGGCATTCGCGGAAACCAAGCTGGTCACGCGGCACAACATGGAACGACCCACTCGAGGGATGTCCTGCCCGCTCTATCAGCTGGCGGCGAACGCGGAAGGCTGCTCGCACGCTTTTTACAAACATCATTGCTCGAACAATATAAAACTAAAGCGTGAAGGCGTATCAACGATGTCGTCATCAAAAAACAAAAATATATTATAAAGCACTTTACTTTAATCGCTTATCAAGTGGATAGAGTGGGCAGGACACCCCTCGAGTGGACCGTTCCATGTTGCGCCACTTGACTAGCTTAGTTTCCGCGAATGCCACCAGTCCCGCGCTTTTCGGAGAAAGCCGCACGCTCGCGCGTTATAGACCGTTCCATTAGGGTCATAGCAGAGAGGGTAAAAGAGAAAAAAATGCACTCCCCCTCTCACCCCGAATGTCGTCCGCTCCGCCGAGTGGGCTGTAGCTAGCGTCCGGTTGGCGTGCAAACTCTGTTTAAAATCGCGTCATTTTGGAAATTTCAAGCGCAGATGCGCAGATTTCGGCATGCCAATTGTCGTGTAATATTATGCTAGATAAAACGACTCACAGGGTCCAATTGCGCTGTTACCAGCGTGCAAATATAAAAAAAGAAAAATAGAGAAAACTGTGCCAGATTGGCCAGTCTCTTTGGCAAAAAGTAAATCTGGTTGCTGTACCTTTTTCACTATACAAAAGTTCGTACTGGTGTAGGCCTTTAGCGACCATGAGTGGAAGTCTGAAATAATAAATAAAACGTGCTCTCCTGCCGCAATACAAGCAGTAGTTGAGGGTAGTACTGCCGGCTGACTCAACTGCTATTTAAGTAACGAAAAAAAGATATTCTAGTTGATCATTTAGCAAAATAGAACAACAGAGAGCTATAGGCTGATTGTGGAGTAGCCACAACTATTCTAAGAACGCGAACCACTTCACAATGGCAGCCACAAGCGAGAGTTCGATGTTCTGTACAGCCCGCCGATACAGTCCAAAGATGGAGAACGGCAACCTTCCGGTTTGTCGTCTGCTAGCGGAGTCGGGCGCGTGCCCTCTCTCTCGTTTTACCCCGCCGAACCCGCTGAACTTCCCGGATGTGTGGAGAGGGCGCTGCGGTCGAAGAAAATGGTGCCGCCCAGAGAGCGCTAAATTGAATGGTCAATAGACAAGTGTGATTAGCACTGTACATGCGTGAGCTTCTGGAATAATCGGCATAGAATGTTCGACGCGTAGACCATTCAGTCCTCGAACACGCCCAACATGATTCTCGAATCTACCAGAAAACTAAATTGCAGGAATAACAAAAGATGCGGCGCTCCCAGGAATCTAACCCTGGCTTTTCGCGTGGGAGGCAGGCGCGATAACCGTTAGGCCACGCGCGCGCTGCTTACTTGGCCAGCTGCGCACGCGGCAATATTACAGTCTGCGACGTTTCCTTCGGTAGTGTAGCTTGCTTAGGAAAATGCACTGCAGAAGTCCATTCGTTTCAATTTGACAACCATGCATGAGCAGATATACAAAAAACGTAATTGTAAAAGTGCCTGTACATATCGAACTCTACGAGCCATTGGAGCCAATCCAAAACCGTGTTTCTGTTACGCTGTTCCCTTGGGAAGGGAACAGCGAAGCTTAGTCGTGCGATGTTTACAACGCTGAATTGAGTGGGATGGCTCGAAGCGTTCGCTTCGGCCCATCGTAACGCCAAACTGTAAGGTGACCAGAAAGGGAAACAGGGCTTGTTGGATAGCACTTTCCCGAGGGCCTGGTGGTGTCATCCGAATTCGGCCAAGGTTTACATTTGGCTGACCGCTCAATATGACTAAAAGGCCATTTCGGCCAGAACGCTTCAATTAGGCTAAATACCCAATCTTGCTGAATCTCCAGTTGGGCCAGAACGCTTCAATTTGGTTTCATTCCTAGTTAGGTCGTCTGCTTCAGTTTTGTTCAAGCATTTCAAAACGGCTGAATGTTTTTGAGTTGCAGCTTGTAGGCGCTTTAAATCCGCGCCAGATTAGAGCCGCTATTGCAGACATTCTCTTGTCCTATCGAGAGGCCGAGCCCCTGAGGCAGGCGCTGACGACGCAAATGCCTATGCTGGACAGAGGGACGCAGGAGCACCTGAAGTGGCAATAAACCGTCCTGCTGCTGTAATGATGAAGTGAAGCGAATGGAATAAGAGGCAGTAAAAACTGAAGGTCGGTTATGGCGGCGCCCGAGCCTGAGAGCGCCTATCGCTGGGATTGACTGAGATGTGCCCAATGTGCTCGGGCGACTGAACTGCCTTCATCATACATTAACATATCGATTTTAAATTACAGCTTCCTGCAGATTAAAGGGCTTTACGCCAGATAGTAGCATCAGTTGCGTGTCTCAAACTTCCAATCTTGTTTGTGTTGTTTGTCTGATTGAGCCTGCTGTGCACACACCACTCCTGACTTTAAATGAATTACAGCTATTCATAAATGGCCTGTTTTTCGTTTATGGCTGCCCTTCACCTCAAAACGGCAGGACGCCCAGTAGCTCGACTGTCCAAGGACTGCGTTTCAAAGAAGAAAGATAGGTAAATCAGTGAGACGAGAGAGCAAGGTTGCCTCATATAATTTCGGTTCTATAAAGAGGTTAGGAGGCGTCCGCCATTAATTGCGGTAGGTCCCCATGAACACTTTTTTCTATCTAGGCTGTCTACGTCAACTTTCCTCGCGGACGCGCCGGAAGCAGAAAATGTTTTCGAGTCATAAACGGTGAGGGCTTTTTTGGTGCTAAAATGGTCAGTGCCAAATTTTGTTTTCGTTCCCAATAAAACATGAACTTGAGTAATTTCAGCTGCATGGCGTCTGCTTTTGGTGTGAAAGGGCGGTAAGCCAAAGAGCCTAGTTTGAAGAGAGGGTTAATCTGAAACATGGGGAGAATTTGCTATTCAATTGCAGACGCGTACTGCGAAGATTGTTCGCAAGTGCGCTTTCGCTGGGTTGGCGCTTGAAGAAGCTTAGAAAGCGGGCGCAAAAAGCGGAGGTGCTTGCAAGTGATGAATGTGTTTTTCATCACTTCGGAGTTTGCATTGCAAACGCGGCTCATAAACAACGTGACCCCAGTCGAGCATTTCGAAACCGTTATACAGGCCCTAGCTTACGCTGTGGCCGCAGCCGCCATCTGGTGGTTGTTGCGGCAGTCAGAGTTTGTGTACATGGCAGACGGGCGCAGCAGGTACAAAAAAGAAAAAAGAAATCAGTTATTTTTTTTTCCTTACTTTTAATTCAGGTCAGTTTGTTCTCTGATATGTTGATTCGATGTTTTCACAGCCATCAGGCAGCTTTGAGGTAAATTGTAGTGCGATACGTTACAAAGTAAATTTATGCCGCCACTTTAGAAGCTTCCTCCAGATTCGTGATGGGCAGCACATCATTGGTTTCTAATATTCTTATGATTTTATTAAAAAATAAACACTTACGGAGCCAGCAAAATGGAAGGCAGTACATACAAACATTATCAATGTTGTTTCTTTGCGAAGTTATGATTTGAATGATAACCTAAACCTATCGTCATTTATATCAGTATAAATATAATAATTTCATCACTATTCAAATCATCTTGATGTTTATTTTGTAGTGTGCCTGTAACCAAAAACGACAGCTAACACAAACTAAGAGACAAGTCCCGAGCGCTTGTTTGTTCGAACGTCGTCAGAGGAACCGCGCTCTTGGGTTCGCACCCGTGGAACCGAGAACGTTCCCTGGCCGCGTACGGCGCCCCGAACCGATACCAGCTCGAAAGCAAGAACTAAGCCTGATGTCATTTCTAGTGGACTCCAGCCTCCCACATGTTTCAAAGACGGTGGAGCTCAACCAGTGTACACGGCGTGGCGGCATACTCGTGTATTTTGGCGTCAGAGCGGCGATAGCCCGGCGCGCGTCATGAAGATGTCGAGAAGCGCAATCATGCGCCCGGAGACGCTGCCATGACATCTTGAACGAGCAACGCGCGCCGCGGACGCTGGCTCCGATCTTGTCTATATCACGAATGACGTCAAAAGAAGGCCGGCTGAGGCTTTCTGTTCTGTGGAGTGTCCGTGGGACGCGCGTCTGACCGATTTCTTCAAAAATCTTTACCTCTGATGCATCGGGGTTCATTAAAGTAGCAGCAAAATACGACGCTAGGGACGGCATGCTGTGTTAGAATCTCTGTATTAAGTATCCCGAACGCCGCAAATCCGCACAAGACCTGCGTCGCACGATCCCGGGGTCAGTTGGTATTTGGGTGTCATATCAGGACGAATTGTTGCTGGTCAGCCTCTTCAGCGATATATCGTTATGTTCAAGAAGATAATAATCGGACGAAGATTATTATTGTAAAAACACTCTGAGAAAATATCACAGATGCTAATTTGAGCATAACTATAAGCGTACCTCTATATTCTAGGCTTCCTCAATGTTCTGTTTAGCGAGATACAGCTCGTTGTAGCACCTATATAGCACCCGATGTCTGCGACACGCTCTCACAGGGATATGTCATATGAAACGCAAGAAACAAAACAACGCTGTGGAGCAGTCAATATCAATATTTCGTGGACCCAGACGCCCTTTCATGTGTTCCAAAGTAAAAAAGTGAAAGCCGTTTACAACTCCCTGTGACGCCGAATTGGAGCGCAGCTCTTGAGGAGGAGGAGGGAAGGGTACTGAGGGGAGGGTAGACCCCTCCTCCTCCTCCTCCTTCTCATCCTCCCCTCATTCTTTAATATGCTCCGGGGGGTCACCTGACCTCGGGGGGGGGGGGGGTGGAGGGGGCATCACGTGACCTCGGGGAGGGGGCCACGTGACGGGGGGTCACGTGACCTGGGGGGTCACGTGGGAATCACCTTGGGTGTCACGTGGCCTTGAGAGGGGTCACGTGACCTTGGCGGTCACGTGACTTTGGGAGGGGTCACATGACCTTGGTTACGCCGACGGCGACGGCGACGGCGACGCCGCTCAAGCCGGAAACGGGCGCCTAAGAGCTGCGCTCTAAAAAAAAATAGAATAAAAAAAGCATTACAACTGCAAGTGTTTTCTCTGATTTCACAGCCATAAGACAAGCGTGCACACACAAAGCCATTGCACACTCCGTTTTGTGCTCAGTGTACAACGCTGCAAATGTTACGTAATCTAGTGTTTTCCGTCATCTATAGTCTCATTTTGCGGAGGTACACATGGACATAAATCACAACACCAGGTCGGACGCACGCATCAGCACTTTTGACAGTGTTGTGCGATCAGTATTGTGGGAGCGAGGGTTGGCCACCACCACCAAAGGCTGCTGCTGACCACCCAGCATAAAGAACGTCCGTGGCGCGCAAGCTTATAAAAGAGGGGGACACGCCCACAGAAGTGGGGACACGGACCGGCGGCACGGAGACGCGTAGGTCGAATGCCCGGCATTATTATACTTTATTACTAACAACCCTTTGATGTCACTTTAATAAAGGTAGTTTCTCGTTTTGGAAACCCCGGCTTCGTGTTGTTCCTCGCGGATGGGCATGCAGCAAGGCAACCCTACCACATGGCGCCCAACGTGGAGCCCGAACCCACGACCCTGAGATTAAGAGTCTCATGCTCTACCGACTGAGTTGCCGGCCCAGGGCGCTCTTCGGACGTCCTCCAGTGGCCACGCATTGAACCAAAACTCGAGCGCTTCCGGCTGCTTTGATTGGGCACTCTGTGCTCGTCCCGTGGAGGTCTTGGCGCCGGGATTGCCTCGGGGCCCTGCCAAGCACATGCGGGTTCGAAAGAGTTTGCGGCCAAAGGCGGTGGGAGATAGCTCTTCTGAGCGAGGAAGATCTCCTCTGTGCTGCGGGCATGCCGGGCTAGCTCTTCAACGGTCTCAAAGGTGCGGCCGTGTAGGCACACGTGGTACTTTGGGTGACATTGTCTGAGGACCCGAGCTATAATCTCCGACTCGAAGGCATTAGGTTGTGCCCTTCGTGTGAGTTCCTGCAATGCGCGAACATACTGAACCAGGCTTTCGTTCGGATGTTGCGTTCGGGACTCGAGTTCTCTCAAGATTTGTTACTCATAACCAGGTGGCAGGAACTCTGCTCGGAATCGCCGCTCGAACTCCGCTAGGCTGGTGAACATAGGTTGCAGCCTTAACCAGCACGCAGCACTAGACTTTAGAGCGAGTGGGAGTATTCGGCTTATCACGAGGGATTCCGAGGCGCCTGAGGCGGCTTTGTAGACGTCGAGCTCACCCAGCAGGTCGGCGATTGACTTGACGTCATTGTAGCCAGTGTACACTGGCACCGTCAGCTGGGGACGCAGCTCCGGCTCACGTGACTGCTGCACGGCGAGACGCTGTGTGACCGCATCACAGATGGCTGCCACCTTCACTAGCAATTCGGCCTGCTCCGTGATCCACGCTTGCTCCAGGCTTTTCGCCATCCTTCGTTTCGGACCGTAGTGTGGGAGACATGGCGGGAAAAAAAAAACAGAAACGCCAAGCAGACAAGAAAACGTGTGCGGCAACAGGCGGTATGCTCCACTCGAGCAGAAAAATAAACACGCCCCTAAAGCGATAAACACACCCCCGCGTGACTAAGCAATGTTTGAGGCTCTAATTCAACGAGCACTCGCGCTGTCGAGAATACCAGCATTACTTCGAAATGAAACACCGCAGTTGAAAAAAAAACTTACCGAGAGAAGAAACCCAGTCCCGTGTCGTTCTGACAGAGGGGCAGCAAAAACACTGCAAAAGTAAAAAAAAAACAAAAAAACGAAGTATAAAGCTTTCACTGTTACTGGGTAGTTTCGCGTTTTACTGTGTTTGTAAGCACATCTCAATGGTGCACGCTAAGGCGGTTTGAAGATCCGAAGGGCAGAGCCGATGTGCCGGCTTCATTGCTGGCAACAAGTAGGTCGCTGGCAGCTGGCTCCGAGCAGGCCGCTTGTTATCTTGCCGGCTTTCGAGGAGTCTCCAAGTGACGGCGAGGCCCGATCTACTTCAAGCGGTCGAGGCTTCAACGCTTTAGCTTCGCATCGTCTGGCGTTGCCGTTGCTGTGTTTGGAGAAGGCGCCAACTGGTCACGGTTGGTATTACAACTACAAATGCACCCAAACTTTTTACATCAGGACATCGGGAAGTTATAAATTAACGTAGCCAATTTAGGCGCCCCATAGCGCTTAATTCAGAGCTGACTCTAAATTAAAGTAACCACTAACAAAAAAAAATAGCAGTAATTGTGAGGTTTGAAGTCTCATAATGAATGAAATCAGTTATAAAACTTTAAACTTTTAATTTTCCCGCTAAATTTAGTGGCGAACGTATTTTCGTGTATAATCAGGTTGAAGTCACGCTACGTGACATCAATTTCCCCGCTAATATAGTGGGGAAACTGAATTGATGAATAGGCCACGTGAAATCAATTTTCCCGCCTAATTTAGCGGCGAAACTGGATTTGTGAATATGTCATGTGAAGTGAAATTTTCCACTACCATTAGCGGCGGAACTGATTTGTTCGATGTCCCGTGAGCTAAGATCACGTGACATAAAATTTCTCGCTAAATTTATCGAGAAGCTGAACTGGTGTATAGATCACGTGTAATCAGTTTGCTCGCTAAAGTTAGCGGGAAATGCACGGACAGACGGACGGGCGGGCGAACGGACAAAATCTCGGGATTGGGGGTGGTTTTAAAAGGGGTTTCATGTTTTAAAACCAATTTGTTCGCCAGTAACGATTCAAATGGTGAGAATTTCTTACCCTGGTACGCCATCTGACGTTTTGAGGGTCGTGGTTTGGAGTGGGTTGTGCGGGACCGCTTTCCTGAGTCCGCGGCGCAGTTTCTGTCGCGCTTTGTTGCTCCGTTCGTTCCTCGTTACGCCCACTTTCCTTCTTACACGAGGGAAAGAGTGGCGCGGTTCCAACAGCGGGCCGCTGGAGCGGGAGAGCAGGTGATCGAACGGCCGTGGCCGTACACGGCGACGTAAAACCGAGGCGCATTCACGACGCCGTTTGCACGAAACCGCCGACGCCCGGAAAGAACAAACTCGATCTCCGAAGTCATCAGCGTGCGGACTTTTCTGAGGTCGGAATTCCCGCCCTTTGCTACGTCAAAACCCTTGCATCATTAGTTCGCACCTTGGCTAGCCGCACAGGTTGTAAGGTCTGCGGAGCTTTCTTTTTAAGTACAAGCGATGCTTTCAGCGCAATCTCGAGTACGCTGTGACCAGCTCTATTACGTAAAACGGCCGTGGACTTACTTGAAGAACTTGTTCGTACAATTAAGTACTCAGCTTCGAAGGATATTCGCTTTTGTAAAACACAAATCTTGACTCTACAAGAAGACCTTCTTCGGCCAAATGAGATGTAAAGAGGCTAGGGTGATGCTCCTGCCGGATGGAAGCCTTTTTAATAGGACTGTGTGGACTTTCCCTGAGCAGGACACCATTGTTGGACCAACATCGACTGCCCAATGAAAAAACATTGGCTCTAATATTGGGCTAAAGTTGGTCTTCTCGAAAGCACTACACCATCCAATGTTGGACCATTAATTAATGCCTATGTTGGAGTACGATTCAACCAACAGTTAAACAAACATTGGGCCATCGATAATGGCATCGTTGGACCGCCTTTTCACCGACATGTAAGCCAACGTTGGGACACAATTCAACACATATCTAAGCCATCACTGGACCACTTCTCTTTGTGGGCCTTAAAATCAATATTGGCATCCAAATTTAATCATTGGCTTAGCCAATGTTGGCCCCTTGCCTTATGCTCTTGATATTTTACTTTCGGCATCCGATTTTCACCGCGTACTGTACTATAGTCGGCAGCCATTTTAGCGGGCATGTTACTGAACATTGTAAACACATCTGAGAAGAAAGCTGCTGTAGCATTCACAGTCGCAAATCTTAAGGCAACATTACCTGCAGGTAAATATAAAAGTATGCAATGCAAATTGTACCGTCAATACATTTTCTTGTATAAAGAGATATCGGCAAGCACCGCCGGTTCACGATAACGCTCTCTGTAAAGACTGGTTGTCACGTGGTACGGCCAGCATCAGTAAAATGCTTGCGCGCCTGTGCATTGGTTCATTCTCGCTCTGCTCTGCGAGGTAGCGATGAACACTTTTAATACTATGCCTCGCCCACCTACATACACTACAAGTGGCGACGAGATACCAAGAGGGCGGTGATTCCGCACGGGTCGAGGAAGGAGCTCATCCAATTCCTCTACGTGGGCTCTCGACTTTGCGCTGCTAAGGCTGCAAGAAGGTATGGCGACACCAGTCACGCAAGTGGTTCGCCGACTTGGTCACATGGAGCCATTTGATGACTCCACAAGTGACTGGGTCTCATACGATGAACGCTTGACTTCTTTTCTTCACTTAGACAAGGTCCCTGAAGAGGGCAAAGTGCACGATTTCCTGAGCTTCGTAGGACCCAAGACGTATGGTCTACTCAAGTCCCTGACCGCACCGAGTCTGCAGTCCAGCAAGATCTTCGACGAGCTGCGGAGGATACTTGGTGACCATTTGGCACCCAGACCGTCGGTGATTGGTGAGCGAGCAAAGTATTATAGACGTTCACAGACTGACACTGAATCCATTCCTGACTTCGTTGCTGAACTGCGAAGACTTTCGCAATTGTGTGACTTCGAGGGCGTTTTAAACGAAGGGCTACGCGACCGCTTCGTTTGCGGACTGCAAAGAATAGACACACAGAAGGTTTTATTCGCAGAAGACAAAAAATTAACGTTTGGAAAGGCTGTCAAAAGAGCCTTACGATGGAAGCTGCGACAAAAAAACGTTGCGGAAGTTCAAGGAACCAAGGAGAACATGTCAGATATGCATGAAGTCAACGCGACAAAAAAACTACAGCAGACGCAAGTACTGACACAACAGAGTGGCGCAGATTTGAAGCCGCCTTCCAAGCTTTGTTTTCGATGTGGCTCGCCGAAACACATGAGTAAAGATTGCACACACGCGTCTGCAACCTGCTTCAGGCGCAGAAAGAAAGGGCATATTCAGCTGATATGTCAAGCTGATAAGAGCACAATGCAGTCGAGCCGCTGAAAGATCTTGAAAGTTCTTACTGAAGAAACGCACGTAACACAGAACGGAGTCACGTGTTCGGCGCAGAAGCCGATCAATGTCCGCGTCAGTGTCAACGGAACGCCGCGTGAGATAGAACTTAATACCGGAGCGGAGGTGTCCGTGTTATCAGTAAAACAGCAACAGTTGTTCCCATCCCTGCGGCCGAATGAGACGTTGTTGCGCCTGCGAACCTACACTGGCACATTCGTCCAACCAAAAGGAGTGGCTGACGTCACAGTTGAAAACAACGGACAAAGGCACGCCTTACCTATGTACACCCGCCGGTGATATGAAGGTGAACGCCGGACCGTCGACCGGTCCGTGCTATCAGCGCCATGACGCGACTGCCGTGGCGGCTCGCTTTCTTAACGCGCGCTTCGCCGAGATTAAGCGTTTGGATCGAGCGCTGTTCCTGCAGATTGGCTGCTACTCCCTGCAGAAAGCGTTGAAGTGGGTTTCGATTTCGCCACCGCTTTTTGTGCGCGCCGTGCCAACGCCTTTGCCGGCAAATGATCTGCACAATGCAAGTGAACTCGAGCGGACGTTGTTCGGCATCGTTTATCAGTGACTCAGCCGCTTTCTTCATTCATGACCGAACGCTAACAACTGTTCTTTTTAAGAAGCAGAAAGTGTAAGTGACTTTTTGGTTTGTTCCGCAACCTTCCGGCTTAGCACATATCGCAACGACCAAACGGCTAAATCATATTATGTACCTATAGCATCTGAAATGCTAATTCCCCAATCCTCGCGCTTTCTGCGGGGAGTAGCAGCAGAGTTGAGAGCAGCGCTCGATCCAAGCGCTTAACCTCGGCGAAGCGCGAGTTAAGAAAGCGAGCCGCCACGGCAGCCGCGTCATGGCATTGATAGCACGGATTGGTCGACGGTCCGGCGTTCACCTTCTTATCGCCAGCGGGTGTACGTTATCGAGCACGAAGGACCGCCACTCCTGGGTTGACAGTGGCTTCAGCATCTACGGTTGGACTGCAATGCTATCTTCACGTGCAACAAACTGCCCTCGGCACCACATAAAACAAACAGAGGACCAAAAGCCGAGGTAAGTCACCTTTTGAGCAGGTGCAGCGAGATGCTTAAAGAAGAGCTGGGATGTATCAAGAAGGAGAAAGCAGAGTTATTTTTGCGGGAGGACGCTCGTCCCAAGTTCTGAAAGGCCTTCGCACTTGTTACTGCCGTGGAGGAAGAGTTAAAAAGAAGAGAGACCATGGGCGTCATTAGCCCAATCGCAACGTGCGAGTTTGCGACACCGATTGTTCCCGTCGAGAAAAAAAGATGGAACCATTCGCCTCTGCGGAGATTCTAAGACTACAGTAAACTCCATGCTCGACACTGATCGTTACCCCTCACCCCGCATCGAGGAAATCTTCACTGCACTTGCTGGTGGTAAAGAATTAAAAAAAAAATCTTGGACAGAACCTACCAACAAGTTGCATTTCCTGACTCTGCACGGCATGTCCTGGCGATAAATACGCACAAGGAACTCTTTTTTATGAATAGATTACCTTTGGGGGTTTCGTCAGCCCTGGGGATTTTTCAACGGATCATGGATACGATGCTCATGGACCTTAAGAATGTCACATGTTATTTGGACGACATTCTGGTTACGGGAACGTCAAGAGCTAAGCACCTACAGAACGTAGAAGCAGGGTGGGGCAGAAATACTCAAAAATGTATTTGGAAATACAAATACTGGGATATATTAAAATAGTAGCTAAAATACTGATACTGAAATATATCCGTAAAAGTATATCGCGATACGTATTGGAAATACATTTTAAATAGAGGCAAAAGTATTTGGAAATGCAAATACAGGAATATACTTAAGGGAGGGCAGAAATACAAATACAGAAATACTGATACTGCAATATATTTTTCAAATTTGTTTTAGACGCCAAATGAGATGAAGCTTGGAGTTGGAAGTGGAAGTTTTCGATCCTGAAATTACTTTATCGTAGGCTTGGCACTTTGCCTTGAAAGTAGCGATTTCGGATGATGAGGAGTCTTCAATGGGCTCAGAAAAACTTTCCATCACGGACTGACCGTGGTCCCTTCCCTGACATCCTGTCTGTCTGACGAGGGATGCGATAAAACTTCTACTTCTAAATAAATTCTATGTCACCCTAAATCCCATCAAAATGTCACCATGCCGGACGCCCCTGTCAACATTTATCATATGACGCCACGGTGGAATGAACTGGTATTCTTTGTCTGTAGGTGTGGCCTTGAACATGAAACTTTACCGCGCTGTTGTATGAAAGGACAATACGTACTTTCGTTGTAGGTTATCTCGTTTAAGATCGTGCAGGCAGTGCAATTTGGAATTTTGGAGAATAGTGGACCACCTGACGCATCTTGGAACACATGCCTTCTCTTCTGTTACGGTTGAAAAAACGATACGGTGGCATCCCTGTTTTGAAGATCCTTCCTGCCGACCCTCCGCCTCCGACGCATTGATTGGAGTCCTCAAGTTTCGCCTAGCATCATCCAAATAGAGACCTCGTGGATTGCGACCTGATACTGCCGGCACACGTGCGAGCTCTCCGAGAAACATTCCGCTCGAGACGAGTCGCAGGTGTACGAAGTCTGGGTCGGCACAGCGAGGCCACTTCTGGCCTCCTTGTGGGTTTCAGATCACCAGAGCAGCGGGTCACTTTCACGTCGGCTGATGACGTACCCTTGAGCCGTGCAATGTTACGGGCGCTGCTGCCGACGCATTCGAATATGTGTTAAACTTCACTGCGTGAGTCATCCTACTATTTGAAGTCAACCACCGCCAGGCTCGTTCTGCAACGGACTGTGACTCAGCTTTGCCGGCTGGGTGTTCTCTACCAGGCGTGTAGCCAGGGGGGGGGGGGGGGGAGAAGGGACCATGGGGCCCGCCCTTCCCCCCCCCCCCCCCAAAAAAAAAAAATCTTCCATTTTCCTGGGGCCTCCTCTCCACCCTCTCCCTGATACAACATTTTGTAATGAGCCCCCCCCCCCCCCCCTCGGGCCCAAAACAAAATCGTGGCTATGTGCCTGCTGTGCACGCTAAGGCAAGAGAGACGGCTAGCAGCGGGCTTTGGATAGCAGAAAACAATGACTCAAGAAACCCCTACCTTCTCGTTCGTATCCCTTGCTTTTTTTTCGCGCTGTCTCGAAGTTTGCAAACCCCTACCGAAGGACCTGCCGCACACGATGCTCTGACTCTGCTCCTGGCACGCCACCTGGTTTGAGTCCCCGACGACGCAACACTTCTCAGAAGAGACAGGAGGACGCATACAAAAATAGTTTGAAGAATCGGAAGGAACCTTGGTCAGCACGGTAACAATATCCCAGCATCTCCTTGTCTCTGGTGCCCTGAGGAGTAAAAAAGAAAAGAAAAATGCGTTCGGATTTGTTTTGTTTTCGTTCGGTAAGTGGTGGGAAGGGGGAGTATTTCTCAAGAAATGTAAGGAAATACATTTCGCCCTAGTTGCATCGCGATAAGGAACATTAGAAATTTATTTCGATACAGGAATACAAATACCGGGGAAAAATGTCTCGCGATACAAAAATGCAGATACGAAATGTAATTCTGAAATACTATCGCGATACATTTGTATCGCGATACTGCCCAACCCTGCCTAGAAGCAGTGCTACAGCGGTTGGCGGAAAGAGGAGTTCGCCTCGAGGCTGAAAAATGTACCATTTTTCAGGAAAAACTCAAGTACGTGGGTCACAGGCTCAGTGCAGCTGGCATCTACGCCACGACGGAGAAGACTGACTCCATCAGAGCTGCACCCCCACTGAATACGATATAGCTTCGCCAATACTGGGAACTCCTCTAAAACCTATGGGAGCGGTGGCGAACGTGACAGTGGCGCCTCTAGCGGACTCGGAGTCTACGGAAGCGGATGACGCAATGGAAAACTATAGGCTCCGCAACGTCCTCGAGCTTTTCGTGCCCTGTTTTGGAACCCCAACAGCTGAAACAATTCATTACGGTCAGTCCGCTCGCAAAGCGGAATCCACAGATAGCAACTGCAACGACAAACAAATAACAACGCGGGCATAACCAAAGATAGAGCAGTTTGCTTAGAGGTCTCAAAAGCCACTCAGAGGGATCACACGCGTCTGAAGCGCATCTGGGAAGCGGAAAAAAGGCGTTTAGCTGCTCGAACTACGTTGTAAGAGGTTACTGTTTATCCGTTACAAACAGCGTTGTCACAATTTATTACCTGAATAGGTGATCATTAAAATGTGCGCAAACAACATGCTAAAATTACCAGAGCAAGCGCTCCAGCCTCTGCAGCATTACAAAAACAAAAAGTAACTAAAACTATGGAAGTGCTAACACTTTCCGAACTTTGCCAAAAAGATGGGCTCCCCATCCCAGACGAAAATAAAAAGAGATGCGGAACAGTCGCGAACAGCGGCGAATGAAACGAAGAAGGCAGCAGACGATACAAAAATAAAAATCACTGAGTAAAGACCTCGTTCAACGACGACGATCGCACGGGGCGTCGATAGGAGCATTGAAAATTAGCGGGTGGTACTCGGCGTTGGTGTTGAGTCAACAGCAAACAAAGCAGAAGCAATACGACAAAACTATTAAAAAAAAGGAGCGTCACTTTCTTTTAGCTGCACGTTACAAGTTTGTTTATTTGCTTTGGCGGCGTTAGCAGGAAGTGAAAACAAAGCAGAGAAAAGGAATAACGTAGTCCCAGCTCACACTGCCCGGTAAGTAAGAGCCACACGCTGCAATATGCCTCGTGATAGCAATGTGTAACCTTTTTTTGCTTTCGCATTTCTTTTCCCAGTGACTTTGGCAGGTTGTTTGTTTGCTGGCTGGGTGCAGCAGTTCAGAAGTACATTCCAGTACTTGTTGACGTACATGTCCAGGCAATCCTTGCACACGGTACCTTTGTTTTGAGTGTCAATCAGTGGCCTCAAGTGCTTTTTCAGCTGAACTCTTGTTTTGTGAAATAAATGCTTTGAGGCGTCAGTGGCGATTTTGAACCCGGACTTGGATAGCTCTTTTAGTTCAATTTGAGACGGAAAAAGGAGTTTCGACGACATCACAAAAACGTTTTTGCACTGGTATGCAGCACATGGCATGTCTGCCATTTCCAAGTATGCGCTGGTGTATGCCCTAAGGCGGCCGGTTGATCAACCAACGATGACCCATTGCAGACGTGACCGCGCACTCAAATAAAATCTGAATAGAAATGTATTACGAGCTTACACGTTTTAATATATTTAATATGTATCAAAAAGTACATATGAAGATTTGGGATCAGAAACTCAATCGAAGGCGAAAGGTTATCACAGGCGACAGTGAAAAAAACAAAAACAACAAAGTTGCAGACGGCAGTTGCCCGGCATCTGCAACAAAGTTGCGGATGTCCGGGCATAGCATAGCAGAGCAGACGAACCGGTGGTAGTAAGTGACGAAGCGAAGGAAAGAAAGGAGTAAAAACTAAGTCAAACAAAGCGAAGCGAAATACGCGATGGTTCGAACGTCAAGGAAACACAAACAAGAAAGAAAGCAAACAGAAACATAAACGACGGAGGAGGAAAGACCTCGGCGGCGTAGCGTCGCTTCCCCTCATATAGTAAAAGAAATGATTAAAAAAAAGTAGACCGAAAAATGGAAGGAGATGCGCGACCATCCAACGGGTACTTCTTTCGGAACTCCGCTTTTATTAGTTTTAGTAATAGCGTCAGATTTGCATGCACACAATCGACTTCATCCGGAGCATACTAATATCGCAGTAACGTATGTGGTTCGAAATCGCCTTTTGCTTCTTCACCCGGAGACGATCGGGCTTAGCCACCTTGCCTATTCGACGAAACGGTTTTAACCAATACATTCATGAGAAATTAGAATTGCAAGAACAAAACGTATTGATTGATATGAACAGTAAAGCTAAAACGTAGCTATGTTCTAAAATATTTTACATTGCCCTTTTTCAAGAAACAGGGCGAAGGTACATCGGTGTTTCGCCTGGCTTATGTAAGTTCTAGCAGAGTGTTTTCTTCAGGAGAGCCCGAAAATTGCACCCTACAAGCTTTAACATCGTTCCCACGCGAAGGAAATGTCCTTGACTCATGAGGTGGCACTTATTTCTTAATATTAAAAGCAGCGAATATATGTGACAATCTTTTTTTTCAGTGGTCACCTCGCACGCAGATAGGCGTTGCGGAAAATTCGTCTGCTAGCGGAAATTCCAAGCTCGCCAGGGGCGCTGCGATCCTTTTTCGCCCTTAATCCACGGAATTTGCAAGTATTGGCTTACATGGTATTTGCCCTCACCCACCAACAAACAGCAGCTACGTTCACTGCTGGGAGCTATCAACTACTATGTCAAGCTTCTCCCACGGCTAGCAACCTTGGTACACCCTCTGTACAGACTGCTGCGCGAGGACCAGACCTGGTCGTGGACTCGGGCCTGCCAGAACGCCTTCGACAACATCAAGAGTGCCTTGGTGTCCACGGAAATCCTGACCCACTACGATTCGAAGATGCCGCTGCAGCTAGCCTGTGACGCGTGACAGTACGGGGTAGGTGCCGTGCTTTGGCACATTTTCTCTGATGGCACGACGCGCCCTGTCGCCTACGCGTCCAGAACGTTGTCAGATGCAGAACAAAAATACTGTCAGCTAGAAAAAGAAGCCCTGGCGCCTATTTTCGGCGTTAGAAAGTTTTACTGCTACCTGTACGGCCGCGCTTTCACGCTGATAACAGATCACGAACCATTGCAGACGATATTGGACCAAGGACTGGTTTCCCAACGATAGCAGCAGCTCGGCTTCTGCGTTGGGCCGTGACGTTGTCGGCATACACATATTCCTTGAAATTCGAACCTACAAGCGAAAACGTAAAAGCGGGCACTTTTTCGCGGTTACCACTGCATGAGGTTGAGTCGGACGAAGCTGATGAAACATTATATTCCTTACGTCTACAATCGATGCCGGTTACAAGCACGGACATCGCACGTGCAACCCCACGAGATCCACTTCTGTCCAAGGTCACGAGAACGGGGTTGGCCGAACCATGTGCAGGATCTGGGACGTTCTTCCACCGGCGGACGCAGCTGACCGTGCTTCAGGGATACATCATCTGCGGCATGCGTGTTGTCGTACCCCCAAGATGCGACCCTTAGTTTTTCAAGGGCTTCACGACGGACATCCTCGTCTGGCGAGAACGAAAGAGCTTGCCCGAAGTTATGTTTGGTGGCCTTCTATCGACCTCGAAGCCCACTCAAAACAATGTAAACCATGTCAAGAGCTACGCAATGTTCCGAATAATGCTCCATTGCATCCGTGGTCTTGGCCGACCGCTCCGTTGAAACGTGTGCACATTGACCTTGCCAGACCCTTTCGTCAACGCATGTTCCTCGTTGTCGTTGATGCTCATTCTAGATGGCCAGAAGTATGTGTAAGGAAAAACTCTGGTAGCAAAGAAGCCATTGTATGTCTCCGCGATATGTTTGCGAGATTAGGGTATCCCGACACTATCGCCTTAGATAATGGTCCACAGCTTACCTCCACTGAGTTCAAAACCTTTGTCCGAGAAGTAGGCGCACGACCTTGTCACCACAGACCCTTACCACCCCAGCTCTAACGGGCTAGCAGAACGCTTCGTTCAGTCACTAAAGAAAGCGCTGAGAAAAGGAGCCAGTTCTGGAGACCTGGAGGAAACGCTCCAGAAGTTCCTCCTGACTTACCGGAACACACCCCATGCAGCAACAAAAGAGGCTCCAGCCAACCTTATGTTGGGTTGACACCTGCGGTCCAAACCAGACATTCGCAAACTGTCGGTAGACGAGCGAGTCCAGCATAAACAATTCTTGCGTTGCTGCTATTGTTCTTCGGCTCCCAGCATCATTGCGGTGGGAGATGCTGTTCTAGTTCACAATTACAGGGTACTGCCAAGATGGGTTCCGTGCATCGTGGTGCAGCACAAAGGATCCGTCGCTTATGCCGCAAAGGTGCAGACGTCACGTTGCCCTGCAGTATGGCATCGATACCTAGATCAACATCTGCGCAGTACCTCCGATGCCCACCAGGAAAGCAATGCAGAGGACTCCTCTTGCGAGTACTCTTCTACGCAGACTCCCATCAGTCCCGCTCAAGCAAGCAGTAGTCCCCGAACAACTCCCATTCCGCTACGCCTGGCGCCAGTTTAGGCAGTCCACAAGCAGCAGCAGCCACTGCTTCGCCACCGCCTGCCCCCAGGTAGCCTACAAGAACCCGAAGACCACCGGACCGTTATTCCCCATCCTAGTATTGTGTAACTGACGTTTAAAAAAGGGAGTAGATGCTGTATAAAGAGATATTGGCAAGCACCGCCAGTTCATGATAACGCTATCTGTAAAGGCTGGTTGTTACGTGGTACGGCCAGCATCAGAAAAAGGCCTGCGCGCCTGTCCATTGGTACAATCTCGCTCTGTTCTGCGATGTAGCAATAAACACTTCTGCTACCATGTCTCGCCCACCTACATTAACTAGACATTTCATTAGTAATTTTGATTGAAGAAAAATGAAAACAAAAATGCGTGCCAGCATTTTTTACTGCAAGTTGTTAACCGGGGAGGAACTTAATGGGACTCCACGCGGGGCGCTGGGGACAGGGTTCTCATAGAGACAGCAGCGTGGTTCTGAATTCGAATGAAGGGTTTCAGCGGTCACATCCCTACCATCTCCTACTAGGCCACCTCATACAACTGTCATTTGAAATATTCCTTTACCTTTTACCTTCAGTCACTGTCAGTTCTTTATTACGCATATGAATATTGAATAACAATATAAAATATAGCTTCATTATTCGTCGCCTTTCGTTAAGGAATCGATTGATCGGTTTAGTTGCCCTCCAGATATGAATATCAAAAATGCCTACGAACTATTTTCTATTTACTTTTCCATAAAAGCGCTCCACCGATAAACTAGACCCTAGGAAACAATATTTTCCAGCTAAATGTTTGTTTTGTTATTTTGTATATATTAAACATGAGTATTCTAGGAGACAACAGTACTGCCATCTAAAATAAATAGATGTGGAGGTCATACAACTGGACCAATTGCCAAAATCAGTGTCCTAGTTGAAACTGTGAAGAAAAGCACTGCAGAAGCCAGCTCAGACGTTGCCAGCTAAAAAAGCAAACCAGGGCCGGCTTCCTAGAAGAGCGTGTCAGCTGAGGCTGGTTGAAAAAAAAACAACAAAAAAGCATTGCAAAGGCTGGGGCGCGCGAGCCTCTTGAGAAGTGGCTTGGGTCCCGCTCGACTGGTGGGTTGGCTTTGGCTGTGCTTTTTTCCCCCTAGTCTCAGCTAAGACGCTGTTTATAGCAAGACAGCCCTGGCGTCTACTGCTGTTTTGTTCACCTGACTTGTCGTAAGTCAGAACTCAACTGATATAGAATAAATTATTGATAGGGATTGGAGAAATTATTCAAATAGTAGGAAAGTTAATCGGCACATTCATACTTTAGACCAATGTTGTAAAAAACACTATTTCCACAAACTCCGGTGTAAAAAAAGGCTTTTCATGTAAGGCTTGTCAAATTATGAGGCCCTGGAGAAAACCAGCCTTCTGCATTAGGCCTGATTTTTTGCTCGCGTTCTGCACCTTGAAGAGCATGCGGGAGGGGCCTCAGTACGCACCTCGTATCGCTGCGCCGAAATGTTGTCCCGCAGCATAAAAGCCGCCTGCTTTCATCGCCGTCACCATGGCAACGAACGCCGATTTTCCGAATACCGTCTGCTAGCGAAAGTGTAATAGTTTTGTGATGAACAGCCTGAGACTGTCGCACGCGAAGCGTCGTGAAAACGGGCGGAGGGTGGGTTAACACGCTCGCCAGTGATACGCGCGCCGTCCGAAAAGGTCATTCGGTAATCGTCGCAATGGTGACTGCGACGAAAGCAGACGGCCTTTGTGCTGCGGAAGAACACTGCAACGCAGCGATACGAGGTGCTTGCTGAGGCGCTTCCCGTATGCTTTTCAATGCGGAACGTCAACATAAAGAGTTCGAAATAAGAACCTAAAGCTGAAGTCTGGTGTTCTCCAGCTAAAAGATTCTGTTGCCGTACATTTCTCCAGCACCTCTTGATTTCCCTATTGAAAATTCCATCAAGCTACGTAATTTTGGACACTGACTGCCAGTCAGCAGCGTTGGTGGAACGTGATGGACCATCAGACGTCATTTGATGGTCCATCAGATGACGTCTGACTGCCACTGCCAAGGGAATTTCATCAACAAGGGCAGCATTTATATAAGACTAAAGCTATACGCACTCATAAATATCGCCAAATGCCTTAATAAAACAAAATGTTCGAGGAAAAAAAAAAAAAAAAAACAGCACCACTGCGCATCGAACCCGCGACCACATGCGTACAAATAGGACACCTTAACCGCTATGCTACGCCACCGTCAGAGAAACTCGATTTGACTATTCGTTTCATACGAAATGCTTTGGCTGCAAATGCAGTTGAGCCGTCAGCATGTTATGCAAAGCACTCGTACATCACTCGCCGTACTTCAGTTCTACTCACCTGCCATGTAGAGTACTTTCGCGTCGTAGAACGATCCTTTTGTTCGCGCATCACCGACCCAGTAGACCTGGTACACCCTGTCGTCTTCAACTACACCGCTAAAGTCCCTTACATCGTCGGAACTCACAACAGGCTGGGTCTTGTCGAGTAGAAATTCTACTAAAACATAAGACATTGTAGAGCCCGGGCAGGATCGGCAGGTTGGAGCGAGCGGGCAAACAAAACGAGTCGAGAGCGATCGTTCATGAAAGCTCGGCGGAGCCTCTATGGGCGAAGCGAAGTGCGAATTGTCGTGTTCGGCGCTTCGGCGGGCTTCTGATCAAGGTTGTCGGTGGGTTGCGTGTCATATCTCTAACGGTTTTATGGGCTCACGTCCCAAAATCGTTTTCTCGTGCATAGATTACTTTTCGTATTCATAGATTTGACGAAATAGTGGTATCCGAACGAACTTTACGTCCTTTGACCGTACATCTGTCTGCACGTCAAAGCTTTCTGACGTACAGTCAGAGACAATCGATGTGCAGTCAGAATTACCACCAAGACATCCTGATGCATTTCGCGGCGGCCGACTGCCACCAGGAAACCATCAGAAAGCCGACAAGCGGGGTCTGACTGGAGTTTGACTGTCGGTCAGAGTAACTTGTTGGCCAATCAGACATGCTTGACGTACAGTCAGGCACAGTCAGCGGTCCACTAGAAAACATTGACTGCCAAACAGGGTTACATTGATGGATTTTTCCTTCGGGTTGACGAGGCTTACCCGAAACGCGTGTTTTTTTTTTTTACCATCCCACGCCCTGCTTTTTTTATTCGTCCCATGGGTCTAAAGTATCAAACTGCCGGTTAATCTATCAATTGCTCAGCGCTACACTTGCAAAATCATAGTGTTAGTCAACCTGCCATCTAGCCTTAAGCCCTGTTAGTGGCACTGTTGCAGTTCACACCTAAATTTCTACGATGATTTGGAAAAAAAACTGTTTTAAGACTTCCATCGTTTGCAGCAAAGACATGTGTGGTTAAACATTTTGCCTATATTACCTCCATATTATTTACAAGTTATAAACCAAACACCTGGCCGCCTTCTACACCTCACCAGCTTCAAATATACTTCTAAATTAATAGTCCACTAAATAACCTGTTATACGAAAACAAGATGGCAGTTGAATGCAACATGACAATTAAGAATTTAAAATAAATTACGTACATGAAAAAAGCTTGTCGAGTAAAGACAAGCACTGCCAAAGACACTCACTTACCGCGGTGACATAACGTAAAGTAAACTTCCACCAAACAAATCGAATGTTGGTAAATAATGAATACTCAACGTTTCTGCGGTACTCGGCTCTGCAAGAACCTGAGATGACTTTACTAAAGAACACATCTCTTACCAAAAAGACAATCATATTTTAACAAAAAAAAATCAGTACACATTGTTTCAAACTCAAAAATAATTGTTAGAACGCCTCTCGCCGTCTATTAGAATATAACGCACTTACAAATAGTGTGGTACAGGGCATTTCGCGCAGGTCGCTGTAGATTACACACTGGACTCGTCAGAGATTCCTGGCCCCGAGTTTGGCATGGTTAACCTCATCGTATCATCACAAAGCGTACATTCCGTAGCAAGAACATCTGTCTCCGATTATCAAGAGGTCCTCTCCTTGTCACTCACATGAAAGAGATGGCGGTCTGTCATGTCCGTCGAAGCTAGTGGTCACATGTATGACTACAACAAAGGAAGACCACAAGTGTGTAGGAGCTTCCGACAGAATATTCATGATCTTAATATTTCGCATGCTGAAGTTCGCATTTGACATTAAGAAGAAATGCGCTGGTGGTGATGTAGAGCCAGTTCTTGCTGGTTCCAGTAGGAATATCGTCGATGGCGGAGATGCCGAGCCACTTTGCCCGATAGAAGCAATTCGCAAAGCAATATTATGCACTCAAACAACTCAAAAAAGGACATTACAGTGTCCTGAGATGCGCATGTTGACCTTGCAATTCTTTTCCCTGTTAAAAAAAGAGCTCTTTCTACCGAACGATTGCATTTATTACAAAGCGCATCTCCCCGTTTGCAGTTCGCGGCAGCGCGACCATCCCTACCACCTTCCTACCCTGTCGTGTGGCCTTGGTTCACGCGGCCCCAGTTTCTGTTTGTCTGTATGTGCGTTTCGCGAGCTGCACGCCGTCACCCCTAAGCTGAGCGTGTAGTGGAAGCGAAGGTGCTTGGCGAACCCATCGTACATCTATCATTAATCACGTGTTCGCGCTTTCTTCCGTTACCACGCTCAGAGAGCGTGGCAGGTGATGAAAAAGAGGCGATTGACAGGTCCAGCGAGCGCTTAGCTACCTCGGCGCTCACAGCTTAGGAATGAGGAGAGCTTCCCTTGCTCAAGGACGCCGATTCCCCTTTGCTCACAAAATATAGATTTGGAGAGATGGTGTGTGGGAAAAACGGGAGGGGGACCACTTTCTCTCGCGCTTTTTAAGTGTAAGAAAAGGGTCTACATGCCTCAAAAACGCAACTTGTGTTAGTCTTGTGCGGTAGTGTAAAGTCTTAAGATGCTTCGTGTGCATTAGTCGAGAAGGGGCAACCATTATAGTTCTTTAAGTCACTGAGTCGCATTATCTCTCAAAGAAGGAAATGGTATGACAAGTGTCTCTCATGGAGTAGACAAAATAATTGGTGCCATCGAGTTGTTAATGCCCTTGGACGACGACAGACACCGAATCAACTGTCATCACATTGTCGCTTATGCGTTTGCCGCACTCAGTGCAAAATCATGTGTCTTGGATATCTCTCGTTCAGATTCCTACCCCTCCTGCTTAAGACCTACTCGGCCGAGGCAGGCGATCTTCCTCTTCATATTAAAGACATGTTTCACTCACTCACTGTTGATAAGGCCCTCGTCCAGGGTGTGGTCGCTGGCTTCCCTTGTTGTGATTGTAAAATTCCTAACGGTTGCTTCAAGTCATCAGCGGCCAGTTCTTACAAATTAGGCGGTGATGACTCAAGGCGTATTTATTAACAACTAGGATTGTTATTTTTATATCAGCTTAAATTTATCAGATTTCATATTTATCTCTTAGGCGATTCACATCCGACTCGTGTCGTACCGTGTTATTTCCATATGCCAGGAAACCCTTGAGGCATACCGAAGTTCAGTTTGATTACGCGGCAAGTGGAATGAACGACGATGCGTCACATGATGTTGTTAACATTGTCAATGGAGATCGGAATTCCTCGATGGAGATCGGAAGGCTCGAGATACTGTCGGAGCCGGGGATTGATGTCGTCGAAGATAAAACTCGATTTCCCAAGGTCGCTCCTGAGGAGCGGTCGAGGTCATTCGGTGCGGACTCCCAAAGACCCATTCATTGGTGCGGGACCTACTGTAGGCGTGGTCGGCCTCACCGCAGTAGGAGAAAAGTGCTCGTCGGCCGGCCGTTCGCCACACGTCCGCCTTCCTCGGTCTACGTTGCACAGTGCGGTCGTACACTGGTTCTTCCCGACGTCAAGAATACTACAGTGTGGAAAGTCGCCGTCAAGGTGGCGTCGGCTACTAACGGGCAACCTGTGGCGTTTGTCGTGACACTGCGTCTTGGGTCAACCTCGTTTGGGCAGGTGCCGTTTTGTTCGCAGAAGTCTGCGGTTGAAATGCCCACTGGACTTCTTTCATAACAACTTCGGCAATCGAAATGGAAGCCGGGCGACTAGCGGCAGAAAACAGCTTCCTAAGCTCCTCCCATACAACATAGGATGACGTAACGGATGCCTCACGTCAAAGTCGCAGCTGGACGAAGTCGCAGCGGGGGGTCGTTGATAGTGACCGTCTTTGGCTTGCCGAGCACGTTCGACTTTGGAGGCCTCTGTGATGAATTCTTCGAGTATTGTCAGAGGGTTGCGGACAAGGCCACCGAAGACGTTGTCCCTCACGCAGCGCGTAAGAATAATTTGTTTTTTCTCTTCTGTAGCCTGAAAGTTGGCGCGTGCACTCTGTCGCAAATTATACTCCACGAAGGTGGTGACGCTTTCTTTGAGGCCTTTTGTCCTGGATTGAAGCAGGTCTTCGGCTGTCTCTCATTGATGCTGTTTGACAAACGTGCTTTCAAGGTCGGTCGTGCATGCCGTTTATAACGTCAAGGAGGATTTGTGTCTCAAACCAGAGGCTGGCAGTTCCTTCTCGCGAGAGGCACGGGTTCTGCAGTGCAAACTTGGAAACAGCGCGAGAAAAACAAGGGACAGGGACGAGAAGCGAACGAACAAAACGCTGACTGGCAACTGAAGTTTATTCCCGCGAGGAACGGAAAGGATGACATAAAAGGTGCAAGATAGATAAAACATAATCCACCCCCTTGAGGCACGCCCGAGCTATTAAAAAAATCTGCCTAATTTCTTAATGAGAGACACTTCGTCATTCGCGAAAGCCACTAACACACGTGTCCGCTCCGTAGGTAGAAATAAAAAAAAAAAGAAAAGAAAAACGCCTCATCAATTTCTCTAGTCACTTTGTTGCGGTGACGAGCCAGAATCTTAATCTCGGTGAAAACCGGAGAACACGAACACCTATCGCAGTGACTGCAAGGTGTCCCGACGATGAAGACCGAAGGGAAAGGGAATGCTCCCTCGCCCTAACATTGACACACCTCCTCGTCTGACCTATGTACACCCTGCCACACGACAAAAGGATCCGACAAAGCAAGCCCTGCCAACAGGAAACGGAGCATTTTGTACTGTTTGGACGGACTCATGAAGGGGGACAGAAGACCGGCGCACAGGACGAGCTTTGGTCCGGTGGTGTCTTTCGTCAATGAGTCTGATCTGAATCTTCTGGTTTCCGACAAGGAGGGAGGGTTTGCTGTGGTACCTGAAGACATGTATAATAAAAGAGCCAAGGAGGCAGTTCTGAAGAATTTTAGGCCTTTGTCGGGGATAGTTTTAAATAAGGTCAGGGCTCGAGCTGTTCAACTTTGTGAAGGCTTGGGTCTGGAGAGTCTTAAGAGGTCGGTCTATTTGGTTAAGGATGTCGTAGATGGGTCGAAGCTCATCTACGGCATCCGTAAAATCATAAATATTTTCTAAAATGCCGCGACAGTTCCGTTGCATAAATTGTGAATTAGTCCTCTGTAAAAGATGAGTAAACAAGTAAATATAAATAAACAAATCTTAATAAAATAAGTAAAATTATAAAGTGAATACAACTAGGTGGAATACATTAGGAACATCATTTGGATTTACAGGCCCCCAATAATATGATATATGATATGATATATTTATTTAGCTCAGGAGAGCCGGGGCGTCGCAGGAACTGAAATCGATCGTACCTTGAAGTCCAGCGGCGCCGCTTGTAATGAGGATGTAATGGTATTGCGCAAATGAATCGCGTGGATGGTGACGATGATGATGGGATAAAGGACAGAGTAATGAGCGTCAGGTCTAGCAGCGGCCTTCACGATGGTGGTCTTCGCGAGGCCGCCATGGGCGGGAGAGTGCCGTTAGAGCGCGCGACACTAGAGCGCCGACGTTAGAGCGCACGACGCGAGGGTGCTGCGAGAGTAGCGCGCTTGACACTAGAGCGCACGACACGAGAGCGCATGGCCAGTTGAGCAAACACCGAAAAATGTGTGGTGTACGCGCGGCTCCACAGACAGAACAAAATTGTGCGACTCGTCGGATTGAAGCATTGGTGATTTTTGATTCATTAAGTATGCCTTTAACAAAAATAAAAACGATACGACTCTTTCTAACCAATTGTTTACTGTAGAGAAAAGGGGGCAGGGGAGTGGGCTGGGGCATATTGGTACCGGGAAAGGTTGCAGTTGAGTGCAGGAGCGAGTTTAAGATTTCTTCACAGTGCTGCGGTGCGCTTCTCGGATATTCTATAAGAGTTTACTTTTTTCAATATTTTGTCTATTCTTGACCTGTAATTGGGCTCCGATCTATTTGGTGGCTATTTAGACACCCCTCGCATAAGCTTAAATGGTATTCTGACGTCGATGTCCGCAATGAAGAAAGATCACAGCTAAAAAGTATCTGTAAAAAACTCATCGAAGGAAAGCTCAGCGCAATTTTATCGCATGCAGATCTTTCCAGCGTTTTAACGGATACAGGAAAACCTCCCCTGAAAATCTGTGATATACAAAATCAAAGAACAATTAAAGAATTCATTAGTTCTTTGATTTAGAAAACTTTAGACAAAAAGTTTAAAAAATTAGAGAAAAACATGGCAGCTGACCTTAACTAGGTCACCGGCAATGTTTTGTTTTTCTGTAAAAATGGACGCTACAGATATTCTTTTTTTTTTCCTGTTGGCGTTTTGTAACACATTTTGGTCTGTCACATGCAAACATTTCGTCGACTCATTACACAATGTCATTGCTAAATTCCGCGACATACATCCCTGCCAATTGTACATAAAACACGCGATGCCCGAAGATGTGGTCGGTCCGGTCGGGCCATTCGCGCTAGACTGGTTCTGCGCTTTCGTGACGGTCGCTCTAAAAGTCTATCCACACGATGCACCTTGTTGGCGAATCTTGTCGCGAAACTAGGTTTTGGGAAACAGATTCCCCGTCTGAACGCGACCGAAAGAGTGCCGCTCCTTCGAAATAAGCGCCGCGTGGTCCTCGCTTCTGGAGCAATTTTTCGCTGAAACCTCACCGAGGCCTGTCAATCACCCGAAGGAGAAACGCGGACGCCGGCAATGGCCGTTTGACTTCGCTATGACGCCTGACCTTCGAGGAGGAGCGAGCTTTTTGGAGAAGTCTGATTTTTGGCCGATTCCGTATCCGTGCCAAAGCCGGAAGAAAAAAAAGCGAACATGGCGACCGACAAGAGGAGAAGCGGTGCATACAGGTGACGAGTCTTGTTCATACTCGGTTGCAGGTAACGGCGCTTTAGCAGTACGGGTTGGTGGCGCGGTGTAAATTTATCAGCAGTCGCGACGAGTGCAAGTACCGCATATATAGCCTCGTTTGCATGAAAGCAACTTCAGCGCATCGACATCACCCGTTCTTCGATCGAAGCCGACGCGGCAACGTTTACATGAATGCACCGAATATATTTTGATGGGTCATTGTTATAACTTTGTGATTTACTAGATTTTGATATATGTATATTTTGTATATCTCGTATTACTGCGCAGCAGTTTTTCCGCCATTGTTTTCTCGTTTTATCTGCAACCTTTGTTTTTTGTAGCGTTATTTATGTTTACCGCCCACCCTGCTTGGACCTCAAAAGGTCCGCAATATGTACTAAATAAATAAAAAGTACACGAAGGTGGCGCCACGCCGTGTCAAAGCTCGAAGTTATGCAGTTCCGGCACCAGCCGCACCACGTTTTCCGGTGCATCGCACTGGAGGCCTTTTGACGCGTTCAGTGAACGTAAAGATCGTGCCCGCTGTCTTCGGTGCTGTGGAAAAAGTTACGAGACGGAAGAGACATCAAAACCCCAAGCGTTTCGGGCTCGAGGCCGAGCCGCCGGGTCACTCTGGACCAAAGGCGACGTGTGTGCGCTCGCTTTGAGGAAGCCTCCGCAGCCTCCGCGCTTCACCGCGCTAGACCTCGCCGCGACTGGACCAACCGGACCCCTGAGTCCGAAAGGCTCCTGCGCAGCCAGGAACGGCACCGAGGTGGAAGCTGCTTGGTCTGCGCTACCATGCAGTGCTCTACAGTGCTCGGAGCTCTCGGTGTCGTTCGTGCTTGCGCGGAAGCCTTTGGGACCACTTCCGACGCGCAAGTCGTACTTCGCAAGGCATGGACGGGGGCCGCCCTCATCGAGCAGCTCCGCTATATTCCGCTTACTTATGATGGCAATAAAAGCTCGCGTTTGTTCTCGGGAAAAAATTGCGGGCGACCATACGGGACCGCTCTCCGCGCCGCCGACGACGTTGGCCACCACCATGTTCTCAGCTGTTCACTAGCTCCCGCAGCGAGCGCCTTCCCATAATCTTACCCGTTACAAAATACGATGCGACTTCCGCGCGCGCTAACGTCGCTGCGCTCTCGAGTCGCGCGCGCTAAAGTCGTGGCGCTCTACTGTCGGCGCTCTAATGTCGGCGCTCAAGTGTCCTGCGCTCTAGTGTTGTACAGCCGCCATGGGCTGCTGTCTTCTAGCAGGTTAGTCTCGAGCACCTGGTGAGCTGGCTTGCAGACGAGCCGGCCAAATTTTCGGTGACGCAGGCCTTCAATTTTTTTTTAATATTTACCGGATGATATGTTTTACGCTTCATACTGTCCTGGTCGGACCCAGTTGTTGAGAGTTTGTCGGCATCTGTCGACATCTCCACATCCTGATGGGTGTCTGTTGCTTTTAAAACGGCGCTGGTCCGGCCTGGTGTGCGGGCGGGAGGAGGGGGGGGGGGGGGCAAACTCTAAACACAACCGGCTGGAAGGGTTGCAGACAAACTGGGCGAGGGGTTACCCAAGCGCTGGTGTTGTCCCCTTATTTAGCAGGAGCTGCATGGAGACCATGCTGCTCCTTCGGTAGGTGGAACCTCTTCAGCGAGCAAGAGCGAGAAACTCGGTCCTTCTCCCTGGGAGGGGACCTAAGAGGGCAGGGGGGGGGGGGGGGGGGGGGCAGGCGCGGCCGGTGCCTGTCTGTCCTTGCATGGAGCAGCAGCACGCGTGCTACCACCTGGGACTGCATAAACCTGGTGCTGCCCCTGTCTGGGAACTGGGGTTCTGAAGTCGGGCGCCAGGTTCACGGAAGAGACCTGGGTGGCCCTTGACTCCGAGCGTGGTGCAGGGCCCCTGCGCACCACCTCCACAAAACTCCCTTTCGATAAGAGGGAGGACCGCTCCTCACTTCTGGGTATGGTTTGTTCGCCTTTACTTGGATCATATGAATGTCTTTTTCTTGCTTCTAAGAGGGACAGGTATGATAATAAACATGATCTGGTACACCATAGTTAGCGCAGTGGGTCACGACCGCCTCGCAAATGTCAGAAACGTGGCCTTGATTACCACACTTTGCACACGCGTCCTTCCCTCGACAGCTGCGAGTTCCGTGACCAAAACGCTGGCAACGAAAGCACCGCTCGGGATTGGGACGTAAGGGCGAATGTGGCACCTTAAGTATCATGCCCTGATTGTCTTTAAGAGTGTGTGCGTCTCTAAAGTCAAGATAACATGTTACGAAGGGATCTGTTCGCCATCCCTCCGAAACGTGATGCGTTTGAAAGCAACAGCACCAGAAGGTATGAGTTACCCGCGGTGTTCATCCTCACTCGTGTCCAAAATGTTGTCCTCCGAGACGACTCTACGAATAGTATGTCGTGTGCGTTGTGGGCTCACCGACACCTTCACGTCAACGATGGTTTTCAGATTAAGGAGCGCGTCCCTTTGTTTTTTGTGTTTACTTCCACGAGAAGGTCTCTAGAGTGCTAATATTTTTTTTAGCCTTGAAGGAGAACCCTACAATGCTTTCTAGCACCTTCGCTGAAACAAAAGTTGCCAGCTCTTCAGTAGGTTTTTATTAATCAAGCGAATAAAGGACGATGTTTTTTTTTTTGTTTTTTTTGTTCGAGGCAGTGTTTTTTAATTGTGTGTCCTAAACAGGGTTTGTAAATATGAGGAGCTACAAGAGTGCAAAGTGTGTTTGGAATCTGCAGTGCACCGCCCACCACCGAGCGCAACGGGGGGTTAGGTAACGCCCTACCGAAAATTCCGGTATAACTTTTCGCTATCCGGATTATGGAACCGGAAATCTATCTGGATTCTATCTGGACTCTATCTGGAATTCAGGTTTTCATAAATTATTCCTTTGTTCTCAATCTGGATTTCGGGTTTCCAGTAAAAAATTTCCGGTTCCATATTCCGGATAGCGAAAGTTATACCGGATTTTTCGGTAGGGCGCACAATAACAAAAATGGCTTTGCTATAGACGTTGCTCTAACAGTGCCGCCGAGAAACTACACACACGTGTGGGTCCAGACAGGGCCATTTCCACCCAAGGTTAGCCCTTGCCGCCAAAAAAGCTGAAAGTGTAAAGAAGAGGAGAAGGAGAAAAAAGACAAAGAGAGATGAGTGGAGAGGCGACTGCCTGAATCATCTTAATTTCAAAAGTGCAAGGGACAAGGACAGAACAAAGATACGAACAGGCCGACAGCTTACTATCAACTGATTGTTTTAATGCGTGATAAGGGAAATATGAAAACGAGAGGAGAAATACTGAATTAAAATGCTAAATGCATTCGAATAAAAAATTAAAAACACGTCTGAAAATTAAAAAAATTAAAAATTAACAAAATTACTTTGAAAAGTAGAGCAATAAAAAAAACAAAAAAAAAAACAAAAAAAACAGCCGGATTAAAAAAAAAGTTGAGGTACCCTATCCCTTTTTCGGACAGTGATATTTATGGTATGCTAAAACACGTGTCTCCTTTTTCTATTATAGTTTTCGCCTCAAACATTTTTCTGTCTCTCTTGCTCCGAAAGCGATTGCGGTCTTTTGTTTGATTAAATAGAGGAGAGCATTCCTGTCTCTTACATGTATGGCTAGGTGCCCTGATGGTAACGATTGTAGACAAAGGTCATGCTCTCGTAGTCTTACATTAATGCAGCACCCAAATGGACCAACGTACACTCTCCCACATGTGCACGTAATTTCGTATACGATGTTGACGGTGCAGTTGACATATTTATGTGCGTGCTGGACTGAGCATTTTTCTTGTCGTTCGTTTTGGGAGTTGATTTTTGGACATAGTATTTTAAGTTTACTACGTGGTGATGTTACAGCCTGTATGTCATATTTAGACGCTATTCGTTTAAGTTGTGTGAGACTTTGTGCTGGTAGGGTATCACTGCCGGTCGGCGCATTTTATCTCTTCTTCTTTCATTGTGTGTGGTCAAGCTCTACGAATCATAGAGTAAGGAAATGGTATATCCAAATTTATGTAGTGTTTTACTAGTTTCTCAAAACTCCGCTGGCTGTGTGCTCGCATCATTTTGGCAAGGCTGCTATGAACCAGCTTTTTACAATTACTCTCTTGATTATTTTTGAATGCGCCGAATCAAATAGAAGAAGTGATTTTCGGACCTTTGTTTATTGGGTCCAACATGCATAGTTGTTTTAAAGGACAGCTGACGATCTAGGAATAGTTCTTATCATGCTTTATCATGCATTAAAGTTATCATGCATTAAGCACATAGTTAATAGTAAGCGCTTCCCCTGTTCGTAGCTTTGTTCTTTCCTTGTTCTTTGCGCTTTTGTAATTAAGATGTTTACCCAACTAGCCAGAAAGTTAAGTTTGATTGACTGAATGATCTTGGCCGAGCTTTACCAGGACTCCCCTTTACGAGAAGTGGGGTCCGAATCGGTGTATTGCTTAGCCCGGGAATTCTGAAGGGTCCAAAGCTACCCCGGACTCGACTTTACGACAAGGATGCCCTTTTCCCCGGACACGGGAAAGCCACGCACACCAAGACGTGGGTGGGCGAACCTGCATGACTTCCGACCGTGGTGACGCCACTCACCAAACACCTACTGACGTAGATGCCCCCTGCGGGGCTTAGCTGGGGTAAGCACTACCGGACCGTTGGCTCCTTGCTTGTGACATCATGTGTGTAGTCGTGTCATGTGACGAGCAGTCACATTTGCGTGCTATGGCGCCGGCTGGGGGGGGGGGGGGGGGGGGGGTCTTTGCTGCCCGCGGAACGAAATTCCGGTTTATCGCTCTAAGCCTCTATACCTTGCTGATTGGCGGCTATCTTGTCGGGTTCTCAGAAGGGCTGCTGGCATGGACCTTTCGTGGCAGCGCCATGTCATATGGCGCACAAACGTGAAGTCACCAGAGCGCCGCTGCATTGTAAGCGTCCGTCGCCTACTTTGCTCCGTTTTGAGAATGGTACGCCTTGGCTCGAATTCTCCTGCCACTTCTCGCGTTCCTAGAGAGCCTCACAGAGGCCTTGGGGCGAGTTTAAGAGCCAAGCAATTTCCGAAAAATAACTTCCGCACCCAAAACCCAAGACGTGGTTCGGATTCGGCGTATGCTCAGTTGCTACGACGCCATTTTATTAGATGCGGAAAGCTTTGAGTACGCTCTTTTTAAATACCCTTTTAGTTTTGTCTACGCTTCTTGAAACTTAGGACTAGTTTTATCAAGTACTCGTTTACCTCGTTTAAAAAGGGGCAAGTCAGAGATGTACAGGAGCTTTTGCGCGTATCTTCCACCCATGGCCGTGTGAATGTTCCGTGCAAGTATTTGGTGAATTAGTTATGTTTCTCATGGTGAAAAAGTTTGTTTATGTTGTAATCTGCGCAGTTTATTCATGCAGTTTCAGAAAGGTTTTTGAATGGGCAGTGTACATTTTACTTGGAGTGAGGCTAAGTTGAAGTATATTTTCTTACTGAGCGATGTCATGTCCGCTCATGTTGCATTGTTTCTTAACGCGTATACTTCTTTTAGTAGAATGAATATTTAATGAGGCATAAAACAAAAAACATTAGTATCACGGCTCATTTTCGAAATTTAAGGTTTGCGAAAGAAATAATATCTGAAAAAATATATTCACTAGTATTGACCTTTTGCTCTTCCGGCAACGGTCCAAAAGACGGCGGCCATTAAAAATTTACCTTATTTCATTAAGGAGCTCAGTGGACGCCTCCTTCGAGCCGGTTACAATGAGGTCACAAATTTTATCACCATACAGTCATCTCGGTTGGTGGACGGCACGGACGAAACACTCTTCTACACACGCCTGAACGGGTAAGTGTCGTGATTTGTTTAAGTCGTTCTCTACTCATCGCCTATATGTTTATATTTTCGCGCGCATGATTGAGAAGGAACGTTCGTCCGTACTTCTAGAAGATTCGAGTTTACTCTTACCTCGAGTGTAAAAGGTAGGAAGGCCAACGTGTCCTTGCCTAGTAAGTCAGACAAAAAGACCAGCGCGGCCTTGACGTCGTGCTTTCCCGACGACGGGGCACACACACTGTCGCAGTCTCGCTCCACCCAGCTGTCACGCCGACGTCGCGACGTTCGCTGCCGCTGTTTCGACTCTAATTATTTTTTTTTCCGCCATCAGTTGGTCGATTAAACTTTTATTTTCAGTTTCAAACTTGTAGACACTTTTCTATCGGCGACATTTCTGGTAGGAAGAATGAGCGTCAAAACAGCAGCAGCAAACGTCACGGCGTCGGCGTGACTGTTGATTGGAGCGTTGCTGCGATGAAGAGACTGTGCATTGTTGTCGGAAGAGTGAGTTAGCAAGGAAGCGTTGGGCTCCATATCTACCACACTCGTTAAGTCGAATCTTCGATCTAGAATGTTCTAGATTGAGCTAGAACGAGAATGACTCTGGAAGGACATATGTTGGGCTTCTTTCCTTTTACATTCTGGTTAAAAGTAAACTCGAATCTTCTAGAAGTAAGCAGAAGCGCTCCTTCTCGGACATGCACGCAGCAACGCTATTTTATAACGGCGTGTTGAAATAGTCGCCACATCGGCAGCCCTAGTGCAGTAAATGCGGGGTTCGCATATCAAATGGACCAAGGGACGTCAACTTGAACTTAAGAATATAATCTCATTTATATTGTATTTATTTTACCTTCAAAGCCAGGCGCATTACAGTAGTTGTGTACAAGAAAATAACAACTAAAACATAAAATTTAAATATGAGGGAAGCTATTATTTCTATGGCAGAGCTATAAATGTACTAATTACATGTATGTATGCTACTGTAATTAGTTACGTTATCGAGAACTGAATATTTTTAATTTAAGTGTTTGTAACTGTTACTTTTGGTTAATTTTTATATGTTGTAAATTTGTTGAGATATAGTTACTTATTGGTATTCTTGACTTCTTACTTCTTAGAGCGGTATTTCAGAACGGCAGCATTTTACCAAGCAGCGCGGCATTGAAGGCTTCTTCTGCACTGAGAGCCTGGTAATTACGAAGCGCAGGGCGAGCTTGTCAGAAAATAATGTTGAGTATATATTGCTCTTATAGACAAACTGAGATTAAAAAAAAATATTTTTAAGGGCCAACATGTTAGAGGTTTCTTTCGTAATTTTTTACGAAATTAAAAATTCCGGGAAGTATTTATGCCGCCAGATGCTATTTAGTTGGGCGTCATTGCACACGTTAAGCCCCGACCATCGGCTAGTGTAAGGGTGGCCAGGCTGACCCAGCCTAAGAGCCGCAAACAAAACCACGAAACTTCCAAGAGCCGGGGGAGGAGGGGGGACTTGTCCAGAGCAATAGGCGAAACTTGAATTACTTTCGATCTATCCGACAAACAAACACAAGACTGCCGAACCTCAACATGTCTTTCGATTTAAAAAGCGTTTCATTTTTCTTTTGGGGGAAGTGCTCGTGTGAACGGGAGGGAGGCGGGGGAGTGTGTGCGTGTATGTGTGTGTGGGGGGGGGGGGGTGGGGCTAGGGGAGGGAGCCGCGAGCCGCACTTTAACACGCGAAGAGCCGCATGCGGCTCGCGAGCCGCAGCTTGGCCACCCCTGGGTTAGTGGCTTCGCCCATTATTACTGATGTACTTCGCTGCGCGACTGAAGACGCTCGCAAGCTATTGTCGTGCGAGCAGACGCGTGGCAGCCTCCTGGATCGTCTGCTGTTCCACCATCGTCCATCGTCGTGTGCAACTCCCGCAAGACGTGGCCATGAAAGCGGCGTTCTACTCTGCCATCAGGCACGAGCCACGGTACAATGCAAGTGTCTCTGATCGTCTATCGATGTGCGGTAAAAAGCGAACGAGACGATAACAAAAAAAATTCAACAAAATAAATATGCAGTCTTTTCAGCATTTCTGTTCTTGCTTGGCTTTCTTCCACGTGTCCGCGAGCAAGGTGAATGAGCGTCATGCCGCACATTTTAAACGTCGTTCTTATGAGAACCAATATCTTTATTGAGCAACAACACGCGCAAATGAAAAAAAAGTAATCAACTTGGTGCGCTAGGCTTTGGAAGCATCTTTCACCTCGAAAACCTGGCGTGACTAAACTTGTAACAGATGAGCGGGTTGTTTTAGAAAAGACAGACATCGCGAATGTTTTTGGAACCTTTGTTTTTTTACAGTTTTTTCTTGTGATGTCGGCACACTATCCGAGTGTGATGAATTCGTCAGTATACCAACAATTCCTGATGAAACTCCCTCCTGATCTAAGGAAGGAATGTTTTCGTTGCTTCTAGATTTAGACCCTTCAAAGACAGGGGCACCAGACCAAATTCCAAATGCGTTTTTAAAAAGGTATGCCGAATGGTCGTCCAAATGTTTATTGCTTACCTTTCAGAAATCGCTTGACAGTTCTTCGCTTCCAAACGACTGGAAATTGTGTAAAGTAATTCCAATATTTAAGGAGAATAATTCACGTTCCCCGGAAAATTATCGACCCATTTCCTTAACATCAACATGCTGTAAAATAATTGAGCACATCATCTCCAAGCATATTCATGCGTTCTTAGCTGAGCACGGCCTACTAGACAGCTGCCAAGATGGATTCCGAAAAGGGCTTTCTACTGTTACGCAACTGACGGAAATTGTGCATTTCTTTTCGAAAACTTTAGCTAGTAGAGGCTAGGTCGATGTTATTTTTGGGGATTTTAAACATGCCTTTGTTAAGGTGAACCATAGAAAGTAATTATGCAAGATAAGACCTATGCTAAAGAACGAAACTCTGTCAGGATGAAAAAGATCATTTCTTTCCGATCGAAAGCAATTCGTTGGCATTGTGCTGTTACTTTTGGTGTGCCACAAGGCTCAGTTCTGGGGCCGTGGCTTGTTCTTATGTTTATAGACGATCTGGTTAGAGACATGTCGGTGCACGCGAGACTTTTTGTAGATGACTGCATTTTGGACACTAAGGTAACAACTATGTCTGACCAAAGTAACTTAAGCGCAAACCTGCATAGAGTTAAGGAATGGTGCACTGAGCGGCAGATGTCTTTGAATGTAGGAAAAAACGTTTGTACGTTCATCACACATAAATTAAATCCCCTAGTTTATCCGCACAGCCTCGATGGCGTCTTCTTAGAAAAAAGTATATAATTATAATTACCTTGGTGTTAATATATCGAGCGACCTTCGATGGAACATGCATTCGTCTATAATTGTTAAAAAAGCTAATACACGACTAGCATTTCTACGACGGTCCTTGAAACTAGCATCTACAGAGACTAACTAGACTGCTCGCTTACAAATGGCCAGCACTTTATCTTGTATGATTTGTGGGCCAGCTCTTTATCTTGTATGACTTGATCTGAAAATAAAAATTGAATTGAATTAAAAATTGAATTGAATTGAAATGCTGGTTTGTCCCCTGCTTGAATACGCGTCGGAAGTATGGGAACCGCACATGAAAAGCCTACTCCTTGGCCTAGAAAGTGTACAGCGACTGGCCCTGCGTTTCATTTATTCTAGATATCGCAAATGAGATTCGCTGACAGACCTCTATGCGCTGTGTAATCTTCCGTTGCTTCAGTCTAGACGGGAAAATAAACGATTGAAGCTTTTTTATGATACTTTCTGGTTCATTGCTCATTGACCAATCACGTTTCCTAACCCTTCATCAATCCCGTATCACTCGTAACAAACATTCGGGTCACTTACAAGAGTTTCCATTCAACAATGATTGTTTTAAGTAGTCCCCCTTTTCTCGTACTGGAATCCGTTGCCAGAACATGGGATTTCTTCCACCGATCTCGAATTATTCGTTTTCCAACCGAACGCAACCTAATTACTGTATATTTTTGATTTGCATTGTTTTTTGGTGTTCCTCGGATTCTGCTTCGTTGCCGTGTTGCTTTACCTGGGTCTTTTACAAGTGTAACTCGTTGCCACTCCTGTCAAAGTCCTAATCAGGACCGAGAGTATGTCAAATACATAGATAATAAAAAGATTTGAGGAGGCTGCTTTGACTTCTTTTTGGAGGCAACAGCATCTGCTATAGGGGGCTGGCTTTATCTCCATATAGAGGGAACAGTTGCCCTATTTTGGGGGGCAATAGTGCACGCCCCTAGTTTCAACCTTTACCTCTTTTGGAGGGAACTATGATCCACTTTGGGGTTAAATGTACACGATCGGGAAAACAGCTAAAAAAAATTAAAGCCGTTTACAACTCGCTGTAACGCCGAATTAGGGCGCAGCTCTTAAGGAGGAGGGGGGAAGGGCACTGGGGGTGGGTCAAGTGACCTTGGGGGGTCACGTGACCTTGTGAGGGTCACGTGACCGTGGGGTGTCACGTGACATCAGGGGGTCACGTGACGATGCCGATGCCGATGACGTTATCAGTGACGTTACTGATGACGTCACTGATGACGTCATCAGTGATGATGACGATGCGGATGCCGGTGACGTCATCAGTGACGTCACTGATGACGTCACCAGTGATGATGAGGATGACGATGCGGATGCCGGTGACGTCATCGGTGACGTCACTAATGACGTCATCAGTGATGATGACGATGACGATGCACATGGCGGTAGCGTCATCAGTGACGTCACAGATAACGTCATTAGTGGCGATGACGTGAACGGGGGTCAGGTGACCTCGGGGGAGGGCGTCACGTAACCTTGGGAGGGGGGGTCACGTGACCTAAGTAACCATTGTGACCCTCATGAGGGTAACCCTGTGACCCCTGTGAGGGTGACTCTCGTGACCCTCGTGAGGGTAACTCTCGTGACCCTCATGAGGGTAACTCTCAGAACCCTCGTGAGGTAACTCTCATAACCCTCGTGACCCTCGTGAGGGTAACCCTTTTGAGGGCAACTAACCCTCGTAACCCTCGTGAGGGTTACGAGGGTTAGTAACCCTCGTAGCCCTCGTGATCCTCGTGAGGGTAACCCTTGTGAGAGTAACCCTCGTAACCCTCGTGACGGTTACGAGGGTTACTCGCGGTTAAGCCGACGCCGACGGTGACGCCGACGGGGGGAGGGGGTCACGTGACTTGGGGAGTCACGTGACCCTGGGGGAGGGGTTATGCGGCATTGGGGGTCACGTCACCTTGGAGTGACCTTGGTTACGCCGACGGCGACGCCGCCCAGGCCGGAAACGGGCGCCTAAGAGCTGCGCTCTAAAAAACGCGAACTACTAAGAACAAACACCACAGAACAGTGCTGTCCTGTCGTGTTTGTTCTTTCTAGTCCACGCTTTCTGAGCTGTTTTCCCCATCATGGAAAACATCAGCCAACTGGCCACGTTCACCACCTTATTACAGGTAAAGTGTACTGATGGGATTACTTTTACCTTTTAAAGGAAGGTACTATGGCCCTTTGTGGGTGTGATAGTACATGCTTCAAGGGTAGGCCTTATAATAGATGAAGACGGCACTAGTTCCGAAAGCAAATGACAACGTTTTATTGTGGCTATCGCAAACAAAATAAAATAAAAATCAATGGCATGACTAGACATCTTATAAAAGTTCAAAGATACAACCACTAAACGCAATAAAGGCAGTCGGAACAACTCTTCGGGGGCTCTAGTTCGCAACAGTCAATAAAATTATCACAAAAAAGTGCATAAACAATCAGTGTCTACCCGGCAAATAACAGTGAATGGTTCAAACACTGCTTGGAATAGCGGAGCTTCATCGGGGTGAACTTAAATGACTGAGTCTTGTACAAACCAAAATGGAAATAAACGTACTGCGATGTGACATAGATTCAGTACTACACATATTACAAAAGCAATACAAACCAAGACATGACTAGTAATGACTAGTGCGTTGTAACTCAAGGACAGCAGCAGTACACTATGCCCTTCTTATCCACAGTAGTGGAATGAACGCTGGAGTAGAGGAAAGCAGACTCCGGGATTTGCTCTTCTCATGTGGAAAGAAGAAAGGGCTCGTGTCTCCTGCTGCTAATGACCGTCAGCAAATTACCGCGAAGGCCAAAGGGATTTAACCCACTTCACATGAACTGCAAAAGTCAGTTTTTACTATCTTGTATTTAATCCCTGCGAGCAATCAAAAACCGTCTTGTATTTAAACCTTGCAAGCACAAATCACTGTGAACATGGGACCACAACCCTCAAATGCTTTCAGCCACCAAGTATGAAGTAGACTGAAATAAATTAAGTATGCCAAAGCTGTACAAAGCAAAAAGCAGTGATTTCGGAAGTTACAAAAATGTGAATATAAAGCAATATCATTGCTCTTCTGAAACTCTCAGAATCAACCCGCCTTGTGTCAGACCAAAAAAAAAAAAATCATTAAACAGATGACATAACAAAGGAAATTCCTAAACCTGCATAAAAATACACTAAACAGAAAATACTTTTTACCATTTCTTCTAGGTTTGAAAGCAATATGGTGCACGTGACTCCACATTTGAGTGTTTCAGAGCAATTAAGCACTCCAGTGCTATGAATCTGCGCCTTAACTGGTGATGGTACTCAAATTCAAAGATGAAGTAGGTGCAGAATGCAAACAAGACTGCCTCAGCAGGCAACGCGGCTTCGAGGTCTCTCTCTACTGCCACATGGCTGGGCATCTCAGGATTAATTAGGCTTGAGCTGACAGCCACTGCGTAGATTGAACTGCCTGCCTGGAACCAAAAAAATTTGGAAATCATGTGATATGAAGTTCAAACCGACCATCCCCAATTTGAAGAAACTGTGCAGAAATATTGAATCTTTCTAAGACTCATTTGGAAATTTGATGGGCCACTGATTCCAGCATTAAAAAGCATCAACCATACTTACCAGACGTGACCAGTTTAACTGTAGACTAACCACCACTGGCTAAAATTATCCCATGGCGGGTGGTAGTCGATTACTAAGCACTTTGCATTCACCGGTCCTTTTTAAATTTGTCACCCCGATTTACTTAGGTGACTAACAAATCTTAGTCAGAGGGGTACAACTACTGTGGCAGGTTAGTATTGACAAGTGCTGACTGTTGGGCGAGTTGGTATTGTACGTGAGAAAACATGATTGCGCTTTAAGACAAGGACAGAGGAAGAACATACACCGAAGAGCGCTACATCTCAGTAGCTACTCAGCAGCGCAGCCGGCTCCCATGACCGACAACCTAACAGCCAAACTTCGGCAACTACGTTTTGTTTTTGTCCGAAGCGATTTGCCAGATTAAAATTGAATGTATATTTTATTTAGACAAAAACAAAGCAGCACACAAGGACAAAAACACAGAAAGAGAACCCACCGAAAACGACACACTCAAGCGCCTTGTGTGTCTTACTCTAATTTATTTACTCGATGTATAGCTTCAATTTTCTCTGGAAAATGAACGAACACCACACACACAAAGAAAAAATAAAAATCAAGAGCCTCATTTCAAGTGCCTAAATCCGAACAAGAAAATCAAAATAAAATATCTGACTACGCTTACCTGCAGTAAACAGTGTTAAGAACTGACACAATATGAGTCCAAGGTAGCAGGCATCCAGTACCCTCGACGAAATCACCCTACAGCTTTGACGCAGGACGAAAGAAATATATTCAATCAACTTCAAATAACGCAAACTTGAGCCATCTAACTCGCCTATTAAATAATCAGACTTTTAAAAATGCCTGATCACACGCAAAAAAAAAAAAAAATGTCAAGACAACAACATAATTGCTAGTCTCGCTGCCGGTAACAACTTAAAGGGTAACTGCATAGAAAAAAAGCATTTTTTTTAAACAGCCTAATTGGGACAAGCATGTCAAAAAAACAATTTTTTGCGCGAGAAAAAAAAATTTTACAGCAATATTTATTGCGTGAGACTGATATTAGTTTACGGCTATTTCGCCCGTTTTAAATCGCGCGCCACGAAGTTGGGATTTTGTGACGTTGCATCCCAATCGGCTGCTATACTTCTCATTGGCTAAGAGTTTGATTGACAGCTTAGATCTTGGTTATTAAACCTTTGTTATAAGTTGCAATTTCCTTTTGAGCCGCATATTTTTACGTTTAGAGAATAACCCACGTGATGAGAGTTATTATTCTTTAGAAAAGGTTTACAAGACTGGCACTTCCGTTTGGATTCATACTATGAGAAACAAAAGCTTCGCCATTCTTTCATGGCCACCGAAGTCTCTGCTTCCGCCTGTCTCGCCTACCTCGACTAATCGTTTCGCCGAAGTGATCAGTGTTTCGTGCTGACCCAGGTGCTTGAGTGAGACTTTTTGAAGTGAAGTAGTGTGTGTTTAGCAGCTGTCGCAGGTCTTAGTGATAGGAAGCGACGCGGGGTTTCGGCTTTCATAGCACGGTTCTTTCGTTTTCCTCTTTCCTTGCTTAGCATGCTTTTTTGTGTTTTTGTTTTGCTTGTTTGCGCGTGCAAATGCTGACTTTCGGAGATGTCAGATGCGTGATCCCGACAGTGACCCTTCCAGCAGCCATGTCGCCCCGAAAGGAATGCCATTTGGCTGGAGGCAATCGGGCGTTCGCGTAGCGACCAGCGTGTCCAGTTACGTTCTCGTCATATCGCTCCGGAGGCCATCGAGATTCGCACCGGGTGCACCTAATGTCCACAACTAGACACACAAAATAAAAAAAGCACCATGTTCACTACGTAAAAAGTGGTCTCAGTTCATGCATCTGTAGACAGGTACGAAATTTTGCCCAAATTTATTCACACCGCACGAGCGCAGCACGTCGCTGTGCAAACGCATTCCAACAACACGAAGCATAAAAACGGCAGATATAGGACAACAATGCGGAGTTAATTGTTCAATTAAAACGACGTAATTTATTTGAAAACGCCCGCAGCTTTTTACTCACGGTAGGCGTCTTGAATCTTCCACATTTTGAAACAGAACGAAGGAAGATTTACTTTTAAAAACGCTCGCTGCGTCCTCCCGGACCTGTTTTACTGGATCACCTGACGACGACGGGACTGGCCCCCCTGTACGTCACACCGCATTACACACATAGCACCGCATTACACACACCACGAACGTTTCAGCTCTGTCGCACCGCCGTATTGCGCCAACAGAACGAGATCGCCGAAACCAACGCAGCGCTGTCGTGAACCTTGGCGTGTGGTTGCGCACTCGTGGATTCTATGACTCCCTTCCCTTTCAAAACACGCACGACGATTACGAATGATACTTTCCGCCTTCCGGGAACATCACAGGGGCGCTTCTCCGGTCACGTCTTCGCTACATGTGCTCGCAAACCTCGTCAAACCAAAACAATACCGCGGCCTCCCGTAGTTGCCAGATCTTAACGGAAGTCGAGACGCTGCGTCGTTCAACTCCGCAAAGCAAGGAGAGTGGGGGGCGGGGCGTACTTCTCCGCGGGGGTCGAAAGAGCGGGAGTTTCAAATGTGGAGAGTTTCTGACTCGACTAAATTACGTCCTGTGGCGTAAATATTGATAAAAAAAAATTATTTTTTTTCGCGGAAAATTTGTTTTGTGACATGCTTGTCCCAATTAGGCTGTTTAAAAAAAACTTTTTTTCTTTGCACTTACCCTTTAATGCCCTTATTCCGTAATATACTACTATTAACGTTTCTGAAGCTCACGAATAATTAACTCATACATTTATATTCGGTATTTCAAGGTAACGTGAAGTTTTACCAATACATTTATTGAACCTCGTTAAATTAAAAAAAAATCTTTTATATTTAAAATCAGCGTTTAACACGGACTTTTAGAAATATCAAGGACGTTGATAATTAATCACGCCGGTTGGCCGGTGCCGCCAATGAATCCCTGATTGGCTCCTGCTCTGCTAAAAATAACAACAATCTTATGAGATTTCAAATATTTTAACAGATCCTCAAATAAACGTCGGACGCTACACACCAACGGCCCCCAAAAGAGAAAACCTCCTATCCTCTCCCGCTCTAAACGTATGCGACCCCCCATTCGCAAGGTGTCTTGTCGCCTGGCCGCCCGTTTCCAGGACCGCCGGGCCGCCACTTTCCTTCCTCCTCTACCCGCACACAGACACACCGGGAAAAGCTCCTGGCGATGCCACTGGTTAGCGTATGTCAGGTGTTGTGTACTGACTGACAGACTGGCTCTTATAACCTCGTGGCCACTGGAGGAGCGTGGGCACTGAGCGCTCGAGGCATGGGGTGCACGGGGAGACGAACGCCGGGCTTCGAATCGATTAAACCGATTTCACCAGTGGTCTCCTGTTCACTTACGCGATGTAACATTGGCGACGAGGCGGACGACAATTTCAACCGGTAACGTTCTCGCTTGTTCAAGAATGACCACGACACAGGCTAAGCTCGAGGAATTTCTAGGAACAGGATGGACAGCCTAGTCGGCGCGTTTTTTTCAAGCGAACGAGATCACGGACCTCGGGAAAAAGAGAGCGCTGCTGTTGACCCTGTGTGGCGCGGAAACATACGAGACCGTAGAAGCCCTAACGACCCCGAATAAGCCAGGAGAGGTGAGCTTGAGAACATCATGTTCTTGCTCCAGCAACATTACGACCCACGGCCTTCGGAACTGTTCAGCCGAAGCGAATTCCGACGCCGCGATCAACAGCCCGGCGAGTCATTCGCTGCCTATGTGGCTGCTTTGAACAAAATAAGCCGCAAACTGCAAGTTCCATGTGCTGACACGGCGGCGGTGGCGACAACAAGCGCTAGAGCATCACCAGCCGTCGACCCGTTGGTATCGAACCCAACCATGTTACCACGTACTGGACGTGATGGTCAGAGACCGCTTAATCTGTGGCAAGCAAGTTGAGCGTCTACAGCGAAGGCGTTTCACAGAAAAAAAACTCTCACGTTCAAGCAAGCTTACGACATGGCAACACAACTTGAAAGTGCGGTTCAACAACAGCAGCAGCTTAAAGCCCCCATGACCGACCAACATAAGATAACGTCAGCGCAAGCCACAAAACGCACCTCAAGGGCGAAAAATTGCAAGCGGTGCCGCAATGCTACCGTTGACATAAACGGCACAGGCAAGCCGCTTGCCCATTCAGTAAGGTGTCCTTCCAGTTCTGCAGGAAGATAAGACACGTTGAGAAAGCATGTCGAAACAAAGCGAGGGCGGGCGCAAGACGCTCAACCCATCACATGAGCTACGATAAGGATGACCATGCCGACGATGCGCAGGTCAGTGGCTGTGATCAAAACCACCGGTTCGACTTGCAGGAGTTGAATGTGCGACACGCAAGCGGTATCGTACCGAAGTGCTCCGTAACACTCAAGGTCAGGGATGATCATTGGAGTTTGAAGTCGACTCAGGAACAGAAGTCACAGTTATTAGTGAAGGTACATACCGCAAGACGTGGCCATCTAAGCCTCCTCGCTTGCAGAAGGAGGATGTCACAATTCGAACATGGACGGGCGAAGGCTTGCGTGTTCTCAGGTCCGTGGAAGTCGAAGTAAGACATAAGTCCAAAGGCTACCTTCTTCCGTTGATGGTGACAAGTGGAACTGGTGCAACTTGATGTAAATAAATTGGTTCCCAGCGCTGAAGATACAGGTCAGCGGGTTACATCATCTTTCGCCAAGCCAAAAGGCCCGAAAGGTGCTTCAAGCACACGAGGCGGTATTCAAGTCCGACATCATCGGGTACACCGGTCCACCAGTCCAGCTGGAGCTCAAAGAACCACCTACCCCTAAATTCCCCCAGGCACGCACCATACCTTTTGCTTTGCGCCCTCTCATAGAGTGTGAGCTAATGGCTCTGCAGAAGCAAGGAATTTTTGAACCGGTCCAACATTCAACATGGGCTACACCAGTGATTGTGAACAGAAAGACTGATGGGCCGGTGAGACTCTGCGGGGATTATGGAAGTACGGTGAACATCGCAGCTAAAACGGCTGCTTACCTCCTGTACACCCCCCCCCCCTTCCCCCGCAACGGAAGCGCTGTCGATCCTCCGGGCTGGCACAGCATTTTCAACGTTGAACCTCACTCGGGCGTACCAACAGCTGCGAGTGACAGACACCAAGGCCGAAATGCTAACAATCAACACCATGAAGGGCTTGTTCCGACTAAAAAGACTTCCCTTTGGAGAAGCGGCAGCGCCGGCGATCTTCCAAAAAGTCATGGACATGACATTAGCAGGCATCGCTGGAGTCGCTGCATACCTCGATGTCGTTATCATCAGCGGGGCAAACGCGGAGGAACATGCTTATCTACTAGACCAAGTGTTGACAAAACTAGAGAAGGAATGACTGAGAATAAAATAAACCAAATGCCACTTCGGGGACAGAGAAGTCAAATTTTTGGGTCACCTGAAAAATGCGGAGTAAATTCAGCCCACACAAGACAAGATTCGCGCGGTTGTGGACTCTTCAGAGCCGACGAACAAGGCAGACCTGCAGTCTCTTTTTGGACTCTTAGCATTATACGACAAATTTTTGCGAGATAGAGCGATGATAGCGAAGGAGCTTTATAGCCTACTGGAGCAGAAGGGAGAATGTCGCTGGGAGGTTAGACACCATAAGGCTTTCCAGAAATTGAAGCAACTAGTAGTGCAGTACACTGTGCTGGCACACTATTATGAAAGGAAACCATTACTGTTGTCATGCGATGCTTCACCATATGGTGTGGGTGCCGTGCTGGCACAGTTGGACCCAGACGGCCGAGAGGCTGCGATTGCCTTAACGTCCAGGGCGCTAGGAACCTGCGAGCGAAACTATTCTTAGCTTGACCGAGAAGGCCTGGCCATTGTGTTTGGGGTCAACCATTGCCATCAGTATGTCGAAGGACGGAGTGTGATGATCAACACAAACCACCAGCCTCTGCTCGGTATTCTCGGAGCCGAGAAGCGTGTTCCACAAGTCCAGTCACCGAGGATGACCCGGTGGTATGTCAGACTGCCAGCTTATAACTAGGAGCTAAGGTACTGAGCAGGAAAACGCCATCAGAATGCGGACGCCCTTTGCCGGCTTCCGCTGTCAACCTTTGAAAATGAGCCGGAGGTTCCAGGAGATATCCTGATGTTTGAAGCTTTGTTCCGTCCACCACTGACCGCCTATGAAGTGGCAAAAGAGACCGCAGCTGACAGCGTCCTTGCGAATGTATACCGAGCCATCCTGGTGGGTACTCTTGGCTGGTTACAAACACCGGAGTACTCGGCGTACAGAACCAAAGAGGCAGAGCTGTCGAATTACAGGGGATGTGTAAGTTGGGAAGTACGAATCTTGATTCCTACACAACTAAGAAAAGACACGATAGTTCTGATGCACTCTGGACATCGCCTGATTGTGGCAATAAAAGCATGCGCTCGGGGCTACGTTTGGTGGCCCGGAATAGACACAGATATCGAGACAGCAGTTGCAGAATGCAGCACCTGTCAGATGCACCGAAAGTGCACACCCAAAGGACCTATCCCTGTCTGGACTGGACCATCAGGGCCATAGGACAGCTTCACGTGGAATTTGCAGGTCCGGTAAATGGTCGGGTCTTCCTGGTTGTGGTGGACGCTTTTACAAATGGCTGGAAGTGCAGTTAGTTGGCAATATAACTTCGACCGAAGTCATTGGGGAACTATGGGCTATTTTTGCGACATTTGGGCGGCCAAAGAAAGTTTTGTCCGACAATGGTGCATCGCTGTTTTCCGAGAAAATCAGAACGTTTTACCAGAACAACGCCATCCTGGCGGTGACAAGTGCACCGTACCATCCTGACACTAAAGGACAGGCGAAACGCATGGTACAGGAGCTTAAAATCGCCCTCGCCAGAAAGGGAAGGAAGAACTAAGGTGTGCGCTGGCAAGGTTTTTAAACAACATACCACCATTCACGTCGCCACGGGCAAAAAGCCAGCTTGGCTGATGTATGGAAGGGAGCTTCTGTCAGCTTTGGGGCGACTAAAATGTGTTGTGTTTGAAAAACCGTGAGGACGGCCGATACCTCTACCCTCTCTGAAGAACCTGAAATAACTCCCGGTTCCACGGACCCACATGAACTGAGCGTGGGACAGGCAGTTTGGACGAAGCAGTGTACAAGCAGTCAAGGTTATTACTGGAGTGGTCGAACGTCGAGTGGGTCTACGCTCATGGATGGTCCGCATTGATCAAGCATTGGTGCGCCGTTATCGCAACCATACGCGAAAGCGATGGCCAAACACCGAGGTGCGAAAAAAAGCAGACACGTGACCTTCTGTCTGGGACATCGAGATGGACAGCTCGGCTCCAACGCAGCCACCACCATCGCTCCGTTCTGACTGGCAGGCTCAACCAACCAGATCACATTGGGGAGCTGGCGACAAGCCAACGACTTCGCCTCAGGAACCAGTGTCAGCTTCTTCGACGGATGGCACTAATCCGGCTTCAGGTACCCACCGGACCACCAGAACCCGACGATCTCCGCAACGCTACGGGTACCACAACTAGTTGGAGGAGGTGTTATGTACTGACTGACAGAATGGCTCTTATAACCTCGTGGCCACTCGAGGAGCGTGGGCACTGAGCGCTCGAGGCACGGGGTGCGCGGGGAGACGAAAGCCGGGGTCCTAATTGATTAAACCGATTTCACCAGTGGTCGTCTGTGCACCGACTCCACGTAACATAAATATTCTAAATATGCGCTGGTGCAACCGGTTATCATTCTAGTTTTTAAGTAAGATTAAGACTTTAATGGCGCAGCGGCAACGGTGGCCATAATGTGCCAAACTAGATGTGTATTACAGATCAAGAGAAACAGATGCTAGGTTACAGAAACTTTTTACAGCTGGTGTAGATAGCCAGTTTTGTTAGTAAAATCGAAAACTCGTCTAAGTGGTACTAAAGCGTTGTCTCCAAGTAAATAACATAGGATGAAAGGAAAGATGGTTTTGTAAAAAGTTCAGGAAAACATGATACGCGTAGTTGATGATAAAAGCTACACTCCCATAGGACGTGTAAAACTGTAAGTAATTCCCCGCAATGGGCACAAATTGCAACATATTCGCCACAGAGAAGGTACATATGTGTTAAAATTGAATGGCCGATTCTCAAGCGGCAAAGCAGAACCTCTAGATGGCCGTTTTTGTGAAATAAACTTTCCCAGGTTATCATGGGTTTATTCACATGGAGCTTGTTGTTGGTTTCAGTGTCCCATTCTAGCTGTCAAGTCTTTAAAAGAGATTTCTTTAAAAGTGGTTTAAAATCCTGGTAGGGAAGGCCAAAAGATACTATTGAGTGTGTGGCCAATGCAGCCAGGCGATCTGCGTTCTCATTTCCTGCGATTCCCTCGTGACTCGGTACCCAGCAAAAATTTGATATTACATCCAAGGCGCAGATCTCTGTTTACTTTAAAACCAACATGTTGTGTAAGTACATTCTTTGTTGAAACTCTGGAAGAGATAGCAGCTAAGACACTTTGTGAATCGACAAAAATGACTGCATTTAATACACTGTTGTCCAGAGTATGCTCATTGGCTAATAAAATACCATAGAGCTCTACAGTAAAGATGCTTGCCATTGAGTCAAGCTGCACAGCTCTCCTAAAGCTACTAGAATAAACTGCGCAACCAACGGAACATAAAGATTTCGACCCGTCGATATAGTACTCCGTGCAACCTCTAGATATCCATTTTTGCAAATATATAAACTCTTGCTGAAGAAACTGTGGAGCAACGCTCTTCTTACTGCGTTTGGTGAAAGACCGGTCACAACCTATGGGTAGCTCGTTCCAAGGGGCAATTCTCTCCATAAATTTTAGCAAGTTAAGACCACGAACGAAAGGGACAGGGAGGCTGAGAGAGCTACAGACACTTTGAACTCGAAAACCCAGGGAGCGTACAATTGTTGGCTATTTCTCAAACAAATTATAGAACTGAGGGGTGTTTAAGATACTGTAAGCATGATTTTTCGGATGTGACAGATCTTTGTCATAATGACACAGGCTCAAGTACTGTCGGCGTTTTTCAAGAGACATTTGATGCATGTCCACATACGAGCTTAATACGGGTGACGTGCGAAATGTTCCAGTGGCAAGCCGGAGTCCGATATGATGAACCGGATCCAATATCCTTAGTGTGGAAGGTCGTGCCGAACCATAACCAATCACTACATGATCCAGGCTTGACCGAACTAAAGCATTGTACAAACGTAGGAGACATCGCCTGTCAGACCCCCAAGATATATGTGACAGCACCTTAAGGATGTTAGAGGATCGCAAGCACTTCTGCTTTACTTCCTTTAAATCAGACTTGAATGTAAACTTTTTATCAAAGACCATGCCTAAAAATTTCTTTCTGCTTCACCGATATTTCTATGTTATTCAATTGTAAGATTGGGTCCAAAGTCAAGCCTCGTCGCAGGGAAAACGGCACATACACAGTTTTCTCTAGGAAATACTTAAAATCATTTTCATTTGCCCACTGGCTCATTCTGTTAATAGTGAGCTGCAGTTGCCGTTCACAACTGGAGAGGGTGCAGGACAAAAAGATATTTGCACATCTTCCACGTAAAACGAGTATGAAACAGATGACGGTATAACTTGAGCCAGACTGTTCATCTTAACTGTAAATAAGGTGGCACTTAAGACTCCACCTTGGGGAACACTATTTTCTTGTAAGAAGACATTGAATAAAGTCGAGCCTAATCTAACTTGAAATGTACGTTCACTTAAAAAGTTCTGCAAGCAACGAAGCATGCGGCCACGCACTCCACAGTTCTATAGATCTCGGTGGATAACATACCTCCACGTAGTGTCATATGCCTTCTCTAGATCAGAAAACACGGACACGCAATGCTGCCGGTGTACAAAGGCGTCACGTATGACAGTCTCAAGTCAGACAAGATGGTCCATGGTCGACCGTTCAGCCCGAAAGCCACACTGCTTAGTGCCAAAAACGTTTTTCTCGTCCAATCAAAACATAAGGCGGCGATTTATAAGCCTTTCATAAGTTTTCCCCAAGCATCTTGTAAGGGCTATGGGGCGATAGCTTTTAGCCAGAGAGGGATCTCTGGCTACAAGCTACAAGCTACAAGAATGTGGAAAAGCAGCAGCTTCCCAAAGGTAATGGAAGAAAGACAGCAGGTGGGACAAAGATTGATCAGACAGGAGCTTAAGCATCTCGTAGTGAATTCTCTCTGGCCCAGGATCAGACTGCTTTCTTAAGCTGAGAGCGACTTCGAGTTTACACATTGTGAACGGTCTATTGTATGCAACAGAGTTGAAGCCTGACATACTGATTTTCAGATTTTAAGCGGTAGACCGAAACTTTAAAAACTCCGTAATGTAATCGGAAGCACTGCAAACATGCTGAAAATGTTCTGCGAGGAAGTGTGCTTGTCTTGTTAGAGATGCTGAGATTGAAGGGAAAAGTGGAATCCTGAAAGCTAGGTACTGACCGCGAACTTCTTCGATACGATCCCATACTTCTTTAGCAGTAACAATATTATTTAAGGATGAAACATACTTTGTCCATGAAGCCCACTTGGCCTCTTTTCGCGTCCGCCGAGCTGGTGCTCTTTTTTTTTTTTTTTCTTTCCTAAACTCGATCAAATTACGGAAAGTTGGATATCGCCGAAAAGTTCCCCACGCCTTGTTCTGGCTTTTACGAGTGGAAGTGCATCCCGCAATCCACCAGGGCTTGCACCTCCGATGATTTTCTGAGGTTTGTGAAATTGAAGCAGAAGCAGCATTGATAATGCATTCTGTAACGTAAAGTGTCGCGCCCTCAGGAGTCACATGAAGAAACGAGAAGGGATCGAGTGTTGCTTCTGAACCAGAAATAGACCAGTCGGCCTTTTCCAACTTCCATCGCAGAATGCGGGTTGGTATCGTTGAAACTGGTAAAACGCTCTCTAAAATTATGGGTAGATGGTCGCAGCTAAAGGGATTGTCTAAAACGTTCTATAAAAGCATGTAAGTAGAGATGGGGATGATAGTGATATGTTGATTGTTGTAAAAGTGTTGTGGGCAGCACTAAAAATGTTGGTTCTTTCTTATTGAGCAGGCAGATACCAGTTGATAATAAAAGCCTTTCAATACCTCGACCCCGAAAGTCTTGACGAGAGCTTCCCCACAAAGGACGGTGGGTGTTAAAATCACCAAGGATTACAAAAGTTTGGGGAAGTTGTTTGATGAGTGCTTGGAGTTCATGGAGATGCAGTGGAACATTAGGTGGTAAATAGAGTGATGCTAGAGTGATGAGGCGGTCAAGAATGATGCCAACTGCCTCAAGTGAAGTTTGTAAAAAAACTTCGGCACATGCCACTCAACTTTGAACCACCACTGCTGCACCACCCGAAGGGTATGAGGAATGGCGGTCCTCCGTAAACACTTGTTGGTGCCTTAAAACCTGCGTGTGCGAATCACTTAGATAAGCCTGCTGTAGGTAAATAGCAACAGGACGTAGCTCATAAAAAAAATGAATTGATGACATCTATGTTACGCAGAAGGCCGCGACAGTTCCACTGCATAATGCCTCTATGCTTAGCCAGTGCAAAGTGAATATAAAAACTGGTAAAAACTAAAATGAAATAACTATGGCTTAAAATCTTTTTTTTTTTTTGCGTGGGGCGTTTTTCTTTTTTACCGCCTCTTTCTGCTGGCCAGTGCAGTCACTGTTGGCAGAAAGAGAGGAGTCAGATCCAGCGAGGAGACTTTCCTCGCCGGACTTGGGTCCACCCTCGTCCATAGGCTCCTAGGGGGGAGCCGGAGGGAGACCCGGTGGTGTCGGCAGCCTTAACGGCTCACCAGGTTTCTGCAGCGTCGAAACGCGGGGTTGGCTCCGGCCTGGATGGGGTGGGGTGGCAGGGGCGGCGGGGGGTGCCGTCCCCTGCTTCAGGGTGGACGTTGAAGGAACAGCGTCCACCATGCGGTTGGGGTGCGGCGCAGCTGGCACTGTTCCCGCGGGTTTCAGAGGGGACACTGACGGGAGACACACACCCTCTGGAGGGGTCTGTGTTCCCGTCGATGCCATCACGGGTTGTGCGGGTCCCCTGCCCATGACCTCGGCATATCCTCCTTTCGATAGGAAGGAAAAACTATAAAACGTTTTTTCGCCTCATGGTTGGAGGTGTTTTCTGTGGTCTTCAGTGTCAATATTTATTTTTCTTCTTTCCATTTCGGACACGAGCTTGAGTATGCTGGATGACGACCTTCACAGTTGACACATCTTGGTTCGTTCTCGCAACTGTTAGCGACATGCTCTTTACTGGAGCATTTGCGCAAGTATCACTTCCCGCAGCAGCTCCGTGAGCCATGGCTGAACCTTTGGTACTTAAAGGCCCTCTGAGGGTTCGGCACAAAGGGGCGAACACGGCACCGGAGGTAGCCTGCCTTTGTGGCCTCTGGGAGGGTGGTGGTGTCAAGGGTCAGTATAATGTGTCTCGTTTTACGCTCTACACCCTCACGACGAAGGGTGATGCGTCGAGCGGCTACAACTCCTTGGTCTGAAGGGCCTTCGACGAGTTCTTCCTCAGATGAGTTCATTAGGTCGTCCTCTTAGATAACTCCTTGAACTGTATTAAGCCAGGGTGTGGAGTAACATTTACTTTCTGTTCAGGCACAGCATTGAGAGAAAGAAGGGCGCTTCTTTCTGTATAACCTTGCTTTTTGGCGTTGATCTCATCAAGAAGGTCACCGGACGGCATCTTTTTTTGCAGAGTAATCCTTCCCGACGATTTTTTCTAGTACCTTGGCAACTAGGGAAGGGGACAGTTTAGCAAGTGGTTGTTCTTCTTCAGGTTCAGGGGAAATTTTTCGAGTACTTTGGATGTTTCGAGAGTGACTTGAGCTTCGGTGCGACCTCTTTTCAGAGGCCGATCACGAAAAGTTTTGTTGCGCTGACCCATATGAGGTGGGGGAAAATTTCGGTGCCCGGGTGCACCACCCACCACGGAGCACAACAAGGGGTTAGGTAATTTGCCATAGCAAGATGGGTTTGGCTGACTCAATATTTCTACCAGTGCTGCCCGGGCACTATACCCTAGTGTGGTTGCAGCGACAGGACCTGTTTCCACTCAAGGTTGGCCCTTGCCGTCTAAGAAGGTAAAAAAGGAAGGAAGAGAGTTTAGAAGAAAAGAGAAAGAGGAAGGAGGAAAAGTGAAAGAAGGAAGAAGAGGGAGAAGAGGCGACTGACTGAATCTTCCTGGTCGGGCCAAGCCAGGACACCCGTGTACGAGAAGGAGGAAACGAAGCAGTGTATTGCCGCGCGCCAAGTAGGCAGCGCGGCCATGGCCTAACGTCTATCGCGCTTCCCTCCCACGCGAAGGGCCAGTGTTCGGTTTTTGGGAGCGGCGCATCTCTTTGTCTATTCCTGCAGACAAGTATTCTGGTAAATTCGAGAATCCTGTTTCTTGCTCGAGGTCCGAATGTTCTACGCGTAGAACTTTCTACGCCGATTATTCCAGAAGCCCACGCATGTACATAAGGGGCTCCGCATGGTGAGCCACAGTCATTTTCGCCCCAGCGTTCGACTCAGCTCTTTCGCCGACTTCGACGCCCGTGACGCTCTGCTGTTATCATCTGTTTCCTTTTTATTTTTGGGCACACGTTCGCCCCCATTAAACGTTTAGTTTCTTCAGTTATTGTCGCTTCATCACTTGTCATTCGTGACATTTTGGTGGAGGTGCTGGGTAGTGCATTCTATGCCCGTTAAGCGTACCCCTCCGTAGACATCCCGGCCAGGCGACGTGCTCAGCCCCGGAAGGCTACCCTTCGTCGAGGACGCCGAAGCCTGAAGAAGCCGCCGTACCGAAGTCCAACTCCCGGAATCCGGACCCCTGCAGCACAAGGTGAAAAAAGTGAAAGCCGTTTACACCTCCCTGTAACACCGAATTAGAGCGCAGCTCTTGAGGAGGAGGAGGGAAGGGTACTGGGGGGTGAAGTAACCTGGGGGGGTCACGTGACCTTGGGGAGTCACGTGACCATGCCGATGATGTCATCAGTGACGTCACTGATGACGTCATCAGTGATGATGACGATGCGGACTCCGATGACGTCATCAGCGATGATGACGATGACGATGCGGATGTCGGTGACGTCATCAGGGACGTCACTGATGACGTCATCTGTGATGATGACGATGACGATGCGGATGCCCCCCCCCGAAGTCACGTGACCCTGGGGGTGGTCACGTGACCTGGGGGTGTCACGTGACTTCGGGGGGGGGGGTCACGTGACCTCGGGGGGGGGGTCACGAGACCTCGGGGGGTCACGTGACTTCAGGGGGTCACGTGACTTTGGGTGTCACGTGACCTTGGGGTGACCTTGGGGGTCACGTGACCTTGGGATGACCTTGGGGCCACGTGACCTTGGGATGACCTTGGTTACGCCGACGCCGACGCCGACGCCGACGGCGATGGCGACGGCGACGCCGACGGCGACGCCGACGCCGCTCAAGCCGGGAACGGGCCCCTAAGAGCTGCGCTCTTAAAGATGATCCCGACAATGACCACCCCGCCCGTCGTCGTCCTGCCCGTCGCTCCGCGAACGCCTTCTCCCTTCCTCGGCGAGACCAACGAGGACGTCGAAGACTGGATCAACCAGTACGAACGCGTGGCTCGTCACAACGGGTGGAGTGACGAACAGCGCCAGCTGAACCTCTATTTCTCACTTGAAGGGACTGCAAGGCGCTGGTTCGAAAACCGCGAAGCTTCCTTGATTTCATGGGAGCTTTGCAAGAACGAGCTGACGCGTACGTTCGCCAATCAACATCGGAGAGAGAGGGCCGAAGATCTGCTGCAATCCAGGACCCAGCGCCCCAATGAGAGCGTCACGAGCTTCGTGGAAGACGTCTTGCGCCTGAGCTCCCGCGCCGACCCTCAGGCCACCGACGAAAAGAAGCTGCGTATTCTGATGCGCGGGGTGAAGGACGACATCTTCGGTGGACTCGTACGCAACCCACCGACGTCCGTTCTAGGATTCGTCACGGAAGCCACGAGTATCGAGCGTGCTCTTCAAGCCCGGGCCAGTCACTACCAGAGACTACACTGCGTCAGTGTGATTTCGCAGTCCCCTTGCGACCGTGCCCACGACACCACGGGTATTCGTGAACTTATTCGCGACATCGTTAGCCGAGTGCAGCTGTAGCCTCCACCGTGGTAAGGAGAAACTAGCGCCACAAGGCGCCAGTGGCAGAAAGGCGAACATACGTACGGTCGGATACTAAACTCTGTCTCGAAAGACTGCCAGATGGAGCCACCACTGTCGTTGGCGTGCGCCCTCCTCGCCTCCTGCTCCTCTCCCCCCCCCCCCCCCCCCCCCAAATTCCCCTTTTTTTTCTTTTCCTTTTGGTTTGTTTGCTAGACTGGTGTCGCGCCGGCCGCTGCGAGCGGCCAGCACGGCACCGGTCTAGCAGACGAGCCGCGCGCGATATGGTTCGCAACAACTGCACTTCGCGTGATATTACCAGTGCAACAAAACAGAAACAGCACGTTCATTGAAATGTATTTTTTATTGAACACGATTCAAATGAGTTGCGGCATTTCAAACACGTATCTACAAACTCCGTTGGCAGTCCTCCGTTCTCCAAGGAGAACCAAGAACTGTAGTAGGCAGTAGACGCAGTAAAAGTTGTGAAATAGGTAGGACAAAATTAATTATTTTAATGTACAAACTAAAAGAAAACACTTATCATCGAATTATCTGAATGGCTCTATAAGCAACTCCCAAAAACAAAAATTGTGAATACCCAAACAAACAAATCAACACCGAAATAAAGCAAAAGGCTTGCAGGTGAGCTGCATAAGAATGAACAATATATAAACCATAAACACACTCGCTAATAGGCAATGCAATTAAGAAAGAAACAAAAATACTGTTTTGGAGTGACTACTACATCTCTAAGTGTAGGCGCTTTTCGGTACTCTATTCTAAGATATAAAAAGTTAAAAACGAAGCTATCAAATTAACTGAAGATTGCCCTGACAGCAACTCACCTGGAGGAACAAGTCGTTCCAGCAACGGATTCGCAACAAGAACGGTGGGGCACGCGTTTTCCCACAAACGAATCTTCCTACAGCTTGCAAACACGGTAACGCCGAAGTGCTCGCTGCACAAACGACGCTGACGCAGCTTGCTCGTCGGCAGGCCGGCAGGCTTCCGAAGTCCTGGCGATTTGCATACGCAATTCATTTCGATGCTGTAATTAAAAAATCGAGCTTCGAACGCTAACAAAAAAAGTTTGATATAGAGGTTCACCTGAGCCTGAGATTGAGCACTCCGAGTTCTTTTGAACAATTGTTACACCAATTTATCCGCGCTGTAGACTCCGCAATACGCCGTCATGAGGCACGCAAAACACTCGGCAGAATCTCTGTCAAATTAGAGACGTACGTCTCCAATAATTATAAGCGCGCAGCAGCGTTGCACCGTACTGCTAGTACTTCCGTAAAATCCGCACTTTCGATTTCAGCACGCGCGGAACGGTTTGAAAACTTGAAGTGACAAGCGAGCGCAAACAAAACAAAAAAGACAAAAACGGTCGTTGCGGTCGTTTCCCCTCGCTCTTTCTGATTGGTCGAAAGAGCCCAGAGTGCTTCACTTTCGGTAGCGAAGATCATATACACGTCGCCAGCGCTCAAAACCATAACGGCGAATATGAGCATAACAGTTTGGTCGGAGTCGGCTGGGTAGACCTGCGAATCTGCTCTTTGCATGGACGTACGAGAGAGAAGCCAGCGACGCGGCGCCCCTATCGGCCCAACCGGGAACTCCGTTAGTTGCATTCGGCTGACATCGTCCGGGAGGAGCTTAAGAAGCTGCTGCCGACTGCTCAGAGCCCGGCCTCAATCTCCATCGAGGAGTACCTTCGACGCTCGCCCTCCCCAGTGTCGTCTCTCCGCCGTGAAGCCCGCTCCCCTTCGCCACGCCGTTCAGCGTCTCCAGCGCCACGACCCCGCCGAGAAAGCCTGTCTCCCCTGCGTCGTCGGGAAAACTAAGTGCGGCAACGCCTGGAGGTGACGTTGCCGAAAACGACGAAAGCAAAGAGCCTCCAAGAACGCCGGAGCACTTCTACTTTCCCGACGCCCCCCAGCGCACCGACGCCCCTGCAACAATGTCCAACAACCTAAACGTTGTTATCGACGGCCTCGACGCATCGGCACTCGTGGACACCGGGGCAGACTACTCAGTCTTGACTGGAAGGCTCTTTCGCCGCCTGCGAAAAGTGACAACGGCGTGGGATGGACCTCAAATACGTACCGCCGGAGGGCATCTCATCACACCAGTCGGAAGATGCACCGCTCGCGTCGAGATCCACAGTGACACGTCGCCTGTGAAATTCGTCCTTCTAGAAGACTGTGCCAGAGACGTCATTCTCAGCATGGACTTTCTGTGTGAATATGGTGCCGTCATCGACCTTGGTGAAAACAGATTGACCCTTCGGACGCCTGTTCCACCTTCAGAGAAACCCCAAACAGCGTCAACCACCGTCCGAGTCGCTGCCGACCACGTGAACCTGCCACCGCGATCAAGTGTTGTACCCGTCGTGACCAATGCAGCTACCTGCGGCGAAGTTGTTCTGGAAAGCAGCCTTCAATTTCTCCTAGGAAGAGGAATAGGCGTCGCAAGAAAAGTGACCAAACTTCAGGATGGGCGCACCGTGGTCCTCGTGACAAACTTCCGAAAAGAAACGCAACACATTACAAAAGCTACTGCTGTGGGCCACGTTGAGGAACTTCGGAACTCCGTTGAAATCGCCGCGATTGCTGAAGAATCATCGCCAGCTCAGCAGGACACTACACCGCCAGCGCAGCTTGACATTGGTCCCAAGCTTCCATGCCCAAAACGCCCTCCTCGCCGAATACAGCGACTGCTTCGCGACGTCGTCGACGGTGCGCCAAACCACCGTTGCGAAGCATCGCATCGTCACCGAGGACGACGTGCTCCCTCTGCACCGATCGCCGTACGGAGTCTCCGTAAAAGAACGTGAGGTCATTCAACAGCAAGTGGAAGAAATGCTGAACGGCGACATAATCTAGCCTTCAAGCAGTCCGTGGGCCTCTCCAGTCGTGCTGGTTAGGAAGAAGGACGGAACGCTTAGGTTCTGCGTTGACTACCGGCAGCTGAACGCGGTGACGAAGACGTCTATCCACTTCCCCGCATCGACGACACTCTAGACCGGCTGCGCCACTCTCGATATTTCTCATCGATGGACCTAACGAGCGGCTACTGGCAGATCGATGTCGACGGACGGGACCGAGAGAAGACAGCTTTCGTCACTCCGGATGGCCTGTACGAGTTCAAGGTGATGCCTTTGGGCCTATGCACGGAGCCGGCAACATTCCAGCGTGTCATGGACACAGTACTGGCAGGGCTGAAATGGCAGAGCTGTCTCGTCTACCTTGACGACGTCGTAGTGTTTCGGATGATTTCGACGAGCACTTGAGGCGACTCCGAGCTGTTCTTCAAGCCATTTAGACCGCCGGACTCACACTAAAGCCGTCAAAGTGCCGGTTCGCCTATGACGAACTGAAGTTCCTAGGCCACGTGGTTAGTAAAGAAAGTGTCCGCCCAGACCCCGAGAAGGCTCGCGCCGTTGCGGCATTTCCAGCGCCGACAGATAAGACGGCCGTGCGAAGATTCCTTGGACTTTGTGCCTATTATCGACGCTTCGTTCGGGATTTCGCAAGGATTTCCGCACCACTTACAAATCTCACGAAGGACGCCGAGAATTTCGAATGGGCCGAGGAGCAGCAGCATACATTCGAAGAGCTGAAACGACGACTCCAGACCCCTCCTCTGCTTGGACATTTCGACCAGTATGCGGAAACAGAAATTCACACGGACGCAAGTAACGCGGGAATGGCCGCAGTACTGGTCCAAGGGCAAGAAGGCATCGAGCGAGTCATCGCCTACGCAAGTCGGACACTGTCCAAGGCGGAGAAAAATTACTCCACGACTGAGAAAGAATGCCTTGCGGTCTTCTGGGCAATCACGAAGTTTCGTCCGTACTTGTACGGGAGCCCGTTCCGTGCAGTCACGGACCGCCACTCGCTCTGCTGGCTTGCGAGCCTGAAGCACCCGTCAGGACGCCTCGCTCGATTAGGAGCCTCCTACTACAAGAGTTCAACATGACAGTTGTCTACAAGTCAGGCCGCAAGCACAGCGACGCCGACTGCCTGTCCAGAGCCCCCGTCAAAACCCCTTCCGGCTGTAGTGACGACAATGACGAGGAGTGCTTCCTAGGAGCGGTGAACACCGACGATATGGCACGACGTCAGCGGGACGATCCTGAGCTGCGCGCATTAATCGAGCACCTAGAAAGGGGCGGGAGTACCGTGCCACGTGTCTTCTCACGAGTACTGCCGACCTTCGCCATTCCACCAAGGTGCACTCTAGAAAGAGAACTTCGGCGACAACAACACACCGTGGTTGCTTATAATCCCGAGTGACCTTCGAGAGGAGATCTTTCAAGCCTGCCACGATGACCCAACTTCCGGACACCTTGGTTACAGCCGGACACTGGCCCGTATTCGTGAAAAGTATTACTGGCCCAAGCTCCCCAAGACCGTCCACCTATACACGCGATCATGCCACGAGTGCCAGCGACGCAAGAAACCTCCGACGAGGCCGGCCGGACTCCTGCAGCCCGTTTCTCCTCCAATTGCACCCTTCCAGCAGATCGGAATGGATCTACTTGGTCCTTTTCCGCCTTCGACGTCGGGGAACCGCTGGATCATCGTCGCCACAGATTATCTCACGCGGTACGCCGAAACGAACTTTGGGGACTGCTGTGGAAGTTGCCAAGTTTTTCATTGAGTCCATCGTCCACTGGCACGGCGCTCCAGAAGTTCTGATTACAGATCGCGGATCATCGTTCATGGCACAGCTGACCCAAGAAATCCTCCGACTCAGTCACACCAGCCATCGTCGTACAACTGCGTACCACCCGCAGACCAACGGGCTGACGGAACGACTCAACAAGACAATCGCCGATATGATCTCTATGTACGTCGACGAAGAGCACACGACGTGGGACGAGGTGCTGCCCTACATCACGTTCGCCTACAATACGGTGGTTCAAGAGACCACTGGATTCACACCTTTCAGGTGGTACATGGTCGGAAAGTAACGACCATGCTGGATGCGATGCTGCCCCATGAGCCAGCTGACAGTGAGAGCGACGACGCCCAGGTGGTTGCTCAACGGGCCGAAGAGGTCCGCCAGCTCGCCCGACTCCTGATTCAAGACCAGCAACGCGTCGACGCGGGCCGCTACAACCTTCGCCGCAGGGACGTCCACTTCCAGCCCGGAGACAGGGTGCGGGTGTGGACGCCCATCCGTCGCCGCGGCCTCAGTGAGAAATTGCTGAAACGGTAGTTTGGACCATTCAAGGTACTTAGTCGCCTCGGCGACCTGAACTACAAGGTGATGCCCGACGGAACACGAACATCGTAACGCCGCCCACTACGACCTGAGGTCGTCCACGTCGTGCGCCTGAAGCCGTACTACGCTCGATAGGACTGTGGACCTTATGTGCTCCAAAGGACTCTTTAGTTTATCGTTCTTTTTTATTTTGTTTTGTTTTGCATTGCATCGGGGCGATGCACTTTTTAAAAGGGGGAGTAATACCGAGCGCCAAGTAGGCAGCGCGGCCGTGGCCTAACGGTTATCGCGCTTGCCTCCCACGCGAAGGGCCAGGGTTCGATTTCTGAGAGCGGCGCACCTTTTTGTCTATTCCTGCAGACTAGTATTCTGGTAAATTCGAGAATCCTGTTGCTTGTTCGAGGTCTGAATGTTCTACGCGTCGAACTTTTTACGCCGATTATTCCAGAAGCCCACGCATGTACATAAGGGGCTCCGCGTGGCGAGCCACAGTCAGTTTCGCCCCAGCGTTCGACTCTGCTCTTTCGCCGACTTCGACGCCCGCGACGCTCCGCTGTTATCTTCTGTTTCTTTTTTATTTTTGGGCACAAGTTCGACCCCATTAAACGTTTAGTTTCTTCAGTTATTATCGCCTCATCACTTGTCATTCGTGACAGTATTGCCTCACCCGGGGGGCCCCGAAGTGTTCAAACATACACCGGGCTCAGCTCAACCACCAGGGTCCCCTTTTCCCCGGACACGGGTTAAGCCACGCACAGCCAGACGTAGGTGGGCGAACCCGCATGGCTCGGGGTTCGTAGTGACGCCACTCACCAAGCACCTAATAAAATAGGTGCTCCCTGCGTGCGGGTATGGTGGCCCACGTGGCTGGGGTCCGTGGTGATGCTATTCACCAAGCACCTAGCACCTAAGGTGCAGGCGCCCCCTGCAGGGCTCGGGATCCGTGGAGACACAACTTTCCAAACACCTGCTTTCACAGATGCCGCCTGCGGGGATTCCAGTTCTTGCTCTTTATGAACTTCGATGGTCTAAACCGTGTCTGCGTTCGCACCACACACTAATTTCATCAAACGCTGGACGCCTTCGAACGTGCAAACATGTCCGTCACCCGTTTGTCTATGGAAGACGGGGGTCGCCTTCCCAGGGCCGTCATAACCGAAGCCAAGTGTGGCCGAGCAGAACATTTTCCTGCCCGCATACGGTGCACACGACTTGGATCTTCTGCTGGAGTCAATGCAGCACTCTTGTGACTTCGTAAGAAGAGACTGAGCCGAATATAACAATAAAATATGTTCCTTTGCTGGGACGCCTCCTTTGAACGTTCGAATTCTACGAAGAAAGACCGTCATGACTGGCGAGGAGTGTCGGCTGGGAACGCGCTCGACACCGGGCGGGCGCTCTCCCACGCATGCGCGAAGAATGACGAGTCATACGAGGAGATTAATTGGTGCTCTTGTTTGCGTCTTTCCACAACCAATCGCGGCGCCCAAACAGGTGCACCTCTTGGGAGATCACATTTTCCTGGTTGCTGCTCCCTCGCGGCGAACTTCAAATTGTAGCAACACATTCTTAACAGAGGGCGCTAGTGTTTGCTGCGTCTGAGGAGGTAACAAGCAAAGCGCTTCCCCCCTGGCCGGTAGGAGGGTGGTAAAGGGGGTCCTTACCTCCTTTTGGTCCCCTTTTTTCTAAAAGTGTGGTCGTTTTGTGTGAGTGATCAGTGGTTCGTGTTGCTCCAGGTGCTTGAGTGAGACTTTTTGAAGTGAAGTAGTGTGTGTTTGGCAGCTGTCGCAAATGCTAGCAAGCGACGCGGGGTTTCGGCTTCCATAGCGCGGTTTGTTACTTTCGTCTTCCTCTTTGCTTTCTTATCGTGCTTTTGTTTCGCTCTCGCGTGCAAATGCCGACTTTTTGGAGAAGACAGCTTCTGTAAATTGGCGCCGTTACTCTGTAAAGTGGTGCCTGATGAGTGATCGCGACAGCGAGTCTTTCTGCAACCATGTCGCCCCGAAAGATTACAAGCTGAATGCTATTTGGCTGGAGGCAATCGGGCGTTCGCGTAGTGACAAGCGCGTCTAGGCGTGTTCTCGTCATTTCGCTCCGGAGGTCCTCGAGATTTGCATCGGGTGCACCGAACGTCCGGGACCGAGACATAGCTGTTACGTATCACTCCCGGCAGTTTCTTTTTATAGGAAAAACGCTCCAGGTTAGAGACGTAAAACAATACTAAATTTTCGTAATACCGGTAAGAAAGCCTGACTCAAGATATGTTTTCTGGTGTTGCCGCGAGTCTTGAAATCTAGTAATATTGTTTCTTTGAAAAATTGATTGAAATACTTGTGCAACAATTAAAATTAATTCTTACCCCCAAAACTGAAAATAGATTGCACCGGCACTAAACACTGCAATCGAGCAATAGATTGATTGCAATGTTCAACACCAGTGTACTGCATTTCAGCATGATTTATTAAACTTAATGAAAAATATTTATTAAATTTAAGCTAATTAGCTTAATGATCTACATTTGCTTTGTTCAGGGTGTTGATTTAAGAGATGGGTGCTATACCCAGAGACAATTCAAATAATGTATTAAGTACGAGTAATATTTGCTCCGCCTCTCCATGTTTATGCGACAATTGACGGCAGTCACCGGCCAAGTCAGATTCAAAAATAAGACTGCCATATATAGAGATAGTTCGAACTTAGCGTACGTAGAGAGGGGCGGGGGTCCGATGTCGGCTGCGTCGTTACTGTTGTGTAGGTGGTGTTTGCTTATGTGTTCTGTGCATTCTGTGTGTTCAGTGATGTATTTGCACCTTCGAGGTAGCGTTCAGAAGTCCAGAGAATTTGAAAAAAAGACAATTCAGAGCGCGCTGGCACAAGAGATATACGAAAACCCATACACCCTTCTTAAGCAGACCATATAAATGGCTAAATACACCAAAGGAAAAGTCATAGGCAGCTGTAGCATGCTGGCTATAGTGAGCCAGCCATTAGAACAGCCAAAGAGCGCTATGGCTGGACGGTGATGGGCAAAGCTAGAGGCCCGTAAAGACGACCATAAATAATGCTAAAGACAGACATAGACAATTCTTTAGCTAAATGGGCCAAATAGCTAAAGCCGGCCATTCAAAGAATTTTCTATAGCTGACCATAGTACATTTTTGTATGGGAACAGTACGACCGAGAGGCCCGCCATAACAGGTGGACACCGGAACTGTGTCTTCAGAATGTTTACTTCGCCCTGGAAGAAACCGCGCGGAACTGGTTCAAGAACCACGAAGCATCGATCACATCCTGGGAGCAACTCAAGGCTGAGTTACGAAGAACATTCACCTCCAACAATAAAGAGAACGCTCCGAAGACCTTGTTCAAGCGAGGGTTCAAGGCCCTAACGAGAGCGTTGTTAGCTTTGTTCGAAGACGTTCTTCGACTGAGGAGCCACACTGATCCTGACGCCCCTGAAGCAAAGAAGCTGAAGGTTCTAATGAGGGGCGAAGGAAACTATCTTCGGAGGCCTTGTGCGGAACCCACCAAGGACCATCGAGAGTTTCATTACGGAAGCCACGAACATCAGGCCTGTTCTGCAAGCCCGAGCCAGCCACAAACAGAGGCTACCCAGCGTCAGCGCGGTCCCGCAGTCCCCTTGTGACCTTGCCCACGGCAGCCCAGGTATTCGTCAGCTGATTTGCGACGTAGTCCGGGAGGAGAAGCTTCTGCCGACTGCTAAGCGCCCGGCCTCAATCTCCATTGCCGAGGTTGTTCGAGACGAGGTTCAGCGAGCGTTCCTGCCGAATGCCCCTGCCACCGTGACCGCAGCCGATGAGCCGACGCTGACCTACGCCGCAGTGGCCCGACGACCGTCGCCAGCTTCTCAACATTACCCGATGGCTCCAAGACGAGACTCACCAACGCAGGCGTACCCCCGACGCAACGACGAAGGACTTCAGTACGACCGCCGAGACCAACCGGCGCCAAGGAAAACCGACATGTGGAGAACAGCGGATCGACGAGCCAACTGCTATCATTGCGGTGAAGCCGACCACATTTACCGTCGATGCTTCTACCGACAATTGGGGCTGCGTGGGTTCCACCCGAACGAGCCACGCCCCAGGTACGGCGAACGCCTTCGCGATATCGCGGAGTATCTCCTGTATCAGTCAGCGAGGCATCCGGTTCAGCGGGTAGGAAGCAAGTGGTTCGTCTTTATTGTCGTCTTTCACTCAGTGTGGCGGTGGCGCTAATATCAAGACTGTTACATCTCCCTTTCTTTGGACTATGAAAAACCAACAAGAAATACATACGAAGATAAACAAAATACACAAAACATGAAATATAAAAAGCAATAACTCAAAAGCCCGTTAAGCTTGCTGCTGGAAGTTCTGATCGTTGCTCAGCCTTTGGGGTCGCCGCACAGTTCGGGTTGATGTCCGTGCAACACATGGTGTAAGTTCACTAGCCCGATCATCCTCTGTTCTCGCTGCGGAGTTGACTGCAGCTGGGGAGATGGTCGGAGTTCTCGTTGAGGTAGCGACTGTGGTTGGGATGGCTGGATCATCATGCTGCACTGTGGGGGTCAATGCAGCCGGTGCAGCTTGAATGCTGGTCAGGGCACAGGCTGGGGAATCCTCCAGGTGCTCCTCAAAGTAATCGGAACTCTGCAGGTCTTCATTCGTCGGTCGCAGGTGTCCTCTGTTGCGTCGATATTCCCGGCCATCCTGCGTGGCAACCAGTGAAGAACGAGGCGCCACGTTCCTTAACACTTGGCCTTTTGTGACCCACTGTACTTTGTCCCTCAGACATACCACGTCACCTTCCCGTAGTGGCTTCAAAAAACATCCTTTGGTGTTATCCTGTGTGTGTTTTATGGCCGGTTTTGAAACTGCTGGCGTGAAGTCAGGAAGCCGGGACCTAATGCGGCGTCCCATTAGAAGCTCGCTGGGGCACCGGCCATCCTCCAGGGGTGTAGACCTGTAACCAAGCAATTCCAGCCAGAAGTCTTCATTAGCTTCAGCAGTTTTCCGCAGTATTCGCTTTACCACTTGCACACCCTTTTCTGCAAGTCCGTTGGAAAGTGGAAAATGCGGACTGGACGTGGTGCGCTTAAAATCATACTTCAAAGCGAAACTCTGGAACTGACGTGACGAGAACTGTGGACCGTTGTCGCTGCACACCTCTAGAGGTATTCCGTGTCTAGCAAACATGCTGCTTAATGTCCAAATAACAGTTTCTGCTGTTGCCTCTCTGAGCCTCTCTACCTCTGGGAAGTTGGAAAAGGCATCATAGGCAACTAGGTACGTGTTCCCCGCCTGCTCAAAGAGGTCAACACCAACACGCGTCCATGGTAAGCCTGGAACCTCACGCATCATTAGTGGCTCGTTCGGTTGCTTGTACGCAAACTGTTGACAGATTGAGCACCGGTGAATCATTCTCGTGATATCTTCGTTAATGCCGGGTCAGAAAACTAGCTGTCTTGCTCGTGCTTTACACTTATTGATACCAAGATGGCCATCGTGTATCCTCTCGAGTATTCGCTGGCGCATGGTCTCTGGGATGACCACCTTTACGCCCTTAAACAAAACTCCGGATACCTCTGTTAATTCCCCGGTGAAAGGTTTGCACTGTCCATGAATAGGGAGGTTTGCTCGGAGACAGTTAATTACGTTCGTAAGGACAGTGTCCCCAGCAGTTTCACGCACGAGCTGAATCTCAGTTGCTTCGCTTACGAGGCTGTGCTGAAGCTCCAATGCATGCAGCTCAACATCGGTTAGTTCTGTGCCGCTTGACTGCCCAGAGGGAAGTGCTCTCGAAAGGACGTCTGGAACCACCAACTCTCTGCCAGGGATGTACGTCAGCTGGAACTCATACTTCATTAGCCTCAAGAAGAAACGCTGCAAGCGCAGTGGCATATCTCCTACACTTTTTTTGCGATCGCAATCAGAGGCTTATGGTCAGTTTCCGCTATAACTGGCCGTCCGTACACAAAGTGGTGGAATTTTTCAAGACTCCAAGAGCTCTTTCTCAATTTGCGAATAGCATGTTTCCGCACTAGAAAATACTCTTGAAGCGTAGGCCACTGGTTTCCATCCCTCAACATGTCGTTGTAAGAGCGCCGCGCCTATCCCATATTTTGAAGCATCCGAAGATACTTTCGTGGGTTTTGCCGGATCAAAGAGTGCGAGCACTGGGGTTGTAGATATGAGATTTTTCAAATGTTCCCATTCCCTTTGGTGTGCGTCAGACCACTCGAACACTGAGCTGTCTTTAATAACTCCGCGCATTAACGTTGTCCTCAAGGACAAGTTAGGCAAAAATTTACCAAAGTAGTTTGTAAATCCCGATAATCTTTGCACTTCTTTCTTACTTACTGGTTGTGGAAAATTGTGAATGCCCTTAACGAGTGTTGGGCTTGGGGAGATACCATTTTCATTGATAACGTACCCCAAGAGCTCAATTTCCTTGCGGGCGAGTTTGCACTTGCTCATGTTGAACGTGAGACCCTCTTGACTGGCTCTCTGCATTACAACGCGTAATCTGTCATTGTGCTCGGCCTGTGTTCTACCCCACACCAGGATGTCATCGATGTACACTCGAACTCCAGGTAAACCCTCAAGCATTTGAGACATGTTCTTTTGAAATACTTCTGGTGCAGAAGCTATTCCAAACGGTAGCCGGAGGTACTGGTATCTTCCAAATGAAATAGCAAATGTGCAGATTCTCGTGGTCTGATCATCTAACGGTATTTGGTGAAACCCGGAATTTGATTCGAGGGTTGAAAACCATCATGCATCAGAGAGCTCTGCCTCAATGTCTTCCCTTTTGGGAAGTTGGTAATGCTCTCGCTTCACCCACTCGTTTATGTTCCGGGGATCCAGACATACCCTGAGCTGTCCGTCTTTTTTTAGCGCAATAACCAAAGGACTCACCTAGTCAGTTGGCTCATCCACTTTCCGGATAACGTTGGCGGCGGTTAAGCGCTGCAGCTCTCTCTCCAGCGGCTGCCGTAAAGCTTGGGGGACTCGCCGGGCTGCTTGCACCGTTGGCGTGGCTCCTTCCTTCAGCACCATGTGGTATGCCCGTTTCACACAACATAACCCCTGGAACACCTCGGGGAATTCGGAGGTCACTGCACTCAAGTTATCGCAGGAAACTGCCGAAACACGATTCACGAGTCCAAGGAGTTCACTGGCCTGGAGACCGAGAATGGGAGCCCGCGACTTTTTTACAATGAAGAACTCAATGAGTTCTTTTGTGTTGTTGCACTCCACAGTCAAGGATGCTTTTCCTGCGTGTGCAATTACGCAAAACTGCCGTGCTCCTTCGCAAATCCGCACTCCTGCCTGCTCGTTTCCACCACGACAGTGGCAACAAGTTTGCTTGGGCTCCAGTATCAATCTTCAGCATGATATCCTTATCAGCTACCTTCGCCGGTATCATCTTCTCTGCTTGATTACTTGCAGAAGTGCGTGCTCCCACCTCCAGAATTTCAAAGTCCCTCCCGGTATCCGCGGCTTGAACGTCGTTTCCGTTAGTTATCGCGTTCACTCGTTGCTTCGGACAGCAAAACGCGAAATGACCTTGGCGATGGCATCTCCTGCATCCCTTTCCTGTTGCTGGACAGCATGTTCTTTGTGAATGAAGTTACACTTCTGACAGCGGTCTCGTCTAGGTGGTGCTTCCACTGGCACCGTCGAACGTCTTTTAGTTGTCTGGGGAATACTGAGAACGGACTCTTCTGGCTTGTCCCAAACATTGTTTTGTTTTTCTGCTATTTCGTTCGCTTTACACATGTCCTCTGCTCTGGTAAGCGATAAGTCCTGCTCTCGCAACAGTCTTTGACGTAGTTTTTTGTTCGATATACCATACACTATCAGATCTCTGATCATCGAGTCTGCCAAACTGCTAAATTCGCAGGTCTTAGCCTTCAACAAAAGGTCTCTGTAGAATTGCTCAAACAGCTCACCTTCTGCTTGCTCTCGCATCCTGAATACGTAACGCTCGTACGTTTCGTTCTTCTTGGGAGAACAGTAGTTATGAAACTTTTCTACCACGGCCTCGTAGGTTTGCTCCCCCTCGACGTTGAAGGTGTCGTAGACTTCCACGGCCTGCTCCCCGGCAACATGCAGCAACAACGTGATCTTCTGTCCCTCCTTCCTTTTGGCGGGTGGCTCCGTAGCCGTCATGAAGATTTCGAACCGTTGCTTGAAACGCCTCCAGTTCTCAGCAACGTTGCCTGAAAACTGGAGCGGCTCCGGCGGTTTCAGTCCTTCCATGGCTGAGGCTACCGCAGGGCTTGTGATGACGTTCGAACGACTTCTGACACCATGTATCAGTCAGCGAGGCATCCGGTTCAGCGGGTAGGAAGCAAGTGCTTCGTCTTTATTGTCGTATTTCACTCAGTGTGGCGGTGGCGCTAGTATCAAGACTGTTACATCTCCGACGCTCGCCTTCCTCAGCGCCGTCTCTCCGCCATAAAGCCCGCGGCACATCCCCATGACATTCAGCGTCCCCAGCGCCACGACCCCGCCAATTGAGCCTGTCTCCCCTGCGTCGCAGGGAAATCTAAGTGCGGCAACGCCTGGAGGAGACGTTGCCGAGGACAACCGAAGCAAAGAGCCTCTAAGAACGCCGGAGCGCTCCCACTCACCCGACGCCAGGAAACGCAACAACGCCCCTGCAAGGGTGCCCAACAACCTGGACGTTGTTATCGACGGCCACGACGCATCGGTTCTCGTGGACACCGGAGCAGGCTACTCAGTCTTGAGTGGGAATCCCTCTCGCCGCCTTCGAAAAGTCACGACGCCGTGGGATATACCTCAAATACGAACCGCCGGAGGACACCTCATTACACAAGTCGGGAGATGCACTGCTCACGTTGAGATCACGCTGAGACGTGCCCTGTCAAGTTCGTCGTTCTGCAAGACTGTGCGAGGGACGTTATCCTCGGAATAGGCTCTCTTTGCGAGTATGGCGCAGTCATCAACCTCGGGGCAGACCAGTTGAAGCTGCGAAAACCTGTTCTGCCGCCGGTGGAGACCAACACGACGTTAACCGCGATCCGAGTTATTACCGATCATGTGAACCTGCCACCGCGGTCGAGCGTTTTCGTAACCGTCATAACCCTACGCAGCCATGCACGGTGAAGCTCTTTTGGAAGGCAGCGTCCAAATGCTCTTTGAAAAAGGAATTGGTAAAAAGGAGCCGCAGCACCTAACGAAGGGTGCCACCTACCGTGGACCACGTCGAGGAGCTTCAGGCGCCAGCCGTGGTCGCCGCAATCGCTTAGAAAACCCTGTCGTCCCAGCAGATGAGCACGCCGTAACCGCAGCTCGACATCGACCTCGAGCTCCCAGCTCATAAGCGGCGGCAACTGGTTGATCCCCTCGCCGAATACAATGACTGTTTTGCCACGTGGTCGAAAGTTCGTCAAACAGCAATGGCGAAACATCGTATTGTTACCGACGACGACGCGCTCCCTGTCTACCAGTCACTGTATCGAGTCTCCTTAGAGGAAAGGAGGGTGATTCAAGATCAAGTCCAGGAAATGCTCGGCGACGACATCATTCAACCTTCAAGAAGTTCGCGGGCAGCCCCAGTAGACTAGTCCTTCTAAAGAAGGGAGGAACCCTGGCGTTGTGCGTGGACTATCGTCGAGTGAACGCTGTGACTAAGAAGGACGTCTATCCGCTCTCCCGCCTCGACGATACCTTAGACCGACTGCACCAATCCCGATATTTTTCGTCGATGGACCTGAAGAATGGTTACTGGCAGGTTGAAGTCGACGAACGGGACCGCGAGAAAACCGCTTTCGCCGCACCCGACGGACTGAACCAGTTCAAAGGGATGCCGTTCGGTCTTTGCACAGCACTAGCCACCTTCCAGCGTGTCATGGATAACGTGCTGGCAGGTCTGAAATGACAGCGCTGGCTCATCTACCTGAATGATGTCGTGGTATTTTCAAGGAATTTCGACGAAGACCTGAGACGACTCCGAGCCGTGCTTCAAGCCATCAAGACCGCAGGCCTGTCACTCACGGCAACAAAGTGTCGGTTCGCTTATGATGAACTGAAGTTCTTTGGCCACGTCGTGAACAACAAAGGTTGTCTCCCTGACCCCGAGAAGACCCGTTGCGTTAGCTGCTTTCACGCCGCCGTTTGAAAAGAAGGCCGTAAGAAGATTTCTTGTACCCTGTGCCTCCTACAGACGGTTTGTCCGGGACTTCGCTAAGCTTTCCGCACCGCTTACGCACCTCACGAAGGGCTTTGATAAGTAATGCAAAGGTGCAAGCGAGCTGGACAAGAATGACGAAAATAATCGCTGGAGAAGGGGACAAGATGGAGAAAGGAAAAACACAAATCTCCAAACAGAGCTAGGTGGTTCGATACCCGGCCCAGGTGGACTTTTTCGGTCGCGCACCAGTCACCTAGCTGTGTTTGGAAATTTGTGTTTGTCCTTTGTTCCTCTTGTTCCCCTTCACCAGGGATTATTTTCTTCACTCTTGTCCAGCTCGCTTGCACATTTGCATTTGATTGCATTATTAATCATAATCCTAAATTGCAAGCTTCACCCTTGTTGGTTTTAGACTGGTGGCCGCTGATAAAACCCGTTTGCTCTACTCACGCTCAACCCCTGGTTAGCTCAGTTGGTAGGAGCGCTCGACTGGAAATGGAGAGGTCCTGGGTTCGATATCCGGACCAGGCGGATTTTTTCGGTCACGCACTAGTCACGTAGCTTTGCTTAGATATTTATATTTGTCCCTTTTCCCTCTTGTTCCCATTCTCCAGGAATTATTCTCGTCATTTTGTTCCAGCTCGCTTGCACATTTACATTTAATTGCACGATTAATCATAACCTTAAATTTCAAGCTTCACCCTTGTTGGTGTTAGACTGGCGGCAGCAGATAAAACCTGTTTCTCTGCTGACGTCTAACCCCTGGTTAGCTCAGTTGGTAGAGCGCTCCGCTGGAAATGGAGAAATCCCGGGTTCTATACCCGGACCGGGCGGATTGTTTTGGTCGCGCACCAGTCACCTGGCTGCGTTTGGAGATTTGAGTTTTTCCTTTGCCCCTCTTGTCCCCCTTCTCCAGGGATTATTTTCGTCATTTCGTCACGAAGGGCGCCGTGAAGTTTGAATGGACAGAAGAACACCAGCGTTCATTCCATGAGCTCAAACAAAGACTCCAGACGCTCTAATTCTTGGCCATTTCGGCTAGTTCGCTGAAACAGAGATCCACACGGACGCCAGTAACACCGGACTTGGCGCGGTACTATTCGAAAGGCAGGACGGGGCAGAGGGAGTCATCGTGTGAGTCAGACGCTGTCTAAGGCGGAGGAGAACTACTCAACTACTAAAAAAGAGTGCCTTGCTCTCGTCTGGGTAATAACAAAGTTCCGCCCATATTTGTATGGAAGTACTTTTCGCGTGGTCGCGGACCACCACTCGCTGTGCTGGTTCGCGAATCTGAAGGACCCCCCCGGACGCCTCGCCCGGTGGAGATTACGACTGCAGGAGTTCGACGTGACTGTGTTCTGCAAGTCCGGCAGGAAGCACAATGACACCGACTGCCTGTCAAGAGCCCCAGTCGAGGCCGATCCTGCCTGCATCGAAGACGACAACGATGAGTGTTTCTTCGGCGCCCTGAATGTCAACGACATGGCAGCACTCCAACGAGACGACTCTGAACTGCGAGCACTCATCGAGAACCTTGAGGGACAAGCGAGTGCGGTTCCCCGTGGTTTCTTACGAATCCTTCCTACCCTCTCCATACGTCAAGGGGTTCTGTACAAATGGAACTTTCTGAACAACACAGCGTGGCTGTTGGTTATTCATTCCAGCCTTCGAGAAGAAATCTTCCAAGGATTCCAGAACGACCCAACGGCTGGACACCTTGGCTACAGCAGGACGCTCGCCAGGATTCGAGAAACGTTCTGCTGGCTCAGGCTAGCGAAGACCTTTCACCTCTACACTTGATCATGCCACGAGTGTCAGCGACGCAAGAAACCGCCGACGAAGCCGTCAGGACTTTGGCATCCGATTGCTCCCCCGTTCCCGCCGTTCAAGCAGATTGGAATGGATTTACTTGGCCCTTTCGCGCTCTCAACGTCGGGAAAGCGCTGATAGTCGTCGCCACAGATTATCTCACACGGTACGCCGAGACGAAAGCCCCTCCATCGGGTGTTTAAGTAGCCGAGGCTTTCATTGAGCCCATTGCCCTGGCACGACGCCCCCGGAATCCTCATTACAGATCGTAAATCATCGTTCATGGCCCAGCGGACGCAAGAGATCCTTCGTTTTAGTGGCACTGGCCACCGTCAAACCACTGCGTACCGTCCGCAGACAAACGGACTAACAAAACGGCTAAATAAAACCATCGTCGACACGATCTTCATGCATGTCGACGTAGAGCACAATACTTGGGACGATGTGTTACCCTACGTCACGTTCGCTTACAGCACGGCGGTGCAAAAGACCAGAGAAATAATCCCGTTTCAGCTGGTTCATGGCAGAAAAGTAATGAAAAGGCTTAACGCTACGTTACCCCACGAACCAGCTGACGATGGGAGCCCCGACGCCCAGGTGGTTGATCAACGAGCCGAAAAAGTCCGCCAGCTCGCCCGACCCCGAATTCGAGATCAACAGCGTGCCAACGCTACCCGGTACAACCTTTGCTGCCGGAACGTCTACTTTCAACCCGGAGACCGGGTATGGCTGTGGACACCGATACGGCGCCGCGGCCTGAACGAAAATCTTCTGAAACGCTATTCCGAACCCTACAAGATCATCCGACGCCTCGGCGAATTGAACTACTAGGTTCTTCCCGACGGAACGCGCCCATCTGCAAGACGCCAGCTACGACCCAAGGTGGTGCACGTCGTACGGCTCAAGCCGTATGTTACGAACGATAGAACTTTGGATTCTCGTCAAGGAGTGTACTGTGAACTGTGGCTCGCAATTCTACTGTCCTTTTGTTGTGCATTTGTGTTCTCGTTTTGTGCTGCATTGAGACGATGAGCTTTTTAAAGGGGAGAATAATGCCGCGCGCAGCTGACCAAGAAGGCAGCGCGATCGTGGCTTAGCGGTCATCGCACTTGCCTTCCACGCAAAATGACGAGGTTCGATGTCTGGCCGCGGGTACACATTTCGTTGACTCTGTAATGTTATGTTCTGGTAAATTCGAGAACCGTGTTGCTGATTCGAGGTTAGAATGTTCTACCCGCCGAACCTTCTTCGCGGATTGTACCAGAGAGCCCCCTCGTGATAAAAGAAGCTCCGCGTGGCAAGCCAGTCTGCCTCGCCCCAGCGTTCCATCTTGCTGCTACGCCGACTTCGACGCCCGGGACGCTGTGTTGTTATCTTCTATTCCCTTTTTGCTTTGGGGACAAGTCCGCCCCAATAAACGTTTATTTCTTCCTCTTCATATATTGTACTTTTGGTCACCACCCGTGACAGTGTGTATTCTGTGCATCGTTACGAACGAGAAAGTTGGTCATAGCCAAAACCAAATGAATGAATTGAAGGATGATTGTTGTTAGTATCATTCACCTTGAGCTAATGACACGTGTTAGTTAGCACAATTACAGTATGCATAATGATTAATATGAATTTTCCAACGGGTTGCTTCTTTTTTCAGGATCGTGGAATTTATTGTAAGCGAGACATTTTTATTGCGCGAAAAACCCTGCACTGTGGAGGGGGTTTCCTCCTTCACTACAACAGGCTGCTACACGTATGATGCGCGTGCTTCGCCTTCTGTGGTGAGTCATCGCCTTGAGTGTTCTTAATAATTAATATGACGAACAACTTCTGAGCACTTGTGCCTCCGAAATACTGAACAAAATATAGACAGGATTACTGATTACTGTTGTTTTTATCCACATCCACTGCTATTTATAAAATTCATAGCCTGGTTATATTAAAATTTATCAAATTATTCAGAGACACCATTAAAAAAAGTCGACTGGATTTTTAGTTGAACAGCTTATGTAGTTTTATATATTTTTATTGTATTTATAAAAAGAGCGGAGCTGATATACCGAGTGTCTCATTCTAATTTGAAGAGATGTTCTTGATAATAACACAAGTGACATCATTACCATTTATTTATTAGGCTCGTCGAAAAAAAAAGCGATAACCGTCAAAAAAAGTTCGCTTCTAAACGTGAATTTTGTTCATGCTTTTTAATGACCGGTTTCACGGTTCACGTTAAAGTGCAGTTTAATAGACAGGCTCTAAGAGGTTAAACCAATTGAAACGGTTCGCGAAACCTCAACAGCCTTCGAGATAATTATCATTTTTTTTTCTGTTTGATATCTTCTGATTTTTAAACTGGACGCAGAACGAACGCCCCAAATATCCACCTAATATTGCAATGAAGCGTGGCGTATTCTCTTCTCGCACCTCGTTTTTACCAGGGCAGCTTGTCCTTGGTGGATGTGCCAACGCCGAACTGCCGAACCTATCACGAAGAGGCCAAAACAATTTTGCCAAACTTTCATGCATCATTATGAGTGCCAGTTCCAGCGCGTCTTTTGCGTTTAGATTTGAAATTATGACACGAATCGCTCTTACGCGACTTTCGCCCGTTCTAGTTTTTACTAATAACGAGCTTTAAAACTGTACTTGCAACAAAACAACACAAGCGATTTATAAAGCGAAATATATATTTAGCCGGAATATTACGACAGCTATTGCCCTATCTGAAGTCCGCCGAGCCCAATTAGAACGCTGTGAAAGCATAATTTCTCTAACTTCCACCGCTCTCTTTGGAAATCAAAATGATATTCGAAATATTATCAAGCTCCCTGTATGAACATTCGACGGGTATATTTTGCATTTGCACTTATGTTTTTTTTTTTGTCCGTACTATTTGCAGACTACCTCAGATATGTAATTAAAAACTAAATACGTAATTAAGAACGGTCCCAAGTGGGATCCTCTTTTTTAGATAACGAAAATTGTTTACGAGTGGTTTTGAGCAAATTCTTATTTCTGTCCTCCCGTTGGCGGAATTGAAGCTCGGTTGACATTACGAATTTTGGCCTAGTATTTTGTGCTTTAAGCGGCCAGTGACGTAAATATTTGTCGCAGGTTTAGCAGTTTTGAGGGGCCGTTTTTCTCAAACGCAATTAGCGGAAAGAAACGAATGGTTGTCCTCAGAAAAAGGGATGTTAGCCCTATGGCAGATAGGACAGGAACTCCGAGAAGCAACTGCCTAGTGGCACTTCTTACACCAAATTGCCTGCTCCTGGGTTGCCGTAATGCTTGGGTATGATAGCTAGTTATATACAAGTGTTTCGTCTAAAGTTCAAAGTGTCCTGCTTGCTACATCAAGGGAGGCCTCAGCAAATCTATAAGTCACGTTGCCACTAGGCCGCCACGACTAATGCTAAGACGCTGACTGCGGCGCGACCGCGCCTAAGTGTCCTCGACGGACCTTACAGCTCGCAGCGAGCCCGGAGACGTTAAGCTAGCGAAAACCACACTTTGGTGTCTCACTTAGCCGGCACGCAGATGTCGCTGGAGCGAAAATTAAGTTATTTGTATGCACCCATTTTGTGCCGGCAACGCCAAAATTGCTGGAGAAATCTCCCATCAGGTATTGCGGGCGCGCTTGCCAAGCAAGAGCTGTAGTTAAAGAAAAGAAAATAGCGTTCGAGCTGGAGATTTGCGTTCGCACCCCGGTGGCAGAGGGCAGTCAGAGAACTTAAAGGAGTTTCGGGTGTAGACTGTAAAAGGGTTGATGAATAGGCTGGTTGGTGTTTGAACATCTAAGCGGTATTAGCGCACACGGAGAGAGAAGAGAGAAGACACAGGAAAGAGGCGCTACTGCATGATGGCAACGCGACGGCCAACAGCGAATCTTGTGTTTAAAGAAATGACCTGGTGTTTGAAGCATGTGTCAACCGAAAGAAAAATCCATCAATGTAACCCTGTTTGGCAGTCAGTGTTTTCTAGTGGACCGCTGACTGTGCCTGACTGTACGTCAAGCATGTCTGATTGGCCAACAAGGTACTCTGACCGACAGTCAAACTCCAGTCAGACTCTGCTCTTCGGCTTTCTGATGGTTTCCTGGTGGCAGTCGGCCGCCGCGAAATTCCATCAGGATGTCTTGGTGGCGATTCTGACTGTACATCGATTGTCTCTGATTGTACGTCAAAAAGCTTTGATGTGCAGACAGACGTACGTCAAAGGACGTAAAGTTCGTTCGGACACCACTATTTCGTCAAATCTATGATTACGAAAAGTAATCTATGCACGAGAAAACGATTTCGGGACGTGAGCCCATAAAACCGCTGACGTTAGATATTTGACACGCAACCGACCGACAACCTTGATCAGAAGCCCGCCGAAGCGCCGAAAACGACACTTCGCGACTTCGCTTCGCCCATAGAGGATTCGCCGCTTCGCCGAGCTTTCATGAACGATCGCTCTCGACTCGTTTTGTTTGCCCGCTTGCTCCAACCTGTTGGTCCTGCCAGGGTTCTACAATGTCTTATGTTTTAGTAGAATTTCTACCCGACAAGACCCAGCCTGTTGTGAGTTCCGACGATGTAAGGGACTTTAGCGGTGTAGTTGAAGACGACAAGGTGTACCAGGCCTACTGGGCCGGTGACGCGCGAACAAAAGGATCGTTCTACAACGCGAAAGTACTCTACATGGCAGGTGAGTAGAACTGAAGTACGGCGAGTGATGTACGAGTGCTTTGCATAACATGCTGACGGCTTAACTGCATTTGCAGCCGAAGCATCTCGTATAAAACGATTAGTGAAATCGAATTTCAACAACCGCGCCATAGCTTAGCGGTTAGGTTGTGCGATATGTACGCAAGTGGTCGCGGGTTCGAATCCGCGGTTGTCCTACTTTTTTTTTTCTTTTTTTTTTCTCGAACATTTTGTTTTATCCAGGCATTTGGCGATATTTATGAGTGTGTATAGCTTTACTCTTACATAAATGCTGCCCTTGTTGATGAAATTTTCTTGGCAGTGGCAGTTAGACGTCATCTGATGGACCATCAGATGACGTCTGATGGTCCATCACGTTCCACCAAGGCTGCTGACTGGCAGTCAGTGTCCCAAATTACGTACCTTGATGGAATTTTCAATATTTTCAATAAATGCTATTTATTTTTTATTTTTATTTTTTTTATATCTTTAATGGGGTTGATGATTTTTGGCGATGTTTTTCCTTCTCTTCATCTCAGTAAATAAGTAAATATAGTTGGGAGTAGCGCCCTCTTTCCTGTATCTTCTCTCTACGTGTGCCATAATACTGTTTAGATGTTTGAGTGTAGACGGTCGCTCGTAAGAACATTTTCTTAAAGGTCTACCAGATTGGGGACACCGAAATTAAGAAAAAGGCGCGTCAATGTTTAGCCAATATTCGTTTTAAAGTATAGAGGTCAAATTAGAACAAAAATAAATGTTTGATATTGATTTGTGGATGCTAAATGCCATCATATTATATTAATGGGAAACCGCAATTCACATTGAAACCGATATTAAAATGCCACCGCCAGCTTCGTGGCGGAAATTCAGCGGGTCGGCTGTTAGTCAAGCAACTTTGTGCCCCGATATCCTCTTTGTACTAGACGAGGTTACTTGGTCGTTCTGCCAGTTCTTTCGCCGTGCGCTTTCCATTCTCCGAGTACGATTTCTGCTTGTTATGTTATCTTTCAGCAGCCGTAATTAGCACACTTACAAAAATATTTCAGGCCGTCTATAGAAATTCTATCCACAATTTAACAAAGCTTTCAAGTTCCTATCCAGACACGACGTATCAACAAAGTTTACTAGAGTTTCTATAAACTTTCCCTCCACGCATAAAATACATAATATGAATTTTTTTTATAATTTCTATCACCCCGTCTCAATTGCCTTTCTTTCACCAGATTGTTAGGAAATTTATATGGACTATATTTGATATAATAATAAGACACAGTGCGGAGAAATGACATCGCACCCAGTTGGAGGCATCCTTACCGAAGCAGCGCTATTGGAGAGTGTCAAATATTTATCGCCTCTTGCATTGATATAGTTCGAGATACAGTTCACTAACCCTCATAGACCATTTCGTATAAATTAAGCGCGAAAAAAGTCAACGTACATGTTATTTTTTTATAATCTAGGATGTTCCTAGTTCAAGTGATTGACTTTAAATTGTAGGGGATATGTTTCGATGGAGCAGTGAACACTATTGAGTCAGTAGTGAAACGAGTGCTCCTTGACGTGTGTATTTGTGATGTCTGCTTATGTGCACACGGCAAGTAGCGAGTACAGGTTTTCATGGTTAGATCGTCACAATCCTCAAATTAATACTTTTTTTCGCGAAAATCTGTCTCATTGTTGTTTAAAGCAGGATAGGAACGTTGATAAAGTTAGTGTTTTTTTATGCAATTTCTGTTCTATCTCTATATACTAAGACCTGTAGAAGGTGTGCAGTATAAAAGCGGTCCGAAAGCTATAGACAGTAGGTGGAAAAGTGAATGCATGTTTTTAGAATATCTATAGCCTCTACGCGGTGTATGTTATAGAAATTTTGTAGAAAGTGGATAAATATATTTGTTAGGGTAAGTTCTCAGTGATCAAGCAAGAAGAGCGCGTTGTGGTGCCCAATGTGGCATTAACTTGCGGCCATAATTTAATCCGTTCCTGCTAAGCGCAAGCTTACGATTAGCTTCGGCAACGGTTCTCCAACATACCACCAAAATTATAGTTCTCAGAAGATGAGTGGCGACTCGTTCTGAACCTGCTATTTGCTATAGATATTTTATATCTACGAAACGAAGCAGTAAGACAGCTTTGGCGTCTTATCTGACTGATCGGAGCTGCTCTTGCAAATAGGCCAGTCTTGCATTTTGCGGTGCCGTGCTGCTTACTTTGTGTAACACAAATGGCTTGCAGCTGATCACAAGGGTTGCTATCATGCGCGAGTCGGTAGTTTCAGTTTCTCTGTAGACCCCAGAAGCAAAACTGTGAGATAAAAAACCTGCAAAACTATGCAAGCCATCAGAAAAGTAGACACCTCTTAATTCAGGGACACTTCCATTACTAAAAAAGTCTTGACCCGAAACTCGAGAAAGTGTACAGGAGTTACCTTTCAGGCTATCAAACACATGGTACTACTTGCTAGAATCGGCGCCTCAGCTTAGACTGCGGGAAGGAGAGCCCACTAAGCATGGAGGCTAGGCAGTTTCTGGAGGCGACATGACACTGTGGAGGGTCACGACCCCCAACGATGAACAAACCAAGAGACGCTATTGGACGAAAGTCAGAGCTGAGTTGGTGCCAACAGCTGCTTTGGTCACCCTCCGAGGACCCTTCCCAGGGTGACCAAACGGCTTCTAACTACCCCAAATGTAGTACCCTGCGACTACCCTTTTGTTGCGAGTGTAGATCTGAAGCCTGATCAACTAGCCCGTTTGCGAGTCCGCCAATGGCATCTTGAATTCTCTTTTAATCTTCGGCTTCGTTGGCATGTGCTGTTTAATGCTTGAGTGGCCTTTGAATAACGCCACGCTCTCATCCACAGCAAGATGGCTGGACGGGCTGTACTCTGCGTGAAACTTTTCATTCATTATGTTGACCAGAGGACGCAGATTGTAAGAACGATTAACACTTTGGTTCCATGGGCTGGCATCTTCTCATTGACATTCAAGTGAAGACAGTTGGTTATCGCCTGAAACCTTTTGTAGGTCATTACCGCAGCGATCTCTTCTGCACAACAGTGGCTGTCGGTGCTGCAGTACATGTCTACCTGGTGCCGAGGGTTTACACTCATTAGAACGAGCACCGCAAGGTATGCTCGAAGTTCATCATGCCTCAAACCAATCCACCCTTTTTGATGTGTCTGCTACGCATAGAGGTTAGTTTGGTCAACAATGTGCTCCATCACCTGGTCAACGAAGTACAGCGCGAACGCATCAAGCGCTGTGCTTGTTTCACTAAGCCGCTGCGAGCCGACAGAGTCATAATCGCTGGGACCGGGCGGCACGACCGATGACATATCCCACTGGCTTCATGCTGCACCATCTTCTTCTTCGGGGTCTGGTTATGGCACTTCACTCTTGTTCTGTCTTTTTTTTTCTTTTGCCTGCATAGGCTTTCGCGTCTTCCGCTTGCGCTTACTTGTGCAGGGGGCGGGCAACGGCACTGAGAACGTCTCCTCCTCTTGGCTACATTCGTCGGAATTTATGTCCAAAACTTCATCTCCAGAGCTGTTTGCGGATTCATCGGTACTGTCGTTTGGGTTATCCGGAAAACTAAAGAACACCTCCAATGCTTGTTCTGGGCTCAGTCTTTCTCGCTTTCCTATAACCGAACGAAATATAAATTTTAGAATCAACATTTACCTCCCGCGTGAGTGCTACCGTTGCTAAGCCTAACGCTGCTGCGGTCAAAATACGTTGATTTCGCAAGAACGTCATCTTCGTCGTTGTAATGGTAAGAACCTGGCAATCTAATTGTCGTAGCTCTGTTTATATATCTATCGGAGTGTAAGAAACAGAAATTTTGCTTACAAGACATCCTTTTCTCTTCCGAGAGCGTTCTAAACACGGGTGATACACGTGGTCCGACAGCACAAGGAAAGAAGAAAAAGTAACACAAGTTTCCCGATTCGCCACCACTTAACAGGAAATGAAAACTACGTATCTAGTTTCGTCAACTCCCCATAGATGGAGCCACATAGAAAAGTGAGAAGCCTATGTCCCATGGCACGCTTGCTGTCCACATTAAGTTGAAATGACAAGTGGGACACACGTGTCCCAGCGTCCATCAAAGGTTAATGTCCTGGGCCTCTCCGATCGCTGGAGGCAGAGGCAATTCTATCGCCTGGCAGGCCGAACAGGACCTTGACATCCTCGCTGTGCAGGAGACCAATGTCGAGAGTGAGGACCAGACTATGTACCTTTCCAAAAACCGCTCCTAGGCCGCCGCCATGTTGCTGATGCTGATGCGGCTGGTGCGACTCTCGCGCCCTCTATCAACTAGAAATTTTCTGCCACTCTCTGGGACTGTGAAGACCCGCTCAGCGCGGTTCTCTACCTACGTTTTTGCGGTTTTGCATTCCATGTTTTCTCGCCCCTGTTGCAAGTTTCCACTTACTTTTTTCTTATGCGTGCTGCGTAGCCTTTCTGTGCTATCTTCCATTGTGAGAAATAAGGCTGCTAAGTGCCTGCCATTCAAGCTTTTCTGCTCGACATTCACGGGAAACGAAGGAGGCGAAGGACGTCGAACGACCCTCGACGCGATTTTGAGAACATTGTGCTCCCCCTCCCAGAGATAATCCGCGTAGAATCCTCAGTCATCTCCAAAAATAGTTGTCCGGGTTGGGGTGAGAAACGGGTCAGTCGCGTTTGTTTCTTTGCCTTGGTGCGGTTGTGAAAAAAGGAAGCTCTCCCCAAAACGTGCCCCAAAACGAAGTCATCTCGGATTCCGACCGATCGTCAAGATGTGACTGTCGTCGACTGTGACTGTGTTATTCGAGATCGTTCTCAAATAAATTCTTTTCGGATAATGCTGCATCGTGTGGTACGTACGATATATTGTTCGAATGTTAACACTTCCTCAATCGTATGTCCGTGTCTTATCCATCGGTAAACACGTTATTTGTGAGAGTGAAAAATGCATGCCTTTCGGCCGTCTTCGGTTTCAATTTATTTTTGACAGCAAAGCGCTTTGTCGCTTAACATGCGGCGAGTCCCGCGGCGCCGTCAAAACTTATCGTAAGAAAAAAAATAACTAGAACTATACATTGTAGTCGCATTCGTTCTGTCGCGCGCGTACCCAACAAAAATAGTTTGCGGTTTTTTCTTCTTTTTTTTTTTTGCTTCTTTTGTTTTTTCATTTGTGGCACAATGCTTTCTCAATGTCCTCGGGAAAATACATGTACCATGAAACACAAAATATAGCGGGAAAAGACGAGAATTTAGCAGCCAGCAGCGTTTGAAACTGCGCCTATCGAAATCACAGTCCACTCGGTTAGGGTTAGGAGGGACGCCGGTGAGAGTCTAGCCTCAAACTCGGTGACTGGGCTCGAAAACGGTCTGTTGCCCCTGGGGTTGAGTGTTTTTTGGAAAGGTGTATACTTTTGGAGACACCTTTTACAGCGCGTTATGAAATGTGTGTTAGTTACGCGCTTGGGTCGTCGGCGGGCTGTTTGCTTTGAGTGCGCCAGAGTTTTTGTAGACCGTCGAGGCCGTAACGAGATGGGCGTCAGGGCGCTTTGCTGGATGAGATTTTGTTTTTCGTCGTATGACTGGAAGGTCGTTTGTGTGTACACCCCCAATTGGGTTAATGAGCGGGGGTGTTCTTTTATTTCATGCTCGGTCGGTGGCCCACAGGAGAGGCCACTTTATTTTCATTTGAAATACCAGACTACAGCCAAAAGCGAGTTCACCTTTTATCTCGTCAAAGTTAAATTAAAACAGCGGCTGTTGTACCTCCATGTCACAACGAAAGCTGCTGTTAGTTTCCAGGATATAACATTCTATTTTCGCTTTTTAGAAAGAGGGAGAACTGTGTTTTGATAACAACTAAAGCTATAAACCCGTCGATTTCATAGGTAGGTGCTTCCAAGCAACTCCGCCCAGGGGTTTACTTCCTTAAAATCATTGACCTTAATTAAATCAAAACGTGTTTGTAATTTTTTGTTTCTTTTTTTTTGGGGGGGGGGGGGAGGGGGCAATTAGTATGGCCCATGGCAAGAACGCAAATGACAAATGCTGCTGCAGATATAATATTCGATGCAGGCAAGTTCTTAATAATATAGTGTGGGTTTGTTTTTGAACAATAGTTGTGGTTGGTTATTGAATAATAGTTTTGTTGTGTTTTCAATGCTAAACATTTGGAGACGTTAAAATTGATGTCCGAATTCCGGAGGATCAGGGATCTAAAGATTTAAACTTCGATGAGAAACGGATGGTCAGTGGACAATAAGTCCCTAAAATACATTCCTATTCATCAGCAAGGCTGAAATACGTCTCTTGATTTGGAATATGATTGGGACAAAGCAAGGTTTCAATTACAAGTCGCTTTTGGAATCACAGCTGTTTTATAATGACAGTTTTTTCTTGCTTGTAAAATAGCTTTTATTAGTGAAGCTGTAGTACGCGGCTAGGGTTGTACGACCGTCCCCAGTTGTATTGCTAAAGTTAACGCACATTTTGAAGCAATATTGTTTTGAGGAAAAGACGGAACTCTTGGCCGACAGGCGATTAGTCTGCCGTACACTGAAGGACGCTGGTGCGTGCCGTGCTTGGCTACTTGCTTGCGGCTTCTGGCTTCAAAGTTTGTTTTCAACATTTTCGATGATGTTGGCTCTGCAGGGCGGAGTCTTGTTCTGTGTCGATTGCGACACGTGCGCCGTGCCCTCATCTTCCAAGGGCTCGAAAATGTGTGTGTTGCGGCGAGAACCCCCGCCTCATTACGCGTCGGCCGTCACGATGCAACGCAGAGTACCTCAGACGTTATCCCACCTTAGTGTCATTCAATCGTCCCTATCCATAGCTTGGGAAGCACTTTGATCAGCTGACGTGTCTCCCTAAGATCTGGCGTGACGTGCGAGCCTACCTCGGGGTCATGGCAGTTATTGGCCGAAGTGCCAGTGGAAGCAACCGACACTGGCTGGAAGTTAGTTTGGAGCATCTCGCAGAATAAGGTCAGGATATTGCGCGAAGGCGTCACCGCGACCGACATCTTTCGTAAATCTGCCGGCGCATCAAGTAACGAGATCGTTTTGTGAGATGTGTTTTGGCGCGCACCTTCCTTGCCTTGGTTTCGCGGACTTTCGGAGTGAGTTTCCGTACACGAGGAAGCAAGCATCACAGCTTGCCCTTACGCGACGACTTCCTTGGAAATATTGAGACTTGGCTGTGTTGCAGCACAGGTGGTGTAGTTTCAAGTTCCCAAGAACGCTGCGGGAGCGATTAGCTGACAAACCAGCTGTGGAATTTCTAGAGCAAAAGTTTCTGAGGCGATGGCACTCGCGTGTCTCTTTCGTAAGCTTCCTAAGCGTATTGAGTGGACCAAACGTTGCAAATTTCCGACGTGTTTAAGGCCTTGACTTGTACATGCACATGTGTAGCGTGCGTGTCAGGTGCCGTTGTCTTAATGTAAACATTGGTATCCTCTTTCTTCGATTTATCGCAATATGTATGACATAATCACCTCATTGTATTACGCAAATATAGTTTCCTTCCGGGTTTCTAGATTTTTGCATGATAAAGACAACGCGAACATCTTCCAGTATAGCGCTCTGCACGCTGTGTTCGTTTTTGTTTTTAAATTTTTTGCCAAAAATAGAAACATTTTTAGATGCAATCCCTTGTCAAATAATTTACGAATACATGGCGCTTTCTCTTCTACGCTTTGCTTTTACTCTAGAGGGATAGCTTGCATCGGATGTTAGATGTACCAAATGCCAGATCTACGTTCGTGCTCTCATTGAACCTGCAGGCAATAAAATATATAAAAACGACCTCCAGTGCATCGGTGAGACCACCGCTTTTGTTTCAAAACTGCAGTGGCAAGGAGTATCCACGTTTTGAAGAGGTGAGTTGCTGAAGCGGGACACGGTTGCTAGACCACTTACGTGTAAACCAAAAAAATAATGTTACGTAGTGGAGCTCCAGCGTAAAGCAAAAGCCCGAATCCCTCAGTTATCCTGTGCATCTGCTGATTCGCCTGTACCGTTTACCTCCTTTAAAATTCCTAATTCCTGTTTTGTAGACGTGCTACGTCAATGCGTTCCACGCATCTGCACTACCCCTTCACCAGACATTCGGATCTTTGCCCGACATCTGCCATTTCGTGGAACATCCGAACTACGTCTACGCGTATGAAACAGACGAGTCTCTGAAAACCAAGGCAAGTATAAAGAAAACACTCTCATAGGCCCTTGTGTAATGCGTTGGAGTGGTTTTGAGTCCTGAGTTAGGGCGAAGAATGTTAGATCGTCATTCGTAGTGAACACTCAGATAACTAAGTACTAAGGCAATTTCGTTTAGTTGTAGCGTATTCCAGCGAATATTTTACATCATGTTCTTACTGCCGAACATCTGACGGGCTAGGGCAATAAAAATAACAGGTGTTAGAAGTGACCCTTCTCTCTGGTTATGTCGCCCAGCAAAGACACGAAACAAAGTGGTAACGACGCTTACCAGTATCCACAGACATCGGGCACATACCGAATAATTCGTTTTAAACTATGGATAACATTTAACCGAACACCAGACCTCCGCACACTTATACCTACGTCCGTCCGGTCATCCGTGCATTTTCCGCTTTATTTAACGGGGATATTTTGTCGCAAACGTTCAGGTCACGTGACGTCTTCGCACGACGCTATACCACGAAATGGCACCGTGCCGTCAAGCCTCTTGCCCGCATCAGGTAACCTCCGCGCTTGTGACGTCCCATGTCATGATATTAAGTGAAGAAACGCAATGTCAATTTTTCCCGCTACATATTGTGGTGTAATTCAATTGGTGCAGAAATAGGCACCGGTTCAGGTGGCGTCATATGTTATCGGTCACACGGGACGCGTTTTTCATCTAAATGTAGAGGCAAAATTGACGTCGCTTAACTTGACGTAAAGTGACTTGGTCACGTGAGGATACACCTCGGTTTCAGTGCGTGGTGTTAAAGGTAAACTGAATGAAAAGTTAAAATATACCCCTTACGTTCAGATATAAATTAAACATGATCACCGTTATGTGCTAATGCCAATCACACGCTTTTATTTTAAACGAAAAGTTGTATTTTTCGTTCTAAACGTTCGGTTCTGGCGAGCGCTTCAAAATACAGACATCGAAGAGCACGGTGTATCTCGGGATCTCCATCGCGCCCGCGACTTGCCCGCGACGTCACTGACCTCCCTAGGACCAGGCGTACTGTAGTACGGGCCTTGGCGCTTATTGGCGCTAACGCGTTCCTGCGTGGCCTGGTGATAGTACCCGAAAGCTGTAACAACATTTCAGTCGTGCGCGCTGCACCATGACCGACCACCTTTCCGAAAGCGAGCCGTTCCGGTGAGTGCACTTTTGGAGAAAACACACAGAGAAACCCCTGGGTTCAATCGATTGCATCTGGTCGATCAGCGCACACTCTGCAGCACAGTGGTGTTTCTCACGCAGTCCCCATTCGAAAAGTGTTCGCCGCACAAGGAATCCCCTTCCGCACACTCTTAGAAAAAAAGGGTATCGATGGTCTTCCCTTAGGGGAGGAACGGTCTTGTAACCTATGTTCCTTTAGAAAGGGAGAAACTTTAGTCCCTGAAGCAGGGGAGCAACTAGTTCCTCCGTCGCTTGCATCTCAATATGGCGGCACTAAATCGAGCAAATCGAGCTCAATAAGGCTTAACGAGGACGCTACGTCTCTTGTACGGGACGAGAGGAGCAGCAAATAAAAGCGAAACACGAGGTTTACGCGAACTGCGTTTTTTTCGGAAGCCACATTTCCCCCGCAGGTACAGAAACTTGCACTTCAAAATCAGCTAGTCAGTCTTCTCGTCGTCAGCACTGCGATGTTAAACGGAGACAACCGATACCCAGTTACTTCGCGCCCCTTACGTCTTACGTTTACTGTTCCTCGAGTCACAATTCCTTCGTCAACCGCACATCACGGAGGAATGGAAAACCAATCCGCTAAATCAAAAGAGGCTCTCAAAAGAAGAAACTCGAAGTCGCTGTTGATCGCGTAGCGTGAAAGAAGGTTAAATCGCCTGCCACCAGATGGCAGAGCCAACAGAGTAATTACAAGTAGCTAGGCTAGGTGGCGCTAGGTACTGCGCAATTTATGTTCTACTATTTTCATTTCCTCAGGCCACCATTACGCATCGGGACCTCTACGACCTCTGCTATACACGCATGTAGACACATTACTCATACTACAAGCATTAGGTGAATATACATTGAGCGCATGCACATACATGGCACATACAAACATCAATACAACGGCACACTAACCCGAACACTACCCCCGAGCTCTGCGTTTCCGTCTTTTATACTGGTCGTTTTGCACTTACGGAATTTCTCAGTGACTCCCTAAGCAATAAAAAATATCCCCAGCATGTTCATTTTTTCCAGAAATGTCATACGTTTGAGAGTATTTTGAACGGCTCAGGGGAAGTATCTCTTATTGAAGAGTAAACGCTCGATCATGCCGTAATGATTTGAAAGCCAATAAATCAAGCCGCTCCTATGCGGTTCAAAGCCATTAGTTTGTTTTCCCGTACGGCACGTCGTCGCCTGCATTTCTAATGTATCGTTTGTTTTTCTATTTGGCTGCAATCGCCGTCTTGAATTAATCTCTGTAGAGCGGATATTCACTCAGCTGGAAGTGGTGCTTCACGGGCTGAGAAATCGCTTTTCGATCAACTTGAATACAGTCAAAGCCAAGACTTGCAGCAGGTGTTATGTGTACGGAGCTTGGCCGTGTTGAGCTCGAAAACTTCTAGCGCTTATCCCAGCGCGCCACTTGGAGGGCAGTTTCTCCAGGAACCGTAGTATGTTTAAACAGCAAAATAAAGGGAAGCTTTTTTTTGTTTCAATTTTACCTACTATTCTTTTTTAATGCTGCAATTCCGCACTGTAGATATTGCCGCGCGCAGACTTGCAGAAGGTTCTCGTTTATTCTTGCTGCGAACATAACTTCTATCGTTTTTGTTGTTCTAGAAAGTGCGTGTTCATTCTCGCCCCAAGCGCGCTACACTCAAACGTTCCCCGCCGAATTTTCGAGATAGTGACTCATTCTAGATAAGAGGCCGCCCGCGACCTTGTCGAATCAGTCTCGCCCCAGCGTTCGACTCTGCTGCCACGCCGACTTCGACGCCCGCGACGCTCTATTATTATCTTTTGTACTCTTTTATTTTTGGCACAAGTTCGCCACATTAAACGTTCATTTCTTCCTGTTTATTTGCTATTTATGTCAGGACGCCTCGAGCGAGGCGTCCTGACGGGTCCTTGAGGTTCGCAAGCCAGCAGAGCGAGTGGTGGTCCGTGACTACGCGGAACGGGCTTCCGTACAAGTACGGACGAAACTTCGTGATTGCCCAGACGACCGCAAGGCATTCTTTCTCAGTCGTGGAGAAATTTCTCTCTGCCTTGGACAGTGTCCGACTTGCGTAGGCGATGACTCGTTCGGTGCCTTCTTGTACTTGAACTAGTACCGCGCCAAGTCCTGCGTTACTTGCGTCAGTGTGAATCTCGGTGTCCGCATCCTGATCGAAATGTCGAAGAACCGGAGGCGTCTGGAGTCGTCGCTTCAGCTCGTCGGATGCCTGCTGCTGTTCCTCGGCCCATTCGAACCTCTCGGCGTCCTTCGTGAGGTTCGTGAGCGGTGCGGAAATGTGTGCGAAATCCCGAACGAAGCGACGATAGTAGGCGCAAAGTCCAAGGAATCTTCCGACTCAGTCACACCAGCCATCGTCGTACAACTGCGTACCACCCGCAGACCAACGGGCTGACGGAGCGACTCAACAAGACAATCGCCGATATGATCTCTATGTACGTCGACGTAGAGCACAAGACGTGGGACGAGGTGCTGCCCTACGTCACGTTCGCCTACAATACGGCGGTTCAAGAGACCACTGGATTCACCCCTTTCCAGCTGGTACATGGTCGGAAGGTAACGACCATGCTGGACGCCATGCTGCCCCATGAGCCATCTGACAATGAGAGCGACGACGCCCAGGCGGTTGCTCAACGCGCCGAAGAAGTTCGCCATCTCGCCCGACTCCTGATTCAAGACCAGCAACGTGTCGACGCCGGCCGCTACAACCTTCGTCGCAGGGACGTCCACTTCCAGCCCGGAGATAGGGTGTGGGTATGGACGCCCATCCGTCGCCGCGGCCTCAGTGAGAAACTGCTGAAACGATACTTTGGACCCTACAAAGTGCTTCGTCGACTCGGTGATCTGAACTACGAGGCGATGCCCGATAGAACACGGACTTCATCATGCCGCCCTCCAAGACCAGAAGTCGCCCACGTCGTGCGCATGAAGCCGTACTACGCTCGATAGGACTGTGGACCTTATGTGTTCCAAATGACTCTTTAGTTTACCGTTATTTCTGTTTGCTTTTGTTTTCGGTTTGTGCTGCATCGGGGCGATGCGCTTTTGAAGGGGGGGGGGGGGGGGATAATGCCGCGCGCAGACTTGCAGAAGGTTCTCGTTTATTCTTGCTGCGAACTTAACTTCAATCGTTTTTGTTGTTCTAGAAAGTGCGTGTTCATTCTCGCCCCAAGCGCGCTACGCTCGAACGTTCCCCGCCGAATCTTCGAGATAGTGACTCATTCTAGATAAGAGGCCGCCTGCGACCTTGTCGAGTCGGTCTCGCCCCAGCGTTCGACTCCGCTGCCACGCTGACTTCGACGCCCGCGACGCTCTATTATTATCGTTTGTACTCTTTTATTTTTGGCACAAGTTCGCGACAATAAACGTTTATTTCTTCCTGTTTATTTGTTATTTTTGGTCACCACCCGTGACAATATACGTACTTCCCTTCACGATTTCGTACTGTTCAGTCCTTTCCCCAGAGCGCAATCGCTCTCGGGGACGAGACAACCGACAGTCACATTGGCCACTGTACAATAGGAGCTTACTGTTCAGACCAGCGTTCCAACATGACTACCCGCACGTCGATCGATTGCACCTAATCCCTCAAGTGGTATTAAAGTTTTTAATGTAAAGCGGAATGTCAACCTGCGACACCCCGCCCCCTCCGATCACGGCCCGACCAGCGGCATCAATGGCCGACAGTTTACGTCATCTCATCTTGCTGTTACACCACTGATACGCGAACACACGGTCACATCGGCGATAATTCCAATCTTCTGTTCACAACCCACAACACTGCCATCACGATGTTGCTGCTATGTTGCTGACACGCACAAATACAGAACCACGTTGAACGCCGGTTGCACTCGGCCTCGGAAAACAAAACCGAACTCAGCACGGAAGGCACCCAGGCAGCCGGCAGCAAAACTTCCCTATCTTGAACGCAGTTCCTGCGATTTCCATAACGTCGAAAACGTCGACACAGTTCCGCGTGGTTTCGCTACTGTAGTTCCGCGTGAGTCGGATGCGTAGTTTCGGCACCGATTTGAAGTGCAGGGGGCGCGGTCAATGACGTCACGGACGTCCAATATATATTTGGTGTTCTTTGATGTAAACACGTTTTATTTTGGATGCCGCCGACTGCATTTTGAAACGTCGATTGGTCGGCCAGTGTGTGCGCGTGGTCGGGTGCTCGGCGGCTCGGCGGTGTACTCGTTGGTGTGTGTCGACGTGCCGCCTGTGCTCGTCGAGTATCAATTGCCGACATCCAGAAACAGTGTTTTCCGATTTCGTTCGCCCCGTGCCGTCGATCACTCCTGTTGCAAAAGAAGATTCGAAGTGACTACAATACCGTGACCGTCCGATAGCACTTTTGCGGAGCATTCAAGTGCCGTCCGTATAGAACAAATTCTCAGAACGAGGTTTTCGAATCTGTAGTGTAGCTTAGTGGTTAAGACAAAAAAAAAAAAGCTTAGTGGTTAAGACGTCTGCTTCACACGCAAATGGTCGTGGGTGCGATCCGCGGTGGCGGCGTAGTTATTATTTTTTTCGAAGATTTGGTTTTGTTGGGGCATTTGGCGATATTTACGACATTTCTTTTTTACGATTAACACAGAAAAAGCAAGAAAAAAAAGTTGTCAACGACAGTGCTAGAAACGCGAGCTAGTTGCTTTGGATCACGGGACACGACGCTCCTGCAGCGGGTGCTGTCATGCCAGGCAAGGCTACTTGCTCGCCGCTTGCACGGCCTTCGAAGCTATTCTATGCAAGGGTGATAATCCGTCGTATTACACACAGGTACAATTCCAGAAAAATGCGTACGAACTTACTGCGGCTGCGCTCTGTCGCCTCCGGTACACGTAATCTTCATTTGCAACAGGAGTGACGGGCGGCACCGGACGAAGTTTGAAAGTGGAGAACACTTATTTTGATGTTCCTGAGAACGCGACGAGTACAGGCGGCAACGTCGAGAACACGCACCAGCGCGGACAGCACCGAGCCGCCGAGCACCCGACCACACACACGCCGAGCGACCGACATTTCAAAACGCCAGTCAGCAGCATAAAAAAAAAACAAAAACAAAACGTGTTCTTGATGTCAAAATAACTAAAATGTCAAAATAAAACCGTTCATTTTGACGTTCGCGACGTCATTGGCCACTCCCCTGGCATTCCAAATCGGTGGTGAATATACGCAGCCGCGTGGGTCCCGAAATCCGGAGACGGCCATCTTACCCAGTGTAGGTGGCGCTGCTGGCACTGCTCCGGAACTTCGCTGTTTCTAGCGGCTTCGTTTGCTCGTTTGATAAAATTAGTGATAAAAACGTCAATGCAACCGAAATGTTATGCGCGTTTGGACTAAAAGACGGAATTACAGGCGGCCTTCGCTGCCGCTGAAGCTCAATCAACTCAACAGCATTAAATAAACAACGTGCGCTACGTGCCCGAAAAACGAAAACGAAAAAAGATGAGTCGGAAGGGCGAAAGCTTTCTCCCGTCTGTCTGGAGAAGGAAAAAAAACGTTTCGTCCCTCCCCTTTTTTAGAGTCCGCTTGGGCGCGCATCAGTAGAATGGAGGAAGACGCGCCGTTGCTACTTCTTTCCTCCATTTTTTCTTAAAGTGCAAGTGTCCATGTGAGAGAGGACGGGCACGCGAGACCGGTAACGATACCACGACAAACGCACGCGGAACCACGAGACTGACGAGACCAAGATCACCAAGATGATGGTTGAATGGATGCTAGCGGCTGTCGAAAAGTAGTACGTAGTGTTTTCCGTGACATGGTGTATATGGCGACATCGGCAACGCTGGTTTCGAGCGCGCGCTCGCTGCATTTTAACGGGACGACACCTTTGGCAGGCCTCTAGTGTACCTCTTTTATATCGCACGGGGCCAGATGCTGGATGTGTGACATTGGCCCCGTGTGATGTGTGACGATGTGTGACATTGGCAGCGCGAGGCAACTGCTTCCTTCTTTGATTTACCATCCTAGCCATCGCAACAACCAGACTCGTCGAGGTCACCAGCTTCACGGATAAATAAATATTGTTTTGGTGGCTCCATACCAGCAGGCATTTTTCGCTTATTAAACTGAGCATGGAAGCAGGCGGAGTCCGATGATGCAGCACGGCAGTGCCATTCCTCGAGTATTTTTACCCAGCAAATCGCATCCATAGTGGTGTGACCGCAGCATTGTCACGCTATCGCGAAGAAACGGGTACATCACGATGATTTTGGGAGATTCGTGGCTTCAGGGGCGAGCGCTAGACGAGCGAAGGGAAGGCATCAGTGTAAAGGAACCTTGCGATAGTCTCCACGGACGATGCTTACACGATTGTCCAAGTGTGGGCACAAGGCACAAAAAACACGACTGTACAATTGTCATATCCTCACACAAACACTACCTCGAAAAAACGCTAACATCGCCACGATCTTGCAACGCGACTTGTCTCAATGGCGAACACTAAACAATTGAAGAGAATCCATCGGCACCGCTTTGGTCGCTCTCGTTGAGCGAGCGCGATCGTCCAAAGGGGGTAGACTTGGCACTTCGACGGCCACTAAGTTGGACGGCGACACGATCGCTCAATTCTCGCATCGTGACGCAGAGACTACTATGCACAAAACGTATACCAGCTTAGCTTTGCGACGTAAAAACGGGTCACTCCGATAGGTCGGCGTTTCTCGGCGCCAGCGACGTTGAATGTAGCGCGGGCAATGCTGAATAATTTAGTTGACACCTGATATCAGAGACGTAAGAGAGCGAATGGAAGCGGTTGTTTGGCGGGGTGAATCTAAGGCAGCCAACCGTTCTTTGATTTTCTTCAACGAACATAATGTATTACGTTCTGGCCCAGGTAATATGCACCAGTGAGCGTACTTCCCATATAGTGTCGCTGCTGTCGGGAGCCGATGCCGTCATGACATTCAATCGAAGCTTCACAACCGCGAAAACCAAGTCATTGTGTGTTTACGTTTAATTTCATTTAAATATGTTTTCTTGAGTTTTCCAACGACATATTGATGTATCTAAGGGTTTATTGCTACCTATGTCATGGTGAATCAAAGTAATGAGCTCCAGAGTTTGGCTTTCGTACTCCTTTAAGTGATACAATGAAGAATGTTTGATGCAACAGCTTCCCAATTGACGAGTCAAAAGTGTGTATTAGGCAAACATTAGTTTGCTTAAAGTATGTAGTTACGAGTTCCTTGAGCTGCGTCTTTACCTCCTCAAGTGTGAAACATTTTGTAGTGTGTGGCTTTTGAAAGCTTCTTATGTGTGCGGCGATTTCTCGTTCAAACAAAGCGGTTGACTGTGCTAGGATAGTGCATGTAAAAGCCGAGCCTTTACGTGCATTCTAGACATTTGTGAGCTAAATATCTGATTGTTGTTTGGTATGAAAGGATAAGAGCGGTAGGCAGGTCTTTCAGTTGTCCATAAATAGCAGCATAATCGTTATGCTGGAAGCAGCGCCACCTTGCATTCCAGGAGTAGGATAGAAGAAAATGCTAACGAAAATGGACATGTTGAGCATTCTATTCCACTCTTTATAAGTATTGTAGAGCAGTAAATAAAACCACTGCAAGTATTTTTGGCCGGCTTTATTTTTTATACAAAAACAATGAAATAATTACCCGGTCTTTCCCATGGAGGCGCTGTTAACAGCTTACAAATAGTACCATGGTAGTAGTGACACATGCGGAATGAAGAGTGCGACTGCTCTCCGCCAAAAGTAAATCAGACGATCACCATACCTTCCGTTCTTGCCCAACATACTAAACCTATATAAATTCCGAAAGAGCATCCGCTGAGTCGGTCGAGTTGGTGTTTAGGCGAATTTTAGATATGCTGCAACTTCAAGGAAAAAAGTCTACCATGCCACGGCGCTCCCAAATGTCTCCCGTGGTTCTTGCTCGTACACGCCGTCCCGGTATCTCTTCGTGACCTTGAACGTCATTAAAGCACGTTGACAGCCTTGTATTGCTTGTAATACACTAAGACATATTGCCCCATGTCCCTTTTAAGGAATTATAATTACTAAACCAATAAATACAAAGAATTATTCATCGACATCTTGTAAACCCTGAGATGGGGAACGATAAGAAAACGGATCGTTCCCCATCTCAGGGTTTACAAGATGTCGATTGATTACTAGCTCGCCTGCACTCTCTCACTGCTTACAGTTATTCATATCATTATCAGACCCCCCATCTGAAGCATTCATTTATCAATAAACTATGCGAGCATTTTAAGCTCGTCGAGCTATACTTTACCTCAATAATAATGATAATATAGGTACAAGCGCCGTCGACGATTTTTGTAACATTAGGAAGGTGCACTGTTTCGGCCTTACAGATGGTGGCGCAACGAAACATCGAAACAGTTTTCTTGTTTTCTAGATTATCTAAGCTTTATATAAATGGCGACACTGGTTGCAAGTCACGATGGACGCTTAGTATATTGTAACATATGTCTACAGTCACTTCGGCGTGGCACGTTCAGAAATTAACAAAAACCGCCCTGTAATCGTACAATGTATATCTTTTAAAAAGGAAGGAAACGTTATGTAGTTTGCTTTCAAGCTGAAAGGTTCCGAATTCGCAGTGAGCAGTGAGCAAAGGCTTCGCGCCATAAATACGGTTGGCACCTAAAAATGCGGTTAGACTCTGGCAAAGTCGAAGGGCGTCGTTTCTAACTAAGGTTAGGCAAGCTGTTTATCGTTGAACGAATGTTAATTTTCGGTCGTACTTTGGAAGTGGTAAAAAAGACTCGGACCAAGCCTGCCGTTTTGCTGATAGCAATACACATTGAAATGAGCTGCCTAAGGCGGCTGGAATGAATGTAAACAACAATGAAAAGAAAATCTGAATCTTGATTGTGAACTGTCGCGGTGTAAAAAATTGTTTCTAAATTAGGTGGCCACGTTCAGACCACCCACCCAGATATTTTCGTGGGAACTGAGTCATGGTTTAATGATTCTGTAAACGACTGCGAAGTGTTTCCCCGAGAATATGCAGTGTACCCACATTACTGCCATTGTCATGGCCGGGGTGTGTTTTTGTTGATCGCGGCACTCATTTTAAAACTCAATACGTCGATTGTGTGTGGTCTTGCATAAATTTCAAAGAACAACAGTTTTTGTTGGTGCTTAAAATAGAACCACATGCTGAGGTCTCGAAGCAATTGCTGGGTTACACGAAGTTATCAATATTATGCTGAGGGATTGTTTAAAAAAACGGCTAAAGGGCAAGCGAGCTGCTGGATGTTTACCATGTTGAAACTTAACCTAAGAATGGATTACGAAATAGAAACAATAACGTAGAAGGGACAGAAGCATTGAAGAAGAGAAGTTTCAAGTGCAGCAAAATATTTTATTCTGACCTACTTTTCATACACAGAAAGCGACTAGATCACCAGCCAGACAACGTGAGCTTTACTAGGACACAACACACCAGTACTCACAAAGAAGCCAAAGCAGGGCAAAGGGATGCCCCCTCAACTAACTTGAAATATAACAACTCCGACACACCTTTCCAACTTGGGCTAACCCTCCATTATTACAAAGAGCAGTTTATATTTGTTTTGCGTACGTTTCTAAATGAAGCGCAAATATCAGTTCGGTCCTTAAGGAGGATGAGTTGGAAACTGTAGTAAAGAGTCTGTTAGATCCGATGCGTTCAACGCTAATTTGTTTAAAGGAATATAAACCGGAAATGTTTATTCGTGCGGTGACTAACGAATGTGGTAGGTTGCAGAAATTAGTTTCAAAGTTCGTTCAGAATGGTTTAAAGTATGCACACCGAGATAGATCTTTGTCTCTTAGAAGTTCGGTTGAGTCACTCGGCATCTTGGAGGTAAACCACGGGAGGGAATGTTCAGTTCTATCGTTAGATATTAATGACTTACAATATTCCCTGGAGAAAACATCCTAATGACAAGGGTGAAGGATGCGCTCGAATCAAATGTGGTTCAGTTTCAATTTCAAACAAGTATTTCGCAAGACATTTTTTTCGTCATTCTTGATTATTATCGGCTGTCTCCAGTTGTGGAGTGTGAAGGAAAAAAAAGTTTGTGCAGAAGGAAGGTATGTGCATTAGGTCCTCGGCTGCACCGGCTTTAGCGGAGGTTTTTCTGAATTCGTTAAATTATGTTGTGATTGATCGAATACTTTTTTTTAAGGGGACACGTGTGTTGTTAAAGTTATGCTGACGACAATTTTGTTTGCACTTTCTGGGATGATATGTCGAAGGGTCTCGAGCAATTATTAAATCAGCTACTCCAGAACTGCCCTTCAGTGGAGAAACCGAACAGTAAAGTACGACAATTGTTGGATCTGCGAATTCACACTGAGGAAGGTGTGTGCTGGGAGTACGGCAAAAAAAACCCAAACGAGCACTATCAAAAATGAGCTTCACTTTGAAAATGGTGAAAGCGGGATTTGTAAAATCTCTGATCGGAAATGCTCTGACGAGTCGTGCATATATTTTATCTAAACGTCGTTTGAAGGTCATTGGAAGAGTTAGCCAGGGAGGGGTATAAAGATGAGCTCATCAAAAGACATTTAAATTTCCACACAAAGAAACAAAAATAAAGGGAAACAAATGAAAGCCGTTTACAACTCCCTGTAACGCCAAATTAGAGTGCAGCTCTTGTGGAGGAGGAGAGGAAGGGTACTGAGGGGAAAGTACATCCTTCCTCCCTCCTCCTCATTCTGTCTGCTACTCCTTTCTCTGAGCGGCGTCGCCGTCGCCTCACGAGGGTCACATGACCTCAAGGGGGTCACGTGACGTCACCGGGGTCACGTGACCTCACGGAGGTCTCGTGACGCCTATAAGGTCACCTGACGATGACGTCATCAGTGACGTAACCAGTTACGTCATCATCACTAGTGACGTCATCAGTGAAGATGACGATGCGGATGCCGATGACGTCATCAGCGACGATGCCGATGCGGATGACGTCATCAGCGACGTCACTGATGACGTCATCAGTAATGATCACGATGCGGGTGCCGATGACGTCATCAGTGACGTCACTGATGATGTCACTCATATTCGGGGCCAATGTAGTTCGCGGGTGTAGTGTAAAATGTTCCATAATGCATAAGCCTTTTTTGTGATAGTGGAGGGTTAGTCTAAGTCGGGAAGGTGTGTCGCAGCTGTTATCTTTTCAGCTCGTTAAGACGGCATCTCTTTTTCCTACTCTGGTTGTTCTTTTGTGTGTCCTGGTGTATTGTGTCCTAGAAAAAAGACAAGTTGTGTTTGGTGACCTTGGTGCTGTGTGTATATATAAGAAGGTGGGGCTGAAGAAATCTTTCAAAAATGACTTGTAACAAGTATGTAGCGCTCCCCTCCCGTCCGCCCGTCTGCGGCCGCCTGGCTCGGCGGGCAACATTGGTCACCGCACCAATAAACGCCGTTGAGCGTACGCCGCTCCGGTCAGTCATCGTCCACCCTCACAACCAGGCTGCGTGTCGTCTCTCCTCGGCGGGTGCTTCGGCCCCCTTCGTCCACGTTCGAGAAAGATCGTGACACTGGCGACGAGGAACCGTGGCACTGGAGGCCACCAACGTGCACGGTTCGGCCCACGCCGCCGAGAGAGTCCCAACACCGCGCCCCGCTCCTGTCGCCATGCCGCTGTACGGGAGGCTCGAGCCGTTCGAGGGAGATGGGTCCGCCTAGCCAGTCTACGAAGAACAAGTCCACGTGTTCTTCCGGGCGAACGACACGCCCGAGGCGAAACAACGGGACATCTTCTTGGCCAGCTGCGGGACCCGAGTCTTCAGCCTCCTTCTCGACCTCCTCAAGCCGGCCACGCCGCACGTCAAAACGCTGGGTGAGCAGCTCGCCACGCTGCGCTCGCACTTCAGCCCGGCGCCGTCCACGCTTATGGAGCGGTTCCGCTTCAACGACCGGAGCCGCCGGGACGGGGAGACCCTCGGGCAGTTCGTCGCTGCGCTTCGAGGGTTAGCGAGCACCTGCGCCTTCGGCGACCAGTTAGACCCGCTACTTCGGGACCGGTTCGTCTGCGGCATCAACAACCCCGCCATGCAGACGCGACTCCTGGAGCTCCTCGACCCCTCGCTGGACGACGCGGTGAAGGCAGCGCTGGCGATGGAAGCCGCAGCAAAGGACGCCAGCGAGATTGCGCGTGCAGCCGGCTCCCCGTCGACGGAAGTGGCGGTGAACAAGACGGCGGCAAAGAGCGGTGCCTGCAGCCGCTGCGGTGCTGCCCACTCCCTCTCACAGTGCCAGTTCGTCCAAGCACAATGCTTTACGTGCGGGAGAACTGGGCACCTCGCACGTGTCTGTCGAGGGGGAAGGACGACCGGCGGCCAGCAGCAGCATTCTGGTTCAAGCCCGGGTTCCAGCCAAGCACGCGGCCAGGGTGGCCGTCGCAAGAGAACGCGGCGGGGACGAGCGGCACCAGGCCCGGGTCCGTCGTCAGTTAGGGTCCACGTCGTGGCCGAGGACCCGCAAATTTTCGACGTGTGGCACACCAGGAGAATTTCGTCGTCTGTGCCACCTTACTTGGTGTCTGTCGAAATCTGCGGCCACCCCATCACCATGGAGCTGGACACAGGGGCCAGCGTGTCGGTCATGGCCGGGAAGCAGTTCAAGCGGACCTTCCCCGGCGTGTCCATCGAGGCGTCTGACGTCATGCTGCGCAGCTACTCCGGGCAGTTTTCCCAGGTCCAGGGTCGGGCCCAAGTCAGCGTTCGCCTTGGCGACAGGGAGGCAATCCTTCCCCTTTATCTAACCAAGGGGTCGTCGCCGACGCTGCTGGGCCGGAACTGGATTCACTCGCTGGGTGTTCGGCTGCCGGAGTACCAAGAAGCTGCGCTGCACGTGGTGAAGGACGTCCCGAGCCTCCTGACCGACTTCTAGTTCCTGTTCCAGCCGGGGGTGGGCACCTTCGCCGGCACGACGGTCGGTATCCACGTACCCGAGGGAGCCCGGCCTCAGTTCTTCAAGCCGCGTCCGCTGCCGTTCGCCCTGAAGGACAGGGTCACCCAGGAGCTGCAACGGCGGCAGCGAGAGGGAATCCTGGTACCCGTCAAGACTTCAGAGTGGGCCTCACCAATTGTCCCAGTCTTCAAGCGAGACGGCCGCGTCTGGATCTGCGGGGACTTCAAGGTCACTATCAACCCCGTCGCTATCGTCGAGAAGTACCCGCTGCCTCGGGTAGAAGATCTTTGGTCGGCTCTGTCCGGGGGACAGAAGTTCTCCAAGCTCGACCTTCGAGATGCCTACCAGCAGCTGGTGCTCCAGAATGCCGCCCGGCAGTATGTCACCATTTCAACAACCATGGGACTCTTCCCGTACACGCGCCTACCGTTCGGCGTGGCCTCAGCCCCAGCCATCTCCAGACAGAGATGGACAGCCTCTTCAGGGGCATGAGGCACGTGGCGGTGTACTTGGACGACATCCTGGTTACCGGTACCGACGACGGGGACAACCTGCAGAACCTGCGCAAAGTCCTGACACGACTACAGGACGCCGGTCTCAAGCTGAGGCTGGACAAGTGCGTGTTCCTGACCCCCAGCGTGGAGTACCTGGGACATATCATATTCCAGGCTGGCCTGGCCCCGGCACCCCGCAAGATTGAGGCCGTGCTTAAGGCGCCGAAGCCCAAGAGCAAGAAGGAGCTTCAGAGCTACCTAGGCCTCATTAACTTCTACAGGAGGTTCCTGCAGAACCTGTCGACGCATCTGGAGCCGCTGCATCGCCTGCTTCGTGATGGGCAAAAGTGGGCGTGGATGAAGGAGCAGGACTTGGCGTTCCAGCACAGCAAGGAGCTCGTCGTTAAGGCTCCAGTGCCGGTGCACTTCGACCCGGCCAAGCCTGTAGTCCTCACCGTGGATGCGTCGCCGTACGGGGTACGAGCCGTCCTGTCGCACCGGGGTCAGAATGGTCAGGAACACCCTGTGGCGTTTGCTTCTCGTCGACTACATGCGGCAGAGCAACGCTACAGCCAGCTGGACAAAGAAGGCCTGGCGCTCATCTTCGGGGTCCAGCGCTTCCATCAGTACCTGTGGGGCCGGCAATTCGAGGCAGTCACGGACAACAGGCCGGTGCTGGGGCTGCTGGGACCTGACAAGGCAGTCCCAGTGCAAGCATCGCCTCGTGTGGTACGCTGGGTCTTGATGCTGGCAGCCTACAGGTACAAGCTGGTCTACCGCCCTGGGAAGGACCTGGGACCTGCCGACGCCCTGAGCCGCGGGCCCCTGCCGGAGGTGCCTGCTGCCGTTCCAGAGCCAGCTGACATGTTCCTGCTGAAGCGGGCCTACCCGGGGGTGCTCACCAGGACTGCGGTGGCGCAGGCGACCAGCCGGGACCCGGTCCTGTCTCGGGTGGTCAAGGCGGTTGCCCGAGGGGAGGAGCTGCGTCACCAGGCCTACAGCCACAAGACCGCCGAGCTGAGCTTAAAGCAGGACTGCCTGCTGTGGGGTTCCAGGGTGGTGATTCCACAAAGTCTGCGGGCCAAGGTGCTGCAGTTGCTGCACGCGGGGCACCCTGGCATTGAAAAGACCAAGATGGTGGCACGGTCGCACGTTTGGTGGCCTGGCTTGGACCAGGACATCGTGCACCAGGTGCAAGGCTGCCAGGTCTGCCAGGAGAACCAGCGAGCCTCGCGCCACGTGGAGATCACCCCCTGGCCGTTCCCACAGAGGCCGTGGTCCCGCTTGCACGTGGACTATGCGGGACCCTTCAAGGGCCACTACTTCCTGGTGGTAGTGGACGCCTTCTCGAAGTTGGTGGAGGCACTGCCAGTCACCAGTCCATCGGCAAGCGCGACCATTGCGGCGCTGCGGCAAGTCTTCGCGGCGCAGGGATTGCCGAACATTATTGTGTCCGACAATGGTCCCGCTTTCGCTAGCGCCGAATACCTGGACTGGCTGCAGAGGAATGGAATACGCCGGATGCTGGTTCCGCCGTACCACCCCGCTTCCAATGGTCCAACAGAGCGGGTGGTACAGACCCTCAAGGACAAGCTGAAGAAAAGCCAGCCCAGGGATTTCCGGACGCAGGTGGCCCGGGTACTATTCCAGTACCGGACCACACCTCACGAGGTCACTGGCCGTGCCCCCTGCGAGCTTTTGCTGGGCCGGATGGTCAAGACACCCTTGGACGTCTTGCACCCAGACCTCCGGTCCTCGGCGCTCCTGAAGCAGCTGAAGCAGAAGCTGGCTGCTGACCGAGGGTGCCGTCCCGGGCCTTTGCCGGAGCCGGGAGCGTCGGTGTACGCCAGGAACTTCCGTCCTGGCCCACCCAGGTCTGCCGGGCGTGTGGTTTCACCAGCGAGTGCCTCGTCGCTGCTCGTCCGCATGCCCGGCGGGACCACCTGGCACCGGCACGCCGACCATGTGAGGCCTCGCCTCGGGACCTGGCTTCCACCCTCGGCCGTCGCTTCAGAGGACCAGCCCGCAGAGGGACCAACGACAGCACCAGTTGCGGCCAGTGGAGCGCCACCCACCCCGGAGGCGACAAGCGTCGCCAGTCCTGTGGCACCTGTGCCACTCCCAAACCCGGTCGCTGCGGCTCCACCGGATGGGGTGCGACCGTTACAGGCAGCGCCCGGCGTTGCCACACCTGGCCCGTCGACACCAGTACCCAGGCGTAGTACGCGGCACCGAAGGCCACCTGACCGTTACTCGCCGGGGTTGTCTTCATCGTCGACCGGCCAGGACTTTGCATGACCAGACGCCGAGTTGGTGTCGGCCATGCGCGTTGTTTATTCATTTATTTTGTTTTAGAAAAAACAAACTGGGGGGGAGGGATGTAACAAGCATGTAGCGCCCCCCTCCCGACCGCCCGTCTGCGGCCGCCTGGCTCGGCGGGCAACATTGGTCACCGCACCAATAAACGCCGTTGAGCGTACGCCGCTCCGGTCAGTCATCGTCCACCCTCACAACCAGGCTGCGTGTCGTCTCTCCTCGGCGGGTGCTTCGGCCCCCTTCGTCCACGTTCGAGAAAGATCGTGACATGACTATTCGAATTACAGATACATGTCATTATCTAACATGCCTTGCAAGATAATGGAACATGTCATTTAATTTCATATTATTAATTACCTGTCGGAAATTAATTTACGATGCAATATTCAGCGTGCTTTCAAGAGCAGTTATTCCTGTGAGACCCAGCTTTTTGAATGGGTTATTCACCTGCAACACAACGTTCACTGGTCTTGAACTACTGATGCCATTTTAGAGCGCATCTTTTAGACGCCCGTTTCCGGGTTGAGCGGCGTCGGCACCGGCGTAACCGCGCGCATTGCCTTGTGGGACGTTTCCCCGCTAAATTTACCGAGGAAGTTTTTTCGCTAAATTTTGTGGGAAATTTACCCGCTAGAGTTAGCAGAGAAATTTCCCCGCTAAATTTAGGGTAAAATTTCCGGCTAAATTTAGAGGGGAAATTGAAATTACCTGACCTCAACACTAATTTATCTGGGAAGATGACGTCACGACCTCGTGTCACATCACCCCTGGATAATTTCAAGAGCAGGAGGAGAGCAGGAGGAAACGAAGGGAAGGAGGAAAGAAGGAGGAGGGAAGGAAAAGGAGGGAGGAGGAGGAGGGGGCATACCCTCCTCACCGTACTCTCCCCTTCTCTTCCTCAAGAGCTGCGCGCTACTTTCGCATTACAGCAATTTGTAAACGTCTTTCATTTTTTATTCATTTCTCAAAAGCATTCAACACTGCTTCTCAGCAACGAGTTTTATATAAGTTTCCTGAACTAAACATCCTTCCTTCTATTGTACTCTGGATAGCTGAAATTTTAAATAAACCAGGACAAATGATCGATCCTCCCCGTAATATCTGGTATTCCCCAGGGCAGTGTTTTAGGACCGCTTCTTTTCTTTATATACGAATTAATGACATTTCTCTTCATCTAACATCTTCCATCAGACGCTTTGCTGACGATTGTGTTATTGAGCTTTATATTCCTAACCCCGATAACTGTGTGGTATTAGAGCAGCATTTAAATATATTTTCACAGTGGCGCAATACGTGTAAATGAAACTAAATAAAAGCAGTGCAAGCTATTAATATTCATCGGTCAACGTAATCCAGCGATGCGTAAAGACTCCTTACTGGTGCTGCCTCTTGAAAAAGTGTCAAACTATAAATATTTAGGCGTGAAGTTTTTTGTCGACCTCACTTGAAATACTCATATTAATACTATAATGGATAGTGCTTTTAAATCCTTGGGATATATTAAACGAAACGTGTACCTCACCGCACGGTCTGTTAAACTAACTGCCTACATAACGTTTGTAAGATCTAAATTGGACAATGCTAACTATATTTAATGGTCTCATTAATCTCATCTTATTAGCATACTCGAATCGGTTCAAAACAAGGAAAGTCTATTCGTATCACATGATTACTCTAAAAAAATGAGGCATATCTGAAATAAAATCTGCTAACGACTTGTGCCCATCGTCTGAAAAACTAATTACTCCCGCCTGCTCATCTTTCCCGAAAAGTTGTTTTCCTCCTCCAATTTTCGTGACCTTTACTTACAACCACCATCGAACAACCCCATGCGCCTTGACCATAACCCAAAAATTAAGCCATTATTCGCGAGGACTAACACATATAAGAATTCCCCACTGGCTCTTGCCATTTAAAAACTGGTATACTCTTCCTCAATCAATTTTAAGCGAAAATAATCGCGATAACTTCAGAAGTCTTTGTAAGGTCGCCTCCAAACTGTTCATAATTACAACGTTTAGTTACCACCACCTATTGCTCCTTCTAGTTAAGTTTTCTTTTTTGCCTTTTTTAGTCGATTTTTGTATGCACCTTGTTCCTAGTCCATCAGCAGTTTTTTCGGATTTATTTGTTGTTTAATTTCGTGTTTTGCCCCCCCCCCCCCCCCTTCCCCTTTACCTCCTCCTCTTAAGTAATGCACTTTCCATGTACTTTTGAGGGATAATGATATGAAGTTAAATGAAATGAGCAGTGTTGCAGACATCTCTTCCCTGTTTCCATCACTTCAATTGAAGAGTTCTGTTATAGCAATGGGGGGGGGGGGGGGATTTTAACCTGTCAGAGCTCTCAGTGAACAGTGGAAATGCTTCGAATCATAATACAAATGTTTATAACAAATTTCAATGTCTTAGCAACGCAGTTTATTTTGAAGAATACGTAGATCAACCCATCAAAAACGCCATGTTTTTGACCTGATTTCATGTAACGTTCTGGGTTGCATCGACAGTTATTCCTGAAATTATTGGGGGTTGTGTGGATATTTATTCAGCGTGTAGTTGGTCAGCCATTTCAAAGTTGCGAAGAGTCACTCGTTGTAGACGAACAATATAGCCAGTGCAGTACAACCGCTAGAGTGGGGTCTTTAACGTGCATCACGCAGTAGTGTTACACGACCGCACGCCGGTACAATGCTCATCTCGTTCGAAAGGGGCAGGGGTGGGGATTGAGCCCAGGTTCCCTGGGTTCTGCAGCGCGAGCTTTCGCTCCACATGCTCCGAGCTCATGTGCGCTGGCCCACTCGGCCACCGATCCCCCTACTCCTGGAATTAGCGATCATGAAGCTGTAACTGCTGAAATATCTCTACTTACAGGAAATTGTAATTATAGAACAAAGGAAAATCTGCAGCAGGGTCACAGCAGCTGCAGTCTTACCAATCAAAATGCAATCGCAGGAGGAGTCTCACAGACATAAAGCATGGAAGCCACTCAAACAAAAACTACACGTCCTCATCGACAAGTACATTCCTCCGAATACGTTTAAATATGGTAAAACATTAGCAAAGCTTAGGCTACTCCTGAACTATTGAAGCTAATAAAACGACCAATGAGGACATTCAGTAACTACCGTAGAAAGCAGTCGGAGGGGAACATGTATAAGTTAAGTTGCTTAGCGTCCAAATACCTGTGACTTGTAGGGAAATGCAAGGCCACGTATTTAGATAAATTGAACAGCAAATTAGCTAATAGAAATTTCCCGATTTGTAAAAAGTAACAATACGACAGCTGCTACAATGCCAGCACTTTTTCTGAAGGAGCTGACGTGATATGTGAGTCAGAAAAAGCGAATTGTTCCAATGAATATTTCGAATCAGTTTTTAATATAAACATACCCTAGTGAGACGCGCCACGTTCGCGAAATCTAGGTTACGATGAACTGTTGCCAATTACTATAATGCAATTAAAAAGGTGCTGCTTAGTCTTGGCACTTCAAGAGCAGCGGGTCCTGACGTCATCCCTGTGTTGTTTTTTAAAAATGGCGCTTCTATACAGTCACTTGTTGTTGAGGTTCTTTTAAGCATGAGCTTATGCGAGCATGAGTTTCCCGATGATTAGAGGATGGTGACTGAAGTCCTCATCCAGAAAGCGGTGGGTAAAATGTCGCCTGTACTTATCGGCCCCTCTCATGGACCACTATTGTAGGTCAAGTTTTTGAGCACGTAGTTTCTAGTGATGTTTTAGCACATCTAGGGGCGAAAAATTACTTCAGCGGAGGTCAAAATGTCAAGTTTGGGGGTTTTACGTGCCAAACCTACGACGGGCATCTGGCACGCCCCAGCGGAGGACTGAAGATTAATTTGGACCACCTGGGGATCTTTTGACGTGCAACCGAAAGCTCGGTTACGCGGCGCCTTCTCCGCAATGAGCCAGCGGAGGTCAATTGCGCTTAAAATTGAGTCCAGAAAGAGATGTTGACTGTGTTTTTCTAGATTTGTGCTAGGCTTTTGATAAAGTGGATACCTGTCTGTTTCTGAATATGTAACACGTTTTGAATATTGATCCTGAGGTTTTCTCTTGATTGGCCTTTGTGATATTAAACAGCGTGTACTTTTCAATGGGCATTTGTCAAGTACTTTAATCGTTACATCTAGAGACCCAGAGGGCTCGGTATTAGGTGTTTTTTAGAGCGCAGCTCTTAGACGGCCGTTTCCGGCTTGAGCGCCGTCGGCGTAACCGCGCTGTGCATGATGGGTAAATTTTCCCGCTAAATTTAGCAGAAAACTTTCCCCGCTAAATTTAGCGGAAAAATTTCTCCGCTAAATTTAGCGTAAAAATTTTATCGCTATATCGAACGGAAAATTTTCCCCGCTAAATTTAGCGAAAAAAAAATCCCCACTAAATCTAGCGGAAAATTTTCCCCGCTAAATCTAGCGGAAACAAAAATCCCTCGTTAAATTTACCGGGAAAATTTCCGCGCTAAATTTAGCGCAAAAAGATTTCCCCGGTAAATCTAGCTGAAAATGTTGCCCGCTGAATATAGCGGAAAAATTTCCCCGCTAAATTTGGCGAGAACTTTTTTTCCGCTAAATTTAGCGGAAAATTTTCCCCTAAATGGGGGCGAGCATGAGAGGAGGAGGGGCATAGCCTCCTCTCCGTACCTTCCCTTCCTCCTCAAGAGCTGCGCTCTGATTCGGCCTTACAGGGAGTTGTAAACGGCTTTCATTGTTTTTCTAGTGCACATACATGATATTTGTTTAAAAATTTCGTCGCGTCTTAAACTATTTGCTGATGATGTTGTTCCTTACAAAATAATTAAGGATTATGAAGATTATTTTTAACTTTAATTAGACATAGACCTAATATGAAACTGGTGAAGTGACTGGCGCACAAAACGTGATGCAAATGCAATTAAAATGGTAAGGTTTTCGAAAAAAAGAAATGTTAAAGGTAGCATTACCTATAATATTAACAATGAATACATCGGAAAAACTTATTAAATTTCTTATCTCAGTTTCACTTTCACGAACGACCCGTCATGAAACAATCATACCAGTACGGGAACAATAAAAAAGGTAAAACAACATGATTTTGATTTTTCTTGTCGGATTTTCCAGCGCTGCCATTCAGGACTAAAGGAAACTTTGTTTTTATTTTGTTCATTCAGAGCTTCATTACGCGTTCACAGTTTGGAACCCCAAAACAAAATGTGCCTCCGATAAGCTAGAACAAGTTCAAAGTCGCTGGGCTACACTTTTCATAAAGAGTTATTCGTTCAAAGCGAGCCGAATATAAAACCGCAATTAAAACAGAGACTGTTGTTTTGCAGAAAAAAGGGCCTCAGACTAAAATGTTTCTGCTCGTTTTACAATGACGCAACCTGTATCACTAGAGAAACTGTATTCGATGTCTATTTTACGTGTCAGAAAGAGCAGATAATCAATTCAAAATTGTAACAGTTAAATCTTGCTGCAAACAGTTTTTATTCGTAGAGCGTTAGAGGGGTATCTGCTTAAGAATAACGCGTTCCCACTCTTATTTTTGCCGGACAAAAATTTGGAGATCCTTTCCCTGCAATATTACCTTGAAGGCGCAGCAGGTATTCAATAATAATATTAATATATAATATTCATTACAGCCCCCTTCATTAGATCCGATTAAATTCATAATTGCTCATAAAGCAGATGTATCAATAACTGTAAAGTTTAATAGGCTGCTAAACCAAAATAACTTCTAAAGTTAACACAGGCCCTCCTCAGCTTTGCATAATTCCGGGGTTGTCCAGCATATAGGACATTTCACTCTAATTCCATTACTCATTAAACACGGTAAGCACTCTCATAATCTAAAACTTACGAGGTTGTAATATTTGATATAAAATATGTTATGAACAACATTCTAACTACAATTAAAAACGTTTGTGAATATAAAAAAATGCCAATGCGGAGAACTACAGGTGTAGGTAATTTAAAATATTTTGTATGTACACAAGAAATTTGTGGTGAAAGCTTTTATGATGTTGATTGGGTTTTAATGGCGCAAGAGCGAAATGAAAGTTTTTAAATCTAGGAAAATATTTGTGGAGCTGTACAAAAATAAGTATCAACAGTTTCAAGACGTCATTATACACTTATACTCTTATAATATCTTAACAAACAGTCAATAAATTAAGCTTTTATTTTCGAGAAATATCTCTAGGGAGATTCAGACAATAAGCTGTTGCAAGCAACTTGACTACGTCCGGTTTTCCAATTACATTGACAGCACCAACATATAATAAATATACGCAGCGGTGAAAAAGAGTTAGACATCTGGTAGAGTATCTTTTAAAAAAAGTCCGAAAGGAGATTTTCTTTATTTTGAGTGTTTTTGTTGTTTGTGATACTTACTTTTATTAGCAGATGTATATTATGCTGTAGAAACTGAAAGAAAGGTCAGCAAACAAGACAGTATCGAAAAAAGTAGTCTTCAGTGGAATTTTCGCAAAATGGAAACTAGACGAGCAAGGGAGAGTTCGCGCTTCTCTATTGGGGACACTCTAATTATTCTCTAACAGAGTAAAAATAACATAATAGGCGCCATAGTAAATATTCTTATATTACCTTTCAAATAAGACAACTAATTAGAAGGAAGTATTAAGAATTCGACAACTAGCGAGATGCCAGGTGTTTGTTTCAAATATTTGTAAAAACAAGCTTCGATATTTTGTTTCTCGATGCGATTCATTTATGTTGCGCACTAAAATTAAACACTGCCGTTTATTCTGCAATCTAACTTATGTTGAGTGAAAAGTTCAGAACACCATCCCATTCCGAGTATTTCCGTGGTTGCTCGTCGAAGATTTCGCATATCGTTATTTTCCTGAAACGATTGTTTACTGAGAACAGATTGTTCCAGTTGAAATATGAGCAATGGCAGACAAAGAGAAAAAGAGAAGGTGCCGACTGACATGAGCCTGATGAGCCCATATGTGCGTAGTACAGTCAATATAATTTACGGTATTGACACCTTTTGTAGTAGTCCTTGTTTGATACTTTGAAATGCTACAAAACCGAATGAATTTATCTCTTCCAGATTGAAGAAACCTTCAGAGTAGTACAGGGGAGAAACACTGGGCATAAGATAACATGGCTCGTGTACAACTTGACAAAAAGCTCGGACCACGCGTTGTGCGGGGGATTGCATCATCGTCTAATGAAGATACGGACAACCTTTGATAATCTACCATGGTGATGGGAGTGTGTGGAACACCTGGTTGACTGAGCGTCTCTGATATATATGTGACTGTATAGATGCATACAAATATTCTGTAATTCTAAAAATATCTTGGACTTTATTGAAAACTGCCACATTTATTATTGACTTATTTTGATGCTAAATAAAACTTTACGAAAAGAGCTGGAGACGCTCATCCGAATTAAAACCTAATTCGATCTTCAAAATTTGCCACATTCATGTCTTTGTTATTAGTTAATAAATGTCAATGAAAGCGAAGGAGCCACTGATTGTGCTTTATTTGAGTAACGAAGACGTAATTACCGTTTTGATAAAAATGGCGGGGTAGCAGATTCAATCTTTTTCGGTCAATTTACAGACAACGTATGGTGCTTTATTGTTTTATTTATGTGAGCAACTGGCGCTTCGAAGAAAACGAACCCCATTGTTTGCTCACCCTCGAAAGCTAATTTTGCTCAACCCGAAATAGACAAAATATTTTGTTTTAGTTCGAGGGCTAATCAAAGTGTAACCACTTTGCCGGTCGGTTTGCTGGGGAATGCGAGTATCTCTTCCGATAGCTAAACTTCCACTAAGGGGGGGGGGGGGGGGGCTTTCTGGTCACACAAGCGGCATCATGAGGACAAGGAACATGTAATAAAACTCCGCGCAAACTCTGTTCTGTTTTGTTGTCATGACTAATGTAAACACTAAACATTATAACACCTGTATAGTTGTTTCTGGCTGTCCCGTGCAAACACCATTATTTGTGCAGTAGAGTAACCCTTGAAGTTATGAGATGAGAAACCCATAATAAAACACATAATTTCTAACATCCTGAAAATATGGCGTAAGTTTTAACGCTGTAAAGACGGGGAAAAGCCAATTACGCAAACGCAAAAAAAAAAAAAAACAAAAAAAAAAACGTCATACTATGGAAAAACAGTGAGTGCGCAGGCGAAGTGGCGGAAGTTGGTCGTGGTGTAGAATTCCCGAGACTGTCGTAAAAGCTGGGAAATTCGGTCGAAAAAACAAAAGACCGGGGACAACAACGTGTGAAGAGACATTCTTTTCCCTTGTCTTTTTTCTTCGACCAAGTTTCCCAGCTTTTCCCACAGTGTCGGGTACTCTACATCGTGATACTTCGGAACACATGTCAGAAAAGGTATAATGAAAGGAGTGAAATGCATAGAGCCAACGTCCAATGAGAAGGGCATGATGCTTCTAAAGAGCGCCTCAAATAGCTTACTGAGAATTACTGAAAATTAACCCAAATGTATTTGAACCCGTTTTTCTTTTCTTTTCTGGGAACACCTTTTATTACACTCTCTTTAAATAAATTAACAATAAATTTCTTCCTTTGCCAAACAACTAAACCAAAATACAACGGAATCGTTGAAAATATTACAGGTAATTAAAAATCGCTTCCCAAAGGTCTCGTTCAATATATTCGCAAACATCCGCCAGCGAGTAGTCTTCTGAAAAGAATACGCGCGAGCGCACACACACACTTACAAACACACACACACCGCTCCTTCTCAAGCACTGTTCTTAATCCTTTTGTAGCGGCGACTCCAGTTTTTTGCCGCATCGGCTGACAACCCCAATTGGAAAGCCCCAATATGAAGAGCGTATAATGGATATTGGTAAACAATATCTTTTTATTGTATTACAATACAATATGGACCGTGTATTGGAAAACATTACATTTATTGTATTGTATTAAAATAAGGGTTTGTTATGGGATTCCAATATCCATAATACGCTGAAAACATTGGAATCCAATATCGTATAAACCCTTATTGGATCCCGGGGATCCAATAAGGGTTTATGATTCCAGTGTACTTAGCGTATTATGGATATTGGAATCAATATATTATATCGGCTACCAATAAAACTATATACGAGTTGGAATATCGCGTTCAGCACGACATTTCTTTGCAACGCACTCTCTCCCTGTGTGTATTTCTGAGTGATAAAATAAAAAAAAATGTTGCTGTTGTCAAACGATTAATAAAGAAACCAAACACTGTACTTATCCATACCTGGTGGATCTGGCATTTACTGCAAAAGAAAAATAATTGTTTAGGATCCTCATTCAAAAACTTCATGTTTGAAAACAGGATGTGAAATCCTCACCTTTTAATGAAAACAGCACCTACTAGCTGTAGCCATATAGAAACTGCAAGATAAAAATTTGTGATTAGTTCGCGACACCTGGCAATCCTTCACCAAGCAGGATAGATTCAAAATTATGTCTGCGTTGATTGTGGAAAAGTAAGCTTCAAAGCCACTGCCACGGGTCATTTTGAGCTCGGTCAATTAAATGCACGTATCCGCTCGTCTGCCTCCACGATTCCTGCCTCGCACCAAACTAGAGTATCTGGAATGCACACCTTTGAGGAAAAACAAACTGGCACCTGCTGGCTCTTAGGCCGTGGAAACTGCTAGAAAGATTGCCGATTAGTTCCGTCCAAGTATCAATTTTTTTGACGAGCCACCAACAGCACACTAAGCCGGATAAATTCAAAATTACATGTGCGTGACATAATATGCCTCTCGTGACAAAACTGGGCACACGTTTTGTTGCCTACAGCAATAATGAGGCCAGACAAGTGGTATGTTGCAGCCAAACAAGCTTCAGTGAAAGCGTCCCTAATCGTTCTGAGCTCCGTTTATTAAATATGCCGTACCGCTTCTCTGGCTTCACTATTGCTGCTTCAGAGAAATCTAGAAAATCTATAATCCTCACCTTTGAACAAGAATGAACTGGCACCTCTTGCCTTGTGGGCCATGGAAACTGCAAGAAAGATTTTCAATTAGTTGCGTCCAAGCAGCAGTTTCTTTGAGTAGCCCAGTGATGTGATTGGCCTAAGCCATTTGGGCGCACGTTTCGGAGCAACCAAAAAAGTGTTTTGGAGCAGCAAATGCGGCCTTTGGAGCAACCAAAACGGTGTTTTGAAGCAGCAAAAGTGGATTTTGGAGCAGATATTCTTAGGAAAATAAAAATATTTGTTTTAGGTGCCGTACAAACGAAGGGAACTTAGTGTTGTGTTGTGTTCTGATGTGACGTGTTGTGACGGAACTCGCTGCTTCTGTTTTTACTGCTCAGACATCCCATAAGTGTACAGTGCTGTAGGCATTGCCAAGCAATTTCGAAAAACCGCTTGCCATCATTTTACTGGTTCCCGACGTGCCAGATTTTCGTCAAAAGTAAGCAAGCGTAAAACAATCAATTTCAAGCGTCCCAGCTGGTGCCTCAGTCACGCAATCATGTTCGCATGCATGTGAGGTCAACTTCGGCAGGCTTGCTGTTGGGCATGCTTCGTCGCGCAAGCGCAGACAATGGCTGTCCGATCGAAACCGAAACCATGCCCCTTAGCTCCATTGCTAACTTATCCCCAAAATTGTGCACAAAATGTAACTTTTGAGCATGCGACAAGAACAGTCCAGTGGCGTGTGCTTGCCAGGCCGGCATACAAGGTACAGGCTAAACACACAAAAAATAAAGAATCTGAATGCATCAATGCAAGACATTGCGAACCAGCCTCAAAACGTTCTTGGAGCGCTTTGTGCAACGACTGAACTCGATACAAACAAGCACGCTGTGCAGGTTCAGCGTGCAGACATTGCCTTCTTTGCTTTAGCTCACTTCTCTTCACCAACTTTCTTTCACGGCAGATTTTTCCCGTACCGAGGTCCCTCTCGAGAGAAGGCCCACCTAGAGGAATCTAGATAATCAATACCTTGACAGAGTAGACTTTGAATTAAAGATTTTTGCAGTAACGTACGATTTAAACATGAACAGGAATTTTGATGAACATGCGGCGGTATTTAGTTTCATTTTAGAAAGTACCATATCTACAGTGATCTGGGGACGGCAACATTCGACGTCGCGCGACCACGGTGACTGAAAGGCAGTGACCAAATATAGTTTTCCCATGGCCGTTGCTTCGGCTCACAAAGTAACTTCTGCCGCACAAAAACGTGGTTTCGTTTCACAGCATGACGGCATAGCTTGTACACAGCACGCTAGCGTCGGAGCGCCTGCACACATCCGCGTCTATCGCTGAAAATATAAAAAAAAAAAAGAGACGAAAGACGAGATGCACAAGACGAGAGCGCGAAACGCGAGACGCCGGGAAAACCATGCAAGAGCGGGTGGACAATTGAAGCACGGTACTGTGTGTCAGGTGGCCACTTGCGCCACATAACACACGCCTGCTCAATTAAATACTCAGTTTAGTTTCGATTTTCAAAGGCTACCCAAATTGGTCCTTTGGCGCAGGCTTGGCGCAGATTACCCATATTTTGGCAAAATGTAGCAGGATGTAGCAGGATTAGCCCCTTGGCGCAGTTTGGCGCAGCAATTACATCACTGGTAGCCACCTACAGCACACTAAGCCGCAGAAATTCAAAATTACATGCGCGTGACATAATATGCCTCTTGCAATAAAACTGGACACACGTTGACAAATGTGTTGTCCGCGTGATTGCAGGAAAACAAGCTTCAATGAAAGCGTCCCCAGTCGCTCTGAGCTCCGCCAATTGAATATGCCCTACAGCTTGTCTGGCTTCAGTACTGCTGCTTCAGAGCACACTAGAAAATCTGGAATCTTCACCTTGTGGGGTTCTTCACGGAGATCCCTCTACTAATAATCGTCGCCCGATCGGTATGCGCTCCGCCCGTCACTCAGGGAGTTATACAATGCAACTATAAGACAGCGAATGGGTTTACTGTACCTCCCGGTTGCACGTCGTCGAGAGTCGGTAGTCCGGGCCCGCCGACCCTTGTTGTCGCCCGTCGATCAGAGCTCACAGTTGGGGTCCGTGTCCAGGCCTGCGGATCGCTTTTCCCACGCCAGCGCTGCGTAGGCTGACTGTCCCGGGCCATCACTGCCCGAGTCTCGCTGCGGAACCACCCCGGGATCGTCATAGCCCAGGTCATATGGCCCGGGCTCGCCGTTTCCACCGGTCTTGCTCCAGACCTCGCTGGTGGATCGCTCCGGGGTTCGCCATGGGCCGGTCCAGGTACCTCGGCTTCGGCGTTCCTTGTCCAGCTACCAGCCTCGCTCAGCACGCACTGTCTTGCGGCAGCTCGTCTCTTTTCCGCCGACCGCCTGTCACGTGCCCTCTGCCTCGTCTTTCACGCTCGGCTCCCAGAAACTTTGAACGAGAACGAACTCGCGCCTGCTGGGTTGTGGGCCGTGCAAACTGCAAGAGAGATTTGCGATTAGTTACGTACAACTAACAATTTTTTTGAGTAGCTGCCTACAGCACATTCAAAATTACATTCACGGGACATAGATGCCTTATGCGACGGAACCCCCTTCATCTTTGTTTTCCAGTAGCTCGGCTTACCTTCGCCGCTTGCCTCCAATTTCTGTGCTACATCTCTAATCTCTATTCCCTGGTTCCCAAAGGCCATGCCATGGCTTGTGCCAGGCAAGGATCTGTCAGTTGTGCGACCGTCACTATTGTGGCAAGGACGCCACGGCACCTGGGCGCTTGACGCAGTGGCGGATCGAGGCCTTTGGGGGCTCTGGGTTTAGGCTGTTATGAGGCATCTACTTATGATAATGGTGAAGGTGATGATGGTGGTGGTGGAGGTAACAATGACGACGGGAATATGCATATCTTTTAACTGGTTAAATCTAGATATTTTTCATCGTATGATTATTGTCGAGCCTTGTTTAGATCCGTATATTCAATGCAATTCAAGTTTTCCTTGCTGTCATTAAGCGAATGCGATTGTTTAGAAGCTACTTCGCAGCTAATCAACCCCTCTAGCAATTTACAATATAGTAATTTTGAGATACAAAACTGAAATCAAATAAAGATTGCGGAAAATATTAGGATTTCTCGTTCACATCCAGCAACTTAACCACAAAAACAACAACAACAAAAAACACTGAATTGCTTCCGTTTAAAATGTTGACTCTGTTCATGAATTTCTTTGACAAAAATTACAGCTAGACTCATAAGTACATGCGCGGGCCAGTTTACACAAATTGGTCGCGATGTCGACTTGTAGCACAGGTGACCCTTTTGCTAACATGTCGAGTGACATCATTAATCATACATGAATTGAGTTATGCAGCAACCAAAATGTACCTGCAAAATTCCAATTTTAATTTCACTTCCCCTGAACTAAATGGCATGCCTCGCAAATGGACAACTGCCACGAAAATCTAGAGCCCTTATTCTTGTAATTGTTCCAAATTATGGGAGGTGTTTTAACTTCTAGTTAGTCCTCTGTTAATTAATTACTGATGTGAACAGTGAAGGAAGTGACATAGGCAAGAAAGAAATTTCGTTGTTTGAAGCAGTCTTTATCGGTATCAAACTACTTCGTAAACGCTCTTCTAATAACTGAACCCTCGTTTCGCCAACAAACACAGGCTTCCACATTTAAAGCAGAGAAGAAGCTGCCTGCGATTCTAAGACATCGACCGCTGTCGTTCGAGCACATCTGCATTTAAAGAATTTATCATGAGAATCAACATGTTTTCTTTTTGTATCTACTCGTTGTCTTTTTGAATGGGGAAAATGTTTCGCATAAGATTTAGTACTAATCTTGTTCTTTTTAAATGCAGTAATTTAGACCTCGGCGGCCATCTTGCTCTATGACTCAATGTTAAAAAATAAAAGGTTATACCTCAGAGGTTGGTGAAACCATTGCAGTATTCTTATCACTCGCTGGAAGGAAGAGTGTTTAGTTGCACTGGCAGACCAGATATCGACTCAAGAGCAGTTCCTTGCAGCCAGTACCCATCGAAAACTGTTGAGGGGCGTCTTAAGAGCCGGCTCCTTGGAACGCCTTTTTGTTGGTGGCTATAGAGACGATGTCCGGAAGATATACGGGCGCCTTTTCGCTTGTTCCAAACTTATCGTTCTGAGATGAACTCCATATGGAGTTTCGCGAAAAGGTTTAAAACAACGTGTAAACCATCTGCGTTGCTTGCTTAACGCTTGCTTAGCTTCCTGCCCACAATTGTCCGTAGAACACGCTAAGGGGGCCCCAGTACAAGAAAACGCTTCATAACCGTCATTCCATGTATCTCCTATTTAAAAAAAAAAAATCTAACGAGGGGCATGGGAGGCCGTCTAAAATTTTGTTGTTCTGGCACGCTGTTGCACACCGATCTCACAAACGCCAACTGATCTAGAGACGGGAACTTTATGGCATCCTTGTTTCCTTGTTGAGGAAAAGAGAACGAGAAGGCTATTGCGCCAGAGGCCCTTTGGAGTGTTTCTTCTGCTTTCTGCCTAAACTTTCTTAAATAATAATCAAAAAGACTAACATTTTTAAATTTTCAGGGGCCAGCATGGGGCCCCCTGACAGCCTGGGGCCCAGGGCTGCAGCCCCCTTAGCCTGTACCTTAATCCGGCCCTGGCTTGACGTGTTCTTTTAATATTTTAAGCATTGCTGAAAACAGGTGGATGGGTGTCTGGTATTCCCTTTGCTTATTGGCGGATTGTTCCGAAAACAGGGGATAGGCGCTTCTCCGATCTGGGCGCGTGCTCGGTATTTTACAATAGTTGAAAATGAATTCTGCAGGAATCTTGAAACACAACAAACAGAATGTGCATGCCAAAAGGCATAGCAAATGAAACACCCACCATCTATCTATTTTCGTTTCTTTTCCGCAAGGACCTGTCGCTCCTTCCTAGTGTCCCGGCTGGGTGTCGTCCTGATGAACTGTCGGTGGAGACCTGAGGTGCGGTCAACATCAGATTAGACATTTTTGAGGCAGAACAATATACTTGCTGAGAGGAAGTACAAAACGAATCTCAAGCATGCCATTTATAGTGCGCTTTGAATTGAGAGGCCTGATGTAAAACGAGACGTCAATACTGATGCACCCCTTTTGCAAACCTAACATTTTGAAGTCCTTGTCCCCTTCGCTAGAGGGACGAAGCACATGAATCCCGGCATGTGGATGAAATTTTTACCTTAACATCCAGACTCAATGCCCATCTCCAATTTCGACCACCGCACTTTTCGAAAAAAACGATTTTTTAGAAAACACCAATTCAACGACCACCATACAAAAGACTGAACCAAGCATACTCGTACCGTGGCTTGTTTGATCCGTGCTGCCCCTGAGTTAACTCGGGCTGACAATGTTTTTCTTTCAAATGGAACCCACGTTTTTAGTTTCGGTGTCACTTGTTGAGGCAGGTGGATACTTTTGTAAAGCTTCTCCATATGTGCTTCCGAGTCAACATTTTTGCAATGGCCAACCCCCGTGCTTTGATTTTGCGCTCCTTGACAAATGCTGAAACTCATATAGGCGGGCAATAGCTCGCCTTGAGAATACTTGCTCTTGGTGGCCGAGAACAAACTCATGTTCCAGATTGGCAGACACTTGCTGCCAAGAATTGCTGCAGATATCCGAAAGAACCCAGTCTTAGTCTAATACGAATGCTTTGGCCGGACAGAGACACAAATGCCTGACACAAGACCACTACAAAGACAGGAAATAGGTGTTTGTGAGGAATGAAACACATAACTCAGATAGGCATCAATCACTCACCTTGAAAACACTTGCCATGAGCGCCAAAGAGCAAACTTCTGGCCTTGATTGGCTGGTGCTTGCCACCAAGACCTGCATGTATAAGAAAGAACCCGGTCTTAGTCAAACTTGGGTGTTTTTTCAGAAGAGAGACAACAAAATACTAATGAAAGATCACTGCACATAGGAAATGGCATCTAAGAGGAATGGAACACAAAACTCATATAGGCAGGCAATAGCTAACCTTGAAAATACTTGCTCTTGGTGGCCGAGAACAAACTCGTGTTCCTGATTGGCAGCCACGTACTGCGAAGAATACCTGCAAAGTCCTAAAGAACCCAGTATTAGTCTATCACGGATGCTTTGGCTGGACAGAGACACAAAAGTCTGATACAAGCCACAAAAAGCAGCAAATAGTGTCTGCGAGAGATGAAAACAGACCCAGGTGAAGAGGCTTGTTCAGTTTCACCTTAGTCAAATATTGTTGCTCATTTTGCTAAAACAAGGCATATTTGCTCAAAAAAAAGTATAATATATATTTTGCCCCATTTAGCAGAGTTTACTGCCAAGGGTACCTGCACACCAGAAGAAGTCAGACTTAGTCACAGTTTTTTTTCTTTTGATGAGCGACAACAGAATTCTAAACGGGTGATGAAACAAAATATAAGCCCATCAAGCCAGGCTAGTTTGCCTTGATGCAAGCACAGTGCCTCGGCCGACAAATGAGGTTCTATTCTTGGTCGCTTGTCATATTTAGTGGGGATAGTCAAATAAAGGAAAATAAGGCAATCTCTCTTGCAGTCGACAGCTACAAACGAAATTCATATACCTCGATAAACGACCTGGAAATAAAATTGGGGTGGTGGCCGAGTGGTTTAAGGTGTCAAATTTCAAACTTAGAGACTGTAGTTTTGGTTTAAGTCCTCCTAATGTATATTTTTATCCTGATAATTGTATTTACATTAATTTTTCTATATTTTTGAGGCACAAGCACTTAATTTATACGGTAATTCACCTTTAGAAGCGTTTTAATTAAACTCTATGGCTTCCTAGTGCTCGTGATAGATTCTTGGTAAGAGCGGTTTTAATTTTTTTTCTTGCTGTCGCTGCTGCTTGCTTTCTCACCTTTAAAATGCTGACGACTCGACACAAAAGTAATAAAAAATGTGATAAAATGTGATGAGGATCAGCATTTCCAAGTTGTACCCCTGCTTCATGCCCCAACCATTTCACCATACCATAGCTAAGTGCAGTGACGAATGGTCCCAGGTTTGTAACCCGACCATATATGGCCTTACAGTGTGGCGCGACTCATGCAGCACCTATGTTTCGCGATGGACCCAGTGAGCGAGGTGTGACACGCCAGAGCTGTGCGAGCCACAGCTTTACAGTCTGCAAAGCGTGGGAAGATGCCTCTCCCTTTGCAGAGCTCGCATTAGCTTACCGAGAAGCTATTGCAAGCACTAGAAAGCCACAGAGTGTGAATAAAACCGCTTCTGAAACTGAATTAGTGTGTAAATTATGTGTCTATACGTTAAAACTTAAAAAAAAATTATATATATATATATATATATATATATAAACGAAATTGTGCAGATGAATGAACCGCACTTAATTCAATGAATTAAAGAATCCAAGTTTCCAGGAACCCGCCGAAAGCCAAAAAACGGCGGAGCCAGGATTTGAACTCTGGGCCTCCCAATGTCCGGTCGGGTGTGCTAACCACTACACCACTCCACCTTGGCTTCCTGGCGTTTCCTACCTATCTTATTAATGCACAAGAAACGAAATGTATCCAATCGGAGGTGTTCTGGAAACACACGCCGCCGCGTGGAACGCGGTACGACGCTTAGTGTCACGTGGTACGTGCTCGTTTGTGCTCCAGAAATCCTCCCACTGTTTGTCTCGCCCCGTGTACATGTAGTAGTATTCTTTGTTTTTATGAGCTTTTAGAGACACGGTATCATCATCATCTGCGAGAATCAAGAGCCACGTTATTGAATATACAACACGGGCACTTCACACCATCGTACGTGGTCTCCGAGGAGGATATAAACGAAATTGTGCAGATGAATGAACCGCACTTAATTCAATGAATTAAAGAATCCAAGTTTCCAGGAACCCGCCGAAAGCCAAAAAACGGCGGAGCCAGGATTTGAACTCTGGGCCTCCCAATGTCCGGTCGGGTGTGCTAACCACTACACCACTCCACCTTGGCTTCCTGGCGTTTCCTACCTATCTTATTAATGCACAAGAAACGAAATGTATCCAATCGGAGGTGTTCTGGAAACACACGCCGCCGCGTGGAACGCGGTACGACGCTTAGTGTCACGTGGTACGTGCTCGTTTGTGCTCCAGAAATCCTCCCACTGTTTGTCTCGCCCCGTGTACATGTAGTAGTATTCTTTGTTTTTATGAGCTTTTAGAGACACGGTATCATCATCATCTGCGAGAATCAAGAGACACGTTATTGAATATACAACACGGGCACTTCACACCATCGTACGTGGTCTCCGAGGAGGATATAAACGAAATTGTGCAGATGAATGAACCGCACTTAATTCAATGAATTAAAGAATCCAAGTTTCCAGGAACCCGCCGAAAGCCAAAAAACGGCGGAGCCAGGATTTGAACTCTGGGCCTCCCAATGTCCGGTCGGGTGTGCTAACCACTACACCACTCCACCTTGGCTTCCTGGTGTTTCCTACCTATCTTATTAATGCACAAGAAACGAAATGTATCCAATCGGAGGTGTTCTGGAAACACACGCCGCCGCGTGGAACGCGGTACGACGCTTAGTGTCACGTGGTACGTGCTCGTTTGTGCTCCAGAAATCCTCCCACTGTTTGTCTCGCCCCGTGTACATGTAGTAGTATTCTTTGTTTTTATGAGCTTTTAGAGACACGGTATCATCATCATCTGCGAGAATCAAGAGCCACGTTATTGAATATACAACACGGGCACTTCACACCATCGTACGTGGTCTCCGAGGAGGATATAAACGAAATTGTGCAGATGAATGAACCGCACTTAATTCAATGAATTAAAGAATCCAAGTTTATATATATATATATATATATATATATATATATATATATATATATATATATATTTTACTAAAAAAGGCAAAATATATGTTTCCAGGTGGGCTTGCACCCAGAGCTCTACGGCCCTTGAATTCAGTTCCCTAAAGCCCTCTTCGGACGGGGCAGTTTCGCCCAGCAACTTCATGTCGCAACACCAGCAACACTGGCCGCCCGCGTTCACATGCAGAAAACGAATTGCTACGACTTGCCATCATCCTCATGAAATCTTATTTTTCTTACAGTATTTAGACGCACAGTTAAATCCTAAAAACATGTTCTTATATCTTTAAATTGCGCTGAGAATACTAACTCATCTTTCTGGAACAGTTTATTCACAAAAACAGTCCATTTCAAACCAGAACTAAGTCTTCAGTTGTCATCATCACGACCGCAGGGGTGTCACGTGAAAATATCGGATTCCTGATTGGCTGCTGCTGCTTCAAACATCTCCGAGTAGTCAGAGTTGCTCGTCCGCTTCGAGCCGGACCCAATCTGAGCAATTCGTGTCGATCTAGGGAAAGCTAGGGAGCAACCCGCCAGCAACCCCGAAAGTGCTGGAAAAGTTGCCCCGTCTGAAGCGGGCCTTTACTCCGTCTCATATATAGCGTGCAACGCAGTCAAAGCTAGCGCACCGGTTTTCATTGCTGACCGTGCCTACGTTCGCCCCATAAAATAGTGCGTCCAGTGCAAAAGAATTTTAAAAAGTCGAAAAATGTGCCTCTTCGGGGCTAGTAACTAATAGTGGCGTTATGATTTCGACGGACCACAAATGTTTTTCAATAAAAAGAAAAAGATAATGTAAACAACTTTAAATTGTTTTTGTTTTCGTCCGTGCGGCAGCCGCTGCGGGTTTTCGGGTTCTGTGGCACTGGCTGGTTTTGAGAAGATGGCGTCTTACGCAGCAAGCTCAAGTACCTCTCCTGCTCAAATATTTTCGAAGATTCGTTGTGCGAAAATATTGAAAGAGTTCAAGCAGATGATCGCCAATGTGTACGCAAGTCAAGAACACATTCCCCGGAGAATTTGGTCGTGAAGTCCTGCAGACGGCCAGTAAAAACATTGGAGTGTGCCCCATACTGTCGCGAAGTGCAAGGCGCAATGCCTATCTTGCAAAGTGGCGTCCCCGAAGCAAAAACCTCGCAACGTGAAAGTTTCGAGGACGGGGACCGTCAAACATGACGAGTTCACACAAAACGCCGTTCGCGTGAAGGTGCATCGCAAGTGCTCCGAGAGGGAGATTCCTACCCTTTACAGCTATTTCAAAATAAACTGTACAGGCCACAACTATTGTCGATTAATGTCTTATTATAAATTTTGAGACAAGGCTGCTATCAGGGCTATTCCTCATTCCACGCTGCACGAAACAAAAAAATAACTCGGTGCTGGAGGCAAATAACACTTGCAAAGCGGCCGAGCAGATGGTAGAAATCTGGCCTCTCGGCGACTTATAGATAAAAAGCAAGAAGAAAGGAGGCATTGAAATATGCACTTCGGCAATGCGCACAATCTTGCACAAAAAGTATGTCGAAAAAAGAAAAAAACAAACCAAAAAACTTCGCGCGTCGAGTGAGTTCGAACCATGGCCACCGGGATGTCAGTATCGCCAGAGCTTCGCCTTCTACACCTCGTCCACGAAACGCACGGAGTAACACTTTTTTTGTTCTATTTTTTCATGCGCACCCCTTTACTACCTTTGACAGCGTTGCACGCTATGTATGAAACGGAGTATAAGACACCCTATTGTCTTGTACAGAGACCATTTATCAACGCTTGGGTGTTTAAACGATGTACTACACATTTTACAAAAAGAGAAAAAAAAAACAAAAAACATCGGGTGTTTAAATATTGTACTAACCTTTTTTTTCAAGAAAAAGAAAAGCAACAACAACAACAATAAAAAACACATCTTAGAAGAAAAAGTTAAGGCAAGGGAATGTACCATTATGTTCAGTGAAGTTCGGTGACAAGACTCGGGACTCGAGCAGGAATGTCGTTGTCCTTGGTGTGACCCCATGAGACTGTCTTGCTGCCTTCGCTGGGGTTTATTTAACTGAAGTACCTGTACGAAAAGTAGAAGAAACACATGTGCATAACACTCATTATTCACAAGAAAATTTGTCAACGTCCAAAATGGCCCATGGAGTAAGTTATGCAAGGCATTTTTCGGCCGCGTTGGCCGAGTCACCTCTCGTGGCCAAGGTTTCATTGCAATTTTAATTGTAGTGAACAGTTATAGGGCATATTGCGAACAAAGTGCAATTTGGTTTTGTATGAAACTATAATACACAAAATGACACTAATACAGTATGTTGAGGTACCTCTAAACAAACTCCAGGGTTTCATGGCGCCTTCCTCAGATAGCTGATGTTGAACATGAAATATGTGCACCAAGGAGTGAGCAAACAGCGACTTCAGATTTGTCTCTAACACCAGCGACATGTCGACAAGGAGTGCAACATGTAGAAGGTTGTCTAGAAGTGTGCCAAGATAAAAAAGCAAGATGTAACGATATCAGAATAAGATCACACCAAAGAGGTACCATTGTAGTAAGACAATCTATGATGTAGAGACAGTAATCGGGAATCAACCGACGTACGGCCGCGATTTACCTGCGTTGACTGAGGTGAAACATGACCAAAAAAAATTAGAAAACGCGTTTTTTTTTACATTATTCGCTGAGCGCAGCCGATAGCAGGGCAGCTGGGCGGCGTCACGAAAATCCGACTGACTCGCTAGCTTTTCTCAACTTCGTTCGGCGCCAGTCGGCACCACAGATCAGTGGTCGGCACTCGTAGTCTACCAGGGAAGAAAAAGTACGAGCTCAGAGCCCAGCGTCGATCGCGACTTTTGTAAAGAGAAGCTCCGGTAACACTTCGGCGACTCGTGAGCTTTTAACGCCTCTTTAAATGAGCCCGCGAATCCAACACGTCGAACGGTTTGCGTCTGCAAGCACGCTGGGAGCCAGGGGGCTGGAGGTTAAATATCCGAAAAAGACGAGGCGCTGGTTCCTACGTCTATTTCGCAATCGCACATGACATAACAAGATAGCGAAGCTAGCCGAGTGTGAACAGTGACTCACGTTACATCAGAGTACACGCAGACGAAATGACGCCTGCAACAGAGCACAGCCAGAGGCTTTCAACAGGGGACACATGCGTTCGAATAAGCTGCGATTTCAAAACATCATGTCTCCTTTCTGTCTTTCAGTGTTCACTTTGATCTCTGTATACCAAAGCATTCGATGCTGCAAGTAATAGAGTCGTGTATACGTACCGTTCGGAGTGATTGAAAGAGCGTTATTTTCACTTGGAGCCCACAAGCAAACTTGACGAACTGTCATCCTGTCATCCGTCGGTCCCGCCGTCTTGCCGGGTTGGCGCGGTCGCGGTCGCTGCGCAGTTCGCGCAGTGCGCAATCTCGGCAGCTCGGCCAGGCTTGCCTGGGCCGCTGGGCTCGGTGGCTCGCTCAGCCGCTCGTGTGGCTCGATGGGCTACAGTGCAGGCAGCGCAGGCAGCGCATGCACGCAGGCTCGCCGGCCTCGCGGCTTGCTCCTTTCGAACTGCCTCCAAAGCTCGAGCGCTCGAGGTTTCGCGAGCGCGGGTTGACGATGGCAACTTTTCTCATAAATCGAGTCTGTAACGTATCGTTTCAAGGTGCAAATGCACGTATTTTTCACGTCGTTTGTTACAGTGTGTGAACCTCGCGAAACAGGCAACAAAGAGTGGTGGGTGTAATGTGCTCGTATGTGGTCGTGGATTTTGTTTACGACGTAGGATTACCCAGAAAGGTGGGTCAATATCGATAAATGTGCGGGTAAGAAGCAACTACATTCACGTGACCTGTCAAGCCTATTAACCCTCATTATTTTATCGTGCGAACTGACATTGTCACGTATCGCGTTCGTTTTGGGTTCCAACATCGGTAACCTAACTTTTGTTGCATTACAACTGCAATAAACATTTGTTTGAAAACGATCACTCCAATGAGCACGTCGTTATTGGGCTTTCTCATTGAAAGGTAGGTCGCGGGTGTCCCAGCTAGTTATTCTGAATGGTTTGGTGGTTGTCTAGCATTTCAAGCGTACGAGGCTGTGTGCCGTACGTGCCAACAGCTGTTTGTACTTGCGCTTTCGATCAATGTGAATGTGTTTGCAACACGGAACGTTTGTGTTTCTGTGTGCATCTACCTCCAATATCGTTCTCTCTCGTATTGCTGTATGGTAACTCCTGCTGTTTTACGATACCATTCACGCAATGTATACCGATAATGTTGCTTCGCGGACGATGAATATTGTGTTACGTTTCCTCTTAGTCCGCGGTATATGCCGGCGTAATTCATGTTGGTAACTTGGAATTCGTTCTGAGATTTATCCACGCGATATCGTATTGTATTCTCCTTTGGGCCCGTGATCGACGACCCATATTTATATATCGTGTGGCCGCACAGTATGTCCATGTCGGTCACCAATATGCACGCGGTGTCGTATTCTATTCCAATAACCGTAAGTTCTGCCGGGACATTGTGCTCCGATATCGTGTTGTATACCAATAACCGCAAGTTATATCGGGATATTGTGCTCCAATATCCTATTGTATACCAATAACCGCATACTATATCGGGATATTGTACTCCGAAATGAATTCCCATCGTGCGTATTGGGTTAATCGAATAACAATAAGTTTTTATTGGTTTCCATCAACTTCATTGGAATACAATATTTCCAATAAGCCGAGTTCATATTGGCCTTTTTCAATAGCGACGCCACAAGCTCTACACAAGTTCACTCGTTTCTGTAGCATCCAGAAGTTCTGACCAGCTTCGCTAACAACAAGGTAGTTATTTCGCAACCTCAAACTTATCTGAAGTAAGGTGGTTAGTTGCGCAATTTTAACCATGCTCAAACTTATCATCTTAAAGTCTACGATGACTGCCCTCTAACAGTCCTTTCCGAACCATGCAACTGAATTTTTGCTGCACAAGCAAATGAACACTCGCGACTAGTCACGACAGGCGGGGCTGGCTTCCATCTCTAGCGGAAGTACATCCGCAACATTCCATTCGCTAACCGACGCTCGTTGAAATGAGTCACACTGAAGCTGGAGTCTGGTACCCCTAGAGTCATTGCGGATTTCAGCACACCGTCACCGCGTTCCGGGTGCAGCGCTACAGGTGCCTTTGAAGCATGCTTCTAAGCGCGCGACCCGCGCTCACGGTAACACCAAGGCTCGCGCAGCATGCTTCAAATGCTCCTAGAGTTCGGTACGCGGAATACGAGAACGGTTTCCTAAAAGTATATTGAATATGTTTCCGCCGTAGCGAAACTCCCAAGCTCCGCGCCATGGCGCCTCAATTTATTATTATGCGTACGTCATTTTGGATATGCGTAGTACACTGTATTATCACTTCAGGCACAGCGCGTCATTGGCGTTGTTTACAGGTCTTTCAGGTAAGTGTGTCGCATTGTGTATAACCGTTTTATAGCATTTCCGACAAAATGTAATTTGCAGTTGAACTAGGTACCAAACGTGGATAAAAATAAAACAGTGTTGAACAGAGTGGTGCTGGCAATCACGTTTTGAGGCTGAGTGTAGAGAAGTTTATTTCCGCGGCTGCAGGTCAGTATTTTTCCTGTTACGTTTCCATGTCACCTTGCATTTATGCTAACACTCTTAATGCCTCATTTCCCAGTCAGAAACGTCATACGTCTTGCAACCCGATTGAACTTCAAATTTCCACGCCTCGTGTCTTGAGATAAACATATGGTCACTCAGCCCACCCTAGTGAACTGGTGTTGGAGCACCGCAGGAACCCAGCCGGTCTCAATCTGGATGAGCACGGTACCGGCTGAGCTTGTTTAATTATTACTCCTTCGTTCACGGTTAAACCGCAGATTAGCAGTTGCACCGAACTGGTAAAAGATGTCCTTTAGACGGGACCCAAGCAGCACGGATTTTGGCCAAGCAATGGCCAATGTCTGGCGATGGTCTTTTGGCCAGTTTCCAGAAAATGGTCATTCACTGGCCAATGCTTGGCCGATGGCTGATGGACAGTGGCCAATGGCCAGATAAAGGCCAGTCACCGGCTAGACTCTGGCTACTCTCTGGCCACTTAGCCAAAGACCATTGCCAGCCATTGGCCGATGACTGGCCAACTCTGTGCTGCTTGGGGAGTCGCCTTTCAGAGTCAGAGCATCCAGACCGTAAGGTCGGTTTTTGCCATTGCAGCAGCGAAAGGTTTTGCTTAGAGTTTAGTCATGGATATCTGTCATCGCAGTGAGACGCCGGCAGTTTTTCGTCTTTTCGTTGATGCATTTTAAGCACGCAAGTTTCGTATGAATGCAATACCAATTAATCAATTTATTTACAACTGCACACAAGATGACCAGAAAACGATTTTACATAGAAAATCTTTCATTGTGTTTAGTATATCCTTGCATTCAGTTTATTGAACATGTGATTTATCAGTGATGTTAAAACGGAATTACTATAAGACGCAGTAGCCGCACTGTACATGCAACTTCAAATTTTAAATGGCATTGCTTTCGATACCGCGGCAGGATCAGGTCAAACGCTCAGGAGACATGTCGTTCGCGAAAGTTTAATGGAAAATAAATGAAGTGTCATCATTCAAATGTTTCTGTGCGAGGCACTTAAAATTACGTGGCCTTTTTTTTTTAATGAAAGACTTAATAAACCTATTCCGTCGGCCAGATGAACCCTGTTTTCAGCAATGTTGAGCGATCCTTTCGTTTTGACGCTGTTCAGAACAGTTGGCAATTGACGCAGTGGACGTAATTTCTCAAAATTGTTAGTTCGGCCGACTCGAACTAACAGTGAGTCACTAGTGTTTATGATATCTCTGACCCTCTATATCTGGAATATCAAGCATGTTTGTGCCATCAGCTATACACCCTGTGTAGGGAGGGATATCTTTTTCCCTCGTGTTTCCTGCTCATTTATGGCATTTAGTGCTGTGTGCACAACAAGAAATCGGTGTCCACAAGTGTGACGACCCATTCAAAAAGCATGTGTGCATGTGACATGTACTGCATGAATGTTCCGGCGACTCATATTCTAACCTAAGAAAATGTACTCAGTCTCACCTGTGAAATTCTCTATGCAAAAAATAAAAATAAATAAAAGAAAACGTTTGCCTACGATTTTTTTTATTATAGGGCTGCTTGGGCATCTGAGCTTCCTATCTCGTGTGCAAAGATTCAGTTTACACAACCAGTCTTATCCTCAACAACGAACAGTGCTATGCTACTTCTTGCCATCGGCTCGTTCATTTTCATACATTGAATCGTTGAAGTGATCTATAGAAGCAATAGTGTAAGTATATCACTCTCAAGCTCTTTGATTAGAATGCACAATAGAAAATGTATTAGCCATTTGCCGTTCTCCCGTTCTCTCCCTACTGGAAAACCCCAATATGGCCGCGAGCCAAGTAGGCAGCGCAGCCGTAGCCTAACGGTTATCGCGCTTGCCTCCCACGCGAAGGGCCAGGGTTCGATTTCTGGCCGCGACTACGCGTTTTGTTGACACTGTAATGTGATGTTCGGGTGAATTCGAGAACCGTCTAGCTGATTCGAGTTTAGAATGTTCTACGCGTCGAACCTTCTACATCGAATGCTCCATAAGCCAACGCGTGTACAAAAGCGGCTCCGCATGGCAAGCTGGAGTCAGTCTCGCCCCAGCGTTCGACTCTGCTGTCACGCCGACTTCGACGCCCGCGACGCTCTGTTATTATCTTTTGTACCCTTTTATTTTTGACGCAAGTTCGTCACATTAAACGTTTATTTATTCCTGTTTATTTCTTGTTTATTGGTCACTACCCGTGACGTTTTGGTGAAGGTGCGGGGTAACGCATGCCCCTGCCGCGTACCCCTCCGAGGGCCCGCAGTGCAAGTCCGACGCCAAGCCCACGAAGAAACAACGAAGGCACTACCGAGATCCGGTTCAGTCGTCGCACCCAAGGCCTACACCCGGAATTCGGACTTCTGCCGCCCAGGACCAAGCAGCCAACGAAGCCGACGATGGCCAACCAGTCGCCGACCCCCGCCGCTCCTGCCGTCGTCTACCTGCCCGCCGCTCCCCGTACGCCGACTCCCACGGCGAGATCCACGAGGATGTCGAAGACTGGATCAAGCAGTACGAGCGTGTGGCGCGGCACAACCGATGGACTGCGGAGCAGTGCCTCCAGAACCTCTACTTTTCGCTGGAGGTTACTGCGAGGCATTGGTTCGAGAATCACGAGGCTTCGCTTACGTCGTGGGACATCTGTGTGGCCGAGTTGCAGCGGACGTTCGCCACCCTACACCGACGGGAGAAGGCAGAAGATCTCCTCCGAATTCGAACGCAGGGCCCCGACGAAAGCGTCACAAGCTTCGTAGCAGATGTCCTCCGCCTGAGCGCCCGTGCCGACCCCCACGAGCCACAGACGACAAGAAGCTGCGGGTCCTCATGCGCGGGGTGAGAGACGACATCTTTGGAGGCCTCGTGCGCAACCCACCGGGCACCGTCGAAGCCTTCGTCACCGAGGCGACAAACATCCAGCGCGCCCTCCAAGCGCGCGCTTCCCACTACCAGCGACATCCAAGTGTCGCTGCAACCGCGCTGCTTAGTGGCGAAAACGCTCCTGGTACGGACATCCGCGAAATCATCCGGGAGGTCGTCCGGGAGGAAATCCGCCGGTTGCTGCCAGCTGCAAACCGACCAGCGACGCTCTCCATCGCCGAGGTTGTGCGGGAAGAAGTTCAGAGAGCCATCCAACCAGAGGCTCCCGTCGCCGTGGCAGCCACCGAGGAGCCCGCGTTGACTTACGTCGCAGTGGCCCGACGGCCACCGCCTCCTCCTCGAGCCTATGTTGCGCCGCCCCGACGTCACTCTCCTGCGCCGCAGCACGACCGACGCCGCGACGACCAGCTCCAGTACGCCAGTCAGGAACCCCGTGCACCCCGGAAGACCGATGTGTGGCGAACGCCCGACTGACGCCCTCTGTGCTTCCACTGCGGGGAAGCAGACCACACCTACCGCCGATGCCCATACCGTCGACTCGGGCTGCGCGGGTTCCACCCGAACGACCCGCGACCCCGTTATGGTAAACGGCCTCGGGAAATCGACGAGTACCTGCGACGACCTCAGTCCCCCGAGCCTGTGTCCCGCCGAGAGTTCCGGTCACCTTCGCCACGACGTCCAGCTTCGCCGATGCACCGACCCCGACGTGAAAGCCTGTCGCCCCTCGCTCCACGCCGGGGAAACTAGGCGCGGCAACCCCTGGAGGTGGAGTTGCCGAAGACGACCGACGCCAAGATCCTCCACGAACGTCGGAGGGCCCCCACTCGAACGCTACCAGAGGCCGAAACGACGCCCCTGCAGCGGTGTCCAATAACCTAAACGTCGTCATTGACGGCCACGACGCATCAGCACTCGTGGACACCGGAGCAGACTACTCGGTCTTGAGTGGAAGACTCTCCTGCCGCCTTCGAAAAGTCACCACGCCGTGGGATGGACCACAAGTACGAACCGCCGGAGGGCACCTCATCACACCAGTCGGGAGATGCACCGCTCACGTCGAGATCCACGGTGAGACGTGCCCTGTGAAGTTCGTCGTTCTGCAAGACTCTTCGAGGGACGTTATCCTCGGAATGAACTTTCTCTGCGAGTATGGCACCGTCATCGACCTCGGGGCAAACCAGCTGACGCTACGAAAGCCTGTTTTACCACCGGTGGAGACCAACACGACGTCAACCGCGATCCGAGTTATCGCTGACCATGTGAACTTACCGCCGCGGTCGAGTGTTTTCGTCACCGTCATAACCGATTCAGCCATGCACGGTGAAGCTCTTCTGGAAGGCAGCGTCCAACTGCTCCTTGAGAAAGGAATTGGGGTGGCACGAGGCGTAACTGATCTCCAAGAAGGACGTACAACTGTTATTGTGACAAACTTCCGAGGGGAGCCGCAGCACCTAACGAAGGGTACCACTGTGGGCCACATTGAGGAGTTTCAGACACCAGCCGTGGTCACCGCAGTCTCCGAAGAAACCTCGTCGTCACAACATAACAGCACGCTGCCGCCGCCTATCGACATCAACCCCGAGCTCCCAGCTCCTAAGCGCCGGCAAATGGTTGATCTCCCCGCCGAATACAGTGACTGTTTTGCCACGTCGTCGAAAGTTCGCCAAACACCAATAGCGAAACAATGCGTTATTACCGACGACGACGCGCTCCCTGTCCATCAGTCGCCGTATCGAGTCTCCTTAAAAAAAAGGAAGGTGATTCAGGATCAAGTCCAAGAAATGCTCCACGACGACATCATTCAACCCTCAAGAAGTCCATGGGCGTCCCCAGTCGTCCTTATAAAGAAGAAGGATGGAACCCTGCGGGTTGCCCTCTAGGTATATAACCTATAAAAAATATTTTAAACCGCTGAATTAAACACCTTGCAGTAAAACAAAAATCCTGAAGTTGCCAAAAAGTGCGTTTTGACGCATAAACAGCCGTTTATTCCACCCTGAGGTGGTCCAAGTAAAAATACAAAATATGGTGGGTTTCGAAGAACGATTGATCGTCTTTTGATTCTGAAAGTTTAATCACTCCTCACACTCCGAAACGCGATGCCTAATCGACGGGCTGCATCAGCTGACTTGGACTTCTTCATGCCATGCCAAAGGTCCCACGGCGACCTCCGATTCCTAAAATAAAATTAATGGTTCTTCACCATAATGTTTGTGGTGCTTCTCTAAAATATTTTTTGACGAGAAACAAATTTTATGGGGTGATGGCGGTTTGAACTCGTAAAAAAGGAGAGACACAAGGAGTCATTTATTAATTGATGAAAATTAAGATATTTTTATAGAACAGTGGAGTATTTTTATTCCTAAAAACCACATGGTATTTTGATTGTTGTGTAATAAGGATCATGAATATTCGCTTGAAGCAATTAAAAAAAAGTAATATATGAGAATTTTAGCTTTTTTGAGTTCGGTTACAAACTATCTCGTTGCTGCAGGTGATTAAACATCTTATTGGCAACCCTATGAATATTATGCATAAAAAAAAGTTTCGGTCCATACAACTAAATATCTTGCGGAAAAAACAACTTAATTTCTGCAAAATGTCGTTCTGCCGTTTAAAGAGCCGTCAATTCTGCCTTGAGGTGGCCGAAAACAAAAAAGCGAAACATGATGACTTTTACAGAAGAGTTTATTGCCTTTTGTCCTTGAATGTTTAATTAAACTAACTTTGTTCTAAATACGAAAAAGAAGAAGCATTTTGAAGTTGAGATCTCACGTCGCAACCTGGTGCTGTTTCTTGTACGTGCCTCTTCTCTGCACAGCACGGACACGTGCCTTTGTTTATTCATTATTTCCAATGGGTCATGTAAAGATTCCCGCACTGACAATATGGACCGAAAATAATCCCAGAAGCGTAATCTTGGCTTGTGACGATGCTTCAAGCGTCCGAGTTAACATACTGAATCAGCGCGATTCAGAGCTTTGATCACTCGCCTGTCGCCTTCATTTCGCTTCAACTAAGCGCGAACCGGATCATAGTTCCGCTTTTCACCGCAGCATGCGTGGCGGCTAGATTTCGCGGCAATATTTTCGTGTTTCAGACGTCCACGTCAGTTGATGCCGCCCGTCGATTAGGCATCGCGTTTCGGAGTGTGAGGGGCCGCCCTCGGGTACAAAGGGCACAACGTGCCTGCTATGGCGACGCACTGGTGGCACCTCCGATTAGTACACGATACCCGCCGTTTCTTCCCTTACAGCCAGAAAAGAGGGACGAGGGGAAGCGGGCAGCAAACTCCGTTGTTTCTTTGGACCTAATCGCTTCGGCTATCGTCGCAGGTGGCGTGCTGTGCGGGGAAGAGGCGTTAAGAAGCGACGCCGGGTAGTGGTGCGAGAGTTCAACTTTAAAAATTGTTTTCTCGCTTTAAACAAAATTTCTCTGATTAAACTTTCAGAATCAAAAGACGATCAATAGTTCTTGCAAATCCATCATATTTTGTATTTTTACTTGGACCACCTCAGGGTGGAATAAACGGCTGTTTATGCGTCAAAACGCACTTTTTGGCAACTTCAGGATTTTTGTTTTACTGCAAGGTGTTTAATTCAGCGGTTTAAAATATTTTTTATATCCCGAAGGAAAAATCCATCAATGTAACGCTGTTTGGCAGTCAATGTTTTCTAGTGGACCGCTGACTGTGCCTGACTGTACGTCAAGCATGTCTCATTGGCCAACAAGTTACTCTGACCGACAGTCAAACTCCAGTCAGACCCCGCTTGTCGGCTTTCTGATGGTTTCCTGGTGGCAGTCGGCCGCCGCGAAATGCCATCAGGATGTCTTGGTGGTAATTCTGACTGCACATCGATTGTCTCTGACTGTACGTCAGAAAGCTTTGACGTGCAGACAGATGTACGGTCAAAGGACGTAAAGTTCGTTCGGATACCACTATTTCGTCAAATCTATGAATACAAAAAGTAATCTATGCACGAGAAAACGATTTCGGGACGTGAGCCCATAAAACCGCTGACGTTAGAGATATGACACGCAGTGGACCGACAACCTTGATCAGAAGCCCGCCGAAGCGCCGAACACGACACTTCGCCGACTTCGCTTCGCCCATAGAGACGTCGCCGAGCTTTCATGAACGATCGCTCTCGACTCGTTTTGTTTGCCCGCTTGCTTTAACCTGTCGATCCTGCCCGGGCTCTACAATGTCTTATGTTTTAGTAGAATTTCAACTCGACAAGACCCAGCCTGTTGTGAGTTCCGACGATGTAAGGGACTTTAGCGGTGTAGTTGAAGACGACAAGGTGTACCAGGTCTACTGGGCCGGTGACGCGCGAACAAAAGGATCGCTCTACGACGCAAAAGTACTCTACATGGCAGGTGAGTAGAACTGAAGTACGGCGAGTGATGTACGAGTGCATTGCATAACACGCTGACAACTTAACTGCATTTGTAGCCGAAGCATCTCGTATAAATCGAATCGTCAAATCGAGTTTCCAAAGCGAGTTTTCCGCGCGCTCCCGTCGAAGGAGGTCGCATGGAAATGAGCTCCCGCGGAGCAGCGAGTACGGCCGCCCCCGGCCGGGTTTCTTCCGTCATGGCTACCACGTCGACTGAGTACAAGGTCATCCTGCCGCAACTGCCAAAAGGTCAGAACGCTCTCAACACTGTTATTCTGCACGGGGACCCTTCGGCGAGACTGTACCGAATCGAGGACTTCGGGGACGCACTCAAAGGCGTGCTGAACATGGAGGAGATCGCCGGCCTGGGCCCTCTCCAGTTCAATCACGTTTGGATGGTGACCCTCCACAGCGCTGAATCAAGAGACGTTCTGGCCGCCAGGTCGGAACTGGTCGTCAAAGGGAAAAGATGCCTTGTCATAGACCCTAGCGTGAGGGAACTCACCGTGAAGGTTCACTGGGTGCCCATCCCGACACCGGACGAAGTTGTCAAAGAACTGCTTACGCCATTCGGCCGAGTCAAGCACGTCGAGCGTGAAATGTGGAGACGAGAGGGCTTCGCGAACCTGGAAACTACCACCAGGAACGTCACCATGATCCTGGGAGACGGCGTCGGCCCGGACAAGCTGCCGCACCAGGGAAACATCGACGGTACGAAGGTGCTGTTCTCGGTGCCGGGGTGGCCGCCCCTCTGCCTGCGCTGCGAGAGGGTCGGCCACATGCGGCGACAGTGTGTGGCTCCATGGTGCAGAGTGTGACGTGGGTTCGGTCACGAGCCGGAACAGTGCACGCGATCATACGCGGACATGACCCGCGGCGTCAGGAGGCCCGAGCACTTCGGAGAGCAGCTTGACAATGCCGACATGGAAGAGTTGGAGACACACGCCGTGAGCCTCCCAAATATCGTGGAAAACGTCGACGACCAGCCCTGTGGAGCCAGCGAGGGAGACAAGGTGACCAACGTTGAAGCGGCGGCAGCAGCGGCCGGAGAGGCTACGGCCTCCCCGGCTCCCGTCGCCATTGAGCCAGAGGAAACAGGGGAAGCGACAAACCTGTCTATTCCCCCGGCCTTTGTTGACGGAGAACCGGAATGCGTCGCCGAGCACACGTCAGCCAAGAACAGCGAAGGGTGGCAGCCGGCCCCTACGAAAAGGAAAAACAACAAGAAAAAAGCAACCCAGGCATCGGAGGAAGAGCGGGCGAACAAAATGAAGTTGAGGGGGAAGAAAAACGAAGACCCCTCTCCACCGGACGGAGCCCCCTCTCCCACAGAAGACCCTCTCCCTATTTTTCCTTGAGCTTTTATCCACCCCCCTCCCACAAACCGAACATGAGTCAAGGCCCGCGGAAAAGTATTTTAAAAATTGGAACTCTAAATATGGTTAGCTTGATCGCCTGGAAGCGGAAACAGTGGCTCCTCGATTTGCTAAATAGGGAAATGGTAGATATCGCTTTCATTCAAGAGACAAAGTTATCGACGCCAGAGATGGCCAAGTCGTTCGTGCGTGCCTTCGGGCACGATTTTTACTGTATCCACACGCTCACAACGAGGTTTTCTGGGGGAACGGCGGTGCTCGTGCGGAAGCGGGGGGACATCGCCGTTGTGGACCGGGACCTGGGCGACGATGGGCGCTGCGCGACGGCGGACTGCCTCATCGGTGACCAACTAATACGGTTTATCTCGGTGTATGCTCCGAACAGCCTAAGCGAGCGACGGGTTTCCTTCGAGACGATGAGGCACATGTTGGACACCCCTGGGGACATCGTGCTCTGGGGAGATTTCAACTGCGTTCTCAGCTCTACAGACAGGGCCGGTGGTGTTACCGGGAAAGACAGCAGTGCCACTACGCTTCGCGACGTACTACGAGACAACGACCTGGTGGACGTCACTTCTGGGTTCCCGGGATTCATGCCGCGTTACACGAGATGGCAGGGAGGGTCCCACGCAAGGCTAGATCGCCTTTACGTTTCCGGCGGGCTTCTTGCAGGGGCTTCCTCTTACAGCGTCAAGATGGTGCCCTTCTCGGATCATGGCCTCGTCACCACCGAGCTGAAAAGCGACGTGGCGACTAAGCGTCGTGTGAGAGGGTCCTGGAAAATGAACATGGCCATCCTAGACAGCCAAGAGTTCTCAGCGAGGGTGCAGCAACGCCTGGAGAACTTCGGGAGGGTGGTGGACGCCTGCACGTGGGAGGCCTTCAAAGAAGAGCTGCGAGAGCTTGCCGAGGCCTTCTCACACACCAGGGCAACCGAGGCCAGGCAGGAAGAGCAGGCTCTGACGGGCACACTCCGCATCATACTCGAGGAAGAGGAGAAGAGGCCTGGCACCTTCGCTGAGGACATTCGATACTGCAAGACACGCCTGCAGGAGATGATGGAGGAAAGGTTGCGGGGCGCCCAGGTGAGGAGCCGAGAGCTAAACCTGGAGGGCGAGACCCAGCCCATTAAGATTTTCCGGACCTTCGAAAGGAAGCGCGCGCAGGCAAACCACATCTCCAATGTGCGGTACGAAGGCCACCTGGTGAGCGGGCAGGAAGAGGTGGCGGCAGCGTTTGAATCGCACTACAAAAGACTTTTTAGCAAACAGGAATGCGATGCCAGTACCCACCACAAGTACCTCCAAGAGCTTGCCGCCGTCCCGGACGATATAAAAGACTTAATAAACGCCCCAATCAGGGAGTCTGAGGTACGGCGAGCCATCAAGAAGCTGTCCGGCAACAAAGCGCCCGGACCGGATGGAATCGGCGCAGAGTTCTACAAAAGGTATGCGGACCTCCTCTGCCCCATTCTGGTAGAGGTATACAAAGATATCTTTCAGCGAAAGCTTCTCCCTCCGTCCATGAGGGAAAGTCTTACGGTGCTCATCCCGAAAAAGGCAGGCAACAGCTCCGACCCAGCAGTGACGGACTACAGGCCCATCAGTCTTCTCTGTGGGGACTACAAAATTCTTGCCAAAATTTTGGCGAGAAGGTTGGATGTTGGACTTCGGTGCGTGGTGGGCGACCATCAAGCTTACGGTCTACGGGGGCTTTCCATAGCGCGAAACCTCCACGCCATGCGTATCGTCAGGGAGGCAAGTGGTGAGGGACACCAGCCTTTGGCGGTCCTTCAACTCGACATGAGCCAAGCCTTTGACGGGGTGTCCCACGAGTTTTTAAGGGCTGTGCTGAAGAAATGTGAGGTCGGGGACGGAATGTTGGACTGGGTGGGCCTCTGCTACCGAGACATATCGACGAGACTTCTCGTCAATGGCGATAAAGGGCGCTCAATACCGATAGGCCGCTCGGTGCGACAGGGCTGCCCGCTCTCTCCCATACTCTTCGCCCTACAACTGGAGCCCCTCTGCGGGGCCATCATCCGAGACACAACCATACAAGGACTGCAGATGGGCGATCAAGACGTGAAGCTCCTGGCTTACGCCGATGATGTGGCTTTGATTTGCACCTCCAAGGCTCAGGTCGAGGCTGCTCTGCAGCACTTCGCGGTGTTCTCCCAAGCGTCTGGAGCAGTGGTCAACCGGCGGAAGTCCATCGGTGCTTGGCTGGGGGATTGGGCCACAACGCCCACAATCTTCGCAGACATCGAATGGAGAACAACGGTTGATAGCTACCTGGGAGCGCCGATTGGAGAACGTGGGCCCACGGTGGAAAAGTGGCGTCAGAAGACCAACGCCATTCAGATGAAGCTGTCCCCGCGGTTATCGCTCTTTAATAGAGCGTACGTCTGCAACTCTACTTCATATCCAGCGGTACTCTACTGGGCACAAGCTGCCGTGTGTCTCGAGTCAACTGCCAATCGTATTCACCGAAGCTGGGCGAGCTTTATCTGGAGGTCGACGATGGAGAGGACGCGGCGCAGCAACCTCTTCCTCAGTTTAGCGGCCGGAGGTCTGGGCCTCGTGAACGTGGTGCTGAAGCTCCACGTGCAGCGCTTCCTCCTCTTCAGAGACAGGCGGGACCCCCTCTTTTTAAGTGCCATACATTACCTCGGCTACCCATACCTCGGCAGATGGATGGTCAGTACCACAGGTCGCACCACCAGGGGAGCGGGTCTGCGGTTCTACGCAGAAATCGCCGCCTCAGTGGAGTTCTTCCTGGTCCACTTCTCTTGGGAATACCTACTTGCTGCCAGCCGCAAGACGCTGTACTGGGACACACTCGCCATCGTGCTCCCAGTTCCCCTCTACAGAATGGAGACGGTTCCCCTTTGCGCAGCCGGGCTCTTCAAGCGGGTGCGGAGGTTCCCTGTCCCGGCATCCACTAAGGACTTCTTCGTCCGACTCCACCTCGAGGTGCTGCCTGTGAAGGTGTGGTTGGCCGCGAGGGGTGTTTTCGTCCCCTGGTCTACAAACTGCGACCTGTGTGGCGCGAGTGAGACGATACAGCACGTCTTCGTCGAGTGCTCAAATGCGTATCTCTTCTGGGACGAACTCAGGGTGGCATTTGGGCAGCATTTTGAAATTGAGTGGCCAGTCTTTAAGTATTTGAACCTCGGAGGTACCGACGATTCGGACGTAGCCCCGGCAATTGTCCTGCTGGGTCTGCAGTCCATTTGGTTGGCGCGTACTGCCATGGTGGAATGTCACACCGACGCCAGGCCGACGTGGGACTACTTCACGTCAAGGCTGAGGTGGCTCCTCTCCATTGCCGCGGGGGAGGAATATCACGAAGGAAATAAATGGCAGCACATAAAAAATAGACTGGAGGCAAAGCGACTGAAGGACCAGCGCGCCTGGCAACGGAGGGACAGGAGCGGGGCTAACTAGGGTGCCCACACTTCGTGGCCCGTTCGGGGGCTGGCTGCGGCCAGGCAACGAGATTCTTAAAAGCGGAAAAAAAAGGGAAGGGGAAGGGAAGGGAAAAGGGGAAAAAACAACTTTTATTTTATTATTAGTCTGTTAACCGGGACTGACTGTTTGACTGACTGTTTTGTGTTATCTTGTGGTCTGTAAACCAGGACTGACTTTTTCCTCCTCTTTTTTTGTCTCTTTATCTTGATAATAGAATGACTAAACATATGAAAGTATCCGCTCATGTTACGTGTAACTGCAATATGTAAATAAACTTGTTTTTGTTAGAAAAAAAAAAGAGGCATAGCATAGTGGTTAAGATGCCCGATTTGTATGCAAGTGGTCGCGGGTTCGATGCGCGGTGGACCAGCTTTTTTTTTTTTTTTTGAACATTTTGTTCTATTGAGGCATTTGGCGATATTTATGAGTGCGTATAGCTTTACTCTTGTATAAATGCTGCCCTTGTTGATGAAATTCCCTTGGCAGTGGCAGTCAGACGTCATCTGATGGACCATCAGATGACGTCTGATGGTCCATCACGTTCCACCAAGGCTGCTGACAGGCAGTCAGTGTCCCAAATTACGTACCTTGATGGAATTTTCAATAGGGATGTTATATACCTAGAGGGCAACCAGTAAACAGTTATATTAGGTCCCGAAAGCAATTATATATTTTTTAATAAAATAACAAAAATGTTTATTTTTGAATAAAATTATGCATTTTTTTTAAATATTTAAATTAAACAAAACTGCACAAACTCAACCACATTGTAAGCCGACAACCATGCAAAGTTAAGAAAAAAATATTGTTGGGTATTTCATAAAAAAGCTTATTTTTCGTAAATTATTGAGTGATGCCTAGTTTCACGCTGTTTTCAAAAATTAAAATCGCGCTCACGTCATCACAATTTTTTTTTCGTCAGAACTATTTTAGGGTATGGCTACGGACATTGTGGCCGAAGCCCATGAATTTTTTTTAAGAAATCGGAGGTGGTCGAGCGCAACCTCTGGGACGTTTCCCATGCAATGACCCTCAAAGAAGGTTCGAGCGTCGCGCGCTCGGGGCGAGGATGAATGCCCCTTTCGAGAAGAAGAAAGCAGGGCGAAAGTTACGTCTGGTGCAAGAATGATCGCGAATCGTTTAGAAGCCTGTGACCGGACGTTGCTTTTTCGGCTCTGCGGGCGGCAATAGCCAACCGGCAACGGCCAGGCGGCGCCAGCAGCGTGAGCGCGTACGGTTATACCCTGTCTCGTTGTAACTTGACAAAGGGTGAACGATAAGCCCCACATTGCGTGCCGAAGGCTTCGAAATACGCGACGCATACGAGCTCAACGCACACATGTTGGAGCATGACGCAGCGAAAAGCCTGATACTTCTTTGGAGTTGAGGCGCGCTCCGGTGATACGCAGTCACGTTCCGATTGGCCCGCTAGGACCGTAGCTTCCGCTCTACTGGCACGTTACGCGATCACGCCTTCCTGGGATACCCAGTATTTCTTGCTTCAGACACTAGGCTGAGCGGCGCCACCAGAGTAAAAGCTCACGTTTGAACAATGCAGCCGCCACTCCCAGGGGTATCCAATATTTCTTGTTTCAGTCGCTAGATGGCGCCAAACCAAACAGCATTGCAGGTTGCCTATATGACGGGCCGGCCCTTTTGTCGTGCATGTGTTTGGCTCTTTGGGGATTTCCAAGAAAACGTGATGACGTGATAGACAAATAAAATATTTTTTTTTGGCGGTCAGGTGTCTTATTTAGGTGGCTGGGTGTTTATTTTGACCAAAATCACGAGACTGGAAAACACAGAAAACGACACTCAGGTGTAGATGTTGAGTTTGGAAAACCCAAAGTAGGACTGGCGCGAGAGTCATAATAAAAAAAAAATGCCGAGGTTAAAAATGAACTCACGGGAATAAATGATACGAATTAATTTTAATACGAATTCAGTGATAAATGTAACGACTGGCCAGGCAAACATTTTGGGTCTGTGGATAGCTTTTGCACATAGTTTAAGCAATGTACAGGGTGTTAGAAAACAAAATATACCATTTTTTTTTACCGCAAGAATAAATTATGAATCGCCGACCGCTGATTCTCCGCCCACTGTAGTGCTAGAGGTCACAACCAGATGTCAAAGTTTCAGCCCGATCCGATACCTTATTTAAAAATTATGAGTGATTTTCTGAAAAGTTCAATGGGAAAATGGCGGCCGACGGAGTTTCCGAATACACTGAACTTTACGGGCGCCAGAAACCAAAAACGGGCAAAAATGGGCTCCATATTCCCATTGAAATTTTCAGAAAATCACTTATAACTTTTGAATAAGGTATTCGTTCGGGATAAAACTTTGACGTCTGGTTGCGACCTCTAGCTCTACTTTTGCGTGGAGAATAAGCGTTAGGCGACGCGTAGTTTATTTGTGCGGTAAAAAACAAAACAAAAAAACATGCACATTTTTTGCGACACCCTGTACATCTTAATTTGGTGATTTCTGCGCGCGAGCAGTGATGTGCGAAAATGAAAAAGATGCCAACGGTAGAATTTGACGTTGTATAAAATAGTGTGTAAGCACGCACATCGTACGCTGATTAAGAATGAAACAGCTTTACATTTCACACTAGCGTTGAGCGTATCGAAAGTTAAGGGTGAATCAAAAGCTAAAGCACGTACTCATATACTGATCAGGCCATTATGCTTGAATGCTCATAGTACTTTATTACCCTCAGATTTAATGCACGTTTTCTCCTGATTGCTTACAAGAGGAAGAAGGAAACATTCCAACTCTGGGCTGAGAGAAAATCTCCACCTGCTGACAGCTACCAATCATCTCGGCGCCGATTATGAGTATTCACTGCATGCTAACGGTCGTGTGCTTAGAACAACTTTTTCCCATGTGATTTCATACAATCCCAATTGTTCTCGACAGACAACAATGTTTACTCAGGCAAGCGGTCAGATATAAAGCTTAGAATATTTTGTATTGATTGTGGCCCATGTGGCAAGTAGCATAGGTTTTTTTTTACAATCCGCGAAATAGGATGCCCTTGGGTTACCTTGGTCTCTAGTGCATGTAGCACACAAAATAGCACGAACTGAATCGCTGTAGGGAAACGAAAACAATAATGGTAAACAAGCGTGTAATCACGCGAAAACTGAGGGCACTGCACATATGCAGAAGGTAAGCTTTGTTTCACTAAATACATTACCAGTAAAGCATTTGGTTTTATCCTGCGAGCGAAGCGGAACATACAAGTACGAGCATACTGCCCTGAACTACACTTCCAGTGAACAAACGCACCATCCAAAAAATCGAGCTCGCTTTTATAGCTTTTGGTGTGCTCAAACCTTTCAAGACACACTTATAATCAATTCTATTACTTCAATTATTTTTATTAGGTGCGCTTGTGTGTGTGTGTGTTTGTGTGTGTGTCTGTTTGTGTCTTTTGCGTTCACGTGCCATTTCGTTAGTTATATAACATTTTTCCAGAGGTCCGACAACTATAGTCTGTTTGATCATAAGAGCCGCATAATCAAAGATGTAGACAAACAAAAAAAAAACGCAAACACACACTAAATGCAAAGTACCGACACATTCAAAATTAATCATTAGTTTCTTAGAGAGCAGCTGTTTCGTAGGGCGACATTGCTATCCGTTGAAGGTTAGAAAAAGTGCAGTACAACTGTTAGCTCTGGGTCTTGAACGTGTATTACGCAGTATATGTGGCACACGATCGCATGGCGATAGGATGCAGATGGGTCACTGAACCCAGGGTCCATGCTAAAGCCCCTTGATAAAGGCGCTTTTTACAAGTTCTGCCAACCAATGTTGTGGAAACGCGCAAGACACGTGCCACGAGCGTGTGCTCCGCCGCCATTGGCTTTCAAGGACCAGTCATTTTAGTGCTGCGCCGCCATTTGCCTTCAATGGCCGCTCAAGATACGGGCCTCGTGCACTGGCACCTTTGAGGTTATTTTTAAAAAAACAACGGAAACACATCGAGGGGATTTAGTCCCTACAGGCTCTGCAGCGTGAGCTCCGTGCTTTGAACTAGAGCCACTAAATGAGCTTATTTAGTGACACTAGAGCCACTTTCGGTACGCGTTGAGCGTATCGAAAGTTAAGGGTGAATCAAAAGCTAAAGCACGTACTCATATACTGATCAGGCCATTATGCTTGAATGTTCATAGTACTTTATTACCCTCAGATTTAATGTACGTTTTCTCCTGATTGCTTACAACAAAAAGAAGGAAACATTCCAACTCTGGGCTGAGAGAAAATCTCCACCTGCTGACAGCTACCAATCATCTCGGCGCCGATTATGAGTATTCACTGCATGCTAACGGTCGTGTGCTTAGAACAAGTTTTTCCCACGTGATTTCACACAATCCCAATTGTTCTCGACAGACAACAATGTTTACTCAGGCAAGCGGTCAGATATAAAGCTTAGAATATTTTGTATTGATTGTGGTTCATGTGGCAAGTAGCATAGGTCTTTTTTTTACAATCCGCGAAATAGGATGCCCTTGGGTTACCTTGGTCTTTAGTGCATGTAGCATACAAAAGAGCACGAACTGAATCGCTGTGGGAAACGAAAACAATAATGGTACCCTATTGAAAAATCCACCAGACCGGTTTGGTGTGTCCTAGTGTTTTCTGACGTAAACATCAGACCGGCCTGGTGTGTTCTGGTGCGCACATCAGGCCAGCCTAACGTGTTCTGTTGTCCCCACTAGAACACGTTAGGCTGGTTTGGTGTGCCCATCAGATCATCCTAGTGTGGTCTGATGTGCACATCAAAACACACCAGGCTGGTCTGATGTGCACAACACAGCACACCAGAATGGCTTGTTGTGCACACTACGCCACACCAGACGGGTCTAATGTCCACACCAAGGCACACTAAACTGGCCTGACATGCACACCAGGGTGTCTCTGGTGAGCACACATTACGGATATATGTATGGTGTTGAATGAAAACATGTTTTCTTGTAAAATTTTATAAGATGTACAGAGCTCAAGCACCACATTTGATTTTATAAGGTGCTTAATTGAAGGGGCGATGCAACGATTCACTTCAAATAATATGTACTTTGCATAAGCATGTTGGCACAGTGTAACAAACGTTTACCTATATGCAATAGCCTGATGGAAAGAATACAGGTTTGCCTCGTCAACAATCGTCAGCAGCTTGTCATCAATGAAAACTTGAAAATATTTCAGTCGGCATTTGACATCATCAGAGGCCGTAAACATGGGTTCCGCAGGCTCCAGAAAACACCGGTCTTCTTTTCCCCAGTCAAAAACTTGCGTCGGTGACTTTTGCTTCTTTCTTGACGTTGACAGAAGTGGACAGGCGGGCGTTCTGCCTTCAGTTTCGTTATCGCTTGGAAGTTCTGTTGTTAGGCCCTTCGTTGGCAAGTTCTTCTCGTCACTGTCACTCACTTCACTATCACTAGGTCCCGCATCAGACACTGTTCCACTTTCTGGAATCAAAACCACACAGGGATGATCGAGACACCGTGTCTGGTAGAAAGATCCCGATGGAATTTCGTTCGGGCAGCAGTAGAATACGAAGCCTAAAAGAAAAGAGCACCACGTCAAATTCTACCAGAAAACAGGGATGTACTAAACCACGCCAAACAGGAAGCTTTCTCCCGACAATTAAAGCCGATTCCTCGTGCACAGGTATGTAAAATTCAGAGTGAACGCCCGCCCCTAAAGGAAACTACTGAAACACTGCCAAATCTAAGCACGGAACGGAACACCACAGAAATCACAGAGCTACTATGCGACTCCTCTCTTAAGACAGTTTTACATGCAGCGACTGTGCGAAAAAAAAAAAAAATCGGTGCGACAGCCGACGCAGCGAGTGCGATCGCAATGTTTGGTTTCACATGCTCCAACAACCACGCAATTTCTGTCGGAGCGGCTGGCGCTTCGGACACGGACGCGACGCGTTTCACTTTGTCTAAAATACAACAAAAACGTCTTAATAAGCATACATGTTTTAGGAATGCAATATGTAACCAGAAATTTATAATAACGAAGCATTAAATCAGAAGCTTTTATGTGCCTACATTTATTTTCGCGGATGAAAGCTGGCTAATGAACGGCTGATTGACGAGAAAGCGATCGCACCGGCTCTGCGGCAAAATACCAACTTGGTGGAAACCAGTTGCAGAGCCGCTGCGACAGTGCGACTGCGATTTTAATCGCACATATACTAGAAATCGCACCGATTTCGGGCGAGAATCAGAGCATGTGAAAGAGCCTTCGCATATCTACTATGTACTTTTTTTCCCCCGACCTTCATACGTTTCAGGGTAAAATACGTCAGCGCTATGGAATCCAGAACTTGTAAAAATTCAAAATTAGCATATTTCAGAGCAAATTACTGCTTACCTTTGTAACAGCAGGTCGAAGTGCGTAGCACGGCGTGAACGATACGCACCTTGGGCGCCGCCATGCACATCGCAGCCGACGGAGCGACGGAGTATCTGGAAACCCCTCGCGGCGAAAAGTCGAGACCGCGAAACCGAAACCAGAAAATGTATTTCCTAAGATACGTTAAACATTTTGCATGAGTATTGCTTTGGGTCCCAAAAACACTATTTTTATATTGAATGTGTCCTAAAAATACACAAACATTTTTTAAAGTACCTAAAAGGGTTAATAAAATAAAAACGAAAGGAAAACTTTAGTGTTGCTAGAAGTGCTAGGAATCGTCGGCGGCGTCTGTGCACACTGGGCAATTTGCCCCCCCAGCGAGCTGCTGAGCGCGAAGGAAAAAACGGTCGTGGGAGAAAAGGTAAGTATTAAGGATATTTCTTTGTTTCTTTTTGTGCTTGCTGCACTACCATGTGGGGATTTCGCATTATTAGGTCTGCTGAGACACTTGTAGCTTTATTTTCAGTGAACGATTCGAGCCTGAATGTATAGCTTTACAGAAGAAAAATTTCCGGGCGGCTATCAGTTCGAAAGTCTTTGTTACCCAGCATTGCTAGCCGGCAAGCATATTCTAGAGTTGTCATTTGGACACCAGTTTGAGTTGTCTTCACCACTTGTGGGGTCTCTCTGTAATAATCGCCGCGCGATCGGCATGTGCTTCGCTCGTCTCCCAGGGAGTGACACAATACAACGAGAAGATTGCGAATCGGTTTACTATACTTCCCAGTTGTCCGTGTTCGAGAGCCGGCTCTGCGGCCCGCCGAGCCGGGTTGTCGCCCGTCATTCAGAGCTCGCAGTCGCTGTCCGTGTCCAGGCCTCCGGATCGTCCTCCCCACGCCAGCGCTGCGTAGGCAAGCTGTTCCGGGCTATCAGAGCCAGAGTCTCGCTGCGGAACCACTCCGGGATCGTCATGGCCTAGGTCGGTGTGGCCAGGGCTCGCCGTTTCCGCCGGTCCTGATCTGAACCTCGCTGGCGGAACGCTCCAGGAGTCGCCATGAGCCAGACCAGCCATAACGGCTCCATCGTTCCTGCGCGGCCCCAGCCTGGTGCGGCACGCTCTTCCTGTTTCTTCGCGCTCGCCCCCGGCTAGAAAATGTGAATAATTAGAAACATACTCTGCGTGCTAGAGAACAGTATACACGTTACAATGGCTGTACCGTGATATGCAAGCCTGGTGTGAAAAGGTGACAGGCAACAAGGTGCACATTTGAGAAGGATATTTACGCTTCACCTGAGCTTTTTCTAAAGAAAAACTTACGCATCCTGTTTTCTGCATGCCGTCACATTTGTTACCAGATTCAGCATTAAATTTTGTTGCCGAAACAAACAAAGCTTTATGTGCTGCGAAAATTTACTATTTGAGAACTCGCAGGTTTGGAAGGTTTTGGTTACGACCACGCGTGTGCCGAACGGCTATGCACACATACAACTACGACTGCCGGGACGGGCCTTTCGCTTCTTGAAGGCCTGATCGCCTGATTCTGGACGTCACAGCGAAGCAACAATCGGCCCAATTGTTCCTATTGTATTTCCCTATGTGGTTCTATAGTCTGTTGCAACCTAAGAACGAAGGGCGAGGGTAAAACGGGCCGGGGAGGAGGAAGCAGGCGGAACGCTAAAGAGAGAAGGAGGTTTTCCCCTCTCTTCTCCAGCGTTCCGTCTGCTTCCTCCTCCCCGACCTGTCTTACCCTCGCCCTTCGTTCTTAGGTTGCAACGGACTATAGTGACTCGTAGAACAACTTGTATAAAATTGTTATTTTGCTGAGTAGTCTGCAAAACAAGTTCGTCAGACCACTTTCCAAGCCTGCACATCTATTTTCATTCACTTCAACAGCAACAATTACTGTAGAATTTACTTACCTGATGCATCACACTGCAGTGATCCACTTCTGTTGCCGTGTCACTTCCGAAGATCTCGAGGGGAAGCGGTATAGTTTGACGCTTGAGTCGCCTTCGTGACTGTGACAGTCTTTCACGCAGCAGTAGCGACATTTATTTTTTGGGGGAACCCTATCGAACCCCAGCGGGTTCCTGTGGCATCTCACCTACTCCTATAGGAGTAGGCAAGATGCTACAGAAACCCGCTGGGTTCATGGAGACGTGAAGCCGGGACTTACTTTTAAGAAGAACGGTTCCCAAAAAGGCTGACGCCGATCCAAAATGCCACATTCACACTTGGTTTCTAAATGCACCCGCCTGCAGTCCTTGCGATCCGGGCTGTCCTGGCCTACCCAGTCTTTTATTTTGCAGCCGCTAGATGGCGCAATACGTAGTGACAAATTGCATTGCCGGTTAATATTTGGGTCACTTGAAGTGAGGGGAGTGGAATGGGGGGGAGAGATTTGTATTATCGAGATTCTGCTGAGTCGTTGCCCAAGACGCCTCCGACTCTACGTTGCAAATCTTAATTTGTTTTTCATCTGTATAAAAGCAGATATTAATTTACTGCTAGGATGACAGTGCTGGTGGGCCCAAATCTAATTATGTATTTGCAATCTGAACTGCTGATAATGTAGTTGCAGGTAGTGACAATGTCAATTTAGTGGAGCAAGTCAATTGATTGTTCAGGAGAGGCTCTGCCCAGTACTGTTATTCACATGCTTCAGGCCCTTCTACCGTTAAGAAAATAGTGTTTCACCCTCTTTGCACACAGGAGCAGAGGGATCAAAAGTCGCTTTTTTAGGGGCAGGACAACACTGTCATACTACTATAGCCAGACTTTTAACTCAACAAAGGTTGATGACAGAACAGGAAGACATCATTTCATGACTTTTTTTATGCAGCGTAGCACGATACAGTCATTGCTTACCTGACAGGCGAGTAGTTGTAATAACGAGAGTTGGTAAGGTTGCCAGTATCTTACATGAATAAATACTATCTTAAAGGCGTGATTTCAAAAGGTAGTGTTCATTTATTTAGTGCATAAAGCAGCCTGGCTGTGGCAACATCATAAGCAACAATACCACCTTAATGGTAGTGACCACAGCCCTTGTGTCACCTTACTAAAAGTACCGCAAGAAAGAGCTGACGTTACCTCTACAGGTTTGCATCGTCATAAATCAAGTTAAAGCGATTTGCTAATGGTCTGAAAATCCTAAAACAAGTGAAAGTGATTTACTGGTGGAGTGAAATTACGAAACATTTTGAGGGCATGCATTGCTGAAATCTCACTTTATTAGCAACTGTAGCATACATTTTGTTTGGGAATATGCATGCTTCCTGCTATTACTACAACAAAGAAATGGGGTTCAATGTTTTGACTAACATAGCTCCTGAGCATAGGGCTAGATTGACGTTGTGAAGGAGTATTGTATTTTACTTATACTGCATTGCACGTCATTTTGAATATGTTGTGCGGCTGTCTTTTTCTTTATTACAGCTACAGTATGTCCTAGCGTATAAACAAATCAAGATTTTGATGTTAACTCGTCGCTCTAACCTTTAATTTGCTATCCTAGGTGCTGCAGTGGCTGCTCCACTTGGTGAGGCCGTGGCCTCCTGTTGGCCACCTCTCTTTGCTGTCCAAGATGGTGAGGTACGTATCTGGGCCTACAAGACATTTTGTCTATTGTTTTCACTTCATTGACTTCTTCAGGACAACAGACTAATGGCAGAAAAAACAAGGACACAAACAGGCAGGCACACAAAAAGGCAAACACAGGTACTGACTTAAAGGTGCACTAAAGATGTTTCTCAGATTGTCTGTTCTTGGTGATAACTCATTCGACAGGCTCTAAGCATCCTAAATATCCCAAAAAATATGCTCGTTCCATTCCTATTTTCCTTCTAAAAATAAAAATAAAAGAACATACTTAAGTCTTGCCATAGGACGAGCAGGTGAACTATCTTTGAAAAAGTGTACATGCGGATGACAGTGACATCAGTGCTATCTGATAGTAGTGTCCCACAAATTACAGTTTAGCAGTGCCAATAATACCTATCCCGAGGTTAGCTGATACATCAACCGTGGCAATATTTGATTTACTTTATGTCCTTCCTTCATGTTAGTCAGATCAAAACCTAGGTTGCACTGTTCTAACTTTTTCCCATCTCACTGAGGTATATCATAAAGAGCAGGGGAGACAATGGCCAAACCTCTCTGAGATATCTTTTTATTGCTGCTGGTCTTGTAGTTTCGGCTTCCCATGTTATAATCACCCCTATTCTCCGTATAAACCCATTCTAGAAACTTAACCGTGGTTCCCTCTAGCCCATATCCCTTCAATTGGTTCCAGAGTTTTTCCTGATTCACATTGTCATATGCCCCTTTGATGTTTAAAAATGCTACCCATAATGGCCTTTGACTTGTCATTGCTATCTCTATGCACTGAGTGATTATGAATACATTTTCATCCAGTCGTCTACCTTTCCTGAAACCATTTAAGCTCCCCCAGAATCTGTTTTCTCTTTGCCCATTCTTCCATTCTTCTTTTTACAATTTGCATAGCTAATCTGTATATTTCTGAAGTTACTGTGATTAGTCGGTATGATTTGACACTGTCTTTTTCTCCCTTGCCCTTATATAATAATCTCATCCTGCTCAATTTCCAGTCCACTGGGTACCTCCCTCCCATAAGTATCTGGTCAATCACCTGCCTCAGTTTCAATTTGCTTGTTTTGCCTAGAACTTTTATCAATCTCATTGGTATGCCGTCTGGACCTGTTTCAGTGCCAGCCAGAACCTTTCCTTCTACTTTTTTCCCATTCCCCTGTGGTCCTTTCCTCTTCCTCACTATGATCCTCCGCGTGTGTTGTGTAGACGCTACCATTCCCTACGACCGGATTTGATTCTAACTCCGAAAATACTGCTTCGATTGTATGTCTAATGTATTCTCCTGCCTCATCCCCTTCTACCTTTGTCCCTTCCTGTGTTGTTACTGCTTGCTGGTACGCCTCGGTCATTTTTCCCTGTGCACTGATGTGTTCCCAGAATCTTTTTGCCGCATTCATATCCTTTTGGCTTATCTCTATTATCCACTGGACCCCTGCTCTCCCAATTTTGGCCTGTATTAATGCTAATGTCTCCTGCTTTCTTTCCTGAAATTCCTCCCATTTTGTCGCTACTTCGGCTAGTGTGGCCCCCTTTTTCTTTGCCCATCTTTGTTCTTTAGATGCCGCTTGGCGTCTCGATATTGCTGCCTTAACCTCTTTATCCCACCAGCTTTTGGGCTTGCGTTTCAGTTGTCTTCATCCTTGTTTGATTCAATATTTCTCTAACTCTCTTTTGAAAACACTTTGTCTTCATATGTCCATTCTCTTTCCGGTTGCTTGGATACAATGTTCTCGATCTGCTTAGACGCCTCTTGTAACTGTTTAACATTTAAGTTATTCCTACCCTCTTGTTCTTGATTTTGCATTTCTGGTTTTATTGTGCCAAGTCTGATTTTGATTCTCTTATGATCGCTCCCCAGACCTTAGACCTACATACCTCCTAATCTGTTGTATATTTTACGCGACACTAAACAGTAGTCAATAGTCGAGTGCGAGTTCTTTCTTTCCCGTGCTATTTTTTCATCACATTTCACCTGAGCGTTAACCCATTAACATTAACTCATTAACCTTTGCAGAACGCCTCTAACATCCTCCCTGTTGTATCTGTATGTCCATCAAAGTCTTCCAAAGATGCCTTCACGTCCCCCAAGATAAATATTTCCTTGCTAGTGCCAATTTCCCTAACGTCTCCTGATATACATGTCAAGTGCTCTGCATTTTCCTCCCCTGCATCACCGCCTGTTTTTAGATAAACAAAACCCAGGGTTGTGTCCAAACGCCCAATATTGCCTTACCCACATGTGTTCCCTGCAGCCCTATCGTTCCCTTTCCCATTCCTGAACCTTAACTAACACCCCTAATCCCCCTCCCTTGTGTTCCCCATTGGCCCGGTTGCATCCCATCCAATGATATCCCGGTATGTATGGTGGTTCTTCCATATCCTTCAGATATGTTTCTGCTAATCCATACACTGCAAAGTTGTCGCTTTCTAATCGCTCCTCAATCTCCTACCACTTTATTCTGTTCCTGCCCTCCTGCGTGTTTATGAACGCTGTTTCTTTTTCCTAGTCCTGCAAGGCTTCCTCTCACCCTCCCAAACCCTCCCCCCTGTATCTACATTTTGGCTCTCATTTACACTGGCGCCCTCAGGGCTCCGGGGCTCCGCAAAAAATGTATGATGTGGCATCCAGTCCTATCGCCTACCGTGCTCCCAGTGGTTCCACTGTAGTGGATGCCCATTGTAAAAGGGTCGGAGCGAGCTTCGTGCACCGCCCTGTTTACTTTCATTACTCCATACTCAAATCATCGGCTCAACCCCCTTATCACCCGGTTAGCTTCCACCACCCGCTTCTCTATCTGCAAAGACTGTCCCCAGACCTCTGGGACGGTGCATATTTGCACATGCACAGTCTCAGAGACGTCCCTCAGCTTACGTAACCCCAACTCTGTCTCCCTGGCGATGTTCTGGCTCCGTCCCTTTAACACATCATTTAGTCCTGCGTGTACAAACACTAGGTTCTCTCCTTCCCTGTTTTTCCACACCTCCACCTTCGCTTTGGCCATAGCATCTACCATGCACTTTCCTGACTGAGCCACTACATTTACCCTCCCCTCCCCTTTCACCCTGTCCAGCAGCCCCTCCTTAACCCTTGTTATGTTTGAGTCTTTTACCACCAGCACCCTCTTAACTCCCGACTGCCTGTCTTCACCCCCTCCAGCTCTCTGTGCTTTTTGTGCCTCAAGTTCTGCTGCCTTTCTCAAGCCCTGCTGTACTGCAGTACTATACAGCTGTGCAGGCTCCTTTCCTACAGAGTCAATCACCTCGTCACTATTTAACTGGCCCCCTTTGTCTGCCCCCCCCCCCCTCGCCGTCTTCTCTGCCACCTCACCCTTTTTCTTATTAACTACTCCTGTCAGTTGCTGCACCATCTCCTCATACTTCTTCTTATGCTCTTCCAACTCCGCCTTCCACTCTTCCCCTAAGCTCCCCTACCTGTCGCTCAACCTCGGCTCTCTATTCCTGTTATCGTCTCAGCACTCCCGCCACGCTCCCTACCTTACTTTCCCATTCCCTGGTCATCTCCACCACATCCGCTTCAGCCCTCTTATTCATACCTGCGCCTCGAGCTGAACCCGCTTCTCCCGCTCTACCCGTATCTCCCACTTCGACTCCTGAACCGTATCCGCCCATTCCCTTCCTATTCTCCCAAAACCAAGTTCTACCTTCTCGCAACTCCGACAGGTAAAGTTGCTCTCTTCGGCTTCTGCTACAGTTTTGAGCTCCAACTCCATCATGCAGCACCAACGGCCACACTCTTCAGATTCTACATCGGGTCCCCCTTTCATATTAGCCTGCGCATTTTTCTTCCTTCGCATATTCACCATTGCCTACGGAAACACAGCGCGACCCCACGAAAAATATCGCACCAAAACCAAAAAAGCCTGGGTAACGTCTCTGTCCACAAAACCAACTAGCCCGCCAAAAGTTTCAAACATACAGGTGGTTTGGTCTTGTGACCCTACCTAAAAAGCCTGCCGTAACCCAACTATCCTATCGCTACTTTAAAAACTGCTTTCTGCTACCTCATAAAACCACCAGAGTTAGAGCAAAAATGCTTTACAGCAGGGTGGTAAACCTGGAGGATCAACCCCAATGGGGTGTGCCCGCGCAACACCACCAATGAAGCAGATCCAACAAGCAAGCCTATCCTATCGCTACTTTAAAAAGTGCTTTCTAGTACCCATAAACACACTCGCAACTAAACTAAATACACCAAATATTGCTTAGCTTCGCAGGAGCTCTGGAAAACAAGTCCTCTTTGTCAGCTGATAAGCAGCTGACTGGTGAGACATATTGATGCCTATTTCGGAACACAGAAAGGGAAGGTAGTGAGCTTTGGTAATAGCACACTCATTCGTGTTTTCTTTTTTATGTCTTGTCATAAAGTGGAGCCAAAGGTTTTTTGTTTTTTTTTCACATTGCTCGGCTGCCCGAGGTTGCAAATATTTGTACAAAACATGGGAGTGCACAGCAGTATACTTCCTTCATACTTGGCGATGTCGAATTTAAAAATTGTCGAATGGTTCATTAAAGTCAAGCTTTCATCAAAAATTTTTTTATATCATTATTAGTATTTGATGTGTACAGCAATAATGGACCTCCTTTCTTAATGCATATTCCAAAGCTGAAATTACTTCTCTTAAAGGGGCGCTCGGGAGCTTTCTAAGACGGCCTATTTATGGCCGTAACACATTCTATGTGGTCTAAGCATCCCAAATATTTAAGTTTAAATCATGTGCAGCTTAGTTCACTAATAAAAAAGTGATAAAAGAAAGTGAATCTCAGACATACAAATGGCGGCACTGAACCCGGCCGAATGTAGGTGAGGAACGAACGGGGCTCATCAGACAATCACAAGCGATAGCTTCACGTCCGGACAAGCAGCCAACCAGCCCTGCTCGTCTGCACAAGAGGCCCTCGCTTGCAATCGACTGACAAGTGTCTTTCGCTGTTCCACCCTATTCGCCTTGATTCGGTTCAACCGCATTCGCTATCTTTGATCACATTTTTGAATAGTGAAATAGGCCACACATGATAGTAAGTTTTGGACTTGTGGGATGTTAGAGCACATAGGTTGAGTTAGGAACATAAATAGGCCATCCTGGAATACTACAGAGTGTCCCTTTAATTTATTTCATTTTTTATATATATCTACAGTTCAGCATTTCAGTGAAACAAAGCAGGAACATGATTGCAGACGAAAGTGGAGAGTCCATTTGTGTTGCCTGTATTTCTCCACTTTTTGTGCATTTTCTTGACAGTGTTACTCACTGCAGATTCATCTTGGACCTGGCATCAAAATGCGAGAGGCAGCATTTACACACGTTGTGGAAAAGGCTGCCACTCCTGGCCGCTCTCTCAGAATGGTCAGCCAATCACTGTGGGAGCCTGTGGAGCTCTTGGACAAGGGTGTGTCAGGGCAAACCTGCAGGCGTCTCCTCTAGGAGGGTGTGGTGGGAAAACAGCCCCTACCACACCAGGTGGGTATTTCTGATCAACCTGGAGGGGCACAGCACCTGTTGTGGCTGCTGTGCTTAGCTCTGAACAAAAAAAAAAAAATTTGGTTGTGGGAATATTTATACAGCGTGTAGTTGGTCTGCCATTAAAGTTGCGACGAGTCATACGCTGTAGATGAGCAGCGTGTGACTCGTCGAAACTTTAATGGCACACATAATGTTTGTATAGTGTGAGTTATGATTTACTATGATTTGAGATTTTTATGAACCTATTGTTGATTTTGCCTTATGCAGCACACATGTACAGTGAGAGGCACTAAGAGGTCAGACAAGGTGAATGTGGACAGAAGGAGAAATGCCACTTGGGGTGCAGCGCTTTCTTTTCTCACTGGGAGCGAGGCCACAATGTTCGATCTGCAGTCAAACCTGATATTATCGAACCCGGTTAATTTAAGAACACATGGTGAGGTAAAATTTAAAAAAAAAAATCGATTTTAGTTTTTTTCGCAATTTGAAAAGTTTAGCTCTTTCTGCACATTTTCCATTGTCCCAGTGTTTTTGGAAAGCTATATTTCAGGCTGAAAATCACTTCTTCCGAAAGCAAGTAGCAGGTGACTACGCCTCCTTTTGGGATACACTCCCTGTTTATCGATGAATTCTCCAACAAAACAAAATCAACACAAGACCTAAAAGCTTGTCCAGTAACAGATAATCTAAAAAAATTATTTTGAAACTATTGCATAGCTTTTTTTCAACCAAGACAATCGCGAGATGCTGTGCACGTTTTTCCCAGGTGTGTAACGTGCGTACATTCAAGTGTTTGTGTTTTCATAACGACAAAATGGCGCCATTGAATGCTGTTCCTTTATTCAATGGTGGCAGCATTGCACAAGCCAATGTTTTGAAGTTTTGTGGATGGAACCCTGTTTGGAAAGCCATCAAGTGGCTGAGGGAAGTTGACATCACTCTAATATACTTTACGGACCAAGCGACATGGCAAGTCACAAAAGAGGCACGGCAAGCAAGGCAATAAGCCTAAAGGCGAAGATATGACTTTAGCAATGCCTTTCAAGCTGGCGGCTATTGAAAAAATGACTGTAAGGCTGTTGGTGCCAATAGAAATTCGTTATTCACCAGTTTTTTTACTTTAAACTCAATTATCTCAAAACAGTGTTTTTTAGTACATAGGTACCATTTTTTCCTTAACCTGACATTATAGAGGGTTGATTTTTTATTCCTACCACATACATGGATGTTCAAAAATACTGAACTAAAATTAAAAATGTGCACCTAGCAGTTTTTGAGTTATAAAGTTTATAATAGATGAAAAAAACTAAAATTTCAGTACTAGAATAAAAAAAACATTTAAACAAACTTATTTTAGATTGGTTCAAATAATTCTAGTTCAGTGGATAAAACACAATGTTTCGAACAAAATGATATATGCATGACAGAAATACTCCTAATAGTCACCGAGAAAACTGTTCCTCAACATGGCCTCAAATGCATGGGGAGTATAGGACTTACCTTGTGCCCTTAAACTATTTGTAAATGGACCGGTAGCTGCGATACAAATGCATAGCGAAAAATGCAATTGCATCGAACGAAAATTGCAGCGTCCCATGGACCGATCTGCCAAGAGCGCTGTTTAGCTCTGCAAGCTGGCTTTCCCCCTGCTTGAGAATCATCCTTGGGGGAGAGCCAGCTTGCAGAGAAAGCTGGCTTTTTTTTCTTTTGAGCAGCCGTGTCGGCCGCCCAGAAGTAAAAAAAAGTCTTGTGGGGGGAGAGAGTGAGCCGGTAAACGAAGAAGCGGCCACTATATAACTGCAGTCGGCGTCCCTCATGATGTACAGATGCCCCTTCGAGCGTGGACAACTTTTCAAAATGTGGCGTGCTTGTTCGTTGTCAAATTCATTAAACCTTCTATAGAGAATTGCCCGCTATATCAAAGTGGTAGACGGTTTTTTGAGAGTTTGATATAGTCAGGTTTGACTGTATTATGTTGCCCACAGGTAGGCGAAATCAGATAGAACGTGGGAGGCCGGGCCGAGTGATAAATTGACTGATTATCAGGCTCGACACGACATAACCTCTTGTTCACTGTTGTAGTTGTGATTTTATTATTTTAAGGGTTTTTTTATGAATAACTGCTCGTGTATTTCTTTTTATGCACTGCAGGTTTTATCACACAATACCGACTTGCCGAAGCCATCATCTTAGCCATCCAGATGTGCTGGCAAAAGTGGCATGGAAGAAAAGAGCCATGGACAGCCCAGTCTGCATGAGAATGTTTGCGAGTGGTGCATATTGGGAAAAAAATAAAATAGTAAGTTCCATTCTCTTTGTAGTTTTGTTTCATGGCAGAATGAACACCTAAACCTGCAAAAAATTAGCAGTCTTTTTGCACAATTTGCTAGCTGTTGTCATCAGCAGTCCTTTCTGCATCTAAATTATATCGTGCATGCATGACCAGGTCACCCCAGAAGACACTAGGTCGGCCGGATCACATCAGAACACGCCAAGACACTAGAACACGGCAAGACACTAGAACACGTCAGGATACTAGAACACGTCAGCACACTAGAACACATCAGGGCACCAGAACACGCCAAGACCCGTGTCTGAATTTCCGCTCTGATGTAAACGTCAGAAACACACCAGACCCGGGCTGGTGGATTTTTCAATAGGGTAAACAAGCGTGTAATCACGCGAAAACTGATAGCATTGCACATATACAGAAGGTAAGCTTTGTTTCACTAAATACAATACCAGTAAAGCATTTCGTTTTATCCTGCGAGCGAAGCGGTTACATACAAGTACGAGCATACTGCCCTGAACTACACTTCCAGTGAACAAACGCACCATCCAAAATATCGAGCTCGCTTTTATAGCTTTTGGTGCGCTCAAACCTTTCAAGACACACTTATAATCAATTCTATTACTTCAATTATTTTTATTAGGTGCGCCTGTGTGTGTGTGTGTGTTTGTGTGTGTGTCTGTTTGTGTCTTTTGCGTTCACGTGCCATTTCCTTAGTTATATAACATTTTTTCAGAAGTCCGACAACTATAGTTTGTTTGATCATAAGTAAGAGCCGCATAATCAAAGATGTAGACAAAAAAAAAAACGCAAACACACACTAAATGCAAAGTACCGAAACATTCAAAATTAATCATTAGTTTCTTAGAGAGCAGCAGTTTCGTAGGGCGACATTGCTATCCGTTGAAGGTTAGAAAAAGTGCAGTACAACTGTTAGCTTGGGGTCTTGAACGTGCATTACGCAGTATATGTGGCACACGATCGCTTGGCGATGGGATGCAGAGGGGTCACTGAAGCCAGGGTCCATGCTAAAGCCCCTTGATAAAGGCGCTTTTTACAAGTTCTGCCAACCATATTTGTGGAAACACGCAAGACACGTGCCACGAGCGTGTGCTCCGCCGCCATTGGTTTTCAAGGACCAGTCATTTTAGTGCTGCGCCGCCATTTGCCTTCAATGGCCGCTCAAGATACGGGCCTCGTGCACTGGCACCTTTGAGGTTATTTAAATAAACAACGGAAACACATCGAGCGGATTTAGTCCCTACAGGCTCTGCAGCGTAAGCTCCGTGCTTTGAACTAGAGCCACTAAATGAGCTTTTTAGTGGCACTAGAGCCACTAAATGAGCTGCGCTAGAGTATCGGCACTCCTTTTCCCGGCATTGTTGTGAGCGCGCCGTTTTGGATCGTATGCAGAGCAGACGCAGCTGCCGATCGTCATGATTCAGAAGTGCGACTTCCTCAGCAGTAGATTTGGTGTTAGAAAGGTCACGCAATATTGATTTGCTCTGTCACGAACTATTTAAACATTTGTGGAGGACGGAAAATCGTTTCCTGTGAATTCAGATAAATGTTCAGATAACTGGCAACCATAATTTTAAGCCACAATATGGCGAAGTGTCGTTACTCATAAGCGTAGCTTATTTAGTGGCACTAAGGGCCGGTTGCACCAACGCCGCTTACCTTAACCCAAAGCGGCACTTTCCTAAGCCGGCTTAGCGCCTTAAACCGAGCTCAGGTAAGCCCGGGTTTAAAATCGGTTGCACCAACGTTAAGCCGGCTTTACAGACGCGCCCCTAGCTAAACGCTGGATTTGCCTAGGAAATGTAGGGACAAACAGAGCGAACTAGGGAACGCTCAGAGGCACGAATACGATTGGCGGAGAGGAACCACGTGATGTAAACAATAGAACTGCTGCTGTAGGCGTTCTAGGCGTCTGCTTTTCGCTGTATTTCTTCGGTGAGTAACGAATTTAAGGTCTCCAAATTTAATCATTTTCTCGCTTAACTTTCAAAAACAGGAGTCAGAGCTTTAAATAAAGACGTATGCTCTTTACATCTGTGATTGTGTGTTTAATATCGGTTGATAACAAAATATCTTGACAGTAACAGTAGTTTTCGTGCTCACATTTTGATTGGGGGCCCAAATCTCACTGAACGCGAGAAGGACGCTCCACTCGCTACATCGCTGAAGACAAAACATCGTCGAGAATAAGTTGGCAGGTAGATGACTACTAAATCAAGTCATGCCTGAGACCGATGAAGTTCAAAACAGTAACGAACTCGCCACGGCAGCTGCGAAAATGCCTAGAAATCGTCGAATAGAAGTCGTCAAGAGATCGTCGCGAGGTCCTTGCAACGACCGTACTCGTTTCTGTCAGAAAGGTGACGGAACGGCACTGTACCGTCGTTGAACATCCGGTGCAGCCTCAAACAGACTTCAGTTTCACTGTCGAGTTCACGAAAAAACAAAAAATGAATTTTTTACTCGATGTGTCCCGCCGCAGGCACAGATTACTTGTCGACTTTATAAATGCCCCAGTACGCCAATATTCTGAAAACGGCAACCACGGTGAGCGGTTTGAGCAGCCTTGGGATCCCAGAACCAATAACTCAAACCCGAGTCGTTTGGTTAGGGTATAATCGAAGAATGCAAAAGACAAATTACACAAGACTTTCCCTGTAACATCTTTGTGACCTTGACTGCATTTATTGCAAATTGCAAAAGGGTGAGAGGCGGTAGCTAGGCTGTTGGCGTACACGAAACAAGCTAAAACATTCACAATCGGGAAAATGTTGAGGTTTCTCGATCACTGAAGCTCTTGGATTATGAACTTAAAACTCTCCAATGTATGTCATGTCAAAAGGTGGCTTGAACTAGTCGGAATGAAGTTCTTGTTGTTGCTTATTCTTATGGTTTTATACATAAAGGATCGCCCTTTATTGAAAGCTTCATGCTGTGTTTTTTATTTTCATATTTGTCTTTCTCACTTTTGTCTTTATTTGTGAATTACCAACTCACTCAAGTTACCATGTAATAAAAAACACATTTGTTGAACTATGGAAATATGTACATGTCTAGTGTATATGTAATTAAAGAGATTTGATTGTCCATAAAAGTTAGAGACCCTTATATAAACAATTATGTAAGCTTCATTTGATGGTTTGTCTTATTGCACACTCTTCAAGTGAGTTATACGAACTACACAATTGAAATTCTACTTATCAGGCTATTTTCTAGATAACACTGAAGGTCTCGCTTACAACATATTGCTTGGTCAGTCATAGTCACCCAATAGATTGAAATATAAGCTAACAACCCCCAACACTTTCTTCAACACAGTTTTTGTTTAACAGCTATCGTTGAATAGCTTGATGAATTTATTTTTCCACGGCCCAGGTTAGCGGTCTCTAAGCTTTGTTCACCTGATTTTTACCGTGAGTGACAAGTCTTGCACAGAATGCAGCTCGTACAAATCCAGTATAGTTTCATTACGGGAAAGGGCAATTCAGGCTAAGCCACCAAATATCAGAAACGCCTAAGCACAGTGAGATATTACCTAGGGAAACTTAATGTGCTTAATGTCAGAGTTGCATCCGTAATATGAATTGCAGTAACCTGTCTTTTTTGTAACTTTAACATGATCTAGTTCCGTAAGCATCTATATGTTTGTACCATGTTAGGATTACATTTTCATGTGTAAATAATTTTGAATAATTTTAAGTGATCACACTTTTTATTTCAAGAATGAATATACAATCTGTGGTCGATGACCATCCCATAATGGTTCTCAGCACTTCAGTGCAGTCTGGAGGCAAGTTGGGTCACCAGAAAGGAAACTTTGTTGTAAAAGTACCGTCTAAGGCCAATGACTGACTACAATCTGAGGATGACAACCATCCCGTGGCAATTCTTAGCACTTCAGTGCCGTCTGGAGGCAAGTTGGGTCACCAGATAGAAAACTTTGTTGTAAAAGTACCGTCTAAGGCCAATGACTGACTACAATCTGAGGATGACAACCATCCCGTGGTCATTCTTAGCACTTCAGTGCAGTCTGGAGGCAAGTTAGGTAACCAGATAGAAAACTTTGTTGTAAAAGTACCGTCTAACGCCAATGACTGACTACAATCTGAGGATGACAACCATCCCGTGGTAATTCTTAGCACTTCAGTGCCGTCTGGAGGCAAGTTGGGTCACCAGATAGAAAACTTTGTTGTAAAAGTACCGTCTGAGGCCAATGACTGACTACAATCTGAGGATGACAACCATCCCGTGGTAATTCTTAGCACTTCAGTGCCGTCTGGAGGCAAGTTGGGTCACCAGATAGAAAACTTTGTTGTAAAAGTACCGTCTAAGGCCAATGACTGACTACAATCTGAGGATGACAACCATCCCGTGGTCATTCTTAGCACTTCAGTGCAGTCTGGAGGCAAGTTAGGTCACCAGAAAGAAAACTTTGTTGTAAAAGTACCGTCTAAGGCCAATGACTGACTACAATCTGACGATGACAACCATCCCGTGGTCATTCTTAGCACTTCAGTGCCGTCTGGAGGCAAGTTAGGTCACCAGATAGAAAACTTTGTTGTAAAAGTACCGTCTAAGGCCAATGACGGACTACAATCTGAGGATGACAACCATCCCGTGGTAATTCTTAGCACTTCAGTGCCGTCTGGAGGCAAGTTGGGTCACCAGATAGAAAACTTTGTTGTAAAAGTACCGTCTAAGGCCAATGACTGACTACAATCTGAGGATGACAACCATCCCGTGGTCATTCTTAGCACTTCAGTGCAGTCTGGAGGCAAGTTGGGTCACCAGATAGAAAACTTTGTTGTAAAAGTACCATCTAAGGCCAATGACTGACTAGAATCTGAGGATGACAACCATCCAGTGGTCATTCTTAGCACTTCAGTGCCGTCTGGAGGCAAGTTGGGTCACCAGATAGAAAAACTTTGTTGTAAAAGTACCGTCTAAGGCCAATGACTGACTACAATCTGAGGATGACAACCATCCCGTGGTCATTCTTAGCACTTCAGTGCCGTCTGGAGGCAAGTTGGGTCACCAGATAGAAAACTTTGTTGTAAAAGTACCGTCTAAGACCAATGACTGACTACAATCAGAGCATGAAAATCATCTTGTTCTAATTTCCAGCACTTTAGTGGCTTCTAAAGGCAAGTTGGGTCACCAGATAGAAAACTTTGTTGTAAAAGTACCGTCTAAGACCAATGACCGACTACAATCGGAGCATGACAATCATCCCGTGGTAGTTCTCAGCACTTCAGTGCCATCTGGAGGCAAGTTGGGTCACAAAATAGAAAACTTTGTAGTAGTAGCACCATCTAAGACCAATGCGTTGAAAGTTGATGGTAATACTGCGGTGTCTGATAACGCGAAGGTTGAATGCTTTAACTCGTATTTTAAGTCGGTATTTTCGGAAGACTCTCCGCATCTGCTATCTCCCGTGGCTTACCGAACGCAGCAAAGCGTAATGCCCAGCATTACAATTGACATGAATGGTATAGTGAAGTTGCTGCGCGGAATTGATGCAACCAAGGCTGTCGGACCTGATGGCATTTCCCCTGTTATTTTTCTTAAGTGCAGTGAATCTATAGCGCGTTATCTTTTTGTTATATTCAGTGAAACGTTAAAGACGGGGATGGTTCCAATGGATTGGAAGATGGCAAACGTTACACCAGTTTTTAAATCGGGTTCTAAAGCCAGTGTTGAAAATTATCGCCCTATTTCATTGACATCAATCTCATGTAAGTTGTTTGAACACATTATTTACAGTAACCTTTACTCGTTCCTGGATTCATTACACTTCTTTTCCCCCTCACAGCATGGTTTTCGACGCGGCTACTCTTGCAACACACCGCTGGTAGAATTTTATCATGATATATCCAGATCACTAGACAGCAGGAAATATGTCGACTGCGTGTTCTTAGACTTTCGAAAGGCATTTGACAGGGTCCCCCATCAGTTCTTATTGTGTAAATTGGCTTTGCTAAACGTAGATCCCAACGTCCTGAATTGGATACAAAATTATTTAGAAGGTCGAGAGCAGCGGGTTGTTTTAAACGGTACTATATCCACATCAACTCGGGTTACGTCGGGTGTGCCACAAGGGAGTGTCTTAGGGCCTTTCCTTTTTCTCATATACATAAATGATATCACCGAAAACATACAGTCTCATATTAAACTGTTCGCCGATGACTGCGTATTGTACAGGGAAATAAACACGTCAGACGACCTGGCCATATTACAAACCGACATAAATATTTTATCTTCTTGGTGCAATCAATGGAAAATGAGCCTAAATTTAAGTAAATGCAAACATATTCGTTTCTCGAGAAGTAAGCTGCACGATTTTCATAGCTACCTAATCAACGGGACTGTTTTATGTACTGTGTTTAGTATGTTTACCTAGGAGTGCTATTTGCGGATTCCCTAAAATGGAACATCCATATAGAACGTACAACCGGAAAGGCTAGTAAAATGTTTTATTTTATCCGTCGAAATTTTAGATTCGCGTCGCGAAGCGTTAAAGAAACACTTTATTTTTCTTTGGTAAGAACAATCCTTGATTACGCGTGCGTTGTGTGGGACCCTTATCACGACTTCCTTATCAATAAACTAGAAAAAATTCAAAATCAGGCCGCGCGTTTTGTTCTGAACAACTATGACCCTTATGCTAGTGTTACAGATATGAAAGCCATGCTGGGATGGGAAACACTTGAATTTAGACGAAGAAAACTAAGACTAAAATTTTTCCACCGTGTTTTTCACAACAAAACAGGAATTGATAAACCCACTTATCTTATGGAGCCATCCTAAGTTTCTACCCGTTGTGATAATTCTAAAAAGGTTGCTGTTCCCACTTACCGGACTGACAGTTTTGCGAATTCATTTTTTGTCAAAACCGCGAGAGAGTGGAACGACCTCCCGGAAGATATTGTGTCCATTGATGATAATGACGTTTTCTTTTGCCACTTGTTATAATGTTTTCTAAAAAAAACCTACAACAATGCCCACAGGGCGATGTAGGTACAATGTAAATAATAAATAAAATATATAAATAAAATGATTGACTACATCCTGAGGATAACGACCATCCCGTGGTAATTCTGAGCACTTCAGTGCCGTCTGGAGGCAAGTTCGGTCACCAGGTAGAAAACTTTGTTGTAAAAGTACCGTCTAAGACTAATGACTGACTACAATCGGAGCATGACAACCATCCCGTGGTAATTCTCAGCACTTCAGTGCCGTCTGGAGGCAAGTTCGGTCACCAGGTAGAAAACTTTGTTGTAAAAGTACCGTCTAAGACTAATGACTGACTACAATCGGAGCATGACAATTATCTTGTGGTAATTCTCAGCACTTCAGTGCCTTCTAAAGGCAAGTAGGGTCAGCAGATAGAAAACTTTGTTGTAAAAGTACCGTCTAAGACCAATGACTGACTACAATCGGAGCATGACAATCATCCCGAGGTAGTTCTCAGCACTTCAGTGCCATCTGGAGGCAAGTTGGGTCACAAAATAGAAAACTTTGTTGTAGTAGCAGCATCCAAGACCAATGATTGACTGCAACCTGAGGAAAACAACCATCCCGTGGTAGTTTTTATCACTTCAATGCTCTCTGGAGGGACGTTCGGTCACCAGATAGAAATCTTTGTCGCAACAGCATTGTCAAAGACCAACCATTGACTATGATTTGGGGACGACGACGATCACGTGATTGTCCTCAGCATTTCAGTGCCCTCTGCAGGTCCCCCAATGCCCTGCGGATGTGTCTCAGCACCTTCCAAAACGAGGCTACAAGAATGGTTCAAGCATGTCCAGCCTCTAGAGGCACTTAACAAGACTATACTGATCTTTTCTCTCACTGTGGCAGTTGCAACTATCTATAGGGAAGAGGTTACAGGTTCCGAAAATCACTGGCCTAAAACAAAAACCTGGCTCATTGAAAGAGAACACTGTTCAGAAATGGCAAAGCACAATCTAGCATCCATGCTCTCTGGTGGGAGCAGTAAATCTGTCAATAATAAACTGAAGAAAAAAAGGAAAAATCTTAAATACAAGGGTGATTAAGAATGATTCATGCCTGTAGATTTTATTTAGATAAAAATGTTTAAAAACCCAAGCCTGCCATGAATTATGACATGCGAAAAGCCTTGGCTGATTCGCAAATTATTTATCATATCTTTTACTGCCACTCGTCTATCCGGCAGAATGAGCTCACAAGCACGCTCATTGTCGTCACCAGTCGTCGACATGCACGGGCATAAGCTCCGTTATGGCTGACACTTGTGGATCATTCATATAACTTCTGTACCCATTCAAACACACTTCTTTGCAACAAAACATTTCCATGATATACTGTGCACAAAGTTTTTGATAGATATTGGCACCAGACACCCCTTCAGACCACGGAAACAATGACTCTTTCACTTGTAGATAGACACATAGATATTTATTTTGGCTCAGGAGAGCCGTATACAAATTACAGAAGGGGGAGCCATTCTTTCTTGCACCACTGCCACAACTACCACACAGTCACAACTGCCTGCACAGCCGTGACCATAGAGACAGCAACCTTGTACAAAAAGGGCTGACAAGACAGAGTGACCAACTCTAGGTTCAAGATAACAGAAGTGCTAATAATTTTTTAATCCCTGTCGTATAACATGAATCCTTTTTAGTGCCTATATTCTGGCTCCGACCATACATATTTTTGATTTCTTTATTTCATGGGCCAATTTCGGTAAATGAATACATATAGAATTTATACCAAGGGATCCTTGTATGGTCATATCCATTACATATGCAATTTATATCTTTCTATAGATTCAAACTTATCTACTTTGACTTTATTATGAGCATAATTGTCAAAATCAAATGGGATGTTTAATCTTCGGAGAGTGTTTAGTCACTCAGCTATGAAATTAGATGGTTTCTTTCACCGCTGTAGAGGGCAAACCTTCCATATGCAGTGCGACTGCGAACTTGGGGTTTTTAGATGCAACTTTCAAACCCGACCTTCCGATCTTCTGTGTACTAGATGAGTGATTATCGTTCTGCTAGCCCGTGGGCCCCAGGTTGCCGACCCCTTACCTAGTAAATTATTTTCCCAAATATATAATTAAGCTGCCCAAATCAGCCTTCATGAACATTTTGTGTTTTTGCTAATTATGCAAATCACTTCAGGAAGCAATTTGACGATCAAATGTTTGAATAAGCAAGGCATGACTCTTGGGCTAGTGCCGAGCTATTAGCCAAGAATAATTTAAGCACAAATATCTATTGAAATGCGAACTGCAGCCAAAATACTAAAATACAGTACTCTGTCTGTCTGAAAACTTTATTGCAGGTATATGAGGAAGGTAGTTTGAGGTGGCCCGGGGCGGGCTACCTCTCAGAAACACTAGGTCGGCTCCTTAGGTTAGGTTATCATGTCCTTCAATACATTCCATTTCATTATAAATATTCAATCGCATTTTTATCTCTGGGGCATGCTTTGTTGCAATGCGCAAGTGTTGTGTGGTGAAGTAGGTATCATGAAAACATCCTATACTCGGCGACCACTTTTCTTGGCAATGCAGTGAAGAGGAGGAGAGCACGCACAAAGCTTTATTCAGCGCTCAAAATGGGAGAGGGAACCCGTGCCTGTACCCTCCACTGCATTGCCAAAAAAAGTTGTGGGCCAGTGTAGGGTGTTTTCATCATTCCTACTTCACCACACAACGCTTGTGCATTGTAACAAAGCACATTCCATTGGCGAAAATTATAGTTAATTTTAATAATGAAATGGACTATATTGAAGGACCTGATTACCTAACGATTGTTAGCTTCTACGATACTGAACAGCATGTGGTAACATGTGTACCGAGAGGGCCATGGCATATATGCTGTGGCACAGTACACTGACCACAGGGTGAATATGATTCTGGTACGGTGTGGTTCTAGGTACACATATGAATGCTGAATTTATTATTGTACCCTTCAAGGTGGTATCCTACATTAGCATATTCTCCACACTCGTCACTTTTACTAGAGGCTTGTAGGTATGAGTAAAATACTGTGACTATAGGTTTGGCTTGTGCCACTTTGAACTTTGTATATGCAGTTTGGCATTCATGCCATCACCTATTGATAACATAATGTCTCATGTGCTTCTAAGTTGAGTATGAACCGCACTTTTTCAACTTCACAGCTTTCACATATTTCCTAGTTCCAATAAACTAATGGATTCTCCTAACATTTGCGGACTACTCTGTTGAAAATACAAAGAAAACACCTATGGTATTTCTAACAATATTTTTACTATATGGTTAGGGAATTATTAACAGCTACAGGATGAGACCGAGACAAGCAACTGATAGCATAGAGACAAGCAAAACACGAGCAATAGGTGAAACACCATGAAAAACTGAAGTAAGCACTTACAATGTTGACAATTTAGTGCTCCATCCCAGTTGCTTCCTGTTTTTCTTTTAAGTTCCTATCTCCAGTGAAAGACTTATCAGTATGCAAAGTAACTAGTTGTTTATGGCAGCAGTTTAGGTAGAAGCGGGTGGGTGCCAAGTTTTGAAAAGTGGCTCTAGGCAAGTATGTGATTCAGATATACGAAACTCCATGTAATCAAAGGAACACGGATCCAGAAGAAAAACCCAGAGAACGAAGGAGACACTGACCAATGATTACTAGAAGATATTGATAGGAGTAGACGCCTTCATAAAGAGAATTGTCGACTTCATCCAGACTGATATGTCTTGTGCTGCTCTGCTTGTCTGTGGGGTACTGCACCAACAAACAATTTTCATCGTTCTTAGAATGCATCAAAAATTACTTTACTACAACCAAGTTCAAACTTTTGCGCATCTCATCGTTGGACAGCATTGCAGACCATAGTAACTTCAACCTCATACAGGTTGTTACAGAGGGGCTGTTGGTAACCACCATTAAGAATACCCTAGAAGTGGGGTGAAACAATCTGTGCTCATGTATGTTTATGCGAGTGTAGGGGGAGGCGGCACTTTTAGACTGCCTAGGGTGGCAAAGTGTTAGGTCCACAACTTCCTTTTTGGAAATATGAGACTAGCCCAACTTGGACTTCTGGTCTATCAATTACAAAATGAGATTAGGGACAGTGACACCAGTGCAAATGATGTACCAGACCACTCGCACAAATGAATTGTAGGAGAATACAACTGCAGAAGCTGCCCCATTATACATGAGTACAGTAAAATGTAATACTTATAAAAAAGCAAGTTGTGAAATTAATAAAAACTAAAGGTAAAAATGATTCTCTACAATACAAAGCATCCACTTGTTGACCAGAAAACTTGGCAAAGGATGGTGTTGCTCATGATGCCAATCCAGTATTTTGAAGCCATGCCTAGGAGCACTTAGGCCTGTTGTAAACACACAGTTGATGAGAATGGTCTTAGTGTTGCTCTTATCAGAGCCTGCAAGGCGACTGTTCGGTTGGCATAGCTAGGAAAACACACCAATGCCTTACAGCTTCAGATCCACAGGAAGTACTGCTTCGCTCACAAGCACCATGTTATGAAGAATTGCTGTTGCCACAGTGCCGGAAAGTGCAGTGTCCAGTTGTCAAACTGAACTTGAAATCAGGAAAACAGCATTTCCGTACATCCTACTGCCATTTCATCAGGTGGATATGTCTATGTATGCATACACACAGCCACTGGTGTAGCAGGAATTATATTCGGGGGGGGGGGGGGGGGGGGGGGCTTTCTTTCATATTTGCGTATAGTAGTCAATGTACTGTACGACTGACGGATACAGGCACAGCCGTCCCAAACCTTTGGGTGGTAGTCCTTCAATATTTGTCTTGCTTTACTAACAAAAAAAAAATAAGAAAAAGTGATGATTTCAGGGAGGGGGTTTGGGGGTGGGGGGGGTTTGACCTTTTAAACTACCCCCCTGTCTGTGCCACTGCACACAGCATTTTAAGCATATAAAATGGGAGCACATAGTTGAAGGGATGTTGAACAAAACTTTAATGCATGTGATAGTCACAGCATGCAGCTGTTCAAGGGGGGTCTTAACCACCAACATTAAGATGCAAACACGAGCTCCGTCTTTCCTGCTGCAACTAGTGTCATGATGTCGTGTAAGCAAGCGAAGCCTTCATCTCATAGGAAAAGACCAAACCTAATCTCTTTCAAAATCTGCCTTAAAAGCCCATTTGTTAAAAACAATGCTCCTATCCAGTGATTTGGATACTGTAGCAGAATGCTTTCGATCAACAGCTGGTGGACCAACTTTTTCTGCACAGTGCGCCTACCGCGACTGAGATCGACATGTTCTACCGTTGGTAACTGCATAAAAAGGGGTGTGCAGTCACCACAGAAATGACACCTTTAAATGGCTTGATTGTGTCAAACCCTTTGGTATTGGAACTACGTATATTTTGTTTTAGTGAAGGGGAAACAAGGTATAACTACCAATACACCAAAGCGATACTACTGGTAGATCCCTTGATGATCGTACAAACTGTCAATTTTTGAACACGCAAAGGTCACCCAGAACCGTTTTCTTTTCTTTAATTTTCTGCTGATAGAGAACCAGAAGCCCCTTCGCGAGTGATAATAGGCAGATCTGGAGTCCATACAAATAGACGGCGGCAGACTTCGAAGTACGAAAACTCCCACTTGTACATCACATCATGCCGACGAGAACGGTCGTCTCTTCGCATCACCGGCCCCAGCCTGCCCCAATACAGCGCTGAACGAATCTCGCATTGTAGTCGTTACGGTTTGTTGTCACCAAAATATTCCTAAAAAGCGCGATCACCAGAAAAGTTACGGTTATGAAACGATACAGTTTTTTGAAGCCAAGATTCTACTCGCGAGACAAGGAACATTCACTGAAGATTGTCTCGAAACTCAGAAAACGAAAAAAATTGAATTTTTGCCATTTTATTATTTAAAAGCGCCGCAATCTGATGCAAACGGCAGAGGTGTCGACAATCAGCTGATCGCCGAGATTATGTACTGCCACTATTCAACGCGCTGATCGAATTGAAGGATCTGCGTTGCAAGCAGAAATAAACAAAGTGGTAAATAACAATACGTTACAGTCAGGGATGGGCAGTATTTCAAATACAAGTATTTGAAATACGTATTTCAAATACTTTGTGTATTTTTCATTTGTATTTAATTACAAATTAGGTGATGTATTTGACGTGTGTATTTAAATACTAAAACGTGGGTATTTAAATACTAAAACGTGGGTATTTCAACTACAATTGTAATCAAATACAATTTTGTGGGCGAAAATACATCCCTCAAATTCATTGTCATAACTCAATTTGCTCATCCTAAGACGTGTCCACAGGAGGAAGAAAACTACGTTCTGCACCGAATGCAGTCTCTCTCAATCAAGCAAAAGCGTTTAGTGACTTTGTGATTACGGTCCTAGTCCAAGGCAACAATAGTGAAGAAATCGACGTTCACAGGCAGACTGGCTAAGAGAGTGCCTGTGACAACTTGTGATGCTTTCCAGCCTGATTTCCATCTATATTTTTGCCTCGAACTTTCTAAATGCGCGGGTCATCCAGATTTTCGTAACTGGTGCGAGTTGCAACAATAAAAAAATTCTCTAGCTAGTGCTGCCCGTCTTGGTTCTTTGTTAGTCTACACCAAAATGTAATTGACAAAGAAAGCTGCTTGAAGCTCTGTACTTTTTGCACCTATCACGTCCAAGCTGATTACATTTTTTGTGATTATATTTCTATTACGTTACTAGAGCCTCGCACATCATACTCCGCGACAACTTTTCTTGGCAATGCAGTGCAAGGTACAGGCCCGCGTCCCCTCTCCCATTTTGAGTGTGTGCGGGCTCTCCTCCTCTCCCCGGAAATGGGGGAGGAGGAGAGCCTGCGTACACTCAAAATGGGAGAGGGGACGCGGGCCTGTACCTTCCACTGCATTGCCAAGAAAAGTTGTCGCGGAGTATAACTCCCGAGTGTGCGAGATGCAAAATTAAAATGAGATACCCAGAAACCCGTCGCAGGTGCCCTGAAGTCGCTGACGCAAATTTTGAGGAATGTATTTGGAAAAGTATTTGGAGGAGACCAAATACATTTGGTTGTATTTGTATCTTGTACTTAAATGTTTTTTTTTTTAGAAATGTAATTAGATTTGTAATTAAATACATTTTTGATGAAGTATTTTGTATTTGTATTTCAATACATATGTGCATGTATTTTGCCCATCCCTGGTTACAGTTATGCGAAAATCAGAAAGTACATATGAATAAGCTCGTTGACAGAATCAATAGAGTTCGTCGTGGACAGAATAACCAACGCGAAGACAGACGTGAGCCCCACAGCTCCGTACGTATCTCGGTTAGGGCTAACACGCAATGAAAGTGGAGAGCCAACTTGAAAACAGGGGTCGATAAACACTTCACGCGACGATATTTTGCATCCTTGTCACAATCAAAGGTCATTCTGTCGAAACTCTCAGGCTGTTGTAGCCTAAAACACTTTGTGCAACCAATTTCGGTCACCGCGTCGACCGCCACAAACCAGCCGCCATGTTTTAAATCCAGGATTAAGAAACAACCAAAAACTAAGCGCCCAATGTTGAGCGCTTAAGTTAAGCGTAGTTTAGTGCTAGGTTTAGCGATAAGCGAGTTTGGTGCAACCGAGCGAAACCAAAACTTAGCTTAGGTTCGCGGCTAAGCTCGGCTTTGCGCTAAGCGGCGTTGGTGCAACCGGCCCTAAGTGGCACTACTTTGAACGGAGCTCGCGCTCGAGCATTTCTCCTTGTGCTCTGATTTGTGGTGTCACAACACACTCGACCAACGATCCCTCACCGCACTTCGTTTAGCCTGTGAGCTGAACAAAATAAGCTACGCTTAGAGTATCGGCGCTTTTTCCCCCGATATTGTTGTGGGCGCCGCCATCTTGATGGTTAGTAACAAATTAAACGCAACTGCCGATCGTCATGATTCAAAAGTGCGACTTCCTCAGCATTAGTTTCGGTGTCAGAAAGCTCACGTAATATTGCTTTTCTCTGTCGCGAGCGGTTTAAACATCTCTAGAGGAGGGAAAAGCGTTTCCTGTGATTTCAGATAAAGCTTCAGATAACTGACAACCATCATTTTAAGCACCAAGATGTGTATGAAGCGTAGCTTATTAAGTGGCTCTAGTTTAGCCCGACCGCATAGGCACAGGAAAAGAACGAACAGCTTGACCTCGCGCTCTTGTCGCTGCTTAGTGGCTTCATCGGCTCGTGGCGTTGGCTGTGCTCCGAACTAAGGTAAAGCAAAGCAAATACTCAGATCTTAGGGTTTCACAAGCCAACCCAACAAAAATTCATTAACACACCCCAATAACGGTTTCACAGTGCACCTCAACGAGAAGTCGAATACTATCGCAATCACCATTAGAAACCCTCGGCTAACGAGCAAGCTACTCAACATTGGAGCGGTAGAAAAAGCGGAGAAAAAGTTTGAGATGGGGGGGAAAACGTACATGGCCATCTCCAGCAACCAAGTGAGGGGAGTTATATACGTGCATGGCGAAAACCTGAATGAAACACCAGAATCACTGATGGAGGTATTAGACTATCGTAGAAACAACATTGTGATAGCTAGGATCATAGGAAGATCCGGAAGGACAGTACTGATCACTTTTGAAGGTGAGAGAATTCCGAAGCATGTGCATTTCCTATGTGAATTGTTCAATGTAATGGAGTACAGACCCAGACCGGTAGTATGCTACTCATGCCACCGCATTGGTCATAAGTCCGATGTGTGCCCCCACGGCACAAAAAGATGCGGCAACTGTGGACACATTCATGGAGTCGCAGATGGCTGCGAATTGCTGCCGAAATGTTTCGACTGCGGGGGCCCGCACGTTGCAACTAGCAACAATTGCGCCAAAAGACAGATACCGGCAAGGCGTCCACAGCCGAGAAAATTACTAATACCAAGGCCCTTTTTGAACGGCCCTCCACCACCACCGAGAGCATCGAACCGTGGAAGTGAAGACAGTTCCAAGCCTCAGACAGGGGTCTGGGCAGCTCCCTCAGACTAGAACCAAACAGGCAAGCACCCGACCCGGCGTCAATTGAGACAACTCTATATCACGACGAACCGACTGCGATGGCGACGCAAATGCTACAGAACAGCAGCGTCACGCAGAAAATGGCGTCACTGGATCAAAGAGTGAGAAAAATGGAAAATACACTGGACTGCATTCTGCAGGCCCTCCATGCTATGAACCGACCAAGAAATAAATAGGACCCGTACGCAAAGGTCTAAAAGTAAAAAGACTCCATGGGTCTTACAGTGGAATTGCCGAACCTTCCGACAAAAGCAAGCAGAAGTCAAGGAAAGACTGGACAAAATGGGTGACAACAAACCGCTTATCATCCTGCTGCAAGAAACAAAAACAGACTCGATCAAAATTAGGGGTTACAACCCCTATACGCAAACCGCCGCCAACACCGACCGTGATACACCAGAGAACCCTATGCCTACAGTAGCAACGCTGATAACTAAGGACATCTCCCAGGCACAACTCATGACGCAACATCTCTGCAACAACACGCAGGAAGTTGTGGGTGTCAAAGTACGAATAGGGGGTAAGGAATGTAGAATCTTTAATACCTATACCAGACCGCACAGAAGGGAAGGAATTGACATGTCATGGTTAGATGACGTCAAACACGGCAATATTCCTACGCTGGTGGACGGTGATTTAAATGCCCAATACAACATGGGGATATAAGCGAGAAAACCAACGCGGAAAAAGCATCAACAGCAAGTGTAAACAGCTATAGCTTCTTCTCAGGAATGAGCCGGATACCATAATAGGACTCAACCCAAGGGAAGCGGATACAACACCGGACTTAACATGGACAACCAGGAACCTAAGGGTGACCTGGCACACAAAGCCGGACCCCATGGGAAGCGACCACCTTCCAATCAGTATCAAATTGCACATCAGCGTGGGTGCGAGAAAGAAGGTGCACTTTATTAGATGGAATAGATTCCGAATGCTGCTAGGAGAGAGCAGCACAAAAGACCTAACACGCAGAATACAGTTGGCCATGGCCGGCGCAAAAGAAGAGTACCGAATGCGGGACGACGCACCCGCGCCAGACTTGCATTTACTTAACCTATGGGCCAGTCGCCTTCAAACCTTACAACGGTACAGGAAAAAGAAACGAGACAAGAAACTCAAAATCAATCTCAACCTTGCTACGGCTCAAGCAAAAAGGTACACACTGGAGCTTAGTCGGCTAAAATGGAAAACGCGCTGTGGATCCTTTAACGAGAAGACGGGGCTAGAAAAAGCATGGCGCACGTAAAACGGGATGCGCGGAAAGACTAAAAGCAAAGGAATAGGAGCCAACCTGGCTCTCAAACTTAGAATATCAGAAGCTGAGTTAGCAATTCATGCTGGAAACAGCATCTTCCCGCAGCCCACCACTTCCCCCCTAAGCACCTGCTACGAAAGATCGCAAACGGACGACCAAGCACCAAAGACGCTCCTTTTAACAGGGGGGAACTGCTGGCGGCCATAGCCACAGTCAAATGCAACACAGCACCGGGACCCGACCATGTAACTATTGCTGCTATAAATAATCTCCCAGAAAAAGAACAGGAGAAACTGTTGGAACGGTACAATCGAATTTGGGAACAAGGCACCTTACCCAGAGAGTGGAAACACTCCACAGTAAGTCCGATACCCAAACCCGGCAAGCCAGCCAACGATATCGGAAACCTAAGACCAATTTCTCTCACCTCTAACCTGTGTAAAATATTGGAGAGAATGGTTCTAGCCCGTATTACATGGCTCCTGGAAACACAAAGTAGGCTCGACCCTATGCAAACAGGATTTAGGCAAGGCCTCTCATCGCAGGACAGCTTGGCCATGATACACCGAGATATAACATCTACTTTCCCAAAAGAACAACCCCGTACCATCGTGGCAATTGACATTAAAAAAGCATTTGATTCCATACCGCATGAAACGGTCATAAAAGCGGCCGAAAAAGGGGCATCCGAGGCAGACTGCTGAATTTTATAAAGTCCTTCTTGCAGGACAGGACTTACAGTGTTCACATGTGCAGCAACAACGGACCAATCTCAAATAATGCGATTGGAGTACCCCAGGGTGCCGTTATCTCCCCCACAATGTTCAACATGGCCATGACGGACCTCGCTCTAGCACGAGAAAAATCCGGCCGAAGTAAATTTCACAATCTATGCTGGCGATATTTGTATCTGGACAGCAACAGGGGAAGCTAAAACACAAGAGGAACACTTGCAAAATGCACTTGACATCACAGTTGGGTTCCCTACAGAAACCGGGATGAAGATTTCGGTTGAAAAGACAAACTATCTGGTTGTTGCAAGCAAAAAAGCCAGGCAGCAGAACATTCGGGACACCATCTGCCTTCAGATTGAAGGAACGAGGTTCGAGAGAAAGCCCAGCATAAAACTTCTTTGACTAACCTTTAATGGAACCGAAGGCGCTTATAACTGGGTAAAACAAACGCATTAATTCTCAATGGAAACAGGGACTCAGTTTGATAAGGAGAACGACTAACAAGGCGTGGGGAGCAAACTAGAGTGCCTTGAAGAATATGATACGAGCACTGCTCATTACCAGAGTCATGTACGGGTTCAATTTCCTGCGGCTAACAAAAACCTAGATAAGAAAGCTGGAGATACTCAACCATTCAGCCATGAGAGTGGTTACTGGGCTGCCCAAGTACACCAGACTTACGGATTTAAGAAGCGCCGCTCAGATGAACTCCCTCGAGGATATCGCAAACGAAGCGAGGAGAAGTCAACTCGACAGACTCGAAATATCACCCGTCGGCCTTATCATCCTCCAAATGCTCAGAAAGACACCACAACAAAGCCTCCACATCGCACCACCAAACCCTCCCTGGGAGGATGAGGCGGTAGTGGACCTGAAACCCACACCGAAGAATCAAAACAGGACCAAACCAAAACGCAGGGAAAGCAAAGCAGAACTTCACAGGAAAGAAGTGGAGGCAATCCTTAAAATGGGAACCGCGGAAGTAATTTACAACGACGCCGCGAGGAACGAGGACTGAACCACGGCCATAGCAATGCACTCAGCTGGCACCGGCGAATCAAAACGCAAATACCTGCTCAATAGCAGCAGCACGAAATTGCTGAACTATTGGCCATACACTGGGCTCTTGAAAAGTAGGTTCAGTGCAATCCGGCCGCACACATGTACGTCTACACAGACTCCAGCGAAGCAGTCAAGGCGTGCAGAAGGACAGACTGTGGGAATAAGATTGCGAAAGACATCAAACATACAGCTAAGATCCTTCGCCTAAATGGAGGCAGTTTGCACATCGCATGGATCCCAGGACACCAGGGAATCCCGGGAAACAAGGAGGCCCACGAGACCGCGCGGATTGAGCTACAAGCATCCCACGCCGCATCAGGTCACGAGGGCTCCCCCGTCACAACCCAACCAGAAATTATGGACCTCGATGAGCTGAAAGAGGCAAGTAGGACAGCTCGGAAACAACGACTGGCATCGCTGCTGCCAGAAGAGGCTCACCTTCTTCCATCCAATTACTCAAGGTGGGGGAAGGTATACATTCGACGCATCGCCACCAACACAGCCCTAACACCTGTACTGAGAAGGAAGTTTTATAGGACACGCGAAGAAGATGACCCTGGTCCCGACTTTAACTGCAAGACTTGCAAAACCCCGGCTTCTTGTAAACATCTAATATGGGACTGCGAAGCAAAGAAGCAGCTAAGACAGGACGCACTCCTCAGCATTCCGGAAGACGCACGACCTCAAACATACGAAGAGTGGGTAACCTCCCTGAAAGGAAACGCAAACAGGATCAAGATCCTGGACTCTTTACTCACCTACCTTAAGGCAGTTAACTTCACACACCTCATTTAACCCCCCTTTCGTAGTCACACCCTTCATCTTTTCCTAATCATCCCGTCACACCAGATGACTTCAGTCAAGAGGTGTGGCGGACCCCAATCATTGTTAAAAAACGTTTTCTGATCTGACGCCCCAATTAAGGAAAAATGTGCGGGTTTATTTGGACTAACTGGAGATCCTTTGGCGTGCAACTGAAATCTCAGATTGGCCTCCGTCGGATTGCGGGCACCTTGGCTGATATTTAAACCCGACAAATATGGATTCATGGGCCAGCGTGATGGCTCAGAGACACTGAGACGATTTAATGTTTTGTGTTTTGTTTTAATATTATTGCCACTTAAAAGCCACCGAGGTGGTTTTTAAACATAATATAGTCAAACCATTCCGACAAACATAGTTTGATTGCGAAAATTATTTTTGCAAATGATAAAAACATTAAAATGATTCGCGTACGTGGCGGAATCTGAAATGGCAGAATGCCTTTTATGGCGCCCATTTCAGAGAGAGAGAGAGAGAGAGAAGTGTTGAAAGGAAAGGAAGCCTGGAACTTATTAACCACACCGTCGATTGGGGGCGCCCATTTCATTTGGATCGCGTCGGGCGTGTGTGCCGACGCACAGTAGAACGCGCGCCAAAGTAATTGTGGTGCACCCGCAGCCTCGCGTTTGTTGTTTTGACATCTCTGGCTCGTTCACTGCGGGCATCCAGGCATCTGACACCGCGACATCTGGCGCTTATTCTGTCTTTCACGTGGCGTTCCAAGCGACACATGACGGAAAATGCACATCAAGCTGTTCTTGAAAACGTGTCGCCATCTGTACGTTATATTAAGAAACTACAATTTGTTGTAACTGAATGGAAAAAGTTTGAGGTCTTATAACATTCTTAACGTGCAATGTATCAATATGGAAGTTCTGAAAAATGTAATATCGAAGCATGCTTCATAATTTAATGTCTCGTTATTTTTATTAGTTGACGGGATTCCGTTTTTATTGGGGAGGAGGGCCGACCGTGACGCCGTTAGCGGCCAAGTGGGGAACTGAAGCGATGGGTACAACAAAAACCCGCCTCAGCCATTTTTAAAGGATTACAGCCATGGACGAAGGCGATATTCGCCTTGTGAAAGGTATGTCCGCGGTATCCTTTTACTTGAACGTACATATTATTCTCTGTTGTAGTATTTACATCTGTCGGTCTTTTTTAGTTTTATCAAAGACGGCATAACAACGGACATCAGTTTTGTAATAAAAGAAGGTGCCACGCGCTGGCGGCCTCGAGGCCAGCGCTCGGTCAGACGTTTTGCCAACACTCGAACAGACTTTCCTTTCGCCACCGGGTAAACCAGACAGGGTTCACTCGGGAAGACGGCTTCTCCTGCTCGGCCATGGAACACCGGCACCTCTGTCCGGTGAAGCTCTCATAGTTTTAGCGCCCCGTAGGCGGAATACATTCCGCCTACGGGGCGCTTCCGGCACAGCCATGGACGAAGGCGATATTCGCGTCGTGAAAGGTATGTCCTCGGTATCTTTTTACTTGAATGTACATATTATTCTCTGTCTTATCATAAATGCGTGTGTTGTAGCTAAAAGAAGAGCCCGCGGGGCTAACTCGGAGCAACGCTCGGAGCTTCGATTGCGACTGCCGGCGTGGCCGCCCGTGCGCTGCGCGCGTCGTTCATTGCTAGGTGTTCACGCCTCAAACTTTGGCTTCGCTTGCACTTACTGCATGATGTAAAAGACATTCTGCAGAACTGCCGAAGCACCAAAGAGCTTTGTAGATTTGCACGTACACGCGCAGCGCGGGGCGGGTCGCACCCCTGTCCGTCGTCACTTTATTTGGACTGTTCATTCGAATCTCTCTTACATACAAGGGGAGTGTGTAGCGCCAGTGAAGAGTAGCAAAACTCGGAGAATTCCTCTTGGTGCTTGCGAAACACACGAACGGTCTAACGCATCAAATGTGGGCAAAGCGTCCCAGCGAAAAGGGAGGAAACCATTGCTGGCAGTGTTGCACCTACTATGTACAAGCCCCGTTGTTTTGACGTCCTATTAGATGCTCGTAGTAAGGTATGCATTATTTATTGCTTTTCAGTACCCATCTCCCTTGCAACGATCCTGTAGTATGTGGGAGACGGTAAGAGGTGTCTCATTGAACGCGAAGATGTTCTAAATGGCGAGCACGTAATAGAATGCAGCGCCGCGCCCGGGCCAGCTTTGGGTATCCTTCGCGTCGTAGGCTACGTGCTGCAATCGTCAGCGCTCCACGGCGAGCCAAACACCGTGAATTTGGATCTTAATCTCGGAGAGACCCTAAGCATTTCCTGTTCATGCGTGGCAGGGTAAGCGGTCATTGGTTACTCGTTATTTGCTTAAACTAGATTAGAAGAATTGTTTCGTTTTCAGCTTGCTTGGGGGGGGGGGGGGGGGGGGGGGGAGTCTACTCTAATTCAGGTTCAGCACATTTTAGTGGTGTCTTATTGATGATGGGTGGCTTTTGGGATGTCATACAGTGTGCCTGTTACTGAAATTTAAACCTGGGATTGAACAATTGACTCTTTACTTTGGTGTTGCTCCCGGGAACTCATGCCGGTGCAAGCATTGTGTAGCTGTGCTGCTTAAGGCCAACCGGATGCGTGAACTACCGTAGCTCTCAAGTAATAATTTACCACAGGCGTGGGGTCAGCACGCCAAAGAGGTTGTGAAAGTCAAGTATGCCCCAACGACGCTGAAAAAGCTTTCTTTCTGTCCAAAGGTAAGTTCCAGCTGTCATGACATTGTGAGCAAAAAGACTCACCAATCTTCCTCTGTCATCTCGGCGTAAAGCCCAGTTTCCAAGTATGCCATCTGTGGCATTTTCATCGCTAGTTTTGTTGATCCACGGACCACTTGTTGAGAAAGTGTTCAGTGGTCGTTGTCATAAGCTGCGGCGTACGACTCAATCGAGCATTAATTTACTTATCAACATACAGGAGCACGTCGAATTTCGGCTTCTCATATCACGGTAAAATAATGTGGGCTGAATGGCAAATACAGATCACTAGTCCATATTTTAATGCAAATAGTGACCAACTTTTAATGTCCCATGAACTAGTTGCAAAAAGGATACATTACGTTCTCTTGTTCCAAAAATGTTGTCGGTTCCGGTTATTTTGATCACTGCCTCAAGCCTTGTGGTTGGGGCATAGTTGTGGAACATAAAAGCCTCTTGCAGTTTGTGTATGTGAACAACCTTTTTCCCTTGTAGTCTCGTGACCTGCATATCTGAATTTAAATAATTTTAGTTTCAACGCCGTGCACTGCCCCCTGTGAAACCTAATATTCTTGGGCGACTGAAGAACGACCACCCATATGTGTGCTCGATTGCAATCCACGAGCGGAAACGGCCACACGCAGGTAAGATTTGGTTTACTTGTCAAATTCATGAGGGCAACCTTTATTCCTTCAACCTCGTAGAATTTTGCAATGGCATGACATAACCATGGTGCAGGGCCAAACGATACTGCATCAGTACAGAGGAGGTCTACATACAATAAGCTTTTCCACATAAAACTAAACCTAGGTACACACCTGATGTAAAGCCTGTTGACATATCACAATGTGAGCGCAACATCTGTTGGTTCGCTTCGGGTCATGCATTTAGTGCACGTTCCTGATATGTTTCACCCATATTCCTGGAAACCATTCAGGCAGATAGAGCTAGGACACCCAGATTGTTGAAAAGAATCTGCCAAGAACAAGATAATGTCCTTGAATAAATGGCTCGGCACAAATAAAAGTGTATACTGCATTTCAGGACAGGCGACTGGAGCATCATGCTCTTCTGTGGTGGCATCTCGTCCACCTAATCTGCTGGAAGTACTGCGGCGAATGCCAGAAGAAGAGCTCCAGAACGTCCTGACAGTGCTGAAGCGTGTACTAACCAAGGACGTCATTGCAGAAATTGAGCGCATAACAAAAGCACAAGCTGCAGAGCCCGAGTGGATGCTGTACAGGAAGGGCATGGCCACGGCATCAATCTGCCACTCATTCCGCACATGGGTGGCGTCTGTAAAAAAACCGGCGATACATCCTAGACCGCACAATGTCGGCGGTCTGCTCGATCTAGTGCTGAGGTTGAATACTTTTCAATCCGCTTCCATGAAGAGGGGTCAGGAGAACGAAGGGAAAGCCAAGTTGACATACCTTAATGTACTAACTAAGGATGGTCACTGCGCCAGGATTGACAACATGGGTTTTATGGAATGGGAGGAGATGCCCTTCCTAGCATGTTCCCCTGACGGCATAGTCACGCATAAATGCCAGTGCTGCCCAGGCAGAAGAAATCTATTAGAGGTGAAATGCCCAAATGTACCATATATCATGCAATTACACCCAGACACAGATCGGTATGGGAGTCACAGGTGCCGACAGCTGTGACTAGTTCGTCTATGAGCCGAATACGGTCTGGAAGCTGGTAAACAGCCAAAAATATTTCGATGAATGTGTCGAGGCAGTCCGCTTCATTTATTTGGAGTACTTGTTCCGTGCTCTGAAAGGAGTGTTATGATAAAGGCCGTGTTTTTGTGTCCACTTTCGAGGCATTAAGCAAGAACACCTTACACATGGTCATTTTCGCAAGTGTAACAGGTAGTTTAATAAAACAAATAGGTACATGACAACATGAGAAACAATGGTACTTGGAGTTTTAGTATCTTCCTTCATTGGCTAGACATGGCATGACATTGAAAGTGAACATTTGAGAGAAGTCTCTGATTGGGGTGCTACAATAAATAAAGCGATAACACTAACCAAATCCGTAAATAGGAAAACCCTACGTTTCGGAACAAACCCGGTTCCTTCGCCAGAGTTAGAATGCGGCTGTGGTCGTCAAGGAGCAGCATTTTTTTTTCTTCTGGTACGGTGGTTCAAGAAAAAAAAAAAATAATGCTCCTCGCCGGCCATAGCCCCAATCTACCACTGACGAAGGAGCCGAGTTGGTTCCGCAAGAAAGGGCTTCCTTATTTACGGATTTGGTTAGTGTTATCCCTTTATTTGTTTAAGACAAACAAGAGCGTTATTTAGTGTTTACATCCCCTTATTTCTTTTAAAATTACAAAAACTTGTCATGGGCGAAAATTCGAGGCAAAAGGTTCACAATCCCTGCCACTGATTTTATTACATCGTCGAAGACGGGCATCAGGTGCGTTGGAAAGCGCTGCTGGAGTATTCTTAACACTTTCAAGCGTTGAATATGCGGGCTTCTAGCTCCGATTCCCACAGAACCTGTTCCCGGATGAATATGACACTGCAATACTTCGCTCTCGGCCAAAGGGTTTATTCACTCACTTATTGCCTAGGGGGGTTTCGGGATCAGGGAACGGTCATCAGCGAGGCCGGGGGAGTGTCCGCTGCCACAGCGGCTTCTCCGAGTCTCAGCGGTGGTCGTCCCCACCGCGTCATGGGGACTTCGTCGTCCAGGGTCGCTGTCCGGTCCGTTTGTCGAGTCCGCCACTCGACGTCGTGCCTGCACTCCCCGCGCCAGCGTCCACCGCCGTCCGAGCTCGCCTCCGTGACTCGTTGATCCCCAAGTCGGCAGCAAGAGAGAGACCCCTCCTTTGTCTCCGTTCCCCTTTTTATATCCTCACCCCACCACCGATCACGTGCCCACCACGACCCGTCTACGTGTACACGAACGCCCCTGCCACGGGCCCCGCTCAATCCGCGAGCGGGGATTACGCGCCGTACGGTGACGCTCCCCCGTGTAAGGATCCGGGTGAGCAGGAATGTTCGGCCCTGGCAGGGCACAGGGAGAACGGGCGAAGGAGCGGGGGAAATGTGGGAAAGACGGAACTCCAGGGTGGGGCGGCCGGACGGATCCCCACACCTCCCCTCCCTCAAGGCTCGGACTCCGGGGTGCTTGAGATTGCGTGGTCCCCAGGACCCTTGGCAGGGAGCTCGCTCGGCTGTATGTCACCGATGACGACGAGCACCCTCGATGATGATGATGGCATCAAATCAAGCAGGTCAGCGGTGAACGTCCATTCACTGGGAAGCTCGTGACCGACGGAGCACGGTCCACGAACTGGTCCGGAGCACCACAACAGCTCCCAACAAGGACGGGCGCTCAGGCACACACGACACGCCGGCTCTTAAATTTCGCTTCCGTCCCTAATGTAACAGACAGCGAATCGCGCAAAAACGAATACCGGCACGCTATATCGAACAGCGCGACGAAACCAAAATCTTTCGATCGTTGGACATGCCATGAAATAAAAAACAAAACTCTTCATTTTAATACAAACGGGCAGGCAATCATCAAGAACGTCACGCTACACGTTCAAAAAGTACCTAAGGGGAAATCTATTCCTGAACTAAAAAGCATGAGCACTCGCTGTATGCTCAAATCGTACAAACGCCCACTATGCAACGTTTGCTCCTATAAAACTCAAGCGCATTCTTTTTAGACAGAAAACAATCTACCAGAGTGTCAGAACCGGACACCTCTGACAAAAATATTGGTATCCAACACACTCACGAAGAAAGCTCTAAACCTCAAAAACTAACAATAACCTTCCGTAAAACAGAAAAGGCCATAAATCCTGTCCCGTTCGCGAGGTGCGACTGGAAAAAAACACGCTGGCAACAGTAGCAATTACCCAAGACAGGCACCCATGCACTCGGCGTTCGCGACACCTAAGCTACAAATACGCTACAGCCAAGCAACGCAGCACGCCTTCATCAGAAGGTGTAATCACCTTACTGAAAGGCCGTTATTCCGTGGTACCGGCCTCTTACACCAGTACAAAGGGAACAGTACCTGGATCGTGCGAACAGCAGATCTCATTGGACAGCCTATTTACACGGCTATGTCCGTAAAGTCTGGGCACGTACCAGACGTTACCGCTTCACCGCTCGGAGGTGATCACCCAACAGGAGCGACCAGCGCATAACGGCGGTCCGCACCGAACCCCGCAGGGTCTCGACGACCGCGACAAGCGCATCGACGCACGTTCGAGTTCTCCCCCGGCCAAACCCCGACACCGCATAACTAAAAAGTCTTCCAGCTGATGTCAAGGCCGGCCGGGATCGGGCAATAAAAGTACGCCGTCAACGCGTCTCGCGACCCTTCGACGTTCTCGATCCGAGCAACGTGCCCTCATACTAACGCAGTAAGTTACGCACAAAGCTCGCCTCCAACCAAGTGAACACGCCGCAAAACTGAAAAGTTTTCCTGCGACTGTAAAGACAGGCAGGGTTCGAACAATGTAAATATCCCACACGCGCACCTTCCAACGTCCGCGCAACGAGCGCGACATTGAAATGCCAAATAATCTAACCGGCCGGTTTTGGAAATGGATGAGCTAATAAACTATATATTTGCTCTGCATAAACAGTTTCCGCAGCGTCGAAGTGTCTACCGCATTTACCGCCGCAGTCCAACGCCCGCTACCTATTCATGCAAAAGCTGCAGTTTGTGCAGCGACGGGCTGACCCAACGCGCAACAGTTATAGGCCGCCGACGGCCATGCCGCTGCTATAATTTCTAGGCTTCCCGGGCACGTACCCGCCGACGTGAACCGTAAGTTTTCCCGGGCCAAACGCGCATCTGTACAGGATAAAACTAGGAACAACTCGTCACATCCTCGCAAGACCGCCACTCCCCTCGTGCAGCTTTTCACTACACAAACACAGCTCTTTTCCCACCTACGTGTCTTTTCTCCCTTAAATTTATAATTTATCTCTAATACAAGCCTCTGCACGATTTATCACCCTCTCCCTCGCGTCCCAACGTGAACCCAAACACGGCTGAGAACCCGTACTGTATCCGGCGGCAGCGCACAGCGCGCGCTAGCCGCCGCTCCTCCGGGGAAGGAGAAAACGAAATGAGAGAGTAGCTCCCGCCGCGAGGCTCAACCTTCTATATGGCGGTGTGAGGATCCGGAACCAACCGAGCGCACAATTAAACGGAATCAACCTCACGACTCCACAACCAGATACGCACGGGTCATGCCCATCGCGTCACACTGGACTCCACGGAGCATTACACACGCACAGCCACTGATAAAGTGAAAACGGAAACTTTGTGGTTTTCTAGATTCCATTGTCTATGCACCAGACATCGCGTATCCGGCCCGATTTAGTGGGCTTAGCCCCTAAATGTAGCCTCTGGCCACAAGGTACTCGTTCAAAGCGATCTTGGCCGGAAGCACAAGAGCGCATATCGTACCTTAAAACACTGTCAACTAACGAAGCAAAAAACCGCGCTGACAGCTCAAGGAAGGCACACCGGGAGCTAGCATGCGGTCAAACTGAGACGCTAGTCTCCTCCCGGACAAAATGCAATGCGGGAATAATTTCCAAACACAGTCCATGCAACCGCCATCCGCAATGGGAGCGTTGTCCACCCAGAGCGATGCCTCTTTAACTTGTCCGATCGGTAACAAGCGGTCCAAAACAATACATCGATACGCGAGCAAAGGCGGTTAGGCGCGTCACATCCCCCAAACCGTGAGCCGGCATCTTTCCCAGCAGACGTGGACGGCCGGAGGCGTAGGTGGGGTGACGCCCGACGCTACAGGCCTCGAGAGGTGCGGTAATTTCGACGCACATAGCGCTCTTGCGCAGCAGGATCAACCTGCCAGCATCGAATGGTGGGCTGAACAGCAAATACTCAAGGCGCTTCTCGCAACGGGGATAAGTAAATTCCTGACATGCCGGAACAAAGGGTTAGCCCCTAAAGACAATGGTCAAGGTCCGCGCCTCCTCGTCAGGCAGGCTATCATGTCAGGACCCGCGTGCGGCGCTCCCGCAACAAAACTTCGTGCGTCACTCCCGCAGCGAAGATGACCATCAAAAAGAGCGCGAAACAGTGCCCTAATTCAACCGGAAACAGGTTAGAAATCGGATTACCTGCCTGATAAAAAATCTGGCCGCACATTGGGCGCCAGTTTATGGGGGCTTCTAGCTCCGATTCCCACAGACCCTGTTCCCGGATGAATATGACACTGCTATACTTCGCTCTCGGCAAAAGGGTTTATTCACTCACTTATTGCCTGGGGGTTTCTGGATCGCGGAACGGTCATCAGCGAGGCCGGGGGCTTCTCCGAGTACCAGCGGTGGTCGTCCCCACCGCGTCATGGGGACTTCGTCGTCCAGGGTCGCTGTCCGGTCCGTTTGTCGAGTCCGCCACTCGACGTCGTGCCGGCACTCCCCGCGCCAGCGTCCACCGCCGTCCGAGCTCGCCTCCGTGACTCGTTGATCCCCAAGTCGGCAGCAAGAGAGAGACCCCTCCTTTGTCTCTGCTCCCCTTTTGATATCCTCGCCCCATCACCGATCACGTGCCCACCACGACCCGTCCACGTGTACACGCACGCCCCTGCCACGGGCCCCGCACAATCCACGAGCGGGGATTGCGCGCCGTACGGTGACGCTCCCCCGTCCAAGGATCCGGGTGAGCAGGAATGTTCGGCCCTGGCAGGGCGCGGGGAGAACGGGCGAAGGAGCCGGGGAAATGCGGGAAAGACGGGACTCCAGGGTGGGGCGGCCGGACGGATCCCCACAAATAGCACGTTCAACGTGTACCCTCGCGCGGGCTATCTCTTGATTCAGCACTGCATCTCTGCGCGACATTCGTTGTTTGTTCCCTAGGAAAGGTGGTGGAACGAGTTCTACTCTGGCATCATCGCACAGCTTGTCAAGTAAAAACCCTTTGTCCACCATGACTTGTCCAAGTGGGGAGCACTTTTCGAGAACTTTCGATTCCTTTGGTGCTACCTCCATAAGCGTTGCTTACAAAGGTTATCATGCCAGTTGGGGCACACCCAATCAGCACTTTTGCGGCGTACGTCTCTTTGTAGTGGCTGTAAGTGATTATTCCTGATGTCAGGTCAGCTGGCCTCTGTATGGCTATATCTGTACGGTCAAGGATGATCCTAGTGTGAGGAAATTTTCTAAAATACACTGTAAGGTTTTCCTCGATTGAGTCGTCGGATGGAATGAAGACGGCAGCCCCAAGCATGTGACTCATGATACAGATTGCCGTTTTCAGGTTTTTGTATGCAGTTGCTCTGTGAACACCAAACAAAAAAGCCAAGAAGCTAATAGAGAGGTTGTGGTAGAGCTTCACCATAACCATCAAAACAAGGTCACCCGAACACAGAAAACGAGCCTTCAAAGTCATCTGCTTTCTCACATTATCGAACTCCGTTACAATGTTTTTCATCAACTGTAGTGAACCAACACCAGAAAGAATGACCAGCTCTTTGTCGGAGTTTACCATCGACAACGAAATTCGGGGCCCTTGCTTCTGCTTCAATAGCGTGTCCACTTGAACGCACGAATCTACTTGGAAGGGTTATCCTGTGGTAAGCAGCGACTTCTCGGTCCCTAAATAAACTGAGAGCAAATATGATGTTAGCATGGAAACCACAAACCTGGCCATCTCAATTCGTGACGGTTGTGAAAGTACACATTTGATCATAAAGCACACCGTAAACTGATGATATAGGATGGAATGGAGAGCACATTCATCAACAGTGCTTTTGGGTCAAGCTTCAGCGCATCGCACCGGTGTGCTCGGAGAAGCAGCGGGTGCGGCAGTGCGTTTCGGTTTGCTTGATGGGCTAAGAAATTTTACTCGCTGTTAGAGATCGAGTTTAACTACAAAAAAGAAAACAATGCCGAGAAAATATGTCTGCGTACACAAATAAATAAATTATATTGATAGAGGCCGTTGGCACAGAAGCGAGGTGTCCGTTTTGTTGCAGCCAAACCTATGCTTGGTAGCCTCGCCTGACAGAAGGTGGCAAAAAGTATGACATAACTCTTAGTCACTGGTTTTGGGACACTTTGGTTCAATATCACAGACTGTTGTAAAATGCAATGAGATTCAAAATGGTGCATTTTGATTACCAGTGGATTACTGGTAAACGCAGAGTCGAATCTTTACTGACGAAAGGCAAGCTATGTCACAGATTGTTCCATCAAATCCGAAGCTTGAACAGAAGTGCAGTCTAAACTAGTTATAAGATACCTTGATAGTTACCAAGATTGCAGTTTGTCGTAAAAGTATATGTAGTATGGAGATGCGAAAGTGAATCAATGACAAAGATAGTAAAAGTTACCAAACTTCAAATGTCCGTCGTAACCAGATCGAACGACTGTCGTAACCAGATCAAATGACTGTCGTAACCAGATTTATTTTAACGATTTTAAACTGAATTTTGCACAATGGCAAGTGTAAAAAAAAGTTTTCTTTGCCGGCATGAACAATAATTTTGTCTGAGTGTACTTCATAAAAAGGCAGAAAGTGACAAACGTTATCGCTGAACTTAAACTTGCTTCTAAGTACAAATGAATTAAGTTATATGTTTTAAGACAGTCAGATATCAAAATAAACTTGAAGGATGGAACAACTACATTATATCAGTGTAAATTCAAAAACCTACACTCTGCATCGTAGTCACTGTCGCTGAGCTCCTCGCATGTCTCCGCTGCTTCGCTCCACTCTTCACTGGACATTGTCGCTTCATTCTGATCATCCCAGGTCAGTGCTGCTTCGCTGTCATCGTCACAGGTCAGAGTTGCTTCGCTGTCATCCCCACAGCTCACTGTTGCCTCGCTGCCAGCTCCACAGGAGGAGACACCATAGTCACCTGAATCTGTTGCGAGTAAATGAGCAAAACGCTGAAAGTGTTTCATACGCGTGCAAATGGTTATCCACATGAATGAAGGGATTATCTCGAACACACTCGATACAGCAGTTGTAGTAATGATTTATATACAGTGCTCACTCACTGGAATGAGTGAATACGGTATAAACGAGCTTCACATAAACTAACAGGAAAGGCTAAGACTAGCTCTTCAACACCGTGGAAACACAAGACGTAGGAACAAAAATAGGAAAACGCACAGAACGGTCTCGAACTGAGCTGGAACATGCATGTCATCCGATATTTGTTTTTACTTTTTTTGTTTCAACAATGTTTAAGGATCACATTGTAATCACATTGCTGTCAAAGCTTTTTGTTGAATGGCCAGGGCAATAAAATATTTGCTGAAGATGGAACGCCGAAATAAATTAAAAAGAGCTGAACCAGTCCTGCATTGCCTTGACCTTCTGCAACTATCGAGACTGAAGCAACACTGAGCTCGTTCAGTTTATGTGTACCAGCCTCCAGCAGTGCAGAGAAGTGCAGGTCAATGTATTTCCTCAATTTGTTTTAATATAGGCTGCTCTTGTTAATTGAATGCGCTGAGTGTAACCAAGCGGAACTGGTGTATAACGTGCTGGTTAAATCAAACGAGCCTACCATGTAATGCAATAAAGGTGCTGAGAAATGTAAATGGCCCACAAAACAATCTTACGATTGATTTGAATTGCAAAACCAGTTTAAAATTAATTCTGCTATTGTAAAGTGCCACTGCACCATATTGTTGACCTAAACGATAGCAATTACGTTAAACGTAAATGATCGCATAAGTACCAGCATTTCCGTGGTACCATGACTAGCTAGATGTCATGGTACACATGACTCCATAGAATGAGGAATGCTAAATATCCACATAACTGCGGAAAATAAATGTCCTATCCTTTTTGTACCCTCTACCACGCCCCGTTTGAATGTTATTAAATCGTGTTGCCTTTCTATAAGCAGCCTAGCCATTGTTCAAATTGACTTGCTTGACATTAGACCTCAGCAGATGCAGGCCAAGGAATTTCTGCGACATCATGATACGGTGGAGCTACCTGCCGTTACCTTTGGAAACTGGTATTCCATGACTGTAATCACTTGTGTAAGCGATTACAATATTTTACAAGTTTTTTTGACAAAAATGTTATTCCAGTGGTTATTTATTTGTTATTGTTGCACCAACTAAGCACTGCAATAGGAGGAAACAACTATTTTGATGTGGCACGCTATGTCACAAGAAACTACACATGCTTTTAATAAGTTGTTTAGTTTGTTTATGTGCACACTTCTCTCGACCGTACTCACAGTCTTCTTGAACATTGACGTGCTCGGCCCTCAGGCGTGCTTCGTTGCAGCTTTTATGGTAAGGCTGGCTGAGATTGCTGGGGCTGTACTCATCGAGGGATGGGTTCTCTCTGTCACCTGAAATAAATTCTCACTTAGCCTTTTCTTGACCACTGTCCATAATGACTAGAGCATTAGCCATGCACATTAAGCATAAGTTTGGTATCACAGCGACCATAAACATATAGTGTCATCTGCTAAGTATAAAGAGAGTGCCCCGTCACAGAGTCCCATACCATTTCATGCTGCGAAATTTCGGTGACAACATTCGTTTTTTTCCTATAATGTAAAAAAAAATTCAAATATCGCGAAATAAGTCGGCAAAATAAGATGTTCGAAAAAAACAAAAGAAAAAAGTACGCCCCCGGGGGATCGAACCCGGGACCGTTTACTGCTGAGACGGGCATCTTACCACTACGCCACCGTCCACTTCGCGAAACTCGTTTTGAGAACACCTTTTATACGAGACTTTCGGACGGCACATGATCGCGTGGGTAGAAGGCTATCGGAGAGCACTTCGACGCTCTCGGACGGTACTCTAGACACTACGATCATTGGCTTGATCAATTTATGTGACATTAGACGTGTACGACCGCCGTAGGCTACGTCTGGCGTACGAGGCTACCTCCGGGCACTGTGATCAAAATATCGAATGAGGGCGCACTTAGTCAGGCTTCAATAATCACGAACATCTAAGGACGACCACTGGCATATGAAGATATCAACTGCACACGTTGCGGTAATAATCATGCCCTTCATTTGAAAACAGCGTACCTTTTAGCGGCTTCCGGGTCTTCACCACAAGATCGTGTGAGCTTTTTGGAAGGATCTCCGACGGAACGGATGATGGCTTCAGATACCTGTTCTTCCAGTCTATGACAAAATGCAAAGCGATTTTAAAACGGGAATAATTGCTAGCCTTGTCTTCGAACACATACCTTTTACGGCAGCTCTTTTCACTTTAAAAGCATCGGCCGAGAAATGCCGACTGCACACCATGGCATGGGCCGTCAACTTCTTCCCCACTTTTAACATCGACACCGAGCGTGCCCTTAGCTTTTTGTCGCGCGGATAATGGTGAAAACAGACACCTTGTTCGAAAGCGTACGTCCTGCATCGTGGCACGGAACAATAACGGACCATTGCGGGAAGTAATTGTGGCGATCACGCAGTAAACACACGACACTCTACGCAACGGCCGGCTTGTTGTCCCCACAGCGCGATGTTTATTTTGATAATGATGTCGATCCCGAAGATCAAGAGCTCCCCCTATATTTCGATCTCCTCCCCAATAGCGTCATAAAATATTACCATTTTAAACTAATTATTTTTATTTTAAAATATACATTATCTGTACAGTTCGTTGCTTACTTTTTTTTAATTTTTTGCATCCAACCGAACGCTCACGTAAAATATCATGGACGATAGGACATTGTAACTCGAGAAATATTTTTTTAAATATTAGAGAGTGTGGTCTATTAAAATATGAATAATTAACTAACAAATAAAAATAATCGTAATATCGAAACATTAAAGCATTGTTGAAAAACGGCTCTTTTATTTGGCATTAACTTTATAATTGTAAGGTATATAGAAAGAAAGTTATAAGCCGTCAAAAAAGCACCAAAACGTCATGCACGGTGGGGTTGCACCTTAAGTGTGCCAGTGTAACAAGGGTATAACACTTCCACTTCAACATCCGGAACGCACCCAGGCCGAGGTGATGGACTGGAGACAAATCCAAATTCTTCCCCTTGTTAATCTCTTTCATAAACACCGTTGCTTTCCAACCCGCTACTCAGGCACCTGCCCGGGATGTGTGAATCCCTGTCCCACAGTTTAGCACACCGTCTGGGAATGCCCTAGCACTCCGGGTAGGGGCATGACCTCCGTTCCTTCCCCTACCCCAACCTCCTGGGAGGCAGCCCTGTCCAGCCCAGAGTTCGTGGACCAGCGTTAGCTGGTTCAGCGTGCCCGCCGGATTGGAGAAGCCAACGGAGCCCTGGACTAAGAACTCCGGCAGCGACTCGTTGGTTATATATTTTTTTGTAAACAAAGTTCATGACTCAAGGGTAACACCGCAAAAGATGACTCACACACAAAGACCACACCAACCCCGTCAAAAAGGAACCTCCCACGTCGCGCTGACTATCAACTTTGATTTGTATTTTACAAGGAGAGGATGACGACGACGACGATGACAGGAAGCTGTTCCGGGTGACCACGGCGCAAAATTCTGGCCCTGGACATGAGTCCATTGGGGGTTGTAGCCATTTACCTCGACTGGGCCACCCCCTGGAGCCGCTGTCTTCTCTGAAGCGAGCGACTGCTCCGTCAGGCGCCAGGACTTTGCCACTAAAAAAGTACATCGGACGGCCCGCCGAGGGTCGCCTTGGCACACTGGCCTGCTCGCCTGGGCCGCCACCAGGCCTCCAGGACTCGCTTGGCGGTTCGGAGGAGCGGGTCGTCCTCATCATGCATGGCGTCTTCGTCACCGCCGGGCCGTCAGGGCTTTCCCAGCCCCAACGCACGGTGGGGACTGCGGACGCCACCCTGGAGAGCTTGCCAGGACACTTTTGCCAGCTGGACGGGGGACCGGCCCAGCGAGCAGCCCACTGGGAAGCACTGGGCCTTCATCGCCCGCAACATCGGCCCGAGCCCTCACAAGCGGACTTCATTTCACGTCATCAGCAGCTCGCTGTCCTCTATACGTCGTCGTCCTCCTCTTGGACATGCCATCGCATAATCATCATCACTAGACGTGTCATAGCGGGCCTCCATGGTACGGTCTGTCGTCCTTCCGCGGTGCCAAGGCTCTCCTGGGCCAATAAAAGTTATTATTATTATTACTATTATTGAATAAAAAATAAGGAGAAAAAAAAAGAGAAAAAGATTGCTATCCCACTTAGTTGTTTTCTTTCTCCTGCTAAGGGAGACAATTCCTATGGCGTGCTTTTTCGTCGTCTTCTTATTTTAAAGTCTAACGCAATTGGTCAATACTCCAGCTTGGGCGAGTTGGTGTATCATGCTATACTTCGTTTCAGCTTCGGTCCAGACGCAGGCAAAGCTACAAGCGCGAGCTCCGGGCTTTCAGCATCCCTGCCAAGCTCGCGTGCTCGTGCAGTGCAAGATCTCTTCTGGGCCACATGCTCGCGCTAGGAGCATCGGCTGCGTCTGGACCGGAGCAGAAACGAAGTATAACGCTTCACAACGCAGAAAAACAACACACTAAAAAAATTTATATACGCACAAAGAAATAACATTCACGCAGCGCTGACTACCAATTCTGGGATATATTAAACATCATAATTTCATCTTTTACTCGTGCACATTAAGAAGAAAGAAATAAAAAAAATTACCCAAAGAAGAACAGAAAAAAAAGAAAAGAAAGAACAAGAAGAGAGGACAAGAAGCAAAAGAGAAGCAAGGAAATAAAATGCAAAAAAAGAAAAGGAAATGAAAGAGGAAGATAGAAATTCTGACTACAGTAAAAGTCACTAAGAAGGTTTTCCTAAATAATCTAACTCTTCCTGGCAGAAGGTAATCGACGGGGTGCGGACATATAATTCATCTAGGTTGTCTGTATTCGCGGCTTCGATAATTTCTCTAGTCACTTGGTTCTTACTTCCTCCCAGTACCGTACAATTGCTTAGAAAAAGGGGGAGGGGTATCCACAATCTCCGAACTTAATGCCCAGGTGAATTGAGTTAGAATTAATGGTGTTATTTTCATGTTCTCGAAGTCGGTCATTAAGACAGCGACCCGTCTGCCCGACGTAACGCTTCCCACAGGTAAGAGAGAAGGAATAAATCCCTCCTTTTACACGGGAAACGAACTTGGTCTTTTGGTTTTTGTTGCAGCACACTGGCAGAAGAGATGGCCCATTCACCCGCTTGCATAGCCTGGAAAGTTTTTACGGAGCAAAGAAGACCACGTCGATGTTGACCCTATTGGCTACCTTTCTAAGCTTGTGGGACAGGTAGTAAATATACGCAGCCATGACCGGCCGTGTGATGCGTTCTCTTGTTCTGCGGTTGATGGCTTTTTCTTGCTTGATCTCCCAAAGTAGGCATTGAGAAACTGAAGTTAATAACAAAGGGTATCCTGTTGAAGCCAATCGCTTTGAAGCTCATATGGGTCATGTACACGCAGGATTTGTTGAGAGAGTTTTTCAGGCAAAGTTCAGCAATGCCTTTTTCAACAAGCGCGCGGAGCTATGGTTAAGTAGTAACTTTTCTACCTTTGGTTCGTAAGACCAGCAGATGTGACTGCTTTTAAGAAACACTCGAACACTGAACCGAAGCATGTGAACGAAGAGCGGAGAGGTGATTATTGAATTTATTGCATTAAAGTAAGGGAAAGGGAAAGAGAGCTGTCGAAAATTGGGCCAGGAGTGGGGATTGAACCGGCATCCTTCGCATGTCCGGGGCGACGCCTTAACCGATTAGACCATCCCAGCCATTGGTTTGGGCTGACTCAATTTCTGACCAGCTCTCTGTGTACTGTTTAGTTTCTAATTCGCTTAACTGCGTAGATGACAACCGTTACTGATTTAAGGCCCGCGCTATTTCCGACATGCGGCAGTGACGTGGCACGTCGTCCCAGCTTGCATATGTCGGAAAGGGCCCGTCTTCCAAGATATCTAGGGAACCACTCCTCCCGATTGGGACAGACTGCACCGTATGTATAATGAGAATGAGTGAAGATTAAGTGCAGCCGTAGTAATATTGGGAACGAAGAGGGGAGAAGATGATTATTGAATTTATTGCATTAAAGTTAGGGAAAAGGAAAGGGAAAGAGAGCTTGCGAAAAGTAGGGCCAGGAGCGGGGATTAACCCGCATCCTTCGCATGTCCGGGGCGACGCCTTAACCGATTAGACCATCTCAGCCATTGGTTTCGGCTGACTCAATTCCCGACCAGCTCTCTGTGTACTGTTTAGTTTCTAATTCGCTTAACTGCGTAGATGACAACCGTTACTGATTTAAGGCCCGCGCTATTTCCGACATGCGGCAGTAACGGGGCACGTCGTCCCAGCTTGCATATGTCGGAAAGGGCCCGTCTTCCAAGATATCTAGGGAACCACTCCTCCCCATTGGGACAGGCTGCACCGTATATATAATGGGAATGAGGGAAGATTGACAAGTGCCGCCGTAATAATGTTGTAAACGAAGAGCAGAGAAGGTGATTTTAGAATTTATTGCATTACAGTAAGGGAAAGGGAAAGAGAGCTGGCGAAAAATTGGGCCAGGAGCGGGGATTGAACCCGCAACCTTCGCCTGTCCGGGGCGACGCCTTAACCGATTAGACCAGGGGTCTCAAACTCAGTTGAGTGCGGGGGCCAGATATTCAACCCCTGATAGGTCGAGGGCCAATGAAAGGTGGTGGGCGACGACGACGATTGGAATAGCCAGCACCATTTTCTGCCGCTCTTCCTGTAAGCTTGAAATTTTATGCTAATCTGCTCAATTGGGCTACTTCAACATTATTTTTAGTAACTGGTCCCTACGGGGCTATTACCGGGCACAACCCTGCCGCCTGAAAAGCGACCACTTGCGACAGAGTTGCCCCGCTCCAATGACTCGATCCACCAGACACTGACCTCGGACGCTCAGATGGATACCGTCGCGACTACGAGCCATATTTCTGCAGCGGAAGCGCGTCAACCACTATAAGAACCTCAACTGACGGCTAAATACATCAATGACGACGTTCCATTGAAGAAACAGTGCGTGAATCTTCCCTCGGAACAAATGGACGACGGCAGGACATCCAATTACTCGTTTCATGACGGCACTCCTGGAGACGAAGACGACTTCACTCAAGTCACAGTGCGGAAAAATCGCCCCGCCGGAATCCCACTGATTATCAAGCCAAAAGAACAGGGAACCTCGTTATGGAAAATCAACCCCAACAGAATAGAAAAACAAATCGTGACAGTATCATAAGAGAAATTACTAGCACCCCGCATAAGGAAAGATGGCACAATCACGGTCAACACGGCGACGCTGAACTCAACGAACAGGCTTCTTATGATAAAACCTCTTTCGGAATCGACGTGACAGGGACCGTGTCCGAGTCCTACAGGCGCAATGTTGGCAAGGTTAACAACATTCCTGTCCAATACTCAGACTACGAACTACTAGACTACCTGAAGGACGCTGGTGTCATCGCAGTCCAACGACAAATTGCATATTTAAGAAAAGAAGACGGCAGCATGGAGCAACAACCAACAGAAAGTGTCCTTCTTCACTTTCCACAGAATCACCAAACGCCTGCACGGGTCCTCTTGGGCTTCACCAGTCATACTGTGATGAAGTACTTTGCAACCCCGGTACAGTGCTTTCGATGCCAACGACGTGGGCATTTCTCAAGACACTGTCGCGGCCAACAGAGATGCAAGGTGTGCACTGGACCACACAGCTACAAGGACTGCATGAACAAAACTAATCCAAAGTGTGCAAATTGTGGAGGCAATCACTGCGCTTCGTTTTCAGGCTGTCTTCACAAAAAGGCAGCAGCTGCAGCCAGAAAAGATGAAATCCTAAATGGACCAATACAAAATAACCGTTATCCTTCCCCGAATCTTGAGGTCACACGCACCCCGCTGCCTCCTCTACCACATTCTCGCCCACCTCCACTTCCCCCTCGTCCCTCTACATCATCACAGCAGACACAAGTATCTCAACGACCTCAAAGGCCGCAGTATTCTGACGTGTTAAAACGCCAACTAAACGCCAAGATCAACTTCAAGAATCCATCTCACCTAAACTCGACGATTCCTGGTCAAACGCCTCCAGGAGACCGAACATCAAGCCTCTCCCCTGTGCCAGTACCCCGCACACACAAGCTTGATATGCGCAGACGCGATCATCGGGAGGATTACTTTGAAACACGACAATCGAGCGACGTCTCGCATTTGGTAGTACCGATGCTTTTTACGACTTTAAGGGCCATACTCAGCTCCGTGCCCTCAGCCAACAATCTTCCTGAGGTAACAGCCCTATTCGCTATGGAAAGATTACTTAAGTCTTCACGAACATTGATGAAAGAAGAGTATTCCAATGCCTGATTTGTACAGCCATATAGGAATATTTCAGTGGAATGCCAACGGATTACGGCAAAAGTCTGGTGATTTTTGTCAATTTCTTAAAAAGAACACCATACCGATACTTGCATTAACCGAAGCTCGCGTGGGCGACGACTTTCGCCTCTGAAACTACGTGCAGTACAAATCATCTCGTCAAAATGGTCAAAGTCGAGCAATGCTAGCTGTACATAAAGATCTGGTATCAGTGCATCTATTCCCTTCTACGAAAGACAGCCCAGAATTCGTCGCCTGCAACGTACAGTGTGGTAAGTCTTCAGTTACAGTTGTGAGCGTGTACATCGAACCGCAAACTCCAATAACTTCATTTGGTTTTTCTGAAATATTACGTCACGTATCTGCTCCTTTTATTATATGTGGAGGCTTCAATGGACACCACACAATGTGGGGGAGTGACCATTGCGATCGACGTGGAAATGTCATTGCCAAATATGTTGGACAAGTATAACATATGCGTCCTCAACGACGAATCGCCAACCTTTGTTCGTGGCCCCAGCTACTGCAGCTGTTTAGGCCTAACTTTATGTTCCCCAGACATTTCACCTCAAATGACATGGATGACAGACAGGGAAGCCCGAGGTAGCGACCATTTTCCCATTCTCGTACAACACCCTGTTCTTAATATTCGTGGACAGCAACATAGAGCATGGATAACAAACTGGCAGTTGTTCAGACATTTAAATACTTTAAGACAAACCGGTTTGAAAGAGCCCGATGGTTTTGCGAACTTGATTTTGCTTAGTTACGACCGGGCAACGCGTCTTGTACCTGTACCTAACGCACACGTTGGTGTTAATGGTGAATACGAAAAGCTACGAGCAGAAAGACGAAGAGCAGAGCGCCGCTGTAGAAGATCAGGAGATGTTGAAGACTATAACTAGGCCCAACATATTCACAAGCTCATGCGTCGAGAGCTGCAAATTCTTTCAGTCCGCCGATGGAGGAAGTTCAGCGGCAATCTGACCCCCTTCACACCGATTCCAATAGTATGGAAAATACTTCGTTCTCTTCGCACGCCTGTTATGCAAAAACAACCCTTCCGTGCGCTAGCGCTTCTGAGGGGCATATCGGAAGTAACAATCGCAGATGAATTTTGCGCTCTGTTAGCACAACAAAGCGATGTGGTAACAACTTCCCGATAGAGATCTTCCAACACGCAGGCTACTCGTACCTTCGAGAACGAGAGGCATCTAGTGCACGCAGAGCTAGATCATGAAATCAGCATACGTGAAATTTTTTGTGCGCTTCACAACACCCGCGCGTCTACAGCTCCTGGTCTCGATAGGATCACTTACGATGCACTAGCAAATCTCGGCCCCGATGCCACCAGCACTCTTCTCGAAATATACAATCAAGTTTGGAAAACAGAGACAATACCGGAATCGTGGAAGTTAGCTAAAATAGTTCCGCTCTTAAAACCTGGGAAATCACCACTGAGCCTGGATTCCTTCCGCCGTGTAAGTTCTACCAGTTGCGTCGGAATGCTGCTCGAGAAGATCTTACATAACCGCTTACAGTGGTGGTTGGAAACTAGTAAAGCGTTTCCCGAAGAAATTACAGGATTTCGTCGACGTAGATGCACAATGGAAGGTATCTTAGACCTCACCACCTGTGTAGAGTACGAACGTGATAACGGGAACATTACAGTGGCAGTGTTCCTAGATATTCGCCGAGCATTTGATACGGTTAGTCACGCTCATGTTCTTGAAGGAGTTGTTCTTCTTGGTGTACATGGACGCATGCTACGCTGGATACAAGAGTTTCTTCGATGCAGGAACATCGTAGTGTCTACAAATAATGGAGACAGCAAGCATCATTAACTGCACCATGGAGTACCCCAAGGTAGCGTGTTGAGTCCTACTTTTTTCAATGTCGTAATGGCGCAGTTACCGCAGAAACTCCAGCCACCTTTACGAATATCTATATATGCTGACGATATTCGTATTTGGATCTCTGGCTCGTCCCCAGATAGTTTAAAGAATCAGTTACAGGTAGTCTTAGACACGACAAACAATTTTTAAGAGAACGAGGAACGGAGCTATCTGCCAAGAAACCTGCATTTATATCATTTACCAGAAAAAGCTTCCTGGTTTCGAACTTAATGTAAATGAAGACTCAATTCAGCGAGTTCAATCACACAAATTTCTTGGCGTCCTACTCGATCAATCCCTGACTTGGTCCAAACATATAGATATGCTGGAGGGGAGAATTAATAGTATAAATAATGTTTTTCGATGCATCGCGGGTGCAAAATGGGGAGCCTCAATAGATGCAATGCTCTAATTCCACACAGCGCTAGTGCGACAGGCAATTGCCTGTTGTATACCTGTGTTACAGGGGCTTTCCAAAACACCAGAAGCTCGCCTTACTTATATACTTGCAAGAAGTCTAAGAGTATGCTTAGGTCTTCCGCGAGCAACATCCAGTGCGCTTCTACTCGCTACAGCCAAAGAACCACCAGTAGCTATCCTAAGAATCCAGGAAGTATGTCCTAATTTTTTTAGGCTTTCTGCGCGGCCCCTTTTTAATAAAATTCTTTCTCGCAAAGGGACGAACTTTCTTCGAACCTTAAATTTCGTGCCCCTATTGATCCCTGAACAAACACACTGGGTTCAGGACATTCAAAAGCCACAATGGAAGCTACCATTATTAGACGTCTACATGAACATTCCTGGCGTGGAAACAAAAGCATCGGTCAATACACACGTTGCAAGGACATTGACTCTTGCAGATCTACAGCAAAAATACGACGACAACATCCACGTGTATACCGACGGATCAACCAAGGATGAAGGATCAACATCAGTATTTGTGATACCCCAGTTCAACTATTCGTCATCCTTTCGGTTGTCACATCACACATCTTCAATTACCGCAGAATTGCATGCTTTACTCGCGGCTGCAATATACATCAAAAATAGCTTGACAGCGAATTCCTGGGTTATATGTACGGACTCCAAGCCAGCACTACAATCCATTATTATCCTGAATACTCGCAACGAAAATATGGCTCTTGTGTACCGAATTTGCGAAGAACTTGGGGAAGCAATAAGGTTTGGACATACGGTACACCTTCAATGGGTTCCTGGACATAGCGGTATTTTAGGAAACACCCAAGCTGACCAACTGGCTACGGATGGATATACAAGCAACAACGTCCAGCTCACACCTTTTACAAAAAGCGATGCCAAGCGGTACATTTGTTATCTGAGAAACATGATGTCCCAAGACACGTGGCTCAAGAGCATCTCGGAACAGAGCCTACTCCTTCTAATTGATCCAGACCTTCGGTGCCCAGTCCATTATTACTTGAGCAGACCTATTGAAACACTAATTCATCCCCTACGACTAAATGTTGCGTACACCGGCAAATTTCTTTACCGAATTCAACAGGTGGAAACACCGAGCTGCACCTGTGGCCACCCGTGGAAGACGTCGAGCACATAATAATAAACTGTCCCAGATACGACGAGTGGCGAACTCGATTACGAGTGGGACTAAGCATACTCGACAATCGCTCTTTTTTTTTTGGCCAAAGTTTTAGGTCCTTGGCCGGACTTAAAAAGTCAGAAGAGGGCGTCAACTTTACTTGGTAGAAGAGCGTGTTGGTTTAAGTCATGGATGAAGAAAGAATAAACAATTAAAACAGGGACAACACAACCACATCTTTCATGGTTTTCATGGACAACACAACCACATCTTTCATTTCATTTTGAAAGATGTGGTTGTGTTGTCCCTGTTTTAATTGTTTATTCTTTCTTCATCCATGACGTCAACTTTACTACGTCATTGTTTTACTGACACAGAGATAGTTGACAGATATTAAGTATTATACGAAGGTTAAAGCACGCACAACGCGCCCTTACAAGATAACTGCGTTTTTTTATATTAATTTTATAACTATGTTGCAGTAATCTATTGTACATATGTACATATGTATTTATTTCGTCTTCGCTTCTCTCACCGTGTAATTTTTTTCGTGCGTGTATGGCAACTGAGAGTATTATTCATGATGTTCTTATTTTATATTTGGATGTAATACATCATTCATACTGTACATTACTTGATCTGAGGTAGCCGGTCCCAGGATATGGGACAAAACTCTTCAACTCATTAAATAAACATTGAAGAATGAACTTTACGGTCCTGCTTGTCACATCTGTAAGTTTGATTCGTTTTAGGGGCTATATACTTTAGGCCCTCACCTGATGTAATAACAAGAATTAAAATGACACTGCATCGCTACCATACTGCAATTTTTTTATAGAACAAAATAGTTTGCACCCGCAGTTCACCTTGCGAAATTCATCGGGAATTATTCAAGCTCAAGATTTGTCTATACGACAGTTATTGCTTTCCTGGCGATTTTTATAGAAGCAGTTAGATAAAATACTTGTATTTTTTTATGGTGTGTGTCTGCAGGTGAGACTTCTAAGCTTCGAGTTTTGTCTTCGGCAATCGCTGCTGCTGAGCGAGAATTCTTGCAGCTGAAGTGACAAAACGCTGGGGATCAAAAATTAAAACGAACCAATGTTATAATATTTTAAGAGCAGAGATACGTATGTAACATCACTCAATTGGTGACATTAGATTATTATGGAACAAGCGATTTCAAGCGCTCAAGACATAGGAACAAAGGCTCGCAGCCGGTTACGTGTGGGCCGCGTCCCAAGGAGTTGCGGGCCGCATGCGTCACGTGACCCCCCTGAGGTCACGTAACCCCCGTGACGTCACGGAGGTCACGTGACCTCAGGGGGTCACGTGATTTCAGGGGCACGCGACCCCCGTGAGGCAAGGTGGCCCCCATGGTGGAGTAGCAGGCAGGATGACGAGATGAGGAGGAGGAAGGAGGGGTATACCCTCCCCTCTGTACCCTTCCATCCTCCTTCTCAGGAGCTGCGCTCGAATTCAGCGTTACAAAGAGTTGTAAACGGCTTTCATTTTTTTTTGTAAATACGTTAAGCCATTCCTGTCGACACACGTAGAATGCAAGTAGATTAATATTAGGTCCAGGAAACCTTTGTAGGAAACCCTGCTGCATCAACACTGTCCCCTATGCACCATACATGGGTAAATTACTTTCAATATGTAATTTAATTACAATTACAATTACTTCGCTCTAAAAGTAGCTTAACTACAATTACAATTACAACTACGGAAAAGTAATTAATCACAATTACAAATTACCTTTAAAAAGTAATGAAATTACTTTACAATTACTTATTTCTGAAAGCTACCCACCTTGACCCCTATAACTCTAAACGAGTTCTATAGCCGCTGTATAAATGTCACGTATTTTCCTCTTATGAAATTTGTTAAATAAAATATAGAACTTAACAGTTTGGAGTAATGAACTCCTGCGTTCTTATATTGGCAATAAATAAAAAAAATATTTTATATACTCCAGGACGCCAGATCGCTAAGTCAAATTCGGTTGACACGTTTTTGTTAGGCAGGATAATAAAAGTACGACACTTACAGACATATCTGAATCTTTTATTAGTGTTAATATCAAAGTACCATCGACGTGCGCTAATACCAGCACATACACCTACAAATGTTTCATGTTAATGTAAATTATGTACATTGAGTTGAAATAATAATGGCTAAGAAATTTATAAGAACCAAAAAGGTGCTCCCAAATCAATGGTGACCAAATTCAGAGGTGCGAGGTTAGTCTCCTCTAAATGTTTATGCAAATAGTACACAAGTGAAACCTACAAAGAATAAACTCGAAAATAATACACGGAAACAAATACGCGACAGTACTGGTATGATAAAACTCAGGCAAAAATGTCTGATAAGAGAAACCTATAAACGACGTCAGTCATTTAGACAATAAGACAACTTACGAAAACATTTCACCCGTGATGATTCCCTGCCTCAGTCTGTAAACGCGTAATATGCCGGATGTGGATAACCGTAGCACGCGAGCTGTGGTCGCTTCCATAAAACTAGTACCACGCAACTCTCCGAAACAACTCGAACCCTCGGACGAGAGAGCTCTTTTCGAGTATATGAAATTGCATCTTACTCGTTTGTCCGAACCCCATGGACGCTACGACGCGATCGAGCATCGAATCACAGCGTGCATCGTCACGGCGTTCGTCGCTTTGTGCGTCACAGGCTAAACCAGTCACGCAAACCTGCGCTCGTTTCAGATTGTCTCGGCCGGTGATAGCAAACGCACAAAGACCAGGAGCGGTGTGATGGAGCGCTGCTTGATCGTCTCATCGGGTCATAGAGTCGGCTGCGTTCGGACTTCGTGAAACGGAGTATGGTGACTAGTACACAAGGTCGCGCGGCGCAAGGCCGAACGTCCTGCAATAATGAAGCTCGATCGCTTTTAGTTTCTTTTAGGAGAGATCACCGCTCACGTTTGACAGCTGACAACTTCAAAGTCCGGCATGGTACAAGCAATCATAGTTAACTGGAATCGTAATTTCCGTTATTACTCGGTATTTAGCAAGCTAAACGCCCATTGCATTTAAGGAGCAGCTGGTTTTCGAAATTTTCGTCACTAAGCCGGCCACGCTTAATTGTTAGCACATCTCTAGCGACACTGAAGAGCCTCTCGGCTGCAGCAGACGAAGGTACAGGGGTGTTGAACCTCAAAAAACAACTTCCGAATGTTTGGGAAATCATTCAGGCATTTCAGGTCAGTGTCATTTCTGGCCTTCCACTGTTGCAATTCATCGGAGACAGTTCCGTCGAAGAGGACCCCGAAGAAATCCTCGTCTTCGCTGGATTGTGCGGGTCTGACGTCAGAGCTTTCGCTGGAAACCAGCTTCTCGAATTCTTCCTTCACTTCCAGCCAGCTGCTGTCTCTTTTCCCCCAGTCCACCCATGCCAGCCGGAATCGTGGGTGCGTAGCAGACGCAACAAGAAGATCTTTGTTCTCGAGCTGATCTGCAAACCTGATACATTTGGTATAATTTACCGTTGCGGCGGAAACAGTTATATCTAAATGGTCAAAATCACCTACCTCGAGGACACTCCTTGCTTTAGAGCGTCGACAAGAGCTCCACAAACTTTAAGCGGCGTCATCTCGTCAAGTGCCTTCAAGACTGACCATATCACGGGTAGAAGAGCTCCCATATACATGTACTTTTCCCCTTGTAGGATGTCGAGCGCCTTTGCCAATGGCTTCATGACCTTAAAGCCAGAGAGCGACATAGAACACATTATAACTAAAAGTTGTTTCGTTTTATTACGTTCCTAGGCTATTACAATTAGTGCAGTGCCGTGAATAACTGACCTTTGTATACTCCTCGATGAACAGAACTTCTTCGTCCTGAAGCCTTGGTAGGGCCAGTTCGTCGGAAATACCATCCAACACAGCTCGATCGATTCCACTAAGAAAACTCAGAGCGTCGTACAATGAGTTCCATCGGGTCGCACATGGTACGATCAAAAGACGACCGAGCTTCCTGGAAATGATCTCTGAAGAAACTGTAGAGTGCTGCTGCCTGTTCCAGAGAGCTCTGCACTTGCTGAGGGTTTTCGATGAGCAGCGGCTGTAGCTTGCATCATGGGAAGCTTCACGAGCGTCGACGTTGGCCACAAGGTTGAGTGTGTGAGCCGCACAGCGTTGGTGGTTTGGCAGGCAGATGAAATCCGCCGAGGTCGCTGGCGGGTCATCCAAATTAGCCGAGACGTCGACAAGGTCAACTTCCAGATCATCTTCACAAGGCTCCTGGCCGAACACTCTTTATAGTGGGCAAATAATATTTTGTATATTACGGATCTATAATTTGGCTATTTCCGGTGTCATATCTGCAGACGCTCTACGTGAGGCTGCAACTTTATTACAGGAAATTGCTAGCGCAAAAAGTATGGCATAGAGCAGCATTTTATTCAAGTGAGTCTGACTACTTCCCATTACCTATATCAGCTAGTTAGGTAAGGAGCCCATACCCTTCCCGTAAGATAGATAGTGAGCCAGTTGCGAAGTAAACAGCGTCAAGGTAATTAACCAGCGCGCAGCGAGTTTCATTTCTGCAGAATGGGGGGACGTCGAGGGGCAGGGGGGGGGGGGGGGGGGAGGAGGGAGCGGGAAAGACAGTGGGACAGTGCGACACGACAGGGAAATTTCACAAGCCTTGCCAACCCCCACCCCCGATCCCAAGGCACCCGATCCCCTTTCCCTGTAATTATGTACCTGAATTACGCTACACAGCAGTGCATACAATTAAGAATTATTTTTTAAATAAAATAAACACACAGAACTGTCCGGCTTTAGCACGCATAGAAGGTTTGACCACCCTCCCCCCCCCCCTTTCCCCCAATCTTTCACTTCATTTACAACCGCATGCTTGAAAAAAAAAAAAAAAGAAAGAAAGAAAGCGAGTGCGAAATATAGTGGCAAAAAGAAAGACAAAATTACTCTCCGAGAAAAATATATCGGCTTCATATAATTGTTTTGTCTTTTAGAACTCACCGAAATGCCTTGATGAAGTTGGATGCGTTATCGGTTACAGTGACCAAGATCTTGTTTGTTATCTTAAACTCTCGGAAGACGTCTTGCAAGGCAGCAGCGAGAACGTCGTAGGTATGGCGCCCTGTGAGACGTTTGCATGCCAAGATTGCGGACTCTCTTGCCAGAGATTCTGGGTTAATCCAGTGCACGGTAACACCCAAGAAGCTGCTGAAATAGGTAATAAATATAGGATCGTCAAGTAGCTAATCATTAGGATAGCAATGATTGCATCGATGTTATGTGTCTCAAAAACTCTGTCTCAAGACCGAGTTCTCAAGACCGATTTGAATTTCGCATGTCAAGAACCGACTCGAAAAGTTCATGATGTATCGGGTTTCGTGCATGTCTCAGTTCATTTTCTCAAAGAAATAAAAATAATTTTGTAATCGACTTACCGATGGAACGACGTCCAGCAGTCGGCTGTACAACACACAGTTTCGATTTTCTTTAGAATGTTCCTCAGGGAGTCGCGCATTTCACATGCAGCTGCTTCTATGCGGCTAACAAGGGTCTTTCGTGTCATAACGGCCTTTTCTGGTTAAAGCCGGTTGATTAGCTTGCGAAAGTCTTCGTCTTCCACCACAGAAAAACACTGAAACGTGCCGACAACAAAGTTAACAATTAACTTATCGAGTTGGCCCTGAGAAAGCACGGGAGACCGGCTGCCCTGTCCCATGAGTTTGTCCAGCCGAAGCTGTTTTCGTTCCTGGCTTGGACAAGCTTCATTAGCACATTTCTCCGGCCTCTTGGACGCCTCAATTTCATGAATTACTTGAGCGTATTTCAGCTGGAAGATATAGACGAGCCATTATTATTAATTTTTTTTTATAACTGTAAGTAATATTGAAATTGACAAGATTGTTGCCTACCTGCAAATGTTTCCGCAAATTGGAGGTCGCCTTTCTGTTCGCTGAAAATGTTTTCAGAGACGGTGCGCAAAGTTTGCACCTCACGATTATATTTTTCCCATTGCTGCTAATCTGTTCAAAGAATTTTTCGTAAGAAGGCCAGGGCAGCCTTTCCTTTTCCATTGTAGGTAAGCCTGTGGCAGGTTCTCAATGCGAAGCGACACTGCGAGCCTCCGAACCTTACACGGCTACGCAGGCCAAAGGGAGAGGACAACGCACGCCGATAGAGGCGTAAAAAAAAAAAGTGCAAGCCACGCACGTGCGTGAGGAGCCCTCTATATAAATATATATATATAAAAAAAAAGCCTTTAACGAAAAACAAATGAACCAAACAAGCTCCCGACTGTCACGGTTTGTAAAGTTTCGGAATCTCGTAAAGTAAAGTCGCGGTTTGTAAAGTTTCGGAATCTCGTCCAATCAGGTTGAGAAACGGTTGAAAGGGTTAGGGGTCAGAGCTAACAGTAAAAAATAATAATGTATACAAAAAGGTAGACAAGGATTGGGAGAGGGAAGAGCAGTGTAGCACAAGTTGCTGTTTGTACGGTACCAACAGTCGAGCAAGCGAACAGGGACATGAAAAACTCATAAAGATAAGAGAATAATTTCATAGACAATAAAAATCGCCAACCTTGACTGAAATATGTAAGCTAATATGCTAGCGGCGAAGACGCGCAAGGAGAACCTCGAACCTCCCCGCCTCGACCGAATGATGTGATCGGAGTCCAACCAGTTCGAATTCGACCCCCGATGCCCCCGGATGGGAATGAGAAATATAAAAGACCCCTAGAAACACGAGCAACAGGAAGCGAACGAGACGAAGAGACCGATTAAACTACGACAGGAGCCAAAACGGACGCGAACATTCATTGAATCGTTTTGCAGTCTACAAAACCGTTCATTCCGTTGTATCCCAGCAGCTCTTTCTCGTTCCTCCTTTCCCTCTTGAGATGGTTGGGATACACTCTACTGTACTGACGTCAACGTGGCCGGGGGGGGGGGGGAAGCCGGCGCCGCAAAATCTTGCAAAAGTAATTGTAATCGTGCCTGAAATTCTGCAATTACTGACGCTAAAAAGTAATTAAATTACAATTACAATTCCCTTTCACCGAAAGTAATTATTAAAATTACAAATTACCAGAAAAAGTAATTAAATTACAGTAATTCAATTACTGTAATTAAATTACTACCCAAGTATGCTATGCACATCAGGAGACGATCTTGAGGTAGAGCATAATAGTGGTCCTTAACGACAATAGAAAAAGACATAAGCCTCCTGTGCTTGGGTTCTTGGTGAAATTCCAAGAGCTCATCTGGGTTCCTAATCAAGTAGGCATCATTAATGCCAAAAAGATTTCGTTTTTATTGAAGGAACACAGCGATGGGTTTTTGCGATGTGCCCTTTAGACACAATGACCCTGAGGGGGCAATCGGTTTTATGTAATTTTGCAATGAAAAAAACCCCAAGGCTAGACAGTTTACGCCTGTCAATGAACAAACCAAGTTGCTTCAGGTCGAGCGAGTTACATAATTTCTTGGCAAGGCGTTTTATTTTACTTAAGGAAATGTCATGATGGCACTGGAAAATGGACTCTGGGCTGCACGGGCCTTAGTGCCAAACAAGTCTTTATGCATGAGCACAAAACGACTTTCTTTGTCCGCAGGCAGGAAAGATAAACTATGCTCTTTTGAGTAGGTCTCAACCTTCTTAATAAGCAGAGGTATGATCGGGATTTTGTAATGTGAAAGAACGTCTACTCCTGAAATGCACCGATCAAAGTCAGTGAGGAATGTTCGCTAGACACTTGTCTGACCGCAGGTAACAGCACAGTTGCCGACTCACGGGGTTCAACCGCAAACTTCGGGTGAAAGCTAAGTGCTTTTCAGACTCCTGGAGGCAGGTAGAAGTCACCTTGTGACATGTGCCGGTAGGCATTGGGTGCTTGTCTTACGCGGAATGATACATCTAAGATGCTTCAAGGTGAGTGGCCGCAGAGACACAGTTGTACGATCCGTGAGGATGGAGTAATCCCGCCACACTCTTCCTCCGTAGGGTGAACTCAAGTGGTTATGCAAAAGCACGTACAAACTGTTCCTGTAGAGTCTTGTCTGTCGATACCACTCAGCTCGTAGAGTCTTGCAGAGCCATCTGCTGTGGCCTGCAGAAGGGGTGAATCCTCCAAACAGGATCTTGACTTCTGGGGGTAGAAGGTGGACTCGGAGGCAATAACAGAAAGTCCGCGCTAGGGAAATGCAAATAGCAATAAGAGTTACTAGGACGTTGGGGTTCAAATGTAAGAACTAAACGGAGCCCGATGTTACTTTGTTACGGATTGTTACACACTTGTTACTTTCGAGTTAAGTCAAGGTATAACAGCTCCTCCTTGGAAAGTGATATAGGATAGCCAACGCATGTGCCACTCTCACGATACTTGCTGCGTCGATGATTTCTCATTTGAGTGGATGATTCTCCCTGATTACGGAGCAGTTTTTGAAGTTGGCTAAGCATCCAAAGTCGCGGCGGTGAATGTGTAGAAGTCTGAATTTGGCTACTCCGATGCTGTTGATATATCCTCTTTATCGGCCTCTATGATCTCTTAATCGGTTTATATCTTCCCCCTTTAATGTGGCAAATTTACATAGTGCTACGAGAAAGATGTTTTAACGATCAATTAAGAGGAGATAACAACGTCGGAGTAGCCAATTCAGGACTTTTGGGCATTCATCGCCGCGACTTCGGATGCTCAGCCAACTTCAAAAACTTCTCCGCAATCAGCGAGAACCATCACCAACTAACAAAAGAAGTCACCGAAGCCGCAAATATTGCGACGCAAAGTAAACCACGTGTTACCTATCCTTGTTTATAACTTACCGAGGAGTTGTTATGCCTAGAATCTACTCGAAAATAACGCGGGTGTTATACCTTAAAATAAGAGTCTTGAGGAAGAAATACCACGCCGAATCTTAGCAGCAGAAAGAAAACAACAAAGTGTGATAAGTTTCTTCCTTTTTCTTTTTCGTTTTTTTTAATTTTTCTTTGTCTTTTTTTTTTATTGTTGCAAAGGAGGAAGACAAAAATACAAACCAGAGTTTATAGTCAGCGCTACTTTATTACAGCGTACTAGAATATGGCGTAGTGTTTAGACCGGCACGACAGAGACAACATTATTGTTGTGTTTGTCGCGGTTATTGCTGCAGACAATAATCGCGGTGTTGCAGTCGACAGTCCAGCGGAAAGTCGCTGCAGCCTGCAGGTGCAGCCGCGCGTGGTCGTTTGCGCGGAGCGCGCGCGCAACCGCCACCATACTGCCCCTGCTGCCCATGCGCCGGTGCCGACACCTATCGCGATCTACACCACACGCCTCACGAAAGCCGTTCCGGTCCCAGCACTAGCCTGCATTCTAGTCGATTCTAGCGCTGCGTGAGCCGTTCCTCACTGACCGCGTGCGTGTGGTTTGAGTTTGTGAGTCATCTTTTATGCTGTTAACTGAGCGGCAAACCTTCGCGTATAAATAAAGAAAACATGTTCTCCCCCCTCTTTTATGTTGTTACCTTTACGCATTCAGTTTAGCTTAGCTCTGTGCAATTAATACTTTTGCCCAACCTCCTTTTTTAATTCCTCTCGTTTATTTTCCTCTCTCACCTTTCCCCAGACACTCCTTATTTTTCCCTTCGCAGTCTTACATATTGAGAGGGTGTTCACGGATAAAACCCACATCACCTTCATCATGGTCATCAAACACTGCTGTTCTTAATTTTAGAGCGCAGCTCTAAGGGGCCCGTTTCCGGCTTGAGCGGCGTCGCCATCGGCCTCGTCGTCGGCGTAACCACGAGGTCACGTGACCCCCCAAGGTCACGTGGCCCCAAGGTCACGTGACCACCCAAGGTGACGTGACCCCCCCCCCCCCCCCCCCCCCCCCCGAGGTGACGTGGCCAACCTCCGGACACAAAGCGAGTTGTGCGGCCGCAACACGGTAGGCGCCACCATCGAGGTGTACAGTAGCGCTCGCGTGGTCGGAGGCGCTCATTACTAAAAAATAAACAAAACAATGATAATTGAAGCTTACTGTTAGTTCCATAATAGTCACTTATTACGTAACACAATATCAAATGAGTATAATTAAAAATGTAAAATATTTTCCTCCGACTTTGCGTGGCTCTCTTGTGTTGTCGAGTTTAAACCGAAACCGTTGATCGCACGCTTCCGCTCTTATGCGCCTGCGCGATGCAAACCCGCGGCCGTTTCGCCCGGGCTCAAGCGCCGGCGCGCCGGCTCCCCCTCGCCCCTCTCCCAAAGAAGAAAAACAAAAAAAGAGAGAGCCAAAAACAAACGAATTTATCTCCATCGCTCCGCGCGACGCGTTCCGTGCTTTTTGGGGTGGAATTCGTAAAGTCGAACTCAATTTTGGTTTCCTCTCCACGAACTCGCTATGTCGAAGGGGGGTCATTCTGTGTGTTGCGCGAAATGGTGCCTGAACAGTGCAAGGGACAAGAGGCACCGTTTCTTTCGAATACCCACGGACGACAGGTGAGTCGGAAAGTTTCATCAGAAACTAAACTAACTTTGCAGGCACAGATCCCTCTGCTGCTAGTTCTTGTTTGCTTTACTTCACATATTCGAACATCAAATTTATGATTTTATTTAGATTCATGCATTCGCGCACAGATCAACACGCGCAAAGCGTGAATATACGATCGCAATTATATACTCTAGACACTACGTATTCTTTTTCGTTAGACATAGGATCGCGTACTTCGTATTCTCCTTATGGGAAGGCATTTATATCCAAGGAAGATGTGTGTATTGGAGAACATAAAACTTGTGTTCGTCACCCGCCTTCAGCATTAAATACACAAGAAGATATTTAAAAAAAAATGACTGCGGGATTTAGACAGGAGTGAACGGGGACTCAGTTCAACAGGGAAAAAGAGAGATTTAATTTCACGATATTTAAAACATTCCTCAAATTTTTACATGTGGACATAAACATTCTTCAAATTTTTACATGTAGACGTTTCTTATTTTTTGAACGCAAAATATGTTTAAAAAATACCAAACTGGGAAAGGACGGAGGGAGCCGTTTGGCGATTCTCACTTATGACATGCGACATTACATAAAATATGTTTTGATCGGTTATTCACACTAAAAAATAAATAAAAAAAAGTTTTTAGATGTCGCCGTGTTCAAAGCACTGTGAAAAAAAAGCAAAAGGTTTTGTTGAAGTTTTTGTTTGCACCTTTTTTTATGTGTTTAGCCCTTAGATATGACGAGCAAAGCGACGATTAATGCAGTGCTGAGTCTTAAAGTATGCTATAAACCAGTAACTTATGACAGCCAGTTTTTGATATTTGCAACCTGTCAATTTTGAATGAACCCCAAGCGTCTAGAAATTTCTACCAAATTCTACTCAATATAATTAGAGAACTTGCCTGACTAGATTAGATGCACTACCCTAAAAAAAATGAGTATCTGTCGCCAAAAGCTTGGGATCGAGTCTGCTTTAAAGTTATCACAGATAATTATCCAAAAACGCCGTCCTTTCCAATTTTGCTGAGATTTTATTTCCTTGAAACGAAAGATGTCTGAATGTTCAAACAGAAGTGTTGCCTTTGTGCAGTTAATGCCACAATTAGCATATCAAAAATTTAATAAAGACCTTACAGCCTGAATTCAAATAAAATTCCCCACTATATGAATTATTTTGGTAATCAAGAGTTTGAAGACATTTTAGCAGGGTAAATATATTGTTCTGTTGCTAATATCGATTAAAATTTACAGATTTGAAAGGTGGCTCTCTTACGCCAACAGACCCGACCTCCTGGAGAAACCTAGGAAAGAGGTAAATAAAGGTTTCCGGCTTTGTTCAGAACACTTCTCAAGTGACAGCTTCTGCAATGGAAAAACCAGATTGAAGGCAGATGCAACACCCTCCGTTGTTGTCACGAATATCAGAGTCCGGGCCCTTGTCACCCCTGGTATGTTTTCTGACTTCAGCAATCTGCTGCTTGAGCTGACGACTCTTTTGTTATAATTTAGGCTACTTCAGGGATCCACGCAGTGACGTGCCCGAGCCTGTTGCTGGCCCAAGCAAGGGTAAGTACTTTCATTTACTGTACCGATGCATGCAGAAAAACGAGGGAGGGCAATGATGAAAAAAAAATCATAACAGAACTGGGGAGTCCTAGCTTTGGTTTAAAAAAAAAAAAATACCATTTTCTTTGCCATCCTATCTCAGCCAAATAAATAAGGGAGAAAGCCTAATTCTCTCAAGAACAATTGAGACCTCAATTAAATGAAACTATCATTGTTCCTTGCACAGGCCCTCCTTCCTCACTTCATGCGCTGGAGGAAGAAGGGACTGCACCAAAAATGGAAGCTGGCATGGAGTGCTCACTGCTTGACACAACAGATGATGGTGAGCTTTACTCAGCAATATGCTCATTACAACTAGTTTTATCCCAAATGGGATAGTCACACATCATATGCTCTATTTTGTATATCCATGCAGATCCTCACATGATGGACATGGGCTTAAGTGTCCCACAAGAACCGAAAACAACAGAAACACAAGGTAAAGTGACTATTGGCACAGTGCACGGCCAACAAACTCTACCGTAATATACAGAGCAAGCGCCCACTCAAAATTTGAAGATAATCGCGAAAAAATAGGGGATGGGAGCATGTGAGGTTCATCAATTTGACATACTGTATATGTACTGTGCATATTTTTTTCAGATATTTCAAGTCTTGGGGGTGGGCACTTAGTGCGGAATGGGCTGATGCATGTTACTCTACAGCACCGTAAATTTCCTGGCAAGCTCCCACTCAAAATTTAGAGATAATCGCGAAGAAATGGGGGATGGGCGCTTGTCCGGTCGTCAATTTTACATATAAATGTACTGTACACATTTTTTCATATCTTAGAAATTTGTATATGGGCGCTTAATGTGGAATGGGCGGATGTGTGGTATTCTACGGTAGTGATAGAGGCAATCTTGCCCGTGGGAGGCTTTATCGAAAACAGCTATGGCATGGGCTTGGCTGAGGATAAATAAGGAGAGGAGTCCTACGCTTAGAGGAAATCATACCGCATTTTTTAATATAAATTTTTAGGGCTATTTCTTTGTTAGTGTGTTGTGACTGGGACATAAAAGCTGTTGTGTTACATGAACTTTTGTTTTCTATGCAGATCTCAAACTTATGGAGAGTAGCTCTAATGTGCCCCAAGAACCAGGAGCTCCAGAAACACAAGGTATGATTTCCTTTGGCACAGTGCTCCCTGTAAGCTACATTGCATGTGGTGAGCTCCCAAGAAAGCTGACTGTGGTGTGGGGTTAAAATAGGAGTCTAAAGCTTAGGACGTACCTTACTGAAGATTTTTTTCATCCAGATCTTTTAGGCACTTTTCTCCTCTGTTAGTGTGTCGTGACTAGGGAAGCCAATATTTATGTTATTTTATGCAGATCCCCCCAAGGTAGATGTCAGTGCGGACAACGAGGTGCCTGGTCCTTCCCACGGGGGCCATAGGACTCCCGTGGTAACTCCAAAGAAGGATGGGCGGAGGGGGCGGGTCTTCACCCCCGAACACAGCGACGCCTGACAAAGCTTTGGAGTGCAAGCGGCAGGTATCGGAAGGCCCTCAATAGGCTAAGAGGAATGAAAGGTTCCAAAAAGGTGTCGAGACAAGAAGCCCTAAGGAACATTAAGGACTATGTCTCAAAAGAGCTTTTTAAATTGCTATCGGCCCAGGTGCAGCTCAGATCTCCGAGCAAAAAAGGGAGGAGGTGGTCCGAGAAGGTAAAGCAGTTCGCTCTGAACCTTTACTTTCACGGGCCAAAGGCCTACAGGGTCCTATCTCGAGTGTTTGAGCTGCCCACAGAAAGGTCCCTCAGAAGGTGGCTGTCATCCATTTCAATGAAACCAGGAATAATGACTGGTGTCCTAACTAAGCTCAAGAGTATAACTGAGGATTGGCAGTCCACTGATCGGGTATGTTCTTTAATGTTCGACGAAATTTTACTGAGGCGGCATTTGCAGTATGACATTGCACATGATGTCGTAATTGGCTTCGAAGATGACGGCACCAGAAGGACCAAAGATGTGGGCAGTACGGCACTCGTGATACTCCTCGCTGGTATTGTGAGGAACTGGGTGCAACCTGTGGTTTTTGCCATCTCGAAAAGGCAGACAAATTCATCTGCTATTCGGACACTCTTGATTGGCATAATAGAACAGCTGCAAGAAGCAGGTGTTACTGTCAAAGCTGTAATCTGCGATCAAGGGACAAACAATGTCAGCTTGGCTGGTCTGCTAAATGTGTCGACCAATGAACCATTCTTTGAAGTCAAAGGCACGAACGTTTATTTTCTCTATGACACGCCACACCTGATGAAGTGCACAAGAAATAACCTTCGTGCTCACAAATTGCAAATCAGAAACTATTGATTGGACTTACATTGAAACACTGTTCAGAGCGACTCATGACACTTCTGTTGACAGCACTGCTGCACCTAGTTATCATCTAAAATCCAGATTGGCAAAAAGACTAACGGAAAGACACATTTATCGGAAGCCTTTCAGTGACATGAGAGTCACGTATGCCACACAGGTGATGAGTGAGTCAGTTGCTGCGGCACTCTTGACTCTCCTTGCCATCGGGGAATTGCCAGCTGCAGCCAAACCAACAGCTGACTTCCTCGAAAGGATGGACAAGCTCTTCGATTGCTTAAACAGTTCGGTTGTCAAGCAACCGGGAGACAAGCTGCGTTATGCAATCAAAGAGCAGTCCGAACATGCCTCCTTTCTCGAACAGTGCCTGCCTTGGATAGAAAGCTGGAGGTTTGGTTCTGCAGACAAACGGCAACCCCACACTATCAAAGGATGGCAGGTTACAATCAAGGCTGTTCTCTTCCTATGGGGAGAAGTCCACCAAGATCTTGGCTTCGACTCCCTCTTGACCCGCAGATTGCAGCAGGACGCGCTCGAGCAAATTTTTGGGATGGTTCGCCAGCAGCACGGCTGTAACGACAACCCAACTTTGTTCCAGTTCATTGCCGGGCTGAAGCACATTATGCTTGGGAAGTTGTTTAAGTTATCCGAGAGTACGAACTGTGAGGACGACACCAGCTTTCTCCTGGCCGAGTTGAGCACTTCTCCTGTGTCTGTCCTCACAACAGGATCTGCCCAACTCAGCCAGGCGTCAGGTGATGAAGCTGTTCAGGTCTATCCGTCTGTCAGTGACACTTCTCCAGAGGTCCCTGACATAGTAAAGGACAATGTTGTCTACTATGTCAGTGGTTCCTTAATTAAGTCATTCCTTCGAAGCAAATCCGCACACTGCGTCTGTGAGCGTTTCCTGACAGACGAAGGATCTGAACAGCTTCACGGTTCACACCAGTTCTAGAGCCTGCTGGTGGCGAACGATGTTCCAGAGAGCCTTTTTGGGGACCTCACTGCACGTTCCGATGCATGTTATGAGTATGTGCAGCAGCTAAAAGCTCGGTTCCTAAAGAAGATTGGCTCTCTGATACACCTTGATGAGGTATGTCAGACCATCTCTAAAACCATCACAAGTGAGACTGCTGTGTTCTGTAGTAAAGAGTGTCATGAGCGGTTTGTTAATATGTTTGCTAACACACGACTTGGGTGGTATTTGAAATTCCGTAACCAATCATTTCATGAACAAAAATCTAAGCACTCTGTCGGAGCAAAGAAAATGAGGACACTGGCTCACTAGGGTCAATGTGTATTTCACCAGTATTCTTTGCCACATGCAGCACCACAGCAATACATTGAGGATTAATTTTGTGTTCTGCTACGTCGTGTAAAATAGGAATAATGGGAAATAGTTCCATGCAAACCCCACCTGCACAGCTACTATAGGGGGTATTCACTGGCGGTCATAGCTGAGCTGGCTGCTGCTTTCTTACCGCCGGAGAAGAGAGGGAGGAGAAAGATGCTTTTGGTTCGAGTTTTGAGTGGCAAGTTAATCTACTATAATCTGCTGGAGGGAGAATAGCAACGTTTGGGGAAGCTTGGGACCTACAAAGGAGAGTCCTGGTGATAAGAGGATTTCTCCTTTTCCTCTTCTCGAGCGGTTGCCCGAGAGCTGACGGGAAACTCTTCCCGGGCATGCGCTGTGAGCAGTTACCTCAAATATGGCGTCTAGTGAATACCTCTTATAGTGATTTTCACCTCAAGAACCATAGAAAAGTTTGGCTTCTTACAAAGCACTGCTAATTTCCCCTTTTATCGGGTGAATTTAGGTGCTTGTATCTGCAGTTAAGATCACATATTTGTGACTTTAATAAACCATACACATTTCCTATCCAAAAGCATATATTCTTTTTCTGATAAGCTTTAAAAAGAACTTTGTGCAGAGAATAAAATATGTATACCTGTCACTCATTTTTTTAATAAGGATGAAACATGATTCGTGTTAAAGACCCCAGGTTTGTCGTCGTACTGCACTAGCAAACATTTCATCCACTATGAGCATAGGAGACACAATTAAAAAACACAGTTCCCACCCCGAGACGAGGAGAAATGAAATAAAAGACAAGACACCTTTCTCAGGGTTTCAATTATGTTTCCTAACCACCTTGCCTGCTTACCTTCGCTCCTTACAGTTCCCACTGTGCAATTAAGCAATCAAGGCAATATATCCGCACGTGTGGCAGACTTGGCTACGTATTTGGCAGCCACGCGGAGGAACGGGTCTCAAACCTTGCTTAACTCGGTCCTTTCTTTTATATCTGTACTTTGCTGGAAGGTCCTAGCTCATTCTCAGCTGTCATTGTGTGTTCCGATTCGGAACATTCCTGCACATATTGCACGTATAAAAGCAACGGTAATGCGCTATTTCGTGACAGTCGCTGCACAATATGCTTGGTATTTGTTATCTTTAGTTTGTAGGCACAAGTTGGTTTATTAGGTGTTTATTTTCAGTTTTAAATACATCCGTTACTTTCCATCTGTTTTGAAAACATGACTGGCTGTGCTGCAGAAGTATGGGTTTGCTAGCTGCTGCACATACACTTCTGTCGAGGCACTCTGGAGCTAAAAATCGGTCCACTTGCAGCTAAATTATGGAACTGGTGCCAGTTGGCACCAGTTTGATAATCCAGCGGCAGGTGGACTGATTTTTACCTGGTTTTCCACGCAATGACGTCTATTTATAAAGGGCCAGGCAGGGCATTTAAAATACAAGTATTTTAAATACGTATTTTAAATACTTTGTGTATTTTGCATTTGTATTTAATTACAAATTGGGTAATGTATTTGACGTCTGTATTTAAATACTAAAAAGTGTGTATTTCAAATACAATTGTAATTGAATACAATTTTGTGGGCGAAAATACATCCCTTAAATTTATTGTCACATTCGGTGCAAAACTACGTTCTGCACCGAATGCAGTGTCTCTCAATCAAGCACAAGCGTTTAGTGACTTTGTGATTACGGTGCTAGTCCAGGGCAAGAATAGTGACGAAATTGACGTTCACAGGCAGACTGGCTAAATAAGTTCCTGTGACAACTTGTGCTGCTTTCCAGCCTGATTTCCATCCATATTCTTGCCTGGAACATCCTAAATGCGCGGGTCGTCCAGATTTTTGTAACTGGTGCGAGTTGTAACAATAAAAAATTCTCTAGCTAGTGCTCCGCGTCTTGGTAGTCTCGGTTCTTTGTTGGTCTATACCAAAGCGTAATCGACAAAAAAAGCTGCTTTAAGCTCTGTACTTTTTTCACCTATTACGTCCAAGCTGATGACATTTTTTTGTGATTATATTTCTATTGCATTACTAGAGCCTCGCACACTAACCCCCGAGTGTGCGATGCATAATGAAAATGAGATACCCAGAAACCCGTTGCAGGTGCCCGGAAGTCGCTGACGCAAATTTTGAGGAATGTATTTGGAAAAGAATTTGGAGGAGACAAATACATTTGGTTGTATTTGTATCTTGTATTTAAATTTTTTTTGGAAATGTAATTAGATTCGTAATTAAATACATTTTTGACGAAGTATTTTGTATTTGTATTTCGATACATATTTGCATGTATTTTGCACATCCCTGGGGCCAGGTTATAGTTTGTCAACAGGAACGCAAAGACACCTGCCTTTTAATCAAGCTGTTCAAAGAACCGCCTTTTTCTTGTCCATTTAGTTTTACGCTGCATTACGCTTCACTTGTCTTTGAAGCTTCACAGTATGAAGGTTTTCATATTGTTAGGAAAATGCTTGCACCTGAAGCCACCTTTTTATGTGACACCTGTGTAATTGAACCCCCCCCCCTCTAAAAAAACACGCATATTTAAGTGAAACCTTTGGCAAAACTAATCAGCACCTTTTAATGTCACTTGTAAATTATATGTATAGCATGTGAATATTTTAATACAAGTGCATTTGAATACGATGTATGTTAAGTATGTGTATGTGTTTCGATCTATATGTACAGTATCTGCGCACTTTAATGTACTATGTGTACTGTTTGTGCACACCTCAGTGATATATGTATAGTTTGTGTGTGCACTTCTGTGTGATATATATACCGTGTGTGTGCATATCACTGTGATGCGTATAGTTTATGTATATTGCCATAGGAGTGCATCGTCAGTGTGATCTTGTACATGATTATCATATTGCCATCTCAATACTTAAACATCGAGACAATGCTGCATTTGTTTCGATTCCCTGAAAGACACCGATGACAGCTCCGTCAGGATACGGGCTGTCCGCTGCTGGGCGCATGAAATCTGCGACACACGAAAAGACCAAAAGGTAGGCAAGGGCAGAATTTACAATTCTTCGTCATGAAACTTGCGGTACCGTGGTAGGGAGCAGCATGACCAACTGAGGCCTTATGCCACACGGCAGAACAAAACGGGACAGGGAGTTCGCGACATCACCGCCGACGGCGGCGATGTCCCGGACTTTCAGTTCCGCTTAGTTCCACCGTGTAGCATATTGCCCGCTGGGAAGCTGCGGCGGTATGTGGCTGGGGGCCGGCGCCATGTTGGATTTTGAGCGGCTTCGTCTTTGCAAACGGCTAGGAAGCCGCTGCACGTAGGTGGACGGCGTCAAAAGCCACAATTAAAACGTCACGTCTCCATTTTATGCATATAATGTTTGCTTCTTATTTTAGTTTAGCAATCTACCGATATAGCAATAAGAGGCCGATTCATTGCAGTAATGAGCGCCTCCGACCACGGAAGCGCTGCTGAGCGCCCAGTTTACTCAGAAATCGACTCCATTGGGTCTATGGAAGTGACCGGGTACTGACGTGACCCCCTAAATCACGTGACCCTCCGAGGTCACGTGACCGACCCCCGAGGTCACGTGACCCCCCCCCCCCCCGAGGTCACCTGACCCCCCAGGTTCACGCGACCCCTGACCCCAGGGTCACGTGACCCCTTCACCCAGGGTCACTTCCGCCCCCCTCCTCGGAGGATATTGAAGAAAGAGGGGAGGAGGAGGAGAAGGAGAGCGAGGAGGGGCCTACCCTTTTTTTAGTACCCCTTCCCTCCTGTTCCCCCCTCAGTATCTTTCCCTCCTCCTCAAAAGCTGCGCTCCAATTCGGCGTTACCGGGTAAACAACTTTGACTTTTTTATATTATCACGAATTGAGGCGACGAGAAGCCGAACAGTGAACTGAAGGATAACGGTTTAATTGGCGAACTTGTGCCAAACAAAATTAAGTAGCAAAAGAGCGTCGAGGCAGTAGAAAAGCGGGTGGCGATTCGGCAGCACTATAGAGCGCTAGCGAGACTGACTGACTCGACAAGGTCGCGGGTAGCTTATCTACCGTGCGTCACTATCTCGAAAGTTCGGCAAAGAAGGCTCGAGCGTCGCGCGCTCGGGGCGAGGATGAACTGGCACTTTCGAGAATAACCAAGCAGTGGGAAAGTTAGGCCTGGTGCGAGAATGAACGGGAATCTTCTAGAAGACCGTGACCAAGCGTTGCTTTCTCGACTCTGCGGGCCGCAATATTCACTTCGAGAGTATCGGAAAGACGACGACGGTGATCATAAGCGGACCCTGAGTTCCTTTGCGGCTTCTTGAAATCCTAGTTTTGAATCGTATTCCTTTTAAGTCGGGAAGGGCACCCTTTCAGGGCCCCCGTACTAGACCCGATGATGTACCGGTGTTATGCACCGGCGCCACCGGCAGAGGGACTAAAGGCCCGTTCACACGATGCATTTTTTTCCCGCATCTAGTGTCGCGATACGTAGTTTCGCGAAATGGTTGCGCTGTCTGAGCGAGTCCGAAAAGGACGCGCGCATATAAAAAATGTTGCTCGCACACCTCGCTTCTGGAGCGAGCTTTTGCTGAAACTTTGCCGAGTCCTGTCAATCACTCTGAAAGCGCCGCCAACGGCCGCTCAGAAACGCTCTCACGTGGCCCTTGAAGGGAGAGCGAGCTGTTTGAAAAGACCGCTTTACTGCCGGTGTTGTAGCCGAGCCAAATCCGAAAAAAACCGAAACCATGAACGATAGATACTGCCGGCGCTTCCGCAAGCACCTCAAGCACCACTGAAGGAAAAGTGAGTAGCATATCGGAAAAAATCCAGCGATGGACGAAGACAATTAGCGGGAGTTGGCGAGATTAGAATAGTGCTCGTAACGTTGTTGTCGCGACGATACCCCTGGATTAGAGACCATCGAGTAAACTGAAACCAAGCTTGCTTCGTTTACAAGCGAACGTGAAATCGTGTGCGCTCTCTGAAACAGTTGGCACAGTAAAATCGGGGCAGACATGGGCGCCGAGAAGTAACCGAATCGGGCACGTAGCATTTCTATGAATACCATGTGCATTGATAGGAGCTTTGGCAACGAATTGGCTGCGTACGGGCTCGGCGCCGGCACATGTCCTGCACGTACAAGTTGCCGCCTCAATCGGCTTTGCGCACATGCGAGTTCGCTTACCGCTTGCAAGGTGACGGAGCGTAACTTCAAGCCGCTCTTCCGCAGAGATAGACTCCCTCATGACGGTATTCTGCCTTTGAATATCCGCACTGATTCCGTCTGCCAGCTGGTGGAACTCATCAGGCGTCATCCTCAGGTACCGCCTGAACTCATTTGCGTCCTTCAGGAGGTCCCTTGTTAGCGAGTGATGCGCTCCTGTCCGCTCGCGTTTCTGTAGGTACTCTTTTACCCACAGTCTTTTCTTCTTGGGAGGGGCATCCTCGTCGCAGAGAACAACTATTCGAGCTGCCGCAACAACTCTACGCTTTCGTGCCGACATGCCACTTTACGCACGATGGAATCGCAGGCAGAAGGAGCTTCGGTTTTTAGAATCTGGCGGGAGATGGAGAACACGACGCTGAATAGTTAATGGTGATGATGATGATGTTGGCTTTCAACTGAAGCGCCACTTTGTGGTCAACACTTAAACTATTTTCGCGAGCCTAAACGTCATCGTTGTTGCACGTGAAGCGGTACCTGTGAGCGAGCACATTTCGCAAAACTTGAGTGTCGCGAAACTGTTGCGCGTCTAAAAGATGCATCGTGTGAACAGACCTTAAGCAGCCGATGCCGCGAGACTTGTGACAATCGCGTTCTAGCGAGAGCTCGGGCACTTGTTCCTGGACAGAGAACCGCGATGGACGCACCGTCCACACTCTAAAGCTGACAGTAAAGCTTGTATTTACCAATTGGTGACGGTGTGAGAAACGAACCTGCGGAATTAGAACGGCGAGTTGGGCTAGTTGGTTGTACATGCTTGAAGTGAGGCGCCAAAACAACGAGGACACAAGGAGAGAAGCAGACAGGACGAGGCGCACTTTCAACTGAACTTTATTTTAGAACCTGCGGATTTGAGAAGATGGCGACTCACAGCACCATGGAAGCGTTCTCGGGAAAGGGCTGGTCATCTTGGGCGGAGCGGCTCATCTACTACTTCGAAGCCAACGGCATCAGGGATGGCACCAAGAAACGGGTCGTTCTGCTAACTCTGTGTGGTCCCTCCACATTTGAAACAGTCAAGGCGTTGGTGGCTCGCAGATCTCCAAGTGAGCAGATGATTTTCAAAAAATCGTGAATTTGCTCCAAGCACATTTTGATCCTCGTTCGGCAGAACTGTTCAGCTGTTGCAAGTTCCAACGGCGAGATCAATAGCCCGAAGAGTTAGTGACCGCTTACGCCGCTGCTATTAAGAAAGTTGCAGCAGACTGCAATTTTTGGAAGGTTCAAGTTACTCCGAAGGCTAGCACAGCTAACCCTCCCGACTCAGCGCCAGCTGCTGGGGCAGCCGACAGCACGGTCAGCACGGTCACAACAGCGGTTTCCAGCAACGCGACGATCTTACCCATGGACATAATGTTGCGCGATTGTTTTGTTTGCGGTCTTCAAAATGAAATTCTCCAGCAGCGCCTATTTGCGGAGCGGGACCTTACGTTTCTCAAGGCGTTCGACATTGCCGTACGAGTCGAGAGCGCCAAGGACCACCAGCGGCAAATAGAAGCAGATTTTCAATAAATAAACAAAACGGAAAAAACCCGTCCGCGCATCGTCGCCAGGAGAAGAAGACGCCATCGTCCACGCCCTGCTGTCGCTGCGAGAAACTCCACAATCCTAGTTCTTGCAAGTTCCGGACATCACAGTGTCGGTACTGCAAAAGGACGGGACACATAGCAAAAACTTGCTTCAAGAAGAAGAAAAATGCCCAAGACTCCGTACAGGCACTCGACCGACAGGAAAATCATGGCCCCTTTACGGAATCGTCAGGCACGCTGGATGATCTCTACACCGTAACACCGCAGGGGGGGCCGTCAGAGAAGGTTATGATAACCCTGGAAGTTCAGGGTAGTCCTCTCAGATTTGAAGTGGACTCGGGAGCGGCGTTTTTTTTTATCAGTGAACAAACGTTCCGAGCAGCATGGCCAGGGAACCCTCTGGAATTTACAGACAATAACATTGCTCTGCGTACCTGGTCTGGGGAAGGAATCAAATCTCTGGGAACAATTCACGTCATGGTCCAGTTCAAGAAACTGAAAGTGAACTTGCCTCTTCTTGTGATGAAGCACCCCGGATGTAACCTTCTTTTGCGGAATTGGTTTGCAGCCCTGGGAATTGGCCTCAGCGGCGTGCACCAGGTGGTGTTTGACGGCAGACTGACAGCTACCATCGAAAGGTACGGCTTAGTTTTGACAGGAACCTGAATGGCTATAACGGACCAGCGGTAAGCCTAGAACTGGAAGACAACGCGTCATCCAAGTTTCTTCGAGCTCGCACTGTGCCATTCGCGCTCAAACCAGCGGTGGAAGCCGGGTTGCAACGCCTCTTTGAACAAGGCATCCTTTAACATACTGAGCACTCGAATAGGGCAACGCCCGTTGTAGTAGTAAGGAAGAAAAACGGCAGCATTAGACTTTGTGGTGACTACCGCAGCCCGTTAACGCTGTGACGCTCAAGGCGTCATATCCACTGCCGACAGTGACAGAGGTGCTCGCAAAGCTGCGGGGAGGGAGAATTTTTTCCACCATCGACCTGGCTCAAGCATACCAGCAATTACGAGTCACCGAGAACACAGCTGACGTTCTTACCATCAACACGATAAAGGGCGTTTATCTTGTCAAGCGACTTACTTTCGGCGTCTCGGCAGCACCAGCCATTTTCCAGAAATGCATGGAGACAACACTTGCAGGAATATCCGGTGTCAGCGTGTATCTAGACGACATCATTGTCAGCTGTGCCACAACCGCGAAACACGCCCAGCGCCTGAACGTTGTCCTGTCAAGACTCCAAGAAGCTGGCCTGCGAGCAAACCGTGAGAAGTGCTTATTTGGCGCTCCTGGGGTGACATACCTGGGCCACACGATCGATGCAGTTGGTGTTCATCCAACCAACGACAAGATCAAGGCGTTCAGGAAGTTGCCAGAACCAACGTCAAAAGCCACGCTGCAGTCGTTCCTCGGAATGCTCGCATTCTACGACATGTTCTTAGAAAACCGAGCGACTGTAGCCTGCCATCTGTACAGACTACTAGCCAAGAACGTCCTTTCGCACTGGGGAGAGCGCCATGCCCTCGCTTTCTGGAAGTTGAAAGAGTTGGTACTTCGCAAGACAACGTTGGCTCACTACGATGAGTCAAAACCACCGCTTCTCTCCTATGATGCATCACCATATGGCGTCGGGGCAGTTCTTGCGCAGGTCGACCACGAGGGCAGAGCAGCTCCAATCGCATTCGCGTCAAGAACTCTAGGGGATGCCTAGAAAAATTACGCACAGCTTGATCGAGAAGGATTAGCTGTGGTGTTTGGGGCGATGCACTTTCACCAATACATCGCTGGACGAAGTGTCGTCATTATCACCGATCACCAACCACTGCTTGGCATCTTGGGACCGCAGAAGCCGGTACCACAAGTCTTGTCACCCCGAATGCGGCGATGGTGAGTCAAACTATCGGCATACGATTACAAACTCGTGTACAGGCCTGGGAAACGACACCAGAACGCGGACGTTCTAAGCCGTCTGCCCCTACCTGACAGCGACGAAGAGCCTTGCTCACCAGGAGACGTCCTAATGACTGAAGCCTTGACAAGTTCTCCGCTGACAGCAGAAAAGATAGCAGCCATGACATGCGCGGATCAGGTTCTGCTCCGCGTCTACGAGGCTGTGCAGCAAGGCAAGCTTCACGAGCTCACGTAGGAGGAGTTTACCGCGTACAGAAAAGAAGGCGCAGAGATGTCAACTCAAAGAGGATGTGTTATATGGGTATCCCAGGTGGTCATACCAGCCTTGGCACGTCCTGAAGCCATGAGCTTAGTGCACGCTGGACACAAGGGAATTGTGGCCATGAAATCATCTGCACGCAGCTATGTGTGGTGACCTGGCATCGACCACGACATAGAGGTAGCTGTTGGCTTCCTCTATGTTCCTCTATGACAAAAAAGTGAGATAACAAGAAAGCCTAAAATAACATAGAGTGTCCAGATACCTATTGGAAACAAAAGTTTTGTAAAACTGAGAAGAACATGTTTTCAGGAGAATTGGCAATTGATCTTTCTAGACGATACTACTCGGAAATAGTACAGGGAAAAAATAGTGGGCAAAAACATCCGTTCGGCAGTTAATTTCTCGAACTTTCATCTGGTGATCCGTTCTTCTTGATATGTTATTTGGTGGCTGCATATACATACTTTTATCGATTCCGGTTTAGTCATTATAAATAGCGTAAAATAGCTTTAACCGTAAAAAGTTTCTTCGTTGGCAAAGGAGACTCCAATTAAGTAAGCTTTTTGAGTTAGTGATGCTCGAAAGAAAATCATAGTTACTGGTTATAAAACGAGCTGCACGGTTCTGGATCCTTTCCACTTTATAAATTAAATTTTGAAAATGAGGTTCCCATATTGCACACACGTAATCCAAAATTCGTCACACATTTGTTGTATAGAGCGCCTCCTTGAGGGACACTGGCGCAGTTTTGAAATTGCGTTTAATAAAGTTTAGAACACCGCTTGATTTCTTAGTTTCGTAGTCTATGTGCTTATTCCAGGTCAGATCAGATGAAAAGTATGTACCTAAGTTCTTGAAATTGCTAACGCGATCAAGGAAGTGATGACCCAGATGATAGTTCGATAAATGAGGCTTACGCATTCTGGTAAAACTAATAAAGCAACACTTTTTTTTTGTTTAAACTCATTTTCCACTTGTCACACCACGCTAAGACAAGATCCAAGTCATACTGGAGGGCCGCAACATCTGATGCATTTTGGACACTACGACAAATGACACAGTTGTCTGCATAAAGCTTTATACTAGACGTTATTCTTTTTATGATATCGTTAATATAGACGAGACAGAGCAATGGCCCCAAGACCGAACCTTGTGGGACACTTGAGGTTACGTTGACGTAAGATGACATTACACCGTTAATAATGAGACTGTTTTCTGTCTGATAAGTAATTCTCTAGCCACTCAAGAACATACATAGGTAACCAGAGGAAGGACAATTTATGTAAAAGAACATGAGAAACGGCATCAAAGGCTTTCTGAAAATCCAAAAATACAGAATCAACGTGTAAACCTTTGTCGTAAGAAGCGAAAATGTCGTGGGTGAACTCACTCAACTGGGTGACACAAGAAAGCCAGACCTAAAACCATGTTGGTGAGGTGTGAAAAATTTGTTAGCTTAAAGATGCTTCATAATGTTTGAATAAATATGTTCCAAGGTTTTACAGCATACACTGGTGAGTGAAATAGGCCTATAGTTCATGACACTGTCTTTAGCACCGGATTTGTGTATTGGAACAACATTGGCAGTCTTCCATTCACAGGGAGTTCACGGGCTTCTAAGGACTTATTAAACAGTATAACCAAAAAGAAGGTCAATGCATGGGCACAATTCTTCAGAACATGGTTAGAAATACCGTCTGGTCCGGGCGCAGTTCCCGGATTTAGAACCTGAAGTAAAGAAAAAACACCGTTTTCTGAGAGAACAATGTCGGGCATAACCTCAGAGATAGACTCTGCCGCGACTGGCATAGCCCTGTTAAATGGTTGTGAAAAGACCGAATGAACTACGCGTTCAAACATGTCGCTTTTTTAAGATCGTCAGAGACAGTGCCCTGTCCGTCAAAGATTCCGGGAATACCAACTTCGTCTTTTCTATTAGATTTTACATACTTCCACACTTCTTTTGGATTACTCATCAATTTTTCTTTAAGGGAAATAAAAAATTTTGATTTTGCTTCTTTCATTTGTAACTTTAAATAAGAGCCTATCCTCTCGAGCAGGCCCTCTGGAAGGAAACTTTGCAGGCCCTCTGGAAGGAAACATGTTCCTTGTTGTTGTAGATGCCTACACGAAGTGGCTAGAAGTGCGAAGTATGACTAATGCCACATCTGCAGCGGTCATCGAAGAACTCCGAGGTATGTTCGCAACTTTTGGACTGCCTCGCGAGATTGTTTCCGACAACGGAAGCGTCTTCGTATCCAAGGGGATAACAAATTTTTATGACAAGAATGGTGTGAAGTTTGTGACCAGCGCTCCGTACCATCCAGCGACAAATGGCCAAGCCGAGCGCATGGTTTACGAATTTAAGCAAAGTTAGACAAGAGAGAAAACGGGATCGTTGTCACTGAGAATTGCTAGATTCCTGTACAAACAACACAACTCAGTTTGCAGCTCGACAGGAAAAACAGCAGCATTCTTGATGTTCAACAGGGAGGTTACTACCAACAGGAGTAGACTTTCTCCTCATCCAGAAAGTAGTCACAAGGCACGAGCTACGGAAAAGACACCACCGTCCGGGGTGTTCCACGAGGGACAGGCAGTCTATGTCCTAAACTTCAAAGGAACCCCCCAATGGATCCAAGGAAAGTTGACCAAAAGAGTTGGAAGTCGCTTCTGGCTGGCGAAGCCGGCAACTGGATCAACCCGCCGTCAAATTGATCAAAAAGGCGTCGATTCACGACATTGACTCCATCGCCTGAGTAATCGGTTCCTGCTCCTGTTTTGGAGTCTCGACAGGATCACCCTACCGAGAGGTTGTCATTCCAAGATAATTCCGAGACGACACCGAAACATACGACAGGCGCCGGAAGCGGAAGAAGGGGGCAACCTCCAAGAAATAGGCACCCTCCAGAACGCTATGGGAGCTACATCTGAGGGGGAAGAGGTGTTATGTACTGGCACCGCCGGCAGGTGGACTAAGCAGCCGATGCCGCGAGAATCGTGACAATCGCGTGCTGGCGAGAGCTCGGGCACTTGTTCCTGGACCGAAAACCGCGATGAACACACCTTGCACACACTAAAGTTTACAATGAAGCTTGTATTTATCAACCAGCAAGCCGGAGAAGGCATGATTCCTCCAAGCGACAACTCAGCCTCATTTGCTGCCATCATGCCTGGTCAACGGGCTTGCCCAACCAATGCTGGTCCTTCCTCCCTCCCTGAAGGCAAGCGTTATGAACTTTTCCCACCGTTATTCGTTAGTGACATTGCCGACATGGACGCCAAGGATAACGCGTCCGGCCAGTGGCCCCCTGCTAAATCAACTCGAAAAAGGCAGAAGCAGGTGGAGTTCTACTTTCTCATCTACTGTGCATCTCTTAGGAAATGACACCACCTCAAGAAACACTAAGTCACTGACGGTAATCTTTGCATCAAACAAGCCTGACCAGATTATCACTACGCTCGGAAGCCTCAAGAACCCTAAAGCTCTCAGAAAGCTTTGTCCTAAGTGCGTCATCGTAGTACGCATCAACGACAGACTCAATTTAATCGCCGTAGACACATGAAACGGTCAGACAATGAGAACGCTTCCTAACGGCAGGTCTATCTGTGGCCTAAATATAACCACCTACGAACCTTTATCGCGCTCTGCGGCAGTAGGTGTGATTTGAGATCTTGAAATCAACCTATCTGACGCCCAAATCACTGAGAACATGAGATCCACGGTTCGTATAACAAGACTGCGTAGACTGGGAGCCCCAGAGTCTGTAGAGATAAACTTCGCTGGTGTCGAATCGCCATCTTATGTTCTCCTTGGCCACGTCCGACACTCTGTGGCAGGTTTCAAGGATCGGCCAATTCAGTGAAAAAAATGGAGTGGCTTCGGACTTCACGTCATTGCCTGCAAGGGACCTCCTGGATGCAGTAGATGAGGTGTCACGTGACAACAGGCAAAGAAAGAGTCGATTGCACGGATCGCCCCGCCAAGTGCTGGAACTGCAAAGGTTCACATGAGGCAACATCGCCATTTTACCCTAGGTGAAAACATGAACAAGACATCTAACCTATGCCAAGAATCACGATCTTAGCTTTCCATCGGCGAAATCTGCACTCCAGCAGCTGAAGCAGAGCTACTCGGCAGAGAAAAATCCACAAACCAACGTAAAACCAACTGACCCACCGCTGATTGTAGGGCGAAGCAAGAAGATGGAAGTGCAGTAAACACCTCCACCCCCACGCCCAGGAATAACCTATGGCGCTGCTCTGGCAAAACGAGAACCCAACATTCCAGTCATCTTTGCCGAAACGAAACCAAACTCAGAGTTTTCACGTACGATGACTGAACGAAAGCAGGAACCAAGACAGGCAAAGCAAAAAAAATGAAAGCCGTTTACAACTCCCTGTAACGCCGAATTAAGTAGAGCGTAGCTCTTGAGGAGGAGGAGGGAAGGTACTGAGAGTCACCTGTTCTCGGGAGGGGGGGTCACGTGACCCCCCGAGAAACATTTTCCGCTAGATTTAGCGGGGAAATCTTCCCGCTAAATTTCGCGGGGAATTTTTTCCACTACATTTAGCGGGGAACTTTTTCCACTAGATTTAGCGGGGAATTTTTTTTTCCGCGAGATTTAGCGGGGAAATCTTTTCGCTAGATTTGGCGGGGAAATTGTTTCACTAGATTTAGCAGGAAGCTTCCGCTAGATTAGTGGGGAATTTTTTCTGCTAAATTTAGCGGGAAAATTTTTCCGCTAGATTTAGCGGGAATTTTTAACCGCTAGATTTAGCGGGGAAATTGTTTCCGCTAGATTTAGCGGGGAAATTTTCCCGCTAGATTTAGCAAGGAATTTTTTCGCTGGGGAAATTTTTCCGCTAGATTTACCGGGGAATCTTTTCCGCTAGATTTAGCCGGAAGTTGTTCCGCTAGATTTAACGTGGAAATTTTTCCGCTGGATTAAGCGGGGAGAATTTTCCGCTAGATTTAGCGGGGAAATTCGCCCGCTAGATTTAGCAAGGAATTTTTTCGCTTGGTAAATTTTTCCGCTAGATTTAGCGGGGAATTTTTTCTGCTAGAATTAGCCGGAACTTTTTCCGCTAGATTTAACGTGGAAATTTTTCCGCTGGATTACGCGGGGAAACTTTTCCGCTAGATTTAGCGGGGAAATTTTTCCGCAAGACTTAGCGGGGGATTTTTTTTGCGCTAGATTTAGCGGGGAAATTTTTCCACTAGATTTAGCGGGCAAATTTACCCATAATGCACCACGCGGTTACGCCGACGGCGACGGCGACGGCGACTCCGTTGAAGCCGGAAACGGGCGCCTAACAGCTCCGCTCTAAAAAACACGTCAGAGATGGAACCAGACACTGTCGGGACAACCTGGACCTCGATCATAAAGCTCATACTCAATTTATCTTGAAATGTACTTGCCTCAATAGCAGCATCCTGGGCTCAAACCTCCCCCTCACCACTGACTACGCTCCTCACGCTCTTCGCCACCTAAGTCTTATTTGAGGCCATGAGCACTGGAGGAAATTTAAAGACGCCAAGAAAGGTACCACTGCTGCTTCACTGGAACGGCTCTGGAATCCAACCTCGTCTTCCCGAGTTAAAGCAGCTACTGCTGCAGACAATGTCTATCCCAATTCTTGCACTATGTGAAGCGGGCTTATTGCAGTAGCGAACAATTGCCGTGTACGACGTATACAAAAACCCATCCATCTCATCGTTTCCCAATGGTAATCTGGCACTCGATGTGCGTAGCGGAGTGCCTCATATAGAGCTACCATTTTATGATTTGAGCACTTAGTTGCTGGACCTAGCAGTGGCCAGAGTGCAACTTAGAAAAAAATATCTCAGCGTCGTATCGGTTGATGTACGGCCACGTGTAAAGGTAGTGGTAGGCACAATAGTAAAATAACTTTGTAAACACTGTCCAGCTTCAGTCACCATATGTGGCGATCGGAACGCTCATCATGAATTTTGGGGGGACGCAAGACTTGATGAACCAGGACGACTACTGGCCGACATCTTTGATACTGAAGAGCTCACAATCTCAAGTGACGAACCACCTACCTTTTTCAGATGTCCTTCCTCTTTTAGTGCCATAGATGTGACCGCGAATTCGTCGGAACTTCATGTAACCTGGCAAATAGCTCCTGACACGATAGGCGGTGATCATTTTTCAATTTTTATGTGTATGAAAGGTTACCAGACCTCCCGACAACAAACATTTCCTGTCACAAATTTGGACACTTTTCGCTCTGGCCTTGGTGACTCAAATCTAAATATCGCTGACACAACAATTCGAAGCAAGAAGGCAGCAACAAAAACCATTCGGCTACAAGAGCATTTCGCAGCACCCGATCTCACGTTACAAAATAGCTGCGCTGCACGGCGGCGGTCGCAGCTATGGCTTATGCGCACGGGAGCTGGCATATATAAAACGGAATTTAATCGTATGAATGATTTTATTCGCCGTCACACGAACAAGCTAAGCCGAGCGCAATGGGAAAAGCTATGATCCAGCTTCGATATACACACTCCCATTTCCAAGGTATACCGCATCATCGACAACCTTTCCGGTAGAAAAAACCGCGAGCACCGCAAGCATCCTTGGCACTTTCACGTGGCACCAACATTGCCAATATTGCTTAAAAGTTCGCTGACAGGTACGCAGCAGTTCAAAGCAGCCACCAAGCACGTTCAGTCAGACACTTCAACATCGGCGCTGAATACACTTACTGCGAAAGAGCTTGAGGCGACACTGCCAGCATGTAAGCGGCAAAGTGTCCTTGGCCCTGATACAATCAACCGTCAGATGCTACAAAACCTTCCAATGACCTACATACAATATATTTATAATTTATAATGAATTATGATTCACCAGCAAAATACCAGACATCTGGCACACGGCATGGGTGATACCCATCAAGAAGTCTTCCATACCTCCAGCTCTCCTATCCTCATATCGTCCGGTATCTTTGACGTCGTGCCTGTGTAAACTCCCACATTGCATGACTTCCTTTCGTCCACCACTGTGCTTAACACACAGCATTCTTATTATTGTAAGTGACATCGAGCACGATATCAATCAAGGAAGGTCAACAAGGAAGGTCAAGCCTGGCAGTATTTTTTGAGGCTACATGGGCTTTTGATAATGTTAATTCCTCAGCAGCTCTTTGATCTCTCACAGCCAAGGAAATTACTGGTCGCGTCCAAGGCTTCCTGAGCAACCTGTTGCGCCACCGAAGTCTGAAGATAAAGCTCGGATCGTTGCTCAGCACGTCTTATTCCTGCGCTCGCGGTTTACCACAAGAAAGCGTGCTATCACCAGTACTCTTCAATGTCATCATGGCTGGCCTTCCGGATCTACTGCCTAGGCTTTTTGCTCCAATCGAAATTTTGCTATACGCAGATGATATTTGCGTATGGGTATCAGGTCACAGCCATAAAACCCTTCGTGACATTGCCCAAACAGCCATTCACGGCGTCCAACGTACCGTTCAAAGCGTAGGATTACAACTGGCAAGTGAAAAAATCGAGTCCATCTTATTTCCGGGTCGCGATCGTCGCGGAGCTAATTTGAAGCTGCATCCCGAACAACACATCTTCGTCAAGTCTGAAAGTGCAAGTTTCTGGGCGTTACACTCGATGCTAGATTGACTTGGGAAGATGCTGTTGGCGCTTCCTTTCATTCAGCATCTATCGCAGCTAATTCCGTACGCGGAGTGGCTGGTGCATTATGGGGCAATGCCCCACGATCAATGCTTAGACTTCATTCATCATTTGTCCTATGTCGCATCCTGTCTTTGCTACCATTCGCATCTCCCTCATCCACGCAATAGGAGAGGCTCAAGAGACTTCAAAGGAAAGGCATCCGCGCTGCTCTTGTTGTACCCGAAGCCGCTTGAAACGAGCTAATATACAAGGAAAGTAAAGTTGCACCTCTACGTCTGAAGGCTACTGAGGAAATTCTTATTCAGCTCCTTCGTTTTCTCGAAACGCCTGCGGGACGAATACTCTTCCAGAGGCTACACAACAGGAGCTACTCACACTTCAAATTATGCTTTCATACGCTACAATCACTAGGTTGGTGCCCACCAATTTCCGTTCTTCTGACAGCGTTGAGGCTGGCCACTTGGATTGAAAATGGGCCTATCTGCAGGGAGTCTATTCCAAAGTTACTCTCTAAAATCAAAACTTCACAAGTTGTGGCCAAGGCGCTTACAGAAGACCATCTTTCTGGGACCTATCCAGACTTCCTTCGAATTTGCACTGATGGCTCAGTGAGTGCAGCATTACAAAGCAGTACAGCTGCTTTTGTCATTTCTGAACTGCACTGCGAGTGGAATAACAAATTTCATCGCATGGTCTCTTCAACCACAGCTGAAGTTGTTGCAATTACAGAATCACTCGGAGCACTAAGTCGTTACCATCCTAGAACCGTAGTGTTCATCACAGACTCGCGATGTACTCTTCGACTTCTCATGTGTAAGGAATCAACAGCCAGCAGAGCCAGACTTACCCTCTAACATATGGATGCAAACGTATTCGTAGTACTGTTTCAGTGGGTCCCGTTGCACCTTGGTATTAAAGGAAATGAAGCTGCTGATCTGTTTGCCGCAGAAGCTCATCATCAGATTCCCTCGGTTGAACCCCCTCACGAACCTCGCAACATAGGGCAGCTGTTCGCCAACACAAGGCGTCTCTGCATCTAGATACAGATACTCACTACCCATGCATGCATACCAGCGTGATTATATAAGATAGGAGTCACGCAGTCTTCGTTTTGCTCAACATGTATGTGCCGTCCACTGCGGCCAAGACCACCTGATTCTTGAGTGCCCAAACTTTCAATGGCAACGAGGTACGCTTTTACACCGTTTCCGGGCGATCGGCGTGGCACACGCAACTGCACAGGACCTGACTTCTCCTACCGGACCTGACTTTTCCTAGCGTCAAAGACGCATCGCTTTCTACTCGACCTCTTAAAATCCACGACATAGCTTACACGTTTGTGACCATACTGTCCTAACCGAACGATGCTCCCAGTGTAATTGCGTACTTTGGAGTGCACACAAGTGCTGCTGTACAACAGTATGTGTGAGTGTGAATATGTATGAGTGAAGTTGTATGGGAGCAACAAAGCCAACACATAAATATAAGGCTAACCGCTTACTATTAAAGCGGCATTCTCTCTTTCTCTGATCCCCTTGAGCGCGCATATCTGTCCATGAATTTTCCCGGCAGCAGTTGCTCAACATATCTGCCGGTCATGACGCAAAAACCGCGCACAAAAAGACAAGGACAAAAGAGGAAGGAACAAAGAACACATACAGGCACGTTCTGTGTTCCTCCCATCGTTGGTCCTTGTCTTTTTGTACGCGAGTTTTTTTTATGTTCAACGCACACCAACTCGCCTAGCTTACCACTTTTCTTCAATAACCCTGTCCCCAGAATTGTTCATCTAGCAATCACAACGTGGCAGAGGTGCCTGGTTCTGACACCCCTACCTCTAGCATTCACTTCATTTTGGAGCTGCGACACCGAACACTGGCTACAAACACTGCAACCTCAATGTTAGCGGACATGCCTACTGCATCTCCTAGCACAGAGACTGACAAAATGCCAACGCCAATCTCCCCAGCAGCTGTGTGGCCTGTTCGAAGCCGGCAATATGACCCCAAAGTCTTCGCCGGTCCTCGTGACCAGGACATCAAAATCTAATTAGACAGCTTCGAAAGAGTGAGCGATTACAGCCGGTGGGATGACCACATCATCTTGGCAAACGTCACCTTCTAACTTGTAGACGTCGCCAAAACGTGATTTTTGAATCACGAGGAGGGGCTCCCTAACTGAAACACTTTTAGCACCAAGATTCCAGAAATCTTTGGTGCTTCAACAAGTCGTAAAGAAAGCGCAAAGCAGCTCCAGCGTCGCAAACGACAGAACAAAAAAAAAACGTACACTGGTTACATTGAGGATGCTCTCACGCTTTGCCGCAGAGCTGACACTGTCATGCGAGTCAGACCGCTTACCGCACATTCTGAAGAGCATCTTGAACACTGCATTTAATGTCCGTTTATTACAAAACCCAACGACACTATTGGTAATTACATCCATACGTCAGCACATAGATGAGATGCGGACTCTTCGATTATTTCATGTACCTCAGGTTGCCAAAGACCCATTGGCAACGTCAGAACTATGACAAATAACGAAAGAAACCATTTGATAGGAAATAAAAAAAAAACTGACCCCTGAGACACCATTCACAATAGGTCAGGGCAACCTCCCAATGGACCTACGAGCACTCGTTCAGAAGGAAATGGCCAATGCTGCTTCCACAGCACGTCCACGTGTCGAGCCAAGGCCACCAACGTATGTTGAGATGGCAGCGCGACTACTGCCCACTCCTCAGGTGGTGCATCAATAGCAAAGTTTTCCATCCCTTACCATGGCTCCAGTCAATCATGCACCTACAAACGCAACGGCGCACAGAACCTGGCGACCAACGAACACTGCCCCCATCTGGTACTACTGCGGCTATAAAGGACACATTGCTTTTTACTGTCGAAAACGCCGAAATGAGAAGAAGTACGAGTCTTTACGTTACCATCAAGGGAGAAAGACCTATTGTCCTGACACGTTCAATCGTTACCGTACGGCGAGTCCCTGCCCTGATAATCGCCGACAAAGCTGACAAGTGACATTTACAAATCGTTCCTCTTCTCAACGACGTAGCTCTGAATCACCAATTTTATCTTTCGAGCATTCCTACCCCAAGTACACGACGAAAAACTGCAACCGCAGTTCTTAAGGGAGGAGGGGGGCTGCGCAATTTCTGCTCCAAAGTTCCCATGTAGTCCCACCCAATTTAACCAAACTTTCCCTTTAATGTTTGGATATTGTGGCATTGGTGAAAACCGCCCCGGCACTACCCCTTTTCTAGTTCACTTTAATAGCCTAGAGATATTGGAATGCAAAAACTCTGGTAAGAAGTGTGCTTTGATGGGCTAGTTGGTTCATGACTAGATGGAACAGCGCGGAACATAGGACAGAAAGAACAGGACAACACGAGCGCTGTTCCATCTAGATGGAACAGCGCTCGTGTTGTCCTGTTCTTTCTGTCCTATGTTCCGCGCTGTTCCATCTAGTCTGGTAAGAAAGATGGGGCATCAGACCACACCAACAGCCACTCGAGACGCAACCAAGGCCAGTTCCGGCTTCAAGACAATAGGGAGTTTCGGGGAACCGCTTTTGCGCATCCGATACGGTACGATGGGCCGTCCGGTACGAACTGCGTATATGTGAGTGTTCTGTGCTAGCGCACGTGCAGTTCGTACCGGTGGGCCCACCGTACCGTATCGGATGTGTTAAAACGGTTTCCTAAAACTCTCTACTATATTGTTCCGTCAGAATTACAGCCCCGATGGTGATCGTGGGAAGCTCGTGATACCACGCTCGTTACGTCTCGCAAAATACTACACTCGCGGCCTGATGATCCGAGCGCAGGAACCCTCGGATTATTTAAAACATACTCGCGCATTCGGCCACATTTTTTTTTGCCTAGCTCTTTTATTGTCAAATGCATAAAGTATTATATATTCTTTCAACAGCACAAACATCGAACCACAGCACCTGTTGTTATTTTTTTTTATTTTGTAATAAAATAAATTAAATTAAACCAACCAAAATTAAATCGAAACAAATGGAAGGCGTCTGACAAAATGTTCGTCTTCCAGCGTTGGGGCAGCTTTCTCGCCCTGTAAGAAAAGGGAAAGGGGGAAAAACTTACGTGGAGAGGATTAAAAGGGGGAGAAAAGTCTGTTCGTTGAGACTCAGAATCTAGAAGACAGTCCCGCTGCATCCACGAAATCCAGCACCGAATGGAGTGCAGCGCATCGCCTTGCTCGTGTACCTGTCGCGAACAGGAGTCTTCGCGGTGTGTTGGCATTAATGTCGATCTGGCCGAAGGTTTCAAGCAGTGCTTTGCTGTGATCATCATACCCTGAACATGCCCAGAAGATATGTTCCATGTATCCGGGCTAGTTGCACGAGCTGCAATTTGCTGTGCTTGATCGTTCGAGGTAGTGCAAACGGATGTTGGTGCATTAACAACCCGTTCTCAGTCTATAGACGCTTTGCAATCGCGCAAAATTACAGCCGCCATTGCTGACCTTCTCTTGTCGTTTCCATATGCCGAGCCACTGAAGCGAGCGTTGACAAGCCTCCACAGAGGCCAAGGCTGTGGAGAAGGACGCAGTACAATCTAAAATATCAATAACCTGCCCTGATGTGGTTATGATGAAGTGAAGTAAATGTAATAAGAAGAAACGAAAACTGAAGGTCAGTTATGGCGGCGCCCATGCACAGCTGCTGCAAAGCGTCTATATGCCATCATCTGGAAAATTACAACCCTTACCTTGCCTTTCCCATCCTTTCGACACAGTATGCATCAACTTGTTTGGACCCCTGCTTATCACCGCTCATAGAAACCGCTGCGAAGTCACCGCTGTAAACCATCTCTGTCGTTTCGCTGAAATTTCTACTATTCCCATCGGCAAGGCAGCAAATATAGTCACCGTGACCTCGTGTGCACGTAGTTTATAGCATTGCACCGGCTCTTTCTTAGATATTAAATCAATGTTTCGCGACTGCTGCTTTTCCAGAAAGGAAAAATGCAGGTTGCAAAAGTAACTGTTGCTTTATTAGAAGGGACGACAAAATAATCTAATTATCGGCCAGTTTCTATCATGCCTGCTTTCTTTTTTTAGTGTTTGAAACTATTTTTCATTCAAGATTCTCAAGTTTTACTTATACATGTAACTTGTAAACACCATATTAATTTGACTTCCGGAAAGACAAATTCACTGAACTGGCACTACTTGAACTAGGCGAATACATACACAGTTCGAAGGCACAGTCCTGGTCGTTGGTATCTTTGTGGGTCATTCGAAGGCTTTCGATTTCGTGAATTATTCGTAAACAGGTGTTGCGGCTTTTGAAATCGTACTTATCTAATCGAAAGCAAGTTGCTCAAATAAATTATATCTATTTCAAGGTTCAACCGGTCCTTTTTGGTGTGCGCCAGCGCAGCCCTTACAAAAATTTTATATCTAGCCAGATCTCAAGATTTCAGATATGCCATATCAAAAATTGGCCACATATAACCTGATATAGTATATCTGTCAGATATAGCCTGATATCCCTGGCTAGGTATGGAAATCCCAGATCTGGCTAAGTAAGGAACTTCCAGATCTGGACAAGCATTTCAAAAAGACACAAGCCTGAAATCAGCACTTTATATCTTTTTATTGTCTGCAATTCTCCCAACTGCCCCGGCCCGCACTCGAGGAGTTATGGTTTTTACCAATTCCACGATTACACAGTTTCGAGTGTAATTCGTAGTCACCCTGAACAAGCGTCCCATAGGGCTCAAGTACCTTTCATATCACTTTTAAATTTTCTCGTCAATGGCAGCGTTTATGATACTGTGCATTCTGTCCAAGCTACAACCAGGTTGAGCAGCCGAAATCTCTTACCATATTATCATTCTCGTGATTGTTGTTTTAGCAGGAATTACTTAAAAGACGAGAAATTACAACAACCAAAACCGGGATTTAGCTCGAATTTACGGGAGCTGTTTATGAGATTTTTAGCGTTTCTAATTTAATACCAGCGTCTTTGAAGCTGTACGAGAATGATAATAACGTAAGAGATATGTCTGCAGCTCATCCAGGTTGAAGGTTGGACGGAATGCACAGCACTGACATTGGCGGGACATTTTAAAAGTAGTATGGCAGGTATTTGGGTTCAGCACGGCACGTGTTCAGGGTGACTCTGAATTACACTCAAATTTGTGTAACCATAGAATTGTTCGAAATTTTCGATCACTAGGCAACTGAAGAAACACTGTCCCCATTCTTCCTCGAGTACGTGCAGAGGCGCTTGGGGGATTTAGCAACTTGTCTATTCGAGCGTGATGTTACCACTTTGAAATAATTAAGCTACATTGAAATGCTCTTGAAAAACAGCACAAATAATCTCAAACTTAAGCTCGTCAAAGCTGAAGTTTGAGATTATTTGCGCTAATATTTAGCTCGCGAACAATGAGTCATTCAGAGTTTGATAACAAAAATTTTTTTACTTTTTTTTTTTACTTTTTAATATATTGAAAACCGGCCACCAGATAAGTCTTTATATACGCCAGATAAATCTGTATATACGCCATATCAGGCTGTATATATGCCAGATAAGTCTGTATATGCGCCAGATAAGTCTGTATATATGCCATATCAGGCTGCATATACGCCAGATAAGTCTGTATATATGCCAGATACGTCTGTATATACGCCGTATATAATCATATAATGTTTGATATGGCCAGATATGGCCCAGATATAAGATTTACATTCGGGAGAACACCGGGGCCTCTACGTTTTTAACATTTACCTGAATGATAGTGTGAATATCAACCCTACTGCGAAAACGTATTGTATTCGCGGACGATGCAAGTATTTTCTTTTCTGGTAATGAGATCCACAACGGAGTACACAAATGTAAAATTATAATGAAAGCACTAGGAAAGCGGTCGGCGTCTAATTATCTGCAGATAAATGAAATAAAAACTAAGGCAGTTATATTCCGACAGAACAAAAAAAAAGAGCCCCGTTCCAGCACATGAAGACATCACCCTAAATTCACGTTGCATGGCAATTGATTATTTCCTTCCACTATGTCGTACGAAAGAGCCACATAAACCATATAGTGACCAAAATATCTGAGGTCACGTGTGCAATAAGTCGCATTAAATACCTCCTATCTGCAAAAATTAAGCTACTCCTTTATAATTCACGTTTTTACTCTCATCTAAACTATTTTCCACTGGCGGGGGAAACAACAGACTTTTTAAACCTACAACGATTTTATATCACGCTTAAAAAAATGTCTCTGACTTTTTTTAGAACGGGACCTATGTAGCGACAAGTAAAATTTGTTTTACTACTCCCATATGATTGGAGCTTTCAACTTGTATAGATATCGATTACGCAATCTGGTTCATCTTCAAATAAAGGGCATAACTAGTTCCTAAATAAGACAGAGAAAATTAAGTAGTGCCTACACCTCGTTCGAAGTACGGAAAACATTACTTATAATATATATATATAGGGTTCCGCGTTTTCGGATTAATTCGAGAAACTCCGAAAAACACCCCCCAGTAAACATTTTGTTAATTCTAATTTATCCGATAAACTCCCAATTGAATGTACATGTGCGAAACAAATTTTGTATGTTACAATTAAGTTTGCTCAACGCACAGGGACAATGGTCTTGAGAAAATGTCACCCCAATTTTCTTTCTAATTTCGGAACATTGACATAAGGGATCTTCCCGCTTCTCTCGTCAAGGCTCATTGAAGACAAAAGGTCATTGTACTTTCGGGATACGATAAAAGCCACTGTTCCGATTTCCAGTTTGGCCCAAAATATTTGTGCTTCTGAGAGAAAGGAAAGGTTGTGTTTTTGTAGCACTGAAAGCAATGATCCATACAAATTTCAAAAAAGAGGGAAGAGGAATTGGGCAGTTGAGGCTTTTACATTACACACTCTATCTCTACACCCCGCGTAACCGCGGCGTAGGTTGATGGATACGATGGGGTGAATATGCGCTTCCCAGCACTTCCCTCCAAGAGTTTATATATTTTAAGTTACCTGCGCTTAACCAAGCAGCACTCGTTCGCAACTGTTGTCGTAAGACAAACATAATATTGCCACCGGACATGGCGCCAACGCTGAATCTAGCTGAACAAATTTCATTTGATACAAGCGCATTATTTTAAATCAAGCTCAAGTTTACATCCTGATTATTTTTTTATTAGAAAACTCTCAACTAAAAGGGAAAATGACGCACTTCTCTACGAATCAAAAAAGAGGTTGATTCTAGCGTAGTTTTATCCCGTCAGTCTGAATATCACGTTTGTTTTCCTCGAAGGTGTAGCTTAACGCGAAAGACCACGAAAAACCCCCGACCAGTCGGGACGTGATAAGAGGATCTTTCGGCCGCCAAGCGCGTGTCCCTCGAGAGCCGCGCTTGCAGTCCAAATCTTGCCCTGTATCCTCCCCCGCCCAGTCGTGACGCCTTTTTCTGCCCTCTTTAAAAATAGGAAGACTACGCGTGCAGCTTTGATAGCCACTGAAGGTGTCCGAGAGCGGAGCGAAAGAGCGGAGCCAAAAGAAGGAGCGAAAACTCCTTCTTTTGGCAGTACCTCTGAAAATTATTTGCTCCAGCCTCCATGCACCAAATAAAAAAGAAAAAGAGCATACTTTTGACAGTCGATAATTTGGAGGTCAAATGAAGACAATTTAAGTATGTTTCCTTAAACACAAAACCGCTTCATCTTCCCTTTAAGCTCCGAGTTTCGGAAAATTTAGAATCGAGCAAAAATAAACTCCGATCAACTACGAATTTTCGGTAAAATATAAACTCCAAAAAACACCCTCCGAATATGACGAAAAATAAACTCCGAAAACACGGAATCCTAGTTATATACGAACGCTTGGGCGTTTGGATTTATTAATTTGTAATTAGGAGAAATCCGTACATTGTATATAACCGAGAGAGTATGATATTTACGATTTCTGTGTAAATCTGTAGGCCCAGAACTTTAAGGTTCACAATATTTTTTTGTTGTTGTTTTCACACATTTTTTTTGTTTTTACCTGATAAGTGCGCGTTTGAAATGTATTGTTAAGATTACTTTTTGCCATTTTTTGTGAATATTTTAGCAGGATGCTGCTTAGCTGCCAATATTAAGGGTCTGTGGACTCGTCAAGCTGAAATGGTGCACTCTTTTTTCCACGGCCTCTTTACATTTGGTTGTACATGGTAAAAAATAAACTGGTCTGATTTGAAAATTTGCTTCCTTGCCACGGGTTCCCCTTTTTTTTCTGCTTAGCAACAAGGGCCGAGCTTTTCTTATGTGCTCGAAGAAGTGCCCACTGCATACAATGCTGTCCACACAAACACGTGGTCTTACCACCCACAGACAACTGAACTTACAGAACGTTTTCACCGCACCCTTAAAGCAATGATATCGATGAATGTTTCTCCTGACCACACGAACTGGGATATTATACTCTCATTTCTCATAAACGCGTATAATACCTCCTACCGGAGTACGACTAGCTACTTCCCTTTTCGCCTTACATATCGAAGTTAACCTACGTCTGCGCTAGATAGTTTATTGTCACGAATGGAAGAAGCGACAAATGACTGAAGGAAACTAAAGGTTTAATGGGGCGAGCTTGTGCCCAAAACGAAATAAGAGACGGTTAGCGTCGCAGGCGTCGAGAGCGGCGTAACAGCAGGATTGAGCGCTGGGGGGAGACTGACCGCCGATCGCGATGCGGAGTCCTTTGTAACCCATGTGGATTTCTGGAACATTCGGCGTAAAAAGTCCGGTGCGTAAAACATTCGTACCTTGATAAGACGATCAGATTCTCGAACTTCCGAGAACGCGAAATTGAAAGAACAAATAAACGACGTGTCACTCCCAGGAATCGAACGAATCCGCACGAAAGCCAATCACGGTAACCACTTGTCATCGTAAGCGCTTTTTCTAGAGCGCTGCTGTAAGGCGCCCGTATTCGGGTTTCGCGGCGCCGGCGTCGCTGTCTGCGTAACCCCGCGAACTTTTGCGGGAAAATTGATATAACGTGACCTCAAAACCAATTTAATTCCCCGCTAAATTTAGCGGGGCAAATGACGTCACATTACTTAGTTTCGCGTCATCAATCATCAAATTCAGTTTTCCTACTAGTTGTAGCGAAAAAATGGACGGCACGTGACCTCAACAGCCATTCAGTTCCCCGCTAAATTTAGCGGGAAAATTGGCGTCACGTGACCTCAACACCAATTCATTTCCCTGCAAAATTTAAGGGGAGAAAATGGCGTCGCGTGACCTCAACACCAATTCAGTTTCCCTGTAAAATTTAACGGGCAAAATGACGTCACCTGACTTCAGGTCACATCGCCTGTAAACAAATTCAGTTTCTTCACTAGACTTAACGGGAAGAATTGGCGTCACGTGGGGAGGCAAAGAAGGGGAAGGTACGGACGAGGTGGAGGAGGCGGAGGGGAAGAGGAGAAAGGTAGATGAGGGGAGGAGGAGGGGAGAAGAGGAGGAATAAAGAGCTATGAGGAGGAGTGGAGAGAACGGAGAAGAGGAGGAGAAAAAGGGCAGAGGAGGAGGGGCTGAACGGGAAGAGAAGAGGGTACGGAGGAGGAGGAGGGACATACCCTCCCCTCCTCCTCCTCTAGAGCTGCGCTCGAATTTTGGGTACAAAGATGTGTAAACATATTTCTTTTCTTTTTTGCCTGTTTTGACAGTTGCACTGATTACACACTAGAAAATCTTTAAACAAAATCGCTGACCTTCGCTAGATCATAGCCGCCTTTATACTCACAAAGCCTGGCAATTCGACGATGGAGATGTTGCGGCTGCTGACTCGGAGAAAGAAGAAGAGAGTTCGTGCAAAGAGATCTTAACGAACCAGGATCAGAACAGAGCGGCTGTACTGCTAGTGGTACATGCCTAAGGGAATAAAACATATTTATAAGAAGACGCCTCCACAATTTGGTGACCCGGACAAAAAAACAAAAAAAAAAAACGCAGCATGCAAGCTACCGGTCGGCCCTCTACGACCATCGCTACTGTTACAGTCAAGCTTCTGCCATTCTGGCCTGCAGGACTTGGTTGGTTGTAGCCTCTTTTAATGCGAAAGCATAAACTGTCCAATGGAGCAAAGCCGGCATTGCCTGTAGCCGTTGTCTGTAGCATCGAAAAGCGGCACCTAAATTCGCATTGGCTCCGACGCGCCATTTAGCAGGTCATCAAGCACGCACGTCAGAAATAAAACACAAAGAAAATCACAGCAACGCAGATGCTTCGTCACGGAAGCCGTCGTGAAGCCGGCGGGGTTCGCCACGCCTGCGCAGTGGGGGAGCGCGATGTCCTGGCAAAGCGCCGTGCGCAAAAGGAAGACGTCGAGCGGCTTGTAGAAATGCGCTGCTTAACGGAATGTCTTCGCATTCCTACACGTTAGCAGTCTTAATGTGTTCTCAGCCAATGAGATTACTCTCAGATATTTACATTCAAGTCTTTACGCCTTGACTTCGGAGAGGAGACTGTGCGACTAGCAAAACAGCATGTGAATATACTGCCAACGGGCTCCGCCATATCGCCGAAAGATGGAGATAGAAAAATACTGCTCCTGAACGGCCATCACCATAGACACCCCTAAAGAACAGAAAATTAGGCCTGGAAACCTGGGGTCCCTAAATTAAGGGTTTTATTGGTTATCGACCATTATTTATAGATTTCTTAACGAGAGAGATTTGTCTAAAATGCTTACTTTCAAGTATTTACGTTTTAACTTAGGAGGGGAGGCCGTGCAACTAGCAAAACTGTGTGTGAATACTGTCAACGGGCTCCGCCATATGCTGAAAGAAGGAAAGATAAAAATACTGTTCTTCAACGGCGATCGCCATATTCACCCTCGAAGAAGAGCTGAGTATAAACCTCGAAACGTAAGCTCCCTATTTCTAGGATTGGTTCGTTGTCTTCCTTCATAGATTGTTTTCCCAACCAGAGACATTTCTCTTAAATGTTTACCTTCAAAGCATAGAACTTTCCAAGACTCCCTCAGGCAAACGAGCAGGGATGAACGAGGGACGCGCCTGCCACTTCCATCTTGATTTGTAAAGGGCGCGAGGCGGCAGAAATTCTAATTCGCTCTACAAAGCCTCGCCAAGTGCAGAGAAATTTCGCACCAATTCTGCGCCAAAATAGTTATGAAAAAGTAATGAAATTAAGCAAAAAACATTAAAATCAATATACGTATAAACAATGTTATTATTATCTATTATTAGAGAAGTCTGCAGTAATTTCGGCCACGTGTTAGTTGAAAAATATTGTGTGCATGATTATACAGCTTAGAACTGAGTCTGCCTCAACCGGCGACCTGTCTCCCAGCTGTAGATGAGGAATTTAGCCAGTGCAGTACAACCGCAAGCCTTGGGTCTTTAACGTGCACCCCGCTGCAGTGATCCACGACCGCACGCAGGTACGATTCTCATCCAGATCGAAATGGGCAGGGGATGGGTTGAAAGCATCCAGTAACAGCATCATTAAAGTCGAGAAATATAGCTTTTATACCGTTTAATGTTTATCGTTTTATTGGTTCGTAAGTAAGTATCTCCAAACCCGCGCCATTGTCTGTAGATAACAAGAGCTCTTTTGTCCTAGGCCATTGTTTTACGGCAAGAGAAACTACATTTTTCTGCGTGAATGCAAGTGTTTTTAAGTGAACTCTTATGATATTCCTTCAATTGTTTTCCTAAAGAGTAATATAAATTCTGTCTACACTCTGGGGAAACTTCCCTTGGAAATGCAGTCAACGTCTGGAGCACACTTGACGGTGACAGCGCAGGAAAACCCAATCTCACACCAGACACCCAGGAAGACAAGCACACGCGCTGAACTTACAACTCTTGTGTATTCGACTACTTCATTTTTCTCTTCAACGTCTGGTTTGACTTTTCAGAACGTGATAAGTAGAAGAAGTAGCACGAAGTACAGAGGAAAATTCTAAAGACAAGACAAAAGAACAGTAAAAGAGAAGAAAAATAAAGAAACGAAAAAATATATAAACTAAAAACTTTTACAAATCGTTCCTCTCACTCATCGCTATCATTTAGACAGAAATTGGAGCTCTTAGGTCGACAGCGCTATAGATGAACTGCTTAGACACTTGACCTTCAGCTGTGCTATCCTTTCCGCTTCCATTATTTCTCTTGTCAGTGCGTTTGTACTCCTACCTATTACAGAACAATTTTCAAAATGTGCTACACAGCCACCATCGCGACAATGGATTCCCAAGTGTCCAGCTACGACTCGGTGGGTGTTATAAAAATGATGTCTTAAACAATCATTCAAACACCTTTCAGTCTGACCTATATACTATCTACCACATGAGAGTGGGACAGAATGTACGACTCCTTCAGCACAGTTTACAAAGCTCTTTGGGTGCTTTTTTGAACAACCAACTTCCCGGTGTGCCGATCCGTTTACCTTCCTGCACAGGCTTAGAAGCTTATTTGGTGCTGAAAAAGCAACATTAATGTTAATGCTGTTACCTATCTTTTTTATACCCTGCAAAACTTTATGTACATATGGAACAACGGCCGTCCTTTTATTTTCTGTATTGCGTTTAGGTCGTTCACCCCATCTTATTCTGTTTATTAAATTCTCTGCCACGGCTGTAAGTAATGCATTAGGATATCCTGTTGACTTTAACCTGGCGATTTGAGCATCAAAGCTAATCTTAAGTGAATGAATACAATACTTAGTAAGCGCATTGGTGAGACATAATTTAACAGTGCCTCGCTTAGCAAGCTTGGAGTGTGCTGACTGATAATTAAGAAGAGGTTTCTTTCCTTTCGGTTCGTATGACCAACATACATGATGCTCCGAAAAAATTAATCTGAGGTCCAAGAACCGCAAGAAACCTTCTGTGGGGAGCTCATGAGTGATTCCTTGTGGATCTATACAGAATTTAAAACAGGAAAGAACGTTAGAGACCAATATTTGAAAGTCATTAGCTGCACAATCTAGCACAATAAAAAAATCATGAACAAAGCGAAACACCTTCACAACAGTAGAAGCATCTAAGCTACGTGAAAGGATCCGGTCCCGATGCGCGAGGTAAAGGTTACTCAAAACTGGTACTATGCATGAACCAATGCATACCCCTGCTTTTTGGAGAAAAGTGTTACCCTCCCAACACGCAGGCGTAGATTTTAAATATACGGTGATCAATGCAAGGACACCAGCTTGGGAAATTCCTGACGCGGTCTGAAAAGCAATAACACCAAGGAGTCAATGCCACACACTTCAACAGCTCATCCTGCGGCAGAAAGTAGCAGAGCGCTGTCACCGTCAAGTATGGTTCACCAACTCGCCCAAGCATCCATCCTGTCGGGAGCACACAAGTTCTTTCCCATTTTGTGCGCTGATTAAAACTGCGCGTGCAAACTCTTCTCCTCGGGAATGACAAGAAAGGCCGCCGAGTACAGCGTGACTATTATTCTACCTGCAGCCAGCTGCCATCGCTTCACGCGCTTTATACATTAAGCAAACACTCCTGCTATTTCCAACAATAATTTTTTTTTCTCTTTTTGGTAGGTTGTTGACAGAGAACTGTGTTCGACCAGTGTATACAGGTATATTAACCCAAGGTGAACTCTATTCTGGAAGACGTGTTGCATAGTGCGGTATATAATATCCGGTTCATCGATCTATAACCTTCTTGACGATCTTTCTTCACAAATCTTCAATCACCTTTCTGGAGGAGCTTTATATACTCAGACACTGATGAGTAAAAAAACACTTTCAAAACTACCTATGCAGCATTGCGTATCAACACACATTTTACTGGATGCGTTCTTGGCTGTTAGGTTCGGCACACTTTGAGGAGCCTCTCCTCCACACTGCTCGTAAAATAAAAAAAAAAAAAAATGTGGGGGATCGGTGGCCGAGTGGGCTGAAGCGCACACCCAGCTCGACGCGCGTGGAGCGAAAGCTCGCGCTGCAGAACCCAGGGATCCTGGGTTCGAGCCCCACCCCTGCCCGTTTCGATCTGGATGAGCATCGTACCGGCGTGCGGTCGTGTATCACTACTGCGTGGTGCACGTTAAAGACCCCAGGCTAGCGGTTGTACTGCACTGGCTAAATTGCTCATCTACAGTGTAAACCAGTGTCGCCCCTACTGGCAGACCAACCTCACGCTGTATAAATCACTAAACGTCCAATTTGATTTTTGCTCGTAAAATAAAGAAAGACAAACAAAAGAAACGTTATCCAAAATGCATTTGATTTGATTTCATTTATTTATCCCTTAAATGCCCACGTGGTGCTTTCCATAAGGGGGGCGGGCAATATTTCTGAGATTTAAGTACACGGTACAAACAAGAAAAACAAACAAAAGATAGCAAAAACGTCAGTTACGCGCCGTAAAAGGTGGCAAGTGCTTCTCTAAATTTTGAAGTGTCCAATATGGTTACTATTGGATCTGGCAGTTTATTCCAATTGGTAACGGAAAGCTGCAGCGGAGAAAATTTAAAGGTATTGGTCCTGGAAGTGGATAAAAATAGTTTCCAGGAATTATCTAAGCGACGGGAGATACGAGGTATACAGTTCAAAGGTTTCTGGGAAGGAAGATGGTTGTAAAATTTATGAAGGATAGTTAAGGCGGATACCGTCCTACGCGTTACGGAGTGAATCTTTAGTCTTTGCGCGTGTGTGCACTCCTCTTAAAGGGCCCCTGAAACAAAAATAAATTTTACAAACAATCTAATTTGGACACGCGAGTCTAAAAAATAATTTGCCGCGAAACAATTTTTCAGAGCAATATTGACGGCGAGAGATTTATTTGAAATTCTTCGCCCAAAGTCCACGACGGCCCGGAATGGTCATTCGCTCTTTCGACCTCAACGAGATGATCATTCGCTCTTTCCACCTCAACGTGAAGGAGAAGCCGATCCATCTCTCCTCCACGCGCCAAAAATGCCGAGAGAAAACAAGTGGAAAGGACGTTAACTGCCGACTTGATCTCGTCTCGCGCCGTCAATATGGCTCTAGCAAAAATAAAAAAAATAACAAATTCGAGTAATATTAACTTCATTAACACCCGTGTCCCAACCAGACTGTTGAGAAAACATTTCTTTTTCTTTTCAGGGCCGGGGTCACACTGCTCATACATCATGCAAAAATACAGTCTGCGAACACGAGTCACCGCAGTATGTGTGGTTCGAATGCCGCGCGCCAAGTTTCTTCTTGAACTCGTTGTCATGCGGCATTCGAAGCAATGATCGCGCGGTGACTCGAGTTCAAATCTGTATGCAGACTGTCTTCTCTATGATCCATAAGCAGTGTGACCCCGGCTTTACACATTTTACTTCACACCCTCCCGGTTTTTATTTTTGTTTATCTCGTACAGGTGCCTTTTTATCTTTTTTTGAATTCGCGTTTGAATTATGGATATCATTCTAGGGGGACCAGTTCTGAAACTCTTAATAGCTATATATACTGGAGGGAACTGTATGACACCGTTATCTGGTATATGACACTACCAATTCTTTATTTTTTAAACCTTATTTATAAGAGAAAATAATTTAAAAAAAATCATGTTACGTTTGTGCCAATTACGAAGACATCCGCCACACTATATCGTAAGGTAACATTTGGTGTCAGAAGTGGGATTTCTGGTACGGCACCTCATGCCACCCGGAAGGCACCTTGTCAGGATAAAACTCCTGTGCGATATGGTCGTCACTGGCGTCTCAATGAGCCATAGGATCACGGCTTGATTATTTGAAGTCGCAAAATCAACGTGCCACACCTTCCACGGACAATTCATCACTTCGCCATCATGTCCACGACAAGTTTGTGGCCGTAAAATGAAGATCCTGCTTTGACCAATGGCCACTTTTGCATCCCTGACCTTCAGGCAGTCAAGGCGCGTAAGTGCGCGCTGGCCTTGAAATCCTTGACGGTCGTTGTGGCCATTCAACGTAGGAGGTCATAAGTTGTAATCTTCTACAAAAAGTTCCAGTGTCTCCTGGGTTTCAGCGTCACCGCCGCATTTCATTTTCGGTGTTCCTTTCAAAATGTCCAAATGTGCAGTGTTATTTAACACCGATATGATCTGTGCCGACATCGGAGTTCTAATCAGACATTTAATCGAGAGTGACGAAAATAGAAGCTAGCGGCGGCCAAGTCACAAGTCTCCGGACATCAACTTCAAAAAGCGCCAATGTGCTGGATTTCGGTGTTGCGGAGGCACTGCGATGTTGGCGTGAATTTTGTTAGCGTGCAGAAGAGCATCGGCCACGACACCTGCGAAAAGAACTGACTATGTTTAATGAAACGTGGCGAAATTGTTTAGCCGTATGAGCTAACCTAGGAAGGAACATCAGTAAAGAAAAAAAAAAACTCAGAGGGGAAATAGAGTAGCGGTGCTGCTGAGGCGCGTGCCAGAACCCACCGGTACAACGACGAAGCGCGTGCAGACGGCACGGGATTCACTTCTAATCCGGCCTAATTTGGTTATGGACGTCCTTTTGTAAATTAAAAATGTAACAATATATTATAGACAGCTTAAGAAAAACAGGGCATAGCTTATAATTTTCACTGTTCTTACCTCGTGAGTCGTCCTCCAGATGCCAAAGTTTCAGAACTAAGGGCTATCTTACTCAAAATTTAGAACTACTCTTTTTAAATTTCCAATGGGAAAATGACGGCCGACGGAGCTTCCGAATACACGCTGCTGATTGACGCCATGACCGAAAACGAGCGAAAACGGGCCCCACTTTTCCCGCTGAATTCTTCAGAAATCCGGAAAACTTTTGAGTGAGCTAAGGGCAAGGTCTAAAACTCTGGCATCTGGTTCGGACCTTTAGGGCTACATACGGGCGGAGAAGAATCGTTTTGCAGATAGGTTTTCGGTTTTGAGAAATATATAAAGATGGCTGTTGGCTTGTCCCTACAAACCGTGTCACGCTCCGCACATAAAAAAATCTCGATTATATCATCATGGCCATCATCATTACCATCATTGCAGTCGGTGGCCTATAGTCCTGTTCGGCCGCTAAGAGGGCGCTCTGGCGCAAATCCGTCCTCCATAGCAGTAAGGGTGCGGCAATGGCGACGGACACCTTAAAGCGTATTTCACATGCAGCGGTTTTGGCCCTAGAGCGGCGCGATTTCTGCCGTCGCGGCGCTCTGGCCAGCACCAGCGATTGAGCGGCACGAGCGCAGCGACGGCAGAAATCGCGCCGCCCTAGGACCAAAACCGCTGCGTGTGAAACACGCTTTAGATTCTACTGCGGCCGGGTTGCTATATTATTGTAGCTTTCTGTCCGTTGAAAAACGGTAATTATTTTTCAGGAGGCGAACCTCCGTAAAGAAAGGTGCCCTGTGTGCCAAGTCTCCGGGTGGTGGAGATAATCCTGCCATAAGAATATTCGGCGACAGCGAAGCGCGTCTCCCAAATTCAGAAGAGCGTCGCCTATGACATCCGCCTCAAACAAATGCTCTTTGTCTTAATGGTTTGACTCGCTCTTGAAAGTCAGAGCTATTCGCATAAAGATGAGAATGCTATATTATTCAAATTGTCTTTTCGCGCACAGCTGCGCTGTGTGCGAAAAGCACGCTAAGACCACTAGGGCAAGTGCTCTTAGAAAATCGGAGTTACCAACTGCTGGAAGCATGCCACGGCTGTTTTAATTCATGCAAATGCTGTCTTTGACGAGGTATGCACTGCCGGATTACAACACTAGGTCACGCTGTATAGAAAAATCGAAACGAGACGCAAATACGGCCCCAGCTCATCTGTTCTGTCTGTTCCCAGGCATTTGAGTGGGTCGAGCAAATTTTAAAACGTTTACAACACGCCGCGACACCTTGTTGTGTTTGCGCATATGTACGGTCTAGTCCAAGCGGTAAAATTCTAATCCACGCACGTGCGTCAGTAACCCCCTCATACCTTATTGAGTAAAATGTGTGATTGGCAATCGACTCGCATTCGCACCACCATTGTTTTCTTCTTTATGTACCTTTTCTTATGGGACGTCAAAACGATAATTTGAACACAGATGCGGGTGACTACAAAAAAGCATTTTTCGTGATATTTTTCTGTTTTGTTTGCTGTTTAGGAGCAATTGTACCTAACATATGCAGAACATCCTGCGCTAGAAAAGGATCGCCAACATTACTTTCTTCCCTCTGCAAAACATGTAATTCATTTTGAATTTCAGACATACAATTCTAGATATCTACCTTTCTGAGGTGCTCTCTCCTGGTCCCCTTTATGTTGGTTTTATTTTGAGCATCTAACATTGCCAATGCTCTCTAATTCCTCAACCCAAAAATTTTCTAGTGTCTAGTTTTTAGAATGGCCTAGAAAGTATTTATACCTTCTGTGGGCAAACTACATCATTTTAATAATATATGAAAAATACTAAAGTTTAGCTGGCAATGTTTTTGTTTTTTTTAAATTATGCGTTTAGGTCAGTACGCAAATATTGCTACGATTATCTGCCTGATTTTACCTGGTCTTTTTCCGCTTACTCGCTCTCTATTGTAAGCCTCGGAGAACAAAGTGGGCGGATAAGCAAAAATAGCTTGGTTTTTAAATTTAAAGTTGTTTAAAAATGAAAACTGCATACTCGGGTTTCTTTTGCCGACACCCATTGGGAACCATCGCAGCTGCTACGTTATGAACTTATCGGTAGAACGTCAACTTCGGACTCCAGGCCCTGCTGGCGCGTGCTCAGTCCGCCCTCAAACGGACGACTCCTTCAAGCAGCGCAAAACTCTTGCATGTTCTTGTGTGTGATCTACGGATAATCCATTTTAACGTGACAAGTAAGCCTAGCAGCACCACTGAATTATGCAACAACACAGACAAACAATAATGAGCCCCGTCCTCCGCACAGCTGGCTATTCATGTTTCTGGCGATCTTTCTTGAATCATCACCCAAGAACCGAATAAAAAACTTGGGAGCTTTCTGTTTAATGCGATGTTGTGACATTCGAGTACACAACAACACCTGGTGTCCTGCCCTTTTCCATGTGGTATATCGCTCGACGAAACGCGAAGCCAGTACGACAGGCGCACCAGCCTCCCGCGTCGTCTGCTCCTGGGACTGCTAACAAGCAAGAGCGCGCCTTGCCAGGGGGAGGAGTGGCGCTGCATATGCGCGGCGAAACTTCAGCAGCACAGCTTTATTGGCCCCTGAGCTCGTCGGTCTTTGAGCACACTCGGAAGTGACGTAGTTTTCGTCGACAGGCGGTAAGACGACGTGGCGGAACCTCATTCCGGCATACTTCTTTAAAGTAGCTGCCATCACATTCTTTGGCGCAGTCGGCGTCCTGCCTTCAGCGGACTTCGAACCTTGTAAGTTTAGAAAGGTGAGAACTGGCAGGAATAGTCGGTGGTTTACTTTTTACGCTTCCTTTCTATTTCCGCCGTTGATTACGAACAGTTAGTTTTGGCTAATTGCCTCCTTTTGCACATTCGGTGTTTGATATTGAACGATGTGTTCAATCAAGGTGCCACTTAGTGAATTGTACGTTTTCACTAGCTCTGAGTTAAAATAAATGCACGAAATGTTGCTTCTGCGGTCATGTCATCACCATCTGAGTATGTGCTCCGGAGTCATGAACGGAGGCCCTTGTGCACACGGGGTTGACAAAACGTTTAATGTCGTACTGCCATAAACGCAGAGATCGTAAGGTGTTTTGCGGTATGACCGAAGTTATGCCCCCCGCCGTTAGTGGCAAGTATTTCTATGCAAGTTGCGTACATAAACGCGAGGCTGGAGCTGCCTGCTCTGAAGTCGAACGTTTGCAAGTTCGGTGTGTCGAGTAAGAGTTGATCACCTCCATCACCGGAGTAAAACAATGGATCCAGTTTAAGCTGATGATATACAAAAATCTTAAATGGGAACTTTCTGGCAGCGTTAGAGAGGCATTAAATATTTCGCTGTAGTATAGTTGGGCTTAGATGTTAGCTCCGGAGGGGCTTAGCTTAGTCTCAGAACAAAATCTTCCACTCTGAAACGTCTGGGCGATTCGCTTTTAACTCTCGCTCTCTCTCAAAGCCATCAGTGCATGCAAGAAAGGTTGATTCAAACTGTGGCACGACACCTCACAGACTCATAATGAACGATCGTTTCTGCTTTCTTCAAAGCCACCACCATCATCAAGGCTGGTTCACATATTTGCGGCGCTCCTATCGCATGATATTTTTTACGACGAGATAACGCACTGACACCACCTATTGTATAGCACCTGAAATAATTGTTCCGATCCTCCATTTATCATAGATATCAGGCCACGGCTATCCAATAGATGGCGCTAGTGGGTTTTTGGGAGAAATGTCACTTCGATAAATGTAGTAATGAGTATAATGCATACAACGCATATACATATGGTACATAGAGGGTACCTCGTGCCTGTAACATCTTGTGACATGTCGACTTACCATCAATGTCATTTCCGAAGAAATATGATATAAGAACGAATAAAAATGCCGGTCGTCGAGGCACGTCGCAGCAATATAATGATTCCCGCTTAAAAGGTTTTATTGGTGAGTTCTGAGTACCACGCTTGAAGATGCTGCTTTTTTTGTATCAGTATATCTCAGAATTGTGAACGCAACAACCGTCCCAATCAAAATCTCAGGCAGAAAAACCTTAGCTAACAACAGATGTTCTCTTTGAGATAAAAAGGTTGTTTTATGGGCATCGCTTTTTATACACATCGCTTTTTATACAAATCTAAGGAGTTTTAACGGGGTCATAAAACGATATCGGGCTCGAATGTTTATGACTTTCCAGAGGCGTACTAGTCCCAGTCTGACATAAGTCTACTCGCACAGACCTCCACTGATTCAGAGGCTTCCTCGCCGGGCTGAAATTTGGAGGATAAAAGAGGTCTATTTCTTTCAGTCTTGCCTTCGCAAAGCTTGATGACACAATTGTGGGGCCGAAACCGCCCACCTGACAACAGTCGAGCGCGGCTCATCAATTGGACATGAAAACTGCGTGTGCACCCGACTTCGGCTCGAAACAATCAATGCCTCGGCGGACACTCGGGTGGTTGCTCGTGTCCAACCACTGCGGTGATGAGAATATCCGAACTCTAACAATACCTGCAGCACAGGACGCGTTTCTTACCTTACCAACCCCAGCGCATGGCCATGATTCATGTTGGCGGCATAGCATAGGCACCGTGCAACGTGGTCACTTGTTTTAGGTACGAGTTGAGGAGATAAACGATGCTCATATTTCTAGAATTTTTTGGGCGACATTCATTGCCTACAAAGAAAAACTGAGGCAAGTTTATTCAGTTGTTAACGTTAGGGAGGAAGTCTATTCAGCGAAAGTAAAAAATACTTTCATGGCGATAAAATTTTTTTTGATGGTTTTGAGTGTATTGCAAGAAACAATATGATTGACACTACCTCGAAATGATTTATCCTAACCTCCTCATTTTTACAGCACACATAAATTACCTATACTTTATTCGGTTTATTTAGCCTCATGCCAAGTAAGGAACTCTTATAAAAAAAAAAAAAAATCTTTCCAGCTATTAGGGGTGTAACTTCGAACATTCTCTGGAGTATGCTGCAGTACACATTAAACTGAATTATGAATCGGAAAAGTAATTCTAGTGATCTAAAAAGCGCAATGAAAAGCCCACTTCATAATAGTGGCGCGATTTTGTAGAAAGCTGCATGCCTATTTTCACTTTCCGCGTGTGCTAGCACTTGACAGGTACAATTTTGAAATAAACACAAAAAAAGCTTGGCCCGCAAGTACCATTTTATTAATCATCAAAGAGTTTCATTGTGTTTCCCAAACAGCTTTAAGGGCTTTTTTAAAGTTACGCTTCACGTCATAAAACAGCACTGAACTAAACAAACTACGCGGCAATCCTAACCACAATACTATTCTTGAACTTTTTAAAATGTATAAAAAGTTCACGTGAGGGTTAAAATACTTGTTGTACGTGAGCATCATCCGTGTCAGTGGGGGACTGGACTCTAGATAAGAGGGGTGAAAAAAAGGAGTAGACCTATTTTGTCGCTGGGGGACATGAACTGAGATTCTACTCAATAGCATTGGGGAATCAAAAGCAGAATTAAACAACTTATATAAAAACACCATGTCGCGGACTAGTCGCCTAGTTTAAAAAGGCAAAAGGCCAAGAGTACCCAAAAGAAGCACATAGTCATAAAAAATACTCCGTCCAATGAGGCGATCGTAGACAATTCTCACAAGTCGTCTCTGTATGCACTCCAACCTGAGCGCCTGACTAACACCCAAAGAATTCCATACCGTAGAAGAAAAGTACAACCGTGATAGAACCAAAGCCCAAAAAAGGTTCAGTATACAGTTGTAATTTCGGAAGCCACGGGTGATGCGTGCAATTATCCCCAGGATGCGCAAAGAATTATTAATAACCTTTGAAACATGATAGTTAAAGTTCAGGCGTGAATCTTACCAAATGCCAGGGTCACGCACAACAGAAGATCTTGAAATTTCAGAGACGTCTAATGTGTAAGGATGTACAACAACATTTGCCTTACGGGAAAAAGAATAAACCTTAGTTTTGGTGAGGTTTACAACCAGCGAGTTCGCACAGCACCACAAATGAATTGCATCAATATCTTTTTGTAATAATTCACAGTCCACAGGCGTGTGGATACTACGATAAATTTTCACGTCATCAGCATACTGAAGTATCATTGAGTCACTCCCACTAGCTACAAGCCCATTTACAAAAATAGTAGAAAGCTAAGGTCCAAGGTTCGACCCTTGTGGTACCCAGAGTTCAACAGATAAGGGAATGATTTGCATTCTAAATAGGACACCATGTTTGAGCTTTCACCAAGATAACTAGCAAATCAGTCGCAGAAACCCGAAGAAAGGCCTATATGTAACAGCTTCGACAGCAATAATGTGTGATCTACGAGGTCAAACGCCTTCCAACAGTCAAAATAAATAACATCAACTTGACCACGGGACCCAACTAAGGGTTTCGCGAACTCCAAAAAAGATAAAAGATTTGTTTCAACAGATCGTCAACAACAAAAACCGTGCTGATTTGGACTAAACGTCTGCTTAAAATGAAAACTCACACGCTTCAAAATGACTTTTTCAAAAACCTTCGAAAAAGCAGAAAGCAATGCAATTGGTCTGAAGTTATCGATACACGTGGATATTCCAGATTTGTGTACTGGCACAACCAAAGCAGTTTCCTCGGCTGATGGAAATGTGCTTGTAATTAAGGACATGCTAAAAATGTGATGCAGAACAGGAGCCAAGAAATCAGAGCACCCTTTAACAATAAAGGCCGGGATCCCATCTTCCCCACATGACTTTTTTGGAGCCAGTTCTTTTATGGCCGAGACCACGTCATCAATAGTCAATACGGGAATTGGCATCAGAAGGGGATTTTCAGAACACAGGGTTGCGTTGTTGGACTGGAGGACATTGGGGTTTCCTATTGATGAGAAGTGGTTTGCAAAGAGATTGCACACACTGAATGGGTCAGAGACATGACCTGTTTGAGTTTTCAAAGTTATATTATCAGCTCTACTGGATGGCCTACAATACCTAACATATTCCCAGAGGCGGTCCGGACAGCGCTTAAAGGGACAATAAAGGCAATTTAATTTTTTTTTAAAGAAGGTGTTTTCGGATGCATTGGGGTCCTGGCATGCCACACAATTTTTTGTAGAACGTTGTGACTCTTATTTCTGTACCTGCAAATAAATTTGCGAAACCGTAACAAACATTCAAATTTCTTCCCTTTTTCGCCTCCGGAAAGAGAAGTGACGTCAGGGAGCACTGTCGGCATCGGTAGGATTTAGTGCACACTCAATGTGGTTCCCGTAGTTCGCTCTAGTGCACAGCGGTCTATGAAGAAAACCTGGAAGAAATGGACGACAACGCCGCGCTTGCAAACGAGTTTGAGCTCCCGTTCAGCCACCTCACGCCGACTGAACGGGAGATGCTGCTAAGGACGCAGAACTCAGGATTGGCGCTTTACGAGGGCGCTTTACGAGGGACGAAAACCAAAAGTCCGCCGCCCCCGGCGCTCGTACCTCTTTTTCTTTTTTTTTTGTGCATGGTTGCTCGATGCTTGTTACGCGCCTCCGAGGTAGCAGTGCGGGATGCGTTCAACCAGTGACAAACGGAGGGATCGCTTCAGATTATGCTTTTATACACGGTATGAAACTTATTAATTCCCAACTAAAACTTCAAAAGATTATCCAACGTTCAAATAAACTTTTTTCATCACATTTCACCACCAAAATCGAAACCAAGAGCGCGTCTATCATTTGAACCAATCGCCAGACGAGAAGCCCGTTGTCGTCACGCTTCGACGGCTCATTTTAGTTCACCTCTCTGCCGCCGCCTCGGTGGGCTCTGAGGCATCGTTCCCGGCGCTATTATTACCGCGCCTGTTTGCTCGATTGGTGCGGCACCCAAACTTCTGTTCGGGCTAGAACTTGGTCAACAGTATCTGAGACGTGCCCTGGCATCCATTTAAATCGTCGAATAAAACTTCGAAAGTGCCTTCATGGTCCCTTTAAGGTCAGACTCAATGATGTAATGCAGTTGGCGTTTGTCTCTTTTAATTAAACGCTTCACGGCGGAGCGAAACTCCTTAAATAAGGAGTGCCATTTGTCCAAGCCAGACGACTTATATCTTTTGTGTTAACGCAATTTCAAAATCAGTGCCTGCCGGAGATCACTTTAGAACCATGAAGGAAGTTTGCCTCGGCTACCAAGTTCCATCGGTATAAAGCTGTTCATACCAGGCTTTAAAAGATCTGTCAGCCGAGAGACGGCACTGTTAACATCAGCACACTTGTAAAGAGTGTCCCAGTTAATATCGCTCAAATGCGTATGCAATCCCAGGTAGTCACCACGAGCGTAGTCAAACATCGGGGCCCGCGCATCCGATCTGACAGTAGAGGGAAATGAAACCACCACTGAATAATAAACGAATGCCACTTGTCAACAGGAACGACTGAAAAGGCAACAGCGCTCTGCGAGACCGCTCCGATGTTCGTTATGCACAGGTCAAGCACGTTACCGGCAGCATTTGCAGCGCGACTAATTTGTTGAAAACTATTAAAATTCACGAAATCCAGTAGCTCCAGTTCACATCCAGTGCTTAAACCTGCACTGGACATGTTCCAATCAGAGTTAACGTTAAAGTTCCCTAATATTAAAACGTTGTAATTAGAAAAATCGGCCGAATTAGAGATGTGGCTGAGAGCATGACCTAGCGTGGTAGAAGCAGTACGAGGCGCAAAATAATAGTTCCCGATAAGCAAATTTGGCCCGTTCAATTGAACTTCAATCCAAACGTATTCATTCATCTCAAGGTCAGACCGCCGAAAGCACGAGAAGGATTTCCGTACAGCCATAAGTACGCCTCGTCCGAGGGTGGAGGAGGAACCTGTCGACTCCCGGTCACATCAAAAAATCTGGTAACCAGAACTCCAGTACTCAGAACTAGATATAGAACTGGTTTTCCAAGTTTCAGTGATACATAGAATGTTAAAATTCGAGGCCAAAACCGATGTAAAAAAAGATATCAGGCTTCGTTCGCAAACCACGCAGATTCTGATAATAAATTTGTTTGCTATTCATTGTTTTATGGCCCATTATTTCAAGTCCCGGAAGATGCAGAATCTACGAGCGGACCTCAAAAAGGTCTAAACAAGCACCCCTCGGGCCATACGCAAGCATCGTTGATAAGATTAAAGTTATCGACGGTGGTGCTGATATGAAGCGAAGCATATGTGTCATATTTGCTACGAAGTTTATTGCAAGTGAAAGAGCCCAGCTCAAAAGTAGAGGACACAAGTTCACTTAGCTCTTCACATGTAGCAGACGGATGTAGCCTCGAGACGAACAGGGCACGTCTGGCAGGTGGTCGAGGCATAGAAGACACAGGCTCTAACACTGGGCGTGACACCAATTCGCTACTTCAAGATCTCGCCGATATATCACGTACTCCATTTCAGAATACACCAAACAAAAGACAGTCTGCAGACATCAGTCACCGTCGTTCGAATGCCGCGTGCCAGGTTTCTCCTTTAAATCTTTGCCTTGCGGCCTTCGAAGCTCCCGGTGACTCGCGCCCGAATCTTCACACTCTGTTTTGTATGATGTATAAGTGCAACTTTCAAAGTGATATAACTCAATCATTTTTCTGGAGTTCAACACTGCGCACCGAACCGCAGATAACAAATTTCAGTTTGTAACATATGAACACCAAAGTGTTTGCTAAAGCGGGGTGAGCTAAGATAGAATCTTAGTTCGTCGCCCCCTTAAGTTAGCATGCGCGTGAACGACCACGTAGAAACTACCTCGAGATGTAAAGTGTACCATTTCCCCGGCTATACGTCGTTAGTGCAAGGTACGGCATCCAAATTTACGTTGCGGGATTCAGTTATAACAAATTAATATGTGTCATCACACCTCATTTCAAGTTAATACAATTAATTCGTTGCAAGGTATTGCGCTTGAACGCTCCGTACAGTCTCATTGACCGCATCGAGTCTGCATAAAGAAACTGTTTTCGAATCGTTCAAGGCACTGCCAAGCGTTCATGCGCAAGAACCCGTTTCGTGAAGAGCGAAACATGTGCGCCTGCATCTTTCTCCTTCGTTCAGTGCCACCGTCCGGACGACGTGAAATTGGTTGGCTCTGTATGTTTATACAGCCTCGAGGGAGATACGCCTCAACGGGTAATCGGTCTCTTAGCTGTAGATGAGAAACTTAGCCAGTGCACTACAACCCCTAACCTGGGGTTTTTAACGTGCATCACGCAGTAGTGATTACACGAACGCGTGCCGGTACGAAACTCATTCAGATCGAAAAGGGCGGGGGTGGCCGGGATCGAACCCAGGAGGTTCCCAGCTCAAGCTTTCGGTCCACGCTCCGAGCTGAGGCGGGTTAGCCCACTCCGTCACTTCCTCCCCCGGACGACATGCCAGACCACGACCGGTTTTAAAGGGGCAACCAGGTGACCCGAAACAGCGCGAGCGTGCCGCATTTGCTTCTGCTTAGTTAGTGCTTTCTCTAGTTCGCTGAACCGCCACCGCGTTTTCTAGTCCGGTAGCTTAACACAATAGCAGACGCTTTCGCGTGTGTATCTGTGCGTGCCTCGGTTGTTGTGTCGGCAACATTGTCATTTTGTACATAGAGCATCCACATCGCGATAAAGATCAAATTTTAGGTTCGAAGCTCGCGGCGTACGCATCTCTTCTTCGTGGTCGCTATGCCGGCGACCAGGGCTGCAACATAATATTGGCGACGAGGAGAAAACCATAAAAAGCCACCATGAACTTCGGGCTCACGCCGCCGCTGCCGTTTCTGCAAACGCCAGGCCAGCCTCCCGTTCCATGGCCGCAATGGGAACAGACGTTCCTCAGGTTTCTTGAGCCTTCTGACGCGGACGAGTTCAAGGCGTCGCGGCGTGCAGCCATCCTGCTCCACTGTCTAGGAGTGGAGGGACAACGGCAGTACAACGTCGTGGCCACGTCGACACCACCTCAGCAGCAGCCGACCACAGAGGCGGAAGGCAAGTCTGCGACTGCGGGTGCGACGGAAGAAAGCAAGCCTGCCAGTGGGGATACCTCGGACGAGTTCACTACTACGCTGAAGCTCGTAAGGAGAATTTTCGCGGCCACAACTAACGTACTCGTTGAGCGACATCGATTCAAGCAGAGATTACAGCAGCCAGGCGAGCCGATGGAAGGATACATCACGAGCTTGCGCGAGATAGCCGCCAAATGCGAGTACGATAGCACCACCGACGTGATGATTCGGGACCATCTCGTATCAGGCATTTCATCTGGCAGACTTCGGGAACGTCTGCTGTTTGAAGGAGCACCGCTGACGCTAGAAAAGGCCGTTTCAATGGCAACGCATTACGAGGACACCCAGCGCAACCTGAAAGAATTTGCAGCTGAGGGGGCGGTGCGTCGCGTTACTGACAAGTATAAAAAAATGAAGAGGAGGTGACGGAGCGTCGTTGTTACCGTTGTGGCTCGGCAAGTCACGTTGCAAGTTCAGTGAGTTGCAAAGCGCGACAAGCTATGTGCCGGAAATGCAGAAAGACCGGGCACTTCGAGAAGGTTTGTAAAAGCACCACGACGCAGGATCTAGACGTGAAAGAAATCAGCGAGACTACGAATTGTGACGTCGTGCTTCTTCAGGTGAAAACGGACAGCGGACAACGTGGCATCTACGCCGATCTGGAAGTAGAGACAGTGAGTCTACGCGTTCTGGTAGACACAGGCTCTTCAGTGTCAATCATCACAGAGGACATTTATCGGCAATGGTTCCGCAAGCGACTGGCTTTGGCACCGCCGTCTGTCAACCTGCTGGACTACTCGGGATGCAAGATCGAATGAAGGGACGATTCCTCGCCAACGTTCGCTACAAGGAGCGTTCGACTTGCGTACTATTTTACGTGGTGGCGAAGGGGACGACCCTCATCGGATTAGATGCAATCTGCAATTTACAACTTCAGATTGAAGGAGGAACCTTGCAATGTCTGCGCACGCGAACCGATGAGAACCCGCTACCTGCTGACATGAAAAAACAATTCTCACACTTATTCACCGACAAGCTGGGTCTGGTGAAGGGCTTCGCTCACCAGGTCAAGAGGCGGGAAACAGTTAAGCCCGTGGCGGCAAAATTGCGGCGGCTGCCTTTAGCATTGCGGGACGCCGTGTTTGTGGAACTGCGCCGATTGCAGCAAGTTGGAAGCATTGAACGGGTCGAAGCCTCTGAATGGATATCTCCAATTGTGGTCGTAAAGAAAAAGGACGGCACTATTAGGCTGTGCGTAGATTTGCGCGAGCCGAACAAGGCCATTTTAGTGGATGGATTTCCACTCCCACATACAGAGGAGCTTCTTCACCAACTTGCAGGGTCGACTCACTTCTCGAAGCTAGATTTGGCCTCGGCCTATCACCAAGTTGAACTGACAGCAGACAGCCGGGAGCTGACGACATTTGTCACTCATGACGGACTTTTTCGTTTTCGAAGAGTATGCTTTGGGTTGGCGTCAGCTCCGGCGGCGTTTCAGAGAATGATGACCACGATCCTGGAGGGCTGTAAGGGGGTGTTATGTTACATTGACGACGTGATCATATTCGGCAAGTCCGAAGCAGAGCACAGGGGAAATTGGCAGGAAGTTCTACATCGCCTTTCTGCTGCTGGACTTCAGCTTAACCAGAAATGCGAGTTCAACGTGCAAGCGCTCGACTTCCTGGGACACACCGTGAGTGCAGAAGGACTAACCCCTCTTCACTCCAAAGTAGAAGCGGTGGCAAAAGCTCCCGTACCAAAAGATGTAGCTGCTTTGCGGTCGTTCTTGGGACTTGTCGGATACTACGCAAGATTTTTGCCAAATTATGGAGAAGTAGTAGAGCCTCTGAGGAAGCTGTTGCGTCAAGAGGTCCCATTTATATGAAACAAAGAAGCAGAACAGAGTTTCGAGCAAGTCAAGACATCGCTCTCAACATGCGGTGCTATTAAGATGTTTGATCCTGCACTACCGGTAGTTGTCACTGCAGATGCATCCATGCATGGGCTCGGTGCTGTGGTTCAGCAGGGTGTTGGCGATGACTTGAGAACAGTGGCGTTTGCCTCACGAACACTCTCGCCGGCTGAACGGAAGTACTCCGTGGGAGAGAAGGAGGCCATTGCCTGCGTGTGGGCGTGCGAGCATTGGCACGTGTTTCTCTGGGGACGGCGGTTCAAGCTATGCACGGATCATCAAGCGCTAGTAACTCTCCTATCCTCTCAAGGGAATGTCCGAAGGCCACTGAGGATCTCAAGGTGGTCATATCGCCTTCTTTATTACAACTTCGAAGTTGCATATCACCGAGGAAGCGACAACAAAGTAGCAGACGCTCTGTCAAGGTTGCCATTACCTACCGGTGATGAAGAAGGGGAAGAAATTGTATTATTCGTGTCATCTTGCATCACATAGCATGAACTACAAGAGGCTGTACAGACGGATGAGACATTACAACTTGTCATGAAGTACATTTCAACCAGGTGGCTAGACAAGAAAAGCTTGACTTCCAAGTTACTCGCATTCTTCCGGGTGAGAGACGAGTTGGCAGTGGTGGACAACTTGCTGCTGCGAGGAGAACGACTGGCCATCCCAGCGTCGCTGATGGCCACCATGATTGAGCTGGCACACGAGACCCATCCTGGCATTGTCAGGACCAAGCAAAGGTTGCGCGAGCGATATTGGTGTCCGGGTCTCGACCAACAGGTGGAGCAAGTCATCAGGAACTACTGTGAATGCCAGTCTGCAGACAAGTCTGCCAAACCCGTCACAGCACCACTTCAGCCAATTCCGCTTCTAGAACGGGCCTGGCAGAAACTGGCTGTGGATATTGTTGGGCCATTCAGCAGAACTGGGAGTGGACACGAGTATGCCATTACCTTGGTAGACTTTTACTCAAAGTGGCCAGAGGTATGCTTCGCATCAGTTGTGACAACGCAGACGGTGATTAAATTTTTGCCTGCTACGTTTAGCAGAGAAGGCTACCCAGATGAAATTCTGACGGACCATGGGTCGCAGTTCAAGTCGGCAGCCTTTGAAGACTTCCTGAAAGAACAAGGAATTTGTCACCGCTGCTCGTCGGTTTATTACCCACAGTGCAACGGACAGGTGGAGCGGTTTATCAAGGTCTCCAAGGGGTTCATCCAGACGGCAGCTCTGGAGCACCGGCCTCTTGAAGTGGCCGTCCTGGAGTACCTGGGCGTTTACAGGTGCACACCTCATGCCACAACGGGGGTGCCGCCTGCTCTGCTCCTGCATGGTCGAGTTCCTCGGTCGAGGCTGGACATTGTGGGGTTCCCGTCACCAAAGTTCTTTGTGAACCCTAGCTCTGAATTAGCTGACCTCAGAGCGCGAGTAAAGCAGCGGCAGGCTTACAGCAAGCGCTACACAGACTCCAAGAGGAGAGCAAGGCGCCCACCTTCAAGCCGGGCGATTTCGTCAGGGTTCGCAAGCCAAACATACCGAAGAAAGGGACATCGCACTATACGCGCCCAATGCTTATAACTGGCACACATGGACCAAGTTCTTACATCCTCAGCGACAACCGGACCTGGAATGCGTCGAAGCTTTCCGGTTGTGGAGAAGCGGGGAAGCGCCTGTCGACAGCATCACAACAAGCGGCGTCAACGCTAGAGTCGCTTGTTGATATGCAACCCGTGGCTTCTTCGGCGACAACCGAGACCGCGGAGATGAATACCGTCTCGGCTTCAACGCTATCGGCGGTACCCGAGACCTCAGTGGCTTGTCCGGAGTCAGAGGCAGCTTCGGCCCAGGTCAATACAAGGACAACGAGAGCACCTCTACTGAGGAGAAAGCCTGCCTGGCAGAGAGACTTTGTAATGAACTATGTTACTGTTATTTTTTTGCTATCAGTTACACTGTTTCTTTTTTTATTTCTTTGTATGTAGTTTCTTGGGTTGTTGTTTTTAGGGAGGGAATATGTTGTGTCGGCAACATTGTCATTTTGTACATAGAGCATCCACATCGCGATAAAGATCAGATTTTGGGTTCGAAGCTCGCGGCGTACGCATCTCTTCTTCGTGGTCGCTATGCCGGCGACGAGGGCTGCAACATAATAGTCATCACACCTCATTTCAAGTTAATACAAATAATTCGTTGCAAGGTATTGCACTTGAACGCTCCGTACAGTCTCATTGACCGCATCGAGTCTGCATAAAGAAACTGTTTTCGAATCGTTCAAGGCACTGCCAAGCGTTCATGCGCAAGAACCCGTTTCGGGAAGAGCGAAACATCTGCGCCTGCATCTTTCTCCGTTCAGTGCCACCGTCCGGACGACGTGAAATTGGTTTGCTCTGTATGTTTATACAGCCTCGAGGGAGATACGCCTCAACAGGTAATCGGTCTCTTAGCTGTAGATGAGAAACTTAGCCAGTGCACTACAACCCCTAACCTGGGGTTTTTAACGTGCATCACGCAGTAGTGATTACACGAACGCGTGCCGGTACGAAACTCGTTCAGATCGAAAAGGGCGGGGGTGGCCGGGATCGAACCCAGGAGGTTCCCAGCTCAAGCTTTCGGTCCAGGCTCCGAGCTGAGGCGGGTTAGCCCACTCGGTCACTTCCTCCCCCGGACGACATGCCAGACCACGACCGGCTTTAAAGGGGCAACCAGGTGACCCTAAACAGCGCGAGCGTGCCGCATTTGCTTCTGCTTAGTTAGTGCTTTCTCTAGTTCGCTGAACCGCCACCGCGTTTTCTAGTCCGGTAGCTTAACACACTAGCAGACGCTTTCGCGTATGTATCTGTGCGTGCCCGTTCCACGACCGGCGACGTTCTGAGGATAATCGGGTGCATTTTCAGGACTTCTCTCATCGCTATTGCGATTTCACCATCGGTAAAGGGCTACAAGCTGATCTAGATTGCATTTTTTCCTGGTCAAAATGTAACAAACTTCCCCTAAATTTAAACCAAATGCGCAACCATGCTCATCACTGCCTCGCGCCAAACCTCGACCCCTGCAACACTTTTCCTGAACTGAGTGGAGATCCAAAGAACACCACATATCTGCCTTCTAGGTGTCATCATCGACCAGCATTTCGATTTCCATCGCTATGTCCAAAACATCGTGTTCGAGGAAAGGTGACTCCTTGGCTTCGTCATTCGGTCCACAAGAAGAGCACCGGTGTTGCCCATCCTGGAGTTTTACTGCTCGGTGTGGGATTTGGCAACCAATTGTTGCCTCCCTTGAGTCGGTGCAACCTCGCGCTTCCTACCTTATTATGAGGCGCCAACTTGGCATCCGAACAACATCCTTTCGAGCACTGCAACCATAGGTCGGCATTTCGGAACCCACTCACTCACCATCACAACACTAATTAAAGCAACATCCAAAAGGCAGAGCCCTTCACATCATAAAGTACATCGACGTCCAAACGTCACAGCCCCTCACATCACAAAGTACACCGACGGCTAATATTCACGGCCCTTCACATCACCGAGTACACCGACGTCCAAAAGTCACTACCATTCACATCACGGAGTTCAACCGGACAACAAACTCAACCCCATCACGTCACCGCAATCTCTGAACCAGGGGCGGATCCAGACCTCCATTTTAGGGGGGGCGGTTCCTCGGTGTAAAACGGCGGGGGGGGGGGGAGGGGGGGGGAGTGTTTATATTTTTTGTGGAGTTATCGTTTTACTAAACTCCGATAACATAATATTGATCTTGAGAGCTTTTCTGTCGGTTTACCTGTCGTGGATGAACTCTTTGAATTAAAACCTTTCGGGTGACCACGCTAGAGGTAAGTATCTAGAAAATTGTGGTGGTACTATCCTTTTTGAAACTTGAGTTTCAGACCGACACTACGTGAGCAGTCGATTTAGGGCAGCTTAAAGACATTGCCTCGGCAGACATTCTGGTTGGAGCTAGTGCTCAACTGCTGCGGCAACGGGAAGAGCGGCTTAAATCAATGGAGCAAGTACGTTGCAAACAAGCGACAAAAATGGCCCGGCGGCTTCGACGCTGCTCGCGGCGTCAAAACACTGTTGACGCAGCGAGCAAAGCGAACGCTGCCAGGCAAGTTCGTCGGTTGTTCGCCGTATATTTGGAATGTCCAGAGCGCAGCACATGCGGCATTGCCAACCCAAACTCGTGTTTTCACGTGTTCTGGATGCAACTCGAGAGAACGAAAGCGAATAATTGTTGAATATTTCTGAAAGCTTGTTGCTGTTCGGCAACTATAACTTTTAAACTTAGACAACACCTTAAACCAGCAATGGATCCTTCCAAATTATATTCAATTGCACTTTGTCTGGATATTTTCTGTATGAAAGGAACACTTGTTTCTGCGTAGTTAGCTCAATTGTCAGGGTCGAGACGACAGGTGCAGAGATATGATGGGGCAGAACGGTTGTCCGGTCGGCGAATCTCAACTGGACTAAAGGCCGATCACGACTGCAGCATGGATGTTTGGGAGTCGGTGTTCACTCGAACGGGCACAGGCACTGTCTATTTAATTTATGTACAGTCGCATTTTTGAAAGGGCTCGTTTTCCCCAAGTTCCTAGGTAGGGAATTCGAAGCCGCATTTGGAAACCAGCAAGCCCCGCCTCTGTTCTGTTCGATACACACATATTCGCTCCTGCAAAGCCGCGCGAAAGCTCTGCCGTCAATCCACAGAAGCCGCGTTTAACTCGAAAAGTAAAACGGCGCCAAGGAGAGACAAGGAGTAGTGGGCACCTTTCCTAAAATATGTCCCGCCACCTTAAGTTGAAACGGCATTGTATACAAATAAATGCCTACGGCGTCGGCTTGAGGACCCCGTGTAAGCAGCCTCCAGCCTTTAGAGTGCTCCTACCGTTTATCTTTCTTTTATTAGCTTCCCACCATGAGAAGCCGTACCGCAGGCAGTATGAAGCCCATTAGAGGGAACATCTCCCCCTTCTGGCGCTCGTCGGCTTCTTTCTGTATTCCGCGCTGCGGCGCTGATCCTCAGTGAGGGCTTGAGGCGAGGACGAAAGCGGGCTTATGTTTAAGCCAAAGTCGTGGGGAAGTACGGAGCGTCTTCAGGAGAAGCTCAGACCCGGACTACACTGTACCCAGAGCATTTGCTTCCTGTCTCAGTTGAGAAGAAACGCAATTGGTCACCTGGTTGTACAAGCTGCATCCTGCGCAGATTGCTTACGTTTTTTCTTCGAGCTGACGAAGAACCCCGGGGGGGGGGGGGGGGGGGGGGTTGCCTGGCGGGGCGTTTGGGGAGGGCGATCGCCCCCACCGCCCCCCCCCCCCCCTTGGATCCGCCACTGCTCTGAACTCACAAAGTCATTCACCGTCACTTCACGAATCCGTCAAGTTCACGAAGTACTTCACCGTCACATCACGAATCCGACAGAGTTTATGAAGCATTCCCCATCCCATCACCGCCAACTCTGAATTCACAAAGTCGCTCACCGTCACATCACGAATCCGACAGAGTTCATGAAGCATTCCGGGGGGGGGGGGGGGGGGGGGGTATTGTGCTGGGCTGGACAACGCACCCTGCTCTTGTCATTTTGTTTGCTGAGCTTGTTCCTTCTGGCTTTTAGTTTTGTTGTCCAGTGTTTTTTTTTTTTATTTTCGTTTTGTTTCGCGCTTTCTCCATCGTGCGCGCATGCTGTGGAGAGCGAGCGGCTTCTTGACTTCGCCTGGTTGTCCGCGTTGTGATTGTGGAAGGGCCCCCACCTCAAAATCTCCTGGCTTGTCTTCTTTTTTTTTACTTTTGTTGTGCACGTCTTTTTCTACGAAAACAAAAAGAAGCCGCTTATATTTTTGCCAACGACCGCTCGCCGAGGGGGCGAAAAGGACAGACAGACACGAACCTGCGTGCACGATTTTTGTGAAAGTTCTACATCTTACAAACATTAATACGGGTCCATAATACACGAACGAAAACGTTTTAGCGAATTAGAATTTAGCGAATAGAGATCACATACGCAAATCGACGTTTAGGCGAATGACGTTTTAGCGAATAGGCTGTTTGTTGTGGCGGCAAGCTGGGCTTCCAAACAGACCGCGCCACGCGGTCTGTTCGGAACGATAGCAAGCGGTGCTTTGCTATTGTTTGGGGAAAATTAATATGATCTCAAGTTCGAGCATGCATCTCCAAAGGTTCGGCAAGCTCGAAAACAGGACGCCGGCGGCCTCCATTTTAGCTATTCGCTCAAATGAACGCCGCCATTCGCTAAAGTGTCATTCGATGAAACGTCGTGGGCGAGGTTTCGCTCGCTAAACCGTCGTTCGAGCAGTACAAAATTGCTCTGCGTGTTTTATCTTAATAATTATGATCGATGAAAACCAGCATATCGTTGCTAACCTTACCTTACGACGGTAGCTCGTTAATGTCGAGTTCATAAGAGATACCATAATAACGCAATAATTCACAACCAACTGCTGAATCACCCGTCTAATATTTTGTCACGCATTCAAATAATATATATGCATATATATATATATATATATATATAAAGTAGACATTTCAAAACAAGAGTCATTCATTCCCAAAATTTCAGTGGACTGGAACCACCTTCCCACATCTATCGCCACAATTGCCACTTACCGTATGTTTAAAACTGCGGTCAATATTCTATACAGCTCAGACTGAGCTAAAAAAGTGTACAGCGGCCTTATATTTTTGTTCTGTTCTCATCTAACCCCCCCCTCCACTCTGTAGTGCCGACGGCCCTGAGGGTATTTAAAATAAACAAATAAATGCCTCCCCAGAAAAACCTTTTAAAGAGGCGACCTGCAGCTTGCTGGAACAATGAGATCTGTGTTTTATTCGAACCCGTTGGTCAGAGTACACCTCATCATTAATTAAACCACTCATTCGATCATTCACCTTGTAGTGGAGATGTCCGGTACATAAAACTATTTATTATACTTGACTACACAAGGTACAGCAATACATGAGCGCGTTGGCCCCGGTGCGGGCGTGTCTCTCCGATCCCGAAAGTGTAACTCGAAACTGTTTACTCAAACGCCCGCGCCCTCCGGCGGCATACCTCAGCAGGCTCTAGTTGCCAGACGCCGGAGGCGAAACCGAAACTAAACGTGTGGCGAAACCGAAACTAGACGTGCGATGTCCACACTACTCCCCCTTCCAGAAATGTTGAAAAATTAAATTAATACATGCACAAATTGTTACGGCACAAATCGTACGGGTTGACGAACCCTTCGTCCACCACGCGTCGTCGGAGAGTCTGCAGAATTTCTCGCCGGCGCACTAGTTGAATGCTCGAGGTGAGCCGGCTTTAATCGATCCACCGAAACCACTTCTGATCGTCCGCGCACTTCGATTGTGTAGTGTTTCGTACCACGACGAATGACTTTAAACGGGCCGTCGTACGGCGGCTGGAGGGGTTTTCTCACAGCATCGCGGCGCAGGAATATATGGGTACAAGTGTCAAGTTCCTTAAACAGGTACACGGTAGGACTCTGTTTAGCACGGGTTGGTGTCGGACGGAGGCTGTCCATGATTGTCCGTAAGCGTGACACGTACTGGAGGGGATCTGGAAGCTGCTCGTCTATGTTGGCTGCAACGAATTGGCCGGGGAGCCGCAGGGTAGTGCCGTAGAGCAACTCAGCGCTGGTGCACTGCAGGTCACTCTTGAGTGTTGTGCGCATGCCCAGGAGGACGAGTGGCAGCACTTCGGTCCAGCGTGAGGGGTCGCCGTAAGCGGTGATTGATGCCTTCAGGTGCCGGTGCATCCGCTCCACCAGGCCGTTAGCTGCGGGGTGATAGGCGGTGGTGCGAATCCGATGTGTTCCCAAGAGCGTTAGGAACTCTCTGAAGAGGGCAGATTCGAACTGGCGACCACGGTCGGTTGTGACCTTAGAAGGTGTACCGAAGCGCGCAATCCACGTCTGCAGAAACGCCTTAGCGACGGTTTCCGCGGACATGTCTCGCAGGGGGATAGCCTCCGGCCAGCGGGTGAAGCGATCCACACAAGTGAGTATGTAGGAACAGTCTTGTGAGGGCGGCAGAGGTCCCACAATGTCAATGTGAACCTCGCTGAACCGGGCATCGGGCGGCAGAAATGGAGAGAGCGGAGAAACAGTGTGACGCTGCACTTTAGAGCGTTGACACTGGGTGCATGTGCGAGCCCAATCTCGAATGTCCGTGTTCATGCCCGGCCACACATATCGGGCTTTCACCAATGCTTGTGTGGCACGGATTCCGGGATGGGAGAGGTTATGCAGAGAGTCGAACACTGAGCGTCGAAAGGACTTCGGCACGAACGGGCGTGCGGTGCCAGTGGAAATGTCGCATGTGAGGAGCTGAGTGCATGTCGGTAGGGGCACGTCTTGAAAAATTAGCGTGGCTGAAGAAGCACGTAGATCTCTGAGCTCTTCATCTTCTTTCTGAAGCGTTGCCATCTTGTCAAAATCAATGGGAGTAGCGGACGAAAGGCTGCCCACGTTGGCGCGTGAGAGAGTGTCAGCTGCGGTGTTTTCAGTTCCCTTTACATGGCGGATGTCGGTGCAGAACTCCGATATGAACGCCAGATGTCGAACTTCTCTTGGGGAGAGCCCATCCGTTTTGGTGGTGAAGGCGTGGATCAGGGGCTTGTGATCTGTCATGATGTGAAATGACCGTCCCTCTAAGAAGTGGCGGAAGTACTTGACCGCCATGTAGACTGCCAGCAGCTCGCGTCCGTAGGTGCTGTAGCGAGTTTCCGCAGGTGACAAGGACTTGGAGAAAAATGCCAGAGGCTGCCAAGTCTCACCAACAAGCTGCTGTAACACCGCGCCAACGCCGCCATCAGATGCGTCCACCATGAGGCGTGTAGCTGCATCTGGTTGAGGGTGGACGAGGAGCGCAGCTGCCGCCAGGTCTTCCTTGATCTGCACGAACGAGGCCTGGGCCTGGTCCGTCCACTCCAACGGAGCGGTGTTCGGCCCCGGGGATGACAGGAGATTGTTCAGAGGCTGCAGTGTGCGTGCGCAACCTGGGAGGAATCTTCGGTGGAAGTTAATCAATCCCAGAAATTGCCGAAGTTTTCGTTTGTTAAGTGGCTGAGGGTAATCCCGAATTGCTTGCACCTTATCGCCGAGCGGGCGAAGACCGTCGGAGTTGATGCGATGTCCCAGAAAATTAATTTCACTAGCACCAAACTGACATTTGTCTGGGTTGATGAGTACACCATATTCTTCGAGGCGAGCGAAGAGTTGTCGCAGATGGTTTGCATGTTCTTCAGCAGAAGTGCTGGCGACGAGAATGTCATCGACATACGCGTAGCAGAAATCCAGGCCCCGTGTTATCTCGTCGATAAACCTCTGGAAAGTCTGCGACGCGTTCCGAAGTCCGAAGGGCATCCGGGTATACTCAAACAACCCAAACGGCGTAGTGATGGCCGTTTTTGCGATGTCAGCTTCTTCTACTGGTATTTGGTGGTAGGCTTTGACAAGGTCCACCTTAGAGAACACCGTTGCTCCGTGAAGAGTGGCTACGAAGTCGTGCAGGTGGGGCACAGGGTAGCGGTCTGGTTGGGTCATTTGGTTGAGGGAGCGGTAGTCACCGCAAGGACGCCAATCTCCAGGGGTGGACTTGGGGACCATATGCAGTGGGGACGACCATGGGCTGGAGGACGGTCGCACGATTCCGAGTTCTAGCATGTGCTCGAACTCTCGCCGAGCCACGTTCAGTCGCTCAGGTGGTAGTCGGCGAGGGCGTGCATGAACGGGTGGTCCCGACGTGATGATATGGTGCGTGATGTTGTGCTTTATGGGGCGAGTTGTGGTCACTGGAGACGTCAGGGAAGAAAACTCACGCAGCAAATACTCGAAGTCTGACTTGACTTGCGGTCGAAGTAGTGTTGAAGTCACCGCCCCCGTGGCCTCTGCGATGCCGTGCACGGACAGGAGCGTTGTGGCATCTCGTAGCCGGGTGTTGCGCATGTCAACGAGAAGACCGAAGTGGCGGAGGAAATCAGCTCCGAGGATGGCGTGACTGACGTCGGCAACCAAGAAAACCCAGCGAAAAGTTCGGCGTAGACCGATGTCCATCGTCTGAGAGCGCTGGCCGTACGTTGCAATTTTTGTAGCATTCACAGCTTGCAAGTTGTAGCTTGGGCGCCTCAGACGATCGACACGGGAAGCTGGGATTGCACTAACCTCTGCACCTGTGTCCACCAGAAAGCGGGTCTTGGATACTTTGTCCACAACATAAAATAGGCGTGGTTGAGAAGGCACTCCTGATATGTGAGACAATTTTCCAGGTTGAATTTGCGCTTGGGATGGCACGAAATGTTCACTCTTCAAATTAATTTTGTTATTATGAGAACTGTTCATTGAAGGCTCCCCCCGCTGCTCATTTTGGCTAGTTGGGCAGGTGGAAGATGGAGAAAAGCGGCGCGCCGGGAGGCCAGGGGCACCGGCCGCTTTCAGTGCGTGGCCCGGGTGTTTCCCTGTTGAGCGCAGGGCAGGACGCACTTGGTGGCGTTGTCGCCAAAGCGGTGGTGGTACCAGCAAACTCCAGTACTCTCAGGCGCGCGCGACGACCCACGAGGGCGAGAAAAGGAGCGAGGGCGTCTCGGCCGTGGTTTTTCCAGGGTTGCAAGTGACTGCGCGATGCGCTGGACCTCGTCGCGCAGGGCTCTAAATTCCGTGAAGGAAACCAGGTTCTTTACTTCGTTTGAGGCTGGAAGCGTTTGAACCGAGCTGTCGATGGCAGAGATGCTGGGTGACGCAACTTCCACTACCCTATCCGCCAGGGCAGCGAGATCGTCAAGCGTCATGTCTCCGGCACCCGCCAACACCATGCACACATTAGCTGGTAGGCGCTGCAAAAACAACTGCCGAAGGAGCGAGTGGTCGACCGTCGAAGCTTTCTCCCCGAGCAGCTGGCGCATCCCGCGGAGTAACTGGGACGGTTTTCGGTCCCCCAGGTCCTCCGCAGTCAGGAGCTGTTGCAGGCGCTTCTGCTCGGAGAGGGTGGTGCGGCGGACGAGCTCGAGTTTCAGCCGGTCGAAAGGCTGGTCGGCCGGGGGAGAGAGTATGATGTCGCGCACCTCCGCCGCTTCCGTTGGGTTGAGGGCGGCGATTACGTGGTGGAATTTCGTTTGTTGGGAGGTTATACGTCTCGTCGCAAATTGGGCTTCAACTTGCGCGAACCAGAGGGCTGGGTCCGCCGGCCAGAAGCACGGAAGTTTGAGAGCGACGGTGGAGACGGTGGGGGAAAGCGGTGCCTGGGCGGCCGTGTCAGCCGCGGAACCGTTGGTGGAAGTCATGTTTGCTCACCGGTGGTTGCTTGGGGTCGAGTGACCGAGGTGTGCTGTCCGGAACTCCGGGTCACCAATTATGTAGTGGAGATGTCCGGTACATAAAACTATTTATTATACTTGACTACACAAGGTACAGCAATACATGAGCGCGTTGGCCCCGGTGCGGGCGTGTCTCTCCGATCCCGAAAGTGTAACTCGAAACTGTTTACTCAAACGCCCGCGCCCTCCGGCGGCATACCTCAGCAGGCTCTAGTTGCCAGACGCCGCTCACCCTACTTTGAGCGAAATGCGGTCGAGATAACCAGCGATGGCGGTCGACTTCACTTTTCTCGGCTTTGAACCGAGGCGCGCGACTCACGCTCGCCTCCGCTCGTTTTTTTACGCCGGGATCTGGCTGCGCACAGGCTCGTAATATAGGTAGTGTACTGTGTTCTCGGAGTTCATTTTTGAATAGAATCGGAGTGTGTTTTTCGGACTTTATTTTGTAGTGTAAGCTACACTTGACCGAGGTTGAGCACTTTCGCGTGGCTGCTGGAGAGCCGTGCTGCGCATGCGCGAGGAGCAGTGACGGAACGCGCAGGACTGGTATGGCGTCAGTCCCCGATGCACGCGCCGCGCGCATGCACCCGCTCGAGATCATGGCTGTCCGGTTGTTCTGGGCGGCAGCTTGGTTGCTTGATAAATAACACGGCGCACAGCTGGCCAAACCAACGACGGGCATCTGGCACGCCTCAGTGGAGGATTAATTTGGACCACCTGGGGATCTTTTGACGTGCAACCGAAAGCTCGGTTACTCCTCCGCAATAAGAAGAGCGGAGAAGCTTAACTCATCGGATCCTGAAGTAGTCACATAATCCGTAATCCGTCTGTCGCATTGAAGCAGCAGTGAGCATGATAATCAAGCTAATCCCAGACAACCAGGAAAGCTAAGAATAACCAGCTGAACCTAAGCTTACGCTACGTATATCCTAGCATAGCCCAGCTAAGCCACTGCAATTTTTTTACAATGAATTCGGGGTGTTTTTCGGAGCTTTCTTTAATGGTATACAAAATTCGGAGTTTGTCGGCTTCTTCGGTGGTGCGAATTAAATTTAGAAAACAGCAGTTTGCGAATTTAGTGAATCATGGATGAAGAAAGAATAAACAATTAAAACAGGGACAACACAACCACATCTTTCAACTAGCAACAGATGAGTAAACTTTCAACAGCGAGCAGCCGACTATACCCAGTAGGAGTAAGGGAGAGAAGGGGAGAGAAGGAGAGATAAAACACGCGAAGTGCAAGTCAGGGTGGTAGGGTTATCTCGGATTTCAAAAATTCAACCTCAGTTTTCGTCAGCAGGAGGGAAGGGTTTGACACGTTGTTTTTTGTTGTGGTCATGGCGAATGATTCTACGATTTCCCTGCCGAATCTGTTGGCATGCCCCCCAAGGATTTTTGTGTCATCAAAGAGTGGATGACAACGCAAACACGAACGGGCGTGTATGACTATGGGATGATAAGAATCTGGAGAGGCCTTAGAAACTTCGTTGTGATGTTCGCGGAGTCTGTGATTGGTGCATCTGCCGGTCTGTCCTATGTATTGATGGCCACAGCTCAAGCGGATGGAGTAAACTTTCTTCTCTTTGCATGGAATGAATTTCTTTTTTTTTTTCTCTTTTCGTGTTTGACAGTGCAGCCAATCGGAATCCGGCTGTTGTTCACTTGTTGACAGAGTTGACAGAGAAACAACTCAAACACGAAAAGAAATTCATTCCATGCAAAGGGAAGAAAGTTTACTCCATCCCCTTGAGCTGTGGCCATCAATACATAGGACAGACCGGCAGATGCACCAATCACAGACTCCGCGAACAGCACAACGAAGTTTCTAAGGCCTTTCCAGATTCTTAGCCTCCCATAGTCATACATGCCCGTTCGTGTTTGCGTTGTCATCCCCTCTTTGATGACACAAAAATCCTTGGGGGGCATGACAGCAGATTCGGCAGGGAAATCGTAGAATCATTCGCCATGACCACAGCAAAAAACAACGTGTCAAACCCTTCCCTCCTGCTGACGAAAACTGAGGTTGGATTTTTTAAAATCCGAGATAACCCTACCACCCTGACTTGCACTTCGCGTGTTTTATCTCTCCTTCTCTCCCCTTCTCTCCCCTACTCCTACTGGGTATAGTCGGCTGCTCGCTGTTGAAAGTTTACTCGACTGTTGCTAGTTGAAAGATGTGGTTGTGTTGTCCCTGTTTTAATTGTTTATTCTTTCTTCATCCATGACTTAAACCAACACGCTCTTCTGCCAAGCTTAGTGAATCAGCCTTTTCATATGCGAGACTTCGACTGTGGTCGTAAGAGAAGCTACCTCGTTTCTATGATAACGGGATAAGTTCATAAGTTGCAACTAGAAAAGATGACAAACGTAAAGCTTGTTGTAAATTCCGGGGAAATATGAAGACCTGTCGGCGTTATTACTTCTGGCAGCCCCAAATATTCGTTTTCTTTTTTTGGATAAAACTTAATCGGCAAAAGTTTAAACGGCAAGTGTTCTTCGGATTTCATAGGGTTTTTTCGAAAACGCGGAGCCCTAATTATACTGTAGTGGGCTCACGCAAAATGCGGAGCTTACTGCATTCTTAACTTGGTTAAGACTGCAGTTCGAAGCCTCCAGCGCGCACTCGCTCTCTTCCGCCGAGCATTCGCTGCGCTTGCAAGCTTGTGCTTTTCTGGTGACGCAGGTCTACGAGAACAACATGCATACAAAATCAATAAAAGACGAAGTTCCCGGGGCGCGCGGAATACGCATGCCTCGAGAGTCGAGGCACAGAGAACGTATACCAGCCCCAACAGTCGGATGCACAGTGGTGACCCGGAGGCTAGAAACCTCGCGCTGAAGGCAGACCTTGCACTGCGGTCTTCACCGGTCACTGAATATAAGTACAATAGCGCAATGTGCTGAACATACTAGGCACCTACACCAATGTCGATACCTGTGGACGGCATGTTTCCGCATTTCGTTAAAGTCCTACGCATCCAAAGCTCCGTTCGACTAAACATAAAAGGCACCGCGGCTCAAAAGAACACACAGACACGCAGAACAGCGACAGGTGCACAACGCTGTCTGTGTCTTCTACTTGCTTTCCCTCTTCTTGCGCTGTTTTTCATGTATGAACGGTCTTCTTATCGCAAGTACCGGGCCAACATATTGTCTACAGGCCGGTGTCGTCTAAAAGAGCAGACAACAAGCAGAAGCGTTTGAAAGAGCAGACGACAGTTCGAACGATCAGGCGGCCGTTCGATCTTGAAAACGCACTGAACGTAGTCCGCAGTTGATCATTACAACTTGACGGTATTCCCGCTCTCATGAGGGAACAAAACAAATAAATCTGATGACAAGTATCCGTGAAATCAACCCAAACTGCTTCCCGCCCTAGCGACTGGTTTTACATTTTCACGGCACATATCCACGTTCTCGGACGAACCGAGCACTTGAAAACTGATCTTCAAACCTTTCTCGACTCTTTTGGTACCGCCCCAGTCGCAGCGTTTTGACGAGAAGGCAAGTTTTTGCCAGGTTCCTTTCAATACAACGCAAGAATACACGTCTCACATAGGGAATTCCGCCTACAGCCCCACACCGGAAGTGCGCCCGACGCGCCACCACCGCGCCGTGACGTAACAGAGAGGGGTTCGTACCATATTTTCGGCGACATAGTGATTGGCGATCTTTGTGCGAGAGTAGACACACGGGCATTTTTTAGAATGTATAGCCTCAGTTCGAACGCGAAAGAAATGGGCCGCGTCTCGCCTCCTTCGCTGCAAATGATGTCGAAATCCGATAGCATTGCATCTAGGAGACGACAAATGTGCTGATTTTCCGACGAAAGCACTGCGAGTGTTAGAGACAGAAACCGGTAATGATCGCCACGACAATGCTCCCTAACGAAGCACAGAGCCTGGAACTCTGCATGTTCTCGCCTCTTAAAGGGATACTGAATCGAAATTTGGATTCCGCAAAGTAAGGCTGCAGAAGTGTTGAACGGGACGCTACGAACTCCAAAACATCACTCGTACATCGCTATCTCAAACGTATGGCCGTACTTTTGGAAAAGAAGGGCCCGATCAAGTGGGTTCTTTGACGTAACTGTCCTCCGGGAGAATCTGAGAATGAGGAGAAGCGGCCTCAGTTCTCTCCTCCTCGCATCGGTTCACCAGCTTGACGGGACGTAGCGAGGAGGAGAGAGAGTGGGAATCGTGACGTGCCTTGTCTCGTCGGCCTCGTCGGCCGGGTTCAATCGCGGACTTCTTTTCCGAAAATACGGCGATCCGTTAGATATATCGCCGTATGAGTGATATTTTTTTTGGATTTGCAGCTTCTCACCTATCCGCCCGGCCTTGGTTAGTGACCTCGAGATTTCGGTTTAGTATCCCTTTTAACTTAGTGTTCAGAACTTAGTGTTCAGGAGAGGCACATGATGCGGATACACACTGCACACGTCGCTGTTGACTAAGAGACGCTCACAAACAGCGCGCACAACATGGAACGGATGCGCAAGCACAGCAGAAGAAAGGACGCACACCTGCGGTATCTGGCTATTTCACGTGGATGAGCCTTCCTGGTCAGCGTCGACAAGAAGCCTTTGGGTAATTATATCGGTGTATGTGATTTATTTAGTAACCGGGTAATAATCAGTGTCGAAGAGACGTTGGACACAAGAGAATATATGGCACCGTTTTACACGACAGAAATCTTTAGAAAACTTTAATGCACCCGGACATGGAGCACTCTCAGGCGACGGCTTATAAACGCTTCGCCGATGCAGAGGCCAAGTCGTTTCATGGGACAAATGGGGAGTTTTCGTTGAAAGAAATGCTAAAACATTTAAAATTGGCCCGGTCGAGTTTTGTTCGCCGTTCCGCAAAACGATTCACGGAAAACTACCTCTGGGTGGTGCGAGAGATGAAACGTGGCTATACATGCGGTCTTCGTTTATATTGGGAGAGATCACGGCACCACGTAGATTTAATGAATTCATAAACGGGAGGCGTAGGACGACGATATGAGATGAACAATATGACGCAGCTTCATCGCAAGCCATCAACATTTCTTTTGAAAATACTGTCGACGCACGAGGCTTTGTCGAAATTTACTTTTAATGCAACAAATGTGGTGATATAGTGGTGGTGATTGCGTGTCGTCAGAAAGCAGAGGACGGGACTAGCCCAGCTGCGTGATGTAAAATGGTTCGTCCGGAGTCCAAACCACCAGACTGCAGACGAGAAACGCCGAAAGACGCGAAAACAAGTAGAGAGGGAGGGGCAGAAACAGAGAAGTGATAAGAACAGGCGTTTTAATGTGGAAAAGAGCAACGATGTTTATCATTCACTTTCATTGTGTTGGTTCTGGAATATATACTCTTGATAAAATTTGGACATTATATAATTTAATGTCTTCGTGACATATTCGCGCGAATGTTCATTTTACTTTTAATTGCTTGAACATTCTTCTCCCGAAGGCTTCCTTCAGTGCACCAGCGAAAAACAAATACTGTTTTATCGAGGTCATTGGTCAGTGTGTGTATGCGCGCGAGCGCATGTATGTGTGCATGTGTGCGTGCGTCTGCGTTTTCTAAAGAATGCTTGGAACAAAGAGAATACGATGTTAACCCTCAATCTAAGGTACACCATGTATATAATTCGTTGCTCCAGGATAAAACAAGAATATACTTCCTAATACACAAAAGCTTCTCAGCCCCTTTTCTTTATTAGTTTCTAAGTATATAAAAAAAGAAAAAAACACGTGGGAAAGGAGATTGTTTCCAACGGGGTCCTCCGGTGCTCGTTTCCCATCTCTGTGCTGTGTTCAACCGTGGATAGTCTAGCCTGTCGGGCTGTTCGGTCAACCAGTTCAACCATGATTACGAAGGCATAGTTGTTTGTCACGTTTCTCGCTTTTGTCTGAACGCGCATTTATTGTAGACCTTGTTCGGTTTCGGCGTGACGCTTCCATACCCACAAGAAACATCCGAGAATATCCTGTAAAAAAAAAATAATACCAATATGTGTGCGACTAGAAGTAGTTTGATGAATTAACGGGAAAAAAGTGACACGAGAAGACAGTTTGCTATTATGACATTTGCGCTATCTTGCATGAAATTCGTACTGCGCCCAATAGGAATGTCGACACCGGTCACGGTAATGCTGGTTACTTTAGAACATGCTAGCGAAAATAAGATGTAAGAAAGGAAAGATACAGAGACGAGGACTTGCAACACAATTTTCCCAGCGGCACTGGCGCTCTGCAGCAACTGTGGTAACAGCCGTAGGCTACGCGAGTCTCACGAAAGACAGACCGTCGGATGTTCCCGAGGGAGGGAGGCGAGGGGAGTCGGGAGTTGGGACTCGTTCTCAAGGTTGTAAAAGAGGACATAGTGGGCGCGTCAAGTCCGTGCTCTGGAGCGCGAGAGTTTGGCGCTCCTTTCACTAAACGGACAGAAGTGCCACCGGAGACTGACGCTCGAGCGCGCTCTTCGTGCACCGAGAATTTTTCGGAGTGCGAGTGACCTCTTCGCGCTCCGTGACGTCACGTAAACAAACAAGATGGCTGCGCTGCTGTTGAGACCGTCGAGACGAAAGGCGTAGCCGGACCGCTGCCCATTTTCAGTTGATTAGTGCTTAATCCAGCAGGTAAAAGCGGTTTGATTTGAAAGCCAAAACAGGAATTAGCATTCCGGAAAAAGGCTTGTTCGTGCATCTCGCCTGAAAAAAGAAATTCATGTGTCAAACGGTACCGTCCCGATAGCACAGCGACAGAAAAGTAGTCGAGATGAGGAGATTCGGACCGCTATGTCCCTCTTATAATGCTTAGCCCAGCGAATAAAGATACTTCGATTTGAAAGCCGAAACATCGGTGAGCATTGAGAAAAAGTTTTTTTTTGTGCGTCTTGCCTGAAAACGAATATATCTATTGAGCAAGGTGCCGATAGCTCGGCGACAGAACAGCTGGGATGAAAAGCAGTGAGACCGCTGCCCTGCTTAGAATGCTTAGCCCAGCCGCAGCGAATAAAGATACTTAGATTGGAAAGCTGAAACACCAGTTAGCGTTGCGGGAAAGGTTTGTTCATGTACATGGGCTAAAAACGAATTGGCGTGCTATCAAACGACGGTGTGCCGGTATCGGCGTGGCTTCCGCCTCGCTGCAAGACGGAATTGACGGAACCAGGGAATCTGACGAATTTTGGGTTTTCCTGCGTCGACGAGCGGGTGCAAGAATGTTGTCTTTAATTTAAATCGGAACAGCATGCATGGTCAATAAATAGATCGGCCAAGGTAACCTTCCAGATATGTGCCCGAAACAAGTTTTCAGACCTTTCAGGAATATTAATACGTTCGTAGAAACTTCATAACGTCGCCGTCTCTTTTCGTTTAGACTAGGCTACTCCACACGGACCTAATATTTTATCTTCGAAATATTTTCGGCTTCTGCCACCCGTATCCACGGTCGGAAGGAGCACGTGTGGCTCGTCGATAGTTTCTGACCGTGTTCCAAAACATACTCGATCTAACTCTAGGGTAAAGGTGGTTATCGAAAATATACTCGCGTACAGCGTTTCTCTGTTTTTGTTGTCACGTGACATAAAACGCCAGGGTAACTCGGATCCATTCGAGTAGGTTTGGAACGCAGCCTCGGTGTGTCGCGCTCCTGTACGATACGCGCCGTTTACTTGCTGCGCTCGGAGCATGAAACTCGGAGCGACGGAGTAGGACTAAAGGAGCGCCGACATAACGCGCCCAGTATCTCGGAAGGCAGAGGGAAGGGCCGTTTTACGTCTCTTGCTGCTCTGTCCGATGTACAAAGCGACAGAAGAGAGAAAAGGAGAAAAGGGAAGTAGAATTGGCCTGGGGGTGGGGGCTGCGTCTTAGGGGTGGGTTGCTGGACCCGCCTGGCCCCTGGGTAGCTTGGAACTGAAGGTGAAGAAACGCGATATCTGCGTCGAAAAGGACTGGAGAGAGATGGAGGTCCAATAGACATTTTTGGTATCACTGCTTATAAATTGCAGATTGATTTTGCGGAGAACCATTTTATCTTTATACTTTCTTAGTCGCAGATTTGAAATGCTGGCTTCGAGCCAAACAAGAAAATAAGCAGCGATGAAGGGAACTCTTATTTCGAGTAGCAGTTTATTCCTGCGCTCCGAAAAAGGACCAATAATTCTGCCTCGGAGTCATGTCCTTGTCGAGCTGGAGCAATTAGCAAAGCCGGGGTCAAAAACGTGTAAACTATATTTCGCGTTCTATCTCTCCTTAGAAATTACGCCCGAGTCAGACATTAGCGTTTGTCTGCTCTGCGTCCGCTTGCGCCGAGATGCGAACACTCGTTGCCATGGCGACCCTTGCGACGAGCCGATGGCGATGCGATGCGCTGCCCGACCAAGCGCAGTCGGCTCCGATGCCTGATAATCATCCACAGTAAATCCGAGACAGGACTAACAATAAAACGGACAAAACAACGAAGTCTCAAACACAGCTCTGAAGCTTATTCATCAAACATGGCATTATATACACGCCGCCCATGCCCTCCTCAACAAACTCAAACGACCTCCTCACCCACTACACCGTGTACCCTAAAGGAGTCTTCACACATCTGTGTTTGACTGCATTCGGCTGCGTCACGATGAGTTGTTGCTATGGCAACCCTTGCGTCGAGCCAATGGGGAGGCGCTGCGCAGCTCGACGCAACGCAGCGCAACGCAGTCGACAAAGATGTGTGAAGGCTCCTTAAAGGAGCTGTACAACGATTTTAACGTTGAAAGAATTGGCATCTGCTTTCGATATTGTTCGCCTTGTCACAAATGGCAGAAAACACAGCTCCTTTCATCCAAATGTTGCGATTCCGCCGCGTAATAGCGAGGCGAAACTTAGAATATTCCCGGACCTGCAACCGCGAGCGGCGGCCATGAGAAGCATGCGGCATGGCGTCAAAGGAGGGTCTTGTAGAAAGATAGCAAGTTGCGCGAATATTTGCTCGATAAAAGGTAACTTTTCTATAAATCTTGTCGTTCCATACCCATCCGGACAGGGCCGGATGGGTATGGACGAACCCGTATGGGACTTTCCTCCTTTCACCATATTTTTCGCAAGGCGCCCGCCAGCACGTGGCCACGCGGTCGCGAGCGGATGAGTTCTCGTTGCTCACTGATGGCTCCAAAGAGAGGACGTTACCGAAACCCCGCGCCTACCCCATCAACGTCACTGCGCACGTGACCCGGAAGACGATGTACGAGTTGAGAGGCGGCAAACACCTGGGTATTTTTTTTCAAAATAAAAAATAGGATATCCAGGCAGAATCTGATTTCTGTAGTTCACCTCAGAAGTGTCAGGCATCAACTTCCACAATTATTGAAGCGAAGCCCTGAAATCGTTGCGCAGCTCCTTTAAAACCAAAACTGACACACTCCACACGTAACCCGCAACACAAAAGAACAGGTCACAACGAGTCGACAAAGGACTTCAAAGGGAAAACCCGAACAGCGAACCTTCCCCTACACTCGGCAAGGTCAAACTTTGTACCTACAGGTTGCCTCAAGCTTGAAACAGAAAAGCTTACCCCAAGCTTGAAACACAAAAGCACTAAACACAAACGAGCGTGTTAGGGACGAAGTAAGTGCTCATACTTCCTGTTTGCGCGTCTAAGAAAACTAGGGAGTTTTTGTGTATTGTTCCGATAATTCCTGTAAAAATACCCGATACTCCTCCGTCTTTGGGCATGCATAGTATCGTTATCGAGCGCAAAACCGTCTACAAGAACTCCCTACTGTTTATCTTTTTTCTAGTGAAATTAAAGACGACGTTGGCAAGGAGAAGCGAGCCGACTAATTTCGAAGGGAAGGGCAACAAAGGTCGTCTTCGCTCCTTCAGCTTCCCTTTATATCCGGTAATTTCTTCAAGCAGACAGAGCCAGTGAGGACGTCTTCAGTGAACATCAAACATAATCTCTGAGGTGAATGGAGGCAGGTTCTTAACTTCGTTTTTGTTACAAAAGAAGGGTCAGTTTGAAACATGGCCTGGTGGGAAATACAAGATGGGAGGACGGGTAAACAGCTCGTTAACATATCTAGACGGGGCCTGTCAGGAAAACTGGACATTGCCGGCTCAACTGACAAAAAGGTCTGACTGCCCAATTTGTGCAATGTCAGGCTCTAAAGAGCGTGGGAAAGTAAAAGCTGTATGGGTGACCCGACGATACGTGCCCGAGAACAGCACGGTGACATGGATGGAAAAAGTTGACAGGAACGCGGCAAGCCAGGCTCAATAGTTTTTCATGTTTTAAAAATGACAGGCTTAGTCAGCTTTTTGCGCACCTCGTTTGTTTGTTTACCCCTCAGACACGCTGACGTCTCGCTATTCACACCTCGTTTCGACCAATGACGGCGCGCGCTTTTCTGTCACGTCTTCGCGCGCTCTGTGCGCGACCTTTGTTTCGCGCTGAGTGCTGTTCTATTCTTTGTATTTACTTCCTTTCGATGGGTCATGATAACGTTCGTAATCGCGGAAGACACGTTTTGGTACCCCCCCCCCCCCCTTGCAAGCCGTGTAAACACTTACAACGAATTTGACTTCGACCTCGACCGCGCATCTTATTTTTTATTGGTAGCCCGCTTGCTACAGAAGGATGACGGTGATGACAACGCAATCGCGGTTTGCTTGCGGTTCTGTGTGATGGGCTCTCACTTCCGACCGAAGTGAGAGCCATTCAAGTTACTCCGGCGCTGTTGAAAAAACTCAGCAGACCTGTGAATGAGTCACTTGCTGAGGACAATCACGAGCGTTTTTGTCTATAGGCTGAGGAGACGAATGTCCAAGCGCTTGTGTAAGAAGAGTGATTTCGATTTCAAATGAAGAGCACTCCAGGAAAATGTGGCCGATAAGATTCGTTTGCAAAACTAGCTAGCTAGCATAAAAAAAGAGATAAATTCAGAAATAGAGATGGACTATCTGTCCCCCTCCCTTAGGGAGCGGGACAGATAGTCCCCCTCCCTAGGATAGAATGGCATAAAATGGCATTCATGACATTTTATCAAGAATCTTTGAACACTCGTACTTTGCCCTCGCGTTCGACTCGATACCGAGAGCGCCACAGACGCACTGTTCACGCAGTAAGGCTGGGCTGCTTAGTGGATTGAGATTGGCCACGTGTTCGTCGCATATTTGCTGATGGGGTCCGGTTTTTACACACCAGCATTGTGCCACTAGCTGACTTTTGCTCAAATAAACAGACGAAAAATCTCTTTAGTCAATATTCACGTTCGACGGAAATCGAAAAACTATGTCCGTATTCATAGAATTCAGGAACTCAGGCGTATGCACTACTGAGATGAAAACTACTATCGGCAACAGCAAGCGAAGCCCCCACCTAAACACCTGAGAACACCTCAAATTCTCTCCGCTTGTTATTACAACGGACGCGTCCCGCACGCTTGTTAAAAAACGTGGGCGGCAGACCGTTTTATATTTAGCACTGAAAAGAGAGAAGTATGTTCAGTGTTTTGAAACCTCAAAAAACAGCAAATGTATCTTCTTTAGCAATTTCAAGTGTAGCTGATACAATGCGCCATTGTCACTTGTACGCCCTATTTCACATATAGTTTTTAATCTGGCATTTTCGACTGGCATTTTCGCTAAAGGTATGCAGACTGCAAAGGAACCTGGCTTGTATAACTACGAAAAAAAATGACATGTCTAACTACAGACCGATTGCACTCTTACCCCATTTGTTCCTAAGGGCTCGGAGAAAGTTATTAATGTTAGCCATTACCAATCTTTGTGAAGAGAATATGATCCTTGTTGATTCTCAATATAACTTCTGAAAAAGCTCTCCACTGAGCTGGCCTTTCTACAACAAAAATACATTTAATAATTTTAAAAACTAACGTCTCACGTTGGGAATGTTTATGAATCTCTTTAAAGCTTTCGACCGGATAAATAATAAAATTATATTGAACAAAAGTTAAATTCTTATGGAATTTGAGGGCACTCATTAACTCTAGTTGAATGTTGCATGAGCTGTCGGCAGCATACTGTTAACATAAACGGTACTCCTGCAGTGTTGAAACCACATCGAACGGGGGTATCTCATTATAGTGCTTTAAAACCATAGGTTTTCTTTTTACGTTTTTGTTAACGATGAAGTCACTATTGCAAATAATATCTAATTTGTAATTTATGCTGATGATTCTAACTTATTTTTCAGGGAATAATACCGATAGGCTATTTCTGATGCAAACATTTTCCTAGGAACCTAAGTACGTGGACTGCCTTAAATTCTTTCAAAATAAATGAAACTGAAACAAAAGCAATTGTTTCCCAACCATAAAGTATAGTCTGCGATACCACCGCAAAATAAATATTGAACCTATAGGGAGTTGAATTTGTAACACCGTTAAAACATGCCCTTTCTAATGCATTATTCGAATCTCGTTTATCCTATTGTCACTGAGTTTTGGGAACTACGACAAGTACCGAGCTAAATAAATTATTTCTGCTAAAAACGAAAGCAGTTCAGGTCGTGGTCGTAGCTAAAGCGTTGTATTGCTCACATATTACAAATTCTTCTAAACATAAAATTATAAAAATAAGGAATATTTCAAGTATAGGCTGGCGACAGTTTACACGACATTGCTTAAACTTTTGAATAATCTCTCATCACGAATTTCCAAACTAAGTTTACAAACTATTATATATCGAGTGCACAGCACTGAATGCTAGAGTGCTGCATTCTAGAACTGTTTACGGGCCGCAGATGATTTAGCACACACTACCAACCTTACTGGAAGAAAATAAATGTTTGTCTTGGATGCGATAAATAAGAAAACAGTGCGCAAAATATTCTCCTCCAGCCGATGAAGATTGTTCATCACTGATTGTTTTTTCTACCATATGAGTGGGTATTTTTTTTTTGTCGATCGATGTGCCAGTAGAGAACAAGGCTCCTTGTCAAGCTACCTTCTGCAGCATTTTTCTTGCCTCGATCATCGATTTGTTATATCAGAATAACAAAAATAAATTAGAATAAAATCTCGATCGCGCCTAGCCATATGGCTCGCAGACTCTTATATGTCTATGTGTCCTCTTATCACTGAAACCATGGTTGCAGTCACAACGGTTGCATGATTGCAACGAACTACCTGCTAGCAGAAACTACTTGTCGCAACCGCTGGCAGCCATGCTTGTTATTCTATTTTATTCATTTTATATTTTATTTTATGTGCTTGTAAATCGAAGCAAAAGCAGCGACCTCGTGATATTCATGAAAACAATATTAACTACCATATAAATTACTCGTCTCTCATAACAACATGCGAAACAAAGTAGTATCACGTCACAAAGAAACAAAACTATTTTTCAGCCAACGTTCCATACACTCTCCAGCCAATGAGAGTCCAGAAGCTGTGCTTAGATGAAAACGCACCGTCATCTAATGGGTGAGGCCTAGAGCAGGGCTACCCTCACCTATATTAGGTCTCGCGACACACATTTTGCCCTAAATATGTGCTTTTTCCTGGAAAATTTGTTTTGTAGAATATGTGTCCCACCTTGGTAGTTTAAAGTTGCTTTTATGTTTTCATTTAAGTAAGTTTTTTTTTTTGTAAACAGCGCTCATCGCTCCTGAGCCAATGACATTGCAGCACCGTCCGATAAGAAGGCCAAAAAACTACAGGTGTGCAAATAGTTGTTCGAATCGAATAGCGCTGCATCATTCATAGCCTTTACAGTGCAAGGAAAAGACGAGACTGCCGGTTATTTCAACAGTGCAGTAAGTAGGAATGACGCTGCGCTATTCGATTTGAAGCAGTATTCGCACACGTCTAAGTCGAAAAATGCATCCCGAAAGAAAAAAAGCAAACAACAAAAACAACAACAACAAAAACATGTGTGTGATTTTCGCCACCGCCTATGATTGGGGCACAAGATGTCGAGTCACTCACTGCGCTGTGGTAGCCTACGTCTGACGTTTTGCAGAAGATAGTGACTTTGAATGCCAGGACGCGTTCGGCTGGCAAGTAGAGGAAGATGGTAAAAGGCGATTAATGGAATGGTCATCCGGGTTAGCTCAAAATCTTTGCTCAATAGCCAGAATTCGTGTAACGATAAAAGTACGTTAAATGCGGCCAGCGAGGGCACCCCCGGCCGGATGTTTTAGCGTATCGTAAGTTCCGTAATACGTCCCTTGCCGATATCAAGATAACGGCGCCTTTAATTTTGCCCGGTATCACGAGGAGCTATGTCGTATTTGTTTTTATTTTTACGGGTCGGCAATTTAACAACGGCGTCGCCATGTGCAAACATTGTTATATAAAGGCTATTTTAAATCAGGAATCGCATCGAGCTACTTTCTCGGGCTATATGAACTGCGCCAAAACCTAATAATGTTTAGCGTACCTTTGGGAGCGACTTCAGAGGAACGGTATTACTATTTATTCGGGTGTGCAAGAGAGAGGAGAAAAACAGCCTAGAAAACAGTTCAATCACCATGAGATTTGAAAAACCTCTTTGAGGAAGTTGTACAACATAACTGCTTGGGGATATGTTTTGACTAAGAACTTTTAACTCTGATTTACCTCTACCTCATGCGAATACTAGCTTTAAAGTTGAGGTTTACATGTTAAGTTGCGAATCATTTCTCATCAAGTAAAAATGATGCACCAGTTTGTTCATTTCAAGCTCCTAGAGTGGATATGCAAGGATAGACACTAGGGATGTACGAATTGTTAAATGTTAGCTTGAATCAAATTTGATTCGAATAGTGCTGAATAGTACCGAAAATGTTGAATGTCGTATCAAAACTAATTCAAAAACTTTTGTCTGTAGCTCACAGAAATAGACAAAACATCGCTTGCTATAAATATCGCCTGCGCGCTTATTTGTCCGACTGCAGTAACTCCCTCACGAAGTGGGTAATACTCATAAAGGGGCTTTACTAAGCGTATTGTTAAAACAAGCCGGGGCGTACCTGCAAGATGTTCCACCCATCCGACGACGCAGTGGCGTCTGGCGGACGCGAAGGTAGCCGGCAACACGTCTGGGAAGTAGGCCTTAGCAGCGGCTCTCCAAAAGAGTATTCGGGAATGCAAATACTGCGAGACATATTATTTCAGGCGAAAATACGGGGTATCCCTGAGATACTTGTCCATAAACGGCAAGCAAGTACTGCGGAATACAGATACAGGTATATACGAGCATTCTCTTGTAGACAATACACAAAGAACGAATAATGATAATATTAATAATAATCTTTATCTTGGGTGCCCGAAAACAACCACATTGGTCTTCTCATTGGTGCACCAAAACAAAGAAACAAAATCAGAAAGCCATTACATAGGCTGTAAACACGCTTACTGAAAAGATAAAACATCTCACACAGACATAATGCTGAGCGGCTAGACTAATATCGTTCAAATCGTGACTGTCCATTGCAATTGATGCAGATATCTCCAGGTGGGGTGGAACGAAGGTATTATATACTGACTGAATCTGTGGGAGAGGTGAGGTATTACATGGCAAGTGAACATAAAAACAAACAATTTGTCTGGTTGCTCGGAATGAAAGATGGGAGGTCACTTTCGCGAGGAGTTGCGCCGAATCCCCCTAAAAGCTTTTAGGGGGACGAACACATCCTCGTTGCTTCTCAATCTTGAAACGTGTTCCGGCAACAGGGTACTGTTGTTCGAGAGGAACGCGTTCCCGTTAAATATCTAAGATTTGAACGAGGCGTTACTTTAACCTTACTTTTGTGCGTTTAAATTATATATTGTACTGGATAATTTCTTAGATAGAAGAAAGCAAGTGAAAATATTCTTATCGAACTAGGTGTGGTGTCGCCACGATCACATTTGTTCCTTTGTTTTTTATTGTTACTAGGGCAGTTTCCCGATCCCGTGCAGTCGGAGGTAGAAATAGTCGGCTGTAAGAAGCCTCGATGACTCCTTTGCTCGGGGAATTGCATTTACAGGGTGTTTCCGGAAACGTGCAATAATTCGATATTCCGAAAACTACGCGTCGGAAATGAAAAAAAAAAAAATAGATTTGTGTTGTTGTGATCCTGGTGGGGGGCCCATTTAGGAAAATTATTAGTTTTAGATATTTAAGTCGTTAATTATTTTTTCGTAATTAACATTTTTAATATTGGGTTTATGGGCATGGTTTCAATTAGACGATTGCTAAAAATCATCAAAAAACACTAAATCAACAAATGGCAGAACGATAGAAGGCACGCACAGCATTTTACGGCTTTCAGAAAACCTGTACAAATTAAGTTTCGGCTTGCAATCGGAGCGCTTTTCGGCCCCGACGGCACCGCGCCCCGTGGAGATATTGTGAAACCAACCTCTGCTGCGCTGTGCTCGCGCAGCGCAGCACAGCAGGTACAGGTAGCTACAGAAACACATTTTCCCCCAACAAATGTTAGGTGCGGAGGGATGCAGTTCTTGGTTAATGCAACCGGTAGTGCTTCTGTTCCTCTCTTCGTGTCAGTTCAAGCGCCTCCTCTCGAACTCTTCATCTATTAAAAGCCATCATCACGAATGCCGCTACAAAGATATTATCGCACCTGGCGATTTACATAGGCACTGTAATTCAACGTCTGCTTTCTGTATTTAACAAAAATTGTCTGCCCGAATGAGCACTCGTTTGCCGAGGTTTGTCTCAGAATATCGTCTTAAGTGCACCTGGGTTATCTAGAGTGGAGAGATTCCAAATGAAGCCGGACCTGCCTTCACACAGGCACCCTAGGCAGCACGGAACCTGTTGTAGCATGAAGGGATGATAAGACCCCCCCCCCCCCCTCTCCGCACGCACGCATGCAGAAATACTTTACTGCCCGTAATTAGTGGTCCTTCTCTCTACTCACCTTATCTCCTGCTAAATTTGCTAGAGCAAAAAGAGTAGAGCACTCCGCAGGATGAGCTTATCTTGCTATCCTTGCGAGTGACCTTTCCTTTAAAAGCCCCGCTTATTTTTGGCTTTTTTCTAAAATCGATTTTTGTAACTGCTTAAATATTCTGGGCTTCTCCCATGTAAATTGGAATATGCGACGCGTCGGATATATAATTTGGAACCGCTCGTGCTAAAGAGAGGCGTTTATGTTTTAAACCCGACAGTTAATTTTTGACAACAAATGTTACGAGGGGCCTGAGCTTGGCAGATTACTACGATACAAACGATACATTGTAAATGGATTTCATTACTGAGATACAAATTCATTTTTAATATATTTTAACACAGAAATACAGATACTCGAAAGTATTTCTGAGATGCTACCCGATACCTATGTATCGTGATACTGCGCAGTCCTGCGGCAAGTGACCGCCCTCCTCCTGCCCCTTCGCACCCCTTATTCCGAGGTCACAGTCTTCGCTCGCGTATATGGCACATACATAGCTGTACACGCTCAAAAGATGGACGAGCGCGACTACCTATTGGGATCCTCAGACGCGGACCAACACAAAGACTGATCTTGTGATTTGGGCGATGGTGACAGACCGAGTATTTGGGAGATTCTCCATGTGCAGATGTCTTCTGCGCAACAAATACACTTTTTATGGCGTTTCCTACAGTAAAAGCAAAGTATTAACAAAACTATTTTCCTTCGTTCAATCAATATTCGTAAAAGTCCAGAAGGTTGCCCTCCGGTGATAATTTACCAGGCTCGAAAGATGATAGCTTGCGTAAAAATTATTAATACAAAATCAATATGTATCAAATGAAAGCTTAGACAAATACCTGTTCAACAAATACAATATCGGTATAATCAAGTAAATTTCTCCTGTCGAAAAAAGCATTTGAACACTAGACGGCACTCTTAAAGAACGTATTTCAATATAAATTTTATATAAAAAAAAAGGAGTGAGTTTCAAATGTGATTTTTTCGTATGAAGCGCCCTCGGTATGGTCGAAAATCTTATTTGAAAATTAGATGCAATAAATCGTTTGAACATATAGATTCGTACATTTAAAAAGATGAAATGTATAACGCTCCTTTTTAAGATCCGAAGTTCGGTCGCCGTCTATTTTATGCCCATCTTTAAACTAAATTTTGGCACCATGTCGGAGTATTCTTTGGCTTCAATTTAAAACAAAAGTTGATGAAGTAAGGCTGATGCGTAGACGGTATTGTATGTTTAATATACCAGTGTTTTCCTAGACATGTTCAAATTATTATTCTAAAAGAGCTGAAACCACGAGTAAATAGATTTATTAACTTTTCTCGTGGTAATTAAAACTTATAGATATTTCATTGCAAAAAAAGTGATACGGAAAGATAGAGCAATTGGATGAAACAAAATATATTTGCTGAGCCGACAGCTTTAAGACGAAGTTTCTGCTTTTTTAACTCTCGCTTCTTCACGCACACTAAACCTCGTAAGTAGTAGGCGTAAATAAATCTACTGATATTTGTTTCTATTTCTTAGAAAGAGAAAGCACTCATGTACGGTAGGGAAGTACATGCATTTACGTGAAATATTTGGTAACACGAGTTCACAGAACATTTAATGTGATCGAAAGGGGCCGTTAAGGAGGGTTAGAAGATTATTCTCGATGCTTAGCTATTTATTTTAGGTAGCATTTAGAAAACCGCCTTTGCTTTCAGCCTTCATTCATAAGTGGCATTACCGAATGTTCCTGAAAAAAACAAAAAAACTTACAGCAATCCGGTCTTTTTCTTGGCGTCGACGTAGTGAGCTGAGAGCTGTGGCGACATGCAGAGAGTGCGAGGCGCGTGTCGCGGCGTATCGAGCCTCCTTGCACAATCGCAGGTCACCAGGACTTCAACAGATGCACGCGCTGATCACTTCGTTCAGATAGTCTGGAACATTCTTCCGAAAAGAAATGCAACAAATCTGGCTGCGAGAAAAAAAAGAAAAGAAAAGAGCACGAAATTTTTAGTTTTGTCAATAACATTCGGTACGCGGCTTGTGGACGGAAAATCGAAATATTGACGATCTCTCCATTTTATGTTAAAACAATTCGCTAAGCCTCGAAAGTGAACCTTTAACTCATTTTAACCTCGCTTTGTGGTCATGCAAAAAGCTTTTGTGAACTTTCGCTATTATATATTTTATGTGGTTGTGTGTTCATTGATCTTCAAACTTAATGCCAGCACTCGGTTACCCAAATATTGATATATTGCGGGCTAATTAAAGCTAAAATTGGTCACTGCAGCAGCTTTACCACGCTAGGTTTTGATCGGAAATCAAAGCAACACGATATAGTAGGACCCCTAGGCCCCGGAAGAGAACAAAAGGTGACCAAAACGGACCATCTCATAACAACATTAAGTTTTGGGAACGCTATGCTTCCCCTCGGTCCATGCGAGTTTCGTTTTAAAGAAGAAACGATGGATAGAAAGGATTTAACGTCCACCTTCTCATTAGGCTTAGAGTGCGTGGCGAAACGGCACTTGGAAAAGAACGAAATTTCGTGCTAGGCCACTCGGCGGGTCAGTAATCATCTCTTTTGCCCCTACAGCCACAGTATCTCGGATGAAACTTTCAGAAGATAAAATTTATAATTTTTTTTTACTCAGTTCAGTGAAAATTTTGTTCAGTTGCGATTTCTTCGATTTTTTAGGTAAAGAAGTGAGACGTCTGTATGAAAACCTTCACATCTTGTACATAACATGATTAAATATTTGTTGCATTAAAAGCAACATACACTACGAGTTAGCATCAACAAATAATGAACAATCTGGCAGAAACAAATGGCATCGATCTAGCTTTGCATCTTAAAATATAACATGTAAAATATCGTCGTTTCGATAGTGTGCAATAATAAGTTCAAACGATACATTGCATCTGATTGTCACTGAGTGTTTAGAATGTTCCAAGGGCTTGTCATACAAAAAAAAAAACACTAAAGCATCTAAAATTATTTTTTAAGAAAATTGATGTTAAAATGTCGACTTTTAGAGTTACCTCTTGCATTTAAAGGCGTTTCTTCCTAATATAATATTTTACTTATAGCGATGTTGTACTTGTTGAAGAGGTATTTGTTGAAGCTTTGATTTGATATGTAATTTATGTGATCAAATTAAATGTTACAAAGGTTACCATCATCCAAACCTGACAAATTATCCTCAAAGGGGTAGGCTATGAATAGTTTACACAAATATCTTGAAAAGACTCATTTTGTATCAACATCTTCCGCTTGTAATGTAGATTAATAAAAAAACATGTAAAAAACCATATATGTTGTGCGAAGCAATTAATAATCTTGCGAGACAAGCGCTTAAATAAAAAAAAATTGCCTCAGGTAATTTAAAACTAATAAACTCGAGAACCGAATTAGAACGCAAAAACGGTTTTCAGTTTCGTCTTAGGAAAGAATTTGCCCAGCATGTATGTTTTTACCATACCTATTTCAAAAATGTCCCATTTTTTGTGTGATTTAAAATGAAATCGCTGATGTATTCATGAGAAAGTTCAGTGCGTCCTTCCCCATAAGTATCAATTTAAAATAAATGTATGGCATGCCGTCACTTCCGGAAGAAATGTGAGGTCCCGCGGAACTCAGTGCAGAATGCAGTTCACCAATCGTGAAATGACGTCCGTGGCTTCTTCACAAAATGGAGGTACGGCTGTGGTCCGGATGGAGGCTCGCTGGATTGGGTCGCGTATGTTGTCAACGAAACGCAAAACTGGTTTTCAACCTCTTCCTCTGAACAGTTTCTTGTGAACGCCGCCGAGCGAAATAGACGGAGCTGTGTTTGAGAAGATTTGAGACATCACAAAGTCTTCATATGTTTACATAATGGCTTTCTGTGATCCATAGTTTTCTAAATTGTTACCAAGCGATGTCGAGCAAGCGTCTTAATATGATGACGAATTTTCTTTTGCACCCGGCGTGATTCGCAAAGATCCTTTATGTTTTTAGTTCTCCTGGGTTGTATCTTCCTTCCGACACAAAGCGCGGAGGCGCTCATACTCTGCGTCGATGGTGTTCCGTTTTGGTTGGACGGGACAAACGTATCTGTTTTTTCTGTGCAGGTTAAAATTACCTTTTTAAAGTGAGACAGTTCAACAACTTCCTTGCAGTACTGCTTCTTCAGACGTATGCCAATTGGTTCGCTTTAGGAAGCATTTTTTTAGCACTGATGAAGCCATTCATGAGAGGGTACGTGAACACGTGAACACTCTCATGATTTTCAATGTCTGCCAACCATGTGACCTGCTATGTTTGCGCTGTTTGCAACGAATGTCATGTCGAGGCAGCTGCTGTGTTCCGTTGCGTATAAATAAGCCGGAGATTCGCCATTGGGGATAAATAGGGGATAATGGTCGGCGAGCTCCTCCAAGCCTCTTTTTTTAAGGGTTTGTTCTCATGCTTCCCGGTATGGTGTGATGGGCATCAAGATCCCCCGTACGAATATGTAGCAATGACGTTGTATTTAGGACAGATTCCAAATACTGTTTGTCGAATATAAACTTTGGTGGTATATATGGTACCTTTTTTATTAATTTCACTCAAAATCGTGACACAAATGTATCCTTTGTTGCGTGTGCTGAAGCGACTTGTGCACTATATATGTAAAGCCCCTTTTAAGGGGTATTCACATGAGGGAGAAGTCCCGGGGATTTTTCCCCGGCACGCGAGCATCACGGGACGAAAACGCGAGGCTTTTGCACATCGCAAAGCCTGGTGTTTTTGTCGCGGGATGCGCGTGCCGTAAAGAAATCCCCGGAATTTCTCCCTCGTGTGCATATTTTTTATATTTTTTTTGCATATTTAATAAACATTGTCCCTGGAGTCGTATTATGTGCGCATACTGAGTGCATTTATACCTCGACAATGAAATATATTTTGACGAGTTTGATTTACGTGATACAATAATGCAAAATATATAATTAAAAACCGACAGTCTCAAGTCGGAAAGTCGTGCGCCTTTCACAATGAAATGTGAAAGGCGAACCTTTCGCATTTCATTATAGGATGGAGGCCTTCTTATAATGTTCCTCCATAGTTCCGACGTAATCTTTTTGCGATAGTGACGTTCACTTAAGGACGTTATTAATTACTCCACAGTTTGCCGAGACACTATTTTCGGAGGTTCGCTCGCACCAGGGAATTTTCGTACGATGGCTTTTAACGCTACAAATAACATTGGTAGGAGCTCCTGAGCAACATGTACTAGCTTTCGTCGGTGCTATGAAAGATTCGAAGGGGGGTGGTGTTGCTGGCGTCTGGGTGGGAAGCGTTAGAATATTTAGAGTGCAACGTGGGGCTGGCACGGGTGTTAACATCGTCGACACAACTGGATGCTCCTCCAAGGAGAGGAAATTTTCTGGTATTGTAGTTCTCTTTTCCTTTTGGCTCGTGCAAGAAGGTTTCAACATCTCAGTCTAAGTGGTCTTTGCGGGTGCTTCCAAAGATTCCGCCGGTTGTTGTGGAAGGCAAACAATGGCTGGATTTGGTAACGTTGTGCCTTCAATGTGTTTTCTTAACGATAGATTTTTTTTTTTTGCAATGGCAATTTTTTTTGTAGGTCAGTAAGAATATTAAGATTAGCGGTTGCCACTGCAGTTGACACATTTCGACCATTCTCTGGAGCTACATTCCTTCTTATAATGTTGTCCTCCTCATACCCTGCAGTGACACCCGCCTCCTTGAACTGTGTCTGAGCGTGTCCGTATTGTCGGTTTCTTTTCCAGAGAGGCGACACCCGGACGCGATGCGTGTGTCCGCCTTTCTGCTGGCGCTGTGTCTGCCGGCGGTACTGCTGCTTCCGGCGAGGCACCCCCGGGGACCCAACGCCCACCGCGAGTTCTGGAGGCAGAAGCTGCACGTCATCGGGACCTTCTTTCGCAGGCTGGGCAGTGTGAGATTCTGACATGCTCTGTGATGCCTTCTTAAATACCTAAATATCATTGAACGCCGCGTTTCCATGGTTTCTTTAAGCGTCCGGAAGTGGCACCAAAGCGAGAATGTGAGATGTGCCAGGCAATGTTGCATGTCCCTGTAGCGCAAACTAGATATTTTGTATCACAAAAATATTTTGACAAGATTTTGTTAGCTTGTGGCTTCCCGTTGAAGCAGTCAAATATAGTGCATACTACCTTAAACGTCTTGACTGTTTCGAAATAAAATTAAAACTATTAGATTATATGTCATTTTACTATCTCTTTTCGACACCATATTGGCGGCTCGCACCTTCTCTTAACTGTACTTTAATTAACTTTACTACTTTATTATTTTAACATGCCGCCTTTGACTTGCCGTACCGTGTATGCTGATCATACAAAGGTGTACAAGTACAACGAAGTTTCGCCACCCCAGAAGCGAATTAGGCTGATGCCAAATGTTCGAAATCCAATTTCACTTAATGAGCTCTATTCGGCGCCTCCTAAAACCGGCTACATGTTGGGCGCTGATCTAGGTAGGAGTAAAAAGTTATAGGGACATTATTGAAACGCGGTAATACAATGCGCACTGCTGAGAGGATCAAGGATGCCTACACAAGTGGCACAGTTCACTGGACAAACATTTTATTCTAGACTGGGAGTCTACGATCTTGAAAGTCCGAAAAGCTGGACCAGCTCTTAGCTATTGGGCAGAAGATCGAACTATAGGGGGCGCTTTATAGAGCTTGTTGTCCCCACAACCCGGTGTTTACCAACACAACATAACAAAGAAATTGAACCTCGCCGAGCACGATCTGGGCACGAGCGCTTCGCTTTGATCAGTGCTTTGGTCGCACGAGGAGCGGCCTTCGAATCGTCGTCTTCGATTTCTCGGATCAAAAACAAACAAGAAAATGGGGTTTGTTGTCCCCACAGCTGAAGCGCACCGCTAGAGGCGTGACTGTTCGATCTCCTCCCCAATTGTGGAAATATCTTGGTGCTTTTTGTTTTTGTTTTGTTGCTGACATGTAGCTTGCGGCCATTTTTTTCTGCTTGTTTGGTTTTGAGAAATGTTACGTGGTGTTCTTTGAAACTTTTTAATATTACTACACATATAAAGCGCATTTGTGTTTATCGCAAAGTATTGAATGTTGGTGGGTGACGTAATTTGTTTTTCTTGTGTCGATTAGGGTGTATTTATATTATGCCACTCCAATAATATTCTTTCTAAGAAAAAGAAGTACCTCTGAATAAAAAAAAAAGTTAATACAAAATTCAAAATAAAACTAAACCTATTTGAACAGAGGCTGTGTATTTTGGTCCTCCCTACAAGTGGCAAGTGAGGCTTTACTGCTTGGTCATTCGGTTGTTAACTGGTATCTCTGCCTCGTGTATGGAACTTAGATAGCACTCGTAGGCGAATCAGCAAAGCGCCCAACTTTGTGTTTTATGTCGCTATGGTTAAGTTAAAGGCAAATTGCATAGGCCCTAACTAGCGCCTTTGAGCCAAACCCTATTAGCCCAAGTTCTGCCCCCTAGAATGCCAAACTTAGACCAAGTCAGGTTATTCTTTTGTGCTCTGCCAGAGCGATGAGTTTGGGGAACGAGGGTCTTACTCGGCGCCTCGCAGGAGGCGACGATGACTGCGGCGTCCAACCGCTTCCTGTTGTACTGCGGAGCGTGCAAGCTGGCCACGTCAGTGCTACAGAAGTACATAAAGCAGGGCAAGTCGGAGGAAAGGCTGGTCTCCTTTCTCAGGACCGCCTGCAAGATGTTCAAGATCAGTACGCCCCGGGTCTGCGACGGCATCATTTCCCACTACAAGGTAGGTGCCAGATTCAGCCTTTCAAGTTAGCATTTACAACTTCGACGGTATCTCTATTTAGGCCGCCGGGCCGCGGCCAGTTTTCACTGCACAATTGAATCGGCGCCCTGATTCTTTCTTAACGTCCTGTCCGCTGCGTGGCGTCGCTCCTCTGGAGCTACGAAGAATACCGAAGGAACTAAGAGTACTCTTTCGAGTGACATGCCTGAGCTTTATGACATAATTCTACGTCGTCTAAAATTTCTAATTCATACCATTAAGTATACTAGAAGCGAGATGACCTTACTCGTAACACTGTGAGATAGCGTGACTCGGTGCTGCACTGGAGAAACACGGTCCAAAACTATTGAAGTGTACGGCTGTTTTTACTAAATGCACTGGTCGGAAGCTCAACTTTGCTCCCTGCCAACACAACCTTGGATGTCGGAAAGAGGTGGTATCTTTAAAAGCAGCTCAATCCATGGGTTCAAAGAGAACAAACGAACACCGATTAGATAATTGCTACAGCTGAATGCATGTAACTCGGTGCAAGATACGTCGACGTGACAATTTGTACTGCACTGCACTGTGACGACCGCGATCAGCGGAGGTAACTCGGGTGACAACAATCTATATAACACTCACTCTTAGTACTGCTGAAGGAAATAAGTCTCGAACAGCCCTTAAACACTAAGTGAGCTCAAATGGCGAGTTTACACTTGCGGATTCGCGGACGGATCCGCGCTGGCGGAAAGCGGATTTTTGGTGCTGGCCAGCGAAATCGACTCGTCGCTGGCGGAAACTCTGGATCAGTCCGGGACTCGTATACAGATTTTCCGCCAGCGTCGAAGTCGATTCCGCCGCACGGCACCAAAATCCACTTTCCGCCTGTGCATATCCGCCCGCGTATCCGCCAGTGTAAACGCGCAATAAAACGCTCATTATACTTTGCTTCAGCTTACGTCAAGGTGTAGCCAACACTACGAGCCAAGTGGCCCATCAACCAGTCCGTGCAACATCGCAGTTGTCGCCGCCTTTTTATGAACTGTCATCCGCCGGCGCATGCAATACGGCGAGAAAATGTTCCGAAATGCGTCTTTGGCGCATCGGAGTGACAAATAGGGAAGAGACACCGTTCAAAGAGCAACGTATCAAACTCTCAGGGAGCGCTCGATGACGAGGCAGCGAAGCACTCGCTGTTGTTAGTTGAGGTCGGGGAAAAACGAAAGCAGGTGGACGAATTTTTCGGGTAAATATCGACACTAAACTTTGTTTCGTCTTTAAGGGGTACGGAAACGAAATGTTTTGCACTTATTTCTTCGTTTGGATGTGGTGTAGTTTGTGCCGACAGCCGAGATACACTATCCTAGACTAGCGTTTTGGGGTTGCAGGAAGAAAAGTCGCGGAAACTAATTTTAAAACGAACGAACTGATTTTAAAATTGCGTCTGGTAGCTGCTTGTGAAGCTCCGTCCAAATGTCTCGACCTCACGAGTTTCTAAGAAGCAGCGTCAGTTCTTGGCAATATGGCTCGCTCGTGGAGTTACTTGCTCCTGAATGTGACTTGGCAGGGAACGCTTCGTTCACCCATGAGGTGAAACTGCAGCCCAAGCTATAAGCGCCAGCTAGCCCGCGCTCCTGGCTTTAAAATACGCAGTTCTTCCGCGAGTGCTCGTTCTGCGGAAGAACGTTTCAAAGCAGCCATCTTGAGCTCCCGCCCTCAAATATTACTACTAGGCGAGATTGTCACGCGTTGACGCCACCAAACAGCGAGGCACGCAACTACAGTACCCTTGCCCGTGCACGGCACCGCGCTGCAATACCACGGTTCCATGCAAGTACTTGGATGCATCTTGCGTCTCGTTCGCAAGCGCACGCGAAACTAACTGTGACAAACTTGGAGTACTCTGGAAGCAACGCGAGCTCGGTGGCATAGCACAAAATAGTCGACTTCGAGAATGCGATATTAATTACGGCCGGCTAGGAGTCTGAGTATTCGCGTGTTATAATAGAAGTTTTAAGAGGCGCACTCTGCTATCAGTCTTAACAAAATTAGCGCAACAACTTGTGAGGAAGAACGGAGAGACAAAATATAGAGTGCTAACTTGACCAATATATAAGACCAACTAACCCGCCAGATAATTTTAATTCGGCTTTGAGAACCGAGGCTCCTGGGGAATCTCTGATCGCGCGTCGCGGGGACTTTAATTTTACAAAGCGTTCCCGAAAATGCGTGGAGGCGCCACGCTATGGCTCTGGGGCGCATTCATCCACCTTTTCGGGCGCGTGTTCTCTTGAGGAGATCGACTTTGACTCAAAAGTTTAATTTGGCAGTTTTGCGTACCAAATCAACGAAGGGCATCTGGCACACCTCAGCGGAAGATCGAAAAAATTATTTCCATTACGTAGGGATCATTTAACATGCAACCGAAATCTTGGTTATCCGGCGGCGGCGCATCCAACGCAAAGGAACCTCCATCTGATGGCGGAGACCTCAGCCGGGATTTGAACTCGCCGATTGGGAAAATGTAGGCCGGTGATTTGCCTCAACCCGCCGAGGTGGCTGGAAATTTGACTTCTATTAAAAGTGCTCCCGGCTGTAGAACAAAAAGACGTAAGTCTCAACATAACGGGAACTTGGAAGGAATAATATACTTCAATAAATAGCCTGCACATTTTGATGTAACTACTGACACGTATAATTTATGGAGATCTCATATCTTGTGACTATTATATTATATAATCCAGAAGCCACCAATGATTAATCGATTTTGGACTGCCAAAATATATCATGCTAGATAAAGTTTTCTGAAAGCCTTATTCTGTGACGTTTATGAAAGGTTCACCGGACTAACTTTTGGTAAGTTTATTGGCGTAATGGAGATTAATGTGTTTCAAGAGATTTACGGTCCATTTCCCTGGGCGTGGGTGTCGATGGCCTTCCACACCGTTGTGTGGCTCATGGTTGCGACCCGCAATGCTTCCAAACCTCCTTTTTAATGCCACTGTGTCAAAACGCATGCGCCTCTTTGTTTGTTGCAAAACAAACAAACAAAAAAAAGACAAAACGATAACGGCACTTTAAACTAAAATGCACTTGCTGTGTTTTTATTAACCCCCGAGGTTAATATCTTCAAGTTCAAAATGGGGTCCGGGGGAAATGGATTATTTCATTTCCCCTCGAACAAACTTGTTTCTACTTGACACTTGGAACTAATTTTTTTCCGGGGCCATTTCATCCCGGGCCTTTTTTACCGCGACCCTTTTTTAGGCGACCCAGCGGGAGACGGGTCTGTCATACAAAGAGTGACGGCGGCGCCTGGGTAATGCTGGGCGCCCAGCCACGTTCTAGGCCGCCGCAATCTGACGGACGATTATTGTGGAGAACGTGCCATCTACCTGAGATCTGCTATGCACGCCGAAAGATCTCCAGGGCCCGTTTGCTCGAAGCTGGTTAACTAACCGCGGTTAACCGGATTTCCCTACGAGGGGGAATTATAGGTCATGTGACCGGCAGAGCAAGGACGGCGGGGAAACATGGCGGTGCCCCGGTGAGTGAGCGCCGCTCGCTTTGGAACTAATACGTCGTTGTAGCTGCAATATCGGGCGCGTTTGTCAACAATGAATGGTGCAGGTGGCTTTCGATTTGCCTTACCTCACTTAAAACGCAAAACATGAGCAATGACCTCGCCGCCTTTTTTAGATAGTCTTTCGATTCTGGCAATTCCTAAGCCTAAATGAACGCGATAGTCGTCGGCATGGCAACGTCTTTGAAAAGTGGATTGCCTTGACTCAATCGGCCGGGTACTGATAGCACACAAAAGCAGACAGCGTCCCCCTAGACCTTTTGCTAAATTTCCCAAGCACCAAGGTGTATGCTACGATACTCCGTTTCACCTTATGTTGTACGGCAGAGAAGGCTAGAAGCGCGAGCTCATAGCATTAGGAGCTGCTCTCAACGCACGCGAGCTTGTGCCGCCGAGATGTGCCCTAGAGCAAGGAGCTCGCGCTTTTAGCCTTTCCTGTCGTACATCATGAGGTGAAAAAAAGTAGAGTGTAGTTACACGCGCTGCGCGTGCTGGCGTCTGCAGTAGTGAGTATCCTAAAGCAAAAAGCCTACAACGAATTTTGCCGTGCACGCGCGTTCGTCAAAGATTTATTATGATTATTTACTTCGAGCATTCTATAAGTGGAAGGCCAGCGCGCGCTGATCGTTGAATTACACTTCCAGTGTTCTCCTCGATGTTAGGGTATTTTACTAATAGGTCAATTTTCACTGGAACCGAATTACAGGCTTTCAATTTATGACGGTGTTATATGCAGTTTATAGAAGAACTTCTGGACGTTATGGTGTTTAAATCGACAGAAACTTTATGTACACTATTTACAGTCAGAAAAGGGACATCGAAGCTAGGCAGAAACGATTGTAGTCGGCTCGTTCCCCCGCTGCTCGTGCTCATCTGGTGGTGCTCGAGCCTTGGCTTGTTCAGTCCGCTGTTTTGTCGTCTTCTAGACCGCCGTGGAAGTTTTTACACACTGCCCTCGAAATGAACTTTGTTCATTTTACACTTACTTTGTAGAAACTTCTAAAGGAAAAAGCAGTTGAATGGGTCTTTTTACAAATACTCTGCCGGGTAATCTGATGGTACCAGATCGTATTTTTCCGTCTCTTCCGATAGAAACGTCTTCAACCGCTCCCATGTGCCATCGCTGTCTCGGTAGTAAGTTGTCTTTGATTAGGACAAGGTCTCCGACTTTTATGTTGTGCGTCTTCGAGGTGATGGTTCTTTGCATATTTCTAGTTTCCAGTAAGTATTCTGTTGACCACCTTTTCCAGAATCTGTCCAGAACCTCTTCGCAGTGTTTCCAAATTTGAAGAAGTTGATCTGCAGAAGTGTGGGTAACCTCTGTAAGTCCAAGTGTGGGAAAAGGTGTCGGTCGTTTTCCCGTGAGGAAATTGGCCGGCGACAACGCCTCTGGTTCTCCTATGTCGTTGTAGACGTAGGTGAGGGGTCGTGAATTTATAACAGCCTTTACTTCTGTCAGTGCTGTGTAGAGTTCATCGGAGGTTAAACTCCTGCAGCCAAGGGCTTTTTTCAGCGACAGCTTGACCGAGCGGACGAGTCGTTCGTAAAACCCTCCCCACCATGGAGCCCGTTCGACGATGAATTTCCAGTGAATCTTGAAGGAACTCACTTGATTCGTGACTTCTTCGTCTCTAATATTGTTCCACAGTTTGTGCAGTTCCTTCTTACTTCTTTTGAATGTTAAGGCATTGTCCGTATAAATTATTTGTGGGATGCCTCTCCTTGATATAAATCGTCGAAAGGCGTGTAGGAAGAATGTTGCGGTCATGTCTTCTACGAGTTCCAGGTGTACTGCTCTGGTCACGGCGCAAGTGAATAAGGTTATATAAGCTTTCTGTGAGTTCGGCTTGCCTTTGACGAAGAGGGGGCCTGCGAAGTCAATCCCAGTCACCTCAAATGGATTGGCCTTTGTTACGCGATCGAGAGGTAACGGTGCGGTGACTTCAGAAGCTGGTCTTGAATTGTAACGTTGGCAGATAACGCATTCTTTGATCACCCGTCTCACCAACTGTCGACCAGAGATAATCCAGTAGCGTTCTCTGAGTTGTACAAGAGTCTCATGCACTCCGGCGTGGAGGAGTCTTTGGTGTTCTTGAAGCACGATAAGCCGACAGTATCGGTGTTCTTTTGGTAGAACAATTGGATGTCGCTCGCTATAGAATGCGTTGCTGTGTTGTAGTCGACCAGTAGCGCGTAGCAGGCCCTCCTGATCGACGAACAAAGGAATGTCCTTCAGTTTTGATTCCATAGGTAGTTTTTGAGCTCGCTGCGTGCACTTAATTTCTTGTTGGAATGATGCCCGTTGTACTCTTGGAATCCAATACAGCTCGGCTTCGTGAATTTCATCTGTAGTCAGCGGTCCTTTTCGGTCACTCTTGTGTCTCAGCTTGCGAATGAATCTGAGGATCCAGGCTGTAGTTCGGTGAAGTCTCTGAATTGAACTGTAGTGGTTTTCATCTAGTATGGCCGGTTCAATTGGTGTTACAGTTTGCAAGACGTTCGCAGCTTTTTTCTCTTCCAACTCACAAGGGAATTCTTCCTTTGGTATCGTCCTCGGGGGCCACGTTGCTTCATTCGTTGTAATCCAGGTGGGTCCTTTCCACCATAGCTGATTGGTAATTAGTTGCTCGGCAGATATTCCCCGTGTGATGAGATCCGCTGGATTGCCCTTTCCAGGACAGTGTCTCCAGTTTTGGTTTGTTATAGCTTGGATCTCGCGCACTCGATTCTGAACAAACTGCTTCCATCTGTTGGTGTCTCCAAGGATCCAGCACAACGCAATCATGGAATCCGTCCAAAAATGTGTATCCTCCAATTTCTCTTGAAAGTGAGTTCTGATGTGATCATAGATTCTCGCAGCCACGAGGCAAGCCAAAAGCTCTAGTCTTGCCAAGGTTACCCTTTTCAGTGGAGCCACTCGTGATTTGCAGAACATAAAGGTTGAACATGTTTCACCTGATATGTCCGTTGTGCACAGGTATGCTACAGCACCATACGCCACAGTGCTGGCATCCGCGAAAATGTGTAGTACCGTTCCTTGTGCTGTTTCATTCATTTGATTTCTGTAAAACCGTGGTACAGCCACTTGACCCAGAAGGGGAAGTCCTTCACACCATAGATTCCACTCTTCTAGTATATCGTCGGTCAACGGGCTGTCCCAATCGATGTTCATACGCCAGAGTCGTTGGAAACAAAGTTTTGCAAGTATAGTGAAGGGTACCAGCATCCCAAGCGGGTCGTAAATTCTTGCTGTTGTCTGTAATACGGCTCGCTTGGTGTCTGTTCGATTTTGGGAAAAGTTGACAACGTTGTCCGACGTAAATGACAATACGTCAGAGCTTGGTGTCCACGTGAGCCCAAGTACCTTTACTATACCTGGCAACTCTCCTAGCGATACCTGTTGACCCTGATCTTCGTTGATTTTCTTTAAAACTTCTGGAGAGTTGGACGACCACTTGTGTAGTTTCATGGAGGCGAGGTTAAAAATTTCATTCGTCTCGGAGTAGATCTGTAGAGCTTGTTCTTCGTTGTCCGCACCCGTTAATATGTCATCAACGTAGATCGATTTCAGAAGTTTCTCAGTGGTTTCAGGGTACTGTGGGTTCATGAGTCTCAGGTGATGTTGAACTGTCGCTGCTAGGAGAAGGGGACTCGGCGTCGTGCCAAACGGGACTCTCGTCATTCTCCAGATTTCGATTTTCGGAAGTGGATGTTCTGCCTCTGGCTTGCTTTCAAACCACAGGAAACGCAAGGCATCTCTGTCCTTGCAGTTGATGGAAATCTGTAGGAATGCCTTCTCGATATCCGCGACGAGAGCAATTTTATGTGTCCTGAAGTTTAGAAGTAGCCCCACTAAGTCAGCATTCAGATTTGGGCCGCTCTCTAGGTTTTCATTTAAGGACTTCGATCGATGGCCGTGCGACGAAGCATCAAAAACTACGCGTAGCTTGGTTGTTCGACTTTCCTTGACTACTGCTTGATGTGGCATGTAGTAGGTGACACCGTCACTGTCTCCGCTTTCTACTTTCTCCGCCATACTCTCGTTTCCATATTTTCTTATGGCTGAGTCATACGCAGACAGGATCTTTTCATTACGTCTGAGCCTTCTGGTGAGCTGCATCAGTCGTTTTTCAGCACCTTCTTTATTGTTCTGTAGGTGTACAAAAGGCTTCCAAGGAAGGGATACCTCGTAACGTTCTCCGTTGCTCGTTATCGTTTCTTCGAAGGACGTTAGTACGGAGTTGTTCGAAATATCGCATTCGTCTTGCTTGACTCCTATAGCTTCCAGGTCCCAGAATTTTCGTAGAATGTTTTCGGTGTTCCGCGTTATCGCTGACGTCCTGAGTGCGACCGTTTGGGAGTGTTGTAACACTGTGGAGCTTAGGCTCATGGGACCGTGCACAGTCCATCCGAACGACGTCTCGATGGCCTTGATATTGCCGTTGAGTTTCGTGACTTGTCCAGTTACAAAATCCCAATAATGTTCAGCGCCTATTAAAATGTCAATATGGTTGGAATTGTCGTCGTTAGCGATAACCGCGATCGCATAATTCAGCTGACGTAGCTCCTGTATGACGTTGTTATCCGGTTGTGGCAGTCGTTGATCGCAAATTATGCTAGTTTCAAGAGCCTCAAGGTGGTAAGTATGTCCATCGTGTTTGCTTTGCAGAGTAATGAAGACCCTTCGAAAGTTCTTCTCCTGGTTATGTCAACCGAAATACCCTACTGCAAGTCGTTCGCTTCCCACAACTTCGCAGCCCAGTCTCCGAGATAAGTCTTCGGTTATAAAGGATCTCTGGCTACCGCCGTCAAACAATACTCTAGCCATCGCTTTGTTTTTGGTTCCAGAAGCCCACGCTTCGGCCGTTTGTAACAGCACTATCCTTTGGTCCGAAGTCTCAGTCGTTGATTTTAGCTGTAACGGAGCTGTGCCAGCGACATTCTTTTGTCCGCCGTTCTTAAATTTGGGGTCGCACATCGTGGAAGCGTGTCGGCCTCGGCAGTGCCTACATGTGATTCTTCTTCGGCAGTTCTTAGACATGTGGTTCACAAGGGTGCAGCGGAAACACCCGCCGTGTTTCTGTAGCATCGTCTTCTTTTGTTCCAGTGAAACTGTCGAGGTGCACTCTTCCGTCTTGTGTTCTTTAGATTTGCAAATGAAGCACGGTGTTCTGAGATCCGTTTGTTGAAGTAGTGCAGACGATGATGGTTTAAAATTGTTCTGCTTATCAGGATACCTTTTACCTCCTGCCAGTGCATTCGTCTTTTTTGTCAGAGGGTGCTCCAATCTCGCAAGAGTATACGTTTGTTCTCGACTTTCTATTTCTACCTTCAAGGCTTGGAGTAACGATGTTAGCGCTGCAGGCTGTTCTCTAGGAACTCGCGCTCGCGCTCCTTCCTCATTTTGTTCTTGGGCGTTCCCTTCCTGTCGAATCGCCTCTCTGTTATAGTGAAGCATTATCTCTGAAGGAAGGAGTCTCACGAGGAGATGATGTAGCATCGAAGAGTAAGATTCTTCACTCATCCCGAGAGACTTGAGTCCACGTACATGGGCCTGCACATTATCGTAAAGACCTCGAAGTCCACGTACGTCTTGTGCAGAAGGTACCGGGTTAAGGTCAAGTAGCTTTTCCATATGATCTTGTATGAGCCGTTTCTCGTTGCCGAATCGGCTAATAAGGATGTCTACTGCATCCTTGTAGCAGATGGACGTTGATGGGAGTCCGACGATGGCTGCAGCGGTTTCTGCCGTTAGCGAAGTTCTCAAGTAATTGAACTTGTCGCAAGCTGTTAGTGCCTCGTTGTGCTGAACCGCTTGCTGAAATTGCTCCCAAAACGGTTGCCATAGTCGTTGTTGGCCGTTAAACTTGAGAAGCTCCAGTTTGGGAAGCTTTACCTTTAAGGTACTCGTCGGTTCTCCAATTCTTGCACTGTTTCCAGGGTTTGTTGTTTCGGTTGGGGTTCGTTGTTGTAGAGTTCGGATTGAGTAGTCCAACTGAGCCAGGTAGGTGACGGCGCGGTCATTGCACTCGAATGCCCGGGTGTATTCTTGTTCCGTGTCGTCCCCCACGAAAGGCTCGATGGCGACATCTGTTTCGGTCATTTGGGTATGCAGACTACCCAATCGTTGCCTGAGGATTTCGATGTCCCGTTCGATGATCGGATCACGTTGAAGGGCAGCGTCGATGTCTAATATCAGCCTTGTCAGTTGGCTTCGTAGGGCCTTCCGTTTCAGTTTCAGACGATCCATGAGTAGTCGTCAGCCGTGGCTTGAATGGAACGTATCAGTAGTCCTGCGTTAGTTGCTGAAGATTCGGTAGTTCCCTCGTCCAGGTTCCTCTCGTTGCGTCTCGTTCCCGGGTTTCGGCACCATATTGTAAGAACGGCTGACTAGTCGTTAGTAGATGAAGCCAACAACAGCCTTTATATACAAATATTTACATTAAAATCTCCGGCATCGTCCGCTCATGGCCAGGCCTCGATCCATTTCGTGCATTCTATTTCTCGAGCTCCCGCTTCTTCTTCCTCCTTGTGGGGATGCCCGCTTCCATACAATAAGTTTCAACACACTCCCCCCCGCAAGAAGAAGAAATAGCTGGTGTGCCGTTGCATTAAAGTTGAAAGTTGGCAGAAAGATAATTATGACCTTCTCTGGACGTCCATGCTTCTCGGAAGATCGCGCTGGTAGCCTGGCGATTATTTTATCATTGCCGTTTAGGTCGTTCAGTGTCACGTCATGTCTGTCATTTGCATAGAATCCAGGGGCGTTGTCTCGCCTTGTGTGAGCGAGCGATTTAGTCTTCCGTTCTTCATTCTATTGAATCTGGAAGTCGATCGTGCAGTCACGTGTATTAAAACCACGGGGACGGGACAAGGCGCGAAGTGTACGATACGCTCTTTTCCTAATCTCCTTCATAGCTCTCGTTAGGCGCTGATGTATGCCGATTCTTTGTTTTGTGCTTCGTTGCTTGTATAGTCTCCCTTGTTTCTTAAATTGCTTGTTTCGTTGAGGAGGTCGTTTGACATTCCGGTTTAAGAAGGTTCCATTTATAGTTGCTTTGGCACGGTTCCGTTTCTTCCTATCTTTTTGTGCTTTTCTGACTCTATTCTTCTGTTTTCAAGTCGCCTTCGTTTTGAATGTGAGGACTTCTGTGAGTGCCGGCTTCATACTCTTTCTTGAAACCAGACATGACGTGACACTGAACGACCTAAACGGCAATGATAAAATAATCGCCAGGCTACCAGCGCGACCTTCCGGGAAGCATGGACGTCCAGAGAAGGTCATAATTATCTTTCTGCCAACTTTCAACTTTAATGCAACGGCACATCAGCTATTTCTTCTTCTTGCGGGGGGAGTGTGTTGAAACTTATTGTATCGAAGCGGGCATCCCCACAAGGGGATGCCCGCTTCCATCCCCTTGTGGGGATGCCCCTTTTCTTCGATGTCCCTTTTCTGACTGTAAATAGTGTACATAAAGTTTCTGTCGATTTAAACACCATAACGTCCAGAAGTTCTTCTATACAGTTCTCACATGCTGGCCAACCATACTGCCGGTGCAATGCCCGCCTTTCACTGCTCACTTCTTTCTGATCGTTTCTAGGACTGAACTTTGTCGTCCACTTTCGAACTTGGAAGAAAATTTCAACGAGGCTTGTCTTCACTTCAGACAGCCAAATATTTAGAAATTTTCTAGACAAGGGTTGATTTAGTTTTACCTTACCGATTACCTGTACCACGAGCAATAAAAATTGTTTCTTGAGCTCAAATGTATGCCGCGCTGTGTCACGAAAACACGGTAGCGCGCACTTTTGGGTCCCCCATTTAGGGAACCTCTCCACGGAAGCCACTTATATTTGCTACAGCCAAGAGGTGACACCAGCTACCACCCCAATAATAAAACACGGAGCTATCGCTCATCCAGCCATCGTCAAACTTGGCTAGGTACTTTTAGGTACCTAGTAGGGAAGGGCGGTTAACTTTTAACCGCGGTTAAAGTTAACCAGCTTCGAGCAAACGGGCCCAGGTGGTCGAAATTAATGCTCAGTCCTCCGCTGGGGCATGCATGGCAGCTGCCCTTGGTTGCTTCAGCACTTGGCTTCCTCAATTCTGGCTTCCTGTACGCCGCAGGAGGAGTTCTTCTTCGTGCTAAAGCACACCGAGATGGACTCGACCCAGATCTGCGGCACTGTGTTCCCGGACGAGTGCGAGAGCCACACCGTCGTCAACTGGACCGTGCCGCTGCCTCCACGACGGAAACTCCGGCCGGACCCGGTGCCGGCCCCGAGTGTAAGTTCCACTGCAGACGGCTGGCATGGCTGCAGATGCTTTTCTTCCAGCGATCATTTGAGACGCAGAGACTTCCGAAATGTAACCACGATCAATTAGCTTCGCTTAAGGGGGATTCAACCGCTATTTATTTTTTGTATTTTTTTCGTCATAAATGGCGCAGTAGTTTTCCAGAATGAACGATTTAGATGGCGCAGAATAGATGGCGCAGAAGTTTTATAGAATGCTCGCAGCTGCGCATGCAGGTCGGGTGCTCCAGGGCCGGTTTGCTCATCTTGCGGCCGCGGCTGCGACTGCGGCCAAGAAGGAATTTTATGTCACGTGACGAGCTCCAGGGGGACAAGGAAGTACCTAGCGTCCCTGCCTAAAGGCAGAAAATTCCGTGCCGCTTCGAGTACAAAAGTCTAATTTCGCTCGCAGAAACTGACTGCAGAGGCTTTCAACTTAAGTCCAATTAATCGCCCCATCATACGTTAGGAGCGGCAGGTAAAGTTATGGCCAGGGAAGGTAAATATAGGCCAAGATAAAAGAAAAAAATCACGCAAAGCGAAAGCGGTGGTTGTGTATTTATATTTGTGTGCCTGCGACGTTGAGACCATCGTCTGCGTAGTAGAAAGGTTAGGGCGCCGGGACTTGTCGCGGCGTGCAAGTTTTGGGTTCGAATCTTGGCGTAAACTTTCTTTTTCTTTTTATTGTGCGCGTGTTCTTTTTATTTTTTTAAGTGGGATCTTTTTTTACTAATTATCCGCTAAGACCCACCTGTTGGGTCGACCTGTTGGCCCAACAGGTGGTTACAGGTGGTTTGTTGCCCCACCTGTTGGGTCGACAAACCAGAAGAAAAAAAAAGATTACGGTAAGCCACGTTAACGCCCTACTGCAATCGTTTTATAATGTTCATTAAAGGTAATTAAGATCAAGCGAAGTTAACGCGCAAATACGAGCGTTTTCTAATGTTCATTAAAAGGCCGCCAAGATTACAGCATCGGTATGACTTTCACACAAACTGGGCCGAAACAAGCATCCTTTCCCAGCAACTACAATTTTATGTTTTTTTTTTGTTTTTTTTTAAATATACAACGCTCTTGCTACGACTCTTTTCGGTAACAGGAGGTGCCTATTGAGTACTAATACACAATGCAGTCGTGTCAATTAAGAAAAAAGGTTCCACGAAATAAACACAAAAAAAAACGCGCAGAATAAAAAAAAAGCGTATTCGCCGAGATTTGAACCTGGAACTTTCACGCCGGAACGCCCAGTACCGGCGCTCTAACCGTTCAAGTACAGCAGACGCTGGTCGCGGCGGCGCTGGCACTGGTATACAAATACACAACCAGCGCTTTTGTTTTGCGTGATTTGTCCTTTCTTTTGGCTTATGTTTACCTTCCCTGGCAGTAACTTTACCTGCCGCTCCTAACGTATGATGGGGCGGTCAATCGGACTTCAGTTGAAAGCCTCTGCAATCAGTTCTGCGAGCGAAATTAGACTTTTGTATTCGAAGCGGCACGGACTTCTCTACCATTACGCAGGGACGCTAGGTACTTCCTTGTCCCCATGGAGCACGTCACGTGACATAAAAATCCCTCTTGGCCGCAGCCGCAGCCGCGCCGCAAGATGAGCAAACCGGCCGAGGTGGGCTCGGAACGCGGGCTGTTCACCGCCGATCTCGAGCTAGATCTTCTTTGCCCTGCGTCCGCCGCTGCCGGAAGCGGCCAACGGGCAGCGCGGAATACGAGGCAGTATAGACGTAGATTATAGTGACTTACATAACGCAGAATAAGCTCTGATATCCGATTGTATTCGAACTTCCAACTACGGTCGAAATTATCGAAATTTCAGGGTGCGGGGTGCGGCCCTTTGGACCAGCATATTTGGCATGCCTCATAAGATTCGAATTCCAAAACTATACGTACCTCAAACTAAAATCGCAAACGGTGGTTTCCAAAAAAAAAAAAAATTGTCGATTTTTAGTGCTCAAATTAAAGCTACAAAACCAAAATGAAAGACAATATAAATAAAGCGGCAGTTTTAAACTTCCGATGTCCTATATCGGTCCGCTCTTCGTCTGAATACTAGTTTGCAAACTTGCCCCCAGGAGGTGTGGAGAACGCAAAAACACCCAGAGAGAGGCTGGTGGCGAGAAGGATATCCACGATAAATAATTATTTTAGGGAAATATTTGATTGATAACGCAGTTCCAATTCGCATTTAGAAAAACAAAAAAACTTATCTCTTCTATAAAAATATATTCTAATGTAGACGAATGTTTGCTTCATTACGTCGTCTGCGATCCGTTCGCGTATCTCTGCTGGGCGCGGAAGACACGTAGAGAGGAGGAGTGGAGAGGTTCGTTAACTGACGCATGGCGCCGGTTAACGAACACAGGCGGAAATGGGCCGCCCCGTGTTCCCACCGAGAGTTTCGAAAAATCAAATAACTTTCGCATAAGATAACGGTTAGTGCTGAAACTTTGGCATCTGGTTTGGACCTCTAGCGCTACATTTGGGCGCAGAATGAGCATTCGGCAATACATAGTTTATTTTTGAAAAAAAAAAAAAAAATTTTTTTTGGGGGGACACGGTTTAGTTTTTGAGAAAAGAGAACCGTGTTTTCTCGGCCCAGGTAAGTAAACTATGCAGCACAAAAACCTCCAACACCGTGAGAACGTGGTAGCGGTTGGGAAAGAGCGCGGAAGTTTGAGAACATTACGTTACCTAAATCAAGAGGCAATGGAGAAAGACGAAAGTTTCCTCTGAGCCGAAGTCCACTGATATAATGTTTCTTCAGCAGGATACCCCCCCCCCCTTGTGCAATGTTCGCAAGGGCCTTTAAGGTTTAATAAATGATGAATAAATGATGAACCCTAGCATCGCCAAAACCAATAACACTGTGGGCTCCTCTAACACCTTTTTGATTAAAAAAAAGAAAACTTGTCAGCAAGAACCAAAACAATATTCTCTTTCTTATTGACAAGTGTTTTTCACTGATATAAATACCACAAGCGTTCACAATGTCAGTTCCGGTTTTCACGATAGTGTCAGTTCATTTTTCGTCGTGGCGTCACGAGTTCTGACCCTTGCTACATACCATCAGATGCGACAAGCAAAACCCGTGCCACACGGGCGACTCTAATGCCATTTACAACAAATGACATTCGCCCCAAAAGTCATTTGAAGGTGCTACACGGCCTCCACGAATGGCATTCGCAGCAAATTTCATTTACCACCGAAGGGGTTCGGCGCAGTGTTGTACACGTTCCTCAAAAAAAAGGAACGAAAGCTCGTTCCTCTTTCCTTCTGATTTGTGGAACGCGCTCCCGTTACAAGTTCCATCTTTGAGAAAGGAACTCGTTCCCGTTACATTTAAAAAAAAAGGAACGTATCGTTACGTATACGTTACATTTGTATTTTTTGCTAATTACCATATTTAGTTAAATCAACCAGAGTTTTCTTATTCTTTTATCTATCCCTTTATTAGTCAACATGCGAGTTTGTAAGTCGTGATGGAAGGGCACCCAGAGAAGAGAACACGCGGAAGCAGGGTTTCATTTGTTAATATATTTATGTTAAAAATCTCAGCTATTAACCATATCCATGCTTGTAGTGCACAATTCAGAGGAGCCAAATGTACTTTTACCCAAAATTGCATGAGCGTTTTACAACAACCTCACACGTTTCAATTTAACAGACTCCCCTGTTAGAACTTAACATAAGTTGCTTCTCGATGTTGCTGTTCGCAAGACGAGCAAGTAAAGAAGAGGGTAGGGCTTTTGGAAAGTCAGTCTTGAAAGCTACAAATACTTCTTTGTAAGGTTGGATTTGCTGTTCAGTTTGAAGGTGGGCGACAAGAGAAGGATTAAAGGTTATTTTTTGTTTATCTTTTAAGTGACCAATGTTCGGGATACAAGGGTAAGTCCGACAACTGGCAATCCGCGATCTTGTAATTGTAGGTCTCGTTATTGAAGTTCAGAAATTGTTTTAGTCGGAATACGAATCCTGGGTGTATAAGGATTCGTGGAACCAAAAAAAGTAACTGAGTTGAAAACAACTCTCCTTCTTTGTCTTTTCCTGCTACTAAAAGTTTTGCGTTTTGTACCGCAGTGTCGGGCACTCAAAAAAGAATCAATGCCCACCAGCGAGGACCACACAAAATAATTTATAAGATTAGTAGCCAAAAAGTTAACGAAATCCTGCACTTCGTAAAGATATCGTTTTTGTAATTTCATACTTTCCCTGTTAGGGAAACAAAATAAAAATTACCCCACTGGACGAAAAAAGGAACGCCGTTACTCTTTCCGTTCCAGTAAAAATGTAACGCGTTCCCGTTCCAGTTCCAGCGATGCAAAATGGAACGGCGGCGTTCCTTCGTTCCTCCTAAAAGGAACGCGTTCCAGGAACGCCGTTTCTTGGAACGCCGTTCCGTACAACACAGGTTCGGCGGAACTGATTCGCATTCGGTCACGGGCCAAATGTGTAGCCTCTACCCCAGGTCCCAAGGAAAAAAACACCAATGTGATTACGTTAATCAAAGTATACCCGAACTAAAAGTTATTTATTGGTGTTTGTTTTTATGTATGCATTCTTTTATGCTAGATTTTTAGCGGAGCTTGTCACATAATTGCAAGCGGCTAGCTACTCTTTAACCCAGTAGACTCAGTCACATCGCCTGCGTCGCCATCATATTCGCGTTTCTTCTCGGTTTTGTTCAGACATGTACGTAGTTTAACTACTCTACTCAAGTTACTGTAGTCTAACTACTTTTCTAAGTAGTTTAGTAACCTTCAATTACATTTTTTTTCGATAATTAGTAGTTTACTTTAATTACTTTTTGTGAGTAAGTTCCCTACTGAAAAAAACCATTTGAAATTCAAACGGGTGGCAAACTGGTCGCCCGTTTGAATCAAACCTGTCGATCCGTTTGGATCAAACGTGATTATGGGATACGGGTACCCGTTTGGAAACGGTACCCGTTCGAAACGGTACCCGTTTGATCCAGGTGCCCGTTTGATACGGGTGCCGTATGGTACGAGTACCCGTTCGACATGGCACGTGACCACACGTTTGAACGTGCCGTTCGAAATGGCAAATTATGCGCTAGCCCTAAATGGGTATCGTCTGGGAGGTTGGTTATCTTAAACATATTTAAGACGTCCCGAAACTCATAAACGTATTTATAACATGGAGAAAACACGTAGAACAAATGCACTCGCGTAGGTGCTTGTAAGTGGACAGGAAAACCGACACAAAAGATTGTTTTCAATTCTCCTCGAAGTTTATTACCTCTTCTGTAGACAAGTACAAAGGTGAAAGCGATCTGTGAACACTATACAGGTAGACTTTCGGGTAAATTATTCTCCTGGCTGCCGCGCGAATAGGCGCTGCATAATTCTTTAGATAATTTAGAAGAGTACGCGTAGAAGAACGGTCAATCGTTGCCAACACGTAGGTTGCAGTGCACTTACCATAACAATAGCGGACTTGAAAGAGGTAATCCGTGATATTTGTCGACACAGTCAAAGCAGGACAACCACACAAACACAAACGAGAGGGAACGGCTCCTTGGAAGTTTCAACACGATGCGGCGCACAAGCTGTATTTGCCGAACCCAACCAAACCGCGAGAATTTGCGACTTCTTTGAAGAATCGCTCGTTGCCGACATACACGTGGGTCTTTTCGAACACTGATAGCTTTGGTGCACATCCAATACGTTGTCGAGAGACATCCCAATAAGACCGCAGGGTTAGGCGACAGATTGAAGCAGGTAGGACGAGCGAACTTCGAGCAGCAACTGACAACAAGCAGACAAAGAAAGAAGCGGCTGCAAGGCGCGCCCTTCCGGATCTCGATGCTTATCAGCGTGTAGCTCGCGCGCTGCTGTGGGTCACGTGACAGGGGTGACAAGAGAGGAGGGAGGGGGCGAGGTCAAGGCGCTGGGACCACCGGGACAGCCCCTCTCCCTCTCCCCAGGCATTCCAGGGAGATGCGTTTTTGTAGTCCCGAAAAACAAACGCGCGCGCGCGCGCGCGCGCTCGAACTTTGGAAATGGCGGCGGGGCTGCCAGAAGCTCCGCTTGCGCCCGAGCGAAGAAAGAACTCAGCGCAAGCTCGTAGTTTGAGTGCTGCAACGGCGGGCGTGCTCTCGCAATGCTCGATGTTCTTGCAGCCGCGTGTACGCGTGCTACCTTCGCTGGGTCTTGAATTAAAGTGAAACGGAGTCTAGACGTACATTCTGTCACGCGGTCGCGTCTTCTGCGAGAAAGATTCGAGCTGAATAAGTAAATTGAGGCAACAAAGATGGACAAAGTATTAAAGGCCTGTCAAAAATATCGGCTCACCAACGTCGCGCGTTTACGTAAAACAAAAAAAAAAGGTGTTAGTTTTAGTTGCAGTATAATCGAAAATCAGCGCAATTGAAATATAAATATAATTACTTGCATTACGCGGACGATCTGAAATCGATGAACCGGCGCTCCCAGCCTTCCGGAAAACATTGGCTGCCACGGCTGAAACGCTAGGCGTGCCCCACGCCGCCGATCTGTACGTTCAATATCAAACGGGCTCCGGAGAGCCGTTTGATTAAACCGGTGCAGTTTGCAACATGGTCGCCGGTTTGAGCAAACGTGCGACAACTTTGCCCAAACGAGTCGCCCATTTGCCCAGACGAGCGACCCGTTTGCCAAATAGGTGACCGTTATGGCTCATACGGGGGACCCCTTTGAGCCATACGGGCGACCCCTTTGACAAACTGGTGACCAGTATGGTTAAACGGTTACCGGTATGGACCCGTTTATTTTCATATCGGCGCCAAATGGTTTTTTTCAGTAGGGTTCTACTCAAATTACAAATTGCTTTCGAATTTTAGTGGTTGTTTTGCCTATCAACAAACATTCCTGCGCAAAAAAGATAAGACGTTGGAAGATCACCTGATATTTGCAAAGAGGGGGAATCATGCGGCGTAGGAAAGGGGGGGGGGAAAGAAAATGGGGCGGAAAGTCGGAAATCCTCCCAAATTTTCCCAAACCCCCGAGACCCCGCCTCCCCGCCTCCCGCCTCCCCCCCCCCCCCCCCGCCCCTCCCCTCGCCTCCCCCCCCCTCTGCGACAGTACTGCTACGAGGGGCGGGAAGTGAACAGGCACGACGGAAAAGAGGCCAAGTAACTGCGGGATTAGCGCCGAAGACTGGTGTTTCTTTGTGTCCCGAACCTCAAGGAAAGTAGAAATTTGGGCTAGTTGGTTCATGATCAGTATAAACAGCGCCAAAAAACGACAGGACAAAGACGAAAGTAAACAGGACGAGGCGCACTCGCAACTGAAGTTTATTTAGGAAAAAACACATAATATTGCCGCGCGCAGGGCTGAGAAAGCAACGCTCGGTCACGGACCCCCAGAAAGTTCTCGTCTATTCATGTACCGCACGTAACTTCTATCATTTATTCCTGCTTTTGTTTTCTAGAAAGTGCATGTTCATTCTCGCCCCGATCACGCGACGCTCGAGCCGCTTTCGCCGAATCTTCGAGATAGTGACACACTCTAGATAAGAGGCCGCCCGCTACCTTGTCGAGTCAGTTTCGCTTCAGCGTTCGACTCTGCTGCCACGCCGACTTCGACGCCCACGACGCTTTATTATTATCTTTTGTACTCTTTTATTTTTGGCACAAGTTCGCCACATTAAACGATTATTTCTTCCTGTTTATTTGTTATTTTTGGTCAGCACCCGTGACATTTTGGTGGAGGTGCGGGGTAAACGCATGCCCCAGCCGCGTACGCCTCCGAGGGACCGCAGTGCAAGTCCGACGCCAAGCCCACGAAGAACCAACGAAGGCACCACCGAGATCCGGTTCAGTCGTCGCACCCAAGGCCTACACCCGGAATTCGGACTTCTGCCGCCCAGGACCAAGCAGCCAACGAAGCCGACGATGGCCAACCAGTCGCCGACCCCCGCCGCTCCTGCCGTCGTCTACCTGCCCGCCGCCCCTCGTACGCCGACTCCCTTCCACGGCGAGATCCATGAGGATGTCGAAGACTGGATCAAGCACTACGAGCGTGTGCCGCGGCACAACGGATGGACTGCGGAGCAGTGCCTCCAGAACCTCTACTTTTCGCTGGAGGGTACTGCGGGGTATTGGTTCGAGAATCACGAGGCTTCGCTTACGTCGTGGGACATCTGTGTGGCCGAGTTGCAGCGGGCGTTCGCCACCCTACACCGACGGGAGAAGGCAGAAGATCTCCTTCGAATTCGAACGCAGGGCCCCGACGAAAGCGTCACAAGCTTCGTAGAAGATGTCCTCCGCCTGAGCGCCCGTGCCGACCCACGAGCTACAGACGACAAGAAGCTGCGGGTCCTCATGTGCGGGGTGAGAGACGACATCTTTGGAGGCCTCGTGCGCAACCCGCCGGGCACCGTCGAAGCCTTCGTCACCGAGGCGACAAACATCGAGCGCGCCCTCCAAGCGCGCGCTTCCCACTACCAGCGACATCCAAGTGTCGCTGCAACCGCGCTGCTTGGCGGTGAGAACGCTCCTGGTACGGACATCCGCGAAATTATCCGGGAGGTCGTCCGGGAGGAACTCCGCCAGTTGCTGCCAGCCGCAAGTCGACCAGCGACGCTCTCCATTGCCGAGGCTGTGCGCGAGGAAGTACAACGGGCGCTCCAACCAGAGGTTCCCGTCACCACGGTGGCACCGGAGGAACCGACGTTGAGCTACGCTGCCATAGCCCGACGACCGCCGCAAGCTCCCCGCCAAGCCGCGGCGCCACCACGAAGAGACGCCCCAACGCCGCAGTATCCCCGACGACAGGAAGATCAGGCGCACGTTCACCCAGACCGACCTGCGCCGAGGAAGACAGACGTCTGGAGGACGGCCGACCGACGCCCACTGTGTTACCACTGCGGGGAAGCTGACCATGTGTACCGCCGATGCCCATACCGACGACTCGGGCTGCGCGGATTCCACCCGAGCGACCCGCGCCCCAGGTATGGTGAACGCCCTCGGGAGATCGACGAGTATCTGCGACGACCCCAGTCCCCCGAGCCTGCGTCCCGCCGAGAGTTCCGATCGCCTTCACCACGACGTCCAGCTTCGCCAATGCACCGACCCCGACGTGAAAGCCTGTCGCCCCTCGCTCCACGCCGGGGAAACTAGGCGCGGCAACCCCTGGAGGTGGAGTTGCCGAAGACGACCGACGCCAAGATCCTCCACGAACGCCGGAGGGCCCCCACTCGAACGCTACCGGAGACCGAAACGACGCTCCTCAAACGGTGTCCAACAACCTAAACATCATCATCGACGGCCACGACGCATCGGCACTGGTGGACACCGGAGCAGACTACTCAGTCTTGAGTGGGAGGCTCTCCCGCTACCTTCGAAAAGTCACGACGCCGTGGGATGAACCGCAGATACGAACCGCCGGAGGACACCTCATCACGCCTGTTGGAAGGTGCACCGCTCGCGTCGAAATTCACGGCGAGACGTGTCCTGTAAAATTCGTCATTCTACAAGACTGTTCCAGAGACGCCATTCTCGGCATGGACTTTTTGTGTGAATACGGCGCCGTCATCGACCTTGGAGAAAACAGATTGACGCTGCGGACACCTGTTCCGCCTTCAGAGAAACTCCAAACTGCGTCAGCCGCCGTCCGAGTCGCTGCCGACCACGTGAATCTGCCGCCGCGATCAAGTGTTGCCGTACCCGTCGTGACCGATGCAGCTACCCGTAGCGAAGTTCTTCTGGAAGGCAACCTCCAGTTGCTCCTGGGAAGAGGAATAGGCGTCGCACGTGGAGTAGCCGAACTTCAGGATGGCCGCACTGTGGTCCTCGTGACGAACTTCCGGAATGAAACGCAACACCTCACAAAAGGTGCAGCCGTTGGCCACGACGAGGATCTCCGAAACTCCGCCGAAATCGCCGCCATTACTGATGAATCCTCGCCACCTCAGCAAGACAGTACGTCGCCAGCGCAACTCGACATCGACCCTAAGCTTCCGGACCCGAAACGACGGCAGCTGATTAACCTCCTCGCCGAATACCGTGACTGCTTTGCGACGTCGTCGAAGCTACGCCAAACAGCCGTTGCGAAGCACCGCATCATTACCGAGGACGACGCGCGCCCTGTGCATAGATCACCGTACAGAGTCTCCGTTAAAGAAAGGGAGGTGATCCAGGAGCAAGTTCAAGAGATGCTGAACGACGACATAATCCAGCCATCAAGCAGTCCGTGGGCCTCTCCAGTCGTACTGGTTAAGAAGGACGGAACGCTTCGGTTCTGCGTGGACTACCGGCAGCTGAACGCGGTGACGAAGAAAGACGTCTACCCACTCCCCCGAATCGACGACACGTTAGACCGGCTGCGCCACTCTCGATACTTCTCATCGATGGACCTGAAGAGCGGCTACTGGCAGATCGAAGTCGGCGAACGGGACCGAGAGAAGACAGCTTTCGTCACGCCAGATGGGCTGTACGAATTCAAGGTGATGCCCTTCGGACTGTGCACGGCTCCAGCAACTTTCCAGCGTGTTATGGACACCGTACTGGCAGGACTGAAGTGGCAGAGCTGTCTGGTCTACCTCGATGATGTCGTGGTGTTTTGCAGCGACTTCGTCGAGCACTTGCGACGACTCCGAGCTGTTCTTCGAGCATACGGACCGCTGGACTCACCCTCAAACCGTCAAAGTGTCGGTTCGCCTATGACGAACTGAAGTTTCTAGGTCACGTGGTTAGCAACGAAGGCGTGCGCCCAGACACTGAGAAGACTCGCGCCGTCGCGTCATTTCCAGCGCCGACAGACACAAAGGCCGTGCGAAGATTCCTTGGACTTTGCGCCTACTATCGTCGCTTCGTTCGGGATTTCGCACGGATTTCCGCACCGCTCACAAACCTCACGAAGGACGCCGAGAGGTTCGAATGGGCCGAGGAACAGCAGCAGGCATTCGACGAGCTGAAGCGACGACTCCAGACGCCTCCGGTTCTTGGACATTTCGATCAGGATGCGGACACCGAGATTCACACTGACGCAAGTAACGCAGAACTTGGCGCGGTACTAGTTCAAGTACAAGAAGGCACCAAACGAGTCATCGCCTACGCAAGTCGGACACTGTCCAAGGCAGAGAGAAATTACTCCACGACTGAGAAAGAATCCTAGCGGTCGTCTGGGCAATCACGAAGTTTCGTCCGTACTTGTACGGAAGCCCGTTCCGCGTAGTCACGGACCACCACTCGCTCTGCTGGCTTGCGAACCTCAAGGACCCGTCAGGACGCCTCGCTCGATGGAGCCTCCGGCTACAAGAGTTCAACATGACTGTGGTTTACAAGTCAGGACGCAAGCACAGCGACGCTGACTGCCTGTCCAGGGCCCCTGTCGAAACACCTTCTGGCAGCAGCGACGACGATGATGACGAGTGCTTTCTAGGGGCAGTGAACACCGATAACATGGCACGACGTCAACGAGACGATCCGGAGCTGCGAGCCTTAATCGAGCACCTAGAAGGGCACGGCGGTACCATACCCCGTGTTTTCTCACGAGCCGTTTTGACCTTCGCCATTCGACAAGGTGTACTCTACAAAGAGAACTTCGGGGACAACAACTCGCCGTGGCTGCTGGTAATCCCGACCGACCTTCGAGGGGACATCTTTCAAGCATGTCACGACGACCCGACATCCGGACACCTTGGATACAGCCGGACACTGGCCCGAATTCGTGAAAAGTATTACTGGCCCAAGCTCCCCAAGACCGTCCACCTGTACACACGATCATGCCACGAGTGCCAGCGACGCAAGAAACCTCCGACGAGGCCGGCCGGACTCCTGCAGCCTATTTCTCCTCCAACTGCACCCTTCCAGCAGCTCGGAATGGATCTACTTGGTCCTTTTCCGCCTTCGACGTCGGGGAACCGCTGGATCATCGTCGCCACAGATTATCTCACACGGTACGCCGAAACGAAAGCTCTTCCTTCGGGGACTGCTGTGGAAGTTGCCAAGTTTTTCATTGAGTCCATCGTCCTCCGGCACGGCGCTCCAGAAGTTCTGATTACAGATCGCGGATCATCGTTCATGGCACAACTGACCCAAGAAATCCTCCGACTCAGTCATACCAGCCATCGTCGTACAACTGCGTACCACCCGCAGACCAACGGGCTGACGGAGCGACTCAACAAGACAATCGCCGATATGATCTCGATGTACGTCGACGTAGAGCACAAGACGTGGGACGAGGTGCTGCCCTACGTCACATTCGCCTACAATACGGCGGTTCAAGAGACTACTGAATTCACCCCTTTCCAGCTGGTACATGGTCGGAAGGTAACGACCATGCTGGACGCCATGCTACCCCATGAGCCATCTGACAACGAGAGCGACGACGCCCAGGCGGTTGCTCCACGCGCCGAAGAAGTTCGCCAGCTCGTCCGACTCCTGATTCAAGACCAGCAACGCGTCGACGCCGGCCGCTACAACCTTCGTCGCAGGGACGTCCACTTCCAGCCCGGAGATAGGGTGTGGGTATGGACGCCCATCCGTCGCCGCGGCCTCAGTGAGAAATATCTGAAGCGCTACTTTGGGCCCTACAAGATCATCCGACGCCTCGGCGATCTGAACTACGAAGTTCTACCCGACGGAACGCGCCCATCTGCAAGACGTCAGCCGCGACCCGAGGTGGTGCATGTCGTCCGGCTGAAGCCGTATTACGAACGATAGGACTCTCCACTCTCGTCGACGAGTGAACTGTGGACTGTGAACTCCGGCTAGCAATTCTGCTGTCCTTTTGTTTTTTTTGTTTTCCGTTTTTGTGCTGCATCGGGACGATGCACTTTTAAAGGGGGGGATAATGCCGCGCGCAGGGCTGAGAAAGCAACGCTCGGTCACGGACCCCCAGAAAGTTCTCGTCTATTCATGTACCGCACGTAACTTCTATCATTTATTCCTGCTTTTGTTTTCTAGAAAGTGCGTGTTCATTCTCGCCCCGATCACGCGACGCTCGAGCCGCTTTCGCCGAATCTTCGAGATAGTGACACACTCTAGATAAGAGGCCGCCCGCTACCTTGTCGAGTCAGTTTCGCTTCAGCGTTCGACTCTGCTGCCACGCCGACTTCGACGCCCGCGACGCTTTATTATTATCTTTTGTACTCTTTTATTTTTGGCACAAGTTCGCCACATTAAACGTTTATTTCTTCCTGTTTATTTTTTATTTTTGGTCAGCACCCGTGACAATATATAGGCCGTTAAAAACGCCTATTCATCCCATCAATCCAGAAGACCTCTTGATAAAGTCAAACTCTTTCCCTGAGAGGGCAAGGGAAGGCTCACTAACGCATTCATCTCCCTTTGCTCTAATCTCAAACGCCTCGTGCACTTCTCGGCATATTTTATCTTTATATTTCGCCAGAACCTTCACATCATGCGAAACTGGTGAGCACGGGCAGCGACTACAATGAACAGCTAGATTACCAGACGGGCTTGCTCTCATAGCTGCCGCATGTTCCCGTGCACGATCATTGACACATCTGCCAGTCTGGCCAATGTACACGAAGCCGCAAGTCAGCGGAATCTCGTAAACCACTCCGACGGCACACTCAGCATATTTGGTTTTGTGTTTTGTGCCGCACTGCTTCATGTCTGTCTGGGGATTATTGATTCTACGGCACAAGCGTGCCATCTTTTCCGGAGCTGAAAATACTACGGGTACTCTAAACCGCTGTGCAACTTTCTTTAAATTATGGGACATGGCATGCAAGTACGGAATAATTACCGGTCTCGTTTTTGGCGTCTCTCTTGCCCGATTAGTTGCTCCTTTGAATTTTTTTAACAATCCTTCTGCAACCTCAGTCAAGCATCCTTGTGGGAAACCTGCCTTCTGCAGGCGTGAAATCTGTACATTAAAGCTGTCTTGCACAGAATGTTCACAAGATCGTTTTAGGGCCATCTCCAAACACGTGTTAGCAATGCCCCTTTCTATTAATTTTGAATGGGCAGACTCGTACGGCAGAATGCATTTCTGAGATCTTGGCTCGTACGCCCAACATGTGTGGCTCTCCAGAAAGCGTAGTTTTAGGTCAAGGAACTGTAGTGTCCCTTCTACCGGCTTCTCGTGCGTAAACCTCAGACCTCCAGAACACGAGGAAAACACATCGAGCATCTGGGTTACAACGCCATCCAGCGATCGCTCTGCCAATTCGCTGAACACAAGGTAATCATCAACGTACCTATAAATCTTTATGCTGTTGTTGTGCCCCAGCTTCTCGGCAATGGAGTTGTCACATTGGCTTAAAAAAATATCGGATAGCACCGGCGCGACACACGACCCGATACAAATGCCCTTCTTTTGGACGTACATATCACCTTGAAAGGAAACATACCTGTGCGACAGATAAAACGACAACAGTTCCAAAAAACTCTCCGCACGGATGCCACTCGAATTGGCAAATGACACCTCACCGTTCCGTTCTATGCATTTTTTAACCCCCGAAAAAAGATGGTCGTGCGGGATAGAATAAAAAAGGTCTTCTACATCCAAAGAAAAAGCACTACGCATCCCATTAGCATCCCCCTTGAAGAAATCAATAATCTTTTCCGAATTTCTAACCAAAGAAGGGTCGTGTAGTTCCAAACACGACAGGTGTTTGGCGAGAAAGCTGGACAGCTCGGATGGTCAAGATTATTGATAGAGAGAGAGTTACAGATTCTCTGTAACTCTCTCTCTGTGCCTCAAGGAGACTTGACCCATTCCAAAAAAGGGCTGGTTCCCGCTTCTCCTCAACGTAGAAGCTCTCGCCCACTACAGGAGGTGCACACACTGTATGCTGACTCAAAGAAAGCAACAAAATGCAGCACCTGCTCTGAAGCTCATCTGGCGCTCCCGTATTTGTTCCGTACTCAAAGAATCGCTTGCTAAAGGGCACCTCAAAGGGGACATTTTTGAGTTGTCTTTCCTCCCAAAGCATAGGATATGCGGATCTTCAAAGATTTGAAGATGGTTCGAGAATCCTAAGTAATTGCCCCAACGTTTTTATATAAAAGTAATAAACAAGCAGTGTCGGGAAGTACTCTAAGTACATGGTACTTAAAGTACTACTGTTTAGAAAACTTGTACTTTACTTGAAGTACATTCTCTGGGCATGTACTTGCGCTTTTCGAAGAAAGTAAAACTCTCGACTTCAATGTACAGTTTCCGAATTTAAAAAAAAAAAAATGGCGCATCGTCGTGTGGAAACGCGCTCTTTCAAGACGTCATTTGGTCATTTCTCTGAGTGAAGTACTGCAATGGTGCCTATAAGACCGACACAACCAATGGCTTATAAGTTGATTGTGTCAAATAGCTCGTCAGCCGAGGCGAGAGTAAAACAACTACTCTATGGTGACTTGACTTTATACAATATTTGCTGCCATTTCCGTAAAACATTTATGCCCCTCCGATTACCTCTGGAGCAATGGGTACCAGTAAAAAAACACTGAGGAATGAAAGGACACCATGAAAGTTTCTGTTAAAAGTACTGGTGCTTTACCTTGAAGTATATTGTATTTATAGTACGTTACTTCAAGTATATTGGTGTACTACTACTTTACTTGAAGTACATAACCTCTAATTTACTTTGTACTTTGCTTCAAGTACTTTTTAGATGTAGTTTACGCAACACTGTAAACAAGCAAACACTGCCTAAAAATAAAGCTCGGGCAGTGCTAAACCTCAAACTAGAAATTACACACTTGCAGTGCATAATCGACCAAAAAAACAAAAAAACAACAAGAAAGTACAAAACAATAAGCACGCAGAAGCAGAACCATCTATTAAAGCTTTTTTTTTAATCAATCCGATCCTTATTTGGCTAGACCAATTTTGCTAACGGATCAATACCTATATATGTACTAAAAAACATATAAAAGTAACTTCAAAGTAACTTCAAAAGTAATTCACACTTTTTTACGGTAATTTAGTAATTTTCTCAACTACATTCAATTTGAGCACTTTTTACTCTACTCAAATTACTCTTGAGGTCAATACTCGGTAACTTAATTACTTTTTTTTTAGTAACTTGTACATGTCTGGTTTTGTTACGTTTTGTTCCAACTTCGAAGTGTCTTCCGATGGAGCCACAAGCAGCCGCGAAAGAGAAGACCCAGTGGTCCGACCACGAAACAACAGCTATTATAAGAGCTTGAGAGGACAAGCTCGGTGACCTGCGGCGTGTCAAGCGAAACACGAGAGTGAGCATCCTCAGCTTCGGCTTCGAGCCTTTGCTGCTCGGCACGGTGTTTGGCGCGTAAATAAATGAGGGCGCTCATTAACCGTCGCACCCGTTTACAGTCCTCCGGTGCGAGGACAAACACTCGCGACTGCACAGACGCCATTTCCTTTCGCTTTACTGAACTTCTGCCATTGGCTTTGGCTTATTGCGGCTAGAGAAACTAGAGCGTAACCATCAAATAAATTACAGCGGAAACGCAAAAAAAAAGTAATTGACTGCAAAATTTGTTTTAAACTGCTCATAGACACTTTTTAGAGATTATAACCTTGACCAAACGTATTAAGCTCACAAAAAAGTTTACAGTTAGTTTTCTTAAAGAGAGCAGGCGCTATCTTCATCATGGCGCAAAATGACATTCGATATGTACGTGTGCACGGGCTTGAAATATAATGTCATTCGGCACCCGAATGAGATTCGCCCTGAGTGGCATATACCATGTCCCTGTGGCACGGGTAATAGACGGTGTTTTTAAAGAGCATTGAAGAAGTATAAAAATTCAAAAGCGCAAACACCAAGGAAAAGAAGAGGGGACAGGACAGAGCGCTTACTCCAACTGGAAGTTTAATGCATTCCCCGAGGAAGACATAAAAGAAGAATTAGCCATGTGAAGGTAAAAAAGAAGAAAAAAAGAAGAAAAAAAGAAGAAAAATTATTATTATAGTTTATAGATGCATTAAAAATTTTTTTTTGCAACTAAATCTGACCCCTTGACACAAGCGAAAAAAGAATGTAATAAAAATTCAGAAGTATAAACAAAATCAGCAGGTCAAAGATAAGGTTAGAAAAGATTAGAGTGACCCGCGTTAAGAAAAAAGGTCGAGGTATCTCATCTCTTTCTCGGACAGCGCTATTGACGGTGCGCTTATGCAAGCTTCCCCGAGAGACAATATTGCTTTCGCTTCATAGAGTTCTCGGGATCTTTTTTTGTGGTAATGCTTGAGGATCTTAGTCTGTTGGAATATGGGTGTGCAGTGGCAGTCGCGGACATGTATGGCGAGTTGTCCCGATGGTGATGATTTCAGAGAAAGGTGATGCTCTCGAAGTCTCACGTTCACACAGCGCCCAGATTGTCCGACGTAGACTTTTCCACATGTGAATGGAATTTCGTATACTACGTTGATGTTGCAGTTGACGTACTTGTGCGTATGCTTGATGGTGCACTTGTTGTTATTTTCATTTTGCGTATTAATCTTAGGACACAATTTCTTGAGTTTGTTTGGAGCTGAAAGTACCACTGGTACTTCATACTTTCAGCCTATCCGTTTCAAGTTGTGGGATATGTTGTGGAAGTAGGGTATCACTGCCGGCCGCGTTTTCTTCTCGCAATTTTGTTGTCCTCTTCCCTTGGGAGTTGTAAGACATTCTGCTACATCAAACAATAATGAATTGGTGTATCCAGAATCCAGCAGCCTCTGCACTTGTGCTTCGAAACTACGCTTAGCCGTGTGTTCACAGGACTTGTGCAGAGCCGCTTTGAAGCAACTTTGCACTATTCCTCTTTTGATGATCTTAGAGTGGGCAGAGTCAAAAGGTAGGAGTCTTTTTTTGGACCGTGGTGCATAAGTTCAACAAGTGTGTGATTCTTCAAAGGACAGTTGTAAATCTAAAAATTGAAGCTTGCTATTAGTAGGTAACTCGTGTGTGAATTTGAGTCCTTGAGCTTATGTCATGAAAGTGTTGCTTACGATGTTGAACGTAGCACAATCATATTGGTCAGGTCCGATGGAAAGTAAAACGAGATAGTCATCGACGTATCTAAAGATACGTGTTACAAGGTTTGTGGGAAGGCTCTGGGCTATTGCCCTGTCACAGGTGGAAAGAAAAATGTCGCATAAGACAGGTGCTACACAGGAGCCAATGCAAATCCCTTTCTTTTGGATGTAACTATTGCCGCTAAAAGTTACAAAGGTAGATGTGAGGTAGAACCTAAGGAGTTCCATGAAAGATTCGGATGGTATGCCACATTGATTTTGAAATGACACAGTTCCATTAGCCTCTATGCAATCGCTGACGGCTTCAAACATTCTTGCGTGAGGGACCGAGTAGAACAAGTCCTCCACATCAAGGGAGAGTCCAAACTTTACTGCTGAAGCACTTGATTTAAGGTAGTCTATCAGAGATTCTGAGTTTGGAATTAGAAAAGGGTCATAGAAATTGAGGCTGTTCAGGTGGCGTAAAAGAAATTTGGACATAGCTCCCTGCCAAGATCCTTGTTCAGTTACTATTACACGAAAAGGGCAACCCTCTTTGTGAGTTTTGGCGGTGAAAAACATTTCCAATTGATCACTTTCAGCAGTGTTTATCTGTTTTCTCAATTGGCTTAGATCTAGCCTGTCGCACAGCTGGAGTGCTTTTGCTTTCACTTTTTTGGGATTAAACCTCTCCAAGCAATTAAAATTCTTATCTATGGAGAACTGGGCTTTATCAAGGTAAATCTCTCTGGTCGTCACAACAAAACCTCCTTCCTTGTCCGATATTAGAAGATTTAAATTTCTTTCTCGAAAGTGATTGACTATACGAGTGAAATGTATCTTCCTGTCGCTTTGAGGGCCAGCTTTTAGTAGTATTTCCATACAATCAGAAACGCAACTCTGTCGGTTTTCTTCCTGAGCTTTAGTAGCGATGTCATGGACGTTTGACACCATATGTATTCCTTGCTGTTGGGGCTCACTACAAAATTTCGGTCCTTTTTCAAGAACACTGCGTATATCATCCGGAAGGGGCTCGCAGCCTAAGAGCGTAACAGACTCGCCTTTCCGCTGCGTCCTAGATGAACGTAGGTATTTTAGATGAGGGATGTAAGAGCCCCAAAGGAATTCAGTCTTTTGGCTGGCTGTAGTCAGGAAGAACCTGTATCAGGTGACGTGTCCATCATTGGGGATGCCGATGCCGGCAAGGGCGCTGAGACAGGACCGATAAAACCGAACCTGTCGCCACATCTCAGACCGCAAAATCCTGCACATCCTCTTGGCGTGTTGCATTGATGGTCTTGCACTGCCAAACAACGCACAAACATCTTGTGGAATCACACTGTGTCTGATGGCAAAAGAGTACAATCTTGCTTGGCAGGTAGAGAAGGCGATGGAATTGACGTAAAAAGAAACACAATCTGCAGAAAAGACACACGGAAAAGGGCCCAGTGTAGAAGAAAGATATTGAATCAAAATTAACTGTTGGGCTAGTTGGCTACACATTGTATAAAAATTCAAAAGCGCAAACACCAAGGAAAAGAAGAGGGGACAGGACAGAGCGCTTACTCCAACTGGAAGTTTAATGCATTCCCCGAGGAAGACATAAAAGAAGAATTAGCCATGTGAAGGTAAAAAAGAAGAAAAAAAGAAGAAAAATTATTATTATAGTTTATAGATGCATTAAAATTTTTTTTTTTTTGAAACTAAATCTGACCCCTTGACACAAGCGAAAAAAGAATGTAATAAAAATTCAGAAGTATAAACAAAATCAGCAGGTCAAAGATAAGGTTAGAAAACATTAGAGTGACCCGCGTTAAGAAAAAAGGTCGAGGTATCTCATCTCTTTCTCGGACAGCGCTATTGACGGTGCGCTTATGCAAGCTTCCCCGAGAGACAATATTGCTTTCGCTTCATAGAGTTCTCGGGATCTTTTTTTGTGGTAATGCTTGAGGATCTTAGTCTGTTGGAATATGGGTGTGCAGTGGCAGTCGCGGACATGTATGGCGAGATGTCCCGATGGTGATGATTTCAGAGAAAGGTGATGCTCTCGAAGTCTCACGTTCACACAGCGCCCAGATTGTCCGACGTAGACTTTTCCACATGTGAATGGAATTTCGTATACTACGTTGATGTTGCAGTTGACGTACTTGTGCGTATGCTTTCTCTACCTGCCAAGCAAGATTGTACTCTTTTGCCATCAGACACAGTGTGATTCCACAAGATGTTTGTGCGTTGTTTGGCAGTGCAAGACCATCAATGCAACACGCCAAGAGGATGTGCAGGATTTTGCGGTCTGAGATGTGGCGACAGGTCCGGTTTTATCGGTCCTGTCTCAGCGCCCTTGCCGGCATCGGCATCCCCAATGATGGACACGTCACCAGATACAGGTTCTTCCTGACTACAGCCAGCCAAAAGACTGAATTCCTTTGGGGCTCTTACATCCCTCATCTAAAATACCTACGTTCATCTAGGACGCAGCGGAAAGGCGAGTCTGTTACGCTCTTAGGCTGCGAGCCCCTTCCGGATGATATACGCAGTGTTCTTGAAAAAGGACCGAAATTTTGTAGTGAGCCCCAACAGCAAGGAATACATATGGTGTCAAACGTCCATGACATCGCTACTAAAGCTCAGGAAGAAAACCGACAGAGTTGCGTTTCTGATTGTATGGAAATACTACTAAAAGCTGGCCCTCAAAGCGACAGGAAGATACATTTCACTCGTATAGTCAATCACTTTCGAGAAAGAAATTTAAATCTTCTAATATCGGACAAGGAAGGAGGTTTTGTTGTGACGACCAGAGAGATTTACCTTGATAAAGCCCAGTTCTCCATAGATAAGAATTTTAATTGCTTGGAGAGGTTTAATCCCAAAAAAGTGAAAGCAAAAGCACTCCAGCTGTGCGACAGGCTAGATCTAAGCCAATTGAGAAAACAGATAAACACTGCTAAAAGTGATCAATTGGAAATGTTTTTCACCGCCAAAACTCACAAAGAGGGTTGCCCTTTTCGTGTAATAGAAACTGAACGAGGATCTTGGCAGGGAGCTATGTCCAAATTTCTTTTACGCCACCTGAACAGCCTCAATTTCTATGACCCTTTTCTAATTCCAAACTCAGAATCTCTGATAGACTACCTTAAATCAAGTGCTTCAGCAGTAAAGTTTGGACTCTCCCTTGATGTGGAGGACTTGTTCTACTCGGTCCCTCACGCAAGAATGTTTGAAGCCGTCAGCGATTGCATAGAGGCTAATGGAACTGTGTCATTTCAAAATCAATGTGGCATACCATCCGAATCTTTCATGGAACTCCTTAGGTTCTACCTCACATCTACCTTTGTAACTTTTAGCGGCAATACTTACATCCAAAAGAAAGGGATTTGCATTGGCTCCTGTGTAGCACCTGTCTTATGCGACATTTTTCTTTCCACCTGTGACAGGGCAATAGCCCAGAGCCTTCCCACAAACCTTGTAACACGTATCTTTAGATACGTCGATGACTATCTCGTTTTACTTTCCATCGGACCTGACCAATATGATTGTGCTACGTTCAACATCGTAAGCAACACTTTCATGACACAAGCTCAAGGACTCAAATTCACACACGAGTTACCTACTAATAGCAAGCTTCAATTTTTAGATTTACAACTGTCCTTTGAAGAATCACACACTTGTTGGACTTATGCACCACGGTCCAAAAAAAGACTCCTACCTTTTGATTCTGCCCACTCTAAGATCATCAAAAGAGGAATAGTGCAAAGTTGCTTCAAAGCGGCTCTGCACAAGTCCTGGGAACACACGGCTAAGCGTAGTTTCGAAGCACAAGTGCAGAGGCTGCTGGATTCTGGATACACCAATTCATTATTGTTTGATGTAGCAGAATGTCTTACAACTCCCAAGGGAAGAGGACAACGAAATTGCGAGAAGAAAACGCGGCCGGCAGTGATACCCTACTTCCACAACATATCCCACAACTTGAAACGGATAGGCTCAAAGTATGAAGTACCAGTGGTACTTTCAGCTCCAAACAAACTCAAGAATTTGTGTCCTAAGATTAATACGCAAAATGAAAATAACAACAAGTGCACCATCAAGCATACGCACAAGTACGTCAACTGCAACATCAACGTAGTATACGAAATTCCATTCACATGTGGAAAAGTCTACGTCGGACAATCTGGGCGCTGTGTGAACGTGAGACTTCGAGAGCATCACCTTTCTCTGAAATCATCACCATCGGGACATCTCGCCATACATGTCCGCGACTGCCACTGCACACCCATATTCCAACAGACTAAGATCCTCAAGCATTACCACAAAAAAAGATCCCGAGAACTCTATGAAGCGAAAGCAATATTGTCTCTCGGGGAAGCTTGCATAAGCGCACCGTCAATAGCGCTGTCCGAGAAAGAGATGAGATACCTCGACCTTTTTTCTTAACGCGGGTCACTCTAATGTTTTCTAACCTTATCTTTGACCTGCTGATTTTGTTTATACTTCTGAATTTTTATTACATTCTTTTTTCGCTTGTGTCAAGAAGTCAGATTTAGGTTCAAAAAAAAATTTTTTTAATGCATCTATAAACTATAATAATAATTTTTCTTATTTTTTTCTTCTTTTTTACCTTCACATGGCTAATTCTTCTTTTATGTCTTCCTCGGGGAATGCATTAAACTTCCAGTTGGAGTAAGCGCTCTGTCCTGTCCCCTCTTCTTTTCCTTGGTGTTTGCGCTTTTGAATTTTTATACAATGTGTAGCCAACTAGCCCAACAGTTAATTTTGATTCATTGAAGAAGCTAGGAGCCATCGCGTTTTGAAACCAGCACCCTCGAAGTTGACATTCTGACAGTGCTCCCATGCCCGTGATTTTGTCAATCGTGGAAATCCGGACACAGCGACGTTTTTGGGCGCGGACGTCGCTAATAGCTAATACACCATTCCAATATTTACGGAACCATAGATTTTCCGGCACATTGATACTTTAGACCCATGTTGTTGTAAAAAAAACTATCTCCAAACTCCTGTCTAAAAACATGCTTTTCGTGCAAGTCTCGTCAAATAATGAGGCGCTGGAGAAATGCAGCATTCTGCGTTAAGTCCTTATTTCGAACTCTTTTTGTTCGCCTTCCGCCCATTGAAAAGCATGCGGGAAGGGCCTTAGAACGCACCTGGTATCGCTGCGCCGCAGCGTTCTTCCGCATCAAAAAGTTCGTCTGCTTTCCTCGCCGTCCCCATGGCAACGAACGCCGAATGAATAGAAGCACGCACGGTACCACCGCGTGAAGCCAGCAACAGCTGACGCCATTTTACGAACGCCGTCTGCTAGCCAAAGCCGAACGCGGTGTGTCAGATCAACCGCCTCTGCCGGTGCGCCGCTAGCAAATACGACGAAGCTGAGACACGCCGACGGCGATCGAGCAAGCAACAACACCGCGGGGCGACTGCAACGGCGGCATTTATTCGGATCAAAGGCCACCTTCGCCGGTGCGGTGCTAGCAAAGACGACGAAGCTGAGACACGCCGACGGCGATCGAGCAAGCAACAACACCGCGGGACGACTGCAGCGGCGGCATTTATTCGGATCAAAGGCCGCCTTCGCCGGTGCGGTGCTAGCAAAGACGACGAAGCTGAGGCACGCCGACGGCGAATGGGCGAGCAACAGCACCGCGGGACGACTGCAACTGCGGCATTTATTGGGATCAAAGGCGCGAAATAAGCAAGAACAATATTTATTTGAATCATAACACCCGATATCCAAGTTGGGGACCACATACCTTTGCTGGGTCTTTCCTGTGAACTTTTTACAGAGACACGGGGTGCCGCATTCAAAACACAGCTCCGTTTGCAAAATATGGGGGCCCTGAAAAGGACCGTTTAGACCGCTACCAAAACCTATAACTGACGTAACGAGGACTTGACGAGCGGTTGGCGCATAAGTCGTCTTTATGCATGCAGGCAGGTGACGGGCTCAGCGCAGCGGATCACTCGAAGTCACCGGGGCCGTCAAAATCCTCGCCCTGTCTGCGTCGGGGCTCTAGATTGTGGCGGCCGCAGCGACGAACGACTGGAATCTATTAGTGTTTCCGCGCGCCTTGTCTCTCCTCCAAAACATGAACTTTGCAAGGTGACCAGTGAAATGGTGGCTCTCGCGCCGTCCAGATGGAAGAGAGTTTTTGAGGTGGGTCCAGGTGCAATCCACCGTATTGGTGCGCGCACCAGTGTTCGCGTCGACAAAGTGCAGCTTGTGGTTGACGGTGAGGTGCGTGAAGCGAGCGTCATCTGCAAGCTTGCGATAGCCAGCCCAACAATCAGTGATTATTCTTGTTCCAGGGCGGACCCACTCGGCTATTAGCCTTTGCACGGTTTTAGCGTCACGGATCTCCACGGGAACAAGAAAGCAGCACCCGCTGCAACGCGCCACACCGCCGAAAACCAACTGGCCGGGCCTTAATACCCGCGATGGGACTTGTGCCGACCGAACATACTCTCGTCTAGTTCTACAGTCACGCCTTCGCCACCAATCATGTCTGAATGCTTAAAGACGGCATTTACCACAATCTCCCGACAAAGGCTCGCCCAATCAGTTATTGTCTTACTTGCGATATCAGCCTCCCGCTGAACGACGGCGCACGGTAGGTTCTGGCATCCGGAGGATGGTTTTCATGAGTTGGAGAAGCGTCAGGTGCGATCCTTCGAAAAAGGAACCGCTCGGTACAGAGACCTCGCCCCGGCACTGAACTTTGACCGGCTTTCTCCTGGGCACCTCACGAGTCATCCACACACCGCACCCCCCACCGTGTAGCCATCCGCAGATCTAGCGCGGACTTGCAGCTTGTCATCGCAGCTTCGCACTCTGGACACGCACGAAAACCCAGGAGCCAGGAGCAGGCCAACGCGCTAAAGCAAATGAATTGTTTCAAGAGGGTCTTTCATGGCGCCATGAAGACGGCACAAGTTGAACGGCATGGCACTGCGTTGCTCGCCTCTGGAAGAATAAAGCACCGAAGGGGAACTGCGCGCTTCTTTGCATTTATTATTTTTATTTCATCCGCCATTTTATACCTCGTGACACAATTCTAACAAACTCATTGGTTGAACGGTCGGACCACACCATCGCGTGACAAAACACACGCCAAACCAGAGTCCTGCCAAAGGTATGTCCACAGACGGCATCGTCACAGAGAAGGGAGCAGTCGAACCCAACAACAAAAGAAAGTAACAAAGTGAATAAAAATTAAAAAAAAAAATAAGAAAGGAGCCGTTGGAGTTTCGGACGGCGTCTTTGATGAGAGGAGCTGCTCTGGCCAGGGCGGCCAGAGCAGCCGTGCTACTCTGGCTGCTCGGAATATTCCTTCATTTTTTTTTCTTTTTTTACTCTGCAGGGTGCCACAACCCTTATTTGAAGCTGATTTGTTAAATTAATAACAAACAACGCGTTGGAACGGAGGAGGTAGAGAGTCGTGGCGTCAGAATTTGACGTGGTGGAAAAGAAAAGAAAATAACGAATGCACAATACATACCGTATGCCAAGACCGTTATACTCCGCATGCACTTCGCGAGGCCTTTCGACGCCGCCGCCGACCGTTAGGCTATTTATTTTGTCTCTTCAGATTTTTATCGTGACGACTACTCCACTGTGCCTCGAAGTCTCCAGCGGAGATCCGGCAGTTTTTAATAATTATTATTATTGTCGTTTAAATGGCACTCTTTCTATGCTGCTTCTTTCCTGACGCCATAAAAATATTCTTTCTGTTTAGATTATAGGCGCGAAAAATCCTCACTGACTGGGGCCTGAGTAACAACTCTGCATTACTCAGGGTCTAGTCCGTGTGGATTTTTCGCGCCTACAATCTAAAAAGAAATAATGGCATACACACACATCACAAGCGCACGCACTCAGAGTTGGTCCAGACGTCCAGTGTCCCCGACCTGTTTTTGTATCGCTTTCAAAACGATACACTGATACCACCAAGTGTTCCCCGCCCAGGATTTTGGTGACATAAAATAGTCTACTTGTTGTCTCCCTTACTCCCTCCCTGTCTTGCGGCGCATTTTCCCAAAAGTGGTCTATGGTCCAGCAGTTGCAGCGTTGTTCTCGTGTCTTCTCGTTGGGTGCTGTTTTTCACGCATGCACATAAAAGATGCTAATAATGAAGCTAAATAATCGCACTAATCAATTATTGGACTAATTTTATTGGACTAATTGTATCCACAAACCAATCCGACCATGAACTAAACTTTTTTATTATTTTTTTTTATACGCTGGAGACTCTGAGGCACAGTGAAGTAGTTGTCACGATAAAAAATCTAAAGAAGCAAAAATAAATAGCCTAACGGTCGTCGGCGACGTCATAAGGCCGCGCCAAGTGCGGGGTATAATGGTCTTGGCATACGGTATGTATTGTGCATTTGTTATTTTCTTTTCTTTTCCACCACGTCAAATTCTGACGCCACGACTCTCTACTTCCTCCGTTCCAACGCGATGTTTGTTATTAATTTAACGAATTAGCTTCAAATAGGGGTTGTCGCACCCCTGTAAAGAAAAAAAAATATAGGAATATTTTGAGCAGCCAGAGCAACTCCTCTCATCAAAGACGCCGTCCGAAACTCCAACGGCTCCTTTCTTGATTTTTTTCTTCTTTTTATTCACTTTGTTACTTTATTTTGTTGTTGGGTTCGACTGCTCCCTTCTCTGTGACGATGCCGTCTGTGGACATACGTTTGGCAGGACTCTGGTTTGGCGGTTGTTTTGTCACGCGATGGTGTGGTCCGACCGTTCAACCAATGAGTTTGTTAGAATTGTGTCACAAGGTATAAAATGGCGGATGAAATAAAAATAATAAATGCAAAGAAGCGCGCAGTTCCCCCTCGGTGCTTTATTCTTCCAGAGGCGAGCAACGCAGTGCCATGGCGTTCAACTTGTGCCGTCTTCATGGCGCCATGAAAGACCCTCTTGAAGCAATTCATTTGCTTTAGCGCGTTGGCCTGCTCCTGGCTCCTGGGTTTTCGTGCGTGTCCAGAGTGAGAAGCTGCCATGACAAGCTGCAAGTCCGTGCTAGATCTGCGGATGGCTACACGGCGGGGGTGCGGTGTGTGGATGACTCGTGAGGTGCCCAGGAGGAAGCCGGACCAAAGTTCAGTGCCGGGGCGAGGTCTCTGTACCGAGCGGTTCCTTTTTCGAAGGATCGCACCTGACGCTTCTCCAACTCGTGAAAATCATCCTCCGGATGCCAGAACCTACCGTGCGCCGTCGTTCAGCGGGAGGCTGATATCGCAAGTAAGACAATAACTGATTGGGCGAGCCTTTGTCGGGAGATTGTGGTAAATGCCGTCTTTAAGCATTCAGACATGATTGGTGGCGAAGGCGTGACTTTAGAACTAGACGAAAGTATGTTCGGTCGGCACAAGTACCATCGCGGGTATTAAGGCCCGGCCAGTTCGTTTTCGGCGGTGTGGCGCGTTGCCGCGGGTGCTGCTTTCTTGTTCCCGTGGAGACCCGTGACGCCAAAAACGTGCAAGGGCTAATAGCCGAGTGGGTCCGCCCTGGAACAAGAATAATCACTGATTGTTGGGCTGGCTATCGCAAGCTTGCAGATGACGCTCGCTTCACGCACCTCACCGTCAACCACAAGCTGCACTTTGTCGACGCGAACACTGGTGCGCACACCAATGCGGTGGATTGCACTTGGACCCACCTAAAAAACTCTCTTCCATCTGGACGGCGCGAGAGCCACCATTTCACTGGTCACCTTGCAAAGTTCATGTTTTGAAGGAGAGACAAGGCGCGCGGAAACACTAATAGATTCCAGTCGTTCGTCGCTGCGTCCGCCAAAATCTAGAGCCCCGACGCAGACAGGGCGAGGATTCTGACGGCCCCGGTGACTTCGAGTGATCCGCTGCGCTGAGCCCGTCACCTGCCTGCATGCATAAAGACGACTTATGCGCCAACCGCTCGTCAAGTGCTCGTTACGTCAGTTATAGGTTCTGGTAGCGGTCTAAACGGTCCTTTTCAGGGCCCCCATTTTTGCAAACGGAGCTGTGTTTTGAATGCGGCACCCCGTGTCTCTGTAAAAAGTTCACAGGAAAGACCCAGCAAAGGTATGTGGTCCCCAACTTGGATATCGGGTGTTATGATTCAAATAAAAATTGTTCTTGCTTATTTCGCGCCTTTTATCCGAATAAATGCCGCAGTTGCAGTCGTCCCGCGGTGCTGTTGCTCGCCCATTCGCCGTCGGCGTGCCTCAGCTTCGTCATCTTTGCTAGCTCCGCACCGGCGAAGGCGGCCTTTGATCCGAATAAATGCCGCCGCTGCAGTGGTCCCGCGGTGTTGCTTGTCAGCCGCTCTGTTGCTTGCTCGATCGCCGTCGGCGTGTCTCAGCTTCGTCGTCTTTGCTAGCGGCGCACCGGCGGAGGCGGTTGATCTGACGCACCGCGTTCGGCTTTGGCTAGCAGACGGCGTTCGTAAAATGGCGTCAGCTGTTGCTGGCTTCACGCGGCGGTACCGTGCGTGCTTCTATTCATTCGGCGTTCGTTGTCATGGTGACGGCGAGGAAAGCAGACGAACTTTTTGATGCGGAAGAACGCTGCGGCGCAGCGATACCAGGTGCGTTCTAAGGCCCTTCCCGAATGCTTTTCAATGGGCGGAAGGCGAACAAAAAGAGTTCGAAATAAGGACTTAACGCAGAATGCTGCATTTCTCCAGCGCCTCATTATATGACGAGCCTTGCACGAAAAGCATGTTTTCTTGGCCATCCCACGTCCTGTTTTTTTTTTTACCCGTAACATGGGTCTAAAGTATCAAACTGCCGATTTTCCTGCAATATTCACACCCCAGAACGCGCACGTTTGTAGCTTCAGAAAGCGTACATAGCGCGCGTCGTACCCACTATTAGCGATGTGCGCGGCCAAAAGCGTCGCTGTGGTCAGCTTTCCACGATTGGCCAAACCATGGGCATATGAGCACTGTCAGATTGTCAACTTTGACGGTGTTAGTTTCGGATTGCGATGACTCCTAGCTTCTACTGTGCTTTTTAAACACACCATCGAACTCGTCGTCGCACCCGATGGTAAGTAGCCAGAATAACAACTGGTGACGTCACGGCGAGGTAAATCCCAGTCGTGACGTCACGGAGGGAAACCATAAGAGGGCGCCACCAAAACATCTCGGCGCTAATACTTGCGGACAACTTTCTGTGGTGTTTCAGGAGTTGAGAGTGCGCGTGCACAGCTTTGATGGACGTTCAAGGAGTGCAAACGCACGCGCGTCCATAGCTTTGACTGCCTAACCACAAAAATTTATCCACAACTATTTATTACACGCAAAATAACATTGGATAAAAGTCTTTTTTATTAAATAGTCAAGAGAGAGAGAGAGTGAGAAAAAAAAAAGAAAGGTGTTTTGGAGAGACTTCCAGCTTGAAATTATCTATATTTGTTTCCAACGCCCACTTTGGCTACCAAAAGAAAAAGAAACATGAAAATCTAAGATCTGCTCACACTGTCTTCCTACCATTCCTCACAGTGAGACAGAAGGGCGTATAAACCAACATCAGCCATCATAAGGAGTTTCCGCTTGGGTTTCTACATTCCCTGTCGGAGGGCAGCGCTGGACGCACATTGGAGACCAGGGGCCCTATGTTACGTGCCTTTTTTTGGAATACCACGGTGACTAAAGAAGAAGGATACATGCCAACAACGCAGCGAACGCAGATTGGATGTTGATTGGTGCGAGTGGCTGATGACAAATTTCCGCAGAAGAAAACAAAAAAAAAGTGAGGTTTGTTTTCTTCTGAGAAAATTCGCCATCAGTGACTCACATTAATCAACATCCAATCTGCGTTTGCTGCGTTGTTGACGTCACTTCCTTCTTCCTAGTTGCCATAAGAGTCCAAAAAGCCTAACATAGCACCCCAGAGCAGTGTGCCACTGGGACTCCTCACAGATTGAAGACATTAGAACAGTTCTGATGTTAGCCTGAGACTGAGGCAGGAAAAGAGGGAGTTTCAAAGTAGAAGAAAAAGGAACAGTCGAGGATACGTCTCTATCACAGCTAAAGACAAGTTTATTCGGTCACCCTCTTATATACACTCCACAATCTTCACCACAGAACCTTCGCGACCTCCAAAGCCAAAAGATAACAAAGAACTCATCTCTTTCCACCACAATAATCAAACAACCTTGACAATTCAACAAAGCCCCCCCCCCCCCCCCCCCTCACCAACACAACCTAGCTCGGCTCTCCCGGAAGACAATCGAACTTCGCGTACATAGCACACCCTCCTCCTCTCCTCCCCGGCCCACAATCCCAAAACAACCCGGCAACAAAAGATACCAATCCACCTGATTCCAACCCGAAGACACAAAGGAGGAAACCACTTACACCCTTTCATATTCAACAACCACTTAACAAAACTCTCAAATCCGCAAGAAGGTTTTTGCACTGCTGCTAAGCTGTAACGACACTTGACTAATGCAGTTGCCCATTGATTTCATTCTTATTGTTTCCTTTACAACCCTTTTGATGTCGTTTACTTCCCTGTGTATTATATCTGTTTCGGACCAGCTTGGTATACAATCATTACATTCTTGAACATGTTTCGCTATTTCCGAATCAGCCGCGTTGTTTTTGACATTTCTTTTGTGTTCAGTCAATCTATCATTTATACACCTCGACGTTTGACCCACATACTTAAAACCACATTCCAGGGGGATGTGGCGTAGCGAGTGCAACCGAGCACACCTGTCACAAAAATGAGCCAGGCGTTTCTAGTAGAAGGCTTGCTCTTTGAATTTGGTCTATACTCTGTGACAGGCTAATGGTAAATGGGGCTGATAGATTTGGAGCGATCCAAAACCTGACATGCTAGCGCGTTTAGAGCAGCGAAAGCTAGCTCGTGTTTGCACGCGCTTAAATATACAAAAAAAAAAATAACGATCCGTAACCGCTCCAAATCTACTAGGGGAATTCGCATATGACTTTAATGCGGGCTCCGTCTCAATCTTGATTTTTGTGCCTTTGGTGACACATCGTCACACGCGCGAGCCGAAGCCCGGGGAAAAAGAACAAACGCGCGCTGGAGGCGGAGCTTCCACTGATATTTTTGCCAGTCACCAACTTCTGGGGACGAGAATGAACACTTACACCTCTGGCGGTGCGCTTCAGCTCTGCAAACAACAAACCGATTTCTTTTTTTGTTTATTTGTGATCAGAGACATTGAAGATGTCCATTCAAAGGCCGCTCCTCTTCCGACCAATCTCACTGGTCAATGCGACGCGCTCGTGCCCACATCGTGCTAGGCGGGGTTCAATGTCTTTGTTGATGTGTTGGTAAACACCGGGCTGTGGTGGCTGTGGGGACAAGCCCGATAAAGCGCCCCTTATAGTTCGATCTCCTGCCCAGTACACAATTCCAATATTTACAAGTCCACAGCCCAGCGTGAGATCTCTTCAGCTCAACATGCGCATGTTCGTCGCTTCGCAAAGCGACGAACAAGCGACGACCGCTCCATACGCACGAACACTAGAAATGGAACTGGCCAGGAGCCGCTTTTTTGGAAAGGTCTGTACGCAATATATGCATTGCTGTATTCCCCAAGCATCAAGGAGAATGCATGGATTGGTGTTCCACACGCCTCACGTACTGGCCTCAGCAGTAGTAACTTTTCTGAAGCAAATGCCTATATCGATATGCATCTTTCACGCGCGTTCGTCAACGCTTTATTTTGGTTATTTACTTGAACTTTTTTATACATGGAATCTGTGCGTGTATGGCGCGTGGAATATCAATCACTGCAATCTCCTTGATAGCAATCGGTCTATTGCAAGCATGGAGCCCCGACTGGTGCCCCATGAGCACGTGCAGCGTGCGCCTGACAGTAGCTTTAACAAGCTTGCTATAGACCCTTTCCGAAAGTCAGCCAAACCACCCTGTGCGGAGCCAAACCCGACGTTCTAATGGCGGCACTACGCAGCTTCTCCACACCAGAAAAAGCGAATGTTTTCGAAAGCATAGAGCGGAAACGGCAAAATATATTCGCCCTTTTACGTCACTTTCGATGCACGATATCGAGGGTGCGTGATTCAGCCGTGCATGACCACCTATCACCGCCATTAGAGCGGCAATATTGCAGCTTCTGGAACTGATACACAAGGTGACTCTGACTTTTGAAAATGGTCTATTGCACGGGCCTACCCGCACGAGCAGAAGCATGGCGGCGCCCTGTCACTCTGCTTGCAATCGTCTATAGTTCGTTAATGCCGACAACAATCCCTTAGCAAAAAGAGGCCGTACTTCAAACGAAGTTGAAATATATTTAGTACGAATATTCATTTTGTATTTATTCTGTATTATTTTGGCCGCATTCGAAATACGCGCGTAATGTATTCAAAATACATTATAAATAGGAATCAAAAAATATTTTAGATATACCAAAAATAGTATTCCTTCACACTCAAGATGCCATTTGTGGATTAAAAACCGGTTGCACAATTTTTTTTATTTTCGATTTTGTCAGCAAATGGTGTCCCTGTGGTATTTGAAGGCGCTACTAAATACATCTCACAAAGCCACATTAGAAACGAACACAAACACAAACACCATGACGCACTGAAGAGCTCATTCACAGTCCCGTTGACTGCTCTAGAGCCTTATATAGCCTACATATTGAAGGTAATAATTTTTTCGGTGACCACCTCTGCGCTTATTAAGGTTACAAGTATTCGATCTTCTCCTCGGGAGTCTGTCAAGGGGGAAACAGTGTTTTGAAGTTCGTGGACGATATCTCTTACTAAAAGGCATTGGTACAACTAATAACAATTCGGCACAGTCCCTAAAACAATATCCACACAAACGGCTCATAAAATACATGTTATTGCTTCTCTGCGTAGCACCACTCAGGGCGAAGCGAATCAAGGCAGTTTCTTCACTTTAAAATACTGTAAACGACTTTATTTTCGTGAGGACCTAATTCTCGCAAAGTTGGCGAATCGCCTACAATTCCGAAAAATAGGTCCCGTGAACAATTCCGGCAAAATGTAAAAACATTAAAATCTATATTGCGATCCCAGCGCGTCGTGAAAATTAGAATTTGCGAATTATTCCAAAACTCCAACTTTGACCTAAATCGCGAATTATTGAGCCCGCGAAAAATAAATATTTTACAGTAGTTGTTTTGCCTTTCCTTTTTAGTAGTTGACTATTTAATATGGTAGTTAATGTCACTGTATTAAAGTCACTATTCACATCACGTACAATGGTGAGTATACACGTTCAGTGAACTAACATTGTGCTAACAAAACCACGCCAAACGTATCTGTTCACAGCACCTGCTGAAGCTTTCCAGCATCAGCAAATGTTGTGGTTTTAGTTCCCGAACCCCGTTTGTGATTGGTGTGCAAAGAACTGATCAGGTGTGTTCTTGATAGAAAAAAGGAAACAATAACATAAACTGGGCTGATTTATCAGTGCGATGCTGCGCAATTCAATTGCCAAACTAATCAAATGTATTTAGGCGCTTCAGTGTACTCCATATCTGCTTGAAGTGAACTTCAGAAGGGAGCTTTTAAATATTTTGGTAGTTTAAGTCAAACTACCAAAGTATTGCAGTCAAAAGGTACTTAGAGTATAACACAACAGTATTTACGATTTTCAGGTATTTTAAGAGTATTCTGGACGTATTCTTGATTGCTCCATTTTTTTAGGGTTGGAGTATATTTTGCATGAATTAAATAAATATTTCAAGAAATACATGTGAAAGGCATTTTGAGCCTATTAATTTAGTATTTACATATTTCAAAACGCATGAAGGGAACTTCAAATGTAGTTTAAGTAAAGGTATTTTAAAATGATTTTTAGAAGTATATTTTAGTACTAAGTGACAAAAAAAGAAGTTTATATTTTCGGTATATTTTTCGTGTACTTACAATTATGAATTGTATTTCAAATACACTCAAATTAGAATGTGGTATATTTCAAACGTATTAGTTTTCGCTAAGGGATCGCTCGTGAGAAAAAAACAAAAAAAGTAAACAAACTGCCGTCGTAGAAGAGTCAATGCTAAGAGCTCATGCAGGGACAGGCTTTTTCACGCGCTCCTGCGCGAAGAATAGAGCGAAAACAAAACAGGTGGGTGATTTCATTTGAATTCGACCAAACTTGTCGGGGGGGGGGGGGGGGAGTCTTTAGATTTAATCGTAAAAAATATATATGATACCCGAATCCTTGTGATGAAAGAAACTGCCTTTGAAAAAAATTAGAATTGTATAGTTTGAGAGAAAAAAATTCTGATGCGCTGCAGGGTAGAACACGTCAAATTCCCAATTTGATTTTATCTCGACTTTAGCCGCCATTTACAAAATATCGAATTCTTGCAGAATTATTATATTTATTACGCAATATTTACGCAGACTTGGCTATTTTTAGAGGTAAATTTCTGTCTTCTGTTATTTTAAATTAATTTTCTAAAAATCTCAAACATGCAACCTAGAGCAAGTGTGACGCAAATTCGGACAGCTATATAAAACGAACGGTAGGGCGCAATGACGTGAGACAGATATCTGTGCGTAGCTATCAATGTAAGCTATCGATTGACATGTATTTTCTGGTTATTGTGTTTACCGTGTGGTTTTTATTCTGCCACAAATATAGACAAAAATGAAAAATATGCAAATTTTGAAGTCAATTTTCTCAAAAAACCCATTTTTTATTTCGTTCATACTTTTTTAATTTATTGCCCAGATTCTGCTTAATAACCGGGTATAAATATTGCTTGACCTTTTTTTGTTGTAGTTTGAGGACAACCAGTCGAATAAGTCATTTTTATCGCGTAATACCAACCTCCGGCTCCGGTATGCGGGCTTCACCGCAACATTGATAATTGGCTCAGCAATATCAGATTTCACTGACAACCACTTTACCTCGTTGCATTCCTAGTAATATATTTTTACAAAAAAAGAAATGTCACAAAAAAATGATAGAAGGCAAGTGGCGTAGGCAAATTTTTTTTTCTCTTTCAAACTTTTTAAATTGATTTCCCGTGTGTTGCTTACCAGCTGGGTATGCACGTTTTCTGGCGCTTTTCTTTATGTTTGTTTTTACATGAAAAGAAAGAGTCATGTTCGTTACATCAGTTGCAACTGGTCCAGTTGTTAGGTGAAGTATAGGTTCAGTAACCTCTTCGCGAGCGCCAGCAAAAGGCTGCGATTCTTATCATGAAGATTACCATGCGACTCTTAGTTGACCTCGGCGTGCGCCGTTGCAAGAGGGTTACACTAATCTTGTTAGAGTGGAACTCGCGTCGTCACAGGCTGTCGCAATGCATCACAGCGAAGTGGAACTGTGTGAAGCAGTCCTTGTCCTTCTCCCAATAAATTTATGGGCGGAAGCTTGAGACTCTTTGGTGCCCGAAGTTTCTGTAGCTCGGCTGGGTCAAGTTTGTCAAAAGGAGAAAACAAATGCAGTAAACACTAGACATTATCACGCCGGTCGATGGAGTCGTAACTGTATACATACAGCTTTTGCGGATACTTATTTGTTTCAAGGGTGGCAAGTTATCACCAGTACAAACATGGCCACAGTGTCGGCAAGAGCATCAGAACAAAAAGGAAGGTTTGGTTGGCTTATCATTTTGTGTCTTCGTTGCAGCGCTTTTCTCCGGAACTAATGTTTGTAGTCCTCTTTGAGCCCCTGGTGCTATGGTCTGTCTGTTTCTCTTATCCATTATTTATTTTTACTTGTAAGCCAATAACAGGCACCATGACATTTCTGGCGTCCTTAGGTTGATTCGCTAATCAGTGTCTATATTTGACAAACTCATCTAGTATAAGAGAATAAAAAAAATATAAGAAGAGGGCTTGCAGCAATGAATTTGTATAAGAGAACTGCGGAACTGCGTCGAAAGCAGAAAGTCGGAACCTCCCGAGGAATGAACGCGTTATTTTGAACTCAGTCATGGCTGCAGTTTTCAGCTTTAAAAGAAAGAGTTGCGCGGACTACTTCGAGAGACATAAGCGAAGGGTATACCACAACCGACGTTTTCATTGTGTCACCGATCTCAACGTAGACGCCTTGAAGATGATCCTGCCTCCATCGAAAGCCGCGGCTCTTGCGTTGGATGACGTGCTCTGCCAGAACTGCTTCCAGTACACCGGTGAGAAGCTTTCATCATCTGTCAGTGATCCATGCTCGAGCTCTCCAGCAAGCTGCATCGAAGAGCACGAAGTAGTGGAAGGTCTTAACGAAGAGATTTCTGCTGCTGGGCTTGAAACAACTCTTTTGCGCATGCCTTCTACAGTAAACCCGAAAAGCCGTCAGGCATATGCTGAAAGAAAACAGCGGGAGATTGAAGGATCACACAGCCGACAGGTACGAAAAAAGTTGGCGACTGCATATACCTTGGAGCCAAGTGGGTCAAGTTCTCGCAGTGATCAACCATGCCTCGGCTGCGACGGGTGGTGGGCAAACATCAGAGAGGCCTTTGTGAAGGCGGCATCTTACCAGGAGAGATGTCAGCTCCTCACGCTTGTGCCCAAGGGCGTAGCCACTAGCGAGGTAGAACGGCTAATTCCTGAGGCATCGAAGTACCTTCTGAAGAAATCAAAGCAGCTTCGTGAACGGTTCGGCGTATGGGAGCGTCCGGAGCCTTATCACGGTGGAAGCATAAGCGAGGACACCATACGGGCAGCCACGCAATATTACACCGACGACGATCTCGACTGTTCTCGGCAGAGCCCAAACAAAAAAGATGCTGTTAAGCTTCTGAAGGATGGCGAAGAACATGTGGTCGTGAAGCGGTATATGACAAGGTCTGTCCGAGAGACGTACAGGCTGTTTAAGGAAGCAAACCCGGACTCAAAATTAGGTCTGACTAAATTTTACTCGCTGCGGCCAAAGTGGGTCAAGCTAAACCCTGAACAGACTGTCTGTGCATGTGTGTGCTGTACGAATTTCGATTTGTGCTTTTCCACCCTGAACAGCATGCGAGAAGAAAAAATAACAAAAGAGGAGATTCTCGCTTTGTGCCTCTGCCCTGAACCCTCGTCCGAATGTTTCAGAGGCGAATGCAAAGACTGCCCCTCGACTGACAGACTCTCCTTAGAATCATTGGAAATGGTGCCTGAAGAGGAAATTACATTTTTCACATGGGAGAATGGTAATTTGATAAGCAAGACTGCCGACTCCAGCGCCTTTTTGAAAGAGCTACAGAAATGGGCCACAAGGTTTTCCACGCACGATTTTATTCGTAGGACACAACGGGAAGCCATACGGATTGAGAAGTCTAGTGTGACCTCAAGACACATCGTCATGCACTTCGATTTTGCGGAGAACTGGACGGTAATTTTGCCACACGAGATACAGGAGTACCACTGGCACAAGCGTCAGCTCTCTGTGTTCACGTGTGTGGCATCCACGTCGCAAGGCTCAAAATGCTTCGGCGTTGTCTGTGAGGACTTATGTCATGACACTTCCCATGCGCTGCTGGCTCTGAGACTTATAGAAGACTGGCTGGAGGAGCACATCCCAGTTTATGCTTCACTAACGTACATATCCGACGGGGCACCTGCTCATTTGAAAAATAGATTTCAGCTGCATGAGTTCGAACGAGTGGGCCATACCCAATTGAAGTGGATATTTTCTGCCTCTGGGCATGGTAAAAACTCTTGTGACGGGGTTGGAGGGCTTCTCAAACACCACGCAACGGTGCACAACCTCCGTTCACCGGAGGAGCAGCTCGTCCGGACATCAGTAGATTTTGTGGACAAGGTTGGAAGGCGTGTCAAAAACGTAACTCTCATGAACTTAACCGAGAAGGAGGTGAGTGACTTCCGCAGAATCAAGGAAACAGAGTGGAGTTGCGTACCGACTCGGAAAGGCATCCGCGCTTCGCACGTGTGGCGACGCGAAAGGGGCGAAGTGCAGCTTGAGCGAACTGTTCTATCTTCGTCTTAATGCATGAACCTCTGTGGTGCACGTGCGGAACTCTCAGATGATCTACGGCTTTGTTTTGTTTTGTTGTTAAAGCCTCTTCTTGTACATTTGCGCTTCTGTGAAAAATTATGTGTTTCTATAGGTGTGCCTTGTTAACCCAAATAAATTACTCAATAAATAGAGTGATTTTGTTAAACTGTTACCTATGAATGTTTTATTGCATACTGCCAACAAAAGAGTATGATTACTGTAAGCTGAAAAGCAACTTCCGATATGCTGTGCGTAGCCCAAAAAATTTAAACGTATGCAACAAGTAGTTCAAAAGCCGAAGGATAGACAAAATGTAGTCAATTTTTTTTCACGTACCTCGGAATACTAAGGGCCAATGAAGGATAGGCGAAAGAATGCCATGCGGTAAATTTAAAAAATTCGAGCCGATTTTCCTAAAATGTTTTTATAAAATAAAGATTGTCCGAAACGCATAAACGGAGATATTGTTTTTCTGGATTGGATAGTGCCGTAGAATGCAACCCGACATGATCGAAACGGATGAAACGTCTTGGATCTCTCCACTCGCTTAGGCTAGTTAACATTGATGTTAACTAAATTTACTTTTGTTGTTGTTTATCACGGCACAATGTTCAAACAAATAATTTAAATATATAAGTTTCGTGCAACCTCAGCAGTAAAACGTTGTCGTGGCGACGTTCGAAAATGCAAGCTGTGACTTCGCAGACATCACTTCGTCAATTCAGCCATCTCTCATTTCTTTATGACGTTACTGATTTTTTTTTTTAAATATATTAGTAAAAATTCAAGGGGTAAAGTAGTTTTCAGTGAAATCTGATATTGCTGAGCCAATTATCAATGTTGCGGTGAAGCCCGCATACCGGAGCCGGAGGTTGGTATTACGCGATAAAAATGACTTATTCAACTGGTTGTCCTAAAACTACAACAAAAAAAGGTCAAGCAATATTTATACCCGGTTATTAAGCAGAATCTGGGCAATAAATTAAAAAAGTATGAACGGAATAAAAAATGGCTTTTTTAAGAAAATTGACTTCAAAATTTGCATATTTTTCATTTTTGTCTATATTTGTGGCAGAATAAAAACAACACGGTAAACACAATAACCAGAAAATACATGTCAATCGATAGCTTACATTGATAGCTACGCACAGATATCTGTCTCACGTCATTGCGCCCTACCGTTCGTTTTATATAGCTGTCCGAAGTTGCGTCACACTTGCTCTAGGTTGCATGTTTGAGATTTTTTAGAAAATTAATTTAAAATAACAGAAGACAGAAATTTACCTCTAAAAATAGCCAAGTCTGCGTAAATATTGCGTAATAAATATAATAATTCTGCAAGAATTCGATATTTTGTAAATGGCGGCTAAAGTCGAGATAAAATCAAATTGGGAATTTGACGTTTTCTACCCTGCAGCGCCTCAGAATTTTTTTCTCTCAAACTATACAATTCTAATTTTTTTCAAATGCAGTTTCTTTCATCACAAGGATTCGGGTATCATATATATTTTTTACGATTAAATCTAAAGACCCCCCCCCCCCGACAAGTTTGGTCGAATTCAAATGAAATCACCCAGGTTTTATTTATCTGCGTGGCCACGATCTCGAGAAAATAGTCCGCACAGCCCCCACTCGTTTGTGAACCGATTTGGCGCAGTAATGTTCACGACATCAACGGGCTAAAAATATATATAAAAAGCGACGCTCTCTTTCAAAGAAAGCGTCCGTCTAGAAACTGATTTATTCTTATTAATTCTTCGTATTATTATTATTATTTAATATTATAATATTATTTATTATTATATTTTTATTATTATAAATAATTATATTAATATTAATAATATTCTTATTTAGACATGCGAGTAAAGTGAAAGCACATAGAACTCTTTTTAAAGATTTTTTCTTATGACTGATTCAAATCAAAGATCCAATGCCGCTCAATTTTAGGACACATTATAAAAAAAATTAAAAAAAAAACTTGTTATTGAAGCTGCGTGGTGGTGCTATGACTCTAGAAAACAAATAAAAACCTCGACGATGATATAAAAATGCCCTGGTCATCGACCACCGGTAGAGAGAGCATTGTGTTATCCACATTTGACAAATCTCATGCGTTACATTGTAGTACGAAGAGCGACGGTGGTGCAAGCCGCGATTGGAGCTCCGGACTAGGGACACCCAGCCAGAACTGATCCCTCGATCAAGATCAGCTATTTCTTTCTAGTCCCCCTATCCCCTTCTTTTCATTATATAAAAGATGCTTTCAACAACAACAACAATTACATTGCACTATATATCCTTAATTTAAAAGGGTAGGTACATATGCACACGGGCGCATATAATTTTCAACTTTTCTTTTTTGCGGCAATTTATAGGTGGGTAGATAGGTCAACATTCTCGATACACTCCTCCTGAAGCCGAATGCGCTTGCACTACAGGTTTGGAAACTTTCTAGTATCCTGCTGGTGCCACTTTTAAGTTGTGCGTTACACCCACGTCTGGGCAGCTTCTTCCGACTCATCAATCGCAGCGAAATGGCGTGCTTGCAGGGTTTCCTTATGATCTCGAAAGGTGGTAAGCACTGGGGCCAAGTGGGGTCGTACCCAAGCAGGACGAAACGTCCGGCGGGTCGCACGACGCGTCGGAAAAATGCCATCACCCCATCGGCCCCCGGCATATCATGACTTCACGTGAACGCACGTGACACCGTAATGAGCCGATGCCTGATTGAATTGGACCATTTTTCCGACGCGCCATTTTGCAGCCATTGATAGGTTGGAAGCAGCTGCATGCCCAGGCGTGGGTATGACGCACTACTAAAAGGTGGTTCCGGCAGGCCACTAAAAAGCTGCTACACTGATGGTGCAAGTGAATTGGGCTCCACGGGAATACATCGAGAAGAGGACATATCTACCTACCACTAAGTTGCCGGTATCGGCAGCGAAAAAACAAGATCATCATGAAACACCTCTCGTGACAAATTAATAATGCAGTTTGTAATATGTATACAATGAATATTACATACATTAGGTTGCATTGAAAGCACAGAGACACGCGGAAAGAAGGGCCAAACTACAGGCCGTGTTGATTGTATCCACTTTTTGTTCACTCGTATGTTTTGTTTTTCTTCTTGCGTGTGAACGTTACTCTAGTTGCACAATATACTAAACAAACAATTCACACTACAGTAGAATACGCGACAGAATATGTTTTACATCTGTGTTATCAACGAAGTGATATAAATCCGCATAACTATTTCACAGCAGTTATATCTTTTAAACTCTACATTGAGGCGGAAGACGTGATGACCTCGTTTAAACTGACGGACGCTGAGAAGTGAACTACAATGCGATGACGCAAGCGTTCGCGAAAACCTTCATGCTGCGTACGAACGTTCTTTACGAACGGGCCAAATTAAAACGGTAAATAGGAGGCAAACGAAACTGCCGACGAATTTGTCGAGGACTTGAACACGATGCAGGAACGTGCGACTGCATCAACTTGAAGGAACATCTAATGAAAGATCAACTCGTTGTGGGACTCAACAATGGCATTTGAGTGAAAAACTCCAGTTCAACGCAGACGTGACATTAGAAACCATCTCTACGGCGCGCCATTCAGCGACAGTGACGCAGCAGCTACAGGAACTGCGACAACTAGCGCAGTCAAACGCGACCGTCGGTGAGTTCCACACTTCTCAACGGCGAGTCAGAAGCAACAAGAAGCAAACGTTTTCTGACAGTCAAGTGTACCAAAAAGTTCTCTCTCCATGCCAGTGGCGCGGTTCTACTACACGTACAGAAGCGCGCGCCAAGTGCCCAGCAGCTGACCACTTTGGCAACGGCTATGACAGAAAAGGACACTTTACGTCAGTCAGTCTGTCAGCAAAAAAGAACCACTAAGGTATGCAGAAAGCTATGTTGCACTCGGGAGGTCTACTTGAGATAAGTAACGCACCAGCCTCGAGCTGAACCACGGCAGATACCGACCACACGCATCTCAAACAACCTTACTGTTGTATAAGATGTCAACACACGCCTCGTATTGACACGAGGCCTGTGGTGGAATACTTTTCCCGAGTCTGTCCGTTATACTGTCGGAGTTTCGAAGGTTCGATGAAATGTCCCGGAGTAATTTTCAACAATAGAAAAACTGTTAAATACAAAAAAAAAAACTCACCATGCCACGGCCACATGCCATGCCATCTACTAGTCAGCAATAAAAAAAAAAAAGAAAAAAGAAACGGTGGCCGAGTGCGTTAGCGCACACCAGCTCGGAGCATGTGCAGTGAAACCTCGCGCTGCAGAACCCAGGGACCCTGGGTCGTGCCCTGGGTTCAATCCGCACCCCTGCCCGTTTCGACCTGGATGAGCATCGCACCGGCATGCGGTCGTGTATCACTATACTGCATGGCGCGTGTTAAAGACCCCAAGCTAGCACTGGCTGAATTGCCCATCTACAGCTGAAACACCAGACGTCCACTGTGGCAGACTAACTTCCGGTTGTAAAAACATACACACAACACTTTGTGGAGCATGCGCTGCCGTCTCCCGCCTTATAATTGTTTGAAAGGAACATTATATTTTGCTTTAAAACAGTTATATCTATTTTTAATTATTTACTGATAATCACTTATACAAAAGAGATGGGCGCGTGCAGTGCTGAAACTAGTCTTTTTGAGAAAATGGTGTTTTTTCGGCCCGTGTAAATGAATTACGCATCGCAGGAAGCTGACACTCTGAGAATGTGACGCTAACAGTTGGAATAGAACGCGAAATTCTCTGAGCGTGACGTCAACTGGATCAAGATATAAAAAAGGGATAATAAATTTCTTTATGAACAATGTCCACCTGAGCCTGACATTGTAAAAAGAACTTATGGTGTGGACATTTTTAGGAATTATTTTAGAGTAAAAAAAACAAAAAAATTTCCAGCAAGAAATAAAGCTATAGCTTTTTTTTTTGCTGCATAGTGTATTTTATTTTTGTGGATGTCTCATTCGTTCACAACGTTAGTTCTTGTTTTGACGATATTAGACTTAGGTGTACGTCGGCTGATCCACTGCACTATGGCGGAACAACCAACATTGCGGAGCGTGGAAATTTGAAACTTTGGGTGATAATCAGAAATGCTGCAAGCGGCAAGTTTGTATCTTTGGTTGGCGCTCCCGCTGCACGAATGCTCTTGCAGCTGCAGTGCTCTCGAACACAAAGACCTCACGCTTGTATCCTTAATTGTGCAGGGATTTCACAGCCTTCAACAGAAGTCAAGCGTTTGAAATGGTTTATTGATCTTGCCAGATGCACTGTTCGTAGCTTGAGCGTTACATGCGACTCCTGTTTTATATTTTGCACTCCCGTACCCTGAAGGAATATTTCCTCCGGCCGTCCACTTCCGCAACCAAATAAGATGACAGGTCGAAATAAGGAGAAACACAAAGATTCTTCATAGTGGAACAGAAAAAAGGGACACAGATGGTTGTTGTTTATTATGCCTTAGTTCCCAAGAGCGACAAAACGAAACAGTCAACACCGACAAGCTTCACGCAAATGAAGCAAGCAATCCCCGCATTCGCCCGTTTCGATCTGGATGAGCATCGTACCGGCGTGCGGTCGTGTATCACCACTGCGTGGTGCATGTTAAAAACCACAGGCTAACGCGGTTGTACTGCACTGGCTAAATTGCTCATATACAACTGAGAGACAAGTCACCATTATAAACACTGAGCCGCAAAGGACGAGACAGAAGAACGAGCAGGACACAGGACAAGTCACTGCACAAGTCAGCATAGGACAGGTCACAGCACAAGTCAGGAAAGGACAATTCACAGCAGAAGTCAGCAAAGGACGAGACACAAGACCGAGAGGGACACAGCACAAGTCGCCATTTGAGACAGACTAACTTCAGGGTGTATGAACATAATTATCAAAGAAACTGCGCTGACTTTACATAACAAGACGAACAATTTAATCAAACGTTTTGTTTTTTCATGCCGGAAAGAACATCAGTGAAACCTTGAAGCAGGAATGGGCGAAAAAACTTTAACAGTCCTATTAAGCAAGTCCGCGTACACATCGGGAAGGGGGGCCGCGGTTGGAGTTGCAAGTCGATGAGTCACTCTGGATGAACCATGATTCCACGAACCTGCGTTGAAGTTTCTTCTCTCATTCCTGCTTGAAGGTTTCACTGATGATGTTTCCCGCATGGGAACCGAAACGTTTAATTGAATTGCTTATATTGGGGTTATGTAAAGTGTGCGCAGTTTCTTTGATAATCGTGAGTCACAACTTTTGAAATATTTTTTGCATGTATAATCAAATGAAGCACGCACGTAAAGGTATTTTTGACAGGCTTCTTGTCTCTCGGTGCTTTTGAAGTAAGCGCGAGCAATTGCAAGCCTACCAAAGATACATCACGCGCGTGAGTCATTTGCTTGAGGTTTGTCGGTGTTGGTTGTTGTTATTGGTCACTCTCGTTTGACTTGGGCATGAGCATAGTTATCCTGCAACCGCCCAGAGTGGCAGTGCAACCGCGAGCTCGCGTTGTTATATTTCGAATCAAGCTGTGCAACGCACACCAGGAGCAGTACACCGTGGCGGCGGTAGCAAGCGGTAACGCTCTTCTAAAGTCCCGTAAGCACAGTGGCGTTTGAGTGGGTTGGGGCGTGTTTGACAAAGTTGCGGCTGCGAAAAACCAGGATATCTCTGCTTCGTATGTCGCGTGCCAACCTACCCCTTGAATTAAATTCCACGCTTTGCACAAAGCATAGATGTGCCGGTGAATCGCTTCCGCTTCTCGGCGCAGCGCAGTCAAACACACTAAAAAAAGCAACTGTGTGAATGGGCAAACACCCTATTATGCATGGCGTTTATTCTTACGGTTCGTCTTTCTTTCTTTCAAACGTCTTTATTTACAGACCAAATGAATGAGCGCCCTATGCGCTCTGCTGTATGGTCTTTTATCTCGTCGTCTTATGTGGCCCTGGTGTTACCAGGGGCAGAGAGACGTCGGGCGGCGGCGATGATTGGCTCGTATTGCTTGAGCAGCCTGGAGCCGAGTGGGGGCGCCTGCGGGTCCTCTAAATATCGGAGGATCGCCTGGAATGCCGCCAGGACACGACCAGGGTCAGGAGCGGATGGGGGGTTGAGCCACTCAGTAAGAGTGGAGGGGGGAGGTGAGAGGGTTGAGAGCGCGCGAACGCGGGCTGTTGAGTGGAGCGGGCAGTCCCACAAAAGATGGGGGAGACTAGCAGGAATGTGGCAGTGGGTACACTGAGGGTTGATGTGGACCTGGGGATACATCTTTGCAAGCAGGGAGGGAGCGAGGAGCGCTCCTAACCTGGCTTGCTGTAGAAGGGAGGTCTCGTGGCGAGTGAGAGGAAGGTGGGAAAGAGAGGGGAAGTCAAGGGGGTTAGCCTGAGTAGTCAGGTAATGACGCCATCGGCTGGCGTGCTCCTGCCGGGCTTCGTGTGAATCGTGAAAGGAGCCAGGTGTGAGCTCCGGTGGCGTAGGAAAAGTAGGGGCCCCGGCTCGCGCGGAGAGAAGTTTAGCGCGCGCAAGTCGGTGAGCCCTTTCATTGCCGGGAATGCCGCTGTGGGCGGGCACCCAGTCGATGAGGGGATGGTGGCCGGCTGTCCGGATAGAAATGGCTGCCCGATGAATCTGAATAGCGGTGGCAGATGATGGAGATGAGTGGCGGAGAGCACGGATGGCTTCTTGCGAATCTGTATATATTACGATTCTGGAGGAGGGTACCAGGGTTGAAGTGTTAACGGAGGTTAAGCAGTGCAGTATAACACAAAGTTCAGCGTGACTAGAGGAGCAGGGCGTCATGAAAACTTGTGTACCGCGTCGATGACCGTCGACATCGCACCATGCCGTGCTGAAGATTGGAGTGGAGTTATTGTCCACAGCCGCGTCCGCGTAGAAAACTAGAGCCGATGAAGAGCGAACAAGGAGAGAGTGGAGATGTCGGCGAGCAAAGTCGCTGCGGCGGGCTTGCGCTTTTTCACCCATGTTCCGAGGGAGGGGACGGGGTGCTGTGAGAGGGCAGAGCTCCCATGGCGGGGGTGGGGTGGGTAAAGGTAGGAGGTGGTCGATGTTGTAACCTAGCTTACGCAGTGGGAAGCGCCCCGCTAGAGTGGCTCGGAGTCGAGTCTCTTGAGTTGCGATCTGGCTGGAGGCCAGGTCGTCAAGGCTGTTCATCTGGCTGCAGCTGGTGAGCGCATCGATTCGTGTGTATCTCAGAAGGCCGGTGACAATTCGTTGCAGTTCCCGATTAATTATTTCGAGCCTGAGTTTTTGGGTGCGGGTGAGGTGGTAGTACGGGTAGCCGTACATAATGCGGGACACCACGAAGGCCCTAGCAAAGATACGGAGATCATGTTCGTGCACCCCACGGGAGCGGTGGGCTACCCTGTTTAACAGGTGGTTCAGCTGTTTCGAGGTGCTGATGGTACGCTGAAACCAAGTCGCCGCCCGGCTGTCTTGGTCGAGGTGAAAACCAAGAATCCGGATGCTCGTGCGGCGTGAGATGGGAGTACCTGCGAGCGTGAGCTGAATGCACTGTTTTTCTGCTTCTTTTGCTGGTGTGCGACGACCGCCATGAATAACGACGAACTCCGTCTTGTCGGGAGCGGGAGCGAGGCCAACAGACTGGATGTAGTCGTGAATGATGTCGAGCCCAGCTTGAATGGCATCCTGTTGGTAACCGGGTGAGCCAGAGTGGGTCCACAACGTAATATCGTCGGCGTAGATTGCATGTTCGAGGTTAGGCACCTCACTAAGGCGGGGAGGAAGGCCAGCAAGGACGATATTGAAAAGTAACGGAGAAAGAACGGACCCTTGTGGAACGCCCACTCGGTTTGTATGGGTGATTCCGTGGGATGAGCCGACGTGAACAGTGAAAGTGCGATCTTCGAGGAACGCCGCGATGAAGTTGTATGCCCGACCGGTGATGCCTAACTGTTGTGCCATTGAGAGGACGGAGGAGTGCGGGACGCTGTCAAACGCCTTGCGCACGTCGACCCCTGCCACAATACGAAGATGCGGTGATGATGTAGATAGCGTATCGTGCTGGAGGCGGCTCATGACGTCCTGAGTGGAGAGTCCAGGGCGGAACCCGTATTGCGATGGGCTGAGCAGCTGGTTGGATTCAAGCCACCACTGCAGACGGGCGTTCAGCATGCTCTCAACTGTTTTGCAGAGACATGATGTGAGGGATACTGGGCGTAGATTTGTGAGAGACGTAGGTGGTTTGCCGGGCTTCGGAATAGGACATACCGTCGAGTGACGCCACTCGGAAGGGACGCACCCAGAATCCCACACCAGGTTGATCTCCGTCAGTACGGTCTCTTTTAGGGCGGTGGGAAGGTTGCGAAGTTGCCCGACGGTGATGTTGTCAGGGCCTGGTGCACTGTGTGTGTTTGCCCTATCCAGGGCGGCCTCGAGTTCGTGGAGGGTGAACGGGGAATCCAAGCCGATGGGCTCGGGAACAGGGTGAATACGAGTGTAGCACCCAGGGTCATGCCGAGATGGTGGTGGAAAAAAGACATCAGACGCTCTTTCCGCTAGCTCCTCGAAAGAAACGCCTTCGCGGAGGGCAACGGCAGCGGCAGGTTGCCTAGGTTTGCGGTCTCCAAGGAGAAAGCGCAGAAGCCTCCATACTTTGGAGAGATTGGTATTACCGGAAACGGAGCTGCACATGGAGGTCCAGCGGTCAGAAGCCAGTTCCGATGTGTATCTCGAGATGGTGTCTTGCACCTGGCGCAAAACCCTGAGGAGCCGACGTGGTCTACCAGATCGGCGGTAGCGAGCCAACAAGCGTATGCGGCGGTTCCAAAGGGTGAGTAAATGTGCATCAGGTGCCGGAGCGTCCCCGGGAACGGTTAGGCGTTTGGTGGCGGCCTTGTGGGCACACTGGATGGCTTGTATAATGTCTGAGAAACCGGTGACGTCCATGACAGAAACCAGGGCTGCCCGAAACTTGTCCCACTTGGTGATAAAGGTGTCCCGACGGGTGTTGTGGTGAGATGAAGTTGGAGATGGGAAGTGATAATGTAAAGTGATGGGAAGGTGATCGCTGCCGAGGTGATCGCTGGTGACCTGCCACTTCCAGCGTTGAGGGAAGCGAGCCCAGGTCAGGTCGGGGCAAGTATCTTGTTGCCGGGAGGTTTGGCCGATACGTGTAGGTGTGTCTGGGGTATTCAGGAGGGAAAGTTTGAGTTCGGTGAGGTCCGCAAGGAGCCGTGTACCGCGAGGAAGGTCAACATCGTAACCCCTGGCCGTATGTTTTGCGTTGAAATCACCGCATACTATAATGTCGTCCTTGGGGTAAAGACGAGAAAAGTGTTTGATGAAGGCGACATTTAGCGGCTGCCTGGTGCGACGATTTAGCGACGTGTCGGGGGTCACGTACACAGAGAAAAGAAGAACAGGTCGGTGAGGAAGGAGGAGCAGTCGGCAACCCGTGACGCTGGTGATGATGGAGCACCACTGTGATGTGTCGAGGGGAGTGAATGGGACTGAGCGATGGACATACAGTGCGGCGCGGATACGAGGCAAGGAGGCACTAGTCTCGGCGTCCGGAGCAAGTCCGTCGTACTGTGGCAAAGCCGGAAGTGGGCCGTTGAGTTCTTGTATAGCGAAGGCAGCGGGTGTGTCAGATGGAGAATGAAGATGAAATTTTTCGATAAGGTCTGCTTTTTTGCGTCGGATCGAGCGACAGTTCCATTGAACAATTGTGGGTGCGCTAGTCATGCTTAGGCGTGAATTGCGCGGGAGGGCCGAATGGAATGATGCCTTGCATCATGAGACGCTCAATGACTGCACGGGTGCAGGTATCCACCAATGTAGAGATTGACTGCTGCATGGCAGCAAGCTGTTGCAAGGCAGCTTGCGTTTGTTTTGTGAGAAGGGCCATTTGTTCGGTCATGGCCGTTAAGTCGTCTACTGCCGGAATTGGGGCGGACGTCTCGCGAGCGGTGTTGACAGCCTTCACGGCTTCTGCAAAGGATGTGCGAGGCGGTTCCGATGTAGGGAGCTGCGTGTGGGTGACAAAGGCGCTGAGGGCCGGCACATGGGATTTAGCGGCGAGAATCGGGCGGGAGTCCGTCTTGGGCGTAGTAGTTGTCGATGAGGCTATTGGGATCGTTAGCGCAACTGGCGGCATAGCTGGAAGTGTGAGGGTTGGAGTCGGGGGCACCGATGGGGGTGGTGGTGGTGGTGGTGGTGGTGGTGGTGGAGGAGGAGGCTGCTCCTTCGGGAATCCTCCGGGTGGCGGACGACGCTGTGGAGCCGCGCGGTCTCGTTGAGCCATCATGCGTTGAATTTCTTTTCTTTTTGGGCAGGAGCGGGCCGTGGCGAGATGGGTCCCGCCGCAGTTCCGGCACTTGGGTTGGGCAGACGAGCACTGGTCTGTGCCGTGCTTTGGTGCGCCGCACGTGGCACAGCGGGCTTTGTCACTGTTAGGGCATTGCGTACTGCGGTGCCCGATGCAATGGCAGGTGTCACATACATGAGTTTGTCAATGGAAAGGATATACACGCACCGTGAATGAGCCCAGGCCCACGCGGAACGGGAGGCTGGTGCCCTCGAACGTGATTAACGCCGACCCAGAGGTGCCGAGAGGTCGTGCCTGGAGGATGGTACATTTCCGACAATGAAGATGCTGCAGGAGCTGCGCGGAATCCATACCACCAGCGTTTTTGATAAAGCCGCGAGTCTGGCCGCGTCGAATAGCCTCGTAGGCTTGGACGGGCACTTGTTTCTTGTCGATCGGTATGTATGTTATCTTGAGTAAAGCGTCACGCACTTGAGAAGAGGTGGCATCGACCGCGAGTTGGTTACTGCGGTCGAAGTACCGTACTTGGTAACGGGGTTGTAATGATGGGTGAGATTGGAGGCCCGTTTGTGTAGCGATGGCGGAGTCAATGGTGAGGAAAAGTGCGTCCATGATCCGACATGGCTGGGTTGGTCGTAATATGACGGTGTGGAGAAACTCGCTTTGGGGCGAAACGGCTTGAGGCATCCCAGACTGGGCCATCTTACGGCGGCGAGACACGGTATGCCAACCATCCTCTAGAGCGGACGAGGCATCATTGGAGTGAAATGGACGGCACGCGGGTGTGGCGGTGAACTTGACGGTGGAGGAGCCGAGGTGCGTGTTGCGAGCACGTTTAGTTCCATCGGCGGCGTAGCGGATGTGGTACGGGCTGCCAAGAGGGGGGAACTCACCCGTGGGATCATCATCACCAAGGATAGAGAATGGATTCCGAGTAGTGATGGCAGTTTGCCTCGACGCGGCACTGAGTGATGAGTGAGGCAGTGAGATGCCTGCGTTAGCGGCAGCAACGGCGGTGGGTGATGCGTTCGGGCTTAGGGTTAGCGAGGCGGTAGCAGCCGGCGTAGGCGCCTCAATGGGCTGAGAATCCATATCATCAGGTAGAGGGAGGTCCTGGGGGGTTCCGACGGTGCCGAGGGTCGTCATGATGTCCTTACGGAAGTGTGAGCCGAAGCTCAGGCGTAAGGAGAGCAAAAAATGCCAAAAATTAAAGGAGCTGAATCGAGATCGGTAGGAAGAGATTACGTCTGGTTTCGGCAGCACTTGCCATTATCGATCTTTTCCCTGTGTTATTACTGTACCCTTGTCATCAAGGAACACGACCGCTCTCACTAACGTGACCCATACAACCAAAATATTCGTTTGTAGGTAGATACCTATTTCTATTTTCTCGTAAGCTCACGCGCCAGAGCGAGGCATGTAGTTCGTACAATGAATGCCTGTGAGGCAAGTCTAGGGGGTGATAATGATAATGCAGTACGATATAATGTGCGGCAGTGATAATGTAAATTGAGGCATCACAAAGGATGGGCCTAAGTTGATCGCAGGTATGTTCCAGCTTCGCGACCAAGTTGCGGAACCTCGGGTCGGTCACTAATAAGCACGTTAGTGTTTTTTTTTTTGCAACGTTTAGTAAGTGCAGACAGCGGAGCCATCAATTGTAATTATGTTGTGTGTATGTTTAAGGGGTATTCACACGAGGGAGATATCCCCGGGATTTCTCCCCGGCACGCGCACCCCACGACGAAAACGTCAGGCTTTACGATGTGCAAAAGCCTCGCGTTTTCGTCTCGTGATGCGCGCGTGCCGGGGAGAAATCCCCGGGATTCCTCCCTCGTGTGAATACCTCTTTAGACACCGGAAGGTTAGTCAGCACCGAGGGAGTCTGGTGTATTCGGTGGAGATGAAAGCCAGAGCAGTACATATCGCTGCTAGTCTGACGTCTTTAGCGCACATCACGCAACAGTGATTCATGACCGCAAGCCAGAACAATGCTCATCCAGATTGAAACGGGCAGGGGGCGGGAGATTGAATCCATGATGAGTGGGCTTTGCAGCGCGAGCTTTCGCTACACGTGCCAGCTATTCCCGAGCACGGCCGGACTGGAAGTGCGCGCTTCCAGTTGGGCCGTGCCCCGAGCCACCAGCCATCGCGGTCAAATTCGAGCTCGAGAGAAAAATATCAAGAAAATCTCCGTTTTCAGGCATTCATTACTCGTTTCGCCATCTGGTTTAACACGTTGGAAATAAAATTAACAGGGTGATTTTATTTACACAAATACGCAAATACAACAATATTAAGTTTTATCGTCATGGTCTTAAAATTAAGATTAGAGGCACCCCTAGTGCATACGGCCAAGCGTTTTGTCACGTTTGTCTTCTAAATAATTGTATTTTTAAAAATGTCTCAAAACGCGCTCGAAACAGCCAAAACGCTCATATTTCTGGATTTTATTAAAAATCTCCAGCGCTCTCTCAAAAAAAAAAAAAAAAAATCAAAGGTCTTACAATTTTCATTACGTCTTCATAATTAACCCCCAAAAGAATGAACACGCGGGAGCATTCCTGAAACTCAGGTTTGTGTAGCGAATTTCGCCCATTGAGTGACGAGCGGTTGAAGCCCCTTTAAGACGCGAGAATGTTGCCTCTACTTACGACGAAAGCAGCAACGCATTAGAGTGACCACGCGCCCGTCACCTTGGGGCTCAAACTTTAGGTTGCCGGAGCTTGAGCTCAAATCGCGGGAAGCACTCTTCAGTTCTCCAGAAATTGGGAACGAGTCCGCGACAGAGAAAACCGACACCCATGATCTTCCTGCTTCCGTATCTAATGCTGGATATTTTGCTTTTGCCTAATTATTGCCAACTTCGCGAGCTCTGCACTTACCACCAATATGGCGGCGCCCACAAAATATTCGGGGAACGGAGTGCTGACAGTGGTACCATATCCCGTGATTCCATCCCACAAGTTGGCTTCAGTGTTGTCTAGCTCTGCGAAATTCTTTGTGCCCGAAAGCGTTCCCGCGTGCAGAAAGCGCTTCAGAAAATCACGAGCCCGTGTCCACCCCCTCCCAAGCACTGAGGTCGACTTGTATGATAAAGAAATCTCACTCTGTGCAGTGTGTATACTCCATTCACCCTTAAGGCTCATTCACACTGCTCTTTTTCTTACGTTGAGTTACATTACGTATAAGTCACCGAAACATTCGTGTTTTGAATGTCGCGTGTCATGCTTTCTCCATGAACTGGTAGCCTCGCTTGATATGAAGCACAGAGGTCCAGGTGACTTCAACGTAACATATCTAAACGTAACTTAACGTAAGAAAATGTGGCAGTGTGAATGGGCCTTTACGTTGAGACTGTAGCCAAAGCTACGAGCGCTCGCTCGCTCGCGCTCCTGATTTTGGGACGTGCCTCTTTTAGGGCGAGAGCTCGTTCTGCAGAAGAACATTTCGAAGCAGCAATCTTCTGCTCTCGTGCTTGTAGCATTGGCTGAAGTCTCAACCTTAGGGTGAACGGAGTATAATGGGCTAACGCAGTGCTACGCAATAAGTGATTATGGGACGAATGGTTCACAAAACCCATGTCACGTGACTGTGATACCCTCGTTACATGGGTACACTTAACTGTAATTACGCTGAGCCACAGTTAGCGCACAATACTTGCGGACAACATTCTAGGGGTATGCAGGCAGAGCTATGGGCGCACGCGCGCTTGATCCTCTTGAACACCCATCGAAGCAGTGCACGCGCGCTCTTCACTTCTTCTGAAAGAGCTGTCCGAGGGTATAGTAGGGTAACTGTGGTGCCGCGTAACAGTAGTTAGAGCCGAGTTAACCAATAGTTAACCGCGGTTAACGTTATTAGATTACCTCCGTTGTGGAACTCCCGCGGAGGGGGGTAGCCCCCCTCACACACTTCGATCCGCCTAGCGTACGGTCCCTTCATGCACTTTCGCCACGTCTGTCTTAGGGTGGCGGCACCTCGGCCATTTCTATGCCCAGAATGCACGCCCTTCGATCTCGTTCGGAGCGAGCGCTTAGCCCAGCCTGGTGCTTTGGCGCCATTTTAAGGCCCATTCGGCACGCGCAGGAAGTTTTCAATACAACAAGGGGTGTCTTTACCCTATGACAGACGCACATTAAGGAACCCTAGCCTAGCGTAGAGTGCCTTCATACACACGCGCGCTTTTGCTTGAGTGGTGACATCTCAGCCATTTTTCCGCTCAATCGTTTTTTTTATGCATTTTGAAGTGCGCGCAATCCGGTGTCGCTCAGCTCGAGCGCGTAGCTTTGGCTAATGCATAGACGCCATTTTACCGCCCGATTCACGCACCGAGTGCGCGAGAACGTCACGCGCTGGCACATTCAGGGCAACAATGGATGTCCTCACCCTGAGACAGACAGACATCTAGGCACCCTAGCCTAGCGTCGTTCGAAGCGCCATCTATATTTTCGTTTCATAACTATGCTTTCCAAAGAGCCCAGCTGAAGCGCCAAATGGCGATCACAACGCCGCCATTTATCTATTTATTTATTTATTTATTTATTTATTTATTTATTTACTCTCAGGGCCGTTAGACGTTACAGAGAGGAGTGGTGGAAAAAAAACAGAAAAAAAAACATGTAGAGCAAACAAATAGTTATGATGTCAAGTGATGAGACACGGCAGACTTGAAGGTAATGTGGTCGCTTATGAAGACGACGGAGGCAGGAAGGTGGTTCCAGTCCACGCTGGTCTTGGGGACAAAGGAGTCAAAGTACAGGTTAGTCCTACAACTGGGTACGCCAACTTTAAATGGATGATCGGAATGGGTTGACACATAAAAGGGGGCTGTAAAAAGTGACTGACAATGGCTGTCGTTGGTGAAATAGATTTTATGAAAGAGGCATTGTCTTGAGATGCGACGTCCGACAGAGAGATCGGGGAGATTTAATGTTTGTTTCATTTGAGAGACGCTAGCTAAACGGGAATAGTTGGACGAAATCAAACGGGCAGAGCGATTCTGGATAGATTCAAGGATTAGAACAAGTGAGTTGATATATGGATCCCATACAGACGAAGCATACTCAATTTTGGAGCGCACAAGTGTATTATATAATAACAGTTTCAAAGAAATCGGAGCGAGAGAGAAATTACGACGAAGGAAACCGAGCATGCGGTTAGCATTATTAGCAATGTATTCAATATGTGATTATCCTGCAGCGGTCGCTCGAAGAACTGCCCATAACAACTATTTTGGCTTCGATCGGCCATTTCGTGCTGAAACAGATAAAATGGAAAGAGTTACAGGGATGCCACCCCCGTCTCCCCAGCGGACGCGCCGCGAATTCGCCCCGAAGTTAAGATGAGCCTAGGTCGGACGCGCTACCTGAAATTACCGCTGAGGCATGGTTGTATGTAAACAATATTATTTGTACCGCAAAACATTGCAAACTAAAGATTTTAGAAAACATCACGCGCCCCTCATTTTGTACTAAACTCCAATAAAAGTTACTACAAATAGAGTTTTTTTTCGTTGGTTTTTACGTTTCTAGTAACGTTGAAACGTGCGTATCCTGATTCAGTTACCAAAGCAGCCGTCTGGCTGCGCGTCGAGCGACGCTTGCCGAGTCGTGGTGAGTGAGGGGGGGTACTGTTCGTGCATGCGGCGTCATTGAGCAGTTCCGTAACTGAGCTAATCTAATAACGTTGACCGCGGTTCAGAGCGCCCGTGTAACAGGGGTGCGGAAGAAACCGGACGCTGATGAGAAGCTATAGCTTGAGATTCAATTCGCTTGAGGAAAACTAGGACAGAAAAGAAAAAAGAAAATTAAAAAAAAAACAAGAAAATTAACGTAAAATTACAAATTACCCTGTGCGAAGCGGCGCGAAAAGGAGAGAATAAAAACACAAGGGAAGTATATAAGCTCAGCTTAAAACAAATTATGAAAGTTGTTCCTTTTTCCAGTTCAAGACATTAATTTGTGGTTATTTTCCATTGAAATTTGGCGAGCAGAAAAAAGGACACGAGATTAAGTTTAGGAAAAGAATAAGATATTACTGATTTCATATTGGACGCAGCATCAGTATATTCGCAAATCACCTCTTGAAATTAAGGATGTATAAAATTGGGAGCAATATAAATATTGTTGAGGTGAAATGCACACGTAGTCACATAGTAATGAATATTATTAGCATCATAAATATAATCAACCAGTAAAGTGAGCTAATACATAGGCTAATTTAGGCAAATTGATTTTGAAGAATTATAGTACGCTTCAAAGTGGCAGTGCGAGCTCCCAATACCAACACTGTGCTGGAAAACACGACCTACCGAATATTTCCGCAGGTATGTTCGAAAACGGTATTCTGTGTCTTTTCCTTGATCTTCCTGCATCCCTCATCCTGGGATATTTATCATGGCGATCTCCTTTACTCTCCGTTGGGGTAACTTTAAACCAGTTGTTTTTATCACCACCACTCAGGAGAGTGGTGGTGATCTCCTTATAGTATAAGTCACGTGAGCTTTTGCGTGGATGGAGCCTATTCTCCTCCCGACTTGGCTGCGTCCCCGCGCGTGGATGTAGCCTCGGCCATCGAAGATAGCAGCCGGAGGCTCACTTCAGTCTGTTGTTATCGTAGGGTACAAAAATCAAGAGACACGCATTTCATGAACCAAGTACTACGTGTATTTGTTGACTGCCAGAGTTGTGGATGGCAGTGAGGCTCTGATATCACGTAAAGGAACTTCAAAGTGCCCGGATACATTTTATTACGATGCGCGGGCCACCTGCCGAATGACGCGCCTCCAACAGCCCTATCAGGACTTTTTATTTATTTTATATATCCAATCGATCCTGCGGCTATCCGCTGAAAGCCTTAACAGGAGTTGAAGATTTCATACCAATATATGCATAATAAATACACCCTCAAAATTCGATCAAACATATCTCTGATGAAGTGTGTTCTCAAAACCGGTGAGCGATGGAAGCGTGGCAATTTCATTTGACAGTGAATTCCAATTTTGAACTGCCCGGGAGACAAATTAATAGTTGAAACATTTCGTTTAAATCTGTATAGCTGAATTGCTCTGGTGTGGTTGATTCTTGCCGATCCGATCAATGCAAATACGATATATTGTTCAATGCGAATATTAAATTTGCTCTCGGTAAAGGAATACAGAAATTTTAATGCATGAATTTCGGCCCTAGCTCTCAACGTCTTCAATTTGGCGCCTTTAAGAGAGTGCGCCCCAGACGTCCGGCTTCTGAATGCATTGATTATGAACCTACTTGTCTGTTTTTGGATACATTCAAGTCTGCTTAATCCGTCTGCTTTGTGGGGAAACCAACGAGAGTGTGCGTGTTCAAGAATTGGTCTATTAGTGTTTTATATGCTGTTGTCTTTTTCTCGATATCTGAAAATTTAAGAATACCCCAAAGCGTTAAAGTTTACATCCAGCCTTGCTCACAATTCGATAAGCATCTTGATTCCAAGTGAATTGTTTTTATTAAACGCAATGCCGAGATATTTATAGTGGTCTACAGATTTGATTTTTTTTCCATTCACAGGTTAATTCAATATCAGGGGATTATTTTTTTTAAGTTATGGTCCTTGCTACTATTTTATCCTAATTCATTTGCATTTTCCATCGGTTAGACGATTTTTGACGTCCTTGTTTACGGGAGAAAAAATTATTTATGGTTTTATTTTGGTTCATCATGCGCTTACTTGTGTTTGCATCTTAAAAACACAGTCTTCGGATATTAGGCGACACGAAAATAAACATTAGCTATTATTACATTCACCGAAATAAGTGACATAGATTACGCTGGTTTTGTGTAGGAATATACGTTCGAATAAAATTTATTTGGTGGGTTTTAACTTGTGAAGTGCGGGGGAAACCCAGCAAGTCAAGAACGGATATAAAATATCTGGTATAAGTAGTGACTAGTTTCCCTGTATGGTAAGAGGCGGCAACACAATCCAGTTTCATGATATTCATTGCGCGGTAGCTAGATAAAAGTCGTACGCATGCGCAGCTCCGCTTAATATTTGCGATGGTGCTCCGGAAGCCTACTCTGAAGAGCAGCATGCTGTTGTGCGTTACGTGAGTACAATAGGGCTTCACGCAAAACATATTGACAAGAAAATGCTTCCTGCTTACGGTGAGAAGTGTCTATTGTATAAAGCGGAGCACAAATGGGTTAAAAAATGGGGCGCTCGAATGCCGTTGATGAGATGCGAACTGGTCGTCCTGTTGAGATTGCGCAAAGAGCAACAGTGCGGTGGGGGCAGGAAATGATTTGAGTCGACAGGAGTGTAACAATAGACATCATAGGAACTGCAATAGGCTATTGTCATGTTTTAGCCTACACCTCACTCTATGATCGCCTGAATTTATCACAAATGTGCTCACGGTGTGTGCCAAGAGAGCTCGCCGAGGAATACCAAAAAAGCTTCGAGTGGACCTGGCCATACTTTAGGTATGCCGAGAGAGACATGCTTAACATTATTACTACGGGGAATGAAGATTGGCTTTATCACTGCCAACCCGAAACTAATCTTGCTTCAATTCAGTGGAAGCATCCTTCCTTCCCTTTAACCGAAAAATTCAATGCCGCTCTCTCAGCTGGTAAGGTGGTGATTAGTGTTTTAGGACACCGACGAAGTGATGCTAGCTTTGTTGAAGCTATTGCAGCGCACATAGTTTGTGTTTAAGCATCGGGCAGCGATTTGTAGAAAGCGTTCAGGCTTATTGAGTGCAGGAATCTTCCTCCATGACCACAATGCCAGGCCTCCTGGAGCTCGATTAACCTAGGAGGCGATTGATAAATTTGGCTGACAACATCTCGAATAAGAGCCTTAGAGCACTGACTTGGCCCCAAGCGATTATCACTTGTTTGGTCGGCTAAAAACTCACCCTGGCCGCCAGCGTTTCCCAAAAGATTAAGACCTGGAAAATGGTGTATGCATATGGCTGATACAGGAGCCCGAAGAATTTTACGCAGCATGGGTTGGGGTACTGGTAAATATATGGGATATATATTTCAACGTTCGAAGGTGAGATGTCGAGAAATAAGAAGGGTTTAGGTTTGATATATCGAATTGTTATTTTCTAAATAGCCTTTTGCAACTTACTGACTTTAGCTCGTATATTCTGTGCCGGTAGTGGCACGCTAGATCGGACGATGCTGTTTTGTACTTGATCGAAGGTTTATGTAACGATTGCGTTAGTACTTGTCCTTTTATTTGGGGTCTTTTTTGTCGCGCGAGCAGTTTTAATAGCCATGGCAGGCGTCCTCGTGTGTAGATTCCAAACTCTCAGTGCACATTACGTTAAATCCCATTTCAATAAGAAAAAAACGTACAGAGCTAAGAAGAAGACAAGAACGAGTAAAAGACAAAACAAGACAGAAAGGCAGACTCAACTCTTTGTTCTTGTGTATTTTCTACCTGTCCGTATATTCTTTTTTGCTCTATTTCTCGTTATTATGCAGCGACTCGTCCAACTCTAGCCTCTGACAACTCAAGGAGCACATGATGTGGCTTCTTATTTTCAGGTGCGGTTCGTTCTTGGGCGTACTTCGAGGCTGGTGCCACAATCGTTGTCATTGGGAGTGGTAATAAGATGCTCGCTACGCCCCGAGTTTTTCGAGGGAAGCTTTCCACAATGGTGCTTGACTGAGACCGTTGTCATCTCTCGTGACCGCTTACAATAAGAGACCGCAGCGGCGCCATCTATCGGGGAGCCATTGGAACGCTTTCTTTCTCAATTTCGTTCCTAATTTTTTACTTACCATTTCTTACTTGGGGCATGAAATACAATTTAACGATGTTAAAGTCCACAGTGTCAAATAAATAGCGAGTAAATTTGATCTCGGACTAACTGGAGAACCTTCGGTTTAGTTCTCAGTGCAAGATAATGGGGTGGCCCCAGTAAACTCTCCGTGTAAAACAAGTCTACGAAATTGGCGCCTGCAGATGGAAAGCCCAAACTTCCACCGAATCTGCACTGAGCAGGTCAAAAGTCTTATCCAGTGAAATCTCAATGCGTGGTTCGCTTTTTCTAAACGTCTGCTCGCAGAACCTATCGGGCGATGGCGCCACAAGGAAATAGCATCGGTAACTCGGTCGTCTGCACAGGGGCCTAACATGAACTTTGCAAGTATTTTTCTCTTAGTTTTTTGCAAAAAGAGTGCTACGCCTTGAGATATTACGAGGTAAGACTAACCTGGTCAGCTCACATTCGCTGAAACATTGAGCTTTCTGCGTGCAGACGCCAATTTCGCCTCTCGTTTTACTGCGAAACGCCCGCTTGAGACACCCTATATATAGGAGATGACGCAAGCACGGCAAACGCCAAGACAGCTATCAGCCAGGTAGAGTTCTAGCTATTGGCACGCGCCAAAGTAACCTCAGCCCAGAGCCATGCTTGTGTTGTGAGACGAGCCTGCGGGAGCCGGGCTATAGCGTCGAAAACGTCGCCGCCGCCAGCGCCGCATATTCCCCACGTGATGATCCTGCGAAGTAAACTAAAGTCGGAAGACCTTGAAAGAGCCGAGCACCGCGGCGCAGGTATTTTTTGTTTCTGCATGAGGCTCAAATTGCATAATTGGGTAATTGCAAGAGATTGGGGGAAAGAGTAACCATCAAAGGTTCTGAGTGCGTTTCCTGAGTCAGAAATTGTGACATTGACGGGAAACGTTTTCTGAAAGATGTGGCGAAACTGCGAACATAGGGTGCGAACTTTATGTTCTTAGAACGCGGAATCGTGTCCACGGTTTTAGCCGTTGTTTTAACTTTGTTTAAGCCTCGGTTTGCGCCTGCAATCGAAAGAGAGACAGAGTGCATTCTGAATGTGTCTGTGACGTCAGCGTCACGCACTTTGACCTTTAAGTTACGGAGAGTCACACATTTCAACATTTGCGTGCTGAAATAAAATATTTGAATACATCCTTATCGAAAAATTTTTATTGGAGGGTATTTGCTAAGCTCGTTGCCTCCGCTGGGTCAACATTCGTGGCTAGGAGTTTGTCTCAAGAGCTGTCAATCAGAGCGCCCAAGGTCATTGAAACCATTTCGGCCAATAACATGCCCTTCTGTGGCCCTATTCTTACGAATCAAATACCACACCCTCTACATACACATGGCTTGCACGTCACGTCATTCAAAGAGCGGTCTGATGACCACCATAGAAGGGGAGAAGAAGGATCTCCCCTCTTACCAGTGTCCTCTTTTGTGCCTCCCGGATTTGCACGGACGTCGCTATTCTGTTCCAAGAAGGTTATAGAAGATTAACCCAATACTCAAAATTCTTACAATAGCAGCTTCCCTCTCCTCTTCTTACATTGTGGTCGAAAGCATGCGATGTGATGTCAGTGCAAGCCATGTACATGGCTCTGCCTTAGCCGACAAAGTCTTCGCTACCCAAAAGGCGAAACTGAAAAAAAAAAAAAAAAAAAGTGTATCTTTTCCGTGGCAGCCGGGAGCGCCATTTTTCCACTCGGAGCGTCTCCCCTGACCTTGACGGACAGTGGATTGAAAAACACGCCACAGATCTCTTCTTTAACGCGTTTGTAAAGCTATTACTTCCGCCATTGAGGCGTGAATCTGGAGTTTATGATGAAGCAGTGTCTAACCAAAACACCTAACCCTTGTGCCAATTTGGATATGACGTGGCGCACCCAAAGAACGACTTCAAAAGCAAGCACCTTTCCCGTAGAGAGGCTTGAAAAATCGGGCACGCGATAGGCTGCCATTAGCCACATATCGAGGAGTCATCCGGTGCTGCCACTTGCTACCAAGACGAAGAGAGATCTTCATCCGTAAGCTCAGACGCGCGCGGTATCCACAGCTGTATATCTCTTACACTGTGGTTCAGGTCTACGTTGTTCCCGAATGCCCGACAGACGACGCCAGTGTGCCGATGTGCTCCACTGATCTGTGGTGTGTCTTTTCGTTGAAACCGATCACGAGAGATCACAACCCGGTTGGTCACAGGCAAACGCAAATGTGAGAACCAGCCTGTCGGTGCCTACACACAGGTTGTCACTAAAACCCGTCCTTGCTCCCCTTTTCCTCTGCAGAGCGGCTGCCCAACGTTGCGGGTGCTGCACCTGAGCGACACGCACGTGGACATGGGTTACGAGGAGGGCTCTTTGGCCAACTGCGAGGAGCCCCTGTGTTGCCGCGCCAACGACGGTAGGCCCCGCGGGCCTGAACACGTGGCCGCCGGACACTGGGGCTACTTCAGGCACTGCGACATCCCGCCCAGGACCTTTGAGAACATGCTCAAGCACATCCGGGACTGCCAAAAGGCGAGCAACGCTGGCATGCCCAGGCGGCAGCATTCAATTTTGTTAACGATATTGCCGTAAATGTATTGCATGTTGGGTATAGGTTAACTTTCGATGTTACAAAATACCAGCTAAATGGAGCAAACCGCCGCCCGGTGTAAAGTGTTCAGTTGTATGCATTGTTCCATTCGTTGGAGGTGCAGCTGCGTTGCTATGCTGAAACACGCCTTCTAATTGTTAAAGAAGTGATCATGCTCGTTTTCCTCAAAATGACGGAACTAATATTCCGCGGTTGAAGAAGCTAATGTCTTATGTTACGAAACTTCGTTAAAGAAAACAACGTCTTCGTTTACATTTACGAAACTAAAAAAAAAATGCCGAAGTGCAGGCGAGCTGGTGCGTATTATTCAAGATGTCTGAACTTCGAGACTGGGAAGGAAAGGTAAAGTAGAAAGTAACAAAATCGACAGATAGCGGCTCTTGAGACGCTGTCTGTCAACATATTTTGTTTTCATCGTCTTTGTCTTCCTTCACATTCTCGGGATTTATACATCACGACACAACATAAGGTTTGACACCCTAAAATCGGTGATTGCAACTGATATTTGGTCACTAACAGGATAAGAACGGCACGGAGCTGTTCACTGGTCTTGCCTCGAGCGCGAGACTTTCCATTATGCTTCGGATGGGCTCCAAGCATACACGCGCAGCACGGCGGAAGGCAACGAGCGCCTGCTGGCGGCCACCCATCTGACAAAAATGACCTCTCATTCTTTCAGTTACAGTCAACCATCTCATTTCGTGTTCCCACGCTTCACTTTTAGAACGTCGGAAAGCTTTGTTTGCTTATGTGCAGCCATATCTTTTTTAGACGATGAGGGGTGATCTCTTGGAATCGCTTGCGCGCTAAATATCAGACCGGTTCAAAAAACGCGTAATGATGAGGAGTGCCAACCTGATGATTTTGACCCACGCCCAGATTGACTACGTGATCTGGACGGGGGACAGTGTGGCCCATGACTACTGGAACACTTCCCGAGAGAGCAACCTGGCCGTCATAGACTACACCACGAAGACGCTGGCCAAGTACTTGGACCCCAGCGGTGTGACCGTTTTTCCAGCCCTTGGGAACCACGAGGGGGAACCTTCCGACAGGTGGGCAGGCGCGTCGAATTGCCGCCCCTTTCTTCCAGTCTAGGAATCTCTAGAAATGACCAAGCGCTTGTTGACATTGCCCGTCTGGTATTTCCTGTAGACTGCAACACGCGCCAGCTGTTCGATGTCTTGGAGGTAAACTTGTTATTCGTTTTTCTCTTCAGAACCCTATGGAGCATTGGTTACGCATGTGGATCATGAGTTTCAGTGTCAGTGCAATATGCCTCCCTGCCGACCATCCATATTTTAAATTCTTTATGAATTTATACAGCGCGATTTTCGGATATAATTCTTGCAGTCAATGAGTGTGACCTATATGTCGGATATGCACTTTATTTACAAGTAAAAAAAGTAACAACATTCTAATTCTACATTATTTTTATACTTGTAGGTCTCACAGTTAAAACTGCCCAATTATTCTGGTTTCTTTTTCTTTCGCTAAACCTCCACAAACTTGTAAAAATATTGTGATGATGTTGCAGCGCTCTTTTGAAAATCAGAAAGCGGCAATAAACTGAGAAGAGTTTAAACTGTTATTGGTGATTGAAATGAACCTGTGGAGCGCAGTATGCGTCATGCGTGCATTACGCGCGGGTTACGGTTAGTTACGGGAAGCTTCGGGTGGACGCACTAAGGCGTACTAATCAGAATTTAAATTCATTCTGGAGTTGAATCTGTGGGGAGTATTTTTTAATTTAGGATTGTTCCAACAGTTCAATTTTCGAATAGTAGTTTCGAAAAATACGCTATTCGATATCTGCGTACATATCAGCTGCGGTATTTGTATATTTCCAGGTGTTCACCTCGGCGCGGGGCCCCGTTGAGTTCGCTTTTTACCGAGCACGGATGCATCACGTAGAAGCAACACCCACGAAAGCTAGTTTCATGGGTGCTATTTCTGCGCAGTGCAGCACTGCTCGGTAAGAAGCGTGCTTAACGGGGCTATCTCGCTGCGATCAACATTTCGTGAAATACGAATATAGCAATCGCGTGATAAGGGGAAGATCACGCTTTCAAACGGGATGTCACATGCGCCAGTCTGATAGATTAATCTAAAAAAAAACGGAAACTTTGTGAATATTGACATCTACATTGCAGTAAAAATTTCAATATAACACGTGCGTTGCCATGAGCAGAGAGAGAAAAGAAAAAGAAAACAAAAAGCGTGGCCATTGTGCGAGTGTGTGTGTAAGGCAGAGATGTCCTATGAGCCTGTGTTAATCATTCGTGACTCTGACGTATGACCAACATTACGTGGCGAGCTACGCTTTGCCATTCGAAGCCCACTTGCGTGCTCCGACGGTAACCTGCTAAGCAGGCTCCCGCGGATTGAACTTTTCCCGCTGTTTGCGCTCTCTTTCAATTCCTTCTTGTGGCGCTAACCAGAAACATCGGGCTACATCTCATACGGTCTGGGGTTTGATTCCTGTAGAGCGGCGTGGTAAATGTCGTTTGTTACCAATATTTAAACCTAACTATGATTATGTATGTTCAATTCGCAACTTTCGGTGGTGGTTGTACCGCGGTATGAGAGTCGCGTTCTCTAGCTCCTGGACGATCGGCCTCACAATAAAGGTCCTTGCCTACACCTTCCTGACGTGAAAAAAATAAAGTAAGGTTTTAATACTGCTCGCATTAGCAAAACTAGAATTACCCGTCGCAGACCCAACCTCGCAAGGCGGTTCTACGACGATCATTAAGATGACAACCCTTTCGATTGGCACCAGTGCGCCCCGTATAGGCAGTGGAAGTTGCGAATTAGGGCTGAGAATTACTTATGTTTGGATGCTGATGCACTGCTTGCTTTGGGATCAGTATTCTTTAAGATTCCTTCGCCTGCGTGTGAAGCTTTTTGGTCACATTCGGGACTGACGTATGTTATATGAAATCCATCCAATACACATATTTCATGTTAAAACACCGAGTGTTTTGGTGCTTTGCAGCTAAACCCTCTTTCTAAAAAGAACATTTACTTTGCATCCATCTGAGAAAGTCGTAGACAGTGCCCTCACCGGAGCGGTCTTGTGTCCTTCCCTCAGCTTCCCGGTGCCGGAAGTAAAGGGGAACATGTCCATCTCCTGGCTCTACGACGCTCTGGTCGAGAAGTGGAGCCACTGGCTGCCGGAATCCACGGCCATCACTCTTAAGCGGTCAGTCCCGCCGGCAACATACGCCAGGCGTGCGTTTGGGAAAACAAGATTTATCGAAGAGAGCCTCCTCCCAACGGGCACCTTGTTTCAGGTTAAGGAGACCCTAAAATGGACTTTGAGCGCCAACACCATGCGTTGCCAAACGCCTGCACGAACGCGCCTGCAAGGACCAGAATGGCATCAATAAGAAACGGAGCTGCGTTTTTAGAGCGCAGCTCTTATTCGCCCGTTTCCGGCTTGAGCGGCGTCGGCGTCGCCGCTAGCGTAACCGCGCGGTGCCTTACAAGCAAATTTCCCCGCCGAAAATTTTCCCCGCCAAATTTAGCGGAAACAATTTTCCCGCCAATTTTAGCGGAAATAATTTCCCCGCTAAATTTCGCGGAAAAAAAATTCCCCGCTAAATTTACCGAAAGAAATTCCCCACTAAAATTAGAGTAAAAAATTCCCCGCTAAACTTAGAGAAAAATGTCCCGCTAAATTTAGCAGAAAATTTCTCCGCTAAATTTAGCGCAAAATTTCCCAGCTGAGGTTGGTTAGAACAATTCGCAGAATTAGAACTGCGCTCTAAATCGACGTTCCAGGGAATTGTAAAAGTCTTTCAGTTTTTTTTTTTCGCTGCTTCGTTGCAGGCCTGGGGGAAGCTTCGCTGACCGACGTCGCAGCTGCGAATTAGCAAGGGAATTCGCACCAACCGAATTAAGCTTGCGTCGAAAGGCATTTCAAGGCAGTCTGAAACCTAATGCGTGAATTAAATTGAAACAAACCTCGTTCTCTAGGCGGGTTAGGCAACGTGTCGCCAAGCGCAAAGTGCCCACAACTCTACAAGCAATACTTCTAAAAATATTGTCGCGAAGGCAATTTTAATGAGAAAACGCTTTCTCAGACTACCAGATATTGTGTTGATGTTTTGCGCGTTGCAAAATGCAGCTTTGATGTTGTGAAAACGTTATCTCAGTTATGATAAGTTTGAAAACTGGACATGTCTACCATAGGGATAGAAATTCTGCTCATGCATATGATTGTGTATGTCAAGAGAAATATGAAAAAAATATAAATGTCCGAAACCCGATCCTCTGGACATCAACTAGGGGGATAGGCGGCTGAGTGGGCTAGCGCACACACTAGAGCACAGCACCTGGAGCGAACGCTCGCGCTGCAGAACCCAGGGATTCTAGGTTTAACCCCAACCCCTCCCCGTTTCGATGTGAATGAGCATCGTACCGGCGTGCAGCCTTGTATCACTAGTGCGTGGTGAACGTTAAAGACCCACAGGCTGGCGGCTTTACGGCACTGGCTAAATTGTTATAAACAGTAATTCACCGGACGCCCAATGGAGCTGACGAGCATCTGGCAGTATAACATTACGCGCAGCATAATGAGTTCAACTACATTATTCGCTCGTTAGTGGACATGAAACCTTCAATGTACTAAAACCGATCAATACCATGGTCAATTATAGTTATGAAATTTTAAATATTACCCGAAACGGAAGGAGTTCCGCGTTAATTTCTAGAAAAACTCGATTGCTTCCCTCTTACGAGCTTGAAAAATACCGCTCGCTTTTGCCCCCCCCCCCCCCCCCCCCCATTTCAGAAAAGTGGAAAACCCGAAAACGAGGGGCTCTAATTCTACAGAACGTTCTTAATTCCCTTGAATGTGCGCTTTGGCAGTAGAAACGAGAGGACGTAACTCGAGCGCCGAACAGGATGCCTCTAGTGGCAAGCCGATAGGTTTTGTCGTGACTCGGGTACTTGCCACCGCCTTGAAAATGCCTCGGATCGAGCTAGATATTGCAAAGTCATGCAATTTATACGCCTTCCCAGATCAATTAAGATACATACCGCGTAGTTTTATTCCGTAATAAAAATAAAAAAACTTGCCACATGTGAAGTTATGCAGGTTTTCACTCAAACCTTATTATACTTCGTTTCACCCAAAGTCTAGACGCAGCCGACGCTACCAGCTGAGGGCACCAATCAGACGGCGTCACAAACGCACTATCGTGGTGTTCAGCATGTGTCTGTACGTGCTCTATCACAGGTCAACCACTCAGAAACGCAAAAGGCCTAGTGACTTGCTCTTCTGACTTGCTTGATTGGTCCCTTAACCACGTAGCGACCGCTACGTAATTCAAGCTGAAACGAAGTATGGACGGTGCTGCTCGACTTGGTTGCGACGTGTGCGTAGTTGCGAGTTGCGATTTTCACTCTGCAGTTCGTGTTACATGTGCTTTAAACTGCGGGAGACATATATATGAGCCTTTTCTAGAGACGATGTAAGGCAGTAGACAGCTAGGAGAAATTCCAAAAGGTTCAAATTCAATTTGGCGGAATAGTGTCGTGATGTAGGCGAGTTGGTTCTTGGTAACGGAAATAAACAGCGCTTGTGTCGTTTGCACCTTTCCTTCGCTGTTTATTTCCGTTAGACTTTGGCGGGCATGCGCGTGTTCCGTAGCAGATTCATCAACGTCATCAAAACAGCGCAATTCGGGTTACAACTTCAATGGCAATCAAGCGTGGCTCTTGAATCTAGTGTTTTCTGCACTGTGCAATTGTGGATCTTTAAATACAACAAAACCAGAGAACGCCAAACACGATAACTCTATGTACTTGATCGTTTTTGAAAGAAGCTATTGAATGTCGACATCAAAGCCGGTTTTCGGAAGAATCAAATTGTTTTACGGACGAGTGCAAGATCTGCGATAACGATGACCAATAGAGTTGATTATCAGCATATGTGGTGCACGAAAATCGGTAATTGTACGACACAAGGCGCGACAAATCTCGCACTAACGAGCAATCGCCGGTACTTCCCATTTGCTTCAGTCAGCGAAAAGGTTTAAAAACCAAACAACCAGCATAGTGGGATGCAGTAATCTTGGGTTCATCTCTAGTTGATAAAATGTAATACTGTTGATAATAAATGCTTGTCAGAACAAACTTCGAAACAGTGCTGATGAGCTCACCCCGACTGTTGGGAATTCATGCAAAAAAAAAAAAAAATAAGGTTGACCCCAAGAATAACATGTGACATAACTTTGGGCGACGGAGGCGACGCCACCAGCTCGCTCGCTTCACATAGGATAGGACATTAGCATCGTTCTTCGGAATGCGAACTTCTTTCGGAAACGCACTTTATGGACGCGAACGTTTCCTTTTCGAAAAATTACATAACATAGTCGTAGGGATCGCTATGTTGTGTAGTATCGGGAATAACCTCAGGTCCACAGTTGAATAGCTCTCATGAGTTGCCTTGGAGCACGCATTGCATGAGCCCTCGGCTTGGTTTCGGCTACAATTACACGCGCTGCATAAGCACTCCGGCTGAGACGCGCGTACAAGCACCTCCATGTCCGGAATAGCCTAACTCTTGCTATGCCCGGATCACAGCATGTGCCATGCGCATTGCCAACCACAAAACATTGCTAGGATTAAAGAAAACGTAAACGCATGCCATATTTACTAGATCGCGTGTCGCATGTTCTGGCTGCAAGTTGAGGGGACAAACAGAACCCGTATTTTTTAAATCATTTTCTCTGTTGCGAGTGCTAGTGGCTTGAGAGATAGACTAATGTGTTTTTTTGTTTTTTTTTAATCTTGTCAACGTGAAGGATTCATTCAGAGAAGTATTTAGTGAAACAAAAGAAATCGCTTGATGGCCCTTTCATCAGTCGGTTGACAGTTCTGTTTACTCATGCCCTCTTTCAATTTTCGAGGGAAACTATTTTTTCACAATAAAAATACCAAAATGTAGGCATTTCAGTGATCAAATAATGTTTCGACGCTGAAAGAGACGTTATTGTTCAAACTTAGTCTTGTGTGGGTGTGCAAGTTTTAATGAACGTGTTCTTATTTCAGAGGAGGTTTCTACGCTACCAAAGCTTTCCCTGGACTCAAGATTGCTTCTTTGAACATGAACTACTGCAACAGTCTGAACTGGCATGTTGCGGGGGTTTCCACTCGTAGTTTTAGTTTCTACGAACGACACCTTGTGCACTACTTGTATCTCGTTTTGGTTCCCTTGTTTTTCAAAAACTGCTATGTAGAAAAACAAAATACCTAAATTTTCTTTATTTTTATCACGTATATTATGAACTTTTTGATCGCGATATGCCATGTACGACCAAGTTATGTCATGAAAAAAGGTGCACATTCTTTTAATACTACCGCTCTTTCTTTTTAAGGCAGTAATTCACCGTGAAAACAAGCTTAACTGAACATGTCCTTTACGTTGTAGACCTCCAATCTCATAAAATTTAGACATTCCTTTCTACTTATTTATGTATTCAGATGTTACTTCCGTATTTTGTTTGTTTGCTAGTTTCTTTGTTTACTGTCTGAGCCAGAGACATTACAGTTAGGAGCGAGTTACACGAAAAAATGGAAGTACAACAAAATGTGCAAGTGCGACTGCAGTTAATTAAGCTTCCAAAACTGTTAAAATAAATTACGCATGACACTTCCAAAAATTTAGGATATCGAATACCATGCTTGTTGTTCCGGGTAGGTGATTCCACATTGCAAAACTGTTGTCTTGTTTGTTTTCTTGCGGAAAGCACAAACATCAGGCTTCTCATATAAATCAGCGTGCTGGCAACCGTACATATCTGGTTTAAGTTTGGTCACAACAGGTAAGTTTGAGCCAGACTGGTACCGTACGCATTACAAGTAATCAAATTACTTGTAATCGATTACTTTTTGGAGTAATTTTGTAATCAGTTGATTACTTTTATTAGGCAGTAATCACAAGAGTAATCTGATTACTTTTTGAAGTAATCAAATTACTTTTAACCGTTACAATTTGTCCACGGGACCCCCCCCCCCCCCCCTTTTCGGGCACACGCCTTTTTTTTATGAAATGACAAAAATAAAATTTGCTTCTTTTTTTTTTTTTTCGAACGGAAAAAAGAAAGATTTTTGCGGAGCTGTAGGAAACGAGGTCAATTTCTTTCTATGTACAGTTTCTGTGAACTGTCCGGTTTTTTTTTTTTTTTTTTTTTTTTTTTTTTTTTGAGCTGGGATTGGGATTGGAAAGCCCCAGGGAAGCCACAGTGCGTGATGAAGGCCATTCAGGGCGAAGTTTGAGGAAGCAGAATGTAGCTTTGTGAGTCCTTCGTTCAAACTAGCCCCCTCACGCACATACACACAGAAATAAAAATAAAAATCCTGCTTAGGGTACCTACTCGCGGCCCGTAGGAGAACCAGAACCGAAAAATGCCTAAAGCGGATGCAAAATATAACAAAGGCAGTTGAAATATTTCCCCATTTCCCCTACGGGGTCTTTGTGACAAGCAATGTTTCGTGTTGAGAAGTGGTCGGGGCGATCTCTTCCGCTAATGGATACTACACATGATCCGTTTCAAATCCTGGAGCTGCTGCCATTTTGTATAACATGCCAGCTCATCCACATGTGAATAATAAAATGAGCGACGCAAACTTTGAGCGACAACCCTTGCTCAAGCTTAACAAGATCTAGAACCCCCTCCGCTCGACCCCCCCCCCCCCCCCCACACACACACACACACTGGCGAACGCCCAAATCATTAAACGTCTTCAGACGAATTCTATGCTTGCGTCCGCATTGTGAAGATGCAACGACCACGAAGAGGGAGCCAGTTTTTCTTCTTCAATACTTGTGCAAATGTGAAATATAGGTTGGAAGTAGTTCATTGTTATGAGCGCTAAAGATGTGTCTTCACACAATAAAGTAATCGGAAAAGTAACGATTACTTCTTTAAGTAATGTCCAATTACTTTTGCCGTCAAGTAATCAAGTAATATAATCGAATACTTTTTAGCCAAGAGTAATAGTAATTGTAATCGATTACTTTTTTTTAGTAACGTGTACAAGACTGGTTTGAGCACACTAAATGTTCGAACCCACTTGAGACGTCCGCAAAAGTCGACTTTATGATGTATCACGCTGTAATTTGCTGCAGAGGTGGGTAAAGGTGGTGGAAGATTGTTTTGAAAATACCAAGAGCTTAACCTACGTCATTCAATGGAAAAAAAAGAAGGGCCTGTTTAGGGCGGTTTACGGCGGCATTCGTAGACGGTGCGTGTTGCCTGCAAAATGCTGCCGACAGATATAGGAAGAGTCGAGTGTGCGCAAGCGCCGAGTTTCGCAGGCGACCTCCCGAAAGTTTTAACTACAGAAGGGTGGTGAGCTGGTATAGTTGGTATGGTGATACAATAACAGTTTCCTCAGTGCGGCGCACGTCTTTCTAATGTAAACTTTTCAAAGCTTGATTTAAAAAAAAAAAAATATATACTCCAACCAAAATTCCTAAAAGGTTCAGCTCAACATTTGAAAACTTGCTCTGTTTCTTTATGAGTGATTGCTAAACCGCGTGGAGTAGCAGCAGTTTTTATCTTCTTCTTAGTTCATTATAACTCGAAATATCTTAATTTTCTATACAGATGGTTTCTTTTTAAATGCTTTTGTCAGGTGGGGGAATTCATAGACATACGCCGATGGCAAAGTACGCAGGGACCTGTTTAGTTTTCCGGGCGTCTACTGAATGTGTGAAATCTTGGCTCGTTCAGCACACGCCAGGACATGAATACATCTCCGGGATCTTCGCCATTGGTGTATGTTAATGGATTGCGCCGCCTCACGATGGCAATTACCAAGAAACACTTTTTATAAAAAATAAACACATTTCTAGTTATTATCGACTGAGAATATGAAAGCTGGTGTTGCTCCACGCGATTTAGTCCACCGTGATGAAGAAAACGAGCAGGTTTTGAAACGTTGGTCTGAACCTTTTTTTGAAATTTTCGCTGAAATACTTCCTTTTTAGAGTTAACTTCCTCCGCCCAGACATATTTATGTTGAAAATGTTCTGATTCAAATTTTCAAAGCGCCATACTTGCATTTGAATGAATTTTATGAGAAAACATGTATCTAGCCACTTCGGTCCTACCAATTATTTTGTAGAGAGATGATCGGTTAAGACGACGCATCCTTTCGTACCTTATGCTCTCCCACATTGCGCAATCTGTCGGCAGTACACGCCGCCGACAGATTGCGCATCGCCACTGTAGTCTGCAAATAATCCCGTAGATTGCTCAAAACGGTAACCTATGTTGTTTTTTTTTTGTCTTTTTTTTTTTGTTTTTGGGAAACAAGTTAGGTTCATTCGTGGATATTTTCACTTTCACTTTACACCTTTCAACCGGACCTATGTACTAAATTGCAGCACAATATGTTTTTAAATGAATTATAGCTTATAGTCTAGAGTGGGTTTGACGCGTTAGTGTAAACGCTGTAGCAAGAAAATGTATATTTGCCTATATTATTATAAATGCACTTCCTGACTTGTCATCAAAATCCTTCGTGGAAAAGGGTATGGGGGATAGCGTCATCCACTCTGTCAAAAGTTTACCTTTCGCCTTCCAGACGCATGCAAATGTCGTAGAGAGAACCTTTGATGCTTGAATTCGGAAGCGACAAGACCTGTCTGGCTAATGCGTTGCACATGCTTCCCTGCAGGTGGCTGCTGCTGAATTCCACAGATCCTGCCCACGAACTTTTGTGGCTCGTCGAACAGCTCCAGGAGTCGGAGATCCAAGGAGAAAAGGTGCCGGCCCAAAAGTTCTAAATGCCATGAAATACGAGGGGATTATAGTTTGGACCGGGAGCCTTTATCCACAATTACACTAGATGTGATGCACAGTATGCTGAAAAAAGAAAGACCTTGATGATAAAGATGTCCATAATTATACAGGGCACCAAGTGACACCTACGCAAATATTATTTCATCGTGCTTCTTTAACCATATTTTATACTATCCTCGTCACACGCGGCATGAGGCGGCTAATTAAGAATTATCGACCTTGCATAGAATGGGTTCTTAGAAGCGTGCGGAAAGACGGTGGGTGGCGAAGTGATGTGGCTCGTACCAGTGTCATATCGCGTGCGTATTGTGTGTGGCAGTGGAATGACAGCAATAATGGCCTCAGTTGTTTCTAATTTCCGTCAGCTTACTTGAAGATCCCGCTACGCAAAATCTTGGGGAGCACGGTCGGCGATAATTTCTTTTACATTATAGATGAAAGTTAAAAACACATAGTTCTTATGCGCTGAAGAAAAGAGCCGCTATCATCCCATTTTCATGAAGCCGAGTTCAATACTCCAGCGAGTGAAATGCAAACTGATAAAAAGAAAAACGAAAAATAATTCTCATAGAGCTTTTATCAATTACTCAAACTGATGAATATCATCCTGTAGTAGACGCAATACCGTCATCGAACGCACAAACACTTTGTAGGTACAGATACAAAAAAAAACAAAAAAACCTGGCGTTGAGTTACACTGCGAAGACACTATTAAATCTGAACTTCGAGCAAGTCCTGCGGGTTGAATCAATTCAGGGCACAAACATCGCAACGTTGGAAATAAATAGGTTTTCCAATATTAAGGAACGAAATATTTACTTCGGCTTGAGATCGAGAAAAAAGGACGCGGTAAGAGACGGATGTGCCGTCTCTTACCGCGTTCGAGTCCGAGTGAAAGAGAAGACGCCGCGTCCGAGCACAACGTGACCCTCAAGCCGCCATTGTTATGCATCACCAACTTGCTGCCAATGCGAAGTGCCGCGCACTGTTTTGGTGTCGCGTGCTGCCAATGGACATCCCGGAAGGAAAATATATTGCACTAGATTGAACAAGCTGCCAAAGTTATGTGCTCGCGCTTGCGGCCGTATTTCCCCCAATGACCGGGAGGAACAGCAAGTAAACAAAATCGCGAGTTCTCACTTGTCGGAAAATGGTAACCAACAGGAAGTGACGAGATCTAACCAGAAAGCAACTTCCCTGTTTTGACACGCTCAGCTTCCCCAGCCGGAAGTCGTACCACCGCACTTTGCGAACGAGTTTGGACTTCCGGCAAGAAGGCAGAAAACTTTAACGGTTTGTTTTTACGACGACATTCATCGGACGAAGACCAACCACACATTACAGAAAATGCTCGAGGGCGAGTCTATCTATGGCTTGAGGCTCTGCAGAGAGGTTCAATGTTATGATCAAATAATTGATACGGACGGCTGTGACACCTCGAACGAGGATAATTCCCATTTCGCCAAAGACGACATTTCTTTCTTTAAAAAAAAAAAAAACTAGTTCATAACGCCTTTTTAATTTTTTTTTTTTTTTTTTTTTGCAAATAAAATTGATCTGCTTTCGGTAAATCTGATAAATCCCTAAAAATACTCGCTGGTGTAAATAGTGCGGTTTCGGATTTATTGGGAAAACAAATTGGGGGGACTGCCTATTGCAAAAACTCGACTTTTTAGATTTTTCTAGAATCTTTAAACAAGTTTCCCAGTTATTTTTCTTTTATTGTCACTTTTGTTTGTTAGTAGCGGAAGAGAATGTCTACAGAACCCCTATCATACAAAGAGGGTGACCTCTCTGTGTAAATCGAAATCGCTGGTCATTTCAGTCGCACTTTTTTTTATACGCATTTCTGTCGACGCAGGCTCAGCCCCGTTTTTTTTATCAAGTTTCTTCCCAAGCCTGGCATTCCTTTGGCCTCCTATTGTTGAAGATTGAACTTATATACACGCTCATTTGACCCACCGGCGTTGACGACAGAGATTCTGGATTTGGTCAAAGCTTAATCCTCAGCACCAGCAGGCGACGGGCAGGAAGCGAAAACTTTCGACTGATTGAATCAGGTAATACATTTTACTAGGGTGCTTTGCACCTATCTCTTAAGAATGATCGTTTATGCCCGCATGTTTTGCCGCTTGCAAGTAAGCCTGACTAATAAAGGAAGCACCATACGCCTCGCTGAGTACCGGAATTTGAATTGGCACAACCAGCTAGAAAACGTGTCTCCAGAGAACAAAGTGTTTAATTATGCCTGTAGGCATAATTGCGGTTTTGCCACACGTTTAGTTTCGGTTTCGCCTTCGGCGTCTGGCAACGAGAGCCTGTTGAGGTATGCCGCCGGAGGGCCCGGGCGTTTGAGTAAACAGCTTCGAGTTACACTTTCGGGATCAGAGAGACACGCCCGCACTGGGGCCAACGCGGTCATGTATTGCTGTAACTTGTGTCGTAAAGTATAATAAATAGTCTTATGTACCGGACATCTCCACTACATAATTGGTGACCCGGAGTTCCGGACAGCATACCTCGGTCACACGATCCCAAGCAAGCTCCGGTGAGCAAACATGACTTCCACCAACGGTTCCACGGCTGACGCGGCCGCCCAGGCACCGCATTCCCTCACCGTCTCCACCGTCGCTCTCAAACTTCCGTGCTTCTGGCCGACGGACCCAGCCCTCTGGTTCGCGCAAGTTGAAGCCCAATTGGCGAAGAGAGAAATAACCTCCCAATAAAAAAAATTTCACTACGTAATCGCCGCCCTCAACCCAAGGGAAGTGGCGGAGGTGCGCGGCATCATAGTCTCTCCCCCGGCCGACCAGCCATTCGACCGGCTGAAACTCGAGCTCGTCCGCCGGACCACCCTCTCCGAGCAGAAGCGCCTGCAACAGCTCCTGACTGCGGAGGACCTGGGGGACCGAAAACCGTCCCAGTTACTCTGCGGGATGCGCCGGCTGCTCGGGGAGAAAGCTTCGACTGTCGACGACTTGCTCCTTCGGCAGTTGTTTTTGCAGCGCCTACCAGCTAATGTGTGCATGGTGTTGTTGGGTGCCGGAGGCAATGTGCTTGACGATCTCGCTGCCCTGGCGGATAGGGTAGTGGAAGTTGCGTCACCCAGCATCTCTGCCATCGACAGCTCGGTTCAAGCGCTTCCAGCCTCTAACGAAGTAATGAACCCGGTTTCCTTCACGGAATTCAGAGCCCTGTGCGACGAAGTCCTGCGCATCGCGCAGTCACTTGCAACGCTGGAAAAGCCACGGCCGAGACGCCCTCGCCTCTTTTCTCGCCCTCGTCGATCGTCGCGCACGCTTGAGAGTACTGGAGTTTGCTGGTAGCACCACCGCTTTGGCGACAAAGCCACGAAGTGCGTCCCACCCTGCGCTCAACAGGGAAACACCCGGGCCACGCACTGAAAGCGGCCGGTGCTCCTGAAATCCAGGCGCCGCTTTTCTCCATCTTGCACCTGCCCAACTAGCCAAAATAAGCAGCGGGGGGAGCCTTCAATGAACAGTTCCCATAATAAAAAAATTAATTTGAAGAGAGACGACTTGGTGCCATCCCAAACGCCAATTCAACATGAAAAATTGTCGCACATATCACTAGTGCCTTCTCAACCACGCCTATTTTATGTTGTGGACAAAGTATCCAAGATCCGCTTTCTGGTGGACAAAGGTTTAGAGGTCAGTGCAATCCAAGCTTCCCATGTTGATCGTCGGAGGCTCCCAAGCTACAACTTGCAAGCTGTGAATGCTATGAAAATTGCAACGTACGGCCAGCGCTCTCTGACGATGGACATCGGTCTACGCCGAACGTTTCGCTGAATATTCTTGGTTACCGACGTCAGTCACGCCATCCTCGGAGCTGATTTTCTCCGCCATTTCGGTCTTTTCGTTGACATGCGAAACACCCGGCTACAAGATGCCACAACGCTTCTGTCCGTGCACGGCATCGCGGAAGCCACGGGGGCGGTGACTTCGACACTACTTCGACCGCAAGTCAAGTAAGACTTCGAGGATTTGCTGCGTGAGTTTTCTTCCCTGACGTTCCCAGTGACCACAACTCGCCCCATCAAGCACAACATCACGCACCACATCATCACGTCGGGACCACCCGTTCATGCACGCCCTCGCCAACTACCACCTGAGCGACTGAACGTGGCTCGGCGAGAGTTCGAGCACATGCTTGAGCTCGGCATTGTGCGACCTTCCTCCAGCCGATGGTCGTCCCCACTGCATATGGTCCCCAAGTCCACCCCTGGAGATTGGCGTCCTTGCGGTGACTACCGCCCCCTCAACCAAGTGACCCAACCAGTCCGCTACCCTGTGCTCCACCTTTACGACTTCGTAGCCACTTTTCACGGAGCAACGGTGTTCTCTAAAGTGGACCTTGTCAAAGCCTACCACCAAATACCAGTAGAAGAAGCTGACATCGCAAAAACGGCCATCACTACACCGTTTGGGTTGTTTGAGTACACCCGGATGCCCTTCGGACTTCGAAACGCGTCGCAGACTTTCCAGAGGTTTATCGACGAGATAGCACGAGGCCTGGATTTCTGCTACGCGTATGTCGATGACATTCTCGTCGCCAGCACTTCTGCCGAAGAACATGCAACACACCTGCGACAGCTCTTCACTCGCCTCGAAGAATATGGTGTACTCATCAACCCAGACAAGTGCCAGTTTGGTGCTAGTGAAATTAATTTTCTGGGACATCGCATCAACTCCGACGGTCTTCGCCTGCTCGGTGATAAGGTGCAAGCAATTCTGGATTACCCTCAGCCAGGCAACAAACGAAAACTTCGGCAATTTCTGGGATTGATTAACTTTCACCGAAGATTCCTCCCAGGTTGCGCACGCCCACTGCAGCCTCTGAACAATCTTCTGTCATCCCCGGGACCAAACACCGCTCCGTTGGAGTGGACGGACCAGGCCCAGGCCTTGTTCGTGCAGATCAAGGAAGACCTGGCGGCAGCTGTGCACCTCGCCCACCCTCAACCAGATGCAGCTACACGCCTCATGGTGGACGCATCTGATGGCGGCGTTGCCGCAGTGTTGCAGCAGTTTGTTGGTGAGACTTGGCAGTCTCTGGCATTTTTCTCGAAGTCCCTGTCACCTTCAGAAACTCGCTACAGCACCTACGGACGTGAGCTGCTGGCAGTCTACATGGCAGTCAAGTACTTCCGCCACTTCTTAGAGGGACGGTCATTTCACATCATGACAGATCACAAGCCCCTGATTCACGCCTTCACCACCAAAACAGATGGGCTCTCCCCAAGAGAAGTTCGACATCCGGCGTTTATATCGGAGTTCTGCACCGACATCCGCCATGTAAAGGGGACTGAGAACACCGTAACTGACACACTCTCACGCTCCAACGTGGGCAGCCTTACGTCCGCTACTCCCATTGATTTTAACAAGATGGCAACGCTTCGGAAAGAAGATGAAGAGCTCAGAGATCTACGTGCTTCTTCAGCCACGCTAATTTTTCAAGACGTGCCCCTACCGGCGTGCACTCAGCTCCTCACATGCGACATTTCCACTGGCACCGCGCGCCCGTTCGTGCCGAAGTTCTTTCGACGCTCAGTGTTCGACTCTCTGCATAACCTCTCCCATCCCGGAATCCGCGCCACACAAGCATTGGTGAAAGCCCGATATGTGTGGCCGGGCATGAACACGGACATTCGAGATTGGGCTCGCACATGCACCCAGTGTCAACGCTCTAAAGTGCAGCGTCACACTGTTTCTCCGCTCTCTCCATTCCTGCCGTCCGATGCCCGGTTCAGCGAGGTTCACATTGAGATTGTGGGACCTCTGCCACCCTCACAAGACTGCTCCTACATACTCCTGTGGATCGCTTCACCCGCTAGCCGGAGGCTTTCCTTCTGCGAGATATGTCCGCGGAAACCGTCGTTAAGGAGTTTAAGCAGACGTGGATTGCGCGCTTTGGTACACCTTCTAAGATCACAACCGACCGTGGTCGCCAGTTCGAGTCTGCCCTCTTCAGAGAGTTCCTAACGCTCTTGGGAACACATCGGACTCGCACCACCACCTATCGACCCGCAGCTAACGGCCTGGTGAAGCGGATGCACCGGCAGCTGAAGGCATCAATCACCGCTTACGGCGAGCCCTCGCGCTGGACCGAGGTGCTGCCGCTGGTCCTCCTGGGCACGCGCACAGCACTCAAGAGCGACCTGCAGTGCACCAGCGCTGAGTTGCTTTACAGTACTACCTTCGTCCGACACCAACCCGTGCTAAAGGGAGTCCTCCCGTGTACCGGTTCAAGGAACCTGACACTTGTACCCATATATTCCTGCGTCGCGATGCTGTGAGAAAGCCTCTCCATCCGCCGTACGACGGCCCGTTTAAGTCCTTCGTCGTGGCACGAAGCACTACAAAATCGAAGTGCGTGGACGATCGGAAGTGGTTTCGGTGTATCAATTAAAGCCGGCTCACGTCGAGCATTCAATAACCACTCCAACTAGTGCGCCGGCGAGAAATTCTGCAGACTCTCCGACGACGCGTGGTGGACGAAGGGTTCGTCAACCCGTACGATTCGTGCCGCAACCATTTGTGCATGTATTATGATATTTTTTCAACATTTCTGGAAGGGGGAGCAGTGTGGGCATAGTTTCAGTTTCGCCACACGTTTAGTTTCAGTTTCGCCTTCGGCGTCTGGCAACTAGAGCCTGCTTAGGCGCCGGAGGGCGCGGGCGTTTGAGTAAACAGTTTCGAGTTACACTTTCGGGATCAGAGAGACACGCCCGCACTGGGGCCAACGCGGTCATGTATTGCTGTACCTTGTGTCGTCAAGTATAATAAATAGTCTTATGCACCGGACATCTCCACTACATGCCCCTAGTTCTGACAAATTAATTAAGACGATACAATGTAAACACGGCTTTTATTGAGTCGTCTATAAAAGAATTGTTTCGGTACATTTGCCTTCAACTTTCCTCTACCTATACCAATGACACTAAACAAGGTGTTTAATTTTTATTCGAACAGACTAAAAATAAAATATGGTAGATGAGAGTCAGACTAGGGTGGCCTAGAGTGTTGAGGCACCCTAAGTCAGTTTTTCCTTTATCAGGCTCGGTTAACATTAGACGAGGGGATAATTCTCATGGTGACTTGTCAAATCAACTAAATCACTATAGTAGCTTTTTAATGATTGCTCTTAGGGGTAATATTATAATTTCAATATTTACAGAAATTATATTTGAAGCCCAAATGAAGTGAAAAAAAAATTATTTGCGAAAATCTTACGATTTTTGAGATATTAACAGATACATATTCGAGTTCTTTCGCCTGATGTAAAAACTGCTTCAAAAAGGGCGTTGCCAGCCCACAGTGGAGCGTGGAAGACTGACGGCGTCGTCGAAATCATGTCGTCAGTATCGCTGCTGCGTGTCCTTAGTAGGTGCGCCGATGTCACAAGTGACGACGTGACCTAAATGACTACGTCATTCTCCCAAGCGTCATTGTGTGTAAGGCTAGATGCGCCCTCTTTGTAAAGTTTTAGATGAAGCGAAAAAATGCGTAATTTGATCGATTTTACCTAGAAAAGCATTACCGATATGTTTTTTAATTGGTTTGAACTCTAATTGTGTTAGCCGTCAACACTGGATATTCCAACATGAACCCTAAAACCAATAATTTCAAAATAATACGCAAGTTTTAGTTAATTAGTTAACTTAGCATGACTATTTATTTCTGTCCCCTAATGTCCGCTGAGCCTGATAAGTACACTCTAAAGGCGGAACTTGTCTCCCACCAACTTAAAAAAAAATATGTTCGAATGAAATTTATACCCAAGGTATACCCTGTATACCAAAGAAAACTCAATATTTTGTAGGCCTACAAAAAAAAAAAAGCTCCGACAAACTCCGAATTTGAGGTAGAAAATAAAACCCGAAAAATAGTCTTCAATTTTTCTTAAAAACGAACTGCCAAAATGCAGAACCAGATTATGGCGCACTCGTTGGTGTTTCCAATCACTCAATTCAAAGAGTGCATCAGAATTGGCGTCCTGAATGCCGTTTGCTTGAATGAAAACCCCAACAGGTTAACGATCTGCTAAAACTTTATTTCTGGCAAGCGGGCGTTATATTTTGTTAAAATATAAAATGTCGCCGATTTGGTTTCGATCACTCATGCAAAAACTTTCACAAGAGTAAATATTATTACAAAAACATAAGAACTGGAGTTTACTGAATTTATTTCGTGTATGAATGTTATTCATAGTTTTTCAACCAAAGACGTTGAAGGTGCCACACCAGAAACGATATAAAAGAAAGTCGAACAAGCTTAAATGCAACAAATACCTACTCTGACTTACCAACTCTGAATTTTAGATTCTTATATATGGTTGCCCCTCAATCGGTTACGATGCAATGATATAGCCCAATCGGCACCGATAAAATCTATCTTTTGGAGGATAGCAATGATCTTATAATATGCACTTATGGAATGATGTTTATAACCAAAAGTTATTTACAATTTATAGCATGTACAGAGACTTAGTGTCCGTAGGCTAGGAATAGATATGCTAAACTCCATGACGAGGAAAGAAAACAAAAATAATGTAGGATCTCATTCGTGAGAGTCTTAACCTCTTGTGCAATGGTGCAGGTTCATATCATCGGTCACATCCCACCTGGAATGGACGACTGCCTTCAGGTCTGGAGCGAAAACTACCACAGGATAATTTCTAGGTAAGCGTGGTTTTCATTTCTTCGCGTTAGACTGTATCGCCAAAAAAGCACTGAGCGGCGCTTCGACATCGCCTACCGAAAACTACTGTGAACTGTTCTAGGACATTTGATCAAATTTAGACTTCGAGTTTCTCGAACGTTCTGCCAACCATTTCTGCGGAACGCGCGAAACACGCACCAGGAGCGAGTGCCCCGACGCCTTTTGCTTCTAAGGGCCGCTGATTTCAGTGCTGCTACAGTGGACTAGAATACATGGTAGTGTTGAGGCTGGCGCAGCTCGGCAAGGAGAGCTCACGAGGCTACGCGTGTAGGTGATATGCGCGGCGCTGCTGCTCTTGGTGCAGTTAGGGTGCCTTCATGTGCGCTTTGCTTAGGGTAGTGGTATCTGGCCATTTTGCTCCGCACGTTTATTTTTCTTTTTTGTTCAGAAGCGCGAGAAACAGCGTGTCCCTGCTCGCGTTTGTGGCGCTGACTGTGCTTTGGCGACATTTTGTTTTCGTCGATTTCTTTGTATTTTCCCCGTGAGCGCGTGCTGTCGGCATCGGATACTGCAAAGGGTGGCATCTCTCTACACAGAAGGACATTGAGGTACCCTAGGTGCAGTAATGAATGGCTGGATCTCGCTGAGCTTGACTGATAATGCGTCAAGCGTTCGCAGCCGTCCGCAAGGCTGTTATCTTTGTTGCGTTAATTTTTCGCGTCGGTTGCATTTGCGAGTTGACCATGCTGTTTCTCGGCCGGGCTAGACAGCGGCATTCCTTACGGTATTAGCTTTCGATTTAGAATCAATGGGAGATTTTCTACCGCCTAGGGTCGCGACAGTGCCATCCCTCTAAGTACTGCCTGAACCATCCAGAACAAATGTTTTGACCACTGGGATTACAAATGTATGCCAATGCACTCATATGAAAAAGCAGTAGTGCGCTGATTGAAATACTTCATGCTTACGAAAAGTAGAGGATTGTTTATAGAAATTTGTTTTTTGAGAAGACGAAGAAGTGTTCTGCCGAAGTTTCGGCAGGCAGGCGGCCTCAAGAACTGCAGCTCTAGCTAGTATTGATATTCATCCCGTTCAACCCCGGAGCCCAATGAGTGAAGGCCTACACGGTGAAATTAAGGTGTCTTGCCAGATCGCGTTCAACCGCTGTAAGAGGAATGCGGTGACTGCGACCCCACCGAGCTGCTGTGGGAAAGAGAAACTACCGCCTAATAATATGCAGGCTGCAAAAAAATAGCGCATTTTGTTCCCAGCCCGGACGAGGCTATTTTCATTCCCTGTTTGATCGCCAGGCATTTCTAATTTGATGTGCTCTTTTGGTTGTGCTGGAAGGTGGACCCATAGAAGTGAAGTCAAAGTGCCGTTGGCGAGACAGCACCAAAAACAACGCCAGCTGGCCTCGCAACCAAACGCCTAATGCGATCGTGAAGGGCGGTGTCTTTTTTCGGCGTTCCAAAGAAATAAATATGGCGTTTGCGTTCTAGGCGTCAGTACAACGCGCCTAGAGAAATTACATACAGCGGCTGTGCTTGAGGCGCGTGGAGTTCGCACTGCAGGACTCTGGGATCCTGAGTTCAATCCCCGCCCCTGCCTGTGGATCTGTATGAGCATGTTACTTGCAAGTTGTCGTGCATCACTACTGCGTGGTGTAAGTTAGAGACCCGAGGCTAGCGGTTGAAGTGAACTGTATAAATTTGTCATCTGCAGCTGAGACACCAGGCGCTTTTGAGGCTCACTAACTTCATGATGTCTAAACATACTCACCACACAAATATTATTATTATTACTCCGGACTGTGGTTCAATCAAGCTCTTCGAACAAGTTCGCGAGTTGGGTGCCAGAACTTTTTTATGGCGGACATTTATTCTGGAGCTTGTTAGAGGCCGCTTTGTTCTCGTCAGTTGTTATGTCCTCACTCAAAACTAAAACAAATGAAAAAAAATTATGCGATAGTCAAAGAACACATTTTTTATGCCATTGGTGTGTCAAAGGGACGCTGCCCGACGAAACACATCTTCGTGACCGTCATTAGTTTGTCGAAAGCGAAACTGGTTCTCAAGCCACAAGAGGGCACTGACGTTTAAATTATGGCCTACTTTATATTCCTAGAATATATGCGTGCAACACCACAGCCGGGCATTTGTTTTCATGGGCACCTATCTTGGAGTTCCCACAGGAGAATGCCACTGAGCTTCTTCGAGTTTCATCTGGCATCTTGTACCGTTTACGTACAGCACCTTATGTGTCGATGCGTCGCGAGGAGCACCTGGCGCTGGAAGAGTCCATCTTCCCGCATGATATAACTGGGAATAGGGCATATCCTAAAAAGTATGTAAAGGTTAGGTACTATATTTTATACAATAACATATATCCTACGATATGCGGTGCATGGTAGGATATGAGACAATGAATTAGGAAAGGATAAAATAAGAGCATTAAATATTTTGTTGTGCGAAAGGCACAGCTGGGTAAACATTTGAGTTGTAGTGGAGATGTCCGGTACATGAAACTATTTATTATACTTGACTACACAAGGTACAGCAATACATGAGCGCGTTGGCCCCGGTGCGGGCGTGTCTCTCCGATCCCGAAAGTGTAACTCGAAACTGTTTACTCAAACGCCCGCGCCCTCCGGCGGCATACCTCAGCAGGCTCTAGTTGCCAGACGCCGGAGGCGAAACCGAAACTAAACGTGTGGCGAAACCGAAACTAGACGTGCGATGTCCACACTACTCCCCCTTCCAGAAATGTTGAGAAATTAAATTAATACATGCACAAATTGTTACGGCACAAATCGTACGGGTTGACGAACCCTTCGTCCACCACGCGTCGTCGGAGAGTCTGCAGAATTTCTCGCCGGCGCACTAGTTGGAGTGGTTATTGAATGCTCGAGGTGAGCCGGCTTTAGTCGATCCACCGAAACCACTCCTGATCGTCCGCGCACTTCGATTGTGTAGTGTTTCGTACCACGACGAATGACTTTAAACGGGCCGTCGTACGGCGGCTGGAGGGGTTTTCTCACAGCATCGCGGCGCATGAATATATGGGTACAAGTGTCAAGTTCCTTAAACAGGTACACGGTAGGACTCTGCTTAGCACGGGTTGGTGTCGGACGGAGGCTGTCCATGATTGTCCGTAAGCGTGACACGTACTGGAGGGGATCTGGAAGCTGCTCGTCTACGTTGGCTGCAACAAATCGACCGGGGAGCCGCAGGGTAGTGCCGTAGAGCAACTCAGCGCTGGTGCACTGCAGGTCACTCTTGAGTGTTGTGCGCATGCCCAGGAGGACGAGTGGCAGCACTTCGGTCCAGCGTGAGGGCTCGCCGTAAGCGGTGATTGATGCCTTCATGTGCCGGTGCATCCGCTCGACCAGGCCGTTAGCTGCGGGGTGATAGGCGGTGGTGCGAATCCGATGTGTTCCCAAGAGCGTTCGGAACTCTCTGAAGAGGGCAGATTCGAACTGACGACCACGGTCGGTTGTGACCTTAGAAGGTGTACCAAAGCGCGCAATCCACGTCTGCAGAAACGCCTTAGCGACGGTTTCCGCGGACATGTCTCGCAGGGGGATAGCCTCCGGCCAGCGGGTGAAGCGATCCACACAAGTGAGTATGTAGGAACAGTCTTGTGAGGGTGGCAGAGGTCCCACAATCTCAATGTGAACCTCGCTGAACCGGGCATCGGACGGCAGGAATGGAGAGAGCGGAGAAACAGTGTGACGCTGCACTTTAGAGCGTTGACACTGGGTGCATGAGCGAGCCCAATCTCGAATGTCCGTGTTCATGCCCGGCCACACATATCGGGCTTTCACCAATGCTTGTGTGGCGCCGATTCCGGGATGGGAAAGGTTATGCAGAGAGTCGAACACTGAGCGTCGAAAGGACTTCGGCACGAACGGGCGCGCGGTGCCAGTGGAAATGTCGCATGTGAGGAGCTGAGTGCATGCCGGTAGGGGCACGTCTTGAAAAATTAGCGTGGCTGAAGAAGCACGTAGATCTCTGAGCTCTTCATCTTCTTTCCGAAGCGTTGCCATCTTGTCAAAATCAATGGGAGTAGCGGACGTAAGGCTGCCCACGTTGGCGCGTGAGAGAGTGTCAGCTGCGGTGTTTTCAGTTCCCTTTACATGGCGGATGTCGGTGCAGAACTCCGATATGAACGCCAGATGTCGAACTTCTCTTGGGGAGAGCCCATCCGTTTTGATGGTGAAGGCGTGGATCAGGGGCTTGTGATCTGTCATGATGTGAAATGACCGTCCCTCTAAGAAGTGGCGGAAGTACTTGACCGCCATGTAGACTGCCAGCAGCTCGCGTCCGTAGGTGCTGTAGCGAGTTTCCGCAGGTGACAGGGACTTGGAGAAAAATGCCAGAGACTGCCAAGTCTCACCAACAAGCTGCTGTAACACCGCGCCAACGCCGCCATCAGATGCGTCCACCATGAGGCGTGTAGCTGCATCTGGTTGAGGGAGGACGAGGAGCGCAGCTGCCGCCAGGTCTTCCTTGATCTGCACGAACGAGGCCTGGGCCTGGTCCGTCCACTCCAACGGAGCGGTGTTCGGTCCCGGGGATGACAGGAGATTGTTCAGAGGCTGCAGTGTGCGTGCGCAACCTGGGAGGAATCTTCGGTGGAAGTTAATCAATCCCAGATATTCCCGAAGTTTTCGTTTGTTAAGTGGCTGAGGGTAATCCCGAATTGCTTGCACCTTATCCCCGAGCGGGCGAAGACCGTCGGAGTTGATGCGATGTCCCAGAAAATTAATTTCACTAGCACCAAACTGACATTTGTGTGGGTTGATGAGTACACCATATTCTTCGAGGCGAGCGAAGAGTTGTCGCAGATGTTTTGCATGTTCTTCGGCAGAACTGCTGGCGACGAGAATGTCATCGACATACGCGTAGCAGAAATCCAGGCCCCGTGTTATCTCGTCGATAAAGCTCTGGAAAGTCTGCGACGCGTTCCGAAGTCCGAAGGGCATTCGGGTGTACTCAAACAACCCAAACGGCGTTGTGATGGCCGTTTTTGCGATGTCAGCTTCTTCCACTGGTATTTGGTGGTAGGCTTTGACAAGGTCCACCTTAGAGAACACCGTTGCTCCGTGAAGAGTGGCTACGAAGTCGTGCAGGTGGGGCACAGGGTAGCGGTCTGGTTGGGTCACTCGGTTGAGGGAACGGTAGTCACCGCAAGGACGCCAATCTCCAGGGGTGGACTTGGGGACCATATGCAGTGGGGACGACCATGGGCTGGAGGACGGTCGCACGATTCCGAGTTCAAGCATGTGCTCGAACTCTCGCCGAGCCACGTTCAGTCGCTCAGGTGGTAGTCGGCGAGGGCGTGCATGAACGGGTGGTCCCGACGTGATGATGTGGTGCGTGATGTTGTGCTTTATGGGGCGAGTGGTCACTGGAGACGTCAGGGAAGAAAACTCACGCAGCAAATCCTCGAAGTCTGACTTGACGTGCGGTCGAAGTAGTGTTGAAGTCACCGCCCCCGTGGCCTCTGCGATGCCGTGCACGGACAGGAGCGTTGTGGCATTTCGTAGCCGGGTGTTGCGCATGTCAACGAGGAGACCGAAGTGGCGGAAGAAATCAGCTCCGAGGATGGCGTGACTGACGTCGGCAACCAAGAAAACCCAGCGAAAAGTTCGGCGTAGACCGATGTCCATCGTCTGAGAGCGCTGGCCGTAAGTTGCAATTTTTGTAGCATTCACAGCTTGCAAGTTGTAGCTTGGGCGCCTCAGACGATCGACACGGGAAGCTGGGATTGCGCTGACCTCTGCACCTGTGTCCACCAGAAAGCGGGTCTTGGATACTTTGTCCACAACATAAAATAGGCGTGGTTGAGAAGGCACTCCTGATATGTGAGGCAATTTTCCAGGTTAAATTTGCGTTTGGGATGGCACCAAATGTTCACTCTTCAAATTAATTTTGTTATGAGAACTGTTCATTGAAGGCTCCCCCCCGCTGCTCATTTTGGCTAGTTGGGCAGGTGGAAGATGGAGAAAAGCGGCGCGCCGGGAGGCCAAGGGCACCGGCCGCTTTCAGTGCGTGGCCCGGGTGTTTCCCTGCTGAGCGCAGGGCAGGACGCACTTGGTGACGTTGTCGCCAAAGCGGTGGTGGTACCAGCAAACTCCAGTACTCTCAGGCGCGCGCGACGACCCACGAGGGCGAGAAAAGGAGCGAGGGCGTCTCGGCCGTGGTTTTTCCAGGGTTGCAAGTGACTGCGAGATGCGCTGGACCTCGTCGCGCAAGGCTCTGAATTCCGTGAAGGAAACCAGGTTCTTTACTTCGTTTGACGCTGGAAGCGCTTGAACCGAGCTGTCGATGGCAGAGATGCTGGGTGACGCAACTTCCACTACCCTATCCGCCAGGGCAGCGAGATCGTCAAGCGTCATGTCTCCGGCACCCGCCAACACCATGCACACATTAGCTGGTAGGCGCTGCAAAAACAACTGCCGAAGGAGCGAGTCGTCGACCGTCGAAGCTTTCTCCCCGAGCAGCTGGCGCATCCCGCGGAGTAACTGGGACGGTTTTCGGTCCCCCAGGTCCTCCGCAGTCAGGAGCTGTTGCAGGCGCTTCTGCTCGGAGAGGGTGGTGCGGCGGACGAGCTCGAGTTTCAGCCGGTCGAATGGCTGGTCGGCCGGGGGAGAGAGTATGATGTCGCGCACCTCCGCCGCTTCCGTTGGGTTGAGGGCGGCGATTACGTGGTGAAATTTCGTTTGTTGGGAGGTTATACGTCTCGTCGCAAATTGGGCTTCAACTTGCGCAAACCAGAGGGCTGGGTCCGCCGGCCAGAAGCACGGAAGTTTGAGAGCGACGGTGGAGACGGTGGGGGAAAGCGGTGCCTGGGCGGCCGTGTCAGCCGCGGAACCGTTGGTGGAAGTCATGTTTGCTCACCGGTGGTTGCTTGGGGTCGTGTGACCGAGGTGTGTGTCCGGAACTCCGGGTCACCAATTATGTAGTGGAGATGTCCGGTACATAAAACTATTTATTATACTTGACTACACAAGGTACAGCAATACATGAGCGCGCTGGCCCCGGTGCGGGCGTGTCTCTCCGATCCCGAGAGTGTAACTCGAAACTGTTTACTCAAACGCCCGCGCCCTCCGGCGGCATACCTCAGCAGGCTCTAGTTGCCAGACGCCGGAGGCGAAACCGAAACTAAACGTGTGGCGAAACCGAAACTAGACGTGCGATGTCCACAGAGTAAAACATTATTAAATAGTTTATTTGTCTCCTTAAAAAAAATTGACAGATAACGGGAGCGAGTCTTTATGCCAGAAATGTATACAAATTACGGGAGATAGGTTCGCGCGTACTTCGTGCCATGTTATAAAATACATTGCCAATCCGTTGTTTAAAATTTATCACTTGAGGGTAAAACGAGGTTTAAAAACATGGAGCTGGGACATAGATTGCTTAAATATTATGTTGATTTTTTAATATTTTCCTTGCTTCCAGTTTTCGAGCTGCAACTTCTCACTGCATTTGCTGAATACCATGTTCCGCCCACAAGCACGACTGTTTTTTTTTTATGTTTTTTTGTTTTTGTTCTTGCTGGCCCGAAAAAAAATTGTTGCATGCGGTTCTTGAATAAACTTTGTTGGTATTCGGACCGCAGGTTCGAGGACACCGTTCGCGGCCAGTTCTTCGGACACACACACATGGACGAACTCGAGCTCTTCTACGACCCGACAGACGCCAAGCGGGCCATAGGCGTGGCGTACCTGGCACCCAGCGTCACCACTTTCAATTCGGGGCATCCAGCCTTCCGTGTGTACACTATCGATGGAAACTATCCCAACAGCACGTGGGTAAGTACTAGTGTTCTAACAAACTTCTCGGATGGTCGTGCAGCATCGTACATTCCACATGCTAGACGTTGCGGGAGCAATGACGAGCGTACATGATGCTTTTGCGATATTTGCAACTCTTCTATGTACGTTGCGAGTACAGCTTTTCCGTAGTATTTGTTTGTGTTTTTGGTGTCCATAATTTGTGACGATTCGGCGTGCTACTAGCTGTTTATCTACCTCGACTAAAGTCACGGTTCATCTGTACCCATTCTACATTGAAGCCACTTAGCACGGCGTATAGAATCAGACTGCGGTTCACAAAAGCAAGCGGCATTGGGGGTTTCAGTCGCTGTTCTTGTTTCCCGTGCAGCTGGGAGAGGGTGAGACCTAAAGTGCCTATATTAGCGAACTTTATTGTAAAATAGCTTATGTTAAAAACAAAATAACCTGCCTACCTCACAGCCATACAGTGCATAGAATGTCCCATGCGTCAATTTCAGAAATTAATAGAGCAACTCGCGCCTTTTGAACTCGCGGTGCATGCATGGTTCCTCGTGGCTGCGATACGCGATTATTGCTTAAAAATACGTTGTATAAGTCAAACGTGTCTCTAAAGATAAATAGGATTCGCGTACATTCAAAGCTAAACTCTAAGCTATCTCTATTGCGCGAACATATAGAAAACAAAAAACAGTCAGCTCACCGAGGACGTGAGCGTTGAGTGGAAAGGCAGCGCTTATCCGAGACTTTCCCGCAGATGGTGCTGGACCACGAAACGTACATCATGAACTTGACGGAGGCCAACGCCAGCCCCGAAGCCGAGCCCGTCTGGAAAGCGGAGTACTCGGCCAAGCGCGCTTACGGCATGGCCTCGTTGCAGCCTCAGGAGTGGGACAGGATTCTCAGGAAGATGGAGGACGACGACGTCCTCTTCGACCGCTTCTACCGATCAGTGATCTGAGAGAACTTACCAAGTCGGCACGAGTCGAACTTTGCACACGCAAATATGCAGAGCCAGTGCAGAATTCGGAACTTCATCCAGCCTCACTCTGCGACTCAAAGATAGCGCAGATTCGGAGGGCTTTGTGTAACTCTACTAGGGTCCAAAATTCAGACCAGTAGGTAAATGTTGCACATGGTGGAAATAAACAGCTCAGTAAGCGCGGGCGAAGACAATATATAAATACGAGTGGAAAAAGCGGTACTATACTTCGTTTCGGCTTAGGTCCAGACGCAGCCGACGCTACCAGCCAATAAGTCCAATCAACCGGCGTCAAGGGCGCAAGTCAATGGACCTGTTTTATTTATTATTGGTTCAGCAATGACAGGACACGTACAAAACATGATGAACAAAGACATAGCCTCCTATATACTGACAGAGCCTGACAGATCACTACGAGAAGCGGCGCCGAAATGAAAAAGGTGGAGTGGCAGACAAAGGGTGAGAAGAGAGCCACGTGACGACGCCGAAACACAGTTCTCTCGAGTGAAAAAGTGTGTTTCGGGTCCTCGCCACTGCAAAAGCTGTGCGCTGACGTCCAGGTTCCCCGAGAAATGGCTCTTTGATGCTCTATGCTACCAGATCCTCGCTCTTTAAATCTGCGACCTGGCACTCTACGGCTCCGTTGTCGAGCTGCCAGGCTTTGTGAGTATAGAGGAGGCTATAAAAAAGAACATGGAAATCTGATGGTGCAATTTTGACGCTGCGTGATTGGTGCCATCAGCTCGTGGGCTCGGCCGCGTCTAGGCGAAACTAATTATAGCAACTCAAGTCCATTCGACAAACAAGTGCCCAAAAAATGGGAGCAAAGTATGGTAATCTGTTTTTCAACGCACATATGAACACATTTGCCATCCAAGCATCACGTCATTGTGAGTAAAAGCACACTAGGCAACGTAATTTATTCTTGACTGGAGGAACGCAGCCTCATTTTCAGAAAGAATCACGGAAGGTTTTCTGAAGGAAATAAGCTGACAGGAATATCCTCGGAGCCGTGTTGAGTCCACCACCGAAGATTCGTAACGTACCTGATCGTATCATGTTTAAATATTAACACTTGGTCACAGACTTGAGTTCAACCTACTAACGCAGCACGCGTAGTTTTCAGCCAGGCGTGCAAGTAAACCTCAGCAGATTGTCGTCGAGGTGTTTTTTACAAAGCGAAAACGTTCATTTCGATTTCTCTTATTTTTATGTCGAGCACCGTAAGTAGACTTAATCAAATCTTTTGAACGAGAGACATGAAAAAGCTCATCACAAACAATATAAAATATAAAAAAAAACTGGAGCAGTGGACACGCAAAGACTTGTTTGCAGAGCTCGTGGTATTGTTTTAATTATTTTTTTATATATTTGAAATGATGCTAATTTCATCAGATGAATCGTCGCAAAGTGGAAATACAGACAAAAGAAAAATATGTCAAAATACAAAATAGTTAAAAAATGAAATAGAAAACAAAGCAGAAACTAATGCACCAGCAGAATCTTGGTTAGAAATATCGCGAGAAAGCCCATCCCAGTCTATAACAAATCGAGGCAAAACAAAACTAAAACTTGCGTGGCTGGTAAGTGAACATAAGTGGGTGCAATTGTCAGGTGTAGTAGCAAGTTAAAACGTTATGTATTCGCCCACGTTAATTTTATTTTGAACTGAATCATACCCAAGCCGTTGGGTAGGCTGAGATATAAATACATGTATATATCGATTAAAAAACAAACCTGGCACTTTTGACACTTTTAACAGCAGAGAAATACTGACGAGATGAGATGTAAAAAATACTATATATTCTCACTGACAGAAAGAAAAATATGAAGATCGACATGAGTGTCCTAATTAAAATCCCACCTCCCTCTTTCTTTCTCCCGCCTTGTTAAAAGAAAAAAAGAAACATGCATTGCCACTGGCCTTTACTCAACTCTCTCCCCTTTCCCCTCTCAACTGCCATTTTACGTCGTCCTTTCACCGCCCAAATGCTTCCGACCCATTTGCCCTTGGCATTTTAATGCTAAAAGGCATTTCAATAAAGCGAACTGGCGAAACGGCCCTTTTGGCGATTCGTAATCATCTCTCTGTGTTTGAGCATTTCTACTAAACATACAAAAAAGGAGGAACTTTAATTATGGGCACAGAACCAAAAGTTAACATAACTCGCAACAATATAAAGATGTAAGAAAGGAATACGGAATTGTCTTTTAATAACGAGGACTGAAGTTGTGGCTAAATTTAGTCTTTGGGGACATTTAAAACTTAATATAATATTGCGTGACAATAAATTAAACTAGAGAGATATCAGCCGAGAGCATATATGCAGGCCTACAGGCATGTAATATATAATAAGCAAAATGTTTAAGGATTCCTAATATACGAGGCTCCAAATATGCCTCGAAGACGTGAGAGACGCCAAGTTTGGCATGTTATATGCCGAAGCAGTTTAGTTTAAAGGAAAAAATAGCAATGCGTCATAAATTAACAAAAAATGCTACGTTTTTTTTTATTTTTAACTATTAATAACAACTGTCAGAACTGGGTACGAAAATCAAGCAGCGTATACGTAGAATATCACCTTGTTGCTGTTCACAATTTTTGTGGGAAAAGAAGTCTTAAGGTATGGTTTTGTTCATCGCGATATAGGGGCCAAACCATGTAATTGTTTTAGGAAAATAGAAATACTCACCCCGACACCCGTGTTTGATTGCAACTTAAACTACCCTGTGTAGTTTAGCGACCACGCATACTGAACACTTGTTCTTGATGCTGTAACCTCATTGTAGCAGTCTGCCTTACTCATATTTGGGTTTCTGACCTGACTAACCTCTTTCGCGTCAAGAAGTACAATGTTATGTATGAATGTATTCTGGAGAAAGAGGTTTTCGGATTGTATACATCTATATCTTTTAAACTGTTTCTATGCGCATGCTTGTACGGGATTTCTTTTATATTCACTTTCATTCTTTTAACAATCAAGAAATTGAAATGGTGCTTCATGGGTCTTTTGAAGGAAGCGGGACCTGCAGTGATCCTTTTAAGAGACCCTTACATTCAACACTTGAGCCTCCGAGGCGGTATTAATCCTGTTATTCCTCGATATAGAAATATTTGGCAATGTTCACCACTCCTGATTGGCCACGACACTTATATATTTGTTTTCCACTTCAGCACGTCTGTTTCTTACAGTTACCGCATTTATATGAAGATGGGTCGAACTTTTCATGAACATACTTGTGTGTCAATTTTCCCGCAGAACCCAAGGAGACCAATCAATAAGACTTACGAAAGAAGCCACTGAACGGCAACATAAGAATAAATTTGGAAATGAAAAATCAATAGACACAAAGAAAAACCTATTTCTGTGCTTCGACATTATCGGTGCCTCGTCATTTGCTGTAAATCAGTTATAAATCCCAATGGTTGGCTCTTTTTAAGCGTTTCAAAAAAATACACAAGGAGACATTGTGCCGATAAAGAGGTAAAACTATTTTCGAAGAAATTCAATATTAGCTCATGCTTTTCTTTATACCCACAGCTGCTACTCGAGATACAATGTGCCTTTCGCCTCAAATAGAGACTTTTCCTGGCAAAAGAAAAAAGTCACGGCATAATGTCCCTAACACCGTAAAGCAACGTGGCCCCGTGGTGTCACGTGCAATTGTTACGTAGCCGCCTCGGTGGCTTCGAGGCAAAGAGACCGCCTACAGATCCCCCGTTGGCGTGTTCGAATCCCAACCGAAGTGCCCGCAATTGGACGGAGGGTTTTTTCTTGGGGAAGGCTCCTTGTAACCGAGCCTTCTAATGTCAAAAGATCCCAAGATTGCCGAAATAATTCCCCACTTTTCTGCTGGGGCGTGCCAGATGCCTTTCGTTGGTCTGACACGTAAGATCCCTAAATATTTGAAAATCATGGCGTCCACTCTTACGCCACATGACACAGCGCGACTCTGTGACGCCACAATATCATGCGACACCGAGATGGCGCCTGACATCAAGACGCCGTGTGATGACGCCGTGACGTAACACACCCTCACAGCTTGCGCTCAGCTCATACGCAACACATTTTCTACTCCTCGATCCTCGTCCGCATAACAAGGCTAGCGTAATCCGTTTAATTATCGCGATGTCACACAATGACATGGTGTCACGTGTAATCATGACGTCACGTGACACCGCGACGTCACGAAGTCAGTGGTTTCACACGAAGTCACGGTGACACATGGCGTGAGCGTGTCAGGCCACGAAACGTAACATTATGGTGTCACACGACGTCCTGACACCACGGTTCGTTCCGACATCTCTTCATGACCGTCGTTTTCTTATGGTGAATTCCGCTCGCAGATCTCGAGCGCTCCAAAAGCGCTCCATTTGGAGCGCGCATATTCCGCTCGCAGATCTGGCTCGAGTTGGTCTTTTCCTCTCGTAGATCTCTGGCAGCGCCCGCTCCACCGGAATGCATCAAACCCCGCTGAACTTGCTCTACGGGATTTCACAGATCTCTCCGGAAGTTAAAAGAGCGGCCCACGTGATTTCCGTCTAAATCAGCAGTGCGCATGCGCGGCGAGGTTGGAGAGGTCGGCGGGCCGGTCGGGCCGTCGAGTTGGATCTGTGCGGGTGCGTCGGTTGTTTACACGGGATTGTGACGGCTCGAACGCTTCTACCTCGCGTAGATCAGGGATACAAAGCCTGGTCTGTAGAGCGTGCTAAATCGTAAGCGCTGACATCTGTGATCATGAGAGGAAGAACGACAGAAAAGCGGGAGGCACACGCAAGGTTAGGCCTGTTCATTCTGCAGCCAATGATTGTTTACGTTTTTACACTGCATTCCGCCGGCGTTTTCCCGTGAAATAAAACAAGAAGTGATTAGGCAACGATCGCGCAAGGGATGGTTTGTTACCTCTGTGTTTATTAAAGGTGTACACGAAATCTGAACTCCACCGCTGGCAATCGCTGTCCGTGCCCCGCCGCTTCGAGGCGGCCGAAAGGTATGTGACGGTGCCGAACGCGGACGTATTCGTGATTTGTGACATGGGCGCCGTGGTACGTATAATTTAGCCCGGCCTGTGTCGCGTGTTATTTCTGCAGCTAACCAGTGACAGTCGCCACTGGTCGTCGGAAAGATCAGTCGGCTGAGGCGTTGGTGGGCTTGTCAAGTTCGAGCAGCGGCCATTTTGAACGGCGGAGGGGGAAGCGGTAGGGAGGGGTGTGGGGGAGGTCGCTCCAAAAATGCAAGTTTATTTTCCCCTCGTCGATTCGGAGCATGTCCCACGAAGCGGAATTTTGCCGCCCTCGCGAATTTTGGAAAGCGCTCCGGATCTACGAGTGGAATTCATCATTAGAGATTTCGGCAGACAAAACACATCTGTCGTTAGCAAGACACTTTCACATTGCGCTGGTGCGACAGCTCTTGTGAGTCATTTGAAAGACTAGTGTATCATTGAAGTGTCTTCTTTCCTGATTTCTGTATTGCTAATGCTGGTCGCTGGACGCCTCACTCGTGCTTCTTCGCCTCGAGAGGGGACACTCCTATTATATCGATGTAAATGACACGTACTCAATTAAGAAGGGCTCAGCTTGACCATGCAACAGGCTCTGTTTCTTTTCTTGGTATCGTTGCACACACTTTCACGCACGTGCAACACGTGCATGTCGGAGAGCGTGTCGGTAATTGGCTTCACTAGGTTTCACCGGTCAGCAGGCGGCAACCTGGCTGAAGGTAGCTATGGGCGTCGTACCTGAGCCATTGCTTTTCTTCAGACGTCACACTAGTTACAAGATGCAGGTATATTCTGTTTCGCCTTCGTTCCGAGTGCCTCAAGAGGTTTCCATAGATAGAAAGAAAAAATATAATGCGTGCTAATATCGATTGTTTAGCTTATGGGATTCACTTCAATACCACGTTTACTAATAATTTTGTTTTATTTATAATATTCATTTTCTTTATTTTTACTTAGTGAACTTGCACTTTTGCTGGACTACCGCATTCTTATTTCCTCTCGGTGGAAACACGATTTGTTATTTTAATTTTTCAATAAAATTGCTTCCTCTGAGGTGCAATCGAATTACTGAAGGCTTAATAAAAAGCAATACACTAAAAGTATGCTCTTCGTGTACCTAGTGAATTTACTAAAAATATCCTTTTTGCACTTTTGTGAAACAAAAGTATACTACCTGTTGTATAGGTACAGCCTGCAGCGCGCTACTATTGTTAAGGTGACGGCGCTCGTGTTCAGCCATAGCAGAGAGACTGCTATCGATGTGGATCAGCAAAAACGTGCAAGCCGGTCATGCCTGCATATGGCGGATATTTGTTTCAAGTGCAATGAAAAGGGTCATATTCAAAGAGTACGCCATTTGACAAAACAATAAATTGAAGTGGACGCCGCGTAAGAGGGTCTAGCACCATGGGTCCTCTACAAAACCCAGTTTGCATGAAAGAAATGGCCACGTCTGGTCTGGAATCAGTAAAAGTCATTGTGCGGATGTAGAAAGTTCCTTTATAAATTGATTTGGCGACAGGGGTAACGGTTTGTCTTATGCCGGAGCAGCAGCTCCGTAATATATATCACCGACGAGAAAGGTCACGGTAATGACGCTCAAGCTACGCACGTTCAATGGCTACTTCGCCCATCACATTGGAGATCCCCGCGTCGGAGTGCAGTACACTCATCAGAAGGCCCAGCTTCTCATCTACATCACGAGAGAAAAGGCAACGCTGCTGCTAGGTCTGCAGTAGCTGCAAGCTTCTCAGATTGGATTGGAACCGCATTTTTGGGCTGAACAGCATGGTAAGGTCAGATGATCCGCCGCTAGTGAACAACGTGCAACGTTAAGCGCGCTCCTACACAAGTGCTGGAGTCCGTTCAAAAACGAGCTGGGAACTATCACCGAAGAAGGTGCAGAACTGTCGCTCACAAAAGCTTACGTGCCGTTTGAACGGCCCGTTTGCCTTACAACCTGCTCTTGAGGCTGAACTAAAGAGGATGCAAGGCATGGGCGTCATCTCACAGGTCGCCGCTAGTGACTATACGACGCTGGTCGTAGCGGTAGTGATGAAAGGCGGTGTGAGAAGGTTGTGCGGGTACTACAAAACCACAGTGATTCCTTTCCTTAACACTGATCGCTATACGCTACCAAGGGTCGACGCCCTCTTCGCAGCACTTGCGGGAGGTCGGGAGTTTTCTAAGATTGACCTTAACCAGGCTTACCGCCAGGTGGTTATGTCTGAAGCATCGAGAAAGTACATGACCTTATACACACATTAGGGACTTTTTGTAGTTAACAGGTTACCGTTCGGGGTCTCCTCGGCACCAGCCATTTTTCAGAGAATCATGGACACAATGCTGAAAAGCCTGAAAGGCCTTAGTTGCTACTTAGATGACGCCCATATTACCGGTAGGACGCCGGAAGAACATTTAGCCAACTTGAAAGACGTCCTGAAGCGTTTGTCTGGGCGCGAAATCTATCTGAAGAAAGAAAACAATTTTTTTTCAAGGGTTGCGTCACCTGTACCACGTCATTTCCACATCTATGGCCGATACTTCACACTCATCACGTATCATAGACAACAGTAGACGAAGACGGCAGAAAGAATAACACTCTTGAGACAAAAAGACGGCGGACACTTCTTTGAAAGAAGTATTCGTCGTCCGGACACTTCTTTCTTCCTTAAAGGGGGACCTGCAGAAATATTCTTCCGCCTGGCGTAAAGTCCTCCTCGCCCTCTTTCTTTCTTGTATTGTAGCACCGGGAGGCGAGAGGAAAGGTCCCCTTTGCGCCGGCTTCTTCTGAGAAGATAAGCCGAGAAAATCCTCTTTCTGAGCGACGGGCGATGGGTGCGGCAGCAGCGACCTCGTGACTTACAGGTATCTTCAGCTCCTATCGCGAAATCTGCCCTATTTTTTTGGCTCTCGCCAAGCCTAGCCCGTCGGGTGTAGGTTTTACAGAGCTGCAAGGCTGCGCCCTCGCAGTCACCGAATTTGAGCTGTCGAAGTTCTTTGTTTTAGCCCGTGGCAAAGTAAACGCATACTTGGGAGCTGCGATGCATCCCCGCACCCATTGAAGGAATGTTTCATAAATATTCTCGGTTGATCAAGGAGCTCAAAACACATGCGCGAGATGTGGTGACTTGAATATGTAAGGATGACATACATCTTCACAAAACATTCCATCTTCAAAAAAAAAAAAAAAAAAAAAAACGGCTGATAACGAACTTGCCTCAAATTGGGATCGATGGAAAAGAAAACTATGTACCAGGCGCGGGCATCTTGTAGAAGGTCTGTTTTCGAGCAGCGAGCACATATTATTGTGTGCGTAGCTCGCACTATATGATGGCCAACGAATGTAGATGACATTTATATTTACGCATCCCAACAACCACATGAGGTGAGAAGGCAACAATGGTGTGTGTCGATACTAAAAAATTTTAGTGGATCGTCTTCAGCTCTTGGATAACCGTACCCTACAGCAATATATAGGCTATAACCTTTCTGTGAGCATTCTTTATCGAGTGCGGCTATCGAGGCATGTCGTGTTATAGTTCAACGCTGCTTAAATCGGTGCTATAGCACGTGCTGCCCTTTTAAAGTATTTTAAAGCAATAAAAAAAGAATCAAATGTAGCCGATTCTTTTTAACATGAAACGCGTTTGCAATTTGTTATTGCTAACAGATTTTCGGTATACTGCCGCACAGTTAGCACGGACAAACTATCGCCGGTCTTTCTCATTTTGTTTTTTTAGAAGTGAATGATGTTTAGAAAACTGTTATGGAACTATCCAACCTAAGTGGCAGAGCTCAGTGCTAGACAATACATGTTGCTGGCAGAAATAGTAAAAAGCGGCGATGTCGCGTTCGGGCTAAAAGTGTCACGTAATGCATGCATACCGCTACAAAATCAGAGCAATTAAGCACAATATGGCAATGGATTTATTACACTCCTTGTTTTAAGAGATGAAAGGTTTCAAGAAATCGTCGCAGCGCCTTGATTATCACAGCTGACAACGAGTCACACTTATTAACGGCTTTGGCTTGCTTCTTCAAGTCGTCAAAAGCAGTCATCTCCGTGGTTTCAGAAAAAGTGAGGTTCAGGCTTGGTCGGAGATTGCTACGGTTACACTCGTATGCTTTCTCAGTTCTATCTCGTATATACACGCTTCTTGCTCAAATAAACAGGGGCATCTTACTTTTCGTTCATCTTGGCCTTTAGCACGACTGTTATCAAATTCTGAAACAGACAAACCGAAAGTGATTTAATTAACTCAACATTAGAGGTTGTGCGAAATATTTACAAACTTCGAGGTTCCCTAGAGTCGTCTTTTGTATTCAATTCCCCTCCCCTCACCACCACTTTCTTTCCTCCATATAAACAACGTAGATTATTGTATGAACCCCCAGTAATAGAGCGTACTCGCAAAATGTCTATTTGGCGTAAGAAAGGCCTTGTTTAAATGTTCGAGCAATGAACTGGTCTTCTTACTGTGCGTGAAACAGCTAGCACGAACGCAATATTGACATTTTTACGCAAGGGCCATGCAGAATTTAGTGTATAAGAACAAATTGATGCCTCGAAAGTTGGTGCCCAATGGAAGCACTCTTTACGGAATTGCTTGTATAAAAATAACAACCTTTCAACCATAAAAAAACCAAACAAAATAACACCACTTTTTATGGGGGCCACTAAATTTACTGATTCACTCCGTTAGCTTAAGCGCGAGACACATGGACGGCAGATTCGTCCGATCCGGCGTCCGATCCGACAGTCCGAACGCCGCTCCGAATCGCCGCACGCGGCAGTTTGAGACACACGGTTCCGACCTTGCATGCGACACGACAATCCGTTTGGCTCCGCCCAGGAGATCCCAGCACTCCAGCGGAGGTTCGCGTTCATGGACCTCTGGTCCCAGATTGACGGTTTAGCTAGCACGAGCGAAGTTAGGAGCTCGTTGTCGCTGGCGCGTGCATTCTCTGCCGCGGCCATCTATTTCGAATGGGTCAGCGGGATCTCCACGCGTCCGGCTTCCCATCGCCCGTCCCGTTTTCTTATTCGTCCTGCCAGACCCAGTACGTCATCATGACGTTCACGCTAGCTGTGCTGTCATTGGCTGGGCGCATCCGACAATCCGTCCGTCGTGCGAAACTATCTGGCGCGTTGGACGCACGTCGGATCGCCGATCCGACGTCTGAAGCGACAAAATTTTTCGAATCAGGCAGTCGTACTGCCGGATCGGACGTCGGATCGGATGGATTTTTCGCGCATGTGTCTCGCGCTTTAGCGTTGATTGTGCAGCAGTATGCGTACTGTACATTACGCGACACTGTTAGCGAAAACACGACATCGGCGCTTTTTGCTATTTTCCCCAGCAATGTATTGGCTCGCACTAAAATCTACCGCTAAGGTTGGATACCCGCATTAACAGTTTCCTAAACATCATTCACTTCTAACAAGAAAAAAAAAAAGTAGGAAACACCGCCGATAGTTTGTTCGTGCTAACTGCGTGGCGTAGGGCAGCGGAGTAGACTTTCCATTTTCCCGGGGCGATGGGGGGAGTGCCGCGCGTTAGCTTTTCGCCAGAACTGGAGATTGAAGCTAACGTAAGCACGCTGGGATTCCATTTTTCATGTATTTTGTCAATAAAGGCAACGTGGGCGTTATTTTGTTTACATGCCACTACTAGAAGCTCGTTCCATGGCGCGAAACAGCATGTCGGTCAGAATCATGGCCCGGGGGTCACGAGCCCCGATGCCCCCCCGTAGTCTACGCCTATGGCGTAGGGTACCTAAAAGTTTTTCACAATGTTAGATACAATTCTGTGTCACGTTAAAAAAAAAAGTGTCTGCTTTTGCTTTAGTTTCTTTGAGACACCACAAATACTTCGAAGTGGCGGCCCGTGCTATGGTACCAATACAAGCAACGTTGAACCATACCACGACACGCTAGACTTGCCAAAAAGGGGTTTAATATTGTCTTTTCCGCTCCATAGCCGTACTCGATAAAGAATGTAAACAACGAGTCTTGCTTACATTTCGTTGTAGGGTAGGACCGTACGGTTAACGAAGTGGCTAAAAGAGACCCACTAAAACTTTCTAATATTGAATTTACCCTTGATGCCCTCTTACCTCAGGTGGTTGTTGGGAATCTGTAAATATGAATTTCATACATTTTGCTGGCCATCATGTTGTGCGAGTTAGGCACACAACAGGGCATTTTAGTAAATCGTTTTCAAAGGCCCGCTGGCACTTCAGGCATGCGCATCGGAGAATGCATCGAAGTCGCAGCGCGAGCTCTCGCTAAATATAGCGTGGCGTGAAAACATAGTCTGCTAAAGTTCTTCAATTATTTCTGCTCACTGCTAGAAAACAGAGACCTTCTACAAGATGCCCGCGCCTGGTACATTGTTTTCTTTTCCATCGATCCCAATTTGACGTAGGTTTGAACGTGATAACCTGTGTTCTTTTTTTTTTTTTTTCTTGAAGATGGAATGTTTTGTGTAAATGTAAGTCATCCTTACATATTCAAATCACCACATCTCGCGTATGTGTGTTGAGCTTCTTGATCAACCGATAATATCTATGAAACGTTTCTTCATTGGGTGCGGTTATGGATCGCAGCTCTCAAGTATGCGTTTACTTTGCCACGGGCTAAACCAAAGAACTTCGACAGCTCAAATTCGGTGACTGCGAGGGCGCAGCCTTGCAGCTCCGTAAAACCTACCCCCGAGGGGCTAGGCTTGGCGAGAGTCAAAAATGGGTCAGATTACGCGATAGGAGCTGAAGATACCTGTAAGTCACGAGGTCGCTGCTGCCGCACCCATCGCCCGTCGCTCAGAACGGGGATTTTCTCGGCTTATCCTCTCAGAAGAAGCCGGCGCAAAAGGGGACCTTTCCCCTCGCCTCGCCGTGTCACAATACAAGAAAAAAAAAAGGGCGAGGAGGACTTTCCGCCAGGCGGAAGAATATTTCTGCTGGTCCCTCTTTAACACACTTTTTTATTATTTCTTATTTCAGTCTGTTCAAGCAATGCATTTTGTCTGCAGTACCAAGGCAAATGATTAGAAGGTCTGACGAGGCCTCGGTACTGCTACATAAATAAAATATTAAAAAGACAATGACACTCGTCGGCAGCAGAGCACACTAAAACAAGAAGCGCTCTTAAATAAAATGTAATGAATAACAAAATATACATATCAGTGACATTTATATAGTACACATTTTTGATACTATTATACTGTAACACAAAAAACCTACACAGAATACAAAAACTACAACAACAGCAGAGATAGCAAAGGGGATGAAACCAGATATTTCAGATCATTTTGCGACATTCGTGGGCAAGAGAGTTTCTTTCACTGTGCTTTTTTATGTGTTTAGCGATATATCTGAAGTAATAAGTGTATCAAGATAACTGTGTCTATTAAGGAAGTTTGGAATTTGAAATGAGAACCTTTGTTTGCCCATGTTTGTCCTGATTTTGGGGAGTATATACTTATCATTTCGAGTGTTGTAATGGTGGTCGGGTCTAATGTATGCATATGGATAGCTAGGTTGTTGAAGTCTGTGGTCATGGAATATGTAGAGTGCACGTTTATAAATGTAGAGATGTTCAAAGCTCAAACTTTTATACTTCTCAAAAAGTGGAGCTGTGTGTGCATTATAAGCAAAATTGTGCATTAGACGAACAGCTTTTTTTTTTTGTAATAAATGCAGATGTGTGATATTTGTTTTTGTCGTCTTACCCCAGCCAAGAAAGGAGTAGTAAACCTTGATATATATCAGCGCATAATACAGTTGGTATTTCAGCCATTCCGGTAAAAGATGCTTTGGAGATGAAATTAGGCCTATTGAGTTTGAAATTTCGTTTCGTATTTTATTTACATAGTGCGTCCAATTGAGGCGTTCGTTAAACCATACTCCAATAACTTATTATTATCGATACGCTCAATTTCAGCTCTTTGAAATTTGCAGTTCAATATGTGTATTGTGGGCGCGATTTATTGAGAAAAAATTTACATATTTTGTCTTTTCTGTATTTAGAGATAAACCGGTAGCCACCAGCCAGGATGAAAGTTCAATAAAATATTTGCTTATTGTGGTCTTTAGTTCGCTAAGATTGGCCCCAGAAAAAAATGCATTTGTATCATCGGCATACAGTATTAAATCTTCGGTAAATGGTATATTATGTACGTCATTTATATAGACGAAAAACAGTAAAGGTCCCAGTATCGAGCCTTGCGGTACTCCATATTTTATTAACCCTAGGTGCGATTTTGTTATTATGAACCGTATACTGTGTGCGAGATGTAAGGTAACTTGTAATAAGCTTATGCGCAGTACCGCGTATGCCATATGTCTCGGGCTTTGAAAGGAGTATGTCATGTTTTATGGAATCAAATGCCTTTCTAAAATCGATAAATAAACCAATTGTAAAACGTTGATCTTCAATATTACGTAATAGTTTTTCTTTAATGTGCGAAAGCGCTAGTTCGGTAGTATTCGTCTTTGGAAAACCTTACTGTTGCTTGATTGTGACATCGTACCTAGAAAAACACACTTAAAACCTTAAGTGTGTTATTCTTTTTGTCTTCTTTGTCCAATGACCAATACGCTCTCAAGTTTACATTCTCACTGCAGATGATACTGGGCCCAAGGACTGGCATTCCACCTATTTCGCTGCAGAACGTTTGCAGAGCTGAGCTGTAACCTTGTCAGCGTGCAAATACTCCTTCGATTAAAAGTGATCCAGTGACTATGCCGACGCCAATTCTTTCTCAAGGTTCACTCTCCGAAATGAGAAAGAGAGCACTTGCGAAGGTGACGAGGCATTCTATGCATTGCGCCAAGAGATATTGCCGTGGTGTCTTCCAAGGACATAGCGCGTGCCACGGCTCGCGACCTACTGCTCTGTCAACTACTGAAATAACCAGTGCGGGTTGGCCGATTCACGTGCAAACACTACAATTTAGACCGTTCTTTGACAGGCGCATGCAGATAAGTGCATATTGAGGATGCCTAACGCACGGCATAAGGGCTATCGTTCCGCCTAAGCTGCAAAAGCCCGTGCTCGACGAATTTCATCAAAGCCATCCCGGCGTTCTACGAAGTAAGGAGCTGGCTCGCCGCTCTGTTTGATGGTCATTGATTGGTGCAAAACTTTAAACAAATGTGCGAAGCTATGAAGCATGTCGAGAACAGCGAAATTTCTCATGCAAACCCCGTCTACAAACTTGGACATGGCCAACAATATCGTGGAGACGGCTCCACTTGAAGCTTGTGGGCCTTTTCCGCGGAGCGATATTCCTAGTCGTGGTGGATGCGTAGTCAAAGTGGCTAGAGGTCTTCATCACGGAGAGCACAACGACGGAGCGCACTGCAAATTGCCTACGTGAAAGTTTCTGAAGATTCAGAATTGCAGAAACCGTTGTTTGAGACAACGGGCCACAATTGGTGTCCGAGTAATTCAAGGTGCTCACGAAGAACAACAGGGTCCGACTCGTCGCGAGCGCCCTGTACCAGCCGAGCACCAGCAGCCTGGCAGAACGGTTTGTGCAAACACGAAAGTCGGCATTGCGCAAGACATCTGCTGATGAGTCTCTGGAAGAATCATTGCAACGCTTTCTGTTGTCGTACCGCAATACTCAAGATTCCGGAAGAGGAGAAACTCTAGCACTCCTACTAATGGGGAAAAGATTGCGCACCCAATAGGACACAGTCGAGCCTTCAGTGGAGGGAAACGTTGATACAGAAAAAGTTCACGCAAAGCACGGAGAATATCTATACCCTAGCGGAAATTTCATAGTGAGAAATTACAGGAGTTTGTCGAAGTGGCTACGTGGTACCGTCCTCAAGAAAGCGGGTCCAGTCTCGCACCAAGCCCAGCTTACTACACCTCAGGGCAGGTTCATTTGGCGTCGGCACCTCGACAGTCTCCAAAGCTAAACACGGCCGACCTTAGAACCAGTATCTTCGGACACACAGGACGCTAAGAGATCTCTGATCTATCCGCCTTGCGAAAAAAACGTCCAGAATGTGGTAAAAGAACCAAGATTAATCCACCCTTCCTCCATCCGGCAGCAGGTGTGCGTGCCTCCTCCAGGCCCATCTGTATCGGAAAAACGTTATCCGTCGCGATTACGGCATCCGCCTAATAGATGCCAAGCTTGCCCCTAATTTTTGAAAAGGCTACTTTGAAGCATGTTTCACATGCAGCGGTTTCGGCCTTAGAGCGGCGCGATTTCTGCCATCGCGGTGCTCTGGCCAAGCGCTGCGGTTGAGCGGCACGGGCGCCGCGACGGCAGAAATCGCGCCGCTTTAGGGCCAAAATCGCTGCCTGTGAAACACGCTTTAGTGCGGACATGTAATTCAAAGGGGAGGTGTGTTGTATAGAGACTGCCATGCGCTCGCTACTGCTGTTAAAATGGTGGCACTCGTGTTATTCTTTGTCCTTATATCTTTGTTCTGTGATAGCTTCCTACACACTAAACATTGTAACACCCATAATCGTGTAAAAAGGGTGTAAGAAGGGTGTAGGTTAGGAAAAACACCCTTTTTATACGCTTTTTACACGATTTCTGAATATCGGTGGGTGTAAAAAGGGTGTGCTGATGTTTTACACCCTTTACACGCCCTCTTTACGCCCCACTTGCAGCGATGGTGTCTGAAATCGTGTAAAAAGGGTGTATGGGCGAATTTTACGCCCTTCATCCACACGGTGTGAAAGGGGCGTAATGGTGATGCTGTCAAATACATCCATGATTTTATAGCCGTTAATATTGAATTGAATTGAATTGGTTTTTATTTAGACACTAGGTCAAGGGTAACAGGACAAAAGGCAGATTATCTCTGCCTGACGTGGTCCTATCACCCGTTTACAATGCAAGCAATATTTATTGCTTTATTACAATACAAAGCAATATTTATTGCCTTGGTGAAACTGTTGTTGATGTACGGCGGTACAAACATCGAGTATAATTAATCGCCACACGGAGTCGCGTATGATTAGGAAGTGCTAGAGAATACTTTTTGCAACTCCTATTGAACTCTTCGTTCGACACGAGCCTAAAATCACGTTTCGCGCGTGCATCAGTTTTATCGGTTCAACCTTGATAATAAAAAAAATCATCTCCGCTCGCAAAAAAAAAATGAATGAAGACGTGTAATTATACAGCCTAGGCAGCACACACTATTGCGCTGTTATGGAATTAAATCGGAAAGATTGTGTCGATATTATTTTGGTCTAGCCAATATCTGAAAAATGGGATGGGTCGCGCCGACGCTGTCCTGACATACCGTACTTGGCGCCGTTTTTGGTTGACTGTCAAGAGTGTCCTGCGTGAATCGGCTATGCCGGCGAGGTATTTCTATTTCTTGACTGTCTAAAATCCGACGTTAAAAAAACAATACAAAGCAAGATTAACCAAAATTGAATCTGCTTACTCTTAACCTGAGAAAGACCTTTTAAGCTGAAGACTTGAACAAACTGTGGGGCCCTCATTTCGGATATCACAGACTCACCTGACTGGGTTTCGCACTACTGATAGCACCTTCACTGATACTTTATTTTGGAGTGTAGCTCTGAAGAAACAATGTCGCAAGACAATCGAAAGTGCCGGATTAATGACACCCCCAGGGACGCGACTCTTATCTCTGCGTAATTACACCAAAATATCTAGCTTTCCGACGCTTTTTTTTCCGGTTTTTCTTTGGTACACTTGAAACCGCGTCTTCGACGGCGTTAAAAAATGTTTTTTTTTTTTTTGTATTTATCTTGTGATCTCGCGGTCCGTACCAGATCATGCGCGTCTACAGGAGTGGCAGTTTGAGTCGCTCAAGGTTGTACTACGCAAAGCAAGCCCTGGCGAGTCCGATTTCGCCACCTTCCCTGGGCAGGGCAGGTGGCAATACAAAGCAGCAGAGGGAGATTAGCGGCTTTGTCCAACCCCCTTTGACCTCGTCTTCTGATAAGCCTCGAAACTTTCTTTTGTGTCTTCGTGTTGCTGTGAGCGAGTGCGAAGTCCACTTCTAGCAAATCAGAGGGGTGGCGCAAAACACGTGACCGCTCTCCGTAGGACAAGGACGCTTGGACGAAAATTTGTCATGTGATTCGCTCTGACGCGCTGATGGGCTACTGGGGCCGTAGTCTTTGCAGCATGCCAAGTTATGGCGAGTTGTAGGGGCCACGTAGGTCCGGTTTACAAAAAGGGGGCGCCCGTCAGTGTATTTCTCATTCCTGTTTTTTGTGCGTTTGAGTCGCGGCCGTGATTTTTCGTTGTGTACGGCCGGAATACATTCATGCCAACTTTTCGGAAATGGTCGTTTATTTCGTCGGAGCCCATGGAATTATTGTGCTGTATTTGTTGTTTCTTAATAGGTGGGAACAGCGCAGGAAAAACCGACGAAGGACGAGTAGAAGAAGTGCACAAACACAGTGCACTTCTTCTACTCGTCCTTTGTCGGTTTTTCCTGCGCTGTTCCCACCTATTAAGATGCTTAACCAACTCGCCCAACTCTCTGACGTGCTGTATTTGTTGGACGCGTTTCGGCAAAGAGCTGCTCATCGGCGGCCGCGAGACTTCCGTTGAATGTGATCGACCGCCTTCAACCTCGGCATTGTGTTTGCGTTGTTTTGCGCTGCCCGAATCGGATTACGCATCTATCACGACAGAGGTGTGCTCATCGGCGACCGGGAAACTTCCGCTGAGAGTGAGCGACCGCCTTCATCTTCGACATTGTGTTTGTGGATAGTTCTGTGCTGCCCGAATCGGAATATGCATTTATCACGGATTACATGAGATCGCTGTTTTATTTGTGAGTACTCTGCAAGCATGCTTCTGATTGTATTCCAAGGGGGCTATGTTCGACAAATGTTTCATTTCTCCTGAAAAGAAACGGAAGTGACGGAAGCGACGATATCGCGTTTGATTGGTTGGAAGGTCAAATGGCAAAAATAGGTAACTTTTGTCATTTGAACCTCCAACCAATCAAACGCGATATCGTCACTTCCGCCACTTCCGTTTATTTTTAGGAGTAACGAAACATTTGTCGAACATAGCCTCCCTGCTTCCGTTTCCATAGACCATTTTACGGTTTACAAACATGAACTGCCGCTTACGTCTATAGCAACTCCCGGTCGTACCGTCTTTGAAAGCCTGCCAGTTTTGTCCACGTCACCAGTGCAAGGAAGCATAAACATCACAAAAAAAGTACAGTGGGAGATTCAACTAGGGCCTTCGGTTGTACAATTTGAAGGGGTTATGAAGCAATATCCGGTTGAAACATTCATGACCTTACACGCACGGACCGCCACTGGTTTAGAAGCGTCTCGGTCGTGGTGGAATTGCGAGGATAAAAGAGAACTAATTCTTTCAGTCTTGCCTTCGCCAATTTTGATGACGTGCGCGTGAACGTAGCTTTACCCATTGGCACGCTTGTAATTGCAGGCACTTGCCCGCATAAGCAGAGACATGGCTGCGACCAGATGACCTGCTTGCAATCGTCTATAGAGAATTTTGTAGAACCTGTTAGAGCTTTGATTAACAAAATAAAAAGTGAACCAGGCATTTGCAGTCATTTTCTCGTGCACTCTTTTGGGTTATTACGCCCTACTTTATGGGTGTTGGTAATCGCGCCTTTTTTTATTTCCCTTTCTTGCGGTGATACACACAATTTAGAGGGCGTACTGCGCAGACATAACGCCCTAACGAAAAGGTGTACAGTGGAATCACACCCTAATTGAAAGGTGTTCAGAATAACGCCGTTCTTTAAGGGTGTTAGGGAAAAACACCCTATTTTAGAGGCGTTAGGAATAACGCCCTTTGTTTAGGGCGTTTTGCTACACCCAAATGGGTGTTAGTTATAGGACAAGCTATTTACACCCAGAAGGGTGTTACGATGTTTAGTGTGTAGCGCGAGCAGGTCATTCTGATTCCACGCACAATGGATAAACGTCGGTCTATGGTCCTCAGGTCTTCCAGTCTGCTGCACCGTGAATACACGACGTTCTCAGTACACTAGTAGTACACGAGAAGTATACTACAAGTGCGTTTGTCTACACACCAAAAGCACACATTTAATAGATATAAACATACTAAAAGCACAATTTTATTATTCCTTTGTTCAGTTATTTATTACAGCCTTAAAGACACCTCTTTTGAGGGGACCGCATACAAGAATGTATACTAAAATTATACTTTATGCGTACTTAACTACGCTGAAATTGTGCTTTAATTTCTTTCATCTGAAAAAAGAACGAAAAGAAAAGAAAAACGGCCGGCGGTTAGCGGGCATAAAAAACTACACTTTTCATGCCTTTCATGTCTCGCAGTCCGCCAGATTGCTTCGCGCTGCAGAGAACAAGACACCGCAGAGCGCGGGATATGAAAGACAGGGAGAACGCGTTCACCTCACTTCTGAGTTTGGTCGCTTCTTCTCCGTCCATCCGATATCAAATGTTCGGAAATCAACAGCCGGGTGTGTCTCCTTCAGCGCTCAGCACGTCCGTATATGTTATTTTGGAAAGTGAGAACAGCGTACGGCATACACAAGAACACTTATGGTAGCAACTCCGAAAAGACCTTGAGTTACGGCCGCAGCAATAAAGGAGTAAGTAAAGAACCATAGCTCTGAGGCACACGAAGATAACTTTCTGTCGTTCCGCGGTCAAAGCTGCGGGCGCCGAGGTAACCATCGTCCACCGTTTAATTTGTTTGAGTACGGCGCTGAAAAGGCTGCTGATGGGAATGTCTTTTCATTTATTGTTTCATATGCAGGCGCTCGCCTCCCTAAAGGCGCCTTTGCAGCGTTGCACGCCAGGTGGGAAGCGGACCATAGTTCACTTATAGACCTTTCCAATGTTTACAAATCCACAGCTTAGCACGCGCGTGTACGTCGCTTCGGAAAGCTAGCAAATCACGCGCGATACGCACAAACACTGAAAATGAAACCGGCCAGCAGCCCTTTTCAGGGGGGCTAAGCTCGCCTCCGGCGGGAATCTCTCCGATGCTACGTCACGAGGGAGGGGAGGAGCTTCTTTTGACTCCGCCCCGGCGAGTTTCCCACTCCCCCTCTTACATTTCCGACCCCCCCGGCGGCGGCGAGTTCCCCAGCGTAGCTCCGCTTTTTCCCTACGCTCCGTAGTAAAGGGTTTTAATTTTATTTAAATCGGGGGATCGGTGGCCGGCTGGGCTAGCGCACACCAGCTCGGAGCACGTCGAGCGAAAGGTCCGTTGCAGAACCCAGGATGCTGGGTTCAATCCCCACCTCTGCCCGTTTCGATGCTGATGACCCTACTGAAAAATCTCATATAGTTCTTATATAACTTTATATAAGAAGTTATATGAGGAGTATGAGAAGATATAAGAACATATGATGCCCATATGAGGAGCGCCAGTCTCTTATAAGAACTATATGAGGAAAGATATTTTTCTTATATAGTTTTATGAGATGGATATGAGAACATGTATTTTCAAATAAGAATTTTATCATATGCCATATGAGCCATACAAGAAAAAGAAAGTTCTTATACGGGTCAAATGTGGAATAAGAAACTTATATAAAATCATATGAGAAAAATTGCTCCTCATAAGTGGCATAAAAAAAAAAGTTTGTCATCCAAAGCAAATGAGAATATTCGGGTTTCCTATATGGCATATGAAATTTTTTTCTAACAGAGCCAGATCTAGACACCATCATTTTGACTGGAATTTGGCCCCTATCCGTCAATGTATTGATCTCAAATGATATTAAACTGGAACTGTGCTTATAATATGCAAGAAAAAAACACTGAAAGTGTTTCTGCTAAAACATTCCCATTTATCTGTTTTGCCATGGGAGGTTTGGCATTTAGAAAAAAAAATCCCCTTGGTCCTGCGATTTTTATGGGAAAATGTCATCTACATGCATATAAAAAATCTGGTTATGTTTCAGGACCACCTCAAGTTTCGTGTCATTAAATCGAAGAAGCAAACCTACGTTATAGAAGAAACTCGAAATATTTACTCAGAGTGAATATTTAAAACAACTCAAATAATAACCTCTGTTGAGGTTCTGTTAGATATCCAACCTTGAAAAATGGCCCACGAGGACACTTTGTTATAACACTTCGCAACAAGTTTGTATAAATGCAGAGGCAACTGACCTTCAATTTAAAATTCCTTTTCGTGGCCAATTCACTTCTGCAACTAGGGTCATGCAGGAAGTCAATGCCTTTGTAGGCACTATGGGGTTCTAATCATCAATAGAGGCATTGTTCTGGTTCGTCATCGCTAGTTTCTGTGGCTTGACCGCTTGGCAAGACACAGGCTACCCTAATATGGCATCTGAGCAGAGCATCTATATGATATGTGCTTCAGAGCTTCAGGTTCAAAATGGCATACATAGGTGTGAGAAAGGAATGTTTGCGAGAAGTCATTATTACATATCTTTCTGAACATGCCACATGAGTGGCTAACTACCACTCAATAAAAAGCATAGATTTGTGGTTCATTGCAAAGCAGGGCTTTTTATTAGGCAAACTTATCACAGCAAATAAAAAGCAAACTACTAAGCCAAATTAGACAAAGATTATGGAAATGTAGCATTGCTATATCTTGTCTCATCCTACAATGGACTAAAGCCAAGGCTACGAGCTGCGATGTGCGTATACAGGCGCAACACACCAGATGGATCCAACTGGCTCATAGTTGGGCCTAGCGACTCGTAGCTTTGGCTTTAGTCTATCGTAGGGTGAGACAAAGTATAACTGCATTCAAAACGACATACCCTATAACATTGAATAGATGGCAAGAGCATATGCAATCGCATTCAACAGGTGAATTTAAATGAAACTTGCATTTAGAAAGAAAAGCACCAAAAAACAAAATGCTGGAAAAAAAAATTATATCTGTCGGCACAACCACCTTTAAATCATTTGAAAAAGACAATAATTAAAAGCCGCAGCTTCTTAAACACCCAAACATCTTCTCAACAAACGTGGCACAGCAATAAACCAGGAATATGAAAAGAAATATCACACATGAAAATTACGACACCTCATTGACAGACAAAAAATGCTGATAAAGCAGACCAGGCTCTGGTCTGGACAGCAAGCGAAAAGCTGATTAGAAATACATGTTTAAAGGGGCGATGCAACGATTTTTGTATTTTGCACAAAAACCGCTTAGAACGGATCCCTGACGTTAATGACCTGTGAAATACCCGTTCGTTTTTCATCACACACAATCGAAGTCGCAGAAAAAAACAAAGAAAAACGAACAGAGTTCACCCCCTCAACTCGCAGCCAGAACAAGCGGCCACGTTATCTGGAGCCGATTATATGTCGCCAATGTTGATCATAGCCATGCACTGGGGTTGGCAAGGCACAGGGCATGCGCTGAGTTCCAGACATTGTTATGGCTCGGCTGTTGTCGTCATTCCAGCGATTGGACACGGGCCACTACCCGAATGCTTCTTGAGCTATCGATTATCACGAGCCCAAATTGAGTGTCCACGCCATGCTCGGGTTCAATCTATGAGCCGCATTCAAATATAGTAACTAAGCAGTACTGCTACCGCCCGGTTACGTCATCAGGTTTTGCGAAGGAGAGATTGAATGAAAACACTCGATTTTGTCCTCGAAATTAGAGCGCCACAAAGGAGTTCCTTGGTCAGTGGCGTGGCGTGCGAGTATTCTTGAGTCCCACTAGTGCCAGTAAGCTTGCGTAAAGTGAAAAACATTCCAATTGAATATCGTTGCACCGCCCCTTTAAGGCATGCAACCTAGTCGCGCTCAATAATGTTAGGAAGGAAGCAGATATATGACCTCTCAGGTGAAAACTTAATCTGAAGGCACACCTGAGACACAGCATGTGGCTTCACTACAACAAATGTGTCGTGAGGTACAGCGACCACTTCCCTGATGTAAGGGGGGAAGATGGAGCCACCATCTTTGAAGGTGAGTTCTTTGCACAGTAGCACACCCTCATCACTACCACAACCCCTTATATGAAGTGCCCTCCAAATGATGACAACCCTGCCATCTCCACACTGCACAACTGTCGAGTTGCTTTTTGTAGCACGTGTGTACTGTGCAGTGTGGCAGAGCTGTCCCGATAGCACCAGTCGCCCGTGCTCCATCACAGACGATGGGCAGAAGCCCAAGCCTTCTTGGAGCGCAGCAGACTCCTCTCTAGAAAGATCACCCGAAGGCATAGCATTGCCAAGCATGACGCCTCCGTCAACATAAAACGCTTCTTTCAAATGGCTGTGGCCAAGCACCCTGTTGCAGAACAGCCTCGTGTCTGCTGGAAGCAGTTCATGACTTAGTGCTGCCTCCAACTCTTGCGACATGACTGCCCTCTCTACAACCTGCAGAGGAACTCCCTTTGCCGCAGTTATATGACGCAAAAGTCGGCCACTGCCTGCCTCAAAAGTGAACGCCGAATTTGCCCACAGCGGCCCCATGTGTCGGACGGAGTTGGCCAGGTGCAGCAACTGATGCATGTTAAAAGTCATGGCCGTCTCCCCGTAGAGCTTTGGGACTCGTGCCACAAACTTCTTGAGCAGCTGTTCTGAAAAGAGCAACGTAGATGTTTTTAAAGCAAAGCATAAGAACATTAAAAATAGAATAATTGTTCATAGAGCTCATATACTCGCACATGAATCTTTCTTAAATAGCTGGGAGGACATCTAAGCGTCTTTCAAACTGAATCTTCTAACATTCTTTTATATTACAGGAGCATGTTCCCAGGAAATGGCATGAACTAGAGCTAAATAATTTTTAAGTTTCACAACTTGCTGCATAGAGGCAGCATGATAAAAGTTGCCAAAATAGCTGCAGTTGGGTGGCTGCATGAGTAACTACCATACTCTAGAAGAATTGAAGGTTGGGCTAGTATGTAGTTATTCATCCTGATTATAAAAGTGCACAAAAAATGTGGGCAAAAAAGAAACGTATGACAGACAAGCACTCACTCGCAACTGGCCTGAGAGACAACATAGAAAATAAATTCCCCTAGCTCCCCTTAGACCAATCTCATCAGCCAGTTTAGGTACGCCACCGCTGCCGCAATGCATGGGAGAAACTTTCTTTCTGCACGTCCAACAGCCCCGTTGGGGGTGTGCGCAAGCAGGGCGTGAGGTGCCACGAGGGGCCTTGTGCACTGCAGCCTGCTTTTAGTGAACTGAACTTATAGCAGCGTCACTCAAGCGTCGAACGGCTGGTGAGATTGTTGTATTGCTTGTAAAAGAAAAACCTGCTGCCTTTATTTCTTCACTTCATTATTAAAACTTTTCCCCACAACGTGGAGGCATGATTTGTTAAAAGTGCACTAAAGATGTTTCTGAGATTGTCTGTTCTTGGTGATAACTCATTCTACGGGCTGTAAGCGTCGTGAAATTCCAAAACTTATGTCCATGCGACGTCCATTTTGCTACTAAAATGTGATTGAAGTTCATGCTACGCCCCTTTTTGAGCAGAAGAATCTAACCAGGATGCAAAGCACGGAACCCAGCAGAGGCGCCGGAGGCGTGACAGCGGGCGCTCATCTGTCAACCATCTGTCAGCAGACTTGCGGTTCAAAATGGGCTTAAAAATGAATGGCAATTAAATACACTACACCTTTTATTTTGAGAGTTTCAAACACTGTCAGGCCACCTTTAAAATGTCCAGTGTATTTTTGAGCATAGATGGAGGTAACTGTGCTTTGTGAAAACAAACTCAAAAGTAGGAAATCCATATTATGATAAAAACAGTCTTCTAACATAATTTGCTTGCTCAGATTGAAGGCCTATTTGATTAACTTAGCTCGTGCAAGCCCAGTTTGCACTAGTTTATAAGGAAGACTGCTAATGTTTGAACGTCATCAGTCTACTAACAATTTCAGAGCCATTTCAGAGACACAAACTTGCACCTGAAGTTGCACTCTGATGCAACTTCCTGCCATTTTTGGCTAAAGCAGGTTCTGAATCTTCTACATGCAGTATCATTCATGGGCCATCTGGAAAAAGCATCTTTCATGTTTTGCAGCGTCACTTGTTGAGGGCTTGTGCAAACCTTTGTTCACATTACTTTCTCTGTACTTGGGTCTGCCTGCAACTCCGTTGTTTCAGAATGGCGAGCCTACGCTATCGAACCTCACAGTGCTGAATCTGTACTGGGATACAGGATCTGATGACAGTGAAAATGAGAAATTTGCAGTTCTAAATAATGGTAATGACGAGTAGTTACCACCTAAAGTTGCTATATGCCGTGTTAGTGTACCCTTGTGGCAACGGCGACCCTCCAGAAATATGTTTTTGTTGCCCGAAAACCATCTCCACCGACTTGTTCTATGACAGCCAGAGGAAACAGCCTCTCTCACCACTCCATTTCGTAGCGACACAAGCGAACAGTGTGCCATCTTTGTTTTCCCCATCCGTCTGCGCTGTCAGGTCGTCGCTGAAACATGCTTCTACAAAGTGTCTGTCCGTTCGACAGACCTAGGATTACCATGGGACGACGTTCATCAGTAACAGTGATTGGAAATATTGAAACAAGAAGTACCTTCTGCTCCTTTATTTATCGAAATGTTCTTCACTTGCTAGTAGAATGGCTAAGCCCAAAAGGGGAAAGAAATGACGTTGGTACTTCCAACAGTTTCGTCGGCACATAAAGGGATTCTGTGTTTTGAGTTTGCATTGCTCCTGTGAAAAGGTTGCACTTGGACTGTGTGTAGCGTGTAGTGACCTTGAGTAGCGTGACGTTTAGCTTAGCTGGGATTGTTTAAAAAACAAGTCCGAAGGTCGTGCTGCTACTGTCTCATAATAATAAACATTTTTCAATGCTGTTCGTTTACTTTTCCAGTCTTCTGTGATCGCTGCGTGCGTAAAGCACTTGTGTGAAACATTGTCACGTGGCAGCCACAAGATCATTTTCTCAAACCTAGTACAAAAAGGTTTTACTGGTGGTGGAAGGTATATGCTCCAGCCATTAAACAATGTCTTGCGGCGCTCGCTTTCTTGGATGCATTTTACCACATCAAGCGTTTCCGAGAAAAGCCAACATTACTCTGCATGCCTTCGTGACTGGTTAGAGGCGTGGGACGTTTTTTCTGGACATAAAATAAAAAGTAAGATTTTATGCATTTTCTTAACATTTCTGTTTTTGTAAAAGTAGTTGTTATTGAGTTTTGAGCATTACAAAACAAAGAAATAGAGTTTGCAAAGTGTGGAAACAACAAAAAAACAATGCCTAGTTGGCACGGCCCCTCCGAGGAGCAGCGCCACGATCCCCACTGGCATCATCTGCTATGACTTTCAACATGGGTTCGGTTGTCAGCTCGCCACCCTCCTCCTCTTCAAGGCGGCAGAGACTGGTTGAATGTAAAGTCACTATAAAACGACGGTACGGATGTCTTCAGAGACGCTGCAGCGCTTCGCACATACCATTGGAGGGGGTTATACATCTTGGAGTCCTTTTTCTTGCTTGATTTTAATTTTAATTTGCTTATAACTTCCGATATAATGCAAAATTTGTCAAAAAAATTGTTTCTTTATGTTACTCGTTATCTGAGGTTAACCTGATCACAAGTTTCAAACCAGTAAAAAAATCATTGAGGGGCTGTTTAGAAAGAAAAGCAAGCTTTCAATTTTCTTTAAAAAGATTGGCTCTTACCAGCACAGTTGATCAGTGATGGAGTGATCTCTGTCCGAAGCAGGATGTGGACGGCCTGAGAAAGCCGAGCAAAGTGCCTCCAGTACCGGGAGGGCAGGACATCAAGGGTGCAGGGTAGGCAGTAGTACAGCAGCCACAGCCTCCACTCACTAGCTTTCCAGAATGCCCTCTCAGCAAGGGATCTCGGGAGGCGGGTGAAACAATGAGGAGGCTTGATGGTGAGCAGCCGTTCATTTAGTGTGCTGAGAACCGCTGGGCGACCTGCATTGAGAATTACAAAAAATAAAACCAACATGCTTTTGAGCAATGGTTAGTTAAACAAAATATTGTACACACAAATTTCCAATGAAAAAAGAGTCATCCATTCAAAAAGCAAATGTGAGATTATCACTTATCGATATTACTACTGTATTTTTTGAGTATACATGTTTAACAGTTGATGTTGTGCAGGCTATCTAAAGCTGCAGATTATGCAATAAATTGTTTCAAGATCCCTTGTTTTTACTAGACCGGTGCGGTATGTGTGTCGTGATAACAATATTTTCTGTCGAGCTCATGTAAGCAACACAAGGTCATACTGTCTGCGTATGTTGCCTCCGATTTAGCTATTTTCTGGGCGACACATTGTTCACTTGCGTGCGCCCAATGGAACAATGTAGACCAAACTAAATCTTGAAGACAAGCTCTATCATTGACCCACAAATGAGGACCCCAACTCCTTACGAAGTCCCCAGAACATGCAAGCAGCAACTGAAGTGCATCGCTACGCTATCTGCTGGCGGCTCACTTGGTTTCGAGACCACAGAAAAGCACATGCCCATCCGACTGTGTTTGCCCCAGAGTCTGGCATAACATGCTACTCAGTGGCCAGTGTGATGAGCATCTGGTATGGATGCCACCAATAGAGATAGCGCTTGCAGTTTTGTGGTGCATACCGCCAAGCAGGTGCGCCCAGCTTTACAATGAGCTTGGCTTATTGCTCAAAAACTTGCCATGACTTGTTGCTTTATAGATGCCATTCAGAAAGAGTGATACTCACTATATCTCAGTTTCAAACAAATAGCCAAGCTTGCAAAAGGTACATGCAGCAAGAAAAAGAAAAGAAGAGGAAAGAAACACACAGTCTGAAGCAAACCTCAGTTCGATCTGGAGCCGAGTGCGCCTACTCAGCATTATACACTGCAAAGCTGCAAGCACTATCTCCAGTAGTGGTATCTGTAGCAGACACTTAACACGGCGGCTGGCAAAGCAGCACCTTACTATAGATTCTGGGGCAAGCCCCGTGTCGCACAGGAGTAGATGAACACACATGCTTGCAAGCACTTGCATCACCTTTCTGTGGCCTCTGAACCATGTCGGCAGGTGATGCAATGATGCACTTCAGCCGCCATTCGTGCGTTTGACACATTTTGCACTGGCAGCTGGAAGGTTCTGCGGCACGTCCACAAAGAGCCCGGGCGTGCTCACTCAGTTCTCTCCTGCCCTGCCCTGCCCTGCCCTGCCCCCCCCCCCCCCCCCTCCCCCCCCACCAGACATGGCCAGACAATGGAAGGTTTGCTTCCCGTCTGAGGAGTGGGAACGGCAACCGCGCCACACTGAGCAGTATAGACGGAGAACCACAGAAGAGAAAAGCAAAACACAGGACCATGCCTATTATGCATGAGAGGCAATTTGTATGTGCCAAGGGTGTCCCCACGTGTACAAGAAAAAGGCACAAAGAAGGCAGCAAAGATGGGCCGAAGATGCTTCCTTCTAAAGCGCATGTTCCAACAAAGCAACAGCTGCTGCTGCCAATCACAGCATGCTTTGAGTCGTCGCCCCCCAATTTTTAGTTTGCTCTCCAGTACTCATGATTAATTGTAGCTACTTTCCAGCAGTATTTTCAGTATTCACTAATTCAAACGAGCCGTTACAAGAGAAAGAACTCTCTGGAAAAACCCAAGAAAAAAAAATTTGCTAGTAGTTATCTTTACGAAAAGGCTTACCAAGGTAGAATCTCTGCTCGGAATTTGACGATCCTAGATGGAGCTCTGTCAACTGCTTTGTGACACCGAGTAGCGCACAGTGCATGTAATCAACAGGGTACCCCCAGACGGGGTCGAAGTTGGGCACACTGGCAAGCGCAGATGGTCCTTTGATGCCTTCTACAGGCTCCCGGAATCGCTCTGCAAGTTTTGCGTCCCTTGATATGGACTCCGCTGTTCTCTCAGCCGGCTCATCCTCTTCTTGCAGGTAGCGTATGCATCCTGCAAAAATAAGAAGGTGCAATTATAGCATATGAATCTCATCATTGTTACTGACAGTTCCACAGCTAACACAGGTATCTCAAAAGCAAACCTTTTATCTGAGACACCAAAACTCCCATAAATAGACATATAATAGGCAATGCAACGTTGTGGGTTTTCATTTTACACACTTTGCACAACAATACTGGCACAAGCGTGATACAAGTATACTCACACATAATACTACTGAGCCGCCAGTCTCACTTTCGCTACATAATTTCACGAGTACACATACAATATTCCATTCCTTCTAGACTTTCCGAAACTTGCTTATGCAGAGCATTCATTTTTCTTTCGATCAAAATTTCTTAAAAAAGAGCGCTAGAGTTAAGTGAACGCAGTTTTCACTTTGTGTTTGCAAGGCTCGGCAGATATTAGATAAGACGATAACCGTCACAGAACCAAAATCCGTCAAATTTTTAAGTGCTTTATGAGCCATGTTGTAGTTGCAGTTTTAAAGGCAGTCAAAATAAGCTGGCTTTTTGGAATGCTGGTCGGAGCGGCAAAAATCCCGCATCGGGCGCCCTTGTCTCGATAAGTCGTTGAATCTGGGACTGGAAGACTGCCGCAATTTCATATGCGGGGGAGAATGGTAAAAAAGAAAAACCACAAATGTAGGGTGAACTTAACAACCTTCTTTACATGTCTGGCTGTAGGGTTTGATGCACCATCTAAGAGAGTTGTGTGCCATTCATTGTCTCCTTTTCGTGTTGAGAATAAGGGGGAAAAAATTGTTTTAATTTTGTGTGAGTTCTGTGACTTGCTCTCTTTCTTTTCATTCTTTTTTCCAGCAAACTTCAAAACTATGAGCCATCTTCGCAAATTCCATGTCATAATGTGTCAAGTGACATTAAACAAAAAAAGACAAAAACAATGGCTGGCGTGCGGCTCTCTCAGATGAAGCATTAAAACGAACAGGCTGATGTACAAACAGTGGCACCAGGCTCGCCCTAGATGTGCCGCTTATCATTATTACCGTCCCCCCCTGTTCACGAAATCACAAGAGTCCTTCTAGCCTCGCTCTCAATGGAGTATCGCGACGGGCATGCCTCATGTGGGAGTTTTGCCACTCCGGCCAGCGTCCTGACGAGCCAGCTCATTTTGATGCCCACTGTGCTAGCACCTCATACATAAAAAATATACATAGCTTGAACTGATGTAATTTGGTCTGCCATGCTGGTTGCTAAACTTCAACGCTTGACTGTTTTACACCATAGAAGTGGTACTTTGAGGCAAGCAATAAGAAGCAGTAACCCCCAGCACTACACAATTATGTCAGATAAAGGAGATGTACAGAGTGCCAGCCAGGGATGGGCAAAATACATGCAAATATGTATCGAAATACAAATACAAAATACTTCGTCAAAATGTATTTAATTACAAATCTAGTTACATTTCCAAAAAAGCATTTAAATACTAGATACAAATACAACCAAATGTATTTGGTCTCCTCCAAATACTTTTCCAAATACATTCCTCAAAATTTGCGTCGGCGACTTCAGGGCACCTGCAACGGGTGTCTGGGCATCTCATTTTAATTTTGCATCGCACACTCGGGAGTTAGTGTGCGAGGCTCTAGTAACGTAATAGAAATATAATCACAAAAAAAATGTAATCAGCTTGGACGTAATAGGTGAAAAAAGTACAGAGCTTCAAGGAGCTTTTTTTTGTCGATTACATTTTGGTATAGACCAGCAAAGCACCGAGACGACCAAGACACGCAGCAATAGCTAGAGAATTTGTTATTGTTGCATCAGAATTAATTGGGGGGGCTCGTTGGTTGAACATCTAGGCGGTGGTTTTGAAAGCGCGAAAGACTGAGAAGAGAAGGAGGGGACAGGACCGAGCGCTTACTTACAACTGTCAAATTTAATAGAGCATCTAGAGAACGACAAGGTGGAAGTGAAAAAAGAAAAGGAAGAAAAGAAAGATGAAATTAAAGTCGCTGCTGCTAAAAAGAATATATTTAGTTTTATAAATCAAAATAAAAATTATTTTAACTTCAGCTAAAGGCAAAATAATTGTCACGTAAAAAACTGTCTATACTACAAAAAATAAAAAGAAAACAAAATGAAATAGAAGAAAAAAATAACAAAAGAAGAAGAAAAAAATATGCTGAGAAAATGACTAAGAAGTCTTCAGGTAAAACACCGCTAGAACTGAAGTTCCTTTTGTGTTTAAGGTCTTCAGGGGAAACACCGAAGGAACTGAAGTTCTTTTTGTGTTAGGGTCACTGATGGCGCGCTTATACACTTGTCGCCACTGGTGAGGATGACTTGAGCCTCGTACAGTTCTCTGGTGTTTTTGTCACGGTACCGCTTTAGAACTTTGGTGTGGTTGAATGTTGGTGAGCATTTGCAGTCTCTGACATGCACCGCAAAATGTCCTGTTGGTGCTGAGTTCAACATTTGGGCATGTTCTCTTAATCTGGTATTAATACATCGCCCGACTGACCTACATACACTTTGCCGCAAGTAAACGGTGTTTGATATACCACTCCACTTTGACATTCTGCATACTTGAGTCGATGTTTAACACTGCACTCTGCCTGTTGATGCTGTTGGCAATTGATCTGAGGGCAGAGCCTTTTTAGTTCTTCCGGAGCTGAAAGCACGACTTGGACTTGAAACTTCGCGGCTGTTCTCTTCAAGTTGTGGGACAAGCGGTGTATATATGGCACGGTGTTTCTTGCGTTTGTCGGTGTCACGTTTTTTATTTGAGGTCATCAAGGATTCGGCGACGTCATATATAATGGAATTCGGATATCCCGACGCTTTCAGTCTTTGTACTTGAGCATTCAAGCTTTCCCCCGCTGAATGTATGCAAGATTTTTAAGAGCTGTATTCAGGCAATTTTTTGCAATTCCTCTTTTAATAATTTTGGAAAATCTTGCATACATTCAGCGGGGGAAAGCTTCAATGCTCAAGTACAAAGACTGAAAGCGTCGGGATATCCGAATTCCATAATATATGACGTCGCCGAATCCTTGATGACCTCAAATAAAAAACGGGACACTGAAAAACGCAAGAAACACCGACCGACTGTTCTGCCATATATACACCACTTGTCCCACCACTTGAAGAGAACAGCCGCGAAGTTTCAAGTCCAAGTCGTGCTTTCAGCTCCGGACAAACTAAAAAGGCTCTGCCCTCAGATCAATTGCCAACAGCATCAACAGGCAGAGTGCAGTGTTAAACATCGACTCAAGTATGTAGAATGTCAAAGTGGAGTGGTATATCAAATACCGTTTACTTGCGGCAAAGTGTATGTAGGTCAGTCGGGCGATGTATTAATACCAGATTAAGAGAACATGCCCAAATGTTGAACTCAGCACCATCAGGACATTTTGCGGTGCATGTCAGAGACTGCAAATGCTCACCAACATTCAACCACACCAAAGTTTAAAGCGGTACCGTGACAAAAACACCAGAGAACTGTACGAGGCTCAAGTCATCCTCACCAGCGGCGACAAGTGTATAGGCGCGCCATCAGTGACCCTAACACAAAAAGAACTTCAGTTCCTTCGGTGTTTCCCCTGAAGACCTGAAACACAAAAGGAACTTCAGTTCTAGCGGTGTTTTACCAGAAGACTTTTTAGTCGTTTTCTCAGCATATTTTTTTCTTCTTCTTTTGTTATTTTTTCTTCTTTTTTTTTCTATTTCTTTTTTTTTATTTTTATTTTTCTTTTTGTAGTATAGACAGTTTTTTACGTGACAATTATTTTGCCTTTAGCTGAAGTTAAAATAATTTTTATTTCGATTCATAAAACTAAATATGTTCTTTGTAGCAGCAGTGACTTTAATTTCATCGTTCTTTTCTTCCTTTTCTTTTTTCACTTCCACCTTGTCATTCTCTAGATGCTCTATTAAATTTGACAGTTGTAAGTAAGCGCTCTGTCCTGTCCCCTCCTTCTCTTCTCAGCCTTTTGCGCTTTTAAAACCACCGTCTAGTTTTTATTGTTGCAACTCGCACCAGTTACGAAAATCTGGACGACCCGCGCATTTAGAATGTTCCAGGCAAAAATATGGTGGGAATTCAGGCTGGAAAGCATCACAAGTTGTTACAGGCACTTATTTCGCCAGTCTGCCTGTGAACGTTGATTTCGTCACTATTCTGGCCCTGGACTAGCACCGTAATCACAAAGTCACTAAACGCTTGCGCTTGATTGAGAGACACTGCATTCGGCGCAGAACGTAGTTTTCTTCCTGCTCTGGACAGAGACAATAAATTTGAGAAATGTATTTTCGCCCACAAAATTGTATTTAATTACAATTGTATTTGAAATACCCACGTTTTAGTATTTAAATACACACGTCAAATACATTACCCAATTTGTAATTAAATACAAATGCAAAATACACAAAGTAATTGAAATACGTATTTCAAATACTTGTATCTGAAATACTGCCCATCCCTGGTGCCAGCCTACCTGCCACATGCTCCCCTTTGATCAGACACCATGGGCATCCAAAATATCCAGAATACAGGACATGGTTCTGCACCGCTGCACGTGCAGGAGCGTCTGCACAGCAGCAGATCAGGTGAACTTGTGACTTGTAGTCTGCTGTCCCATACGTCCACTGGATCGGGTCCATGTCCATCACGGCATCAGCAAACTTGCTCATGAAGAGCTTCATGTTGGGGTGTTTTTTCCCGAACCACAGTCCGGCAAGAGTTGTGTTGCGGAACCGTTCCTCTGGTGGAAGTTCACTGACTGTGAACTGGATCGGCCATATGGAAGAGCGGGGCGACTTGAACACAGGGCTCCCGTCGGTATTTACGGTTAATGTCAAGTCTCCAGGCTTCACTGCAGCGGCCTCCTTGAGGTTTCGGTACACACAACCACTGGAGATGTCCGTGACCGATGAGCTCGAAAGCGACGTCTCAATGGCGTCAAGATTCTGACTGAGAACCTCTTTAGTTTTTGCGATTACGTGCTTCACTTGCTGACTGATATCCAGAATCGTGAAGTAGCTGCGTCCTGCTTCCTCGTCAGCTGGAGTGCTGCACACAGTGCACGTCGACTTTCCAGCGCCGTCATCTTGAAGAAGCCCAGAGCAGTTTGCACGCTCACAGTAGTAGTACTTCTTTGAAACTGTGGATGTTTTTTGGCTCCACAGCTTTCGGAATAGGTACTTGCTACCTGGCAAGACGTTCTGATTTTGGCCAAACATCTTGTTTATTAGCTTCAGAATGTTGTCCAGCTCACCCCATGTGAAATTGTGTGCGTGAAATATTGACATGAGCATGGCCATGGCACTCGCTTTAGTCGTGCTGGAGTGGGGCAGAGTTGACGTGCCGAATTGGGCGAAGCACCTTCCCATTAGATCTTCACGGTCGTCAGAAACAAAGTCTCGAGGAGCCCTGGAGCTATCGTCATCTTCCGGTATGAGCTCTTCAGTGGAGGCTTCGCACGACGGCCCAAGACTGTCAGAATCTCCGAAGTCTGACAGATCGTCCCAGTCTGATCGTGGGTCAGCACCCCCACCGTTTTGATCTTCCCAGTGGTGTTCGTCTTCGGCCAAAGACCCGGTCGATCCAACGCCATCATCGCCGGGGCGCTGTTGCGAGTTGTCGACAGCGATACTCTCCGGCACTAACCGCTGCTGTTCGTCGGTTGGTGTTGCCGGTTGCTGTAAGCTAACGCCTGGCGCTGAGTGCCCCGGTGGGTCAACAGATGGGACGCTTAATGCAACTGCGGAACCCAAAGCAGATTCGGCTAGGCGTGCTTTCTTTTGGTGGTGGTAATGCCGCGTAGATTTCGGAACGACGTACTCCGCACCCTTTTCGAGGTACTTTTTCCTTCTTGTCGGTCGGCCGGTTAGGTTCTCCATTTCAACTGTTACCAGAGAGTCATGTCGTGGTTCAGTCTTTCGGATGCGCTGTAAACATGGAACTGAAGCCTCGCAAAACAATACGAAGGCGGGCGACCGACACAAGGGAAGATACAACACCGCAGCAGAACCGGAAACCGGAAAACCTAACAACCAGGGACCGGCTTGAGCCTGGATTAGGTTGGATCCGTGGGTCGAATTGTACACATATTACGCAGATCAAACAATGTGCCTAGTACATACCATTAAATAAAATTACGAAGTAAAAGTTTGTATAAAATAATAATTTAATATAATTCGCTGAAGTTCAAATTGGCCGATATTTGAGCTTTCGTTAACACCAGGTGTCCACCTAGCTACACCGGCGTCACTGTCGTTCTAGAACAATCTGTTTAATAATAACGACTTAAATAGTTCCTTAAATTTTTATTTAATACTTCTGAGTTCAGCAATTTTCGTGGTAGTATAAATTTTCAGCACTTCCCACCTTTAGCCGATAATTAAATTCGCGACTACGGCAACTACGACTTGACCACATTGATAGTTTTTTTTTTTTTTTTGTCGCTTCGTCGCTTCGTTGGCTTCATTTGTTCTTTGTTTCAGTGTTATCATACCGTGTTTGTAGTGCTCTCTTTCTTGTTCCGCGCCTGCTCAACGATCGCTTCTGGCTGGTTCGTTGTAGCGTTCTTTCGTCACCAGCGAGCATGTTCGCGTACGTACGTTATGAGGACAAGCACAAGGCCGTGCTACCCACGACTTTGATCAAGCGCTTCACGCCGGGAGACGTGGATGACTTCGACCACGAGAAGTCCAAGATGGTCTTCTGGGTAGACGAGAATGGTAGTCAGGCCGGATACTACAAAGCAAAAGTCGTCATGCTTGGAGGTAAGTTAATGCTGGCACATAATTCATCGAGGCGGGCACCGATCACAAAATCTGCGAATGTGATGCCGCTAGTGTGTACAACATGGCGGCGCCCATCGGCAGCCATTTCGGACACAGATGACTTGGGCAAGGCTCCACTCGCGAGCCGACCCTGTAGGTTAATGTGATTGCAGACTCGAGTGGCTGACACCTCTACACATGCGTTATCCTCCGGGGTCGGCCCGTCAGCTGCATGAGTCTTTATTGATAACGTGTAGTCCGCAGGTTGAAGGAATCAGCAGCGAACTTCGTAAAGATGCCTTGCACTATCGTAACAGGGCACTGCAAAAGGGCTTCCTTGGCACGCGCAGCCAATCTTTAAGAGCGTTAATGTCACGATGTGGAACGCTTACGGAGGCTCGTGACAACGTACCGTACGCTGCGTTAATAGGACGGCTGTCACATGCCTTGCACGTGACTGCCGTCATGTGCATTGCATGTGGTTGTGTTATTGACCTTGTCTAAAAGAACTGTACTTCTATTCAGAAACCGAAGACCTGTTGCTGCGGTCAATGATCAAGCAGAGGATTGCAATTCCTCGCATCATCCATGATAACCGGGAAGGACAACCAATGGAGGTAATTCTGAGTTCGTAGCATTTTTCCCGATCGCTTTTGACTGTGTTTCTAAAAAAAAAAAAAAAAAAAAGGTTCCTGTTATTTTGTGTTTTTATTTGCTCTTGGACAGTGGTTTATAAATAGAGTAAAGCTATACGCACTACGTCCTGCATCTTGACCGGACGTGACTATATGTGCAACGCGAAACTCCTATCAAAGCATTGGTTACATTCAGTTTCCAAAGGGGTGGCATAGCTTAGTGGTAAGGTGTCTGCTTCATGTGCAGCGGAGCCCGGTTTAATTGCCAGTGTAGGCATACTTTTTTTTTTGCTGAGCATTTGGCGATACTTACGAAATTTCTTTTTTACAATTAACACTAGAAAAAAGAAGAAAAAAAAAAGGTTGATGAAACTTTGCTGAGCTAAATGGAATGGGACTCAGTTTGCAGTTACAGCGGGGCTTGGGTTGCTGGCTGCATGCCGCCAGGCGGCGTGTATGGGGGGAGGGCCAAGCGGGTTAAAGGGATGCTGAACCAAAATCTGGATTCCCCCAAACCATGCGCCAAAAGCATGCAACAGGATGCTACAAACACCCAAACATCACTCATACAGCGATATCTCAAACGGATGACCGTATTTTTTCAAAAAACGAGGCGCATTTGGCATGAATGTTGACGTCATGTTTCTCCGAGAAGGAGAGGGAACGGCCTCGCGTCTTTTCCGCCTCGTTGCCTTGAGGGAGCGAAGAGAGGAGGTAACTAGGCATCTTGACGTCACACGCCTCGTCGGCCTGGTTCGATCTAGACTTCTTTTTCCAAAAATACGGCCGTCCATTTGAGATATTGCCTTACTAGTAGTGTTGTAGGGATTGTAGCGCCCCGTCTACATCTCCAGCATTGTTTTTTTGAAATCCAAATTACGGTTCACCATCCCTTTAATAGTTTCGTAATTAGCAGCTGCACACTGTCGCCGCAAGGTGTGAACGCAGGCGGGGGTCTGGCTTAACACTTTCCCCAGTGATGCATGCGCCATCCGAAAAGGGTGACCCAAATGGCGTGAGCTCTCCTCGTCGTGCATATAGCCATTTCCGGTTGAGGTGCATAACAAAGTGCATATAGCTGTACTCTTATAAATATGGATTTTCTGGCCAACACGTGCTACCACGTATTGCCGTCCAGCAAGTTGGCATACTTTGTTATGCCGATTGGCCATGGTACTATGTACAGTCATGCAGATGCTCAATAGCTCCACCCGAGCGGGAGTCTTTCTCTGGGAAGAGCTTGACTAGTGGCTTACATTGGAATTAGCGCTCGCATCAGGACTCGCCCATGTTGAGCGGATAGAGGGAGCTCATCAACGTTGACTGCCGTTATCATCTGCGCCTGTGTCACTGCGGTTTTAATTGAAAGGGGAAGAGGATTCTCGAAACTGCAAGCTCAGCGACCACTTGTTTGAGCGCGAGAATAAAAAGTCAATTAAAATAACTATGAGCCCTTTCTTTCAGCGGTTTGGAACCGATTGTATTACACTCAATTTCTTTTTTTGAAAGTGTTTATTTTTCGCGATACATGTGTGTTTCCTTGAGTTGCGGCCCATCGCAGCCGCTGGCGATGACGCCAGCTACCATTGCAATAAGATTATCGTAATCGTCTTATTACACACGTATCCCTTCCCACGGCAGTGAAAAACAGCCAAAACACAACTGTGTAATGCAGCCTTAAAGCCTCACACAAAGCTTTACAAAATTAAAAACGGCAAGTTCGTGGGGAAAAAAAAAAAAAATTACCAATAAGTAAAGAAGAAAAAAAAACAAAAAAAGACCTCGGTCAAGAAAATGGTTCATTTCGTTGTTTCTAGAATCCTCACTCGCTTTCGATCAGACTGTGGTGACTGAGGCTCAGATGATAACGGCAGTTTGCGTTGTTGAGCTCCGCCCTGTCTGGTCCGCATGGATGAGTCCCGGTGTTAGCGTTAGATCGAACGTTAGCCACCAGTCATGCGCTCCTCAGAAAAAAATGCCCGCTCGCATAGAGCTATTTACTTTCTGCATGACTTTACTAGATACCATGTGTGCTGTGTGCCACCCATCCACCCGCACAGACGTTGACTGAGTCCTTGATTAATATTTTCTCCAAAGTTTGGCACGTGTTCAACTTTGTTGAGTCTAAACTTTGGGCTGAATTATTGATTTAATGGCTTGCACGATTTTTATTAGATATCATTGGGGCTCACCCATTTGTCTAGCATACCTCTGGACAGTGTTCTATATAAACAAATAGAGAAAGAAGTCAAACTTGTACCTTTCAGAGCAGTATGAGGAAATTAGTCCTTGTAATGCCTCAGGGCATTCTATCATACCTTGTTATTACAAAGCTTTGCTATCATGACTAGCACAGCTTTGTAATGACATATTAGTTCAGTCATAAAGGGCACTTGGCTTGTCAAAAGACACTGACTGCTGTAGGCAGGGGGCCGCACGTGCCACCTGTGAGCAGAAGCTATCATTCTCGGTCGTGATAACGGTTCAGCAGTGGCGGTCGGTCAGCCAGATGACTCCCACGTGCCAGGATTACGATAGACTGCATTATGGGCATGAGAATGTTACCCCAGGCGCCCAACTTGAAACAGTTAGCTGAGAAACATGCCGGTTAAAATGGCACCGGACATGACATGCCCTAATTTTCATCAAGGGTTTATTTTAGTGCTGCGCATTACCTTGTCAGATTTCAACGCCAACTGCCATTACTGAGAACTAGGCCTGGCTAGATTAACGTTTCATCCTCCTATTGAGAGGCAATGCCACAGGCCATTCAAGGCAGTAAATGCGAGTGATGCATCCTCGGCAGGCTCACACAATCCCATTTTTCTTCTCGTCCTGCGGTATCTTTACTGTGAATTGATAATTTTTTAGAGCATTAGATAGATAAGTTCAGTCTGATCGGCTACCACCACCATTCTGTTTCCCAGTGGAAGCATTTTGTGGCAGCTCGCAAAAGCAGCGCCGAATACGACTCTAGGCACATCTCTGTTGCCTACGTTGACGCCTGTTGTGAAAGTTTACATATGTGCTGTTATTTTTTTTTTCAGCCTGCCTTCTATATCTTTGCTTTTACATTAATTAATCTTTTTCTTCCATGCTTTCCATAGCAACAGTGGTGTAGAAAGAAAATGATTGAACTGTGTTATAAAATAATGGACCTAAGCTCCATGCTAGAGCAGTAATGGCAATTTATTTCAACTCCTTTTTCTAAACATTTTGTTTTGTATCTGCAATGTCTCCAGGATGGTCAGTCAACCTCTTCACACACTGCGCAGACAGATCACGGAGAGAAGACTACTTCCAAAAAACGCCGTATTGAAGAGCAGCATTTAGACGGCAAGTGATGTGCACCACTATTGTCATGTTGCATTTGAAGGGGCACTCCGGAGCTTTCTGAGATGGCCTATTCATGGCCGTAACTCAATTTATGTGCCCTAAGCATCCCAGAAATTCAATAGATAAAATCATGTGCAACCTATTTCACTATTTAAAACTATTGATTGTGACTGTTAAAATGTTTACTCAAACTTCAATTACTACTCTGTAGCAACAGCCCTGATACTTTAGTTGTAATGTCTTCTTTACTCAGGATCGCAGGGCACTGTTCCTATAGCGTTGTATGAGGCTCAGCGAGCTAAAGCCAAGGCGCTTAAGCAAGAGGTGAAGCGTCTCCGGCTGGAGCTTGATGAGAAAAGGAGCCTCTCCAGAAGCATACAGACCATATTCCTGTCAAGACTACGTAAGTTAATTCAGCATGACAATATTTTATGCCATATTGCTGTACGCGGTGCCGAACATCAATGCCCGGTAACTTTGTGTTTATTCTCGCTCGCGCCGTAACTTATATTGTTTCATCCTACATACTTGTTCTGGAAACTTCCTGCTCATTCTCACCACAAATGCCCGACGCTGGAACCTGTGCCGAATGTTTGAAGCATCGATGTCGCGCTAGATAAGGAGCCGCGCATGACCTTGTCGAGTCAGTCTTGCTTCTCACTGCTGTACGCGGTGATTTCTTTCTTCTTTTGTTTGGCACAAGTTTGAGTTACCCAGTCATCATCTCGGACTCTGCGCCTGGTCTTTGTGACAATATGTGTTAATTCTTTCTTCGCATGGTAAGCTTGGAATTATGTATTGGATGGTTGTACTATCGCAGACAAAAGTTCTCAGGACGCGCGAGAGGTGATTGAAGTGCATAGCTGTGCCATCTGCCGGTGGCTCGCCTGATTTTTAAACCACAGGAGAGCGCATGTGAGTCCTACTGTGCTTGCGGACATATGTGCTTATTCGCTCTTCTGCGGGACCATACTTGCCACAGTGTATGGTGCAAGGCTCCGCTTCGGTGGCCGCTGGTGATGAACGTCTACAGCGGATGCAGCAGCTAGAGATGGCGCTTGCAGCTCGTATCGCTGGCCATTAGCAAGTTGGGTTTCTGAATATGGCGATTCTATGTTTTTCTTGATGCCGCAATTATTAGGACAACCTTCCTGATAAAGCACCTATAAAGCGACAAGTCACAGCAGGTGAACTAAGGAATAAGATAATTTATTTCCAATGTCAGAGCTCACTCGTCTCGCATGAAGCACTGCAAAGCTAAAGGCGCTATCATCAGTTGCGACATCTCACGCCAGATTCCGCCAGAATCACCGCAATGCAGAGAAGCGGAAAAACTTGCATGCCTGCAAGCCAGCCACATAGCTAGGGGGAGCATAGAACCTGCCCCCCCCCCCCCCCCCCCCCCCCCGGAACCAAATCCTGGTTACGTGCCTGCTGCATGCACAGTAGGGCACGCATGCGCTCTTCTGTTGTCTCGAAACCAGGCGAACTGCTGGCTGACGGCGCAGCAGTGCGCTTCACTTGCCGCTTGCGCCTCCTCGGGTCTTTTGTCTGCGATAGTTCATTACAAAAAGATTAAGTGGCACCACATCATTTCTGTTTTTGTCCTAATACTACATTGTATCAGTAGTAGCGGGAAGAGCAGGTAGCAGAGTTCTGAGTCCCTAGTATTGGTAGTCTGATTACATATCCTTTTTTTTTTTAACAAGGTACCAAACTTCATAAATGGAGAAAAGGGATTGTGTTGCAGCAATTAGTGGTTAAGTGACACTGCCTCCTGAGAGAAGTTTTGGACAGGGCCAGAATACCTCGAACGATTTGAATGGTTTTGGATAGCTTCAGAACATCGTAAGGACCAAATGCACAATTGTGGGCAACAACGCACCTTGGAAACTGCATGCTGTCATAAAAGCAGCAAGGAAGTAACCCTGGTTCAGTTGCTTTCTGGCACTTGAGAGAACAGCCTGGACAAGACACACATGTTAAAAAATACATTTTTCATGAAACAAGATTTCAGTTGGAGTAATATTTAAAATGCGAGTTGCCAATTCCTCCACTTTTTTAATGTACTGTGAACCCAGCCAGTCCCGCCCATTGCTGAGGTGGTACGCCATTTTGTGGGATTTTGCTAGCTACCAACTAACACAGGTATCGATAGAGTAACCAAAGGGTTGTCTCAACAGCGGCGATATCTCAAACGAGACGTCAAACCTAGTAGCCCGCGGTCCCCACATCTCCGCGGCAATGTAGACGACGTTTAGGGCTACATTACCGCGGGTCGGTTCGATTAATTACCTCTGTTGGTGCCAATGATCGTCTACCTTGTCTCACTCTCTCAAATATAGCGGAAGAGAAGACACACGTACCAAAGTAAGGACAGAGTCCAAGAGCATTTATTACATACTCTTCTATATGAACTACAATGTCCCCATCCAAAATGACCCCCGCGCCGGCAAGGTAAGAAAAGGTCCTTACCTGGCCAGACGCGGGGTTCCGGAGAGCCAAGACCGGGGAAGCGTCGGAGAAGTCGCCGACGCACGTCCTCTCTCTTTCGCCGTCACTCGGACGAGTCCCTTTCCCGAAAGCGGGAAAACAAGAGGCGAAACCTTCTCGCCTGTCAGCAGTGATCCACATCCGAGCGGGGGGACGGAAAGAGGTCCCCCCGGGAGAGAGTGAGAGGAGGGCCCCCCAAACCAGTCGGCCCTCCGCCTCACGAACAGGTCGGAGCTGACGGCGAAAAAACCGAGGGTTCCGACCCGCGGCCGTTATCACAGCCATCGAGGAAGGGAGACCAGAGGAATCCCCACAACTTTCATGAATCAAGCAACTTTCTAGCCAATGTAAAAGTACAGACCTGGCCGATTTGGCTGCATCACTCCCCCGGAAGCAAAGGAATTAGCTGCACAGCAAAATGAGTCTCAAGCCGTAAACATTCTTCCGATTACATTTGCTTTTTATGCGAAATGCATCTTTTGACATGCATGTCCTACTCAGGCTTTAAGTATTTTTTCCTTTTATTAGCATAACCCTACAAGGCTGGTCCACATATTTTTGCTGAATTACAACCTGCTGCAACTAACTGCTTACAGCCATGATAGTTCGGATTGCTATCACAACAAATTCCCAGAATAAAACTAAATCTGGTTTCACATTATTCATCTGAATGGTAAAGTAAATTGATTATAGATGTAGTTTTCATTGTTGATAACTGTAAAAAGGTAAATAATGTCTTTTATTTAAGGCATGGAAATCAAGATGCTTTTACTGTGTGCAAACCTAAGAAATACATTGCAACAACCGATCATCTCTGACATCAGAATAGCTTGAACCCCACAACCTGCTGGGATCTATTCAAATTAGCTCTGGCCTCTAAACATATCCCCTTGTACAATATCTGCTATGATTGTGGCTAGATGCCTCCTTGCATTTTGAAGCAGTAAATGCTTTGCTAATGCTGGCCAGTGGGTCAGTGTATCAGACACCATCTTGTATACCCCATCATAAGCAACAGTCTCACCAGTTGTGACATGACGGAAATGTCTGAAATAGCTGTTAAAGCGGGTAGAGTGGCAGTTTAGAATCTCCTGTGATGTACAGCTCATGGAGGATACAATTTTTGTGGCCTTCGCAAACAACAACAGGAGCGGAGTCGTCTTCTGCGGTGTCTGCTCCAGCAGCTCCTGCCTGCTTCAGTGGAAGGCTCCCTCTGCCACTAGAGCAACCAGTCCCTAAGGAGCCTCAAGGAGCGGCAAGGGAATGTCCCCTCTCCTTACATGGAACCTCAGTCTTGGACTATGATGTGAGCAGCCCAGAAGAGCTGTGCCTGGAACCTCCTGCTGCCAAGGTCTCCGCGGTCGTGCTGTTAAGAGAACCCGATGAGATTCTGACACCAAGCCAGGCTATCGAGAAGGTACAACCCCCAGCCAGCGCCCAGCTGATGTTGCCACCGCCCCCTCCTGTGCCGGTTGCCGCTGGGAACCCTGATCAAGTAGGCTGACCATTTCTGGTTTTGTAACCGTATCCGGCTTATCTTGGCAATTTCTTTCAAGATAAACATATTTAAGGTACTGCTGGAGATAGTCTAGCTATGTGCAAAATTTATTGTAAATTTTAAGCATTCATGTGACCATTCAAAATGCTGCAGTCCTTTTGTATTTGGTTCGGAGACCTGAGTGGATTCATCAAAACTAACGCCCGGCGGGGCTTAGTTTCGATGTCCAGGATGCGCGCGTGTGAAGAAAGCCAATGCGGTGGTCATTTTTTTTTTAAATAGGCTTGTGAACAATCTGAATGCCCTCCTTCGCTAGCACCCGTGCCAGAGCTTCACTTGTTCTTTTCACAAGGGAACAAGTGAAGCTGCAAGTTGTAGTCATTGCATTGCAAGTTGTAGTCATAGACACGATGCAGGTTGTAGTCATAGACACGCAAAAAAAAACCACATCGGCAAACAAAAACATTTCCCGCGCACGCACTTACCTTTTTATTTTTGGCATATATATTTCCCGCCGCTTACCTCCTTGCTTCTTTTGATCGGTGACATCAAAAATCAGGAAATTTAGAAGCTTTTTAGGTGACATTTCTACAACATTTAATAACGGCAATCGTAAGACATGTTTTTTAACGCAATTGCACACGCACTACGGCCCCTCTTTTTGAAATACCAAAAATCGGATGTCACTTACTGGATTTGTGTTCTCCCTCGGAAAACTTGGTGGCGGTCGAGCAGAGGATGATCGGCGAGTCGAGGAAGAAACCGATTTTTTCCCGCGCCGGCACGGGGAAAAAAAAAAAATTTATGTCCTTTGCTTATTTTGGGAACATTTTGAAAGTAGGGGTTAGGCCCTTCTGATATGGGCACACCCTTGGTATTGTACAGTATACTGGTGTACATTTTTTAATCCAAATTTTATTTTTAGATAAGGGCTCACTGCAATCTGGATGCCATTTCCACAGACTGTTGGTGTGACTGGTAGACATTAGATGGGTGGATATATAACCATGGCAATATTTTGACTAATTAACCACAATTTATTCATTAACTTTTTATAATTGAAATTTTAATGGCAGCCATTATTAGGTTCTCACCTAATTTAAACAGTCCACAAACCTACAGGGGCCTTGAAATATTTATTGAGTTCTGCATTTTCTTCACCCAATTCAAGAACCGCTCACGATTCTGGATTCGGTGAGTGTATATTCTAGCTAGAACGAATAGAGATGCTGTGAAATGGATGTCCGCATGAGCTTCTTGAAAGTACATGGCTTAAAATGACACCACCTACCTTTTTGACACTTGAATGAAACGGGGATTCTGTGACGTAACATCCTGGAAAACGTATTAGTCTAGTTCTTCTCAGTGATAGCTTTTTATACTGCTAATCCCAACCATTGTAATTCTCAATTTTTCTGCAGGTTGATCTGGGCAGTGGTGTTTCAATGACGGCAGCGCAGTTTAATCACTGCGCTGATAAATCTGACACCGATTCAAAATTTGTGAGAAATGCTTGCCTGGCAATGTGGACAGAAGAAGAGCTCCTTGCTCGGAGCGTGACAGGGAACCGCTCCCGGCGTTTCCTGAACCAGGGTCCGGAGGAGGACGCCAAGCTACCTATGACCCCGAAGAAGCTGGAGGCAGTTCGAGGTAGGTACAAGCTTGCTTTTCACTAACAAAATAATCTGAGTAATCGCGGTTTCCCTTGTCGAAGCAGATGATAGAGAGGGGGGATGCTTACTTGGTACGAAATAACCATGCAGTCTGTTGAAAGTGTTTTGAAGAGACAACTTTTCTGGAGCATGAACTGATTTCTGAGTTGGCTGTTGCATGACTTTGCACTTGCATCCAAATTTACTATCAGCTTTATTCATACTTGTAACTGCAACCAACTTTTGATTGACTTTTGAATTTCTTTGCTTTGACAATGCCTCGTTGCCCTTGTGATTGTGAAACTCTTTGCAACATAAAAAGGAAGCATTGATGCAAAGCTATATGTGCTGCTGGAGACTGCATCCAGCAACCATCTTGCTCATGTGTCATTCATTGCTTAATTTGATGTTGGAAAAGGTTTCTTGTGCAATTTTTTAAAAAACACGTTCTACGGTGGAATTTGTTTATAGCAAACAGCTCGAAAATTGTGTAAATGCAGTGCAGATGGCACAGTAATGAGCTCCTATTGCGTGGCTGTTCTTTCATAATAACTCTTATTTGAAACCATTTCATTTACTGGGGTCTCGAGGACTCGTTCAGCATAGCTTGTTTATTAAGCTTATAGCATACCTTGCAACGGCACTCTTAACCGTCTCTACCTTATTTAGTTCTTCGTGCGCTATTTCACGGTAGAGACGCCATGAGAAGCTGATTTGCTCCAGGTTGGGAGTGGTGCAGTGCAATGTTTCTAATGCCTACACAACCAAGTTTTACGGTCTTGTGCACAAACCGCTTGCGGACAAACTCGGCGGTAATTTGGATGTCCGTCAGCTCACCCATGGATACTGGTTGGCACCTACAGAAAGGCCAGCCTACTCCACGCTTTCTTGAGCTCGCAGAGATCTGGTTTCAAATTGGCAATCGTTGCTTCGACCTTGTCGAAGGAATGCTCTAAGCATTTCTGTGACCCAAAAGTTGTAGGTCTATTCAATGAACGAGTATGACTACTCCGCTGCGTTTTACGTGGTGCTTTCGGTACCATGTGCTTGAGCGCGGGCGTCGCAGGCGCCAGCGCGCCACTACTGTCTGCGGGGAAGCCTACTGCATGATATCAGGAGCGCGCACAGCGCACCGCTTTCCACGGGTGTACAGCGGGGAAGCCTGCTGCATGCATTAGGAGAGTGCGGCCCGCCACTCGAGATTTCGACATATCCGATGTAGGGTTCGTTATTCGAGATATAGTTTTCATGCATATTGATCGATAAGTTTTGGTTTGATATAGGACATAATTCCCATTATGTGAGTTAATTATAGTGTACGACTGTAATAGTTGTGCCTTCTATTCTTTCGTTTTTCAGTGGCCTTTGGCTTCTTCATTGGTGAAGGGCCAGAAGAAGTTGTAAAAAAAAGAATGGCCAAAATGAATTCTTACGTTGCAACGTACCTGCAAGATAAGAGAAGCAGGGTGAAGAAGGAGCTCAAGAAGAGGGCAGCAGCAGCGATGGCGGCAGCGCAGGCACCCACAAGCGAGCTAGTGGTGGCAGCATCGCGTACCTAATCATGCTACTTCCCTGTTGCAGAGCGGGCTTTGCCTAAAATAAAGGTAACTTATGACTTTCTGAGAGATTCATTTGTCCAGCCAGCATATGTGGATACCACATGAAATGCCTAAAATGAATTTTATGACCTGCTCATTTAATGAGCCCTCATTTTTGAACGAGAATATGTACAGGTTCCGATATTAAAATTCGTACAACCCCACGTATTAAATGGGAACTTTTACGAGTTCTCATATCAAATGAGAGCTCTTACGAATCCACGTATCAAATGAGAAATCATACGAGTCCACATATCAAACGAGAATTTATATAGCTTCTCATATGAAACGAGGATTCTTATAAGTACTCGTATCAAATAAGAATCTCGTTTCTTCTCGTGTCCGATAAGCACATATGAACTTCTCGTACATACGATTTTTTTCAGTAGGGGAGCATCGTACCGGCGTGCAGTTCTGTAACACTACTGCGGGATGGACGTTAAAGACCCCAGGCTAGCAGTTGTACGGCACTGCTAGGCTAAATTTCTCATCTACAGCTGGGAGAATCTTCCCCGTTGAGGCAGACCAAGTTTTAGGCAGTATAAACATACATACAGCCCAATTTTTTTTATTTAAATCGTAAATGACAAATAAGAATAGGTAACAGCAGGGATGCTAATTATACAAACATTGCTTGGATGTGGGCTAGTTGACTAGACATTGTGATGGTTTGCTGCGCCACGTAGATGCAGGAGATATGCTCTTGATAAAGATATAAACTAAAGCAGAGTATAGACGAAAAACAACATTCAGGAATGGAGCAGACTAACAACTGTGTAATTTCTTTCTCATCTTTCTCCCCCCTACACCGCCACACAACCACAATTTTTTTTTTTTTTTTTTTCAGAATAGGGTGCACGTAGAGCGAAAGCTCGCGCTGCAGAACTCAGGATCGTGGATTCACCCCCACCCCTGCCCTTTTCGATGTTGATGAGCATCGTACCGGCATGCGGTCGTGTATCACTACTACGTGGTGCACGTTAAATACCCTAGGATAGCAGTCATACTGCACTGGCTAAATTGCTTATCTACAGTAAGTGACAATGTCGCAATGTTCTGGCATGTTCTCCTGCTGTATAAACAACTAACGGCCAATTTGTTTGTCGAAATACGGTGTGGAAGAAGAAAGATGAGAAAGAAATTACACAGTTGTTAGTCTGCGCCATTCATGTATATTGCTTTTCTTCTATCATCTGTTTTAGTTTGAATTTTATCAAGTGCGTTTATCTTGCATCTACGCAGCGCAGCAACCCATCAAAATAATTGTAAAAGCCTGTAGGTAATGGTAAATTGCGTTCCTGGTTGCAGATTGCCGTAAAAACACATTTGTTTCTAGGATTCACTTTGTAGAATTTGGATGTAGGATTCACGACGGGGGCGACGGTTCATTCACGGCTCCATCGCCTCAAGCCCGGTTTGCCACGCAGTTCATCGCACAGCCACCTTACCACGTCTTTCGAGAGGCGATGGTGTTGTTGGAAATGAACGTCGTCCATGTCAAACACATTGGCGTGGTTTAAATACCTATGCCGACGGCAAAACACGAACGAAAACGCTGCCATTTTGGACGCTTCTCCCTGTTCTCGCGCCCAACTCGCCCAAACTCGCGTAGGTCGGAGCCGGCAAGCTTTTCCCAACCGCGGCGGCTTCTGCCACGTCACAATGACGTTACCGCATCTCGCCGCGAGTTCCGAATATGCAACTCTCCGACCGCCTCAAACCCTCCGTTTAACGTCACGATCTAGGGAGTGTCGGCGCGTGTCGTCATGCACGGCGCCGACCAATCGCGGCGGTCGGCGAGTTTGGCGGAGAACTCGCCTCGATCTCGCCGCGCCGAGCTTAGCCCCCCTGGAAAGGTCTATACTCGAAGGGGGATCAGATGAAGCTATGCGCGAGCTAGTTTCACTTCATAAATGCCGCAGCACCAGTAACTAGGACAGCATACGGTTCGCTTTTACGATTGTTTGTCTCTCGCGCAGCAATAAACTTCCCAACAAGTAAATAAAAGCGACGCGGAGTTAAATTAAGACGTTTACTATGAAGCAAGGAGCTCAGCGCGATGGTGCCAAAAAACACAGAAAAACTCTCTTATTTCGTCAGTCTGGCGACAACAGTCTAGAATTTCGCCGTAAAACTTCAAAAATTCGATTTCAGATACCTTCGTCGCGTCAAAAGCTTTAAAGTCAAATCTATTTTTACATACACTGCGAGAAGGCAAAGAAACAAACTCACAATTGAGTTCATCCAAACAGAACAAGAAGTTTACTAGAACGTGATACAGGTACGAAACAATTCTTGCGTGAAGTCAAAAAGGACTATGATAGAACAACTACATTATATTTACTCGTAGTCAGCGATATTACTGGCGGTTAAAAGAAATTAGTTTGTCGTGAACTTTAAACTTTAGGTCTTAGCGAAAGCGGGTGAAGCCAAACTTGTGCCTATCTCAAACACTCTACTCAAGATACTGTATTTTAAATACTTTTTGAAGTATCTTGGTATCTTGCAAATACCTTTGATCGAGTGTATTTTATTCTCTATCTTAATTACATTTCTGAGTATCTTGTACTCATTATCTCAAATACATTTTTGACATTCCGCCATTTTCCAAGTTTTTTTCGGTATGAAGTGGCGTGGGCGTGGCTCGAGCAAACGTGAACATTCTCTCGCGCAACCAAATCCTGGTGCTACTCAGATCAGCTACGGTGACTTTGATTGATCTCGTGAAAACATCACTTTTTGCCGATTTTGATTCATATTTCAAATTTCAGCTCAAAGCTCGTACAATGAAGTTTTTCCCCTCGCTGGTTTTACTGAAGTAAAGATTGCCACACTGAGGCGCAACACAGACCGGGAAACGAGCTAGGACAACAATACAAACTTGAGCTTAAAAAGAATAACGATTAGAAGGAAATGAGAAGTGGACACAAAAATAAGACTTTTTTTTTGCCTGTATATTTGACAACGCTACTGCAAAACGTCGATTTTTTCTTCTTTTCTTTGTGTTGCTAGTCCGGCACTTATAGCTCTCGCGAACACTGTCTGTAAGCGACCATTGTTAAGCAGAGAACAGGACAGGAAATGAACTAAGAGCTGGATGACCACTCAAAACGTCAACATAGCGTCCCTCGACGTTGAGTGCGTTTCTGAACGCAAGCTACTTGAAGTTGCGACCACTGCCGTGGCTATTATGTAGGTTCTTTTTTGTTATCCATTCACTCATATCCGTATCCCAAGTTCGTTTATAGTGAACTCAGGGAATATGAATTGTAGTTAAGCGATGCGTCTAACGCGCGCCGCAGGGTGTGATATTCAGCGATGTCAGTATCGGCGAAGCGCTCTGACCCGTTTGTCACTCCCACACCTCGGTGTTTACCCAACTCAAGCCCTGTGCACATGCAAACAGGCCTTTTGGGCATGTTGGTGTCATCTTTTTCTAATAGAGCACGGGGCACAGTGTAATGAAAAAATAGCAACAACCAGTGAAGTGACGATAAGTGTCGGATCGCCCCCGAATGCAGTCGTCAGAGGATGTGAGCTTGACCCACTTCGGCTTTTGTGCTTAGCTGAGGACCGTGCATGCTGCATTGTTCATGCAAGCCGGAATGGTAACAAAAGAGCCCCTTTTCCCCCTCACCGGAGAAGACGAACTCTAGCCGAACGCTGACGCCGCATTCGGTCATGTCAGCCGAGCGCCGAGTCATTGTTTTTATGGTCCCCATTTATGTAGTTCTAAAGTTAACGGTTTGGGGCGCCACGGCCTGATCTCCTCTCCAAAGCGACCTTTCTTCTTGTCATAGAGATTTTTTGTAACATTATCAGTGATATTGCCACGCGCGTTCCAAAGCAAATGCGTGACCGAACGGTTGCCGCGCTTGGCTCTCGCGCGGATGCTCCGGGTTCCATTCCAGGGAGCAGACTTTTTTTAGGTGCGAAGCTCCTTAGAGGCTAGCCATGTCCGTATGTCCGTCCGCCGTCCGGCGTGCCCCAGCTCGTGAGTTCAGCAGCGAGAGCAAGAAAAAAAATTAAAAAAAACGTCCGGCGTGCCTCGCTCGTGAGCCAACGAGAAGGAGCTCACGAGCTCCGGCTCGTGAGTTCAGCAGCGAGAGCAAGAAAAAAAAAAAGAGAAAAGATAAAAAAAGAGGAAAAGAAGAAAAAAATAAAGGGGCCTCTGAGATGCCATCCCATCAAGTCTTCTTAAAAAAAAAAGAAGAAAACCACAGATCTACTGATATGAATGAAAACGGGGCAGTTTGATACTTTAGACCCATGTTACGGATAGAAAAAACAGGACGCGGGATGGCCAAAAAAACATGCTCTTCGTGCAAGGCTCGTCAAATCATGAGGCGCTGGAGAAATGCAGCCTTCTGCGTTAAGTCCTTATTTCGAACTCTTTTTGTTCGCCTTCCGCCCATTGAAAAGCATGCGGGAAGGGCCTTAGAACGCACCCGGTATCGCTACGCCGCAGCGTTCTTCCGCATCAAAAAGTTCGTCTGCTTTCCTCGCCGTCACCATGGCAACGAACGCCGAATGAATAGAAGCACGCACGGTACCGCCGCGTGAAGCCAGCAACAGCTGACGCCATTTTACGAACGCCGTCTGCTAGCCAAAGCCGAACGCGGTGTGTCAGATCAACCGCCTCCGCCGGTGCGCCGCTAGCAAAGACGACGAAGCTGAGGCACGCAGACGGCGATCGAGCAAGCAACAACACCGCGGGACGACTGCAACGGCGGCATTTATTCGGATCAAAGGCCGGCTTCGCCGGTGCGCCGCTAGCAAAGACGACGAAGCTGAGGCACGCCGACGGCGAATGGGCGAGCAACAGCATCGCGGGACGACTGCATCGGCGGCATTTATTGGGATCAAAGGCGCGAAATAAGCAAGAACAATTTTTATTTGAATCATCACACGCGATATCCCAGTTGGGGACCACAAACCTCTGCTGGGTCTTTCCTGTGAACTTTTTACAGAGACACGGGGTGCCACATTCAAAACACGGCTCCGTTAGCAAAATATGGGGGCCCTGAGAAGGGCCTTTTAGACCGCTACCAGAACCTATAACTGACATAACGAGCACTTGACGAGCGGTTGGCGCATAAGTCGTCTTTATGCACGCAGGCGGGCGACGGGCTCAACGCAGCGGATCACTCGAAGTCACCGGGGCCGTCAGAATCCTCGTCCTCCGCACTATAGGGAAGATTCCTGTCTGCGTCGGGGCTATAGATTTTGGCGGCCGCGGCGACGAACGACTGGAATCTGTCAGTGTTTCCGCGCGCCTTCTCTCTCCTCCATAACATGAACTTTGCAAGGTGACCAGTGAAATGGTGGCTCTCGCGCCGTCCAGATGGAAGAGAGTTTTTGACGTGGGCCCAGGTGCCCTCCACCGTATTGGTGTGCGCACCAGTGTTCGGGTCGACAAAGTGCAGCTTGTGGTTAACGGTGAGGTGCGTGAAGCGAGCGTCATCTGCAAGCTTGCGATAGCCAGCCCAACAATCTGTGATTATTCTTGTTCCAGGGCGGACCCACTTGGCTATTAGCCCTAGCAGGGTATTAGCGTCACGGGTCTCCACGGGAACAAGAAAGCAGCACCCGCTGCCACGCTCCACACCGCCGAAAACCCACTGGCCAGGCCTTAAATACCCGCGATGGTACTTTCGCCGCCCGAACATACTCTCGTCTAGTTCTACAGTCACGCCTTCGCCGCCAATCATCTCTGAATGCGTAAAGACGGCATTTACCACAACCTCCCGACAAAGGCTCGTCCAATCAGTTATTGTCTTACTTGCGACATCAGTCTCCCGCTGAATGACGGCGCACGGTAGGTTCTGGCACCAGAGGTAGATGATCTTCATGAGTTGGGGAAGCGTCAGGTGCGATCCCTCGAAAAAGGAACCGCTCCGTACCGAGACCTCGCCCCGGCACTGAACCTTGACCGGCTTCCTCTTGGGCACCTCACGAGTCATCCACAAACCGCATCTCCACGAATACCCATCCGCAGATCTAGCGCGGACTTGCAGCGTCATCGCAGCTTCGCACTCTGGGCAAGCACGAGAAGCCAGGAGCAGGCCCATGCCCTGAAGCAAATTAATTGCTTCAAGAGGGTCTTTCATGGCGTCATGAAGACGGCACAAGTTAAACGCCATGGCACTGCGACGCTCGCCTCTGGAAGAATAAAGCGCCAAGGGGGCTAAACGAGCAGAAATGCGCGCTTCTTTGCATTTATTATTTTTATTTGATCCGCCATTTTATACCTCGTGACACCCTTCTAACGAACTGATTGGCTAATCGGTCGGGCCATGTCATCGCGTGACAAAAGAAACGCCAATCGTATGACCAGAACGGTTGCCACGGTCGGCATCGTTACAAAGGAGAGAACAGTCGGACCCAACAACAAAATAAAGTAACAAAAAGAATAAAAAAAAAAAAGAAAAAAAAAAGAAGGGAGCCGTTTTCTGGCGGCGTGTTTATTGATGAAAGGTGTTGCTCGCAATGGTTACTTGTTTTTCTTTTTTGTTTCTTTACCCTAGAGAATGCCACGTCCCAAACAAACCGTTGAAACGAAGGAGGGAGGGAGTCTTGGCGTCAGAATTCTTGAAAAGAGCCTCATGACGCCGCCAACGCCGCCGACGACCGTTAGGCTATTTATTTTGTTTCTTTAGACTTTTATCGCGACCACTACTCCACCGTGCCTCAGATTTTCCAGCGAAGGTCCGTCAGTTTTTAATAATTATTAGTATTGTCGTTTGAAGGGCACTCTTTTTATGCTGCTTCGTTTTCGTTCCTGACGCCATAAAAATATTCTTTCTCTTTTAGATTATAGGCGCGAAAAATCCACACTGACTAGGGAATGAGTAACAGCACCTAGATGTTGGCCTAGACTCTGCATTACTCAGACCCTAGTCCGTGTGGATTTTTCGCGCCTACAGTCTAAAAATAAAGAATGCCATACACACACATCACACGCTCACGCACTCAAAGTTGGTCCAGAAGTTCAGTGTCCCCGACGTGTTTTTGTAGCGCTTTCAAAACGATACACTAATACCTCAAAGTGTTCTCCGGCCCAGGATTTTGGTGACATTAAATGGTCTACGGTCCAGCACTTCCAGCGTTCTTCTCATGTCATATCGTTGGGTGCTGCATTTCACGCATGCACATAAAAGATGCTAATAACAAAAATAAATAATTGGGCTAAATAATTATTGGACTAATTGCATCCACAAACCAATCCGACCTTGAACTAAACTTTTTTTTTGTTTTTTTTTTGTTTTACGTAGGGCAAACTTTTTCCGCCCATATTTTTATGGCGTCAGGAACGAAAACGAAGCAGCATAAAAAGAGTGCCCTTCAAACGACAATACTAATAATTATTAAAAACTGCCGGACCTTCGCTGGAAAATCTGAGGCACGGTGGAGTAGTGGTCGCGATAAAAGTCTAAAGAAACAAAATAAATAGCCTAACGGTCGTCGGCGGCGTTGGCGGCGTCATGAGGCTCTTTTCAAGAATTCTGACGCCAAGACTCCCTCCCTCCTTCGTTTCAACGGTTTGTTTCAAATGAGGGACGTGGCATTCTCTAGGGTAAAGAAACAAAAAAGAAAAACAAGTAACCATTGCGAGCAACACCTTTCATCAAAGAACACGCCGCCCGAAAACGGCTCCCTTCTTTTTTTTTTCTTTTTTTTTAATTCTTTTTGTTACTTTATTTTGTTGTTGGGTCCGACTGTTCTCTTCTTTGTAACGATGCCGACCGTGGCAACCGTTCTGGTCATACGATTGGCGTTTCTTTTGTCACGCGATGACATGGCCCGACCGATTAGCCAATCAGTTCGTTAGAAGGGTGTCACGAGGTATAAAATGGCGGATCAAATAAAAATAATAAATGCAAAGAAGCGCGCATTTCTGCTCGTTTAGCCCCCTTGGCGCTTTATTCTTCCAGAGGCGAGCGTCGCAGTGCCATGGCGTTTAACTTGTGCCGTCTTCATGACGCCATGAAAGACCCTCTTGAAGCAATTAATTTGATTCAGGGCATGGGCCTGCTCCTGGCTTCTCGTGCTTGCCCAGAGTGCGAAGCTGCGATGACGCTGCAAGTCCGCGCTAGATCTGCGGATGGGTATTCGTGGAGATGCGGTTTGTGGATGACTCGTGAGGTGCCCAAGAGGAAGCCGGTCAAGGTTCAGTGCCGGGGCGAGGTCTCGGTACGGAGCGGTTCCTTTTTGGAGGGATCGCACCTGACGCTTCCCCAACTCATGAAGATCATCTACCTCTGGTGCCAGAACCTACCGTGCGCCGTCATTCAGCGGGAGACTGATGTCGCAAGTAAGACAATAACTGATTGGACGAGCCTTTGTCGGGAGGTTGTGGTAAATGCCGTCTTTACGCATTCAGAGATGATTGGCGGCGAAGGCGTGACTGTAGAACTAGACGAGAGTATGTTCGGGCGGCGAAAGTACCATCGCGGGTATTTAAGGCCTGGCCAGTGGGTTTTCGACGGTGTGGAGCGTGGCAGCGGGTGCTGCTTTCTTGTTCCCGTGGAGACCCGTGACGCTAATACCCTGCTAGGGCTAATAGCCAAGTGGGTCCGCCCTGGAACAAGAATAATCACAGATTGTTGGGCTGGCTATCGCAAGCTTGCAGATGACGCTCGCTTCACGCACCTCACCGTTAACCACAAGCTGCACTTTGTCGACCCGAACACTGGTGCGCACACCAATACGGTGGAGGGCACCTGGGCCCACGTCAAAAACTCTCTTCCATCTGGACGGCGCGAGAGCGACCATTTCACTGGTCACCTTGCAAAGTTCATGTTTTGGAGGAGAGAGAAGGCGCGCGGAAACACTGACAGATTCCAGTCGTTCGTCGCCGCGGCCGCCAAAATCTATAGCCCCGACGCAGACAGGAATCTTCCCTATAGTGCGGAGGACGAGGATTCTGACGGCCCCGGTGACTTCGAGTGATCCGCTGCGCTGAGCCCGTCGCCCGCCTGCGTGCATAAAGACGACTTATGCGCCAACCGCTCGTCAAGTGCTCGTTATGTCAGTTATAGGTTCTGGTAGCGGTCTAAAAGGCCCTTCTCAGGGCCCCCATATTTTGCAAACGGAGCCGTGTTTTAAATGCGGCACCCCGTGTCTCTGTAAAAAGTTCACAGGAAAGACCCTGCAAACGTATGTGGTCCCCAACTTGGATATCGGGTGTTATGATTCAAATAAAAATTGTTCTTGCTTATTTCGCGCCTTTGATCCGAATAAATGCCGCAGTTGCAGTCGTCCCGCGGTGCTGTTGCTCGCCCATTCGCCGTCGGCGTGCCTCAGCTTCGTCGTCTTTGCTAGCGGCGCACCGGCGAAGCCGGCCTTTGATCCGAATAAATGCCGCCGTTGCAGTCGTCCCGCGGTGTTGTTGCTTGCTCGATCGCCGTCGGCGTGCCTCAGCTTCGTCGTCTTTGCTAGCGGCGCACCGGCGGAGGCGGTTGATCTGACACACCGCGTTCGGCTTTGGCTAGCAGACGGCGTTGGTAAAATGGCGTCAGCTGTTGCTGGCTTCACGCGGCGGTACCGTGCGTGCTTCTATTCATTCGGCGTTCGTTGCCAAGGTGACGGCGAGGAAAGCAGACGAACTTTTTGATGCGGAAGCATAGAGTTATTATAATGTACGCTAGAGGTTCAACTGGCGCTAGTGTCTATGCGACTTCCGGGAGGCGAATTGAAGCAGACAGCAACCAGTCTACTTTTGCGGTGCTCCTGTGCATTCCTATGGGAAAACGCGCATGAAATTTGCCTCTTCGCCGGAAAATAACACGAATGGCTTTTATTATTTCGGTTGTACCGGATAGTATGTACACTTATTAATATTGTAAAAGTGTAATTGCTTTAATTACAGCATTTTTCTTTACCACTGAACGATGTTAAGCTTCGCTATATTTCAGGCCCAAACCTATGTTCCATGGCAGGTATGTAAAAACAAGCGACGATTCTAAGCAAACTCACGATCGAAAAGAATGTAGAGTGTGTTCAAGGTTCGCTAGCATTGCGGTGGCGCTTATATATTGCTAATATGCCCGTCCTGTCACTATATGAAAATGACTCCGTCGTGCATCTTTACGACGGTTAAAAAACATTCGAATGTAAGAAATAAAGTACGTGGACTACGAAAGGTGTGCCTGTTTATTATTTCCTATGTCGGGCAGTTCTTATCGGGCCCCTGTTCTCTGACTTTTTCCTATTTGCAAAGATTTGGAGCGTGCGGTTGATGATTTGAACCCAGAACATGCATCTTCGCACATATTCCTGAGCAGAAAGAATAAAGCAGTTCTTATTTATTGCAAATCGGACTATATTAGGTGGCTTTCAATTTATTTTGATCGCCTGCATGCACAAGGTGTTACTTATTCATTGTTACTGCGTAGTTCTTGCCGTCTCTCTTGGTTTTCCACATGTGCTTCGTTCGCTTGACACGTATATCCCCATGGTGGAAAGCGCCGATGCCGTGTTCGCGCTAACAGTGTCCGACAGTGCACATAAATACACGTACGAAGCCGTTTTAGCACCGTTTTGAATCCGATGAATTTGAAAGAAAAACGCCGTAACTGACGAATTATTTCGTCGGCCTGACTGAGAAATGTTCCAAGCTTCCTAGTATGTACTAATTATTCGTGATATTTCCTCTTATATTCGAGCGCGGAGAGAAAATGTACTCGCTTTTTCCCATAGAAATGCATTACCGGAAGTCAATTTCCGACTGGTTGCTGTCTGCTTCAATTTGCAGCAGCACACTAGCGCCACTTGAACCTCTAGCGTACATTATAATAACTCTATGTGCGGAAGAACGCTGCGGCGTAGCGATACCAGGTGCGTTCTAAGGCCCTTCCCGCATGCTTTTCAATGGGCGGAAGGCGAACAAAAAGAGTTCGAAATAAGGACTTAACGCAGAAGGCTGCATTTCTCCAGCGCCTCATAATTTGACGAGCCTTGCACGAAAAGCATGTTTTTAGACCAGAGTTTGGAGATAGTTTTTTTTACAACAACATGGGTCTAAAGTATCAATGTGCCGAAAACGGCACCATCAGCATTACCTATGACCAAAATCAGTATCAAGAAAAAGAAGAAAAAAAAAAGTAGGTGGTTCTGAGTTGCCATACCATCTGTCTTCTTACAAAAAGAAAAAGAAGAAAACCACACATTCTTCTACTGGCATGAATGAAAACGGCACCATCAGCACTGCCTATGACCAAATTCAGTATCATGAAAAAGAAGAAAAAAGAGAGTAGGGCTTCTGAGTTGCCGTCCCATCTGTTTTCTTAAAAAAAAGAAAAAGAAGGAAACCACACATTCTTTTACTGACATGAATGAAAACGGCACCAACAGCACTACCTATGACCAAAATCAGTATCATCAGCACCACCCGAGCTTCGCCCCAATCAACATCATTCACCACGTGGAGATGCGGTAATTTTTTATTTTTTTTTATTTATTCTTTCAACATGACATTCTCGCAAGTTGAAAAATTGGGTTGTGGGTGTGTTTATACAGCCTAGAACTTGGTCTGCCTCACAGGGGCGACGAGTCTCCCAGCTGTAGATGAGAAATTTAGCCAATGCGGTACAACCGCTAGCCTGGGGTCTTTAACGTGCACCACGCAGTTGTGATACACGACCGCACGCCGGTACAATGCTCATCCAGATCGAAAAGGGGGGGTTGCGGGGATTGGACCCAGGCTCCTGGGTTCTGCAGCGCGAGCTTTCGCTCCACGTGCTCCGAGCTGGTGTGCGCTAGACCACTCGGCCACCGATCCCCCCTTCTTGCAAGTTGAAAACTTTGTTGTCTGATCGAGTTACGAATGTTCTACGCGCCGAACGTTCTACGCCACATGTTCCAGAAATCCACGCGGGTGCAAAAGGTGCTCCGTGTGGCGGTCCAGAGTCAGCCCACCGTGGTCTCGTCCCAGCGCTCAATTCTCCTGTTTCGCTGACATTGACGTCTGTGACGCTAGTCTTCCTCTATTTTGTTTTGGGCACAAGTTCGCCCCATTAAACGTTTAGTTTCTTTAATTATTCGCCGCCTCATAATTTTTATGCGTGGCAATATCCTGCTCCTTACCATATGACTGCATAAAATAAGCGCAGGATGCTTTTTTTTCGTTTTGTGTTGTTGCGTGCTAATAAACCCTTCCGGTAAACCAGATTTGCGCACCTGTATAATTGTCGTTGTCAATGACGTCGATACAGATTAAGCAATGAGAAGTATCTTCAAAAGTAACTGAATTACATTTCTAAGTATGTGTGCTCTACTCAAGATACTTTACAGTGAAAGTAACTCTAGTAGTATTTTAAATGCTTTATGACGAAGGTGTTTAGTAACTTAACTTAAATACTTTTGTCGAGTATTTTGTCCAAAACAGGGTGAAACGACCCGAAGCGCGCTCGCCTTCTCACCGAAAAGCTCTTGGAAGTGTGTGCTTATGATTAAATTGATCGAACTCTACAGTCATAATCCAAAATCCAGAGCATGACACAAAGATGGCACAAGAAAAATTATGTAAACAAATGTCAATGCTACGTTTAGGTGCGAAGAAACCGGCGACACGTATCTCTCGTACACAATGGGGACGCCTTTGTTCCACGTCGTCAGGGCGTCGTCGCGTGAAAACAGAGATCACGTGACCATACGTACTGGACATGCATTGACCTTCAATTCTGAACTCAAGTCTTAACTCCTTCTCTCCCTCGTGTTGCAGGTACTACACTAAGCAGAACCCCCTGAAGGCACCATGCAACACGGCGTGTCGCACGAAGGTCCTGTGCGAACAAAGGACAGCGCGGTCATCCGATTTACGATTCTGCTAGCCTGTGCCGACAGACCCCTAGCATCAATAGGAATACTCAGCAGCGAAACAGCTTTTCGCGGGGCAATGTTTCGCTACAGCACCTGAAAAACGTCAATGCGCTATGAGGAGCGAGTGAGCTACATGTGTTATTGTGTTTGTCTATCGGGCAGACGTGTGCAACGCATCGAATTTGTTATTAGAACTTTCTTTATACAAAAATAAATAAACGTGTCTAGTACCAACGCTCGCTTCAAAACCGTCTTTCATTGCTGCCATGCATGATTCGCTGCCGGTTTTAAACGGTGTATGTCGTGTCGCATCGACAATGTGAGTTATTTTGTTTAGCAATTGTCACGAATAAAAACGGTTGACAAATGTAGAACTTAAAATAAACTTTTCATGAGGCGAATTTGCGCCAACAAGCAGAAGTAGGCTACGATGGATCTTACGTCGGCAACGAATGGGCGACTTCAGCCAAGCGCGAGAAACCGCTGCTGTCATGCACGCCGGATGTTTCGGGATTTTTCAGAACCAGAAGACACAATGGGAGCCGGGAATTGACTGAAACGTCCCCAAGAAACATCGACGGATAAAAAAGTAATGAAAGCCGAGCGGGTTTTGAAGCCCGGACGTCCGCGTGGCAACCCCGTGCGTTGCCAAGACCGCCACACAAGCGGCACTATGAAGCAACCAAGGGAGCTCAAACACCGGGCTGTGCTTTAAGAATGCAAGGTCTTAAAAAAATCAGTTTTTTACAATAAAACCAGAAAATAAAAACGAAATTTAGTTTATTGAGTGATTTTTCTGCAACGAAAGTTTGTAGGGATATTCCCAAGTAGCACAACATGCCGGGTTGGGGATGGGGCGGTATTGGCCTGCCGGGATACCGATACCGGCCAGTACCGGAAACGCCCCAAGGGGCGACATTGGCCGGGCCCAATGCCGGAATCCGGCCGGTACCGGGAACTTATTGGGAAACCGGGATGCCGGGAATACGGGAAGTTCCCAGCGAGCTCCCGACACAGATCCCCGGCATGGAACCGGTGGTACGGTAGGAAACCATCAGTGTGCCAGCGTGTTTCCGGGTCAGAGCCAGTCCAATTGCGGATTAGTCCCAGCGTAAAAACAGATCAGTGCCAGCGTAATTGCGGGTCATTGCCTGCGAAATTGCGGATCAGCACCAGCGTATGCGTCATTCAGTGTACCCACCATAGAACCAGCAGAATCTAGCTGTGTCAGGCTTTAAAGCCCAGGAATGACATTTTACTGCATTTTTGGACAGCTAACTTCTCAGTAGATCAAATTGACTTAAATGTGGAAATGCTAAATTTCTCAGTCCAAACTATTTTATTGGTTTTCATATCTTTTATAGGTGCTGACCGTTTTTAACATGTTTTTCGGACTTGAACTGAAAAAAGTCGGTTTAGTATTTGTGCAATTTTAAGAAACAAATCTGTGTGAACAATTGACTTTCTCCATGTATACAGTATACTCATGGCAATTATTGTATACTCGTTGAGACGACATGTCCCATTCATCTGTCGCCCAGATGCATATTGTTGGTAGTACAAGAAGGGAACATACAAATTTTTTTTTTACCGTGACATTCTTTATTGTGACTCGTGCATCCATAGCAGCTAGCTCCTCAGCCAGTGTGTCCCTCATCGTCAAGGGCGGTTGGAACCACCAGTGGAGTGTCCGTCTTTTTAACTCAATTGCCCTTGCCCGCCTCCCTGCTCGTCAGCCACTTCTGCACCACGTCCACGCTGCACGAGTGCAACTTTGTATGGCACCTGTAAAGAGAATTGTCAGATCACACAGATTAGTTGAGGGATAGGGGAAGCCAATATCTTGCATATTAGCTACACACAAGGTGCTGTTCACACACTGCAGCTTGTGAGCGTTTACTTTGTGTAAATATAGGTCCCTCACTTAGCCTGCAATTCAAAGGTGACAGAAAGAGAGCACCACAGAGGTGGAGATTGTGGGTTTGGCTACCACGCTAAGGTGCAGATTCTATGGAGGCATATGGCTATTTCACGCAACATCCTATTAATCTGAAATGGGGGGCGAGACGGGGCGGGGGGCGAGAAGGGGTGGGGTGCAGAGATGAGTGGTTAAAAAAAGAGCAAAACTTCCCCAACTGACACTCTACAGACCAAGGCCTCTAAATGGTCGTCATTAGATTTTCAACCTGGAAACTAACAGGATAACAAGACAAGAGCAACAAAAACCTTTTTTCACAGTTCCTTCAAGACGCTGCTTTTCAGTATGAAGGTTCCGAGAATGGTAACACAGGAGATATTCATAATAGAAAATGCAAATCAAATTTAAAAAAAAAAAAATAACGACAGGAACTGACGACTTAAATTTTGCATATTGCAAGACTTAACAAGAAACTGAAGCTGTTCTGTATTTGAGGAAGAACACCAAAATCGTCTTGATATGGCATCCAGGATCACGAATATCGAGTTCATTTTTTCAATCTGGTGCACGGAGGCTGCAGAAATTAATTTCTAAAGTACAGCTGAAGCCCCTCCTTCCCGGGGCGTGACGTCATGCTGAGAGTTTTCGGAATTTCTGCTCTCGCTCATCTTCAGCTCCTGTCAAACCTATGCACGTGAACTCTTGTATTTGTAAAAAGATCAGAAATAGACGCCACAACTGGCATCAGTGTGGAAAAATACAACTGGCAAGCTTGCAATTGCACGCGCCGCCCACACAAGCGACACAAGCTTGGCGCCCCAAAGATCCTAGTACGACGTCACGACTGCTCTGAGGTTTTTCGTGTTTTCTCGCGTCTAGTTACACCTTCGGGGAAAAGGAAAGCGATATTCAAATTCACAGGACAAAAATACGCCAGAAGTCCCCTATAACTCGTTTTTTTGTCAAAAAGTGTTTCATTTTCTCTTTAACTGTCAACATATTTCAAAGATTGTGCTTGTCTATTGAGCTCCAATAGAGATACCATCAATTTAATAGCTAGTAAAGAATATGCATTACCCATGACCACCTTACACATCATGGCGTCCTTGAACCTTGACTTTCCTTGGTAGCCCAGAAGGGCCAGAGAACTGCTCCTGGACTTGCTTTGAGAACAGGCGTCCCACCAGCTCTCGTACCACCTTCTGCAGGTTCTTGCTGTCTCCTAGAGACACGAGCTGCTCCTCCTAGAAAGACAAAATGTGTTCTCAATATGTCAATAAAGTTATTTATATGCAGATACAATGGTATGAACATGTCTCAAGTAAGAGAATGTGAATGCCCAGGTAAATGCAGCAAGCCACACTATACATGCATCAAAATGTTACAATATTTACTAGAGAGAGAATAAAAATATTAGAATATATGACATCTCTACCTGTCTTAGACGAAACCAGAAAGATTAAAATATTCCCCTCCATACTCCGCTAAATCTCATTAGTCAGTCAAATTCGTTGCAACATTCAAATTGTGCAAACGTTTTGAAGGATCCTCTTTGCCCATCGGCATCCACTCAGTAATTTTAATAATGTATGTGGTTCTCAAAACAGTGCATTCAAGACCCTGCGCACCTTGACTTTGTTAAAGCTTAGTCTAGCTGCCGGCTAGTCACCCTACAAATTTATCACCTATTTTACGACTTTACGAAGACTGGAATTGAAAAAGGCATAAAAAGGCAGGAATTGACCAAAACCGTCATCATAGTTGCAAAAAATGGCAACAGCAGCACAGTATGAGTAGTTACCTTTCCATATTTTTGTTTAGTGCTGACTCAGTTGTGGCCCTGTAGGCCAATGAACTAACTTACTCAGCTCAAGCTCGCCTCGTGTAATAATCGCTTGTGCGACTACCGTATGCTATGCCTGGAGACACAGCTACGCATGCACTCACACCCCCTGAATAAAGTGGCGGATGCAATGACAGTTACTCTTTCACCTTGGAAAATTTGATTTCCTCTCATAGGGTGACCTTCGGTTAGGACTGGTTAACATCTCATTTTGGAAATGCACTACTAATGTAAAGTAAAGATGGAATTAATTAAGATTTATCTGGCAACCCCTTACAAATTTGTTTGGGCAGACGCATACGGTGGGCACGCTCAAAAGCGATTTTAGACCAGGCTAAAAGTTATTTTCAAGCATGTACCTTTACTTCTGTAGCAGATGCCGAAAGCACAAATGAATTTATTGCCCTAAATATTTAGATCTCTTGATTATAGCCTCAAGTGAGAACAGGAACAAAACCAAAAGAAGCCCAATATATACTACAGCATCTCGACCCTTCTGTCAAGCAAGCATTAAACACAAAAAGCACGCAGGCAGGTTTGTGCATGCTCCGCACACATACTCACGGCGAGAGTTGTTGCAGGTGCGGAATTTAACTTCTAAGGATAAAACGGGCAGAAGTGTCGTAGCAAATCAGCATGATTTATGATTATTTGCAGGCCGACATATTGTAAGCACCCAAAGGCAGATATGTTGGGCGATTTTACTTCCTCCGTTGTGAAATGCTTTACTTAAAAATATTTCAAGAAGCGGCAGTTGAAAAAGACATAAAATGCCGTTCAATGAGGTTGCACATGAAGGCCTCTTGTCTACACGACCTTCGAGTGGAAAGATCTGTTCAAAAATGTAATGATGCACAAATATTTAATTTTTGGTGGCCACCGTCCATCATTTCTCCCTTCAGTAGCCTCTATGAAACGCAGTTTAACAATTGCAAAAAGTTTACGCAGGCTACTAAAGCTGACTTACAAAACGTGCAACTGGCGTTGCGTCACCTTGATACAATTCTATCGCACGGTTCAGTTTAAGGGTACCCCTTACAATAAATAGCCTTCCATTGTGCATTGGCTGTGCATGCACTCTGCTGTTATAAATAACAGAAGGCCGTAATGAAGGTAGGGCAACTTACTCATTTTTAATTTGCCACCGACCGTGCTTAAAACATAGTTTGGGTGGGCATCCATTTGAAATACTACGGTAAAAGGCTTCAGTCCACATTCCAACCCCATTTGCATAAATCTTCAGATAACCCAAGTTAAACCACAAAGTAAGAATCGTAGCCTTATGCCCGTCAATATTGTGAAAAAGAGGACACATAAATACCGGCAGTGTCCTGTTGGTGAAGTTCTTCAGCTGCGCTTCTGCAGCACTAAGCTGTTCCATGTTGCGGAGAGGCATCAGGAACAGCTCGGGTGGTTCAGGCCTGGCCAGTTCCTGGGGCGTCGCCTGTTCCCCGGGCCTCGCCTGCTCTCCCTGGTGCTTGAAAGACACCACGTGCCCGAGCACCTGCCCAACAGACTTGCAGTTCCCTGTTCTGCTGCTGTAGGTGCCCATTCTGGATGTGCAGGTCTATCACGGCCTAAGCAGCTGAGCGTCGAAGGCTGCAAGATAACCAAAGCATAAGAAAGCATTATCCATTTTGCTGATCAACACTATGCACTGATGATGCGAAGAAACTTTTTCAGAAACTTGGGTTTCGGGAAGTTTCAGAAGAACGCTTGAACCTTCAGGTGTTTCGGATGGTTTGGGTAGCTTTGGAACGGTTGCCAGACACAGTGAGTGTTTCAAATTTTTGTAAAAATTTAAGATAAATTATTTTTTGTATGCAATATTTATAAATTTAATAAAAAAAATGTGTTAATCAAATAAACTTTCTGAAACGTTTTCAGAACTTCACAGTTTTGGCTTGTACGGTCAAAATGAATGCTTCAACAAAGTTTTATGATGTTTTTTGACAATCAAAGGAAATAACAATACTGATTCGTCGGCGACGCACGCAAGACGCGCTGCGCTTGGCTGCGATAAGCACCAGTTTAAAAATCTGACATATAGGTCCGTGCCTATTAGGCCTAGCTTGGTGCCTGTACCCTTGTTGGAACTGCCATTTTCTGAGCTTTCAGGACGGCCTTTTTTTTAACTATCAACCGTCTAAGAATGGGAGAGAATCCCGTTAAGAACACTTGCCCTGGTATAGAAAACGAAATTGGCTGCAAGCGGCTGCTCTGTGGTCACATGATACCTCGCACCTAGGCATATGACGCTTTAGAATGAATTGGCACTTCCAAGTAAAGCACAGGTCATCAATTGCGGCCCTTGTTAAATAGCAGAAGTTCCCAATGCAACTTTTTTTCTATCGTTTCACTTGCAGCATACAGCGTGTAACAGATGATCCACCTTTCCTCGGTTCTGGTAGCAGACGACGCAACGGCGTCTTGTTTCCCGCAGCAAATGACACTCTAGGGCAGACAAGCCCTCCCTCTTTACTCACGTTAGCAGGCGACGTGTCTGTTAAAGAAAGGTCAGCTCCCTCAGTACAAGCCTCCCGAGATCTCAATTTCACAAAACACCAAAATCGGGCCATTAGTACAACATTTCAAGGTACAAACAGAAGCTGCACAGCACGGCGCCGAAGCAAACTTGCTGCACCTAAAAACAAGCCTCTACGCTGTCCGTCGAGCCTCTCCAGAGTAGGACAGCACCACGGCCGTTCTTGGCAGCATGCAATGCTTTCCCAAAGCATTACGAGAAAGTTTTGTGCCCAGTAGCGTATTGAAGGACTCAGTCACCACTGTAATTGTGCATGTGTCACTACGAAGATTTTGGAGCTAACTAAATTGAGCAACTGCACGCAAGCTAATCTGGTCAAGCATGCTAACAGAGGGCAGATCAAAAACGTGTGCTAGCACATTATCAGGACTTTAGGTGAAAAGGAACAGTACAAAATAATACTTACTGCATTTCTGCAAACTTGATGCTCTGAACGAAGGCCAGTCAGGGTCTGGTGCTCGGTACGCTCGCACACGAGACAAGATGTCCGCCCCAAACATTTTGCTTGGCCTCACGCCGTTGTTTCATACTCACGTCAAACCACAACAGAGGGACGGGCGCCACCGTTATTTCGTCATTCTCTTCGATGAACAGTACTCCTCCTCACTAGAATAAAAGGCGTGGTCAGACATGATGTTCATTCAAGTTACTTCACACTGTCAGGTCTTCGCAACCTTTAGCATATATTATAATAACTCCATGGCTATATCCCCATGCACGGCCACAATGAAACACGACGGCGTCGCATTCCGGTAACGCCAAATAATAAAAGTAGCAGTAAAAGAGAAAAACGGTGCTCATTTCGCGTAAAGGTCTGTTTACACCATGCTTTGTAGCTTTTTACTTGCAACGGTTTCGTGATACCGAGGTTTCGTGCAAATAGCTTATTTACATCCAGTTTTTCAAGCAATGGCAATGGCGTTTCGACTATACACCTTTCCAAAAAACACTCCTAGGCCGCCGCCATGTTGCTGATGCGGCTGATGCGACTCTCGCGCCCTCTATCAGCTAGAAATTTTCTGCCACTCTCTGGGACTGTGAAGACCCGCTCAGCGCGGTTCTCTACCTACGTTTTTGCGGTTTTGCATTCGACGTTTTCTCACACCTCTTGAAAATTTCCACTTAATTCTTTTTATGCGTGCTGCGTACCCTTTTTGTGTTATCTTCCCTTGTGAGAAATAAGGCTGGTAAGTGCCTGCCATTCAAGCTTTTCTGCTCGACATTCACGGGAAACGAAGGAGGTGAAGGACGTCGAACGACCCTCCACGTTATTTTGCGAACAATGTTCTCCCCCCTCCCAGAGATAATCCGCGTAGAATCCGCAGTCATCTCCAAAAATAGTTGTCCGGGTTGGGATGTGAAGCGGGTCAGTCGCGTTTGTTTCTTTGCCTTGGTGCGGTAGTGAAAAAAGAAAGCTCTCCCCAAAACGTGCCCCATAACGAAGTCATCTCGGATTCCGTCCGATCGTCGACTGTGACTGTGTTATTTGACATCTTTCTCAAATAAATTCTTTTCGGATAACGCTGCATCGTGTGGTACGTACGATATATTGTTCTAATGCTAAAACTTCCTCAATTGTATGTCTGTGTCCTGTCCATCGGTAAACACAATATTTGTGAGCGTGAAAAATGCATGCCTTTCGGCCCTCTTCTGTTGCAATTCATTTTTGTCAGCAAAGCGCTTCGTCGTTTCACATGCGGCGAATCCCGCGGCACCGTCAACACTTATCCTAAGAAAAAAAAAAACAAAAAAACTAGAACTATACATTCCAGTCGCATTCGCTCTGTCGCGCAAAAAACCGTCGCGTACCCAACAAAAATAGTTAAGTTTTTTTTTTGTTACTTTTTTTTTTCCAATGTGGCACAATGCTTTCTTAATGTCCTCGGGAGAATACATGTACCATGAAACACAAAATATAGCGCGAAAAGACGAGAAGTTATCCGCCAGCAGCGTTTGAAACTGCGCCTATTGAAATCACAGTCCACTCGGTTAGGGTTAGGAGGGACGCCGGTGACAGTCTAGCCTCAAACTCAGTGACTGGGCTCGAAAACGGTTTGTTGCCCCTGGGGTCGAGTGTTTTTTGGAAAGGTGTATACTCCGTTCATTTTTAAGCTAAGACTAGAAGCTCCGCCTTCAACGCAAGCTTTCTGCCCTTGCTAACACAAGTGCGATCATGCAGGCACGCAAAACCGAAGCACTGCAGAAGCCAGCGAGCTCGCACTGAAGCCGGAGATTCTAGTCTCAGCATAGGGGCGAACGAAGTATACATTCCTTGCATAAGACGACAAGCTAGGTAAGGACGGGGCCCTGTGCCATGCCGGTGGTGGACTGCACAACGCGCGGTTGTGCTTACCAAGGCGTAGGATGCCGCTAACTGCCTGGACATACCGTAGAATACCGTGCATCCGCCCATTCCACATTAAGCGCCCATTACCAAATTTTTGAGATCTGAGGAAATACGCACAGTACATTTATATGTAAAATTGACGACCGGACAAGCACCCATCCCCCATTTTTTTGCGATTATTTCCAAAGTTTGAGTGCACGCTTGCCCGGTATTTAACGGTACACCGTATTTTCATAGAAGGAACCTAGTTTTGTTAGATGTGAACTCGGAAAAACGAGCCGAGCTTAGGATGATGACGGTTAGCCAGTACGTGCGGAATTTTTCAGCATTGGTGTGATTGCGCTACGAGCAGAAAGTTTCGATATACCGCTAAGTTATAATGCAAAAAAAAAAATGTTGTGTCGAAAAAAAAAAAAGAAGTTGTATTGCGTGCCGCAAAATTTGACGAGCGGCTCTAGGAGTCGCCTGCAGAAAAATTGTTACGACTTTGCGAAGTATGGCAAACAATGCAAGGTTACCGTCATAATCTAAAACCTGATGCAAGGATAAATAAAATAACGGACAAGCGTCTCGCGGACGGCACAAACCGATGCCCCGCCAGCAGCGTCTCGGCGAGCTAGCATGCCTCCACACACTAAACATTATAACACCCATAATCGTGTAAAAAGGGTGTAAGTTAGGAAAAACACCCTTCTTACACTTCATTTACACGATATTTGAATATCGGTGGGTGTAAAAAGGGTGTGCTGATGTTTTTCATCCCCTCCACACCCTTTTTACGCCCTCGCTTATTGCGATGGCGTCTGAAATCGTGTAAAAAGGGTGTATGGGCGAATTATACGCCCTGTATTAACACGGTGTGAAAGGGGCGTTATGGTGATGCCAGTCTAATACACCCATGATTTCATATCCGTTAATGCTTATTGCTTTGCTGAAACTGTTGCTGATGTACGGCGGTATAAACATCCAGTATAATTAATCGCTACACGAAGTCGCGTATGGTTAGGAAGTGATGGAGTATAGTTTTTGCAACTCCGATCGAACTCTTCGTCCGAGAGGAGCCGAAAATTACGTGTCGCGTGTGCGTCAGTTTCATCAGTTCAACTTCGACTTAAAAACAAAACATCTCCACTCGCAAAAGATGAGCGAAGACGTGTCAATATACAACCCAAACAGCACAGAGCATTGCGCCGATATAGGATCAAATATGAAAAATTGCGCCGTTACCATTTTGGTCCAGCCAATATCTGTGAAAAAAAGGATGGGTCGCGGCGACGCCATCCTGACATACCGTAGGCGATGCCGTTTTTGGTTGAGCGTCAAGATTCCCGCATGAATGGCCTATGCCGGCGAGGTATGTCTATTTCTTAACCGCCTAAAATCCGACGTTAAAAAAGAAAAGAAAAACAAGATGAAGCAAAACGGAATCTGCTTACTTTTAACCAGAGAAAGACCTCCTGCGCTGAACCACTGAACAAACTATGGGCCGTGGCGCCCTCATTTCGTGTATTACAAACTCACCTGACTGGCCCTCGCACTACTTATAGCACCTTCACTGAGATTTTATTTTTGTGTGTAGTTCTAACGAAACAATTCCGCAAGACAATCGAAAGTGCCGAATTTATGACACCCCGGCTAGAGTACGCGATCCTTAGTTGACACCAAAATATCTAGCCTCCCGACGCTTTTTTTTCGTTTTTTTTTTCTTTTTTCGTACGGGTAAAATTGCATCTCTTGTTTCATGCGTTCGAATTTGTTTTGTGTTATTTATTTCGTGATTTCGCGGTCGGCATCAGAGCACGCACGCCACTGCGTGAAGCAAGTCCTGACGTGTCCCATTTTGCGACCCTCCTTGGGCAGCCCAGGTGGCTTATACAAAGCCGCAGAGGGAGATTAGCTGCTTTGTCCACCCCTCTTTGACCTCGTCTTCTGATAAGCCTCCACACCTTCTTTTGTGTCTTCGTGTGGCTGTGAGCGAGTGCGAAGGCCGCTTCTAGCAAATCAGAGGGGTGGTGTGTAACACGTGACCGTTCTCCGTAGGACAGGGACGCTTGGACTATAATATGTCACGTGACTCGCTCCGACGCGCTGATGGGCTCACTGGGGCCGAAGTCTTTGCCGTATTCCAAATTACGATGAGTGTAGGGGCCACGTAGGTCCGGTTTCTAAAAAGCTTCCGTCAGGCGTCAGTGTTCTTCTGTTTTTCGTGCGTTGCAGTCGCAGCCGTGGTTTTTCGTCTTGAACGGCCGGAATACGTTCATACTAATTTTTTGGTAATATTTGTGAATTTCGTCGGAGTCCATAGAATTATTGTGCTGTGTTTGTTGGACGCGTTTCGACAAAGAACTAACTGCTCGTCGGCGCTCGTGAGACTTCCGCTGATTGTGATCGACCGCCTTCATCCTCGACATTGTGTTTGCGTAGCTTTGTGCTGCCCTAGTCGGATTGTGCATCTATCACGACAGAGAGCTGCTCATCGGCGACGGCGAGAGTTCCGTTGAATGTGAGCAACCGCCTTCATCCTGGACGTTGTGTTTGCGAATTTTTCTGTGGTGCCCGAACCGGATTATGCAACTATCACGGATTACATGAGATCGGTGTTTTATTTGTAAGTACTCTGCAAGCATGCTTCTGGTAGTAGTCCTGCTTCCGTCTCAATATACGATTTTACTGTTTACAAGCATGAACTGCTGCTTACGCCTCAATCAACTCCCGGTCGTTCCGTCTCTGCCAGCCTGTCGAGTTTTGCCTACGTCAGCAGAGCTAGAAAGCTTTAAAGTAGGTTTAGGCGAAGGAAAGCCTTATTTAAAGTTTGAGTGCATTTATTTTAAGCCTCGAAGAATTTTGTAGCTTTGTCACAAAAACTTAACACTAGGTCACAAATGCCAGCATTTGAGCTTTGACATGGGTTTCTCGCGAATTCGCGAAAGAAGAAGATGAGGTCCATGCACGTTTTTTTCTGGATTCAAAAAATAAAGTGTTCCACATGTTTCAATTTGTTAGCAATCATTTCTCCGTAAATACTTTTTGATGAAGTGCTGTGTTACACATTTAGTATAACTTCTTGTAGCTGAATGAAGTGAGAGTTACTGCGCAGGCGAGCTGGTGAAGGATCATGGTGAAAAAAACCCAAGACTAGGACAAAAAATCGGGACAACACAACGCGTCTCAAGACATTTTGAGCCAGTATTGTGTTTTCCCAATTTTTTTGTCACTAGTCTCGGGGTTTACCCACCATGCTCTTCTAGCTGCAGTACACGTTTTTGGTAGGGTGTACAGCTGCCATCACACCCTAATAAATAGGTGTACAGCAGAATCACTCCTTTCCGTGTAGGGTGTAAGGGATTACACCTGTTTTTGAGGGTGTGAGAAATAACACCATTTTTCTAGGGCGTTTTTGTACACCAATAAGGGGGTGAGTTGTGACCCATGCCATTTACACCAATAAGGGCGTGAAAATGTTTAGTGTGCACCAACACGGCGCGGTCGCCCCCGGAGACCGCCTTGATCACCGGACACCGCGCGGTGTCCGGTGATCAAGGCTAAGTGCTAAACCCCCCCCCCCCACACACACACACGCACGCACGCGCGCGCACACACACACACACACACACACACATACACACAACACACACACACACACACACACACACACACACACACACACACACACACACACACACACACACACACTCACTCACTCACTCACGGATTAAGCGCGACGATGGGATGACGAGCTAGCGGGACGGTGAGACGACGCTCCTGACGCCCGACTCCTACTTCTATCTTCTCCCCCACTTTTCTCCCCTCACCCTACCCCAAGTCAGTGACAAATGCGCCTAGCGCGCGTACACGATTGACTCTATCCCCCCCCCCCCCCCTTAATTTTACTTCAACGCTTACAACAACACACGGGGGCAACGCCGACCGATCGCCGTCTCGCCGGGCTAGCGGCGCGACACTCGTCCATACTCGGCCGGGAGCCCCGAAGGTGCGACTCGAAGCGTGGAAACAGCGCGATGCAACGAAAGGCAAAGGGCATCTACACTACGAACGGGCCGAAGCCGATGTAAAAACGTGCGCGAACGTAAACAGAAAAGTGCCGCCGCTCGCCACTACGAAATAATACGCGGCCGCATCCCTTTCCTGCTGCTCGTACTTTCTCTTACTTGACGGCTACTCTGTCTTGCGGGACATGCCGACGAAACGATCGTCGGGATACGGCGAAGGGCCGTCAACACCGTCGAGTCAACCACCAGAAAGCGTTGTTGAGCGGAAGTTGCTTCACTAGGCCTACATACGACGAAACCGACAGAACACGAACATCAAAATCAAAGCACAGGCGGTAACTTCAAGCGACTTCTGCCTCGCATGGATTTACATGCGGCGCTTTCACTCGCCACCACGGTCACATACAATTTTTCAACCCTGGAGCCACCGTACCTGAACCATGCCGCGAACCACGCCAACGTCCCGCTCGCGCTCGCCATTTGTTTTCGCTCACCTTGTCCGGCTTTGGATTGGATGCTGGATCGGCTTTCTAGCAAAGTCCATCAACAGCTGGCTCGATGCTGGATCAGGTCTGTTCTAGTCTAAACACGAAGTCGCAAATATATAATTGTGCTACTGTGCTACTCTATTATAAAAAAAAACAAAAACAAAAAAAAAAAACGGGGGCACGAAGAAATACACGACGCTTCGACGAAGTGCCCTCTGGGAACTAGTTGGCCACTCAGTTTCGGTTTCGATTGAGCAGCTTCCTTTCATGCTATCACGCCGTGACCGAATGCGCCGCTTGAGTTTTCGATTATCTGACTTTTCACGAATGTACAATACATTCATTCTCGAACAAAACAAAACGAAAACTGGGGCAATTTCCTTGCACACAATTACTGCACGCAAATTACTATGATGTCTTCCTCGTGTCATCATATATCGCCCACTCAAATTTTACGCTGATAGGAAATTAGGTTTTCGCAAACGCTGAGGTCGGCTAGCTACGACAGAGGCTCTAACAAGCGTCTCCTACTCTTCGCTAAGCCTTTTTGGACGAGCTTTTACTGACTCCCAAGATCTGTGTCTGAAAGGTGTGTTTGAAATTATCTCGGCATACTCAGCCAGGAAGAAAGCAAACATATAAATATTACGGCCATTAGCAACCGTCAAATGCGCTTAGAATAATTTCGTTCCTTTGGCACACCGCATAGAGGTTCACGCCCGTCCGACGCACTTCCAGCGAACGGTGCGACATTCTTCACACAATTGCTCGACTTTTGCTTTCTTAAAACGGTTTGTGTGTGGGAATGTGCCCATATGATTGCAGAAAAATTTTATGTGCGTACGCGATGTTGAATATTAGTGGAATGCAAGCGGGTGGGGACTTAGCTTCGTGCAGTGCTGCGGGTCAGTACAGATAAGAGATAAGATGTGTGTTCAAATTGAGCTTTTCAATGGCGCCTCCAAGTTTTACCTCACGTACTTAAGCGTATTAAGAAAAAGAGTAGTTGCAAAAAATAATATTTCGTCTATGGACGCACAAAACAAACTTCCTGACCAGATGTAAAGGGTCGAGTTTGATGTATGCAAACTTATTGGTCGTTACAGCTAGTTGACTCGTAGACAAGCAAGATACCCGAGCTACGCAGCGTCGAGATTTCCAGCACTGGCTCGTTCACATATATCTCGAAACGCAAACAGAAAGGCTCGATATTGTACAAAAATGCAACAAGCATGTGTGAAGACAAGCTATACGTCTCGGGCTTGTGCTATAGATTCGAAGTCTGGCCATTTAGGTTAGTTTAGAGACCAAAAATGATGCTCTCGTGACCAAAAAATGTGAGATCACGGCCGTTAATAGTCCACGCTGCCGATCGAAACCGAAACCATGCCATTCTCCTCCCTGGCCAATTAGTTTCCAAAGAGCAACGTGCGCCGTGTTGCACGCAGGGGTTTATGGAAGCAGTCCATAGAATCCCCTAGCAGTGGTAGCGAGAAGCAGATCTGGTTTTAATAAGCGCGTAAGAGTTAAATGTAGTGACCCTTTCTGGTTGAATATAGGGTGCACGTGATGTTTTGATTGTGATCATGCAGAAGGATGTAAGAAACGAATGTGCCGCCTGAACTGTATCTTCCTCGGACAGACCGCTCGGACCCGGAGTAGTTCTCCGCGCAGCCTTTTTCGGGGGAGTACGATCTGTAGCCACTCGCAACATTTCAGTTTCGTTATCAACGTTGCCGCGGGGGAATGAAGGAGTTTCGCTGTTTTTTTGTTTCGATTGCTGGGTGGGCTCTCTTGCTGTGCTTGCTTTCGTTACTCTTGTCATGACCGACTGGCTCGAGCATACTGCGGCCCTGACATCGCTGCAGTTAATTTCAGGAGGTCTAAGAAAACGCAGTAGCAGCGAAATCAGCGACAGCGACGAAGATACCAGCTTAGCTCCAGCTCGAGTGACGACGAGGCAGCCGTTCTCGGCGAGGTCTTCGCCGACTCATTCGCCTTGCCAGCGAAGAGGCCCAAGATATGGCGTTACGTCGAAGACGTTGTGCGCACCTATTCGGATGAAGAGCTAGGTATGTCGTTTGCTAGAAGACAATACGACAAATTCCCCTCAGATGGAACTCGCCTACGGAGATGACGGTCGCTTTACGGCGTACGTGTTTGGTATTGCTTAATAGACCCTTTGCAAAGCTTACAGCGCCACGACGGCAGGACATTTTGGGAACCCTCGGTACAGATCACGCGCACGCGCTTTCTCGTTGCGCCTCCGCGACTGCGCGCGCGTCCCGGCAGCTACCGCCAGCAGCCGTTGCAGCCATCCCGCCTAGTCGTACGTCGTTGCCGGCGTACCGTATCTGTGGCAGCGTAAAGGCATCGCGACAGGTGAACTCATTCCAATACGTTATTCGTCGGAACTTACCTTCACGTATTGAAGTGTCACCAAATCCATCTAGTTTGCACCGCAACCATGGCAGGTTTCGACCAGGTTCGACAAAGCGTTGGTGCAGCAGACGACAGAGCCGGTACAAAGGAGAGGGATACGAAAGGGGCAGCCGTCGGATCGTCGCTCGCCCAACCAACGGCCCAACTCGGCTGCTTTGTTGCCGTGGTAACCTGTGCCTTCTCGCGTATGCCACGTGGAAGCCGGAGGAGGGGCGTACCGAGGACTCCCATTATTTGAAGCGCGGCGCGCGCGGGCTTTTGGGATTTTTGCAAAGGGCCTATTGCATCCTGCGGCTCGTACAAAAGCACTTGTATTTGTCTTCATCGGGTTTATATAACTGTAAAGAAAAATAAATACTGCCTCAACGTCGGGGTCACCGTTAATAAAGTAGTAACAATCAACATTTTTGTCAAAGCATGAAGTTCCGATCAGAACTTCATGCTTTCAGCAAGATAGCAATGGGAACCGAAACTGTTAAAAAGCGAGGGCGGACGCTATGAAAGCGGTGGCAGCGCGTGCAACTGGGTGGATCGCTTACTGAGGCCGACCGCTCAACGACCGCTTGCGCGGAGCGCTCCGCATCTGCCTGGGCGAAGGGCTGGATCGCGCATCCCCGCTTGGTCGCTGCAGCTGCAGCGCGAGAGTGAAGCCACCGATCGGCGATTTTGCATGTTGAAAAATCGCGTTTTTGGAGCGTTGCGGAGGCTGGCGGCAACATGCTGAAGACACGTTTTCTACTCGTTCGTAGTCATTCGTCGAAGAAGCTCTTTAAAACCCGGTGTAAGCCCTGAGACTTGTCGTTGAGAACATGTGGAAGCGCAGTGCCGCAGTAAAAATGCCCAACTCATCGAAAGCAAGTTTCGCCGCCACGATGCAACGCGCAGGTCACGAGTGACCCGCGCGTTGCATCATTGGACTTTTTTCATAATGCAACGTGCGGGACCCTTGTGACGTCACACGTGACGTCAATTGTGACGTCATTATAGGAAACGCCCCATAATGCAATGCGCGGGTCACGAATGCGACTGCGCATTGCATTATAGAACGTTTCCCATGACTCAACGCGTAGTTACGCCGACGGCGACGTTGGCGTCGCCGGCCCGCGCGTTGCATCATGAGACGCTTCCCATAATGCAATGCGCGGGTCACAAATGAGACGGCGCGTTGCATTATGCGACGTTTCCCATAACCCAACGCGCGGTTACGCCAACGGCGATGTTGGCGTCGCCGTCGCCGACCGCGCGTTGCATCATGGGACGCTTCCCATAATGCAACGCGCGGGACCCTCGTGACGTCACACACGCCGTCATTATGGGACGTTTCCCATAATGCAACGCGCGGTTACGCCGACGGCGACTGCGACGGCGATGCCGCTCAAGCCGGAAACGGGCGCCTAAGAGCTGTTCTCTAAAAAATTAATAGATGTAAACCAAATTAAATTTTCATTCCACAGCCATGTTTGATCCCGTCTTTTTTAACAAAACTGAAATAAGCCTTTGTTAAGTGGTTTAAGGATGACGCGGCGTTAATACTAGGCCAAGGATAATATTAGGTGTCACCTTTTAGCATATTGAAGACATACCCAACCTAACGGTCATTTGTAACCATCATATAGTTTCCATATCAGCGAAAAAGCCATGTCGGTTACATATCAAAACTTGCATGGCTCGAATGGCCTGTGAAAGCAGCGAAAAAACGATGTCGGCCAGTCACCGAAAACTCAGTGGCTGAACTGGCCGGTGATAACAGAAAGAAAACGATGTCGGCCAGTCAGCGGAGACTCCACGGCTAGACTGGCCGCTGACTACAGCAAGAAAACGATGTCGGCCAGTCACCGGAAACTCCATGGCTAGACTGGCCAGTGACTACAGCAAGAAAACGATATCGGCCAGTCACCGGAAACTCCATGGCTAGACTGGCCGGTGACTACAACAAGAAAACGATGTCGGCCAGTCACCGGAAACTCCATGGCTAGACTGGCCGGTGACTACAGCAAGAAAACGATGTCGGCCGGTATCGGGAACTTTCCGGCTGGTGCTGGCCAGTTTAGACAACGAGTCCCCGATACCGGCCGGCGTCGGTTTCTCACCGGCGTCCCTGGCCGGGATCCGCCGTACAGCTCCCGGTACTGGCCGACGTAATCCCAGTATCGGCCGACATGGTGTGCTACCTGGGTTAGTGGCTGCGTCGAAACTAAATATAGTCATGACACGCATAAAGTCAATGAGTTTCGTCGAGATAGCAAGTCGAGGTTTAGTCACAATGTACGAAACACAGGGCCCATGAGAGAAATGCAGCCATGGTTTTCTGGTTCAAATAAACAGGCTATGCATAAAAAAAGAAATAAAGATCTGAGAACCTGCGAGAATGGGACGCTAGCAACGGTGATAGAATACGAAAGTTTCAAAACCTTGATTGAAAGATAAAAGAGATACATCAATTGCTTGCATGAGCCGACGTCCACCTAGTCCTGGTATTCGCCAAGCCAAGAATTGTCATTAAATAAGTCTGTAGTATTCATATAAGTAAAAAGCGCTCGTCACCAAGAAAGAAATTATTGTTGTCCTTCTTAGAAAATATTTATCGCTGAAATAAAGGCTGCGAGTGCGCATAATACTATTGTACAAATATTCGACTGGTGGATGTCGTCTTATAAAGTTCTTTTATCTGTACTAACTTTTGATTAAGGAACTAAAAACAGCGTGGGCGCGGACGTAGGAGGAGAAGTGCACAGACAGGGCGCTTTGTCCGTATTAGCGCGGTTTTAATTTTCGAAACGTGCCCTGAGGGGGTTCATAGATCACCTAAATAGGGCGATAATTCTCAGTGCGGGCTCTAAGCATCCTTGAAATCGATGAATGATAAAAATGCGTGGCTGATTTTCCTATTGAATTAGCAATCAAAGATCTAACCCTCCGAGGGCATCTCCGCCGATGGCACGACCATCGTTCCTACACTCTAAAAAAAAAAAAAACGTGCCAACTAGCACCTTTTAGGGTTCTTTCGCTTGTCCAATGGGCGGCACCCTTAAAGGTGCAGAAAAGAACCCACAAAAAGGGTTATTTCTAATGAACCCTATTTCGGGGTTCTTTTCGGATCGTTTATTGGTTCTTCCTAATGAACCCTATTTTTGGTTCTTTTCAGAACGCTTCTGGGTTCAATTTAGCGAACCCTATTTCGGGGTTCTTCTAGGATCCTTTTTGGGTTCTTCCTAATCAACCCTATTTCGGGTTCTTTCCCGAACCCTTATTGGTGCTCTTGATGAACCCCATTTCGAGTTTTTTCCAGAACCCTTTCTGGTGCTCTTATTAAACCCTATTTCAGGGTTCTTTTCATATCGTTAATTGGTTCTTCTTAATGAACCCTATTTGGGTTCTTTCCAGAACCTTTCTTCGTACTCTTAATGAACCTTATTTCGAGGTTCCTTACGGATTCTTTTATTTTTTCTTTATGAACCCTATTTCATGTTTTATTCGGAACCCTTCTAGGTTCTTTTAATACATCCCGAGTTCTTTAGATTATGTTAAGGTTATTTTAGTAGACCATATTTTGTACTTCAAACCCTCTTTTATGACAAATCGTTTTTTTTTTCACATTCCTAGTCAGTTTCTAGTAAATCGCATGTTGTATTTTTTGCTCCACAAGGTGATTTTTTTTATACCGACCAAAGTCTTTGGATTGTTCATTAATCGGTAGCACTGGGCCTTTTTGACAGGTTGACAAACATCAGTCTGGCCAGCGTCAACACATTTCATTCCGGTGCGTAATTAACTAGGTGACAGGCAGAAAAGTAAAGATCATGTGCATTCATATACTTTATTGGGGTCGCAAAAATTGATTGTTCTGTTCGCAGTAAAAAAAACTAACAAAATTTGAAACAGTTTTAAGACGAGACGGGTATTACTGCCAGCAATGTGCACACAGCTTCTATTGTCGTTCTGATGCCGCTCACTGTGAGGACACCGTCCAAAGAGATGTTTCAAAGTTATTTTCCTGGAGATGGATTAGTGGCATCAGTGTCCGGACTTCCTACAACAAGAATATAAACAGATGTATTTTCCTCTGCATAATTATGCTGCGAATTCCTCATTCGCGACGCTTTCAGATCAATTATAATTGTATAGGTTTCACTAAGCATTTTATTTCTCGTTTAGCCTTACGTTCTAAAACATACCCGCAGATCTGATTTCCTTTAAAACATTTAGTGGGTCAGTAAGTGCGATCTAGAGAGCGCGACCAGCGGATGACGAAGCCTGAAAAGAGGGCTTTGCTCGGAAACGTTTTCTGCGCGGAGCACCTGAACTATCACGTGACTTAATATGATCCTCATTAAAAAATGAGCACGCTCTGCTTCTTTCTCCTTTTGCTCCGGACGCTTTGTAGTCGATGGTCAAGATGACCATGTAGCAAGAAACGGCTCGTTACTATCAGCCTCGTGTGTCAGCCCCCTTCGCTACAACACTGTAAAAGCGAAAAATGGCACGCAGCATCAAGTGTTCCCTTTCCAACCAAGAAGTAGTAAAGGAAGAAAATCGGAAGTCAATGAGTTACAATATATGTACAGTACACACGTGAAACAATGCCCAACGTGCCACCGCATTTTCTCAGCTCTTAAAAATGCCCGTGCGTCCACTTCCCCTGAGAATACTCGAGGGGCCGACCAACGCAATCTATACGAAGAAAACTCGGCCAATGGAGAAGCTGAAAATTTGTTTCGAGTTAAAATGAAGTCTTTAACGTGACACTGAGCATGAAGCCAGCACGTGGAACGTCATGCTCAATGACATCTCTCGCTTCATTCATATGTCTAAAAATGCTTTGGCCTTTTTATTCGCCGAGCTCTCTTCGTGAATTGGTGTGATTGGCTTCTCGAGTGTTCTGCGGAAAAGTAAATGCGCAGGAATTTTAAGCATGTTTCAAGAAACGTTGGTTTTCCCCATTATTAATCCTTCTTGCCCTATAGTCAGTAACAGGTTAAAAAAAATCTACGAGCTGGAGAGGAGGAAGCGGACAGAATCTTGTAGGGGAGAGGAGAAACCTTCTCTCCATTCCAAGCGTCCATCGGCCTTCTTCTTTTAGATTTTTCTTAACCTGTCATTGACTTTAGTCGCTCATATTTCCTTTAAATTATTTTTAGAAAATAAAGCAAGGATATGTTTTATATTACTAGCTCGTATATTGAAAATATAACCCTGACAAGCTTGCATTATCATCTGTGACAATGCACTATACTCGGAGGTGACTTGGGCAACTTTTTTTTGGCAATGTAGTCGAAGTTAAAAACGCCCGTGCATCTTGAGCGCCAATCAAGGCTATGCACACGCACTCTTCACTTCAGAAACGCCACAGAAAGTTGTTTCCGAGTATAACTTAACCCTGTCTTAAACGAATGGCGCCGATAAGCGATCATGAGTTTGTAATGAGGTAATAAGTTAACCCAGCATATTTATAGTGGACGAAGGTAAACCTCTGCATCGTCGCAGTCTGAAACTTGTGATAGATTACAAAAACACCGACTAAAGTGTACCTTCAAGCAGCTCTTCGAGGTTCAGAGTGACGTTTCTTTTTCCTTTGAGGAACACCAGTGTAGAAGCTGTAAATGCCTCCATCTTGGCTCTCATGTCCTCCGGATGTCTTTGCCGAACGGCAGTTTAACTTCTTGTAGTAACTGAAAAATAAACAATGAATGGAGAGTGTTGCTGGTTTACAAAAGTACATTTTTGCGCTATAGATTTGTACACACGGATTGTTTACACACACACAAACACACACACACATTTATATATACAGGTTTTTGTTTAAAGCTTAACAGATTTGTTTAAAAAAAACCTCCAGAAGCGGCATAAGTCACACTTATGCCGCTGGTGGAGGTGAGTTATACGGCCAGGGGGACATATTATAGGGTGCTAATCGTAATGATCAGTCGGCTAATTAATTAAATTTCGTTAATTAACTTTTAATTGACGAAAATAGACATATGGTTCCAATTAGAAACTTCCTCAGCGAGTTTGAGCGCGTGAGAAGCGTAGTATTGTACTAAAGTTACCACTCGTGGAGCAGGTGCAAGGCTGGGGCTACATAAGAGACGGGAAAATAGCGCGGGCGCCTTACCGCAACCGCTAGCTTTGTACCTGCTCCACGAGTGGTAAATTTAGTGCTCTACTACGCTTCTCACGCGCTCAAAGTCTTTTTGAAAATTACTGATTTAGTGGTTTTCGATGACGCTGAGCAAGTTTCTAATTGAAGCCATATGTATATTTTCATTAATTAAAAAGTTAATTAACGGATCTTAATAAATTAGCCGACTAATCGTTACAATTAGCCCCCTATAATATGTCCCCCTGGCCGTATAACTCACCTCCACGAGCGGCAAAAGTGTAACTTTCACGGCTTTTTTAAAAAAGTATGTTAAGCTAAAAAACATATATATATATATATATATATATATATATATATATATATATATATATATATATATATATATATACAGGGTGTCACAAAAGAAAATTTACACGGTCTTTTTTACCGCAAAAATAAACTAGGCATCGCCGAACGCTTAGTCTCCGCCCAAAGGTAGTGCTATAGGTCACAACCAGATGCCAAAGTTTCAGCCCGATCCGATAACTTAATCAAAAGTTATAAGTGATTTTCTGAAAATTTCAATGGGAAAATGGCGGCCGACGGAGTTTTCAAACACATGGGGCTCTATGGCACCAGAAACCAAAAACGGGCGAAAATGGGCTCCATTTTCCCATTGAGATTTTCAGAAGATCACTAATAACTTTTGATTAACTTATCGGATGGGGCTGAAACTTTGGCATCTGGTTGTGACCTCTAGCTCTACCTTTGGGCGGAGAATGAGCGTTCGGCGATGCCTAGTTTATTTTTGCGGTAAAAAAGACCGTGTAAATTTTCTTTTGTGACACCCTGTATATATATATATATATTAACTAAATGATCACTTCCTGTGACTATAGTGGAGTAGGGCTGGGCGTCAATAAAATAATCTCCAGGCATGATATTGTATCTCTGAAAAGGCCTAGAACAACCGATTTTTTCTTTGACAAGTTTTTACTACGTCTTATAATGGGTACTATATAGCAACTTGTCATTGTGCCTCATACAGAAGTAAGGCATGGCAAATATTTAAAATAAAATATCGGTACATGTTTGTACAACATCAAGTTCACATAGCAACTTGTCATTGTGCCTCATACACAAGAAAAGCATGGCAAATATTTAAAATAAAATTTGTGTACGTTATTATTTAAAATTCAAAACCACTCTAGATAATAATCATATAAAACACTTCAGTAGCGATGAGAGACAATTGTGTTATAAACACACAAAAAGAATTAAATGACTATTCTCCTTACTTGTTTTGTTTATAAGACTTTTCGTAACTCTAAATTCAACCAATATGCCGATAAAACTCACGTGATTGAGAGTGAAACAATAGTTACTTAATCGGAATGTTAATTCATTGCCTAGCCTTATTACGAGGTAGAATTATATCATTTAGCACGTATCAAAAGCCCTTGTCTCATTCATAGGCAATAAAACAGGTAGTAAGAAACTTTTGAAGTCCTGATGACCTGTAAAAATCTCGAAACTTTAAGACTAAATATAAAGAAGACAATATTGAATTACCATTCCGGGAATCGTCATTGCCTGAAATTCCTCAAGGACTGTGAGGACTCCAGCCTCGCTGAGGATCAATTGTTGGCGAGACTGAAACGTCCGCATCATGCGGTCTTGTATCAGCTCGACGTTCAGGGGCACTTTAGTTATCTCTTTTTTCATGAGCAAGACATGACGGCGAACGCTCACGGCACCTTCACATTCGTCAGTATCAACGAATCTCTAAAACAAAAACAATTTGTTACGTTTATGCGCCGTTTACGCATGGAAGCTATTGACATAATAGTTGCAGCACTGAGTATACGACCAAGTAAAACAATTATTTTTATCAAACATACATCCACATTTGTGCAAACACAAAATGCACAAAAAGTTCGCGCCTGTCGATTACCGCACACCACTCCGAGAGCCAATCGTTGCAACCTGTGAAGTCCGCTCAGCGAATGACGACGCGGAACATACGTTTACACCAAGAAATGCAGTCTGCGCTGTTACATTAAGCAATGCAAGCGGGACGTTTTGCATTGCTTAATCACAGCGCAGACTGCATCTTTGGGTCTAACCAAATGTCCGGCATCGTCATTAGTTGAGCGGTGCCATAAACTGCAGTGATTGGCTCTCGAAGTGTCATGTCCCTGGCCGGTCAAAAAACAGAAACGTTTACAGCACTATTTGCTCGCGTTTATTGGGGCCATAAATACGGATACATTAGCTAATTAAAGCCCGGTAGCAAAATTTTTTACATTTACGAAGAGATATTATTGCTCATTTCATTTGCGCTGTAAATTCGAAGTTCTGTTCTTGAGATCTTTCTGGCGGAAAGCTTGAACTCAGTATTTTGTCATATTATGTAAAGTCAGTATTGTAGTAATGAGATCAGTGTTCGCTTCACAAACGTTTTTCTCTTGTGTAGTTGTAGTTCAACATACGAGACTGTCAAAATAATGCTTTTTTTTTTTGCAACGTGCTTGTTTGGACAACTGCAAGCCAAAATAGCAAAAAAAACAAATTTCAAACGACAAGTAGCTTAATTAATAAGAGGCCGCCCCCTGTCCTACTTATTATGCCTATGCATCAAACACATTCTTGCCATATTGAGTGCTACTGTACTTATAGCAATTTTTAAGCGAAATTATGAATATTGTCTGCTTAAGAAGAAGTTTTACCTTGAAATGATGAACAGGCCGATTGCAGTTCGTTTTCAAAAAGCCACCTGCAGACGTCTCCAATCGTCCATGTGCTCACGTCCGCTGACATGTTGCAAGTGATGACTAAAGGAAAGGAAGGAAGGTACTTCCTTCTAGAGCTTCAAACCCAAAGGGAGAGGAGGTCAAACATTGTTCCGATCCACCACTCGGACGAGCGAGCGCTTGCACTCCCTCGAGCAACGAAGCTACATCCTGTTGGCTCTAGTGATCTTCAGCGACCCATCCCTGTTCACCGCTAAGCTGACAGCGTGGTGGGAGCTATGTGCTTGCCAAACCAATTAGTCGCCTGGTTTTTATCACCTCACACCTTTCTCTGCGGTTGTGATCACGTCGTGCAAGACAGAAGGTTCACTGGTCGAACGAGCATGACGATTCCACCGAACTGTCAGTCTAGTGGTGAGCAGATTAGCCCCCGAAACGTCGCTTTTGAACACATTATGGCTTTTCTTCTGGGGTGCTGTTGAGCTGTCCGAACCATGGTTCGCTGGCGAAGATAATATGCACATGTCATCGCTTTTCCGTCCCTGGGTGCTAGGAAACACGGCGATCACATCACCAAGCACGTCCGTCAACCGCCGGTAAAATTGTTGGCAGTTCACTCTCTTGCCCAAAAGAAACACAAAATAAACAAGAGCGAAATTCTCCATTCGGTGTGACACCTTCCGTCAACGGAAACAAGCAACAAATTGTGTTGAGCAACGCGTGTTGGCCTATTTGGTGGCTGAGCGACTTTTGTGACGGCAATACGACAACGCACCTAGATTCGATGATTCAGTGTCCAGTCAGTGACGTGTTATGTAAAGGAATTTACCAAAATAGAGGCCTGTAAAACAAGATTGAATGATAATCGAGCCTATTTTGGAACTGGAAAGAGAAGTGATAATAAAGCAATTACACAGAGCGAATAGATGTCGTTGACAAATAATTTTTATTCCAATCGGAGCGACCTTCGAACCGTCAATTGCCATTTCTGAACAAATATTAGCTCAGTTAAGCGCCACGTCACGCAAATCCTTGGGCGTGCAGTCGGCGCTTACCCTTTTTACACTAGAAATGGGAATCAAAAACACAAAACCAGCCCGAAAACCTGAAAAATGGCCCCGGACAAAATTGTTCGAATAGTAAACTCGGACAAAATGGTTCAAATAAATTTTTTCGTATTTTTTCTCGCTCCCTATTTTTATTAGCTTTAATTGGTACAATCCCAACATATAAAAAGATAAATATTCGCATAATCTAATACATTTTTTTTGTGAAATAAACATTTCATTAGACAAAGAAACTAGTTGTAAATGTGCGCTAGGTATGGCTTCACTCAAAACGTCTTTTTGTAGCTCTGTTGAACTATCGAGGGAACTCCTTTAAAGTAAAACATTAAGTTCACAAAATGTAACTGTACCGCATCAATTTAAAGCTTCGAGCGGGAGATCGGAAAGAGTTGTATCAAGCAGTAATATAGATTGTTGGGCTAGTTGGTTGATCGGCATAATGAAAAAGAGTGCAAAATAAACGGTACAAAGTCGGAGAAAAAGACACACGAGACAGGTGCCTGCCCTGTGTGTGTATTTCTCCAACATTCTCGCGTCTATGATTGAAAAGGTTTACTCCGACTTAACATAACAAATTAATAACAAAAGGTACAGACGTTTCGCCACCTGCATAGGTGGCGAAACGTCTGTACCTTTTGTTATTAATTTGTTATGTTAAGTCGGAGTAAACCTTTTCAATCATGAATTCACCCGGCTTTTGGAACATGTTTGCATTTATCCGAGTTCTCTACGGAAGTATTCTCCTTGGCACTGTGAGGGAGTACATCAACCAGTCTACGAAGATCGTGCGGCTGGAATGTCACCTGCGCTTCAACTACGAGTGCCTGAACAACAACGTGGTGCCCAGAAGTCTCCACTGCAAGACCCTCGTCGACACCCCCTACGGCCGCACGCTCGCACGGAACTTCAGCCGCAACTGCCTGAAAGCCAGAATGCAGGATAACAAGCAAGAAATACAGCAAGTAAGACGTCGTGTGTGCGCGGCGGAAACCTGTCTCCGCTCTAGACTTCGTCCCAATGATTTCCACGACATCATCAGGGCGCGCAAAGAAGCTGAAGATTTGGAAAGAGGCAAGTGCACCGAAGTCCATCGCCAGAAGTTGTCCCGGTTGTTACCTCGCCATCGGCCAGAACAGGATAGTTTAGAAGCAGTGCATAACTTTTCCTCGAAACGTCTATCGGACAACCACATGAGCTTATTGTCGAAGGGCCTGAATTTCGCCATTGCCCCACGGAAAGTGCCCAACGTGATATCATCGTGGAGGTTGAGGAGAAGTTGCGGCATATCCAGGATACAACTGGGGTAAACTTGGCTCGTAGCCGAATTGTAAGTGTCCTGGCGAATGCAAGAAGCACTCGGACGAACCTTACCGCTGGGGAACGCACGGCGCTAAATGATCTCAAATCAGATAAATCTATCGTTATCCTTTCGGCAGATAAGGGAAAGGCTACTGGGTGATTTCAGATAAGATCGACCAAAGGGTGGCTGGTCGACATTTTTAAATCAACTGATGTTTTTATATGACATCGTCTAGTGTCTGGTATAAAAGAATCCACACTTAGTTTTGACCAGAAAAAAAATTTGGAGACAAGAAAAATCGTAAGGCAGGGAGAGGTGGACAGTTGCAATAACGCGCACTGATGGAGGGGGCAAGTTTGAAAGTGAATAATTAAAACAATAAAATTAGGAAAATTTTAAAACATTTTACAAACAAACTATGGGTACAACTTGCTTGTAATATAAAGTAATAATATTTATTAAAAATTTATTTAGTTTTCTAAAAATTTCCAAACATGCCTGCTCGAACGACAAATGGCAAACTTTGGAAATCTGTATCTCATGAAATAATTTAATCATTATTACATAACTTGCAAACATTATTTTACTAATATATGGCTATTACTGAAAAAATAAATAAGGTATCTGAGTGACACAATAGTTACAATATATTTAGGCAAACATGGGAAAAAAATTAAACAAAGAAAAATTCCAATGCGAATAAAAAAAAAACACCACCTTCGATTTTTTTTAAATTTGGGTACCCTGTTATACTCTATTTCGGCATTCATTTCTATTAAAAACATGTTGCATCATTGCACTGCGAAAGAAGAAACAACTCCCCAAAGTAGGGTCCTTTTTCAAAGCCTACACTTAGCAGTGTCCTCTACAAGAAGTGACTCTGAGTTCCAGTTTCATGAAACTTGCACAAATCTTTTATATACATTTATTCAGATGAGGTCATTGATAAAAAGAGCGATCGGTCACACAGTAAAAGGGAGGAGAAACTATATACAGCATTTTACATAAGCGTACAAAGTGGTATCATATTAGAGACTAATGATTTGAGAAAAGATGATGCAGTGTGAAGTTGTACCTTCCGGTATATTTTACATCTAGAGTAAAATAAATAACTTTACTTCCACACACAAAAACAAAGATATAATAGTAAGATATTTAGGTTGGCTGTGTATTTACGATTACAAACAATTTCAGGTGACGGATGCCATAGTGCCTAACTGGAGCAGCTTCGATGCTCTCGGTGTATGAAGGAATCGTGGCAAGCCGATATATTTTATCCTGCTCGAGGATAACATTTTGGGATTTTTTTTATAGTGATCAGATAAAAATTATTAGTAACCACCAACAAAAACAGTAGGTTAAATACCCCGTGAAGAAAAATGTGATAAATAAGATGTCCCTGCATTCAAAATGAGCAGTCCTTGGGAAATCAAATTCGGCACTTTACTCTAAGGTTTTCCTCGCTGTACCCATTTAATAAGGTTGCTTCCAAGCAGATCCGACTGTCCGTGCTACATATACGTCACAGGTCCCTTCTGTTGATGACTTGCTGAGCCGCCACGCGTGCCAAGACTGAATGCCAGGGAAGGCGCGCACCGTCAGCCACTCTTCTTTTTTTTTGTTCACAATACCGAACAACCTCATTTTCGTCCAGATATACAAGATGCACGCCTTTAAGGTTCTTTGATAGAACGCTCACCATTGTCCTGGCCGTCTGAATTGCGCTTACTGAACGTTCTCTCAGGTTGTTCAGCGTGGCCTGGTGCTTCACGAGTCCGCCAACTCCGTCACATGCATTTTTCTCATGTCCAGATGCAGAAAATAACCACTGGGCTTGTGGGCAATCGTCCTTTGCAAATTGGTGAAGCTGGTAGCGATTCTTGAAATGACTGGCGGCGCCGTCACTTACGTACGTCACGTACGAGTATACCGCTACGTTGTCCTCAACCCACTCCTTCACTTTTTCTAGAGCCAAGCAAGCGTGAGCGGCGTCGTGACACAGGTCCTCACTGATGATGGCAAAGCTGTTTGTAGATTTTCTTGTCGTCACTACACATGTAAATATCGAAACTTGTTTTCTTTTTCCAGTGATATGCTTGCACTTCGTCAGGAAGCACGATGGTCCAGTTTTCAGCAAAGTCAAAATGAAAGACAATGCTCCCGCGTTGCATGCACTGTTTTTCATCGTAGATCGCTTTACCTTGCGTTTGCCGGATATGGTTGTGAAGTACCCAACTTCCAACCGTCACTTGGATGACTTTTAGGAAAGTCTCAGGTTCCAAAGTTTTTTTCACAAGGTCGCCGGACTCCCATGTTGCAAGCACAATCTCTTCATCCTCCGGGATATCAAGTTCCTGGAGTGTAAGAAACCGGCCTTTTGGGCAGTGATCACAGTCTCCTTGAAGGCACAGTTCTGTTGCTGGGTCGCACAGAAATGCCGAGTTCATTTCACCAGTGTTGAATGTTGAGCCTGTAACGTTCTCTAGAGCGGCAATACAAAGATAATAATTGGCGCAGCGCACACAAACGCACACTTCCTGGTGTGGAATACATTGGACCCATCTAGGGCGCAACGAATAAAATTTCGTTAGCCCAACGCCGGAATCGGGATGCTTGTCTTTGTATATACGGAAGGCCTCTCGTATTGAGCGTGTCATGAAGCGCTTTGGCACGAACGTTTTTTCTCCGTTGAGCATGACAGAGATGACGTCCTTCTGGTTGGGACTTTGGCGCGAACATTGTAGCTCGTCTTTCGTTAAGTACTCTAGGGCAGCAGACAGGTTCTCAGGACTCACCTTGCACCTCGTGTAAGGATCCGGCTCATGCCACACGCCATGCTTTTCCTTGAGTTTTCGGGATTTACTGATGAGGTACATTGAGGCCTGTGGAATCATCTTTTGAACCTCATTCTTCGTCAGTGTCGACGGCAGGAGTGTAAGCAGTTGACAACGTTCCCGGAGAGAGGTGGCGGTTTCAAAGGCCTGCCGAAAGTTGTCCACTCACTCAGTGCATGTGGAGCATGTTGGTTCGGACGACCCCGATGGTGCGTCCCTGTCGTACGCAATACGTAGCCTTGAGCGTATATTCTTGACAGCAACCTGCTCCAGTTCTGTCTGCTTTCTCTTGACATAGGCAGGCCTGTCCCGACTTCTTACGACGCTTGGTTGTCTCAGCGGCGACACATCTTTAGGTAGTATGCTGCGATTTAGATCTTCAATTGCTTCTTCAGCTGGCACAAATATGTCAGGGCACTGCTCTGAGCTTCGCATCGAGATCTCCTTAGTGATGTGCATGAAGCAATGGTAGCACAGGTAGTCCGTCGCACTCACTTTGGTGGAACAGTCAGGCGGAAGAATTTGCTTCAACGAGTTTAGGTCCAACGCGCCAACACTTCGAAAATTCCGCTGCTTTGGTATAGTCTTTTTGTGTTTGCAAAAGTAATCTGCACAAAACACTCGTTCGGAGCTCCAGGACGTCTTCATAATGTATACATAAAAAATAGAAATTAAACCCCAACTGATGGCATATAATTGCCAAGTGAAAGAACTACTGGGTGCACAAGTGACAAGTCCGAGGCTGAGGAGCTCACTCACTGCAAACGTACATTTGAAAAGAGAGGTCACAACTGAGGCTGTCGGCAAAGCTTGATCCACGTCAAAGGAAGAAAGAGGGAAAGTCTCCAGACAACAAATTGTGGTCAGCGGCCTTCGAAAAAGACTTTCCGGAATCGCACTGTCGTCCCTCCACGCGCTGATATGAAAGCACCCGAGCTTCTACCACGTGGTTCATGACACAGCCTGAGCCATGTCGGCGACCGGTTCGCGAGGGGTTGGCGGTGGGGTTACGTTGATGGTCACTCGGATTAGCCCTTGCTGTACTGAGCTACCACCTGCAGTGCCTTATCGCCGGCTGGTGTCAACAACGAGAACACACACACCCTGTCCACACCAAAACTACAAGCGTTCACCGCACACGCGTCGCCGCCGCTTTTAAGCTTTTGTGAAATTGCTTTCTTTTGCAGCGGAGAACCGCCTTATCTTAACTACGCGCCTGAAATCCTTCCAGGCGGGCGTACACAATATCAAGCGTTTCGAGAAATGCCCGTGGAGTAGAACTATGGGAAAATTCGGAGCCCGCGATGTCGATATCGTCGCCGTTGTGTTAGTACGCCGTCGCGTACTGCAGTCCCCCGTTGGGGGAGGGGGGGGGGGGGCGGTCTTACTACGATAACATGGCGACAGCGTTTACACTCTATGTATTTACGCGAGGCTCGAGTATTTGGGGATAATGCTGCCGGTTGGTGTGCTCCTTTGTGCCTGATATTATCGCCCGTGACGCCAGCGAGTGAGATGGCGACAGGCATGACTGCTCAGTAAACAGGCGTCGGCGGCCATGTTTTGCTGGTTGAAGCGAACCCCCTTGTCCTTGACAGCGAGCGGGGAAATGCGAAAAAAAGATTGTATCGGCCGTTTTGCCAGAACTATAGCGACGAGTGTCGTCTGCGGTTTCCGGCAACTATTTTGCCATAATCGTGAGCTTAGCGAGGAAATGATTTTTGCTCGCCACAGAACACTACCACGCAGAAAGGGAATGCTTGAACATGTTTTTGTTCTGGATATATATCAGGGATATATATGAGAGAGAGAGAGAGAGAGATGAAGGTAGAACGGAAGAGGGAATAGCATATAGTGTCGCAGGAGAATAAAGTAAACAAAGTTCCTAGTGGCCGATGGCTGCATGATCTTTTCTCGGATCACTAGTCCGTAATATGATACCTCTTTGTACACAGTAGTTTCTTCTTAATTTACGTGTGTGAACGATTTCTTTAGTTATCATTGGCCTCATCTAAATAAAAATATATAAAAGATGTGTGTTGGTTTCATGAAACTGGAACTCAGAGTCAGTTCTTGTATAAAACACTGCTAAGTGTAGGCTTTGAAAAAGGACCCTACTTTGGGGAGTTGTATTTTCTTTCTCAATAAAATGATGCAACATGTTTTAATGGAAATGAATGCCGAAATAGAGTATAACAGGTTACCTAAATGTTAAAAAAATCGAGGGTGGTGTTTTTTTTTTTTATTCGCATCGGAATTTTTCTTTGTTTGATTTTTTTTTCATGTTTGACTAAATATATCCTAACTATTGTATCACACAGATACCTTAGTTATTTTTAAATATTAGCTATATATTAGTAGAATAATATCTGCAAATTATATCATAATGATTAAATTATTTCATGAGATACAGACCTCCAAAGTTTGCCATTTGTCGTTCGAGCAGGCATGTTTGTCAATTTTTAGAAAAATAAATATATTTTAAATAAATATGATTACTTTATATTACAAGCAAGCTATACCCATAGTTTGCGCCTAAAACGTATTAGAGTTCTCCTAATGTTATCTCTTTAGTTATTCACTCTCAAACAGGCCCCCTCCATCAGTGCGCGTTAATGCAACTGTCCACCATCTCATGCCTTACGATTTTTCCTGTCCCCAAGTATTTTTTCTAGTCAAAACTAAGTTTGGATTCGTTCATACCAGACACTAGACAATAACATATAAAAACATCAGTTGATTTGAAAATGTCGACTAGCCATCCTTTGGTCGATCTTATCTGAAATCACCCTACTGTGTTGCTAGATCGAAAGGATTATGAGGAGAAAATGTACAGCATCTTGAACGATCCCTCGCACTTTATGAAGCTGAACCGTGACCCGACAGCAAAGTCAGAGCTCCAGCTCGTTGAACATTTACGGGTACTGCGTAACAAAGGGCGTTTGGATCAAACCTTGTACCGCCGACTGTTTTCTTCGGACGGAGCCACTCCAACCATCTACGGGCTACCTAAGGTGCATAAGGAGGGCTGCCCTCTCCGTCCTATCGTGTCTTTTGTAGGTTCACCAACTTACAACCTGTCGAAGTTCTTGGTTGAAGTGCTGAGGCCGTTAACTGAGGACAACTCTAGGTCGGTTAGAAACTCTCGCGATTTTGTAACCGAAGTCCGTACGCAGCAGCTTGATGATGACGATGTGATGGTGTCTTTTGATGTTATCTCATTGTTTACAAATGTCCCCATTGGCCTGGCTATCGATTATGTAGAGACGCGTTTGAAAGAAGATTGTAATTTGGAGGGTCGTACGTCCTTACTTGTGGAGGATATTATAATTTTGTTGCGGTTTTGCCTGAATCAAACGTACTTCAGTTTCGCCAACACGATTTACCATCAAATCGAAGGGTGCCCTATGGGAAGTCCTATTTCTGTTACCGTAGCAAACTTAATGATGGAGCACGTCGAAACACGGGTGCTAAACTCAGTACCCTTTCCGGTGAAAATGTACTGTAGGTAAATAGATGAAACTTTTGTAATTTTGAAAAGAATTAACCTAGATGCTTTCCACGTGGCGCTAAACAGCGTACACCACGCCATTCAGTTCACGTACGAAACAGAGACAGATAATGTGTTGCCTTTTTTGGATGTGTTGGTACGCCGGGCCAGTAATGGCAGTGTGGAAACGACGGTGTACCGTAAGCAGTGTGACACCGGAAATTTTTTGTTCTTTGACTCGCATCACCCGACCGAACACAAACGGTCCGTTGTAAGAACCTTTTTATCACGTTGTGATGCAGTGTGCTCTAACAAGCAGCTACGGTTGCAAGAGGTTGAAAATGTGGTTGGTACGTTAGAGCGGCGCCATTATCCGAGGACGTTTATTAACGATACGCAGAGGCGAATGCAGAGGGGAAGGGGGAGTGAGTCACGAGTGCGGGCAACGTCTATTGTATCTATTCCCTATGTCCAGGGCGTGTCACATGCTGTTCGGAGAGCGTTGGGCCTGCTGGGCGTACAAACTGATTTTAAACCACATTATACCTTAGCGAATGTGTTCCCGAAACCGAAGGATCGCACCTCTGCAGACGGTCAGAGGGGGGTCGTATACAAAGTGCAGTGCGGGGATTGTGACGCGACCTACATCGGCGAAACGGGCAGAAAGAGGGCAACGAGATTGAAAGAACACAAAAGGGACGTTGCCAAGGCCACCCATGCCACGCGGTCCAAGACGGAACTTGTCGAACACTGCTGGACGACAGGACACAGTTTCGACCTGGACAATGCGACGACGCTGGCCCGAGAACAAAGGTGGGGGCAAAGAAAATTCGTCGAGTCCTGGTTCATTCGCCGTGACTCATCGGTGTGCAACACCAACCGTGGCCCCCTGCCGGACGTTTACGGGGACGTGTGTGATAAGTAGACTGGTCGACCTCACCTCATTTGTGTCAGTGTATACTGAAGATGCCACCTGCATAGGTGGCGAAACGTCTGTACCTTTTGTTATTAATTTGTTATGTTAAGTCGGAGTAAATCTTTTCAATCATGAATTCACCCGGCTTTTGGAACATTTTTGCAATTGTCGCGTCTATATTGAGCTTCTTTTTTTTTATCGTCTCTACAAAAGTTGCATTATAAGAGCATTGAATGTACTTAATAGAACTTCAGAGTAGCACCTTATTAAAAGATGAGTGTCTAAAAATCACTTGGGACCATTCTCTCCGAGATTGCACTTGGGACCATTTTGTCCGGGGCCGTTTCGTCCAGGGCCACTTCGTCGAGACCATTTTGTTCTGCATCCTACCGTGCCTTATTGCTCGCGAAAACTACGAGAACAGCAACGACCACGTTTCTGTGTTTTTTTTTTTTTTCCTCATGCCATCCCATTCTCCTAACTTTTGGTGGGCGACCTCAAAGTAGCGAGCGGGGTTCACCGGCGGATGGAGCACTCATTTTTTACACTGCGTTATTACACATAAATTTGAACGCACAACGTATCGAAGTTTAGTTTGCTTCACTCAAAACGCACTTATAGAATATGCCTATGGGATTATTTCGGGGTATCCTTCTAGACATAACTGCTCCTTGAAATCGAAAAACCATCATTTACAGGCTGATTTATTTTTGAAGACAAAGATGATTGCAACACATCACTTGAACCTTCCGCGCAGCAGGATTTTTGAGGCCACTCGTGGATGGGTCCCAACTCTATTTTTGCGGCTTGACGCGTGCCGCAAAACAATCAGAGGCGCCGTATTGGGAGACGGGTGGTGTCATGACTCATGACCACAAGCTAGGACAACTGCATTCTACACTAAAAAAAAAACAAAAAAAAAACGTTCCTTTGTTCTATTTATTTTTCATTCATACGCGCAGTTATACGTATATTGTTTCAACACGAAAGCAAGTTAAAAAAATAGCTCTTGTTACTGAAAGAACACGACGCCGCTTAATCACCGTATCACTCAATCATCGCAACACGCACTTTTTTTTGTGTGTGTTGCTCAGTCATCGAAGTTTTGCGCCTTTGAAAATTTGTATGCATTTTTTTTTTTGGGTGAGGGGAAATAAAGTACACAAGCTATTTCCGCAGGTACAGATTTCTTCAAATAAACTTTAATTCAATGACCCGTATGGTTTATACAAATGAGTACCAAAGAGTAGCTTTATACTAACATTACTTACCAAATAAAACACGGCGAGCAGTTACGCTTGCAAACGAACGCCAGTGTTCAAACCGCTGAAGCAGGGGGCCCGGGAGTCAAAAGCATCGAAGCCTGTTTCATCTGTGGTCCGAGGCGAAGATTATCTCGGTTTGGTAAATAACACAACGCGACTTGGTAAATAACTATGACATTCCACCTCTCTAAGCTTTCAAGGACCTGACAGCTCGCACGGGCAGCTTTGTTTCCACAGAATGGCGCACCCGATTTCTCGCGTGCAAAGCCTTTCGAGCCTGGTCATTGTGTCCCTCTATCCGGTAGAAGACTTAAGTGACCTTCTTTTTCCAAAGATCGCTTTATCTCTTTCCTGGCTGCAACAAGCACCCTTTTCGCTCTTTCCAGGCCGGAAACTAGCTCTCCATTTCGTTTTTTATTTTGCGAGGGGTGCTTTTGGTTCAGAAAGCACGCTTCTAAGGGTTCTTCCCCGAAATCGGTTCTTTTTTAGCGAAAAGAACCCTTTTTTGCTCATTTGGCTCCTTTTTTTCTGAGAGTGTACAGACAGGTCGACATGTAACCAATCAAAACGCGACATTTCGTTAAGGCTGCGGTCCCACGGCGGCCATTACATATGACGCTTTCAGCACGTTTTCGAAATGCGATCGTGGCGTGTTCAAGCTTGCTAAAATTATGTGTTATATATCATCTTGTAGTGTACAACATTATCTTTTATCTGATGTAGGATTTGTTTTCCTAGTGCAAAAAGCTAATTCAGAGGGCACCCGCGAACATTGACCTTTTCGGCAAAACATGGTTTCGTAGTACAGTGGTACAGGGTGCACTATTGGAGCAATTTCTTTCTAATTTTAGAATGTTATAGAAGAAGAGTGCGTTCATTGTCAACGGAGGCCTTTTTTCCTTTTTTTATTTTATTTTGACAGATATTTACTTTAGAAAAATTGACTTTGCGAAAGCACTTCAGTCGCGAAGTTTTGGGCGCCTACTCGGTCATTTTATTTGAAACTTTTTACATCAGTTTGTAATTATGGTCGAAAGAGTTAAGCTAAATTTCATTGTAATATGGCTTAAACTTTTTTCGGAATGCTCCCGTGAAAAGTGACAAAAACCGTTAATTTTGGCAAACTTCATTTGGTAGTACAGTGGTACAGCGCTTAGGGATTGGCACACATGAATAAAATTGTAGGCCCGCAAAGAAAAACATATTCTGCTTTGCAAAGCGAGGCCCTTTTTCTAAATTTCACTTTTGATTTTCCATAAAAAAAGTTTGAATATAGGTGAAATCACGTATTTGTTGATAGTCAAAAACGAGTATTTTGACCCCTTTTGGCAGACATTTAGGCCGATATTTTTAGTATTAAATGGAGATTACTGTTCCAGGTCCTGATTATTAGCCCACATTTTCACTAATCGAGCCTATTTATTAACAAGAATCATAAAACTCACAGAAAACACAAATTGGATGTCTGGTTGCGCCCTCTATGTGGCGGTGGCTGAAATGTGACTACGCGAGGTTCAGGAAACTGCCGAGGATGGCGCTGATTCCAGCTGTGGTTGCCAGCTTCGGAAACTGGTTGTACACTTGGCTTCTTCCGTTTCTTGCAAAATAACGTGCTGGAAAACTTGGTCGAAACTCATGAGGTCCTTTATAACACGGTACTTTCTGCTAATATAGCTTTCAGGAAGAATTTCAGTCGCTTTCATATTGTTAAACGATTTTTTTTTTATGCGAGGCTCCACCGGTTCAGTTGGAATCGATATCGAAGTTTCAAATCACCGAAATGCCAAAATCGCCAGTTCTGCGTAGATACGCAGCGTGACGCACGTGCTTCTGGTGCGTGTGCACGTACGTGTTTGCTGCGTAGTTCTTCGGTTGCTGCGAGTTTTCGCGTATTTATTGTGCACTGCTTACCTCCGTCTGCGCACGCATCTCATCCTTGTAACTACCCCTGCTCTGTTTGCCTAGAGTGAAGTTTGTGTCTGTCTTTTCGTTCGCTGACTAAGCTCGTGTCGGTGTCCTTCCTACTGGCTGCTGTTCGTGTTTGCGTACCGTGTGTGTCGCTTTGATTACTAGGTCCCCTGCTTATGGGGTGGAGCAAGCGGTGGGCGTCGCGCCAGGGGTGGGTCGTGATTGGGGAAACAGCTTAGCAGCCGACGCCGACTTCGGCGCGTTTCTTCTGCGCACGCGCGTACTGTCATTGATATCGCTACTTCGCGCCGTGACGATGCGCTGATCTACAGGCCGGTCGGCGCTCGCGTGATATTGTTGAAAATTCTCGAGCGTGTATTTACGTTTCGAAAGCCATAATAGAATTAAAGTGGACATTTGGCCGGCAGCCGGCATACCGTGGCTCTGAAAACAGATTGCTAGGAGTGCCCTCTCATTCGCTGGTTCCACGCTGGGTGCGCGCAGTCCGTGCTTCTGGCCTCCCCGGCCGCCCAAATGCGTTTTTCTGATACTTGTTTTGTTTTCAGTAAACAGACAATAGATTCCTGCTGATATTCTCCTTTATAATCTTCACTCTTGACAACTCTTTAGTGTTGGAAGGAACTCCGTCAAATTTGACGATAATGCATGTGTAAGTACAACTGGAACCTCATAGTTGCAAGAATACTTTTCCTGGATTGTCTGCATTAGAGTGCCTCCATGTGCGCTTCGCGCACATGAAGGCTCCCTAGTCCGCGCCTTTCTGATAATATGATCGGTCTCCATAAATTGCACTTCCCCGCTTCGGGAGCACGGCCAGCGGTGGTTCTCTGTCGGTCATCGAACCTCACACACGTGAAGCGTTGTCAAAGCTGTGATATACCGGGCGTTTTATTATTCTGTTTTTTTTTTTTTTTTTTTTTTTTTTTTTTTTTTTTTGCTGAAAGAAATTATACTTTTGGTATTCCCGGGGATAACATTATCGGCTGCGGCGGACGTAAAGGAACGAGCGTAAATTGACATTTAGTGGCCTAATAAACTAATATTTGCCATTTGCAAACGCTGGAGAGGGGGCGACCTCCTCTCCCCCGTTCGCTCCGCTGAAGTGGAACAGGGTGGGAGGAGCTCCCACTTCGTTCTTGACCTGTCACCGACTACAGTTGCGAATTCCACTTGTCATTTTGGAGCGATGACGAGATAGAGCTGAGTCATGTATTGCGTTCTCTGAGATGAAGAACGCAATGCGCGCGGAGTTGCTCCACGTATGCACCAGTCACCAGTAAAAACGACCTGTCCTCCGAGGAGGTCGAGCGAGACGCCGGCTGACATGGGGGTCGGTCACCTCACCGTCACCACCGTCTACCGTGCCTTCAAAAACACGGGGCGCAATATGTTTCTGCAGTATAACAAAAAATTGAACAAACAAGGTGCAAACTTTCATTTTTTTCCTAAGTGTGGTTTGCAGGGCTGAACCGAATACAAAAACGATACGCCGTGCTGGGATGACGTCGACTACAATGGCACACGATCATAACAAGAGCACAAATCCTGCCACGTTATTTTGCTACAGTGATAAGAGCATATATATCTTTGTCCGCGATGCGGCAACAGAGACATTATTTCCAAATTAGAGTTCGAAGTTAGCCTTCGATGCTAGCACTGACCAACTCACTTCACTCACAGGGTGAAAACGTGAAACTTTGTATCATTCGGACAGAGATCGAAAAATAACACGCACCGCTTCAACTTGGACACCCCAAAATAATTAACTGTAGTGGATCGCACGCAAAAGCTTCGCGTACGCAATAAAATTGCCGGTCAGAAGTACGGTTCCGCAAACAAAATCAACATATGAGTCATCAAATTATGAAGAAAAACCAGGTGTGAACGTGAGAAAAATATTCGACAATTATTGTTGTCAATATTTGTTTTTCTATCCACGTGCTTATGTCGCAGTGGAAAGCCGTGAAACTCCCTATAAAATTATTTTGGGCAGTGTTTCCGACGGTGCTCGCTCGATCGTAAAATGTCGCTTTGTTGCTACTTTGGCGAATCAAACAAGGAAGCCACGTTCACCTACAATGCCCTGTCCACAAGAAAGGAAATCGAAATTTTCGCTTCGTTTTCTTTTTTTTTATATTCTTCTCTTCTGCACGATATAGGGTATGAATTATTATCCTTCCCTGTACTCTCGCTGCGACGAACAGTCCGATAAACGAGTCACCCTATGACAAAGATGGGGGTCCCGAAAATCTCCTAAAATCGTGTTTGTTCTCAGAGACACATCCGTGTGTAAGAAAAACCGCGGCCCTCTCCACGAAGTACGGACATATTTGATAAATAGCGTTGACTTGAGGTCGAACTTTTTTCATTTGCTTTGTAAACACAAGCGTGACGTCACGTGCGCATCCCACGCGACCCGACTGAAGTCTGAACTGGTGTACTATGTGTGGACAATAGGGCATTATTTTGACTTCCCGGCCGCGACGACCTTGGCGAGGGAGGACAGATGGGGGTCCCGAAAATCCTAGAATCGTGGTTTGTTCGCAGGGACACACACATCCGTGTGTAACAAAAAACGCGGCCCTCTCCATGAAGCTTACACAGGCATTGTTGTGTGACTACTGAAGATGCCTCCCGCAAGGGAGGCGAAACTGGTCAGAACTTCAGCTTGGGCGAGTTGGTTATTCATGATTCATGGAGGCGTTTATTCATGGAGGCGAAACGTCTAGTGAAATTGTTTTTTCCTGTTCTGTGAAGTCGGTGCTTTTATTTTAATTATGTTACCAGTCGGCCTGTGTGACCAGTGCTCATTTGAAGAATCGCCTTTGTCTTTTTTGAACCCTAACAAAAACACCCTCATAACATTTTTTTTTACTGTTCGGCTACGTTGGCATAGCCTATAATCGACATAATTTTTGCGAAAGCCTAATTTTTTTTGTAATTATCTGTAACCATTTCTAATTGAAGAAGTGACAAGTATAATAATTATATTATGATTTCATATCAAAATTCGACGAACCGGGAGATGCGAAATTCGGTGAAACAGCTTTTCAAAAAAATATCCGGTGCCCGAAACTTGCTTATATTAAAATGTCTAACATGTGTATGTGTTCTAATACAGAAGATGAGTGCAATGTGGAAACTGAATGGCCTCACAAACAATTGTCAACGAGTTGGAATTTTTTATGAATTACCCTTTGTCGAGTCATCCTACTACCGATTGGCCTCTTCAATCAATTGCCCGTCGACAAATATTGTTGTTGGTTTATTTGCCATCTGCTGTAAGGGGAGAGTGTGGGGCTCGTCAAGCCGACATCTGCCAGCATTTTCATCACGCCTCCAGCGCCTGTACCGACTAACGCCGACGAGTTGGCCTAGAAATAAATACCCACGGACTATACTATAGCCGCTAAATATCTCTACGCGAACATGATTTGTTTTCAAAGGGGCACCCCCCTGTCGGTGCTTCTTTGAATTATACATACGTCACGGTCAAAACGTTCCGCAGCTAATGAGTGAAGGCCGACCAGCCTATTTTGTCCAAATGTCCGTGTATGGGAGATGAGAATGCCACTGCGTCAAAGGCAAGACGTGTGCGAGCGTCGCTAAAAATAGAGACCACTATCGATGTTTTAGTATACATGGTTTCATTCTTAGTCAGAGCGCAAACAGAGGTTAGATGTCACGAAAACACATACACAAAGACAAAAAGCACTTTATCACGGCGCATTGTATGAGTTGTTATATTAGTGGGTGGAATCACCCAAACAAAGATAGTGAACGCCGTGGCGTTTAGGTGTTGAGCTGTTGGTGATGCTTGATCGGCGCAATGTGTCAGTCGAGCTCCAACTGAGGGTGATATGCGGCGGGGCAGCTCTGTGGTTTTACTTGTTGTGTTGCATAGTTAGTTTCGGCCGTCAGCAAATAGTGAAAAATATCTATCTACCTATCTCTCTCTCTCTCTCTCTCTCTCTATATATATATATATATATATACAAAGGCAAAAATGCGTACTGTCAGAGTTACTAATTCGAAGTTTACTACGACGTTTCGAGCGGGGACCACTCTTCATCACCTAATGAAAAACGGTCCCCGCTCGAAACGTCGGAATAAACTTCGAATTAATAACTCCGACAGTACGCATTTATGACTTTATATATATATATATACATTTTACTAATACAATGTCTGGACATTTACACTTACCAAGTAACCATTTTCAGCTGTGATTTGAGACTGTGTTCCGCTTATCCCGCTCTTATTTATTTATTTTTTGTTTCTCTTGTTTCTGGCCTTTTTAGTATAGGCTTCCACCAGCTCGCTTGCGCGTGAACTCTAATTTCAAGTGAAACAAGTTTGTAAATTAGGGCGACACTATATAGGTTTGAAATCCTATACCAATTTTATTGCCATTTGGTGAGCCACGTACGAATTTTGAAATATATCTTTTCATACAAATAATCGATTAGTAAATCGAATAGCGATTCGGACGAATTTACTACGGCGGGAAGAACGAATTTGCAAATCTCATGGCAATTAGGAAATTTCAGCCATCCTTGGTTTCCGATTGGTCGCGCTCAGTAGCGGCTCCCTCCGCACAGAGTAGCCTCGAGTCAGAATTCGCGGAGTCTCTACTGACCGGCCAAAAAAGTGCGGCGCTTCAACTGCTCCCGCCCAGACGACTTGATGTATTTGTATACGCCCATGACATCGGCCGCGATCGGCGATTGAGGTTCCGTTAGCCGACGCAAGCGTCAGCGGACGTCTCATATTTCCATACTCTCATTTAACTACAGAAACAAAAACAACAACAAAAAAATCATCCAGTTCATGCTCACTATGTTCACCACTAACAAGATAGTCGGTAGTTTACGAGTTTCCGTGCAAAGCCGATCAAAACGAGGCACCAGATCAACTTTTATGGCTGCCATCAGGAAAGATCTGGCTTGTCGCGTTCCCTCAACGTCACTCCGAATATTGTTTGTGCCCCACGCACCATCCTCTTGTAGCAATATTTTTATTGTCCCCATGTGATTTCTTTTTTATATTCTTACTGGTGTTTGATCATAATTCGGTCATTGAAATCGTTTTTGCTGCCGACCCTACCATTATTTTGACCCTCTGGCAGCAAAGGAATATTATGCCGGCATTACACACGAAATAAGAATGTAGACACTCCGTCCCATATCTCAAATTACATCACAACGTGTTTACACAACTGTAGTGCAGAGGTACGATGAGCAGGGTCTGAGAAAATATTAGTTTCAGTATTTTCAAAAGAGCGACGAAACAAAATAAAGAAAGGACCGCCAATCGGCAGCGCGTGCAAGCAGAGGCAGTAGTGACAGGAAGCGCGAGGTGTGTCTTTCGTACGGCCGGCATCAACTCACGCACTGTCCGAAGATGTACTCTGTTTTACTCGTAGGATTGCAACGCTGCGGAATGTAGGCGTGTGATTTCAGAAAGCGCGTCCTACCATTTCTACGCGCGAGTGCTCCTGCAACCCAAGCATTGTATACAGTTACGTCCTCGCGCCCGTGCCTTGGCCAGCCCCGTACACAACTTATGCAGTATCGAAAAGGCATAGTTCAAAATTGACGGTCCCACTTTTCCATACCGCTTCAAAACCCCATCTCGCTCAAATCACTTGGCAGCCGGACAATTTTGGCAGGGGGCCTCAAGTTGGGGATTATCCGGTACATTGTCCTCCCAACAATGAACGTGGGCGCGACGCGCCAGAGGGTGAACACGTGAAAGGAGGGGCGTAAGAGTGGAGAAGGAAACTCAAGGTCGCAAGCGACGGGAAAAAGGGTTTCGAAATTGGCGCGCAGGTTTTGCAGCATTTGCTCATACGGACAGCCAACGCCGCCCTGGTGGTTCAACTAATGTTTTCTTCAAGATGGCCGCCGTGGTACCGCAGCCTTAAGATTGCAAACGCTGCTATTACAAACTGTGCATGGTTTTGTAGATGATAAAAGTAAATAACAGTAATCAATTTTTTTTTTCTTGCGGTGAAGAAGCATAATATTGCAGTAATTGTCTAACAAACAACGCAATGCGTTATTTTAGTATTATTTCTATTTGTTTGCCTTTGGCGGGAGTGATGTGTTCGGTCGTCAGCTCTCGAGCACGCTCTCGCTGGCTTGAATCATAGTCCTGGCTGGATCGGCAACGAGCCGCGCGCATTCAAGATGCCAATCTGCGGCTCCACCGGCTGGAGACGCGAGGATCCTTCGCTTGCTATTGGCTGACAGTGGCCCTGGTTTAGGAGCATGCTCCTTTCACCGGCGGAGACGACCTCCGTGCGTTGAGATATTTGCTTTTGTAACAGCGTGTAGAGGACCGCGTATCAATATGATTTATGAATATCTATGATAGTTAAACCCCCCAAAGTAAGTTATTGTCATATTTAGGCGGTCTCAGAAACCTCGCCAGGGCACCTTTCATGCATGACCAACTCGCGCAAAGCTCGATAGTACTACAATCTTTTATATATAAGCCCACTTAACTTGATGATCTCAAATGATTCGCATTCTATCACAACCACTAGCATGACAATCTCCAGGAGGTCGAAAAATTGGGCGAAGCCCAATGTATTGGCCTGCACACGTGGAAACAGTTTCGCCGTTCAGTATGGATGACTCATGGCTCAAAACGTGAAAAAGATATATCAAAATAGACCTTGAAAACGTTTTAGAATGGAGTGCAATCAATTAAAGTGTTGTTTGAGGATTGTAGTTGTCACTTCGCCAGTTCGTGGCCCTTTAGCAGTCGGGCCGAACCGCGATGACAAATCAAGCAGGCCGACTACCAGGGTAAGAACGGTTCCATCGGGCACACGTGAAAACATATATAGCTACCATGGGCCGATGACAACAAAGTAAACAAAACAAAGAACAGCTGATGGCAGTATCGCAGGCTTGGTTACACTGCCGAAGTGATAACACCTATGGTCATTTAACTGAAGGCAATCTATGTGTTTCCGAGTTTGGGTGGATCGCTGTAGCTCTGAACGCCATACCGCTCTTTCCTGGCTGCGCCGTCTAACTCGGTCGCAGGGTTACTGGCAGAGGCTGCCGCTACCGATGCTCGGTCCGACCAATTCGCAGGGCTCCTGGAAGAGGGTGCGGATACCGCTGGACCGCTGGCGGCGGGTAACTCCTCGAGTGCCTCGCTGCTTTCAGTAGCGACCCCCCGTAGCCGTAGTTAATCGAAAGGACGGCGGACGTCGCCTCCGGGAGTAGTGACCACGGTCATACGAGCTCCCTGGTTTCTCTTCACCTTGCCCGAAATTTCTGTACCCCACGGCAAGTATTTTTCACCTTGCCCGAAGTTCCTGTACCACACGGCAGCATGAGGGCGAATTCTTGGGACCTGCAAGTCAGGCGAGCACACTTGTTTTGACGGCACAGCAATTTCAACGTGTGAGCGTATTTAAAAACCGAGTAAGAGTTCCGGCGGTGATGCCCCGCCCGACAGGGGAGTGCTAGGGCAACAAAATAGCCCTTTAGTCAACTTCGTTTCCAAGTTCCCGGTTGAACGTTCTGTGCTTTTACTATTCTGACCGCCCGCTTTGCCAATCCATTTGATTGTGAGGGATACAGAGCAATTCGTACATGCTGCACTCGATTTTTTTTTCCAGTAAATCACCAAACTGCTTTTCGTTGTCGGATAGAATCACGCGTGGCGAGCCGAATCTGCTGAACATTTCTCTGAGCTTCCTTATGGTGGCTTCAGTGGTGGCAGAGAGCAATGCATGTACTTCGATTCACTTGCTGTTCGAATCTAGCACCACCAGAAGCATTTTGTCTTCACTTGGCTCGCCAAGATCAACAAGAAACTGTGACCATTTATTTCAAGTTCCTGGCCAGTTAACAGGTGTGCTTGCTGGTGGTATAGGAGCGGCCTGTGTACAGTTGTAACAAACACGAGCCAGTCGTTCTACCTCACCGTACAATCCGGGCTACCAAAGCAATGTCCGGGCTACCCTTTTTATTTCTGTTGCGTTAGCTCATTCCGCGGCAGTTGATCTCGTGCGGTGAAGGCGAACTTCCACGATTTTTGTGCAACGTGCCTGTCGCACCAACAAGATCGCCGGTCTTAGCAGCCTATACACGTGAGATCGTCCTGAGCACGTACAGTGAACAGCGCACCTAAAGGAGCTGTGCAACAATTTCAGGGCTTTGCTTAAATAATTGTGGAAGTTGATGCTTGACACTTCTGCAGTGAACTACAGAAAACAGATCTTGCCTGGATACCCTAGTTTTTATTTTAAAAAAATGAAAAAGATCCAGGTTTTTGCCGCCTCTCAACTCGTACATCGACTTCCGGGTCACGTGCGCAGTGACGTCACTTGAGTAAGCGTGGGGTTCCGGAAAAGTTCTCTCTTTAGAGCCATCAGCGAGCAGCGAGAACTCATCCGCTCGCGACCGCGTGACCACGTGCTGGAGCGGCGCCCCGCGAAATATACGGTAAAAGGAGGAAAGTCTCATCCGGGTCCGGCCCGTCCGGCGCTGTCCCCCTCCCCCTCCGGATTCTGGCGGCTATTCGCGGTTTTGTGGACCTAGGATAGATGGCGACACTAAAACTCCGTATAATAAAAGGTTTGTCGATGATACCAGGGTTTTGCGTATTTATATATATGTTGGAACGACAAGATTTATAGAAAAGTTACCTTTTGTCGAGCAGGTATTCGCACAACTTCTACTTTTTTACAACTACCCAAGTGACGTCACGCCGCTTGTTTCTCATGGCCGCCGCTCGTGGCTGCAGGTCGGGGAATATTATAAGTTTTGCCTCGCTATTACGCGGCGGAATCGCAACATTTCGATGAAAGGAGGTGTGTTTTTTGCCATTTATGACACAGTGAACAATATCAAAAGCAGAAAATGCCAATTCTTTCAACGTTAAAATCGTTGCACAGCTCCCTTAAATATGGCGTTCACCGAATACCCCTATGAATACCGCTGTGGTGTACCATCAGGAGTATAGATCACGACCTGCTCTATACTTACGACCACTCCATCTGCAAGCATTCCAGCACGCACCTCTCAGAGGGCCGAGTTTCAGCGGCGTCTCGTGCCGGGGCTAAAAGCGCGCCACAAGCGCCAAAGAATTAATCACGAGTACAGAAGCGTGATCTTAAGCTGTCATTATCTATGTATATAAGGTGTCCCCAAAACAATTTAGTTTCTTTTTTTACCGCAAAAATGAACTCGTATATACGAGTGCACATCCTCCGCCAAAATGTAGCGTGAGAGGTCCGAACCAGATACCGAGGTGTCACCACAAGCCGATATTTCCTTCAAGAGTTATAAGTGATTTTAGGAAGTTTTTCATGGGAAAACGCCGGCAGATTGAGCTCTCCGATAAATGCATAGTTTTATAGTGCCGAACGTTCGGATTGTTTGGAACGGATGACGGCCAAGTGACAACAGCCCAGCTCGTGACCACAACCAAAAAAAAAAAGAACCTTTGATTTCCACGCGCCGCTCCTTATATAAGCGCTCTATAAATGATGGTGTCCTCTGGCGAGCAATAAGAAAAGCACCATCACCTTGGTGTATCTTGCATACACCGAGCAATAAGAAAAACACCAGCACGTTAGCAGCGCCCACTACACCATAAAACGAAAACAGGCGAAAATAGGCCCCATCTTTCCGAATTAAATATAAAATAAATCACGTATAACTTCTACATACATATCGGTTCTTCTTAAAACTTCGCCATCTGATTCGGCACTTTAGGGCTACCTTTCGGCTGAGAATGAGCGTTCAGTAATCTGTAATTCACTTTTGCGGTGGAAAAAAAATATAACTTTTTTGGGGGGCAGTTTGTACGTGAAAGGAACGTTCGCGTGCCCTAAATTATCGAGAACCGTTCAATTCGCAAAGGTTGCGGAAGATTTTTGCTTGACAAGTTTACAGATGTAGCATTAGCGCAACACGGAGGCAATGCAGTGTCAAGTGCACCTTCTTGAAGCCTCAATGTTGCAGCTCTGAGGTGCCGCTCAAACCGGACGCTCCTTCACCCCTCGATGAAGCCAATCGATGTGCAAAGTTATGGCGTGCGATTGAAAAGGTAAGCCAACTTACCGATGCCAAGGGTACCGGTCACTGAGATAAGTGACGAGGCTCCAAGGAGTTCCAAATGCGAGTGATCGCGTGCCTCTGATAGTTGTTTTTAATATTTTATTTTGTATAGTGACTGATTTAAATTATAAAAGAAGCAACATTGTAAAAAAAATGTGTGTCTGTTCATAGGTTTCTCTATACTGACATAACCTCCTCTATAGTCCATAGCCTCCTCTATACTGTGAGTATAGAGGAGGCTATGGCCTGCCTCACATTGGAGGGAAGTTAGGCTACAGTCAAGTCACGTCTATGAAATTGGTTATTAGTAATTGTTCTTCCAATACAAATTACTCGGCGAAAATTCAATGGTCTTGCTATGGACTAATGTCACCGAATATTGTGTCAGTCTACAGAATTCCTTTCGGGGATTGGCGGCCGAGTGGGCTAGCGCACACCAGCTCGGAGCACGTGGAGCGAAAGCTCGCGCTGCACAATTCAGGGATCCTGGGCTCAATCTCCACCTCTGCCCATTTCGATCTGGATGCGCATCGCACCGGCGTGTGGTCGTGTATCACTACCGCATGACGCACGTTGCATCACGCAGTATGTACTGCACTGGTTAAAATCCTCATCTGCAGCTGGGAGACTCGCCGCCCGTTGAGGCAGACTACGTTCTAGGCTGTGTAAACATACACACAGCTAAATTTGTACAGCATTCCGATTTTTTAATCCTTTGCCCAAAACAACTCTAGCCGTGTTTGTTTTGATTTCCTGAGGTATCATTGGACGGCAGCAGTCACGTGTGCCGTCATTATCATTATACCTGTTTCGAATCGCCGCCATAAGCCGCCATATTGTTACCCGCCCGATTTTGCTGCAGCGCTCCGGGTGATTACAATCTCCAGCTCCCTTTACTGCAGGTACCTGCACCAAAGGTACCGATACGTTGTCGTGTTTGGTTTTGATTGGGTTTGATTGGGTTTTTATGGCGCAAGGGCTGCTAAGGCCAAAGAGCGCCAAAGAAGGAAACTATTGCATTGAGGGTAAGCGAGAAGAAAGGACTGTAGTGGTCAGGGTTAAAAGTAAAGGAATGAGACATGAATCGGATAATGTGACAAACAAAAATGGACATGAGTGAAAAGCTTTGAAGTTCACAGTCGATGTAGAAGACCAATAGCTTCTAAAAACTTAAAAACCTGCTTGTCAGTTACGAATGGTTCATCACCCAATAACAGCATTGGGTGTAAGGGAATGTGCTTTCTGTATAACTCTGCAAAGTGAGATCGGCGTTCCCGTTCATAGAAAGGGCACTCAATTAGAAAATGGATAACACTTAGAGGTTTGTCACACTGTTCACACAAAGGGCCATCCTCCCCATGGAGCAGGTAGCCATGAGTCAGATGAGTGTGGCCAATGCGCAAGCGACACAGTACTACTTCATAAAAGCGTTCCTGGTGCCGGGCGCTCGCCCATTCACCCAGGTCTGGCTTAACGAGATGCAGCTTGTTGTAGATCTCCTCATTCCACTCAGCTTGCCATTGTGCTTGTATGCGAGACTTTACAAAAGTGTGATAGTCCATGTAAGGGATCTTTTTAATATCTACCCCTCTGCTGACGCATGTGCGGGCAGCACGGTCGGCTGCCTCATTGCCTGGGATACCAACATGGTTGGGAATCCAACAAAAGACAATGGTGCAATGCTTTCTGGCTGCCACAATAATTTTCTTCTGAACTTCAACAACAAGGGCGTTCCTTGTAGGCAGCAGTGAAGAGATGGCTTGCAAGGCACTAAGAGAGTCAGTGAAAACCACTGCCAGGGGTATCCTGTGACGGGCTATGTGTTCCGTAGCCAAAAGGAGGCCATACAGCTCTGCTGTGAGAATGGTAGCAGCATTATTTATCCTCCTTACAACTTCCACTGAAGAGCCAATGACAGAGCAACCAACAAAGGTCTCAGATTTTGTTCCATCTGTATAGAACTTTGTATAATCGTCATACAATTGAGCAAGTTCATGAAATTCTTGCAGAAGCATAGAACTTGGAGTGCTTTTCTTGTTATAATGTGCAAGAGACAGGTTGCAGTGTAGGTCAGGGTGCTCCCAAGGTGCTATGATGCCAGGGAATTCGACTACCTGGGATGCCACATCTAATCCGACAGGCTCGGCCAAGGTCTTCAATCGCATACTGAATGGAGGGATCACGCTAGGTTTTGCGAGAAAGAGTCGTTCCGAGCGTGTTTCTTGAACAACTTCTCGAGTGGGGTGTTGGAGGACAGATCGGATGCGAAGAGAGTACATCATGCCCAATGTGAATCTGCGTCTTTCGTGGCAACACTCATTAGCCTCTGCATACAAACTGGGCACAGGGGACGTACGAAACGCACCCGTAGCCAAACGAAGCCCAATGTGATGAATGGGATCCAACATCTTGAGCACAGATTGCCTGGCAGACCCATAAACAAAGCAGCCATAGTCCAATCGGGAGCGCACCAAAGAGTGATAGATTCGCAGGAGGCACAATCGATCCGAGCCCCAAGACCGGTGAGAGAGAACTTTAAGGATATTGAGAGACTTGTGAGCTTTCAGTTTCAGGCTTTTTACATGAGCATTAAAATTCAGTTTACTATCAAACGTAAGACCAAAAATGTTGTGCAGAGGTTGGACACTAACATTACTATTGTAGATTGTTAGGGATGGTTCAAGAAGGATTCCACGTTTGCGGGTGAAGCAAACACATGCAGTCTTTTCAGGAGAGAACTTAAACCCATTACTGTCAGCCCACTCAGTAAGCTTGTTGATGCCTAGCTGAACCCTGCGTTCACAGACTGAGAGGTTACAGGAGGAAACTGAAATTTCTAAATCATCGACGTAAAGAGAGTACTGAACCGACGGAGGGATTACAGAAGCAATGGAGTTCATTTTAACTATAAAAAAGGTGACACTTAGTACTCCCCCCTGCGGCACTCCATTTTCCTGCAGAAATTCGCGGGAAAGTGTGTTTCCCAGCCGGACTCGAAAAGTGCGCCTGTCTAAATAGCTCTGAATTGCACGAAGCATGTGACCACGTAGTCCGAAGTCCAACAGGTCCCTCAAAATGCCAAAGCGCCAAGCCGTGTCATATGCTTTCTCGAGATCAAAGAACACGGAAAGGCAGTGCTGCCCGTGTGCAAAGGCCTCACGTACAACAGTTTCGAGACGGACCAAGTGGTCGACTGTGGACCTTGATGAACGATAGCCGCACTGAAATTTGTCGAGCACCTTACCATGTTCGAGATAGTACATAAGTCTACGATTAATCATTCGCTCCAGTGTCTTACAGAGACAGCTGGTAAGAGCAATGGGCCTATAACTGGAAACACAAGAAGCATCTTTTAACCTTCAAAAGTGGAAGGACATGTGCTACCTTCCAAGATGAAGGGAAATAGCCCTCCTGCCATATGCGGTTATAAAGATATAAAATGGCATCGAGTGTAGAAGGATGAAGATGCTGTAGCATTGAATAATGTAAATCATCTGGTCCAGGAGCTGAGGGCTTTGTGTTATGAAGAACTGCGAGGAGCTCATGCAAGCTGAATGTAGCATTATATTCCTCCTGTTCACCTCCTGAGATTTTCAAGGGATTGCTCTCGGCCTTCAGCTTGTGTCGAAGGAAAGTAGATGAATAATGATGTGAACTGGATATATATTCAAAATGTTCTGAATAAATATCAGCTTGTTCCTCGAGTGTGTCTGGGCATGTTCCATTCCTAAAAAGCAGGGGGATTTTAAATGCATGATAGGAACCATTGATCTTGTGTATTCGATCCCAGACCTCCTTAGGTGAGGTACTGCTATTTATAGTGGAAGCATAGCCTTGCCAACTTTCCCGTTTGGCTTTTCTTCGGATGTAGCGTGCACGGGCCCTCCTTTTCCGAAAGGATATGAGGTTATCTCTAGTGGAGTGTCGTCTCAGAATACCCCAAGCCCGATTTTGTTTCTTGCGTGTCTCTTCACACTCCGAATTCCACCAGGGCTTTGGCCTCCTAGGAAGAAATTGAGATGTCTGCGGGATGTACAGCTTGGCTGCTGTGATAATGCGCTCGGTTAGAAGATGAGTGAGTTCGTCAATTGTAAGACTTTCGAGACGAGAATATGCTAAAAGCGATGCCTGCTTGAAAAGGCCCCAATCAGCCTTGTCAAGCTTCCAACGAGGCGAGCGTGTATGAATTAAAAGAGGGGCTACGCTACAGGTTAAAAGAGTAGGAAAATGATCGCTTCCACATGGATTGGAATCCACACTCCAGGAAAAATCTGGAATTAAACTAGCAGAACCAATTGAAGGGTCGATGGAAGTTGATGACAAAGATGATGGACTAAAATAGGTTGGCTGACCCGTATTAAAAAGACAAAGACTTCGTGTGGTTAAAACTGACTCAACAATTTTTCCTCTGACATCCTGACGTGTGCTCCCCCATAAAGGGTTGTGACAATTCAAATCGCCCATCAAAAGGAAAGGCTCAGGAAGCTGGTCTAACAGCGAGTTAAAATCTGAACATTTCAAAGTAAAGGAGGGTGGCAGATATAAAGAGCATACTGTAAGAGCCTTATGTTGCAAGAACCGAACAGCCACTGCTTCAAGTGGTGTGGACAGTGGAACCTCTGTGCAGGGAACTTCTCTCGGGAGAACCACCGCAACTCCCCCAGAGGAACTGACAGAGCTCGGACGATCCCTCCGGAAAACCTGGTAACGTCTGAGGAAATTGGTATGGCTGGGACTCAAATGAGTCTCTTGCAAGCACAGCGCTCGTGGCTTGTACACCTCCAGAAGGTGCTCTACATCATCCAGGTTTCTTAGAAGGCCACGACAGTTCCACTGTATGAGTACTGAAGCCATTTTAGGCACAAAACTGGAGCACATAGAAAAGTGAGTCAGTTGCCTCACTTCGGAGGAGTTACGAGTTTTTTCGATTTTTGTTTCTTCGTACTTTGCCACTCCATCTCATCCTGGTCAGAACCCGGAGTCGATGAGGGGGCAGACAAGGCAGCGCCAGTGTTCTCCTGAGCCACGCAGGCAGACTTGCCTGCTAGCCCGGGAGGGTCTGTGCCGCGGGGCCCCAATCCGCGGCCACGACCAGAACTAGGTGGAAGGGTGGTCGATGTACTCGGGAGGGGTTCTACCCCATCCATCTGTTCCACCTCTTTTCCCGACGAGGAACCTGCGTGCGAGCCACGCAGCTCCTTGGTTGCTGGCTGCCTCTCCAGGGACTGAGGCCGAGGGCCTCGCTTCTTCTCCTTAGGGGAGCGGCCAGTGTTGACAGGTGCAGAGGGTGCTGGCCTGTCCTGAGCAGAGGAAGCAGCTAAGGTGCCCTCCCTACGAGAAGGGGGAGCCTGCTGACCCTGCTCCATTGTCTTGAAGGGGAGGGCGGGCACGGCTATTGCTGGCCCGTCCTTGCCCAGGGGAGCAGCATGCCGCTCCTGTTGATGGGATGGGGCCCTTAGGTCAGCCGCCAGGATCTCAGGAGAGACCTGAGTGGCCCTAGTCTCCGAGCGCGGTGCAGGACCCCTGCGCACCACCTCGGCGTAACCTCCCTTTGAGAGGAACGACAGCTTTTTCTTAGCTTCCAGTTAGGGGATATTCTCCTTGGCCTTTAAGGAAAGAATTTCTTTTTCTTGACGCCAAAGGGGACAGGTGCGGGAGTAAGCTGGGTGGGGCCCACTGCAGTTACTACAGCGGGCCGCCGCCTCGCAGATGTCAGCAACATGTTCCTGGCTTCCACATTTCGCACAAGTTTATTTTCCTCGACAACTGCGTGACCCATGCCCAAAGCGCTGGCAGCGGAAGCACCGTTGCGGGTTGGGAACATAGGGACGAATGCGAAACTGGAGATAACCCACCTTCACAGTTTCAGGGAGGGTGTGTCTTGCAAAGGTCAAGGTCACATGCTTTGATGGAGTTTCCTTGCCATCCTTCCGGAACATAATACGTTTGACAGCGACAACACCAGCATCTTTTAGTCCTTCCAGAATTTCTTCCTCGCTAGCATCGAGGAAGTCCTCTTCAGAGAGGACTCCACGGATCGTGTTGAGCGTCCGGTGAGGACTCGCGGACACTTCGACGTCCACTATGCTGGTCATCTTGGAGAGTGCCTCACTTTGAACTTTTGTATTTACTTCAACGAGAAGGTCGCCGGAGTGGAGTTTTTTCGCTTTGTATGAGAACCCAACGAGGTTTTCTAGGACCTTGGCTACCACAAAGGGGGACAATTTCGACACTGGTTTGTCTTCAAGGCTCGAGTGAATGACAAAAAACTTTGCAAATGTTCCCATTTCAGGGGCTTTTTGAGTGACATGGGGCTCAGGGCGAGGCCTCTTGGAAGCCTGCCTTGAACCGGGTTTAGAGAGGAGGGGCGCCATATGAAGGGCAAAAAACTTCGGCATCTGTAGCGCACCACCCACCACGGAGTCCAACGGGGGGATAGGTAACATCTCATAACAGGTCTGGCTTGTCTGAGTATGTTACTCTACCAGTGCTACTAGGATGCTATAACCAAGTGTGGGTAAAGAGAGACTACTGTCGCCACCCAAGGTTAGCCCTTACCGCCAAAGGAGTTGAAAAAGGAAAGAAGAGAAATGAGAAGAGTGAAAAGAAGGAGAAGACAAGAGTGAAAGAAGGGAGGGGATAGTAGATGTGGCGACTGACTGAATCATCCTGGTCGGGCCAAGCCAGGACACCCGTCTACGGGAAGCGGGGGCCGAAGTGGTGTATTGCCTCGCCCAGGCGACCCCGCAGGGTCCAAACCTGCCCGGGATCGGCTCAACCACCAGGATGCCCTTTTCCTCAGACACTGGAAAGCCACGCACAGCCAGACGTGGGCGGGCGAACCCGCATGGCTCGGGGTCCGTGGAGACGCCACTCTCCAAACACCTGCTTTCACAGGTGGCCCCTGCGGGGTCGTTGTCGTGTGAATTGGGTATAAATAAGCTACGCTTCAAGGTAGTGACATTTACGGATATTGGTGCTTAAATTCATGGTTGTCAGTTATTCGAAGCTGTATCTGAAATAACAGAAAACGCTTTGCCGTCCTCCAAAAATGTTTAAACAGTTCGCGACAAAGCAAAGCAATACAGTGAAACCCGTGTAGTACGAACCCCCGTACAGCGAATTATCGTCGATATCGAACTCACGGAAAATTCAAATAAAAATGCACGTAAAAAGTACTTTTTGTAACAAACAACACAGTGGCTATATCAAACTTTTTTCCCCGGGAAGGCTTCCAAAACGTGCGAACAATCGTCTTCTAGCCTGTCCCTCTCCCCCCCAAAAAATAGGTAGGAAAGAAAGAAAATTCCAAAAGCTCAAGCCGTAAACGAAATTGAGCGAAGAGAAGCGGTTCAAAGAGGGAGAAAGCTAGAAAAAACAATGTGCACGCACGCAGAGAAAAAAAAAATTTATCCCAAAGTGGTTGCCCACGAGAAGAAGCGATTCAATAGGGGAGATAAGCGAAAAGAAAAATCTGCACGCATGCAGTAAAGAAAAAAAAATCCAGCGCATTTTTACAAGGTGGAAGCGAAGGGATGAAAAAGAAAGAGAAGCTCTCGCCTCACAACGAACGCATCGTTGAAGTTCGTTGAAAATGGATTTTGCTATATCGTACAACTTGCTATATCGAACACATTGTAGCTTTTCCTGCTGTTCGTTATAAACGGGTTTGACTGTATATTACATGAGTTTCCCAACGCCGAAACTAGGGCTGGGGAAGTCACACTTTTGAATCATGACGATGAGCAATTGCGTCTGCTTTGTACTAAGCACAAAGAAGATGGCGCCCTCAAACATATCGGAGAAAAGAGTGTCTATACTCTAGGCTATCTTATTTTGTGGCTCTAGGATCGGCCAAGTGTGGTGGGAGATCATTGCCCGAGCATGTCGGTTCACCGCAGAGCAGAGCACCTGTAGAAATGCGCCAATGCGAGCTCTATTCAAAGCACTGAGCTCACGCTGAAGAACCTCCAGGGACCCTGAGTTTAATCGCCTATCTGGGTCTTACCGGCGTGCGATCGTGTATCACTACTGCACGACGCACGTAGAATTTCCCGAGCTAACGCTTTCACTGCACTGACTAAATTTATAATATACAACGGGTAACAATCTCGGGTGACGACAGACAAAAGAGAGCAAGAGGGAATGAAGTCTTAAAGGGACCATGAAATGACCTTTTGATTTTTGCCAAATAACTTTTACATTAAACCTTCAATGTTCACTGAATGCCGAACAGGCATCCGTTTTCGTTTCAATTTATTAACTCCTGCTCAAAAAAAAATTGAAATATCGACTTTTTCTTTCTCTCAAACTGACCGCAAAACAAGCTGCGGCGTAATTTTGACGGTCGTGATGTACTCTGGCACAGGAACCGGAAGTTCTCTCGGCAGTAGAAGAATGGAAGCGTTGGCGGTGGCGAGTTGGGGTGTGCCGGTATGTTTTTGCAGCGCTGATGGCGCTGATGTCACCGACGTATAGGGAGTATTCACTGGTGGTCATAGCTGTTTGTGCGAATGTTGAGCGCGTGCTGATGGGGAGCTTCTGCACTCCTTTTGCAACGTGCATTCCGCACCATCAAAAGTGCCGGTCTTAGAAGCCTATTGATGTGAGCTCGTTCGGATCGTGCGCTCTAGGAAGGATTGGACGACGACGAAGTGGTTGATCTGGAAGACCTGTTTTTCCGACCTCCGCCGAGAGCTGTTCACAACGCTAAATTTGGGGCCCCCGCGCCCCGAAAAAGGCCTCATGGACCGAGGGGGACCCTCCGTCACCCTCCAACCACCAATGTTTGACCCGGGAGGGACGAATTCAGTGAATTTGGAATGAGGCAGCATGGACATCTCGATAAGCCTAACGCCCGGAGTAGAAGGCACGGGCACTCAAGCTGCAAGTACAGAAGCAGCCGCGGCCAATGTGGGCCCAATAACAGGAGGCATGGAAAGCATGCTGGACCAAGACAACCTTGACAAATTAGGTCAAATTCGAGCTGCGAAGGAAGATGGCAGAGAACAAGCGTAGGGGACCCCGCGCCCCTTTCAGGAAATAACACCACCTGAGGTGAGCCAACTTTTTCAAGTTCTGGCAGGCGTGATTGAACGCCAACCTGCGTTCCTGCCAGCTCTTCAGCAATTCGTTGCTCGATTTATGCCGCCAACACAAAAGCCGCGAATGACCAGCCGGAGCCTAAACAGAAGGATCCAAGGCAATACCCACGAACCAGATTCAATAACGATAGATCCCGGTCGCCCAGGAGACCAACAACTGATGACGGCGAAGCAAAATCTTACGAAACCCAACAAGAGGAATATGGCGGCCGTCTCACACCGGCACATTCAATACCACAAGATGGCGGCCGGCCTCCCCGAGCTGACGCGCCGTCGTGCAGTAACTGCACATCTCAAAACCTCACGCCGTGTCATTCTGTACCGTCGGCACCTTTCACTGCGACATCGGTCTGCCAGACAGACGATGACCAAGAATGGCCGCTACCAGGCACTTTCTCGCGGAACAGAAAACGAAACCCACCAGCTGTGAAAAACGATGACGAATCTATGCCGAGACTACTCCCGGTTGAAACTGTGGTGCTTCGCTCTGTAGGAAAGAAAGAAGTGGGCGCCTTCACAGGGAAAAAACTCCACGAGGCTATTGAACGTGCCGGCGTCCACGCTCAGGCAGACTACACTGTACATCGATATGACAAAGCGAATGCCCCATCTATCACCACCAGGGACCCTGTCCTCACAAAAAAACTCATGCAAATCAGAGAAATTCGCAAGGGGGACGAAGCCAACAGCTTCCAACCATACAAGACCCTTACCTGGAACCAGTGCCTCGGAATAATGCACTTACGCGGTCAGGATAATCAGGTTACTCCTGAACAACTTCAAGTGGGCATTGTGTGCAGAACACAGAAGGTAGTACCGGCGCGCCCTCTCGGGAAATAGGGGAATGTAATACTCATTACATTCGAAGGAAAGACTCGTCCTAAACGAGTATGTTATATGCATGAGGTCCTCACCGTTGACGAATATCGTCCGAGGCCGCTCGTTTACTTTAGATGCCACGCGATTGGCCACAAAATGGACGTATGTCCGCGGGAGAATGCACGCTGTGGAACATGTGGCTCCGAACACGATGGTATGGACCATGGAGGATTGCACAAAAACTCCTAGGTGCACGAACTGTGACGGGGGCCACGTGGCCACAAGCAACGACTGTCCAAAGCGCGCCATCTTACCGCGGAGCACCAGCACAAAGAAAACTATGAAATTAGCAGGAAGAAGGGATGTGCCCACGCCTCCTCCTCCACCTGCGGCAATACCGGCTAGCCAAGATGCCGGGGCGTCGTATGCAGCCGTGACAATCGGAGCCTTCCAACCTTCTGTACCACAAGCACATACACCCCAACAGACGGACATGGCGATGCAGGTCTTACAGCTTCAATACAATCGCTTCGCAAGGCTGGAGAAGCAGCTGGCAGAACTCACGGCGGCCATCCACAAACTCGTAAACAGTCATAATGACAGACAATAATTCCCAACATACAAATACGAACATCCGAGGAGCAACACACAAACGTAAACACAACAAGCGCCAACGCAACCCGCAACCATGGTTTTTGCAGTGGCACTGCGGGGGGCTACAACAGAAAATTTATAAACTCAAAACACTCCTTTTGGCACTTAACGACAAGGCGCCCGACGTTATTCTTCTCCAAGAGGCTAACGTCAAGAGGATTAAAATTAGGGGCTACTACACTTACATAAACCCTGGCATACAGCGACAAACCACCAACATTGGTAATGTGGCCACACTTATAAAGAAAACACACAAGCAAACAAAATTAAACTCCGAGGCGGCGTGCTCTGACTACCGAGAGGTTGTTTCCACGCGTCGCAGCCGGTCTCCAACTGTGCAATGACCCTGACACTCCCACGCGGCTGGCCCAGGCTATGAACCAGAACGACACGTCCCCTGTCCTGACTTGGGTTTCTTCACGTCTACGTGTCCAGTGGCAAGTACAAGCAGATTCAATGGGCAGCGACCACCTGCCTATACACATCCGACTTCTCATCCGCACCGCGCCCCGGCGCCGAGTCATTTTCACAAAGTGGGATGACTTCCGCACCGCGATAAGCCGCCTCTCCGGTGTACCATTCGCCGATCGTATTAGACAAGCTCTTAAGGAGTTACGTACTGAATATAACTTGAGGGAAGGTACACCGTCTCCCAACTTGCACCTGGTCAAACTGTGGGACAAGCGACTGGAGGCTCTTCTATGCTACAGAACTAGGAAGTCCCTCCGGAATAAGATACGCTTGAATCACGCGACAGCCGAAGCCAAGAGATATACCATCAAACTCTGCCGCACCACCTGGCATAGCCTGTGCGACTCTTTTAATGAACGGACAGGCTACCGCAAGCTGTGGAAGGTCTACAAAGGGCTCGCCGGGAGAGCAAAAACCAGTAACACCGGAAGCAACTTGGCCCTCCGTTTATATATAACAGAGGAGGAGCTCGCGGAAGAAGCAGGAGATTGTTTCTTTCCGCAACAATCCAAACCTCCCACGGCCGAAGTATACACCCGGCAACCCATCCTACACGAACAGCCGGCGGGCGCCCCCTCCACGCTCGCGGAGCTCCTAGACGCCCTCATGGCAGCACGAGCGAAGACGGCACCTGGCCCAGACCTTGTTACCATTACTTCGCTCCGGAATCTTCCATTAGACACCATGAAGGAACTTCTAAAAACATACAACACCATCTGGATGGAGGGAGAGCTACCTGCCGACTGGAAGAGATCTGCAGTGACTCCTATACCCAAGCCCGGCAAAACACCCCACACGGTGGCCAACCTACGTCCGACTTCTCTCATATCCAACCTTTGTAAAGTCATGGAGCGCATGGTCACCGCCCGCCTGTCATGAATCCTCGAGTCAACGGGGGCCTTCCATCCCATGCAGACGGGTTTTAGACCACACATCTCAACACAGGACAGTTTGCTCATGATTCATCATGACCTCTATCAGCGCCGACTCTTCAAAAGCCAGCCCCGTACGCTCGTGGCCATTGACCTACGAAAGGCGTTTGATTCGATTTCGCATAGCACCATTGTTTCTGCCGCCAAGAGGAGAGGTGTTCAAGGCCGCTTGTTGAACTTCATCAAGACGTTTCTACAAGACCGCACATTCCAGGTCTTGTAGAAGACCTGGAATTTGCGGTCTTTACGGCCTTTACGGTCAAAGTAAAGGCCAGTGGAGAACAAATAACATCGGAGTCCAACAGGGGGCGGTCTTTTCCCCTCTTCTGTTCAATCTCGCTATGATGGACCTCACTCTCGCCCTTGAAGCCGTCCCGGGAGTTCGTTTTACAATCTATGCGGACGATGTTACACTGTGGACGACTGAAGGTGGGGCGAAGAGCCAGCAAAACAACATGCAAAGAGCGCTAAACATTGTCGCAACCTTTGCCCTTAAGTCAGGCCTCGAATTATCGAAAGAGAAGACAACATGTATGGTCATCCCATGTCGACGCCGAAGCGCCCGAACAGACATCGAACTGCGGCTGGACGGAATTGCCATAACCCCAACCAACTCCGTCAAAATTCTGGGGGTCACATTTGTAACCAAGGGAGGCGCCGTTACCTGGCTCCGACAAGTGAAGTCGCAATGGAAGGACGGCATACAGCTACTGAAGGCTATCTCGAGCAAAGCATGGGGGGCTCAGGAAGACCTCCTCCGACGACTCGTTCGCGCCATCCTTACATCTAAGGTTGTGTACGGACTGAATTATCTCCGGCTCACAAAGAACCAAGAAATGACACTTGTAACTATGATGCGAGCGGCCATGCAGGTCGTCACAGGGCTGCCCCGCTTCACACCGGTTGACCAGCTCGAGCGTATCGCACAAATGAACACCATCAGGGAGATTTCCTATGAGATGCGGATTAGCCAGGCTTGTCGACTGTCTCGCACTCCTCACGGTTGAATTATGCTTACATCGACTGGACGCCCTTACCTTATCGAAGGCCCACTAATACCTACTCCGACTCCACCCTGGGATGCGGAAGTATTCACACCTGTCAAGCTCCTCCCCAGTCATCAAGGACTTGAGAACCCCGGACGACGAGCCACGCAAGCAGCTATTCACCGGAGTGAAATAAGCAAGCTTGCCGCTCATGTAGAAGTTTTCTACACCGACGCGGAAAGAGACAATAGTGGTCGCAATGCGATTGCACGGCACTTTCCTACTCACAATGAGACGAGTCATCAACTCACATCACACACAAAGAGCACTTGCACGGCGGAACTCTTTGCTATTATCTTCGCCGTTGAGACTGCCACGACCACTTTAAGACCAGAAATAAGAGAAACGCGTATATACACCGACCCTCAAGAAGCGGTGCGCGCACTTCGGCGCTCCAGCACATGCATAGCTACAGTTGCGCATATCCGAGAACTTGTTCGCCAGGCCGGGGCCCGACAGACGATCACTATCGCGTGGATACCAGGCCACGCAGACATCTCGGGGAACGAGAGGGCGGATGGGGCCGCGAGGGCACTGCTACAGGCAAGTATTCAGCCCTCACAAGGCCCGGTCCCCTCTCCCGTTCAACGGTATGTTCCACCTGACGAAGACAATGACCCATCTGAGTCGAAGAAGGAGGAAAAGAGAGCCCGAAAAGAACGTCTCGCGGCGCTCTTACCTTCCAACCCCCACCCAATACCGCGAGGGCATCCACGATGGGAGCAAGTGGCCTTGCACAGACTACAGAGTCGCAGCATGGTGACCCCCGTTTGGCGTGCCAGGTTCTACAGACCAACGGACCAGCAGGACACAGGCCCTGACCCGAATCGCACGCACTGTGGCGTCCCCGCGACTTGCCATCACCTGGTAGGGTCCTGTCCGGGGACATCTCGTGAACGGGTGGCGGCAATCAACAGTCTACCGTCGCCCCTCCGACCGACTACCCTACAGGAATGGACCCACCCGACGACGTCAGCACCTGCTGAGCGAACACTAGTATTTCATCAATCATCTCCTACCTCCGTCCTCCGGGACTGAACGGTACATCTAACACATCGTCATCGCTAAACCCCCCTTTCCCCTCCCCCATGCCACATGAGGCCCAATAGGCCAGGATATATGGTTCACATAATAAACGTTTCAATCATCATGCGCTCTAGACAGCACCCACAAATATGGCGTCTAGTGAATACTTCATATTTTCTGAATCGGCGCCTCTCGTCGCCGCGATAGCAATGGATACATCGCAGCTGAGCGAAATTCAAATAGATATGTTGCGGGTATGGGTGACGCGGGCCCGTTGCGGCGCTGGTCAAAACGGGGAAGTCTGTGTGTGCTTGGATGCTCCGTGCGCTGAACCTCGGTACCACACTCGTCCACGAGCACACAGACTTGGGGGGCCTGCAGAGCCGCTCAGCTCTTCCCGCGTTCCGCCTTCCGCCGCACCCGCTGTCGCTCTCAACTTTCGCGTCGCGTCCACCGGTCCACTTTCGGCATATACTGACTTGACTCGGCTCGAAACCAAGTCGAGGTCCTCACTTTCTCATTTCTTTCCTTGTCAAAACAAAAACAGCAAAAGAAAAAGAAGAAAGCGCCAGAGTTGGGGACAAAACATTCCACCGCACCCTCCTCGAGAGGGGACCTCTCCCTCGGTTCCCAATTAGCGGGGGGCGGGGGGGGGGGGGGGGGGGGGGCGAAACAGCACAAGCCGATGGCCCCAGCTCTCCCGCTTAACCCGCGGGGCAAGCGGCGATCGACAACCGGATGCGCTCCCTCAAAAAAACTCCAAAATAGTGGCCAATAGCCGAATCCTTTGACAACGTGCTTCATCGAGTGGCAAGCGGTGAAACTGCAACTGTTTCTTTTTAACCACCGGACTGCACAAACTCTGATTCGGGAACTTCGCTACACTGCAGCCTTTCGGCATAGCCATCCAGCGATCGATCACAAACAACGTAAACACTTCTCGAGCAGCCAGAGCCAGAAAACGGAAGTCTGCTCCGGCAGCTCCACAAAGAAAGCGCGACCAGGGGCAAACCCGTTCAGCAGACGACGCTCGGGGATTGACTGCGCAAGCGCAGTAGGGTCTTACTCTTGCTTCATTTTCCACACGATAAATGGCGCTTGACTTTCAACATTATCTGAGAGCATTATTAGATGAAGCGAAAAATAGGGACTCCAACCAAAAATATAATAAACATTTACCCGACGTTTCGGGACCAGTGCGGTCCCTTATTCACGGGTAAGTGACCCGTGAACAAGGGTCCGAATTGGTCCTGAAACGTCGGGTAAATGTTTATTAAATTTTTGGTTAGCGTCCCTATTTTTCGCTTCATGTCGACTCCTAACCAGGCAGAGGGCTGCCGAACGTTTACCTTCAAGCATTATTAGAGTTAAACCAGAGTTGCGCGTCTGTTTTCCACGTGCCGCCGAGCCACTATTCGCCGAGATCCGATCACGTGAGGAGCCGGATAAAGTGTCGTGCAGGAATGTAGACGTTGCACGCGCCCCGGCGTACTACTTGTACAGTAGCGCCACTAACCTAGAGGGCGCCACGTGTTTGTTAAGTGGGTTATAAATAAAACCGCCGGGAGCAAGCTACTTCTACTTCGTCACCGGCTCTCGGACCCTGCGTGCCGTGCTCCACTACATGGTGTCAGAAGTGGCGGCCCGCTCCATCTTGCACCCTCCAGCCGACTGCGGCAGTCTCGATCCTTTCGACGCCGACGGTTGCACTACGGAATGGCCAGTGAGGAGCAGAAACCTACAATGACCGCAACCAGCAGCTTCGTCGTGCAGCCGCCGCAGCCGTTCGATTTCAAGAATGCAGGTCAATGACCGCAGTGGATCCTGCGGTTTGAAGACTATTCTTTTGCTTCGGGGCTCTACACGGCAAAGGATGAAGTGCGCTCTCGGACGTTGCTGTACTGCATGGGATCTCAAGCCCGCATTGTATTGACATCACTCGGGCTTAGCTAGAACGAGCTCAGAGACTGCGCCAAAATCAAGGAAAAGTTCTACAGCTACTTCGTGCACCCTGTGAACAAACTGTACAAAAGCGTGCGTTTCCACAGACGTACTCAGCAGTCCGGTGAGTCAGCGGATGCTTTTTACACGACGCTTTTCAACATGGCGAAGCGTTGTAACTACCGCCCACCGGAAGTCCTGGACCGTCTGATAAGGGACCGTTTTGTTGTCGGGCTGCTCGATACTGTGTTATCAGACCAACTCTGCCGAAACTCGAAGTTGACGCTCGAAGAAGCTCTAGTTCTGGTGCGTGAGCATGAAGATTCTGAAACAGAACAAAAACTCCGAGAATCAGTGGTACCATCGGGGACCACTGCGCTGAACATCGATGAGGCTAAAGTGAAAAGACACCGCCCGCCGAGACAAGCGCGCGCGCAGGCAGCAAGCGGATCAAGTTCCTCACTCTGCGTCTACTGTGGACGGTCTCCTCATCCGCACACGGAATGTCCCGCCAGCAAGGCTTCATGCAACCTGTGCCACAAGAAGGGGCATTTTGCAGCCGTTTGCCGCTCAAAGAAATGCAAGTTGGCATCAATTGAACTTGGTGCTGTCAGCACGGCGACCCGCCCCAGAAGCAAGTTCGTCGAGGTCAAGGTCGACATACTTGCCCTGAGTTTCAAGGTGGACAGTGGTGCTGAGGTGTCAGTCATTCCAAGTACGTTTTCGTGCATCCCAGCACATCTTCAGCGTCCGGAAGGCGAGCTGACAGGCCCTAGTTGGCACGCGTTGGAAGTCCTAGGAACTTTTCATGGCCAGCTTGTCATGGAAGGACAAATGCGTGGCACAGAGGCTTTACGTCGTCCGTTCTCAGACTGTGCCTCTTTTGGGGTTTCCTCCGATTTAAGCCCTTGGAGTCGTGAAGTTTGTGGACCATATCCCGGAAGTTCCTCTGTGCCAAAAACCGGGTAAACATCCCAGCCGAGGTGTTTCAAGGCCTCGGGGAGCTTCACGGTGAATATAACATCAGGCTACAACTTGACGGGGTTCCATTCTCGTTGGCGGTCTCAAGGAGAATTCCGATTCGGCTGCGAGACACCGTCAAAGCAGAACTGGATAAAATGGAGAAGGACGGGGTCATCCGGCGGGTCCTCAACTCAACGCCGTGGTGCGCTGGACTTTTTGTGGTCCCGAAGTCGTCGGGGGGCCACCGGCTATGTGTGGACGTTACCAAGCTAAACAAAGTCCTCCGGGAGTGCCAGATTCTCCCTACGGTTGACCAAGTCTTTGGCCTTCTCGGCGACGCAAATATCTTCTCGAAGCTTGATGCTACGTCGAGCTTTCATCACTAAACGAATCCTACGTGCAGAGCCTCTCTTGCCATCACATTCGCCCGAGCTGTCCTCGCAGCAGCTGAGAATTAACTTGTTTCAATTTAACGGCCAGGACTTCCTACTGATTATTGACTACTTTTCACGATACCCTGAAGTGATCACACTGAGAAGCACAACGTGCTCATCAGTGGTCGATGCGGTAAAAAGTGTAGTGGCACGCTTTGGCATTCCAGAGCTCATCCGAGGCGACAATGGCCCGCAGTTTGCGGCTCAGGAGTTTGCGGACTTCGCACGTGACTATGGCTTCAAGCACGTGACGAGCAGCCCGCGCTTCAGAGACACCCCCGGGCCGTCTGGGTTCAGTCCCGCTCAGCAGTTGATGGGACAACGGCTGCGGACCAGCTTACCGAAGCCGTCGGAGAAGCTGATACCCGAGTGGCTATCGACAGAGGTCTTCCTCAACAAGGACAAGGCAGATAAGCGTCGGCAGGCCACCAACTTCAATCGTCGACGTGCGGCGAAGGAACTGCGTCCGCTCACTACAGGCGAGGATGTCTGGGTCACGGACGTCCAGTGCGGTGCCAAGGTTCTGAGCGAAGCACAGCGACCACGTTCTTACGTGGTGGAGACACCCCGAGGAGTTCTGCAGCGGAACCGGAAGCATCTGGAGCCGTACAAGACTCCAGTGGTGCCTGCTCCAGAACCACCTTATCTACGGGAGTCGTACGAGTCACTTGCTTATGGACCTGTTGGTCTGCAGCAGCGGACTCTCAGCCGTCCAGCAATCCCTGACGTCGTCAGTCAGAGACCCTTGGATCCTGAGACTGAAGTAGTAAAGAGGTCTTGATATGGACGGGCGATGGTCCGCCCCAAAAGACTCAACCTATAACTACGGTCTGTGTTACGAGAAGAGATGTACTCTTTCCAACGTTGTGGTGTTGTTGTGGTGTTAGGAAGAGTTGATGGTTTTAGTGTTTTAGGTTTTAGACGTCACCAGTATCTTCGGTCTTTGTTAGAAGGAGAGACATACAGTAGTGCCACTAACCTAGAGGGCGCCACATGTTTGTAAAGTGGGTTATAAATAAAGCCGCCGGGAGCGAGCTACTTCTACTTTGTCACCGGCTCACGGACCCTGCGTGCCGTGTTCCACTACACTAGTACTACTACTAAGCGTTGTTATGTATGAAGAGAATAAAAGGGGGGGAGGTGGAGGGCCGATTCTGGATGCGCACCGGGCGCGTTTGTCACTGGCTCTCGGGGGGAAGGGGGTGTGGGGAGAAAAGTTGGGGGGTAGGGGGGGAGATAGAGATAGTTTCTAGAAGGGGAGGGAGTGCACCCTATTGAAAAATCCGGCGAAAACTTCCAGTGACATTCGGTGGAAGCGGGTTAATTTTCACTCATTTTCCCCAGAAACCAGCGTAGTTTACCAGTTTTTGGTGGAAATATTATCGGCCGCCACTTCCAGTAACCAGATTTCGCTGGACCTTTTACCGGAGACACTTACGGTTAAAATCCGGTAAAAACTTCCCGTGACATTTGGCGGAAACGGGTTAATTTCCACTCATTTTCACCAGAAACCAGCGTAGCCACTTTCGCTGGGAGTTATACAGGAACCACTTTCGATTACCCGCCGCTGGAATCCTACCGGAAGCCACTCTCGTTTGCCGGACACCGAACATCACTGGAACCCGACGCAAGCTGAACGGCGAAAGTCAAGAAAGCCAAGACGAGCAGGGGGACTGTGAATATAATGGCGGCCGCCAATGCAGCGGCATTCTCGTGAGTGCGTGTTTTAGCTCAAAATGACGTTGCAATTCTGCAAGAATTACGTGGAGCGAACTGTTTTGACGATCCAAAGAGGTGGGCAGCGATCACCGGCAACTTGGTATTTGCGACAGGCAAAAGTCTGGGCCAGCGCAGGTACGAGACCACTCGCTCGGGATGACGTTCCAATCCTCAAGAAGTGCGTGCAGTGAACTGTTTTGACGATCCAAAAAGGAGGGCACTTTCACCCGTTTTCATCGGAAACCAGTTTACCAGTCTTTGGTAGTTTATTTGCCGGCAAACAGATTTCACTGGAATGTCACCGGCAGCCCCTTTCGTGGACCAGGCGACCCGGTTTACCTGGAAATCTTACCCGAAACGGGTGACTCGCTTTCCTGCTTACGGACCTTCATTCGAAGATGACGCGAGGGGAGGGGGAAGCTGAGACGAGCCGGGGACTGGATGTGTAACAGGGTTGAGCAGTATTGCGATACAAATGTATCGCGATAGTATTTCAGGAATAAATTTCGCATCTGTATTTCTGTGCTGCGAGACATTTCTTTCAGCAGTATCTGTATTGCTGTATCAAAATACATTTTGAATGTTCCTTTGTATCGCGATGCAATCAGAGTGAAATGTATTTCATTACATGTTTTAAGAAGTACTCCCCCCCAAAAAAAAAATCGTTCACATTCCGTATAGTCTTCTTGAAGGCGGTAAAGACGGGGACTTGTTTGTCGTGATGATTTATATTAAAATTTAATACACCGCGGGTGGCCAAGTGTTCTGCCGTCTTGGGGATGGGAGTCAGGGACGTCAGTTGGCTCATTGTTCGGTTTTCTGTAAGTGAATAAATTGCAATGGCGCTAACCCCCGACGGCTCACGCGCGACTACTGTGTACAGCGTCACGACTTGGCTTACCTGGAGGAGGATCCCCCAAATCCCATTCTGTACACAGATGCCGCGCGTTAGTCGTGCCCGGTCAGCGTCACTGCATGTCACTCACGTGTGAGAGGCCAAACGAACTCACGATGTCCAAACACCCATCTTTTCACTCATTCCTTCTCCGCCCCATTTGCCTTCCCCTCCTCTCTTCTCTCCCTCCGGCTCGGATGACGCTAGTCAAGAGAACAGGGCAGTATCCATTTTTCGTGTAAAGAAAAGCATTTCCATAACAATAATAATGATCCCTGAGGATTGGGAACAAGGCGGACAAGGGACAAACACAAATCTCCAAATACAGTTGCTCCCCTCCTCCAGAGATCATTATCGCTATTCTTGTAAAGCTCGCTTGCACCCTTACATTAATTGCATTCTCAACATTTTCATCATCCTCAAAGAATGTCGGCGCGATAGTTTCTCTCCTTGTGGAACTATAGCGTAGTTCGGATTCGTAAAGGCTGTCATTTTTGTGGACTCTTAGCGCCAAGATGTTCCGGTGATGCCCCATAGGAACACTAACACCCCCAAGAAAAAAAAAAAAATTTTTTTTAATGTTTTGCCAGGCGATTCAATGTGGTGTCAGACGAGTGCCGAATTAATATTTTGGTAGAGATATATTTAATAAAGCTAAAAAACGCAACTGCTCGGAACCGAAACCGAAACCTGCGCACGAAGGTCGGACAAATATTCGCGTCTCCAGCTCGACGCTCGCCCTCCCGCGGCGGAAACGGGAAGCGGTCTAGCGAGGGTCCCCCGATTCTTCCGCTAAGCGGGGACGGCGGAACTGCTTGCGATCATGGCTCGCGAAATGTCCTTTCCGAATGCAAACAACACTCTTCACTGTCCCAACATAGTGCTGCTGACGGTGTGGGATTGTATCTTACTGGAGAGTTTTAGTATTGCGCATAAGATGCGCATAGAAGCCAACGCAAGTGGTTTGCGTTTACGTTAGAGTTGCGTGCCCCACGTGCGTGCGCCTCATCGCCATGCGCCATCCAAGACCGTAATTTTGGGCTCCGCGCACGCGCAGTGTGGAACAAGCAATCTGACGCGAACACGTACCGCTTGCGTTCACTCGTATACGCAATACACCAACTCATGTTTACAAACAAACCGGAGCGCCCGGAGCGCCCCTAGCGGACGCCACCGGCGCCGCGCATGCGCGATGGGGGTGTGGGCAAAAAGCTCGCCGTCGCCCATAAACAAACCATTGAAATGCGATGTTGTCGGCGCCGGTGTGAGTACCCGCGCTCTTTTTCACGTTGGAACTGTTGATTCTACGTCCTCCTAACAATGTCTGACTACTTGAGCAGCGTCAGCGAAATTAACGAGGCTCGTTACACCGCAAAACTTCGCGTGAATAATCTGACATGCGGCGATTCATTCCGCGTGGACGCCGCAGAACGAACGCTAAAGCCTGATTGACATGATGAGATTTCGCTCGCAATTTTCAGTAGCGACGTCGCTCGAACTGCAAAAGCGTGAACCGTAGCTGAGATGGTCGACGTCAATAATGAAAATCGCAAGCAGAATCTAACCAAGAGAATCAGGCATAACAAGTCGGTGATGGCCACTGGTAACAATGATCAACATCTAATTGTATCTACTGTTTACGTCGAGCCTGCTTACCAACCTTCAAATTTAAGTTTTTAAGGCCTGCACTTAATTCTTATCGCAAGTACCGGGCCCACGTTTGGTCTACGGGCCGGTATCCTCTAAAAGAGTAGACGACAAGCAGAAACGTTTGAAAGAGCAGACGACAGCTCGAACGATCAGGCGACCGTTTGAACTTGAAGACGCACTGAACGTGGTCTGCAGGTGGTCCGTACAACTTCACGGTTTCCCGGTGTTCATTTTGGAACAAAACAAATAAATTTGATGGCCAGTAGTATCCGTGAATTTAACCCAAAATGCTTCCCGCCCAAGCAATCGTGGTCCGACGGCGTCTGGTTTTCCCTTTTCACGGTACATATCCGCGTTCTCGGACGAACCGAGCGCATGAAAACTGACCTTCAAACGTTTCTCGACACTTTTGTCGCAGCATTTTGACGAGAAGGCAGGTTTTTGTCTGGTTCCTTCCAAAACAACGCAGGAATACACGTCTCAAATGGGCACTTCCGCCCACAGCCCCAGACCGGAAGTGCGTCCGACGCGCCACCACCGCGCCGTGACGTAATAGAGATGAGTTCGTGCATACTTAAACTCACGACTGCATCACCGGCTTCCACCGCCAACGAAACGTGCTTCAGTGAGCAGACGTGCAAGCAGGTAGGTGTTCTTTCGAACTGGAAAGGCTGAGATTGGCAAAACCACGTAGCGTAAAAATAAAAATAACTAAATTTTAATAAAAAAAAAAAAAAAAGATTTTTTTTTTTTAATTTTTGGGCTTATGGTCTGGAAGGATATTGGAGGCGACTTTGGGCGTTTTGCCAATTGTCGAAAGTCACGACTTTGATAGCAAAATGTACTTTACCCACACTTATTGTAATTTTACGTGGATTTCTCACATTAGCTAGAACTATTTAATTGATTTTACGCTATTTTTATTTTATTACTTGGTAAGTAAAAATGCTTCAATTGGCAGCAGTGATGAAAATTAGTACAGTTTTGATTGTCACATTTGTTCGCGCGTTTGAAATTATATCATAAGCAACAAATTATAGTAAAGCTTAGAAATTACGTAATAAAATATCTGAATTTTAATATTATAATTATTAATACAAATCGCGGCAATGTATGCACCCAATTCACGCCAAGATCACGAAAAAACGGCATTTAACCAAAATAGTCTTTCCAGAAAGGTATCCTTTTTAGTTTTTTTAGCATATGAAAAACTCTTGACGTCGTTATCAAGATAGAGAAAAAACAGTCATACACTGGATGTAATATAAAGTCATGTGCGTCACGCGTTGTTATAAAAACACACAAACACACTTCAACCGTCTGACTCGGATTCCGACTTTGGGTTGTTGCAGTGAGAACAGCGTTTATTTATTTATACGTTTTGTGGACATATCGTAAAAATTGGATTTATTCTTTTATTCTTGTGGTGAGAATAATGTTAAACCAATTAATCATCTAAATACCCAAATACCCATAAAAGGCCCACAGTTCATTATTTTTCATGACAATTATCTGAGCTAGAAAAGGCAGCGAGAACGCACAAATATCAGAACTGATTTTTTCAACTACAAATATCAGCCTGGATCGAACACGTATGTCACAAAATAAAGTTGCCGCGAGCAACTTCTCTAACTAAATAATTACGATGTGAGACACATCTTGAGGTATAAAAGAATCCGAAATTAAGACCTCTACCGAGAAATTAAATCCAAAATAGAGGTTTGTTTCGGTTGCGCTCTAAAATTATAACGCGCATACTTGCGTAAATATTATGCTAAACACCGTTCTTGTTTCCAGGGCAAAGAGGTGACTTGCACTCATAAAACCCTAGCTTCCTCGTATTACCACAAATAATTTGTGTCGCTCAATAAAGTCAGCACACTAGACAGGCTCGGCAGCGGCACGCATCTCCGACCCTCACTATAACCGCCATTTTGGAAAATGAGTGGCGCCACCTATAGTTAGTTGGAGTCGCGAATAGAAGAGAGAGTGCAGGAAGTCACGTAGCTACAACCAACCGTGCGGTGTTGTTTTTTTTTTTTTTCCTGGCCGAGCGCAGCAGACGACATGCGTTGCGGGAGCCGTTCGCCGTGCGATTGCTTTGCAGTTACGTTTGTTCCGGTCGCTGTTCTGCACTTCAAGATGAGTTGTTTCGTAGATTGAGGAGTTGGAAATGAGTAGTGAGTGCCCGTGGTGAATTTCCGTGATCAACTCTGAAAATAATGCCCCCAAGGTGTTGTGTGAAGAGCTGCCTCACAGGTTCTGCTTCCGAAAGTGACATTAAGCGGCATTGTGCGTCAGAGTGTCCGAAAGATCGACGGGATCGGGACCAATGGCTGGCTGGAATTCCGGCAGAACAGCTACGGGCACCTCGGAAAGCGGACGCTACCCGATTTATATGCTCCTTGCATTTTGTGGAAAGTGACTAAATTGAGTTTGCAGGTGTCACAGAAGGAGTCTCATACCATTTATTTAAACGACTTTCTCTGTATTAACGTTTTTTTTTTTTTTTCAGTGAGAATTGAACAAAAAAGTGTAAATATCGCGAAATGTTTGGCATAAAAAAAAGAAAAGAAACAGTACTCCCCATTTCTGGATTGAACCTGGATTCGCTTCGTCTGAAGCGGACACCTTTCCACTGAGCTACTGGGGGAACTCTTCGTTCGTAGCAATGCAGCCGGTCGACTGTAGGTCGGAAAGATTGCTGCCGATTTCTCTCCAGCAAAGGCTTGAAGTCGGGCAGCACCACGCATTGGCCACATTCGAACCTAGTAAAACAATCGTATGGATGCATATTCACATAGGTGTACGCACTTCGTGCTTGACGTTTTTGCGTCTTTCAAGCTCTTACCAATTCGTGTTCGTAAGACGAGCGATCTTTTGAGGCGTCATGGAGAGCTTTAGGACAATTGCGGAAGGCCCCGCTTTTGGTCGCTCACATTGTCAAAAGACCCCTTCCGAAATTCTGTCTTGCCACTAAAATGACTATAGTCTTATGGGTGTATGGTAATGTAGACGTTTGATAACTGATAAAAGGAGAAGTTTAAGACAAGCACCAACGCGCCTTGAAATTTGAAGAAGAAGAAAACGTGAAAACAAAGTTTCGCTATTTTATCCCCGTGGCGAAGAAAGGGGGGGGGGGGGGGGATGGAGCTGCATCTGGTGTGGACACTTACACGAGCGCGGGTGGTAAACGCTAGTCAGCCGGCATTGATCTGGCCACTGCGGCCTGTATTTTGATGTGAGAGGGTATTCTAAACGCTAGTCGCATGCTTGAGCGTCGATTAAAAATTTTAACCCAATTAATCGGTGCTATTTAGTCGATGAAATAATTGATTATTCGCTTTCGCTGATTTTCATGCATAATTTATTAAGGGGGATTCAACCGCTATTTATTTGTACCCTTTTCCTCAGAGATGGCTCAGAATTTTTACGGAACAAACGAGTTGCAGGTTTGCAGATGCGCATGCAGGTCGGGCACTCGAGGTGGGCTTGGGCCACGGGCTGTTCGCCGCCGATCTCGAGCTAGGTCTTCTTCGCTCTGCGTCCGCCGTTGCCGGAAGAGGCCAAGAGGCGGCGCGAGATACGAACCTGTACATACGTAGATTGCAGTGGCTTACAAAACGTAGAATAAGCTCTGATTTATGAGTGAATTTGAAGTTACTTCCACGTTCAAAATTGTCGAATACTGAAGGTGCGGTCTTGCGACCGTTTGGACCACAACATTTAACACGCGAAAATTGTTTTGTAATATATATATATATATATATATATCTTTTTTAGAGCTCAACTTAAAGCTAGAAAAAAAAAAGAAGTAAAGTAGCAGTTTTGCACTTCTTATGTCCTATATCGGCCTGCTCTTCTTCTGAATACTGGCTTGCAAACCCGCTCCCAGGGTCGCTAAACTCGCCAACAAAAATATTCTTTGTGTTATGGCATAGTGGGGGGAGGAGCCGAAAGATTGCTGCGAAGCTTTCTTTTCTCACAAACCCGCAGATCCGTCTGTCTTCGTGACGTTTTTCGTTGAGGGGGCAAAGAATCCCTACGCCTCCCTAGGCACCGAACAAGAGCAGCACTAGAGAGCGCGCGGAGACGACCGTGGCTCATACGTGTGACGTCACAAAAAAGATTATCAGCTGCGACCGTCATGTTTGATGGTCTCTAAAAAGCACGATGGATGCTTGGGAATGGCATTTTAAAATCAACACCGTCGAAGTTGATTGTCTGGTATCGTTCTTATTTCCGCCGATAAAGCTGAATTTACTAAAAAGCGTCCCTGCCGTTCTTTTGATTTATCTCGGCCTTATGGCCAAAGTGTAGCCCGACGTGGCTAGGTCACAACCAGCCGACTACCGTTGTCCACTTTCGGGCGAATTTCCCCTCCGGGCAGTTATCCCAAATACTTTACTAGGGGGAATACATTCCACTCCTCTCAAATACAATAGCTTCGGCGCGGACAGGTTTTCTGGGCTTGGCGAGAGCCATCTATCGTCGTGGAGGTCTCGGCTACCGGGCGGTAAATATACTTCGTTTCACCTTATGTGCGAGCGAAGGCAAAGCTGGAAGCGCGAGCACGAAAGCTCCGCGCGTTCAGGCTTTGCTCGAGCGCGCGAGCTGGGCAGAAACGCAAAAAGCGCTGCTCTCGCGCTTTTAGCTTTGCCTTCGCTCGCAGATAAGGTGAACCGAAGTGTAGCTCAGTGCTGCGCCAAATACTTTGCCGCGCTGTGCCGCCGTAATCTTCCCAAGGGTTGCACGTTGCACGTGCCTCGTGCATCGACGCACCTCGCGGAGACCACACCGCCGCGGCCGCCGCGAACATCCACGTGCACATACGCGTGGACTGACGCGGACCTCCACACCGTCTGCGGCGCTGTAGGCGTTCTGTCTAATGCAAATGAGCAGAGTGGAATGTATTCCCCCTAGTAAAGTATTTGGTTATCCCTTCATCCGCGGGATAAAATAATTTTATGGTAGACATTCGAAGATCAGTCAGTTTGGGATTAAGTATGTTTATCAACGGAAATAAGGAAATAAAAGTAATGCCAGGTTGTCAATATTGGCGGTGATGCTTCAGGAACGCAAGGACACTAAACTTGACATCGTCGATTTGAGCACGCACCATCAAATTTGTCGTTCACAACTGATAATCCTGACTCCATCGTCAAAGGTATCAAGTATAAAGTGACGTCACTGAACGCACCCGCACACTATATACGTGCCCTGGCTCGAGTCTTTCGCTTGAAAGTCTGTCATGGCCACTCTTGAGTTCATGGAACGCGAGCCGTTTTAATTCCAGAATCTCTTGAACCGTTATTTCTAAAATTGCAGGCTGTGCTGTTCCTCGTCATTGCTCATTGGAACACCTCTAAGCAGGGTCGCCGAAACAGGAGGATGGGGAGGGGGGAGATTTAGGTCCCTCCCCTCCCCCAGTTGCGTCGAAAAAGGGGGCAAGGGGCATAAGGGTGGAAGGGAGGAGGGGGGGGGTATCGCCCCAGCCCCGAACCACCATAGCATTTCAGAGAGTTATAATAAAATATTAGGGGAAAGGAATATCCCCCTTCTTCACCATCATCACCTCCTCTCTCTCTCTCTCTCTCTCCCGAACAATTTCTACGGCCCTTCTTGAGACTCCTATTTGTTTCTGGGTGTGTGTGTGTGTGTGTGTGTTGGTCGTACCTTAATTCTTTCTTTAGAGCGCAGCTCTTCGGCGCCCGTTTCCGGGTTTTGCGGCGTGGGCGTCGCCGTTGGCGTAACCAGCCCGCTAAATTTAGCGCGAAATCGACGTCACATGACCTCAACACCAATTCAATTCCCAGCTACGTGACTTCCACGCCAATTCACTTCTCCGTTAGATTGTCATGTGATGCCCAACTGAAAAAAACCATTTGGCGCCCATATGAAAATAAACGGGTCCATACCGGTAACCGTTTAACCATACTGGTCACCAGTTTGTCAAAGGGGTCGCCCGTATGGCTCAAAGGGGTCCCCCGTATGAGCCATAACGGTCACCTATTTGGCAAACGGGTCGCTCGTCTGGGCAAATGGGCGACTCGTTCGGGCAAAGTTGTCGCACGTTTGCTCAAACCGGCGACCATGTTGCAAACTGCACCGGTTTAATCATACGGCTCTCCGGAGCCCGTTTGATATTGAACGTACAGATCGGCGGCGTGGGCACGCCTAGCGTTTCAGCCGTGGCAGCCAACGTTTTCCGGAAGGCTGGGAGCGCCGGTTCATCGATTTCAGATCGTCCGCGTAATGCAAGTAATTATATTTATATTTCAATTGTGCTGATTTTCGATTATACTGCAACTAAAACTAACCCCCTTTTTTTTTTGTTTTACGTAAACGCGCGACGTTGGTGAGCCGATATTTTTGACTGACCTTTAATACTTTGTCCATCTTTGTTGCCTCAATTTACTTATTCAGCTCGAATCTCTCTCGCAGAAGACGCGACCGCGTGAAAGAATGTACGTCTAGACTCCGTTTCACTTTAATTCAAGACCAGCGAAGGTAGCACGCGTACACGCGGCTGCAAGAACATCGAGCATTGCGAGAGCACGCCCGCCGTTGCAGCACTCAAACTACGAGCTTGCGCTGAGTTCTTTCTTCGCTCGGGCGCAAGCCGAGCTTCTGGCAGCCCCGCCGCCATTTCCAAAGTTCGAGCGCGCGCGCGCGCGAGCGTTTGTTCTTCGGGACTACAAAAACGCATCTCCCTGGAATGCCTGGGGAGAGGGAGAGGGGCTGTCCCGGTGGTCCCAGCGCCTTGACCTCGCCCCCTCCCTCCTCTCTTGTCACCCCTGTCACGTGACCCACAGCAGCGCGCGAGCTACACGCTGATAAGCATAGAGATCCGGAAGGGCGCGCCTTGCAGCCGCTTTTTTTCTTTGTCTGCTTGTTGTCAGTTGCTGCTCGAAGTTCGCTCGTCCTACCTGCTTCAATCTGTCGCCTAACCCTGCGGTCTTATTGGGATGTCTCTCGACAACGTATTGGATGTGCACCAAAGCTATCAGTGTTCGAAAAGACCCACGTGTATGTCGGCAACGAGCGATTCTTCAAAGAAGTCGCAAATTCTCGCGGTTTGGTTGGGTTCGGCAAATGACAGCTTGTGCGCCGCATCGTGTTGAAACTTCCAAGGAGCCGTTCCCTCTCGTTTGTGTTTGTGTGGTTGTCCTGCTTTGACCGTGTCGACAAATATCACGGATTACCTCTTTCAAGTCCCCTATTGTTATGGTAAGTGCACTGCAACCTACGTGTTGGCAACGATTGACCGTTCTTCTACGCGTACTCTTCTAAATTACCCTAAAGAATTATGCAGCGCCTATTCGCGCGGCAGCCAGGAGAATAATTTCCCCGAAAGTCTACCTGTATAGTGTTCACAGATCGCTTGCACGTTTGTACTTGTCTACAGAAGAGGTAATAAACTTCGAGGAGAATTGAAAACAATCTTTTGTGTCGGTTTTCCTGTCCACTTACAAGCAACTACGCGAGTACATTTGTTCTACGTGTTTTCTCCATGTTATAAATACGTTTATGAGTTTCGGGACGTCTTAAATATGTTTAAGATAACCAACCTCCCAGACGATACCCATTTAGGGCTAGCGCATAATTTGCCATTTCGAAGGGCACGTTCAAACGTGTGATCACGTGCCATGTCGAACGGGTACTCGTACCATACCGCACCCGTATCAAACGGGCACCTGTATCAAACGGGTACCGTTTCGAACGGGTACCGTTTCCAAACGGGTACCCGTATCCCATAATCACGTTTTATCCAAACGGATCGACAGGTTTGATTTCAAACGGGCGACCAGTTTGCCACCCGTTTGAATTTCAAATGGTTTTTTTCAGTAGGGTGTCCTTTTCTCTGCTAAATTTAGCGGAGATACTGAATGGGAGGAGGAGGAGGGGAGAAGAGGAAGAGTGGAGGATTTAGGGGCATACCCTCCTCTCCGTACCCTTCCTTATTCCTCCTCAAGAGTTGAGCTCTAATTTCGCATTACAAAGATTTGTAAACGTCTTTAATTTTTTTTATTTCCCTTTCTTCGGCTTTTCTTTTTTTTTTTTTGTTATCCCCCGTTTTCTCTCATCTCTCAGACATTACCGACGTCTCTACACAAACCGCCTGTGGGTGACCCCGGTGGCGCTGTTGACAGTGGCGGAAGATGAGCTCTATAAAGCCGCCCCCGTACACCGCGCACGGCTCCACAACATCACAAAGTTCAATCTTCGCCACGATTCCGAAGCGAAGATATTGACCTCAAATAACTCCTTCCCAAAGTTGTGAAACATCACTTTCTCGTCACCAATAACTTCCACAAACGACGATCTTGCGACGAGAAAGTTCAGAGCATTTACCGGCCGCCTAGGTACAATCAACGCATCATTGACTCTAACGCGGCGTAGGGATGTAGGGACACTCGGGCGAGACGTCATCAGTGCAGCCGTTCAATTGGCTGGCACCAACGTTATTAGATTACCTCAGTTGTGGAACTGCTGCGGGAGGGGGTACCCCCCCCCCCCCCCTCTCACTCACTTCAATCCGCCAAGTGTCGTTCGAAGCGCCATCTAGATTTTCGTTTCATAACTGTGCGTTCCAAAGAGCAGAGATGAAGCGCCATCTAGACGCCGTGCTTCGAAACGTACGTAGCGATCCCAGCGATCCCGACCCGATTTCACCGTGCCCGATTCCCATTGAATACGCTGCAGTTAACAAAGCAGCCGTCCGGCGGCGCGTCAAGCGACGCTTGGCGAATCGTGGTGAGTGAGGGGGGGGGGGGGGGTACTGTTCGTGCATGCAGCGTCTATGAGCAGTTCCGTAACTGAGCTAATCTAATAACGTTGGCTGGCACCACGGTGTTGCTGGCACGCACTTCGATGGAGCTCGCTACGACTTTGTGTTTTACATTCTTGCTGGAATTTGAGCACCAAGAGAGCTTGGATGATTGAGACCTCGTTCGGCTTGACGTCAGCGTCGTGAGAGTCCGATTAGCGTGTTCCGCAACTTTCGGACACAAAGTTGTGCTCAACGAGTTTAGCTACCCAGGTTGTGTGGAGTAAAGCCCATCTATCCTGGGAAAAGTGGCGCCAATTATTTTTGTGGAAAGGCTCGAGACACGTGCCGCGCGCCACTTCTGGGAAGAATTAGAGCCACTAAATGAGCTGCGCTAAGACTATCGACACTCTGTTCCCCAACATTGTTGTGGGCGCCGACATTTTGGTGCTTGTGCAGAGTAGACGCAACTGCCGATCGTCATGATTCAAAAGTGTGACTTCCTCAGCATTATATTCTGTGTTAGGAAGGTCGTACAAAGTTGCTTTGCTCTGTCACGAAGTGTTTAAACATTTTTGGAGGGCGGAAAAGCGTTTCCTGTAAATTTCAAATAAATCTTCAGATAACTGGCAACCATGATTTCAATCCACAACATGAACAAGTGTCGTTACTGTGAAGCGTAGCTTATTTAGTGGCACTATATATAGAAGAACATGCCCAAGCAGCACCAGAAAGTGAATTTCGATCGGCCGACGGTTGGCCAGTGTCTGGACAGCTTGGCCACTTTAAGTGCTTAGCCACCGGAGACATAAACAAGACCGGCAAGGGTCCGGCCACAAACTAGCTGTTTTTAGCTTGTCCGGCGGAGACATAAACACTGCCGGCAAGCGCCTGGCCAGAAGTGCTCATTTTCAGCTTGGCCGCCAGAGACATAAACACGGCCGGCAAGTGTTTGGCCAGCAGTGGTGATTTTCAGCTTGGCCGCCGGGAACATAAACACGCCCGGCAAGTGTTTGGCCACAAGTGCTGATTTTCAGCTTGGCCGCCGTAGACATAAACACGGCCGGCAAGTGTTTGGCCAGCAGTGCTGATTTTCAACTTGGCCGCCGGAAACATAAACACGGCCTGCGAGTGTTTGGCCAGAAGTGTTGATTCTCAGCTTGGCCGCCGTGGACATAAACATGGCCGACAAGTGTTCTGCCAAAATTGCTGATTTTCAGTTTCGCCGCAGGGACACCCATAATCTAAACTTTCATCGCGCTGGCGAAACTTTGGCATAACGACGGGCTGCGAGAGAAGCATCATGAGCGAGTGGTTGGCAGGATATTAGTGCGTGCATCGCGCGAACACTGTTAGCGCAAGCAAACGATCACCGTTTTATTCAGTTTTTTTTTCGTTAGACTTGAAAGGCTATTGTCTTAACTAGCACTGTCGTGTGATATGTTCATTTGGAACATTACATTCTAAAAAAAAGGGTATCACCTTACACCCTTTTGTCCCATATAATACACCCCAAAACTTCATTTCGACGTACAGCGCCCTATAGTCGAGCAGACGGCACCAAATTTTATCAGGGGCTTGATAACGGTGCGATATAACTTATTAAATAGCTAAAATACGTATCAAAGACCAAAGGAAGAAAGCACGGAGCTTTTGCAGTACGGCCAAGAAAACTCTGATAATCTTTTTTGTTGTCAATAATACGAAGATCAGCTATCTTAATAAGTTGCACCACACGGCTATCAAGCCCCTCGTAAACGTTTGTGCCGCCTGTTCGATAATGGGGCGCTGTACGTCGAATTGAAGTTTTGGGGTGTATTATATGGGACAAGGGGTGTAATAATACACCTTTTTTTCTGAGAGTGGACTAGAAGTGGGAAAATATTGTGCCCGTCGTTGTTCTATGAAAATAAAATACGAAAGCAGCGCCGACGTCATCTTCGAGCTAACTATACCGCTCTGACGCCGCGCGGCACTCTTAGCGCGAATGCCACATCCGCGATTTTTCGGTTACTGCTCCGCATATTTACTTCCCAACTGCACTCGAAGAAAAGAAAGTTGTAGTCGGGTGCATCGGGCGGAGATGCTCCCCTTTCCTGGAAGACGCACCCACCGTTACCCAGCCAGTGTACCTGTATACTGACCATAAGCCCCCTTCTCTACCTTAAAGAGCTATAGGTGTATCAATACACTCAGCTTAGTAAACCGCCACGCTACCCTAATGAAAAATACAACAGGCAATCCTGGTGTGACATCAAAGAATCCTGATGTGACAACAGAATATCTGGTGTGCCCACCAGCGATGCTGATGTATCGAGCACACCAGCGTGGCGTGCCCACCAGAAATGCTGGTGTACCCGCACATCAGCCTGATGGGTACACCAAGGGAGTCTGGTGTCACATCACAAGGACTCATGCGCCGACCAGGCAGCCTGGTGTGCACACCACGCAGTTTGATGTGACACCAGAGTTGTGTTTTTGTTGACTTCACCCCCCGGTCCGCGCGCGTGTTTTCTATTAGTTTGTGTGCCGCTCCGTCCCCCGACGGGGTGCCTTGTTTCCTCCCGTCTTGGTGGTCGCCGGAGACCCCGCGGCGGGCTCCTTTGTGCTCAAGAAGTGTCCCCCCTCGTCCCGAGCACTTTCCCGGGCGGCCTTGAGCAGCTTGGGGCGCTCGCCGGCTCGCCTCTTCGAGGGTTTCTCTTTCCCTTTCCGCCAGTATTCTTGTTTAAGTTTGAGAAAGTACAGAAGTCTTCTTTGTGAGCCGAAGCCGAAAAGATGTGTTGGTGCGCTTTCCTTACTTCCGACGAGCTTGGTTTGGTAGCAAAGAAACAAAGGAAGCTAGTAATTATTGCGATTTTTGGGACCGAAATGCCTACTACGAGCGAGGAGGGCGTCGACCGCCTGAAGCGAAAGTGGATTACCCTGCGAGCTGCCACAACAAAGATCATCAACGAGACTGGCGTCTGCTGGCCACGGATCCAACCGACATCGGTGAGCTCGAAAAAACATTTGATATTCTTCTACTTAAGGAGGCTTCCCTGAAAGAGCTGGACAAGGAAATCGAGTTATCTGTCGATTATGATGCCTTAGAAGAGGAAATTTCTGGTGCGGAGGGGTACGCGGAACGGATCAGCGTAACTAAGACACGAGTCAACCGCAAGCTGAAAGGCCAAGAATTTCGGAACGACAGGGCGTCCGGTTCTTCGACGCACGGCAGTGGCTCCGGACAAACTCCAGTTGATCACGGCCAACTCTTTAGAAGCTTTACTGTTGTGCTTTTTTCCTTTTTTGAATAAACTAATTATGGCAGCAGCGTTGTTGTCAAACTTATCATTGTACGCTTTTTTGTGAGTAAAGCAACACCCAGTCAACAGGTAATATGGTATCGTATTACAACAAAACGTGATATCCCGCCAGAACACCAGATTTCTGGTGTAACATCAGAACACCAGATTTCTGGTGTCATACCCACACATTAGATTTCTGGTGTCACAACAGAACACCAGGTTTCTGGTGTCACACCAGAAAACGTCCCAAATCACATCTGTGAAAAAGTCTGGTGTAACATCAAGTCACACCAGCCCTCGAGCTGGTGTATTTTTCACTAGGGTAGCCATGCACCCCGATCAGCTTGTGCTTGAACCGGATAAGATTGGATATTTCAGACTTTGTGTTTTGGAAGAGCCTAAACAAGACGCCTCTCATATATTCATTAAACTTAAGCTAGTCTCAGTAATGTTTTAATTAGGTGCTAGGATACTGAATTCCTGAGCCAAGGAAAACTAACAGCTTCGGTTAATACCGCAATTGAAACGTTCAAAATCGAACCACACGTAAAAGAAAAAGAAAATGAACATCTCGACCTAGATGTGCAGAAGAGAGCCACTAAATAAGCTGCGCTTAGAGTATCGGCACTCCTAGAGTCACTAAATAAGCTGCGCTTAAAGTATCGGCACTCCATTCCCCGACATTGTTCTGGGCGCCGCCATTTTGGCTCGTATGCAGAACAGGCGCAACGGCCGATCGTCATGATTCAAAAGTGCGACTTCCTCAACATTAGATTTGGTATTAGGAAGGTCATGTAATACTGCTTTGCTCTGTCGCGAACGGTTTAAACATTTGTGGAGGGCGGAAAAGCATTTCCTGTGATTTCAGATAAAGCTTCAGATAACTGGCAACCATGATTTTAAGCCACAATGTGGCCAAGTGTCGTTACTCTCAAGCGTAGCTTATTTAGTGGCACTAGTGCAGAACGGTGGTTTTGTTGTTAACAACGTGGTTGTTGGCGAGTGGTGGTCAACGCCGTGACGCTATTGACGCTATCGTGGTGATTGACGCCAGTGATGCTCGGCCGTACTACACAGTAAACGTTTTTACACCGTTAAGGGTGTAAAAGGAGTGTTCTAGCAACTTACACCCTCGGCTACACCTTTTTAACACCCTACAACTAGGAATACAACCTCATAATTTTACCGAAAAAGGTGCTGTTTCGCATTGCACCCTACATTTGGTGAAGAATGTGAGAAGAGTGTAGAAGAGGGTGCTAAATAAATAATGTGAAATGGTTTTGGAAAGCTTATATATGGCTCTGTACATAATGTACAGGTAAGATTTCTGCTTGAAAAGCAACAGTTGTTAGCAGTCTAGTTTCTTATAATGTCAGTTGTAATTCATGCAAATAGCTGATAATTAAGTGCCTCTTTTGCATACAATTTTTATGTTTGCAAACAAAATTTTATATATGAGTTAATATTTAATTTTTTTACAAATCACTCCATGCTCAGAAATCGGAAAGTAGGGTGAAATGCTCTATACTAGCATTTTTTACAAATATTGATTGATGGAAGTGCACAGTAAGAAAATCAGTTAGTCTCGAGTTTATATCTGGCAACATGAAATCAAAATATTGTGAAAATGTTTGACAAATGTTCATGACATGCTGCTAGAATCTGTCTCATGACCATGTAACCCGAGTAAAATATTCATTTGAGTATATGGTGACATGCACAAAAACTCACACACATAAAGAGGCAAATCCCATAATAATTCCCTATTGAAAAATCCACCAGACCGGTTTGGTGTGTCCTAGTGTTTTCTGACGTAAACAACAGACCGGCCTGGTGTGTTCTGGTGCGCACATCAGACCAGCCTAACGTGTTCTGTTGTCCCCACCAGAACATGTTAGGCTGGTTTGGTGTGCCCATCGCATCATCCTAGTGTGGTCTGATGTGCACATCAAAACACACCAGGCTGGTCTGATGTGCACAACACAGCACACCAGAATGGCTTGATGTGCACACTACGCCACACCAGACTGGTCTAATGTCCACACCAAGGCACACTAAACTGGCCTAACATGCACACCAGGGTGCCTCTGGTGAGCACACATTACGGATATATGTATGGTGTTGAATGAAAACGGTGTTTTCTTGTAAAATTAAATAAGATGTACAGAGCTCAAACACCACATTTGATTTTATAAGGTGCTTAATTGAAGGGGCGATGCAACGATTCACTTCAAATAATATGTACTTTGCGTAAACATGTTGGCACAGTGTAACAAACGTTTACCTATATGCAATAGCCTGATGGAAAGAATACAGGTTTGTCTCGTCAACAATCGTCAGCAGCTTGTCATCAATGAAAACTTGAAAATATTTCAGTCGGCATTTGACATCATCAGAGGCCATAAACATGGGTTCCGCAGGCTCCAGAAAACACCGGTCTTCTTTTCCCCAGTCAAAAACTTGCGGCGGTGACTTTTGCTTCTTTCTTGACGTTGACAAAAGTGGACAGGCGGGCGTTCTGCCCTCAGTTTCGTCATCGCTTGGAAGTTCTGTTGTTAGGCCCTTCGTTGGCAAGTTCTCCTCGTCACTGTCACTCACTTCACTATCACTAGGTCCCGCATCAGACGCTGTTCCACTTTCTGGAATCAAAACCACACAGGGACGATCGCGACACCGTGTCTGGTAGAAAGATCCCGATGGAATTTCCTTCGGGCAGCAGTAGAATACGAAGCCTAAAAGAAAAGAGCACCACGTCAAATTCTACCAGAAAACAGGGATGTACTAAACCACGCCAAACAGGAAGCTTTCTCCCGACAATTACAGCCGATTCCTCGTGCACAGGCATGTAAAATTCAGAGTGAACGCCCGCCCCTAAAGTAAACTACTGAAACTGCCAAATCTAAGCACGGAAGGGAACACCACAGAAATCACAGAGCTACTATGCGACTCCTCTTGAAGACAGTTTCACATGCAGCGACTGTGCGAAAAAAAAAAAAAAATCGGTGCGACAGCCGACGCAGCGAGTGCGATCGCAATGTTTGGTTTCACCATAGCCTCCTCTATACGGAGAAAGCCTGGCACATCGACGACGGAGCCATAGAGCGCGCGGCCGCAGGAAAAAGGAGAGGAGGAGCGCGCCGAACGGTGACCAATATGGTAGCGCAGAGCAGAAAGGGCAGACCTAGACAGCGAGCGCTTGGGTCATGAGCGGCCGCTCCCCGAACCACGCTTGTTTTTGTGTTTTCGTCACCGTCGTTTTCGTAGTCCGGGAGAAACGGGCGCGGCGATTCGAAAGGGCGCAGGGAGAAACGGGAAAGGGTGGACGTTGAGTTTCTCCTCTCCACGATAACGACAAGAAAAGAGAGAGAGAAAAAAAAAAGATTGTTTCTGCGTTTGGCCGCTCGCTCTTTCGTGGCGCTAGCGGACAAGGTTCTCTCCGCTCCCGTTTCTCCGCCCCTCCTTTCCCATTTACGGCGGCCGTCTTTTCACGCGACGTGCCAGGCTTTCTCCGTATAGAGGAGGCTATGGTTTCACATGCTCCAACAACCGCGCGATTTCTGTCGGAGCGGCTGGCGCTTCGGACGCGGACGCGACGCGTTTCACTTTGTCTAAAATACAACAAAACCGCCTTAATAAGCATACATGTTGTAGGAATGCAATATGTAACCAGAAATTTATAATAACGAAGCATTAAATCAGAAGCTTTTATGTGCCTACATTTATTTTCGCGGATGAAAGCTGGCTAATGAACGGCTGATTGACGAGAAAGCGATCGCACCGGCTCTGCGGCAAAATACCAACTTGGTGGAAACGAGTTGCAGAGCCACTGCGACAGTGCGACTGCGATTTTAATCGCACATATACTAGAAATCGCACCGATTTCGGGCGAGAATCAGAGCATGTGAAAGAGCCTTCGCATATCTACTATGTACTTTTTTTTCCCCGACCTTCATACGTTTCAGGGGAAAATACGTCAGCGCTGTGGAATCCAGAAATTGTAAAAATTCAAAATTAGCATACTTCACAGCAAAGTACTGCTTACCTTTGTAACAGCAGGTCGAAGTGCATAGCACGGCGTGGACGATACGCATCTTGGGCGCCGCCATGCACATCGCAGCCGACGGAGCGGCGGAGTATCTGGAAACCCCTCGCGGCGAAAAGTCGAGACCGCGAAACCGAAACCAGAAAATGTATTTCCTAAGATACGTTAAACATTTTGCATGAGTATTGCTTTGGGTCCCAAAAACACTATTTTTATATTCAATGTGTGCTAAAAATACACAAACATTTTTTAAAGTACCTAAAAGGGTTAATAGAAATAAAAACGAAAGGAAAACTTTAGTGTTGCTAGAAGTGCTAGGAATCGTCGGCGGCATCTCTGCACACTGGGCAATTTGCCCCGCCAGCGAGCTGCTGAGCGCGAACGAGTTAACGGTTGTGGGAGAAAAGGTAAGGATTAAGGATATTTCTTTGTTTCTTTTTGTGCTTGCTGCATTACCATGTGGGGATTTCGCGTTATTATGTCTGCTAAGACACTTGTAGCTTTATTTTCAGTGAACGATTCGAGCCTGAATGTATAGCTTTACAGAAGAAAAATTTCCGGGAGGCTATCAGTTCGAAAGTCTTTGTTACCCAGCATTGCTAGCCGGCGAGCATATTCTAGAGTTGTCATTTGGACACCAGTTTGAGTTGTCTTCACCACTTGTGGGGTTTCTTTGTAATAATCGCCACGCGATCGGCATATGCTTCTCATGTCTCCCAGGGAGTGACACAATACAACGAGAAGATTGCGAATCGGTTTACTATACTTCCCAGCCGGGTTGTCGCCCGTCATTCAGAGCTCGCAGTCGCTGTCCGTGTCCAGGCCTGCGGATCGTCCTCCCCACGCCAGCGCTGCGTAGGCAAGCTGTTCCGGGCTAACACAGCCCGAGTCTCGCTGCGGAACCACTCCGGGATCGTCATGGCCTAGGTCGGTGTGGCCAGGGCTCGCCGTTTCCGCCGGTCCTGATCTGAACCTCGCTGGCGGAACGCTCCAGGAGTCGCCATCAGCCAAAACGGCTCCATCGTTCCTGCGCGGCCCCAGCCTGGTGCTGCACGCTCTTCCTGTTTCCTCGCGCTCGCCCCCGGCTAGAAACTGTGAGTAATTATAAACATACTCTGCATGCTAGAGAACAGTATGCACGTTACAATGGCTGTACCGTGATATGCAAGCCTGGTGTGAAAAGGTGACAGGCAACAAAGTGCACATGTGAGAAGGATATTTACGCTTCACTTGAGCTTTTTCTAAAGAAAAACTTACGCATCCTGTTTTCTGCATGCCGTCACATTTGTTACCAGATTCAGCGTTAAATTTTGTTGCCGTAACAAACAAAGCTTTATGTGCTGCGAAAATTTACTATTAGAGAACTCGCAGGTTTGGAAGGTTTTGGTTACGACCGCACGTGTGCCGAACGGCTATGCGCACATACAACTACGACTGCCGGGACGGGCCTCTCGCTTCTTGAAGGCCTGATCGCCTGATTCTGGTCGTCACAGCGAAGCAACAATCGGCCCAATTGTTCCTATTGTATTTCCCTATGTGGTGTCTATAGTATGTTGCAACCTAAGAACGAAGGGCGAGGGTAAGACGGGCCGGGGAGGAGGAAGCAGGCGGAACGCTAAAGAGAGAAGGAGGTTTTCCCCTCTCTTCAGCGTTCCGTCTGCTTCCTCCTCCCCGACCCGTCTTGCACTCGCCCTTCGTTCTTAGGTTGCAACGGACTATAGTGACTCGTAGAACAACTTGTATAAAATTGTTATTTTGCTGAGTAGTCTGCAAAACAAGTTCGTCAGACCACTTTCCAAGCCTGCACATCTATTTTCGTTCACTTCAACAGCAACAATTACTGTAGAATTTACTTACCTGATGCATTACACTGCAGTGATCCACTTCTGTTGCCGTGTCACTTCCGAAGATCTCGAGGGGAAGCGGTATAGTTTGACGCTTGAGTCGCCTTCGTGACTGTGACAGTCTTTCACGCAGCAGTAGCGACATTTATTTTTTGGGGGAACCCTATCGAACCCCAGCGGGTTCCTGTGGCATCTCACCTACTCCTATAGGAGTAGGCAAGATGCTACAGAAACCCGCTGGGTTCATGGAGTCGTGAAGCCGGGACTTACTTTTAAGAAGAACGGTTCCCAAAAAGGCTGACGCCGATCCAAAATGCCACATTCACACTTGGTTTCTAAATGCACCCGCCTGCAGTCCTTGCGATCCGGGCTGTCCTGGCCTACCCAGTCTTTTATTTTGCAGCCGCTAGATGGCGCAATACGTAGTGACAAATTGCATTGCCGGTTAATACTTGGGTCACTTGAAGTGAGGGGAGTGGGTGGAGTGGAATGGGGGGGAGAGATTTGTATTGTCGAGATTCTGCTGAGTCGTTGCCCAAGACGCCTCCGACTGTACGTTGCAAATCTTAATTTGTTTTTCATCTGTATAAAAGCAGATATTAATTTAATGACAGGATGACAGTACTGGTGGGCCCAAATCTAATTATATATTTGCAATCTGAACTGCTGATAATGTAGTTGCACGTAGTGACAATCTCAATTTAGTGGAGCAAGTCAATTGATTGTTCATGAGGGGCTCTGGCCAGTACTGTTATTCACATGCTTCAGGCCCTTCTACCGTTAAGAAAATAGTGTTTCACCCTCTTTGCACACAGGAGCAGAGGGATCAAAAGTCGCTTTTTTGGGGGCAGGACAACACTATCATACTACTATAGCCAGACTTTTAACTCAACAAATGGTTGATGACAGAACAGGAAGACATCATTTCATGGCTTCTTTATGCAGCGTAGCACGATACAGTCATTGCTTACCTGACAGGCGAGTAGTTGTAATAACGAGAGTTGGTAAGGTTGCCAGTATCCCACATGAATAAATACTATCTTAAAGGCTTGATTTCAAAAGGTAGTGTTCATTTATTTAGTGCATAAAGCAGCCTGGCTGTGGCAACATCATAAGCAACAATACCACCTTAATGGTAGTGACCACAGCCCTTGTGTCACCTTACTAAAAGTACCGCAAGAAAGAGCTGACGTTACCTCTACAGGTTTGCATCGTCATAAATCAAGTTAAACCGATTTGCTAATGATCTGAAAATCCTAAAACAAGTGAAAGTGATTTACTGGTGGAGTGAAATTACGAAACATTTTGAGGGCATGCATTGCTGAAATCTCACCCTATTAGCAACTGTAGCATACATTTTGTTTGGGAATATGCATGCTTCCTGCTATTACTACAACAAAGAAATGGGGTTCAATGTTTTGACTAACATAGCTTTTGAGCATAGGGCTAGATTGACGTTGTGAAGGAATATTGTGCTTTATTTATACTGCATTGCACGCCATTTTGAATATGTTGTGCGGCTATCATTTTCTTTATTACAGCAACAGTATGTCCTAGCGTATAAACAAATCAAGATTTTGATGTTACTCGTCGCTCAAAGCTTTAATTTGCTATCCTAGGTGCTGCAGTGGCTGCTCCACCTGGTGAGGCCGTGGCCTCCTCTTGGCCACCTCTCTTTGCTGTCCAAGATCGTGAGGTAAGTATCTGGGCCTACAAGACATTTTTTCTATTGTTTTCACTTCATTGACTTGTTCAGGAGAACATACTAATGGCAGAAAAAAGGACACAAACAGGCAGGCACACAAAAAGGCAAACACAGGTACTGACTTAAAGGTGCACTAAAGATGTTTCTCAGATTGTCTGTTCTTGGTGATAACTCATTCGACAGGCTCTAAGCATCCTAAATATCCAGAAAATTATGTTCGTTCCATTCCTATTTTCCTTCTAAAAATAAAAATAAAAGAACATACTTAAGTCTTGCCATAGGACGAGCAGGTGAACTATCTTTGAAAAAGTGTACATGCGGATGACAGTGACATCAGTGCTATCTGATAGCCGTGTCCCGCAAATTACAGTTTAGCAGTGCCAATAATACCTATCCAGAGGTTAGTAAGCTAGCCCGCTTCACTAGTATAGACTAGCAAAGAAGATAGAGTATGGATGGATGGTAAGGGCTTATACCCTTTGTAACGGGCGGCAGCTTGTGCCACCTAGCCTTACATTTTGTCATCCCTTCTTTTTTTTTTTAAATTGTATAAATTTTGTTCTAACACAACCCCACCCCCCTTTTTTAAAGTGATTATATTGCTTATTTATATCATTTTGTTTATCCTTCCCTAGATCTTTTCCACCAATCTTCCAATCTCCTCTTAGTTACCGCAATTCTTCCTCTATCCATTTGTCCATCCATGTCCAGAAAACCCAGTGCCCCCTCCAAATCCGTTGTTATCCGCTCAAGAGGGTGGGACGAAGCCCCGTGCGCTTTAAAATTACATGTTCTATAGTTTCCCTTTCGCGGTTACATACGTCGCGCAGAGCGTCCACTTCCTGGAATTTAGCCCTTTACGTTCTCGTTCGTAGCACCCCCGTTCTAACTTCAAACAACAAAGAGCTCCCCACTGAATTATCATACAGCTGTTCCTTCTTTATTTTTTTTGTTTTTACGCCCTGTATATTGTTAAAGCTGATTTCCCCTGCATTCTCTCTTCCCACAATTTCCTTTCTGTTTCCTTTACTCCCTTTTCTTCTGATATGCTCTGATCGGCTCCATCTCGTTGAATGTACTTAAATATCAGCTTGCGGGTTCGGTTTGTCCACTTAGTGTTTAGACTTTTTATATATAGCTACTTGTACACTTTCGCTGCCCACCGTGTCTCCTCAATTTCACCTAGTCTTATTTCAAATTTAACTTTACTTATCGCCTCTCTACTCGAAAGATGCCCAACCCATTTCCCCCTCTACTCCCTCATTTGTAGTATTCCCATGTGCCCCCAATGCCAACCCACCCACACTCCTTCGCTGTATCTCTAAACCTGCCTGGATTTCTGACCTCATACACAATACAGTACTCCCAAATCACAGTCCTGGCACCATGACTCCCTTCCTTACACCCCTAACGACTTCACATCTATTATAGTTCCATAGTGCCCTGTGTTTCATGACAGCTGAATCTCGCTTCCCCTTCTTTATTACAATATCTTCATGGTCTTTTAGACATTGTCTTCCTTCACTTAACCATATTCCCAGATATTTGTACTTTTCTATGTGTTCTATCAATGTGTCCTCTATCTCAAGGGGTTCCCCCTTCTCGTCTTTATAACCGACTGTGATTATACCCGACCTGTCCCTACTAAATTTTAGTCTTAAATTGTCCCCTTCTCTGCTGCAAATCCTTATGAGTTGCCGTATTGTGTCACGACTTTCTGATACTAGTTCAATGTCGTCTGATACATTAACCGTGGCAATATTTGATTTACTTTATGTCCTTTCTTCATGTTAGTCAGATCGAAACCTAGGTTGCACTGTTCTAACTTTTTCCCATCTCACTGAGGCATATCATAAAGAGCAGGGGAGACAATGGCCAAACCTGTCTGATATATCTTTTTATTGCTGCTGGTCTTGTAGTTTCGGCTTCCCATGTTATAATCACCCCTATTCTCCGTATAAACCCATTCTAGAAACTTAACCATGGTTCCCTCTAGCCCATATCTCTTCAATTGGTTCCAGAGTTTTTCCTGATTCACATTGTCATATGCCCCTTTGATGTCTAAAAATGCTACCCATAATGGCCTTTGACTTGTCATTGCTATCTCTATGCACTGAGTGATTATGAATAAATTTTCATCCAGTCGTCTACCTTTCCTGAAACCATTTTGGAGCTCCCCCAGAATCTGTTTTCTCTTTGCCCATTCTTCCATTCTTCTTTTTACAAGTTGCATAGCTAGTCTGTATATTTCTGAAGTTACTGTGATTGGTTGGTATGATTTGACAGTCTTTTTCTCCCTTGCCCGTATATAATAATCTCATCCTGCTCAATTTCCAGTCCACTGGGTACCTCCCTCCCATAAGTATCTGGTCAATCACCTGCCTTAGTTTCAATTTGCTTGTTTTGCCTAGAACTTTTATCAATCTCATTGGTATGCCGTCTGGACCTGTTTCAGTGTCAGCCAGAACCTTTCCTTCAACTTTTTTCCCATTCCTCTGTGGTCCTTTCCTCTTCCTCACTATGATCCTCCGCGTGTGTTGTGTAGACGCTACCATTCCCTACGACCTGATTTGATTCTAACTCCGAAAATACTGCTTCGATTGTATGTTTAATGTATTCTCCTGCCTCATCCCCTTCTACCTTTGTCCCTTTCTGTGTTGTTAGTGCCTGCTGGTACACCTCGGTCATTTTTTTCCTGTGCACTGATGTGTTCCCAGAATCTTTTTGCCGCATTCCTATCCTTTTGGCTTATCTCTATCATCCACTGGACCCCTGCTCTCCCAAATGTGGCCTGTATTAATAATAATGTCTCCTGCTTTCTTTCCTGAAATTCCTCCCATTTTGTCGCTACTTCGGCTAGTGTGGCCCCCTTTTTCTTTGCCCATCTGTGTTCTTTAGATGCCGCTTGGGGTCTCGATATTGCTGCCTTAACCTCTTTATCCCACCAGCTTTTGGGCTTGCGTTTCAGTTGTCTTCATCCTTGTTTGATTCAATATTTCTCTAACTCTCTTTTGAAAACACTCAGTCTTCATATGTTCATTCTCTTTCCGGTTGCTTGGATACTATGTTCTCGATCTGCTTAGATGCCTCTTGTAACTGTTTAACATTTAAGTTATTCCTACCCTCTTGTTTTTGATTTTGCATTTCTGGTTTTATTGTGCCAAATCTGATTTTGATTCTCTTATGATCGCTCCCCAGACCTTAGACCTACATACCTCCTAATCTGTTGTATATTTTACGCGACCTTAAACAGTAGTCAATAGTCGAGTGCGAGTTCTTTCTTTCCCATGCTATTTTTCCATCACATTTCACCTGAGCGTTAACCCATTAACCCATTAACCTTTGCAGAACGCCTCTAACATCCTCCCTGTTGTATCTGTATGTCCATCAAAGTCTTCCAAATATGCATTCACGTCCCCCAAGATAATTATTTCCTTGCTAGTGCCGATTTCCCTAACGTCTCCTGATATACATGTTGAGAAATAAAGGAAGAGGAAGAGCGCGCGGACGATTGGGGTGCACGCGGAGCTTGGGCACCCGCAAGTTAGTGTTCCATAAACGGCCATCCGAACAGGACACGTCTCGGGTCCCTTCCTCCACATAGAAATTTGGTGCCGAAACCCCCCGAGAGGACATGGACCGCCTACGCAGGACCCGCGGCATAGTCCGCTCCGCCGTCACCAGGACGATATCCCAGCTGGACGATCTTATCCAGAACCCGAACACAACAGAGCTTGACTTGCGGCTCCCGCTCGACTATCTCATCCAGAAGCAGACAAGCCTAGATGACCTGGACCGGGATATCCTTACATCGAGAACCGACGACGACTTGGAGAACGAAATCGAGGGAGCAGAGGACTACCGCACGGGGATTAGCCACGGCATCACGCGCCTTCGTTACGCCCTGGACAAACTAAACCAACCCACGATCACCACCCCGCGTGTTGCAAGCACCCCAACCGACACACAGCAGCACAGCGGCCACCCTCCCGCAACCCAAACCTTGAGCAGCCTTTCTCCCACCGGAACCGTCCCTACAGCACCCGCTCAGGGCAGTCATCGAAGGGTGGCCCTTCCCAAACTCCAGGTACCTACCTTTGCCGGAAACATCAGTGATTGGCAGGGATTTTGGGACCATTTTGATGTCACGATTCACAGAAATCCCGATCTCCCTCCAATCGAGAAATTTAAGTACCTTATGACATACCTCACTCACAACGCAAAGCGGGCTGTCGAAGGCATTCGTCTCTCCGAGCAGAATTATGACCTTGCAGTTCGTACACTTCATGACAGATTTGGAAGACGTGATATCTTGATCGACGAACACATTAACCAGCTACTGAATCTTCCGAAAATAAGCAGTTCAAGAAACGTCACGCAACTGCGGTAGCTGTTCGACGCCATTCGTTTCCACACAACATCTCTAGAAGGCTTGAATGTTCCGCCCAACAATTACGCGGTGGTTCTTCATCGTGTACTGATGAGAGCTCTTCCCGAAGATCTAGCACTCATGTACCGACAGAAAATAAAGGAAAGTGCGACAACAGACAGCCCCAACGCGCTCGAAAGGCGCCCAGACGGTCAAGTCAAGCTTATCATGACGTTTCTTCAAATCCAGATCGAGATACGAGAGGAAGGGTGCATGGAACCACCTACTCGGGCATCCGAAGGCCCACCACATCAGCCGAACTTACAAACTCAGTCCTTATCGTACAATCTATCTGCACTGGCACTGACCAACGAATCAGTTCACCACCAAGTTCTTTCGTGTCCGCTCTGTGGCTCCGCCGAACACGACGTTCAGAGCTGTCAGGTTACACTGTCGACCCAGGAAAAACGATTAAGGCTCACACAGGCACGCTGCTGCTTTAAGTGTGCCAAACGGAACCACATCGCCCGTGCCTGCCGCACAGCAAGGAGCCTAACCTGTAACGCTTGCGGAGGGCACCACCTGACCATTCTATGCGACGTTTCCCGACCCCCTCAAGCTGCGGAGGACATCGGCCGATCTGGGGAAGACTCTACTTCAAACTCTGCGGCAGTTATTAGTGCTCCAACGAACGCGGCAAAGCAAGGACCGTCAGTTCTGCTTCAAACGGGTCAAGTGTGGGCTTCTTCGCTCCATGAAAAAGTCCCTGCTAGAATATTGCTGGACAGCGGCAGTCAAATAACTTTCGTGCGTCGCGACGTCTCAAAACAATTGAACTGCACAGCTCTCGGACAAGAAGAACTCGCCATATTCACGTTTGGTAACGCTCGACAACCTTTACGCTATCATTGTCGACGAGTTACCATCGAACTATGTGGTCGAACCACCGGCACACGAATCCACTTGGAAGCATTGGAGGTGTTAGAAATCTGCACTGTCATCAGTCATCCGGTCAATGAAGAGCTGCAAGCTCGACTTTACTCTGAAAGCATGCTGAGCGCCGATATAGCACCGCAAGGTGTGCCATGCTCAAATGAAATAGGTGTCCTCATCGGATCCGACGCCTATTGGAAGATTGCCACAGGCAAAATTAAACGCCTCAGCGAGACACTAACGGCAGTTGAAACCGTCTTCGGCTGGATGATACAAGGAACGTATACCTGTCATTCTAGCAACCCACGAAGCACAGTCACCACCCTTTCTCTGTCATGTGAATTCTCCAACGACGGGAACGAGAATTTTGATCCTTCACATATGTGGCGCCGAGATGCCATGGGTGTCACCGATTTAGTCGATACTCATCCAATTGATCACCCAGCACTCCAACCATTTGAAAGAAGCATAAAAAAGCGTGATTTGGGGTACGACGTGCCTTTCATGATAAGTACCGCAGGCTTAGAACCTAATTGCAATCACCTCAAGAAACACAACAGAGAGATTAGGACGGCGCTAATTTCGGAACCAATGTCCCTGTGCAGTAGTCTTGGCCACAAAAAGATCTACACGCGAGACTGCACACCCACGAAACTGTCGGCTGCCTTACAGGACGACGTCTTCGAAGAACTGGTAAACCAATTGAAAAGTCCCGTCGCTGCAGGCGAGAAAGGGAGAACTACGATGCTACTCTCGGAACCAATGTCTTTGTGCGATAGCATTGTCCTCGGAGAGAGCGGCACACATAGCTTTGTAGCCACGGAGGATGCCTGTAATAGACGGGTAAATCGTTCGGCCTCAAGAAAACGGAAACCGTTTCAACGCAAGCTGTTGCTGCCCAGGAGGAGCGAACCCTTGCCCGACACCTTTCACCGACACCGACACCTTATAGGCACGGTTCAGCAGTCAAGACTGGTCCATAACAAGCTGAAAATCCGGCCACCTGCCGCGGGGCGCACAGACAAGGAACACCAGATCTGCCCGCCGAGAGGAATGCCGGGGCCAGCGGATATTGTGTGCTCAGCAAGACCCGGAAAATTCGAGCACTGCAAAGTCTCGCAAGGGAGCGAGCCGTCTGAAACGGCCGACACCGCGAATGCGTTTGCAAGCCGAGAACAACACGATATGTCAAGAGTTGTGGGACGACTGTCAACAGGCAAGCAGACCGTTCGACAAAGCGTTCACAGCTCTAGAAGGACAGAAGGCAGAAAAACGAAAGTAATACTGCCAGGTGTAAAGTGCAGAGGAGCGACTGGGCGATGGTCGGAGAAGCCGGATTCGGCGTGCGTCGTAGAATCGTCAACGTCGAACTTTTGTTACGCCGAACTCGTAGGCGACGGCAGTTGTGGGTCAGAAAGGACTTTGAAAAGCGCACAAGCGGAGGTCTGCAAGGCTTTTCGAGCTGGAGTAACGGACGGTCCTTCAATTCCGAAAGGCAAAAGGGGCGCAGCATCTCCGGAGTCCGCGTACAATCCGAACGCAAAGTCGATTGCCACGGTCCAAGCTGAGCAGAAAAGGACGAAAATGCTTAAGAGAAAAGAGCTACCGTCCGAGGACTCCCAAGCAGATCCCCTTCCAAGCTCCGAATACCCAGCTCCTCCAAAGGGGTGGAAGGTGAAATGGAAGGACACCACCGAGCGAAAGAAAATGTGCACCCGGAGCTGGGGTGGCAGACGTCCACGACGACCGGGAAAGTCCGTGGGACGTGTCTGGGCAGGACGACTTCTTGAGTGACGAAGTCCAGACGAAAACATCCGAGCGAAAGATCAACAGGCCTGCCCAGCGGCTCTTCCTTCTTGAGGCAGCATCGACACCAGCGCCGGCCCCGCAGGATGTTGAGAAATAAAGGAAGAGGAAGAGCGCGCGGACGATTGAGCTGCACGCGGAGCTTGGGCACCCGCAAGTTAGTGTTCCATAAACGGCCATCCGAACAGGACACGTCTCGGGTCCCTTCCTCCACAATACACGTCAAGTGTTCTGCATTTTCCTCCCCTGCATCACCGCCTGTTTTTAGATAAACAAAACCGAGGGTTGTGTCCAAACGCCCAATATAGCCTTTGACCCACATGTGTTCCCTGCAGCCCTCTCGTTCCCTTTCCCATTCCTGAACCTTCACAAACACCCCTAATCCCCCTCCCTTGTGTTCCTCATTGGCTTGGTTGCATCCCATCCAATGATATCCCGGTATGTATGGTGGTTCTTCCATATGCCTGAGATGTGTTTCTGCTAATCCATACACTGCAAAGTTGTTGCTTTCTAATTGCTCCTCAATTTCCTCCCAATATATTCTGTTCCTGTCCCCCTCCATGTTTATGAACCCTATGTTAAGCTGTTTCTTTTTCCTAGTCCTGCAAGGCTTCCTCTCGCCCTCCCAAACCCTCCCCCCTGTATCTACATTTTGGCCCTCATTTACACCGGCGCCCTCAGGGCTCCGGGACTCCGCAAAAAATGTATGATGCGACATCCAATCCTATAGCCTACCGTGCTCCCGGTGGTTCCACTGTAGTGGATGCCCATTGTAAAAGGGTCGGAGCGAGCTTCGTGCACCGCCCTGTTGACTTCCATTACTCCATACCCAAATCGTCGGCTCAACCCCCTTATCACCCGGTTAGCTTCCACCACCCGCTTCTCTATCTGCAAAGACTGTCCCCAGACCTCTGGGACGGTGCATATTTGCACATACACAGTCTCAGAGACGTCCCTCAGCTTACGTAACCCCAACTCTATCTGCCTGGCGAGGTTCTGGCTCCGCCCCTTTAACACATCATTTAGTCCTGCGTGTACAAACACTAGGTTCTCTCCTTCCCTGTTTTCCCACACCTCCACCTTCGCATTGGCCATAGCATCTACCATGCACTTTCCTGACTGAGCCATACGGTTACCCTCCCATCCCCTTTCACCCTGTCCAGCAGCCCCTCCTTAACCCTTGTTATGTATGAGTCTCCTACCACCAGCACCCTCTTAACACCCGACTGCCTGTTTTCACCCCCTCCAGCTTTCTGTGCTTTCTCTGCCTGCCACAAGTTCTGCTGCCTTTCTCAAGCCCTGCTTTACTGCAGTACTATACAGCTGTGCAGGCTCCTTTCCTACACAGTCAATCACCTCGTCACTATTTAACTGGCCCCTTTTGTCTGCCCCCCCCCCCCTCGCCGTCTTCTCTGCCACCTCACCCTTTTTCTTATTAACTACCCTTGTCAGTTGCTGCACCATCTCCTCATACTTCTTCTTATGCTCTTCCAGCTCCGCCTTCCACTCTTCCCCTAAGCTCCCCTACCTGTCGCTCAACCTCGGCTCTCTGTTCCTGCTATTGTCTCAGCTCTCCCGCCACGCTCCCTACCTTACTTTCCCATTCCCTGGTCATCTCCACCACATTCGCTTCGGCCCTCTTATTCATATCTCCGACCTGCGCCTCGAGCTGAACCCGCTTCTCCCGCTCTACCCGTATCTCCCACTTCGACTCCTGAACCGTATCCGCCCATTCCCTTCCTATTCTCCCAAAACCAAGTTCTACCTTCTCGCAACTCCGACAGGTAAAGTTGCTCTCTTCGGCTTCTGTTACAGTTTTGAGCTCCAACTTCATCATGCAGCACCAACGGCCACACTCTTCAGATTCTACATCGGGTCCCCCTTTTGCATTAGCCTGCGCATTTTTCTTCCTTCGCATATTCACCATTGCCTACGGACACACAGCGCGACCCCACGAAAAATATCGCACCAAAACCAAAAAAGCCTGGGTAACGTCTCTGTCCACAAAACCAACTAGCCCGCCAAAAGTTTCAAACGTGCAGGTGGTTTGGTCTTGTGACCCTACCTAAAAAGCCTGCTGTAACCCAACTATCCTATCGCTACTTTGAAAACTGCTTTCTGCTACCTCATAAAACCACCAGAGTTAGAGCAAAAATGCTTTACAGCAGGGTGGTAAACCTGGAGGATCAACCCCACTGGGGTGTGCCCGCGCAACACCACCAATGATGTTGAATATACCTGAGACTGGGGTAGAAAAACATAAAAGTCGAAGAAACAGAACGGGACAGGACGACGTCTCAATTCCTGTCCCGTTCTGTTTCTTCGACTTTTATGTTTTTCTACCCCAGTCTCAGGTATATTCAACATGGTTAACATCCACCAGCTCGCCTGCACCCTTACTATTGTACCACCAATGAAGCAGATCCAACAAGCAAGCCTATCCTATCGCTACTTTAAAAAGTGCTTTCTAGTACCCATAAACACACTCGCAACTAAACTAAATACACCAAATATTGCTTAGCTTCGCAGGAGCTCTGGAAAACACGTCCTCTTTGTCAGCTGATAAGCAGCTGACTGGTGAGACATATTGATGCCTATTTCGGAACACAGAAAGGGAAGGTAGTGAGCTTTGGTAATAGCACACTCATTCGTGTTTTCTTTCTCATGTCTTGTCATGAAGTGGAGCCAAAGGTTTTTTGGGTTTTTTTTCACATTGCTCGGCTGCCCGAGGTTGCAAATATTTGTACAAAACATGGGAGTGCACAGCAGTATACTTCCTTCATACTTGGCGGTCGAATTTAAAAATTGTCAAATGGTTCATTAAAGTCAAGCTTTCATGAAACAATTTTTTTATATCATTATTAGTATTTGATGTGTACAGCAATAATGGACCTCCTTTCTTAATGCATATTCCAAAGCTGAAATTACTTCTCTTAAAGGGGCGCTCGGGAGCTTTCTAAGCCGGCCTATTTATGGCCGTAACACATTCTATGTGCTCTATAAGCATCCCAAATATTTAAGTTTAAATCATGTGCAGCTTAGTTCACTAATAAAAATGTGATAAAAGATAGTGAATCTCAGACATACAAATGGCGGCACTGAACCCGGCCGAATGTAGGTGAGAAACGAACGGGGCTCATCAGACAATCACAAGCGATAGCTTCACGTCCGGACAAGCAGCCAACCAGCCCTGCTCGTCCGCACAAGAGGCCCTCGCTTGTAATTGACTGACAAGTGTCTTTCGCCGTTCCACCCTATTCGCCTTGATTCGGTTCATCCGCATTCGCTATCTTTGATCACATTTTTTAATAGTGAAATAGGCCACACATGATTGTAAGTTTTGGACTTGTGGGATGTTAGAGCACATAGGTTGAGTTAGGAACAAAAATAGGCCATCCTGGAATACTGGAGAGTGCCCCTTTAATTTATTTCATTTTTTATATATATCTACAGTTCAGCATTTCAGTGAAACAAAGCAGGAACATGATTGCAGACGAAAGTGGAGAGTCCATTTGTGTTGCCTGTATTTCTCCACTTTTTGTGCATTTTCTTGACAGTGTTACTCACTGCAGATTCATCTTGGACCTGGCATCAAAATGCGAGAGGCAGCATTTACACACGCCGTGGAAAAGGCTGCCACTCCTGGCCGCTCTCTCAGAATGGTCAGCCGATCACTGTGGGAGCCTGCGGAGCTCTTCAACAAGGGTGTGTCAGGGCAAGCCTGCAGGCGTCTCCTCTAGGAGGGTGGGGTGGGAAAACAGCCCCTACCACACCAGGTGGGTATTTCTGATCAACCTGGAAGGGTACAGCACCTGTTGTGGCTGCTGTGCTTAGCTCTGAACAAAAAAAATATAAATTTGGTTATGGGGATATTTATACAGCGTGTAGTTGGTCTGCCATTAAAGTTGCGACGAGTCACACGCTGTAGATAAGCAGCGTGTGACTCGTCGCAACTTTAATGGCAGACATAATGTTTGTATAGTGTGAGTTATGATTTACTATGATTTGAGATTTTTTGAACCTATTGTTGATTTTGCCTTGTGCAGCACACATGTACAGTGAGAGGCACTAAGAGGTCAGCCAAGGTGAATGTGGACAGAGCAGGAGAAATGCCACTTGGTGTGCAGCGCTTTCTTTGCTCACTGGGAGCGAGGCCACGATGTTCGATCTGCAGTCAAACCTGATATTATCGAACCCGGTTAATTTAAGGGCACATGGTAAGGTAAAATTGAAAAAAAAAAATCGATTTTAGTTTTTTTCGCAATTTGAAAAGTTTAGTTCTTTCTGCACATTTTCCATTGTCCCAGTGTTTTTGGAAAGCTATATTTCGGGCTGAAAATCACTTCTTCCGAAAGCAAGTAGCAGGTGACTACGCCTCCTTTTGGGATACACTCCCTGTTTATCGATGAATTCTCCAACAAAACAAAATCAACACAAGACCTAAAAGCTTGTCCAGTAACAGATAATCTAAACAAATTATTTCGAAACTATTGCATAGCTTTTTTTCAACCAAGACAATCACGAGACGCTGTGCACGTTTTTTCCAGGTGTGTAACGTGTGTACATTCAAGTGTTTGTGTTTTCATAACGACAAAATGGCGCCATTGAATGCTGTTCCTTTATTCAATGGTGGCAGCATTGCACAAGCCAATGTTTTGAAGTTTTGTGGATGGAACCCGGTTTGGAAAGCCATCAAGTGGCTGAGGGAAGTTGACGTCACTCTAATATGCTTTACGGACCAAGCGACATGGCAGGTCTCAAAAGAGGCCCGGCAAGCAAGGCGATAAGCCTAAAGGCGAAGATATGACTTTAGCAATGCCTTTCAAGCTGGCGGCTATTGAAAAGATGACTGTAAGGCTGTTGGTGCCAATAGAAATTCGTTATTCACCAGTTTTTTTTACATTAAACTCAATTATCTCAAAACAGTGTTTTTTAGTACATAGGTACCATTTTTTCCTTAACCTGACATTATAGAGGGTTGATTTTTTATTCCTACCACATACATGGGTGTTCAAAAATACTGAACTAAAATTAAAAATGTGCACCTAGCAGTTTTTGAGTTACAAAGTTTTTAATAGATGAAAAAAACTAAAATTTCAGTACTAGAATAAAAAAAATATTTAAAAAAAGCTTATTTTAGATTGGTTCAAATAATTCTAAATCAGTGGATAAAACACAATATTTCGAACAAAATGATATATGCATGACAGAAATGCTCCTAATAGTCATCGAGAAAACTGTTCCTCAACATGGCCTCAAATGCATGGGGACTATAGGACTTACCATGTGCCCTTAAACTATTTGTAAATAGACTGGTAGCTGCAATACAAATGCATAGCGAAAAATTCAATTACATCGAACGAAAATTGCAGCGTCTCCCCGTGGACCGATCTGCCAAGAGCGCTGTTTAGCTCTGCAAGCTGGCTTTCCCCCTGCTTGAGAATCATCCTTTGGGGAGAGCCAGGTTGCAGAGAAAGCTGGCTTTTTTTCTTTTGAGCAGCCGCGTCGGCCGCCCAGGAGTAAAAAAAGTCTTGTGGGGGGAGAGGGTGAGCCGGTAAACGAAGAAGCGGCCACTATATAACTGCAGTTGGCGTCCCTCATGATGTACAGATGCCCCTTCGAGCGTGAACAACTTTTCTAAATGTGGCGTGCTTGTTCGTTGTCAAATTCATTAAAACTTCTATAGAGAATTGCCGGCTATATCAAAGTGGTAAACGGTTTTTTGAGAGTTTGATATAGTCAGGTTTGACTGTATTATGTTGCCCACAGGTAGGCGAAATCAGATAGAACGTGGGAGGGCGGGCCGAGTGATAAATTGACTGATTATCAGGCTCGACACGACATAACCTCTTGTTTACTGTTTTAGTTGTGATTTTATTATTTTCAGGTTTTTTTATGAATAACTGCTCGTGTATTTCTTTTTATGCACTGCAGGTTTTATCACGCAATACCGACTTGCCGAAGCCATCATCTTAGCCATCCAGATGTGCTGGCAAAAGTGGCATGGAAGAAAAGAGCCATGGACAGCCCAGTCTGCATGAGAATGTTTGCGAGTGGTGCATGTTGGGAAAAAAATAAAATAGTAAGTTCCATTCTCTTTGTAGTTTTGTTTCATGGCAGAATGAAAACCTAAACCTGCAAAAAATTAGCAGTCTTTTTGCACAATTTGCTTGCTGTTGTCATCAGCAGTCCTTTCTGCATCTAAATTATATTGTGCATGCATGACCAGGTCACCCCAGAAGACACTAGGTCGGCCGGATCACATCAGAACACGTCAAGACACTAGAACACGTCAAGACACAAGAACACGTCAGGATACTAGAACACGTCAGCACAATAGAACACACCAGGACACAAGAACACGCCAAGACCCGTGTCTGAATTTCCGCTCTTATGTAAACGTCAGAAACACACCGGACCCGGGCTGGTGGATTTTTCAATAGGGAGACCAGTCCGAGACATCCCATAAAAAATGGCCTATGGTCGTCCATGGGAAATTCAATGGGAGGCTATCACCCCCTGTAGCTTTGCATGGTCGGGCTTGAAAATTTATGGATACAGCTACAGCCAGCTATAGAAACGTTTAGGGCCCTGTGTCTAAAGACTCAGGGCCATGTTTCAATAACAACAACAATAATATTAATAATAATAATAATAATCAATAAGTTGGTGTTTTAACAGTGTCCAGGGACATCCAATTGTTCTTCTTGCGGGCGCAGCGCAATAGAACGAACAAACAGACGCTTGCGCGCTAGCAGTCGCACACATACACGCGCGCACGCACGTACACACGCATGCACACGCGCAAACCCACGCCCGTGCGCAGACGCACACGCACGCACAACCAGAAACGCACACGCACACGCACGCGGACGCATCCACGCGCGTGCGCACAAACACACGCACGCGCATGCACACACGCACAAGCAAACAATTACGACGAAGGAAACGTTGCTTGAGTTAGTTTCGGTTTCGGTTTACACAAAAAAGAAACAACCTAAAGTTTAAATAAAACCTAAGATTTACTCACTTTTTGTAATGTTTTACATTATGATTTTAGTGAAATTCTTATTGTTACTAATATAATAATATTTTGCTTATTATTGTTCTAAAGAAATAACAATAAATAAAAAGGAAAAGAGACTCTTGAAGACTGCGCAAGACCATCGCTATCGCAATCAGCTTCCGTTGGGTTCGTTTGAATGGTCATTGAAGTTCCAGAAGTTTCGGAAATCTCCTTTTTTTACGTTTTAGCCGTTTTAGTGGATATTTTAAATATCTTCCTTACGAATACCGTGCTCAAGAATAACAATCGATGACTGAGAGCCGGGAGACGCTGTGTCTTGCCAACGCCCGTAAGTTCAGAACCGCCCATGCACGACTTGTGCAAACGCCGATTAACAACTTTCTTTTGTTTCTGCGAAGTGGGCTGCTGTTTCAAACTTTGTCGTGTACCGTGTGCTTGCTAAGCTATGCTTGATTCTAACTATGCTTCTGCCCTGTGTTATTTTGTTATCTGAAAAGAGCGTATCTTCTTCAAAACCTGTGGCTCGCTCCGCAGTGTAAGAAAGATTCCCGCGCGGCGGAACCGTGGGCATGTTCTGGGCGCCGTCGTGCGGCGCTCGTCCGACGACGCTTGTGCGAAGCGTTCAAGTGCCGTCTGACGGCAGTTCAACCATTCAGTCGCCGTCCCAAAGTGTTAATCACAGGCTAGTTCTGAAATCTTGTCCTAACAGCCGCTCGCCACCGATTTGTTTCATAAAGCGGGAGCGAGAAAAACGTTAGAAGAGCGAGCATGCAGCATGATTTTTTGCATAAGCTAATGCCTGTGCGTAGAGACGCGCGGTCTCTTCGTCATATTTCCGAGGGTAAAAGCGCTAAAAACAACGGACAAACAACGCCCTGTGTTTGTTTCTTTTACTTGTCCGTTGTTTTTAGAGGTTTCACCCTCGGAAATTAGGTCTCTTCGCGTTTACCGAACCGGCACACTTTTTAAGTTTACGATTGTGTGATGCAAAAAATAAAAGGAGTTTAGATGTCACGTTTTTTAGTAGTGGCGAAAACCCTTACAAAAGTCAGAGCAGCTAGAAAAACAAAAACATGAAAAAAGGCGGAAAAAATTAAAGGGGCCCTCCAGAGCTTTCTGCGATCGTCTGATTATGTTGTTATTTTGCATAGTAGGTGCAAGTTAATATGTATACAAAGTTTTAGATTGCAAAACCGTTTATTAAGCAGATGGCAGAAGAAATATATCGGGACTATTTTCTCTCGGAAGATGATCCCCCATTCCCTGCCCATCGCTAAAACTTGACCAATGGAAATGCTGCATCTCGCGGTGAATGCGAACGTTATTATTGCAACACTTTTTAAGCTTGTTGTAGATTAGAGTTAAACGTAAACTGATCGTGGTGCGGGAAACATAGTCCGCAATTATCGCTCCAATACCAGCGAACTATGTTTTCTCCCCGCAAGCTTGTTGCTAGGGGGCGATGCGTCGGCGCGTCGGCTCGTCTGCTTCCCGGGGCGTCTGCAGGCGTGCGTTTGCGGGACACATGTTCCTCATTCCCGCGGATCCCGACTCCGAAGCCAGCTTTGCGATCCTTCCACGTCAACGAGTCAAACTTTTCCTTGTAATCTGTGGAATGCGACTGCGTATTGCAGTAGCAGCGCGACGGTGCGGTGCGACGAACGACGACTGCCGAGCACAAAGTCCGGGTTCCTTGACGACGGTCCGCGCGTGTTCCAGGGATTCCTCCGCGGGTCGGCGGTCGGCCGCGTTGATGACGCGCAGTGACGCCGGAATCCTTCGCTTGCTATTGGCTGACGCGTAAAGAGATGCCCCTCCCTTTTTCCGGGCTCATCTCAGAAAGGGGGGAGTGCCGGGGACTTTGATAGCAATTTTAGTAGGGAAATCCGCCACGCCTGACCGTAATTTTATGATTTTTAGGATCCTCAGGGCCTGTAGATATAGTTACCGCCATAAATAGATCATCGCAGAATGATCCCGAGGGCCCCTTTAACTAATGTCAAACCTGAATATTTGATGGAGTTCAAAGGCTACCAACGTACCAACTCGCCCGGTTATTCTTTCTGTCAAAGAATAATAGCCAATAGTAATAAACGAATAAATGCCAACTATTAATTGGTTACAAAGACGTAATTGGTGCAGTGCAGCCCTACGCTACTCTACTCTTTTGATGATATCAGGTTATGTGTAAATGTATAGGGCAGTTCATAGCAACCATTTATGCCCGACCCATTATATTGAGTTTTTTCTTTATATAAAAGTTATATGAAAAAAGTGCTCTTCCTAAATTAAGCTGCACCACTGAATGTACTATCGTGAACACTGTTAGCTATAACACGGCAGCGGCTGCCGTCCCGTACCCCCAGCGCCTCATAGCAGGCGCCATCCGAAACCCCGCGCATGCGCAGTGTGGCGGACTCGCTCTTCCCGCCTGCGAGCACACCCTCGCTTTGTCGTCTGCTAGGCACAGGGCAGACGACGCCACAGCGCTTGCCAATTTTCCCTGAACACGGTTCAGCAAACCACTGCGTAAGAGGTGTCCACGGTTGATTCCCTGACTCCGCTGGCTAAGGATAATCATCGCCACTAATTGGAATTTCACGGTAGACTACTTTTTTTCTTTTTTTTTTTTTGTGGGACAAACTTGCAGTTATACACCAACTCATGTTTACAAACAAACCGGAGCGCCCCGAGCGGACGCCACCGGCGCCGCGCATGCGCGATGGGGGTGTGGGCAAAAAGCTCACCGTCGCCCATACACAAACCATCGGAACGCGATGTTCTCGGCGTCGGTGTGAGTCCTCCTGCCCTTTTTCACGTTCGAATTGTTGATTCTACGTCTTCCTGGCGATGTCTGACTACTTGAGCGACGTCAGCGAAATTACCGAGGCTCGCTACACCGCGAAACTTCGCGTGAATAATGTGACATGTGGCGATTCATTCCGCGTGGACGCCGCGGTATGTACGCTAAAGCCTAATTTGCATGATGCGATTTCGCTCGCAACTTTCAGTCGCGACACCGCTCGGGCTGCAAAAGCGTGAACCGTAGCTGAGATAGTCGACCTTGATACTGAACATCGCAAGCAGGATCGGACCAAGTGACTTAGGCCTAACAAGTCGGTGATGGTTACTGGTAACAATGATCAACATCTCCTTGTATCTGCTGTTTTATCGAGCCATGCTTACCAACCTTCAAATTTAAGTCTTTTGAGACTTACTTCTTATCGCAAGCACCGGGAAACAATTGGTCTACGGGCCGGCGTCGTTTAAGAGAGCAGACGACAAGCAGAAACGTTTGAAAGAGCAGACGACAGTTCGAACGATCAGGCGGCCGTTTGAACTTGAAGGCGCACTATAGGTAGTCCGCAGGTGGTCCGCACAACTTGACGGTTTTCTGGCGTTCATGTTGGAACATGTTGGAACAAAGGAAATAAATCTGATGACCATAAGTATGCGTGAATTCAACCCAAAGTGCTTCCCGCCCAAGCAATCGTTGTCCGACGTCGTCTGCTTTTCCCTTTTCACGGCACATATCCAGATTCTCGGACAGACCGGGCACGTAAAAACTGACCTTCAAACCTTTCTTGACACTTTTGGTACAGCCCCAATCGCGGCGTTTTGACGAGAATGCAGGTTTTTGTCTGGTTCCTTTCAAAACAACGCAGGAATACACGTCTGGTATGGGGACTTCTGCCCACAGTCCCCGACCGGAAGTGCGACCGATGCGCCACCACCGCGCCGTGACGTAACAGAGATGAGTTGGTGTATACTCCGTTTCACTTTAGGTCTAAGCGCAGCGGACGCTACGAGAAGATAGGACCAACCAAAAGCGACAAAAGCTCACTTTTTGCACCTTATCGTGTCCCCCGGTGATGCACTCCGTGACATTGCACCTTTGCCGCTATTTGATTGGCTATGTTGTTTTGTAGCGTACGCTGCATTCGGACTTAAGGTGAAACGGAGTATAAGTCTATTTCTGTATGACACCTGCTGCGCTCATACTGGTTTGCGAGCCCATATTGTGAAAGATGCATTGCGAAATCCTGTTCCTGAAAAAGCAAAAAAAAAAACAAAAAAAACGTAGACATTGTTAATGCCTTAATGACTCTGCAATCTCCCCCAATCAAAATCGCCGGTTTAAAATGTGTTTGAGACCAGTTCACTAGGGCCAGGGTACCAGACGAGCAGCACTGTGGCATCACCTGCTCTGCGCCTAGCAGACGACAAAGCGAGGGTGTGCTCGCAAACGGGAAGAGCGAGTCCGCCACACGGCGCATGCGCGGAGTTTCGGACGGCGCTTGCTATGAGGCGCTGGGGGTACGGGACGGCCGCCGCTGCGGTGTTATAGCTAACAGTGTCCACGATAGTACAATATCGTGTAACGTTTATGTATGTTCTCAGCAAAAGAAAAGGATGCATTAAAAAAAAGGCCAATCATTTTGTTTCCTCTCTGTTAGAGCTTCTTCACGTACACGCAAAATGTGGGTGTCTACGTCTAAAAGAGTGGAATTGACATTTCCTGCAAGGCTGGAAGGCCTGACTCAGTTTGGCTAGCAGCTTGAAACCTATGGAAACCTGGGGAATTGAACCACAAGAGTGAGTGTGACACCCGCCTTGCACTTCCTGAACGATGGCACCATGAGGAAGGGGGAGCTGCCCTAAAGTGAATGCAATACCAGGCGGGTCGTTCCAGTGAACCCCTATACAGATGATACCAAGCAGAAAATTATTAATAAATGTGTTATTAAAAACATGGAATGTGAATGGCACGGACAAGAAGGATGAGATCAACACAGCGCTGTGTTGTGTTCATATCCTCTGTTCCCATATTCTTCATGATTTCTTTTCAATAATTGGCTACTAACTAGTCCAATCATCACCACTAGTCAATAAAAGTATGCTGCTATTTATTAGTATGCATTAACACCGTGCGTGCAGTTGAATCCTACAGTCATTTATTAATGGTCGAAAACAAAAAGGAGGGTGCAAGCTAGCTAAACAGGCTAAACACATAATTTATTAATGACGGGTACTCTGAAGGATGACACAAACGCAGAGAAGTATTAAACACAGCTGAGTATTAATGGGAAAAAATGAATGGGCGACCCAAATAGAAAACGCAGGAGAAGACATGAGGACAGTCTTTACAATTTCTCTTCTGCTTGCCACCACTTTACAAAGGGAATTCCTTCCTGGGCCTTACAGCGTTTTACTGTTCACAACCCCTGACATACCCAAGGACAGTAAATATAAAAAAGCAACCTACTAACATTTGGGTAATTGTGGTTGAACAAACAACAGGGACTGCCTTGAGCTTTCAACCTAGGAAATAAAAAATATGCACAACATCAAGATTAAAAAAAAAAAAAAAACAGACGGACGCATCACACCTGTTTCTAACAAAAATATAGGCCAAGAAACTTCTTCCACTCAATGGCAAAACACAGGGAAGACACTAAAAGATTACTAGGTTTCATCATTGCAAGTGATTCTTTCAGTATACCCTTGTGGTCACTCTCTTTAGTCAAAATTGTTTCATCATCATCATTCATTAAATCATCATCACAGTTGTGTTCTTTAAAGGGGTACGGAAACAAAAATTGCAATATTCAAGTTTCGTTCGGAAGTGAATCAAGTATGAGGGATAATAACCGTAAATGATAATCGCACGTTTGTATTTTGCGCTCGAAACGGTGCACTCGAGCAAGCGCTCGAAGAGAAGCGAACGGAGAGCGTGATGCGTCATGGAATATCCGGCGCAAACAAAAAACGAAAGAAAAGATTCCCCGCGTTCGTGGAGTAGCAAGGCAGGCGTGGTTATCAGCTTTGCACTTGGTGGCGCTGGCAGCGTTGTGGTGGTTTCAATCGCGTCAGCGCGTTACAACTGAGCCGTTCGAAGTACCCGCACTCTAAGAAAAAAGGGAGGAGAAAGGTAGCAAAAGCGACTGTTCCTCCTTGTTGCGGACAAGTTGCCCAGAGAAGGGAAGAACGCAGTTCAGATGGAAGGAGGAGGCTGAGTTCCTCCTTGTTCAGTTGGCGCAGGGGTAGAACATCGCGCTACTGACCAAGTGGTCAACGGTTCGATCCCCGGGAAAGTGTTTTTTTTTTTTTTTTGTAAAGTTTTTTTTTTTTTTTTTTGTTTACCAAAACACACATAAACAAACCCAGACCGATGAAAGGAAAATTAAAGTCCCTATTATTCTCCGAGACGTTTTCCTCCTCCAGGCAGACCGGAGAAAGCTTTCGCCCTCCCGACTCATCTTCTTTCGGTTTCGTTTTTCGAGCACATCGCGCACGTTGTTTAATAAATTAATGTTGAGTTGATTGAGCTTCAGCGGCAGCGAAGGCCGCATGTAATTCTGTCTTCTAGTCCAAACGTGCAGAACATTTCGGTTGCATTGACGTTTTTACCACTAATTTTATCAAACGAGCTAACGAAGCCGCTAGAAACAGCGAAGTTCCGGAGCAGTGCCAGCAGCGCCGCAGCGCTACATACACTGGGTAAGACGGCCGTCTCCGATTTGCGGGACACACGCGGAACTACAGCAGCGAAACCACGAGGAACTGTGTCGACGTTTTCGACGTTATGGAAATCGCGGGAACTGCGTCCAAGGAAGGCAGGTTTTCCTGCCGGCTGCCTGGGTGCCTTCCGTGCTGAGTTCGGTTTCGTTGTCCCGTGCCGAGTGCCAACCGGCGTTCAACGTGATTCTTCTGCGTGTCAGCAACATCGTCAACGTGGTTCTGTATTTCTTCGTGTCAGCAACATCGTCAACGTGGTTCTGTATTTCTTCGTGTCAGCGACATCGTGATGGCAGTGTCGTGGGTTGTGAACAGAAGACTGGAATTATCGCCGATGTGACCGTGTGTTCGCGTATCAGTGGTGTAACAACAAGATGAGATGACGTAAACTGTCGGGCATTGATGCCGCTGGTCGGGCCGTTATCGGAGGGGCCGGGGTGTCGCAGGATGACATTCCGCTTTACATTAAAGAGTTTAAAACCACTTCAGGGATTAGGTGCAGTCGATCGACGTGTGGATAGTCATGTTGGAACGCTGGTCTGAACGGTAAGCTCCTATCGTACAGTGGCCAATGTGACTGTCGGTCCCCGAGAGCGATTGCGCTCTGGGGAAAAGACAACACTACGAAGGTATGACGGAAAGTACGTATATTTATAATGGAAGTTTAGCATAAAAAAAAAGACAGGCAAAATCGAAAAAAAAACAACAAAACACGCTATCCTTTATTTTACTGTTTAAATATATTACGGTTCCTGTAGAAACTGCCCTCTAAGTGGCGCGCTGGCATGAGCGCTAGGAGTTTTCGAGCTCGCAACGGCGCAGCTCCGTACACTTAACAGTTGTCGCAAGTCGCGGCTTTGACTGCATTCAAGTTGATCGAAAAGCGATTTCTGTGCCCGTGAAGCATCACTTCCAGCTGAGTGGATATCCGCTCTACAGAGATTAATTCAAGACGGCACTTGCAGCTTTGCGCGAACAGCACAAATAGAAAAACGAACACTACAATATAAATACTGGCTACGAAGGGCCATGCGGGAAAACAAACTCATGGCTTGGAACCACATTGGAGCGGCCCGATTTATTGGCTTTCAAATAATTATGGCATGATCGAGCGTCTTCTTTTTAATAAGAGATTCATCCCCTGAGCCATTAAAAATAGCCTCAGATGTATGACATTGCTGGAAAGAAATGAACATGTTCGGAATATTTGTTTTTGCTTAGGGAGTCACCGAAAAATTCCGTACGTTCAAAACGACCACTATAAAAGACGGAAACGCAGGGCTCGGTAGTAGTGATCGGGGTTGTGTGCTGTTGTATTGATGTTTGTATTTGCGATGCCTGTGTATGCGTTCCATATGTGTTGACCTGATGTTTGTAGTGTGCGCAACGTGTCTACATGTGTTAGAGATTCCGAAGAAAAGGAAACGTAATTGTGGCGTAAGGAAGTAAAAATGTTTTTTTGTAAAACATGAATTGGGCGGTACCTAGCGCCACCTAGCCTAGCTACGTGCGATTACTCTGCTTGACCCTGCCATCTGGTGGCAAGCGATTTAACATCCTTTTACGCTACGCGGCTACGCCATAATTTCGTGTTACCGTGTTGAGATAAGCCAAGAGGTTGCTTCGGATTTGCTTATTTTTGAAAGCGGCTTTTGGTTTTGCGGGCGAATGATTTTCACTCCTCCGAGATGTGCGGTTGACGGTACGGTTGACGAAGGAATTGTGGCTCGAGGAATAGCAAAGGTAGGACATAAAGTGCGCGAACTGAGTGCCGGTTGTCTCCGTTGAACATCGCAGTGCTGACGATGAGAAGACTGAGTGACTGCATGCTTTCGAAACGTAAGTTTCTTTACCTGCAGGGGTAAAGAAACTTTGGAAATAAATACAGTTCGCGGAAAGCTCGTGTTACGTTTTTATTTCCTGCTCCTCTCGCTTCGTGCAATAGACTTAGTGTTCTCGTTAAGCCTTACCGAGCTCGATTTGCTCGATTCGTGGCCGCCATAATGAGATGCAGTCGACGGAGGAACTTTTCCTCCCCTGCTTAAGGGACGAAAATTTCTCCCTTTCTGAAGGAACATATGTGTCAAGAGCGTTCCTCCCTTTAGGGAGGACTATACTGACCCTTTTTTCTAAGAGTGCGTGGCGTGACGAGCGTGTGGCTGGCCCACGTGGGCTGGCCCAAGGAGCACGTAGCTTCCACACATTGTCAGCTTAGGGCTGAACGGGGTGGGAAAAGCAACTTTTGTTCGAGTTTTAAGCGACGGGCTAATCTTCTAGGGGGAGAATGGCTGTTTCCGGTTGCACGAACGAGGGTCCGAGAATGAGGGGAGTCCTTCGTTTCCGTCTTCTTGGACCGTTTGGTACAATGCGCGATTTGTGAGTTGAGCCAGATGCGCGTAGGAGACAAGTGATAAGCGAAGCGTGGGTTGCCTGCAATCCTCTGGGGCAAACAAAACATCTCACCTGATCTCCAAACAGGAAAGCTTTACATGCTTCGTCTGTTGCAGACCATGATGTTCACAATGGTTCAGCCGTGCAGTGCGATGCTTGGGGCCACTGCTTGCTCACGTAGCACTTCCCAATTGCCCACGGGGTTATGATGCGGCTTGCAAGGAGCTCTTTTGTATTACTTCATGAAGTGAGTTGTGTTTAGTGTGACTCATTATTTCTTGATCACATGCCTCGTATGTGGTGATGTGGCAATCCCTCTAAGTGAAAAAAAGTGTAAATGTGTTCAGTAAACATGATAATCTGTAAATCATGTAATAACAATATAAGAATATGCAATACCATATATAATTTTCGTACAATTTACAAGTTCTGATAAGTGTATTGGACACATTCCAATGAAATGTTCACTGGGGTCTATACTTCATTTCACCCTTCGTCTGGGCGCGGCGGACGCTACCAGCCAATCCAGCGTCGAGAGAGCGTCATGTGACCTTGAACTCCACATAACCAAAACGTCGCATAATACTCTCCCGGCGCCAGATTGGCTGGGGTTGCTGGCCACCCCAGCAGGTGCCCATTTCATGCCAAGCACCCTTTACCAAGGGTGTTAGCAAGCACCCTTTGTGAAGGGTGCTTGCCTGAACGCCATAAGGGTGTTAGCCCAGGGACAAACTGATTGACACCCTTAAAGGGACACTCAAGCGGTTTTTGGAGAAGCTACTTTTTGCTGCGATGGTGTTAAGGAAGTGTCAGTGAATGAGTATCTTCAGTTTTAGAAGGCAGAAACGCCTATTAATCACGCAGGAATAAAATACGTGCGGACACTTCTCTGTACTTACGAGGACCAATGAAATTATCGTATGTTTGAAAATTTTGGCGGTCTTTTTAAAGTTTCGCTAAAAAAATAATTTTCAGTTCATTTAAATATGTGGTGCATGATAATTTCACAAGACGTAAAATATTTCTAGTTTAGAATACCCGATAGCGCAATTATCGTTTCACAAACAAGGGACTACGTTTTCTCCTTGCCTTCCTCCGCGGGGGTGAATTTCCCGTTCCCCAGGGATGCGCGGAAGCGCACGTATCTCCGCGCGTTGCAGGCCGGTCGTGCCGGTCGCGGGCCGGCCGGCTCCTTCTATCCGCAAACGTGGCGTCGGTGGTGATCGTCGGAATGGACGGCCTGGTGAAAGCTCATCGTTCCGCGTAAAAGCGCTATCCTTGACTGTGAATTTTCTTCGTGTTTCGCTATGATAACCCAGCACGTACTAGAAGGGAAGATCCACCTACTCGTGCGGCGATGTCGTGGCGGCACTCTCAAGATAGCAGAAACGCCCGTGCCGTCGTGTTTGCTTACTTCGACTACAGTGGTGCTTTCTAAGCATTTGTGTCCTCGAACATCACCCGGATTTCTTATTTGGCGCATTTCATGCGTGTGCTCAAGTTCAAGGTATTACTGGCGTGTACCGTATAAAGGATACGAATTTTCACGCGTTTTCATCACCGGAGAAAAGTGATTAGTGTTAGCAATCCTGAACGCTCGCAACGTCTATCTGATCACGAAATCATATTTCTACGTTGCTATATCGCTGCTAAGATTACATTGTCTTTATAATCGTAGAAAAGGCGTGTGGCAATATTTGTACTATTGCAATGTCGTGTATTAGAGTCGTGATCGTCCAAGACGGCGCTGCATTTTTTTTATTTTATTTTTTCATTCGCTGTACTCTGCAAGCCTATCAAGAAAAAATAATAAAGCTTTAGACTAGAAAACTGTCTGTCTATATTCTGTTACGGCATTGAGTAGCAGTGCGTCTCCTTTTTTAGAGGGGCCGCTGACACTGCTGACGGCGGCGTACAGAAGCGGTCGCCGTGCTGACGACCCGCTGCGCTTGTTGTAGTGGTTACAGGTCTGTGTACGCGCGGCGCAGTGCGGTCGTTCCGGTCGCTCCGGTTGCAACGGACGCAGTCGTAGGTACGCGCTCGTTGCACATGTCTGAACCAGCCTTCCCCCCGTTCTCCCGAGGCGAAAGTCAACGTGGCGACATCGTTTGACATCACGTTCCAGAGGTAACGCTGCGATGTCAAACGTTGGTTTGGTTACGACTTGCCCCAACCGCAAATCAAAGAACGCCCGAAAAGGTCTGCGTTTCGTCGTCCTCGGAACCCGAACATGACTCCGAAGCGCTGCTATCGTCCACATCGCACGTCGGAGTGGCGTCATAGGAAATCATCCCCGGGTCGGCTGTCCGCCGAAGAACTTCAACCTCTAACGGCGTCAGGTCCTCGAGCGTAAAGAACTTCGCCATGATCGAAGCTCGAATGACAAAGAAGTTCGGCCGATGCGGCTACCTCGGGATCACTGCGCGACGGAACGTCGTCCAACGCCATTGGCCCGAGATCCTTTTGATAAGCGTGCGAGGACCAATGAAAGTGGTTTCGTTTTCGGATGGATCCGAGGTTTGGCGGCCTTCAATTACATTTTTATTAAAGAAATAATCACCGTATGACTATACTTTTTGGTTTTTAGGGATACTTAGGGCGTCTAAATTCAGCTGTCATCCTCAAAACACGAACTCAAAAACCACTTGAGTGCCCCTTTAAGTGTAAAAACTTTTACTGTGTACTCAAGGCTTCTCTTTCCCATTAGTGCCAGTAAGCTTGTGTAAAGTGAAAAATATTGTAACTGAACAGTAGCTAATTTTAGTAGATCGCTCCCATGACTCCGATAACGATACCCGATACTCCACCGCCGCCTCCCTTGCGCATGCATAGTATCGTTATCGGGGCTATCGGAGGTATCGGAACAATCTACTTAAACTCTCTATTGTTGCACTGTCCCTTCACCTAAAGTTACTTATTTTTATTTTTTTTACTGCTGCACTACCGGGGGATCTTAGTGGTGGGACAACATACCATCCCTGAACCCACGACGACTGGAATGGTGGTCGCAACCAGCGTCGTAAGACTTAGTACTCAAAAAGTTCAATAAATATTGAGCAGCCTTGCAGCAGCTTCGCGTGTCATTACTATGTAAAAGTTTCTGGGGTTGAGTTCTCAAACTTGACCTCCCGAAACTCTTGACAGCCTTCTGAGGAACACCCAAAGTTTCTGGCAGTCTGTGATAAATTATGTATTAAGTGTATAACTGCAGCCACTTTCGGCCAGTGACTGGCCGGAAGTCAATGGCTACTGGCTGGCCAAACGTGAATGGCCACCCAGTGGCTGGCCGAAAGTAACTGGCCAAAGGTGAATGGCCAGTCTCTGGCCTAAAGTGAATGGCCAGCCACTGGACAAAGGTGAATGGCCAGTCACTGGCCTAAAGTGAATGGCCAGTCACTGGCCTAAAGTGAATGGCCAGCGACTGGCATAAAGTGAATGGCAAGTCACCAGACGAGGACGAAAACACTGCTATTGCCGAGCACTTTGGCCAAGCTTGGGCCATCGAAAATCTGGTTGGCCATAGTACACTTGCCAGCGATGGCCCATTCACAGCGTGCTGCTTGGGTGGCGTCTGAAATTTAACTCAGTGATGTGCTGTTCCGCCGTGATCTTCCCTAGTGCCACTATATAAGCCACGCTTCAGGGTAACGACGTTTCTCCATATTGTGGCTTAAAATCATGGCTGCCAGTTATGTGAAAATTTATCTGAAATCACAGGAAACGCTTTTACGTCCTACACAAATGTTTAAACGCTTCGCGATAGAGCAAAGCAATATTACATGAGCTTATTAACACCGGATCAAATGCCGTAGAAGTCGCACTTTTGAATCATGACAATCAGCAGTTGCGTCTGCTCTGTACAAACACCAAGATGGCGGCGCCCACAGCAATATTGGGGAACAGAGTGCCGACCCTTGCATAGCTCATTTAGTGGCGAGGTCCACACTTCTACGAGTCAAGTCAAAAGCAACAAGAAGCAACCGTTTCCCACCCGTGAACTGTACAAAGCAGTTCTCTGTCCAAGCAAGTGGCGCCGCTCTACTACTTTTCCACAATCGCGCGCCAAGTGCACAGCAGCTGACAAGACTGGCAGCGGGTATAACAAGTAAGGACACTTTCCGTCTGTCTGCCTGTCAGCGGAAAAGAACCACTCAAATACACAAAGCCATGTCGCACTCAAGTTACCCTCGTGAACTCCATAAGTTGAAGGCGTTGCCGGCAAGTGCAGACCAAATTTATTTGATGAAATTCAGGCTTACAAGTACCGCCAACCAATGCAGTGGAAACGCTCAAGACACGTGCGAGGAGCGGGTGCTCCGCTGCCATTCGCTTCCAAGGGCCGCTCATTTCAGTACTGCGCTGACAACTGCTTCCAAGGGTGCCGCTGGAGACACGGGCCTCGTGCACTGGCGCATTTGACGTCACTTGCAAGACAAACGCAAACACATCGAAGGGCTTCAGTCCAGACCATGGTGGAAGAAATACATTTAGGTGGTGACTCTGGTCGCTCTTCACACTGGGAGCGAGCGGCCAGATCGTGTTCGGAGCTAGCCTCGAACAAGGAGTATACTCTGTTTCATTTTATGATATACCGCAAAAAAGGCTACAAGCGCGAGCTCCTTGCTCTGGGGCACATCCGGCGGCACAAGCTCTCGTGACTTAAGAGCGGCTGCCAACGCTATGAGCTCGCGCTTCTAGCCTTCGCTGCGGTACAACATAAGGTGAAATGAGGTGTAGTTGTTCCGCGCCGCCACGGAGGGCGCTGAGGTGTGAGCACCTTGGGTATAAGGTCTTTCCTCGGCGGCCACGGTGTCGGGGGCGTAGCTGGCTCGCCTTTTTCGCGGTGTGGTGGTGGTGTGCGGTCAGTGGTTGGCCTCATGTTTTGCTTTGGTGCTGTGTCAATCACCGGTGCCAGCATCGTGCACGAAGATGAGCCTTAACCCGAAGAAGAAGTTATGTTATAAGGATGGGAAAGACGTGCTTCGTTCCCAACTGCAATTTGGGATACCGGAACTGCGCAGAGCGAGTGCCCTTGTTTAAAGCTCCATCGAATGGCGGTCACCTAGAGCAATTGCGTCGTGCAATCCCGAGGGCCGATCGCAAGTTACTACCTACCCAGGCAGCACAAAATGAAAGGCCGGGCAATGGCTGAAGCATTTTGGCCAGTCACATTTCCTCCGGCCTAAGGCTGGTCAAACTACTATGCCCGAACATGGCTATGGGCCTTGGCCAAAGACTTGAGGGGACTGGCTGTTGGAGGCTGGCCGATGACCTGTAGCAGGACACAAGCCGAAGGCTAGCAAATAAAGACCGGCCAAAGACTTTGGTATGGACAGAGGCCAAAGGTTAGCATCCGTGCACTGGCCAATGCCATGTAGCCGAAAGCAAGCCGAAGTTGCGCAACAGGACATTGGCCAATCACCTGCGATTGAAAGCTGGCCGGAGTTTAGCAAATGGAGGCCGGCCGAAGACTTGTGTCAGGACACAGGCTGAAGGTTAGCATCTGGGCACTGGCCAATGCCGTGTGGCCGAAAGCAAGCCTAAGTTTAGCAACAGGGCATCGGCCGGTGTCCTGTGATCAGAGGCAAGCCGGAGTTAAGCAACTGGGCATTAGCCTTACATTAGATGTCAGGTGCTAGGCGAAGAAGTTTGACCGGGCACAGGCCGATGACATGCAGCTGGACACAGGCCGATCCCTCGCAACTAATCATAGGCCGTACCTTTGCGATTGGGTGCTGGCCCTACAGCCGAGGTCGCACATTAGTGAGCGACTTGCAGTTAGGTGTTAGCCTTGCAATTAACTCATGGACGCACTGCAGAACAAGAGCCTGTGCCTGACATTTTGCCTGCACACTTTGCAGTAGCTGTGGATGCTGTATCAGTTAAGATCAACCACTTGAGATCAAATGTCGGGATGCACAAACTCACTGAGAACTGGTTTGTATTGTTAAAACAAAAAAGGCTGAGGATTTTCTGGGACTATTTTTATTTAACCTTTTCCATTTCTTCATCCTGCTTCTTGCTTCGCCCACCATCACGGTCGACAAATGACCACAGCCATCTCTTTGCGATATCTTGAACCGTCGCCTCGCTCAAGTCCGTATACTTCGCCTTGCTGGCAGCTGAGAAAATAAAAAGCATTGAGTTTAGACATAAAATTACAGTCAACAACGTTTATTGAACTCGTAAAAACTCTCTGCCAGTCTGACATACTCAGTAATTCGATATAGACCGACACAATGTTTACTAACAAACCCGCGTTTGCCCACACCAGGTGTGGGCACTGCGCACGCGCAGCAACCGAATTCGAGTGAACTGAGGCTTCTGCGCATGCGCAGTGCCGTCGACAGCACCACCGCAGCTGCGTGACGTCAGGGAGGCGTGTGTGTCTATAAAAGTTCTAATGATTTTGACAACAAACAAGAACGCCACATTTAGGAAAGTTGTTTCCTCTCAAAGGAGCGTCTGTATGTCACGAGGGACGCGTCACGCGGATAGTCAGTGGCCGTTTCTTCATTTTTCAAGGTCTCACCCGCTCACCCTCTCCCCACACCTTTTACAGAAGAGAATTTTTTCTTCTCTTCCGGGTGGTCGACACGGCCTCTTGAAAGAGAAAAGCCAGCTTGCTCCACAAGCTGGCTTTTTTATTTCAAGCGGCCTCATTGCCAGCAGGCGCACTGGGGGAAAGCCAGCTCTGCAAGCTGGCTTTCCCTCAAGGGCTTGTCTGCATTGAGTGAAAGCCAGCTTGCAGAGCAAAACGGCGCTCTTGGTAGTTCAATCTACACATGGGTAGCACGCGACGTCATTCAAAAAGCGCTACGATGACCACCAGGGAGGAGGGCAAGAAGAAGCTCGCCTCTTATCAGGGCCCCCTTTTGTGCCTCCCAAATCCGGTTCTACTCTACCACACACCAATTAGTCTTAGCTTCTCACTTGTGGGAATAAGATGCAGAAAATTGGTTACTAAGTAGTTGCCAGGTCATTACTCACTCAGAAATTCTAGTTTTGCAGGCACCTCCTCTCTTCTTCGCCCCCCCCCCCCCCCTAAAGCATTTTGACCTGCTTCAAATATGCTGACACATAGGCCAGCACAAAGCAGACAGACCACGAGTGCTGCATCAGCATTCGGCTGGGGCTCGTGTTCTCACTGATCAGACCAAGAACTAGAGATGAAGCAAACATTTTTCAAACCTGAGGTCTGAAGAATTCAAAGATGTTAAACCTTTCTAACTTTGGCACTAACAAATATAACACTGAACCTATCATGTCAAAAAATTCGACTATTTTAGTCATTATTTCTCTACAGATTTGTCGAACTTCGAACGCGTGAAGTCCAAAAGTTTGACGAAGCTTAAACTTTTGATCTGAGGAACTTCTAACGAAACAGGATTCAATCGGTACCTACATGTTCAGAACACATAGCAACTGCTTCAACGCTTGAACCACGCTTGAACTGTGCAGATAACAATTGCTGTCGCAGGAGACTGACTCACAGCTCAAAGAGGCAAGCTAAGTGGCCGAGTGCCGACCTGCCCAGCAAATGCAGCAAGCTATCTGGTGGTAGCAACAGCTGTACACATCTCTGTTTTCCGCAAGCTTTGTTTAAACTCAGTTAAACAGAGCTCACACATCAGAAAATTAAGAAATCACTCGAAACTGAAACTGGGACCCTCGTGCGATTTGAAGATTTGTAACTTTACAAACTTATACTTGGAACAAAACTCTTAATCTTCGAATAATTCTAACTTAAACCAAGAAATTTCAAATCTTCAAATATTTTTAGAATCAAAATTGCAAAAAAGAAAGAGGAAACTGTTGAACTCTACTTTTATCAACATCGAAAGCAACTTTGTAAATTCAAACCATGGCAATGTTCGAAAGTTGTTCACTTTGCAACCCTTTCTAACTCTACCAAGGACCCTGCCGAATGCAGATGCGGCACTCGTGTTCAATTTGTGCACTGCAGTGGCCTACCTAAGCACTGTCAAATTTGAAGCATGCAGGCCTTAGAGATTTCAGATGTTGTCTAGACCCCCTGGTGGCAATCAGTTCATCAAAGAATGTCTCACCGACAAATTGCTTTGTCGATGAAGACTGTCTGTTTCAGCAACACATCTTGCCACATTTCATAGATAGCTTCCTTTTCATGACAGCCTTGAAACTGATTTTTGTTAACATGAACATCGCCAGACCTCTTTAGGATCGAAGCTCGGCCAACGGCGCCCCATATCCGCCCTTTTGATTGCTAGCATAGCTTTCTAAGAAGGCTCACTGCAAGTTCAAGCCCAAGAATAGATTTATTTTCCCCTTGCAAAGCAAGGGGTGACTGCACAAAGCGCGGCATGTTTGGAATTGTAGCTTGCTATCACGGTGCCAATCAAACATCGCAACAGTTAAGGTTGCGTAATGAGTGTTGATAAAATGTGCACTGATGAAAAAGTTGTTTATCAAACATGCATGGATAAAACGATAGCACCATGGGCATCCTGCTGAAATTGCAAGGCATTAATATGAGGTTACTAATGTTGCTTCCTCCAAGAAAAGTTTGAACTAGTAGCTAGCCACGGCTAGCATTCCGCATCGACTGCTATCTGTGGACTGGATGCCGTGAAATTACAAAATTACCTATCTTTGGTGGTGCATGCAGAGTTGCAGAAATTATTAAAAAGCAAGCAACGACATCACACTTCAGCCAATCCCGATCCTCTGTTTACGTGCTCTTTAACAAGCCAAGATGTCATAAATGTTCTCACCCCTTCGGAGAAGTTCCCTGCATCCAGGTTGTGGTAGACGCGGCTCTCTTCAGCCCTGTAGGGAGCAGAAAAAAAAGACGGCCTCAAGTAAGCAGGAGTGCACAACAGATAAAACCAAGAGCAAAATTGAATGTGTTCTGAAAGTGGGACCAGCTATATTAGCTTGAGATATTTCATAATGAGCCCGAACTAACCTGATACATGATAAGCTGGCAGGACTGAACCTGAAGTAGAAGACATTCAAACACGAAAAAAGAGAAATGCTTAGACCGAATCAGAAAGAGTGAAACTGTTTTGTAGATACAGAAAACAATGCTACAAAAACTATAGGTATGTAAGCAGTGTTTTTTACAGTGTAGCCTTTGCAATGGCTCCCTGAAACAAAGGTAGGACTTATGAACTCTTACCCACATTTCTGACACTTCTCTGGCAATCCATTAAAAGGAATGCAGGACTGAGGCTCAATTCATGCAGACTGCTTTTGTAATATCCTACCGCAAGAATGCACAACTCTGATGACAAAAATGTTTGGATTGAGGCCACATCTGTGGCCTCAGGCCTAGAGCCTAGAATAGGCCATATTGCTTAACCCAAAGCTGCAGCATATCTAAGCACCATGTTCCCAAATGTTCTTGTGTTAGAGGTATGGTGAACAACTAAGGCACTTTTTTTATTTCTTATTTCAGAGTGCCATTTTCCGAGCTATCTAGAACAGCGAACAAAAAGCTCAATCGCATGGTCGTCTGAAATAAAAGCTTTCATAAATTTGTTTTTAGAGCCTTTTCAAAAGTTTGTACCAACACCCGGCCACCATTGCTTGCTCACATACTCTGAGCATGTAATGGACACGGCAGTTGCGTCAGCGTTCGGCGTGAACTTAGGTCATATTGCAAATGAGCGCTCTGTCAGAGTTCGTCGAGGACTCGGATCCAATCACAGGCTTCGTGATTGGATTCGAGTCCTCGCTGTGTCGATTGTACCACGTAAGTGAAAATAGATTATGTATATAATATTTGAAAGTATGAAAGATTGAGCCCAACAAAGTCAGAAATCAAAGACCACCAACAAGGCATTATAGACTACTGACATTTCTTGGGGACCCCATGGTCAACACCTGTTCACTTCATGGCTGAGAGAACTACCCTGGGCACAGGCTGGGGACATTTTTGTCTGGAAGCTTCGTTGGACAGCTAGTGCACTAGTACCCAGTTACACGGGCGCTCTCAGCTGCCATTGAGTCCAACAACAGTCGAGCCCATCGCGATAAGCCAAAGTTACACGGCAGCGCCAACCGTCATTGAGCCGCTAATGACAGTTGAGTTCGACTGAGCTCCCCCACCTCAGTTCAACCGAACGGACTTCCCCAACGAAGGTAAATTGGCACCTGTTCGCGGGACCGCTGCCAGCAACCATTGTTTGTGAGGCACTTACTGTTTCAAAATGTAGGGGGAGGCGTCTAGAAAGAATCGTAGCAGCAGAATTCTCGGGAAGGAATAAATTTAGGCGTCCGAGCTGCCAATAATAGCATCCCGGCTAGCCGGCAAGATTCCAAACGAGCAAAAATGGCGGAGGAACCTGCTGCATAAATATACAAATAGTAGTGGGGCACCCATCATAGCGGGCAGTAGCTTGCACCACCTAGCCTAAATGATGTGCAACCTAGCCCTGAATCTGCTTTGGTACTCGTGTAAATGCCGCTAAAAAGCAACAAGGTATCAAACATATAGTATGATCTACTTAAAATAAATAAAACGTGTGTCTCCGAGTAAATTACTATAAAAATTGGACTTGGTGACTTCGCCATGGCAGGGACGCTAAACACGCGTCTTTTCTTCATACTTCAGGTTTTTCTGTGGCGTGTGGCAAGCGACACCGCGAACGACTACAACAACCCGGTGCTGATACAAGATACTGTCAGCGATGATGCGGCAAGTCACGGACAACGCCCCCCAGAGAACAGCTTTGAGGACGCCACCAATCATCGGAGTGTCCCTTCAACTACCTCGCCTATAAATTGGCGTAACGAACTTGTGCACTCCAGTGGACTTGGTGACTTCGCCATGGCAGGGACGCTAAACACGCGTCTTTTCTTCATACTTCAGGTTTTTCTGTGGCGTGTGGCAAGCGACACCGCGAACGACTACAACAACCCGGTGCTGATACAAGATACTGTCAGCGATGATGCGGCAAGTCACGGACAACGCCCCCCAGAGTACAGCTTTGAGGACGCCACCAATCATCGGAGTGTCCCTTCAACTACCTCGCCTATAAATTGGCGTAACGAACTTGTGCACTCCAGTGGACTTGGTGACTTCGCCATGGCAGGGACGCTAAACACGCGTCTTTTCTTCATACTTCAGGTTTTTCTGTGGCGTGTGGGAAGCGACACCGCGAACGACTACAACAACCCGGTGCTGATACAAGATACTGTCAGCGATGATGCGGCAAGTCACGGACAACGCCCCCCAGAGTACAGCTTTGAGGACGCCACCAATCATCGGAGTGTCCCTTCAACTACCTCGCCTATAAATTGGCGTAACGAACTTGTGCACTCCAGTGGACTTGGTGACTTCGCCATGGCAGGGACGCTAAACACGCGTCTTTTCTTCATACTTCAGGTTTTTCTGTGGCGTGTGGCAAGCGACACCGCGAACGACTACAACAACCCGGTGCTGATACAAGATACTGTCAGCGATGATGCGGCAAGTCACGGACAACGCCCCCCAGAGTACAGCTTTGAGGACGCCACCAATCATCGGAGTGTCCCTTCAACTACCTCGCCTATAAATTGGCGTAACGAACTTGTGCACTCCAGTGGACTTGGTGACTTCGCCATGGCAGGGACGCTAAACACGCGTCTTTTCTTCATACTTCAGGTTAGTCACCAGTACCCTGCAAAATGTTATCGTAGTGATGATCGTTGTTTGCTCCTGTCACCAAGTCCACGACACCTTGCTAGAAAAGTTGCCGGATTTTGTAGAGATTTGTTTTTATCGCTCTTGCTTTTGTCGGGGGATGTAGAGTCGAACCCTGGTCCCACTACTGAAGAAATACTTAACCAGCTCCTTGCTGGTCAAACGGAGATACGAAATAACATTAAGGAAATCAGGGAGAAACAAGGGAGTTTGGATATCTTCATAAAGGACGTATTGACTAGACTGGATAAGGTTGAAAAGGATGTGCTTTCGTTGCGCGGAACAGACGGCCAAACCGCTCCCCTTCCGCAGGCAATCGGTGAACTGAAGCGTTCAATCAAATTACAAGAAAATAGGCTTGTTGACTTAGAAGACCGGTCCAGAAGGAATAATCTTGTTATTTTTGGGCTGAATGAAACATCTGGAGAAACCGCGGCATCGCTTAGAAACCACGTCCTTACTGAAATCTTCCAGTCTACGTTGGGAGTGACAGTTCAAACTGTTGACCGGATGCATCGGCTTGGTCGGAAAGAAGGATTAAAGATAAGGCCGGTAATTTTGCACTTCGGGGACTACGAAGAAAAGATGACGGTGCTAAAAAACTCTAATCGATTGAAAGGAAGCAAGATTTCTGTCCAGCAGGACTTTTCAAAAGAAACGCTCAGGACAAGGAAGTTGCTATGGGAGAGCGCAATGCCTAACAAAAGAAATGGCGATAAGGTTTTTTTTAGTACGTAACAGGCTCCACATAAATGGGGATATTTACTCTTGGGATGATATCAAACAGACACGCGTTCTACTTTCTACAAAAAGCGCGCCTGTGCCCGACCAGCCATGACGCCAGTCAAGAGAAGTGTTTCGCCTTGTGTCTTTTAACGCACGTAGTATTATGAATAAACTAACAGATTTTGAAACCATGCTACTTGACTTGGACCCTCACGTAACGCTGATAACTGAAACTTGGTTGCATTCAGGAATATATGATAGTGAAATAATTCCGCCAACTCATAAAATATATCGGAACGACAGGCCGTCTCGAGGGGGTGGTGTTGCTATTGTCTTAAAAGCTGATATAAAAGCATTTTGACTGCCAGGCATACCCAACCACGAGAGTTTATGGTGCAAAATAGACTTTTATGGGAACAGTGTGGTCCTGGGTGTTGTTTACAGACCCCCTAATGCGAGTATAAAAATTATAGAAGATCTCTGTGATTACTTGGTTCGTTTTCGTAATGATCGTGTGCGGCTAATTTTAGCCAGCGATTTTAACTTGCCGCACATTGATTGGCCAAACATGAGACCAACAGGTTTGCAAACTCGGGATTCCGAACTGTTACTGGACTGTGCATTTTCGTGCGATCTAAATCAGATAGCCTCATCACCGACCAGAATGGGTTCCACAACAGAGACTGTTGGATTTAATTTTTGTTGGGCGCCTGATATCGGATTACACTGTGGATGTGCAAGACGGTCTGTCGGACCATACGTTACTGTATTTCACGTCAAGCTTTGTAAAAACCAGTCATGAGAACGCAACACAAAAATGTGTGGTTACAAATTACAACGCCGCCGATGATGTTAGTATATTGGACTATTTGGAAACTCATTTTGATTATTTTAGCCAAGAATGCGAGGTTGACACCTTGTGGACCATATTCAAAAATATTTGTAATCACTGCATCAACAGGTTCATCCCCGATAAAATTAAAAAATCACGACGAAATAATCCATGGATAACGAGGGAGATAATACAAGTAAAACGTAGGCTTCAGCGGAAAAGGCGGAACCACCCTCAGGAAAGTGCAGATATTTCCAACATGCAGCTAGAATTAAAAGAAAAAATAAGGATTGCGAACGATACATTTTTTTCGGGCACTCTCGGCAACATTCTTAAAGAAGCACCCAGTAAGTTCTGGAAGTTCTTATCTGGGACAAAGAAAAAAGAAGTTGAGTGTATATCTAAAGACGGCTGCCAAGTAACTGATCCTAAAAAGATTGCGGTAGTGTTTAATCAGTACTTTCAGTCTGTTTTTAGTGTTCAGAGGCCAACGGCAGACAATGAAGCAAGTGAGTCACGCTCGATGATGGGGGAGCTCTGTTTGAGTCAGGAGGGTATCTTTAACCTTTTGCTTAATCTGGATATTAAAAAAGCAAGTGGACCAGATAACATGCCGTCGGCATTTCTTAGGCGTTACGCCGAGTGGATGTCCCGTTACTTGTACATTATTTTTGACTTGTCATTGCGAAAAAGGACCCTTCCATCAGACTGGCGTTGTGCACGCGTTGTGCCGGTATTGAAAAGTGGGGATGCACAAAGTGTGTGTAATTACAGGCCAATATCTCTTACTTCCGTTAGCTGTAAAATGCTCGAGCATATTATTAGCAAACATATTACGGACTATTTGGAAACCAATAATTTGCTCACCAGTGCACAGTATGGCTTTTGGCATGGGCTGTCGACGGTCACCCAACTGGTTACAGTATTCCACGATTTCGCGCTAGCAATTAATAAAAGAAAGCAGCTTGACGCCATTTTTTTAGATTTCGCAAAGGCGCTTGATAAAGTACCGCATAACAAACTCGTACAAAAACTCTACGCAATAGGAATGAGAAGCAGCCTAGTAGAATTCATTCATTCATATCTTACAAATCGCTCCCAATTTGTAGAAATTAACCACCACTCTTCAGGTCCCTTGCAGGTCACATCGGGCGTCCCGCAGGGGTCGGCTCTCGGACCCATTTTATTTCTTATTTATATAAATGACATTGTTGAAACTGTGGATGAAGGGGTTAATATACGGCTTTTTGCTGATGATTGTGTGGTCTATAAAGAAATAGAATCCAGTGAAGATCAAATTAAACTGAACGGAACTCTTCAAAACATATTCCAGTGGTGCGAGGAGTGGCAAATGCCATTAAATTTGAATAAATGTACAGTGCTCCGAGTAACAAACAAAAAGACAGTAAAAACATTTCCTTACTCAATTGGCAGCGTTAGGCTTGGGGAATCAACGCAAGTAAAATACCTTGGTGTGACAATTACTAAAAACTTGAGTTGGGACGCTCACATTTCCAATGTGTGCTCCAATGCACTCAAGACTCTGTGGTCTCTAAGAAGAAAGCTACCGTTAGCCCCGCTCTCTATTAAACTTAGCGCTTATAGAACATTAGTAAGGCCACATTTAGAGTACGCGTGCGTGCTTTGGGACCCATACACACAAAGGAACACCGAAGAACTAGAAAAAATTCAAAAACTAGCGGCAAGATTTGTTTGCAATAAATTCCGGCGATTAGACAGTCCATCACAAATGTTAGACACACTTCAATTAGATTCTCTTCATTTACGTCGAAAACACTTGAGACTTAGGTTGTTATATTTGTTTTACCATGGACACCTGAAGGTTGACGTTTCCCCCTACCTAACACCTGTTTTGCGTCGTGATACGCGATTCAATCACGGTAGATTGCTGGAACCATATCGCAGTAACAATAACACTTTCAAAAACTCGTTTTTTCCAAAAACGATAACCGATTGGAATGAGCTCCCTAAAGAGATCGTCAACAGCTCATCGCTGGATGACTTTCTTGAACATCTACGAGCTCTACAAGCCTGACAGTTTGATTTTTTTTTTTTTTTTGCTATTTTTTGGTGTAGAGTGTTGTTTCATTGTATTGAAGTTTTCCCTTTTCATTATGTCCTGAACTATGTATTACACGTCCACCCCTGCCGGGGCCCTAGCGGGGCCTGCAGTATTGTTAAATAAAAATAAATAAAATTAGACTGATCACACGGCACAAGAACCAGTTTCGTGCTAGCTTTAACTGGGTTCTAGAGAGTTGAGTTGAGTACAGTCAAAGTTGAGGCTGATAAATGTCGTAGACTCAACGATAGTTGAAAGTGTACGTGTAACTAGGGTAACTAGGGGACTGGCTTGCAGGGTTTCAAGGACAAGCAATTCTAACTGATGTGGTACAGTCTGCAGCAATATGAAATACCCACTCAGAGCGCATGGCCGAGGCGGTGGCCGAAAAGGGCGCAGTACATGATTCGGACAGTTCCATGTTGCTCAGAGGGGAGGCTCGCTCAAGGCTGAACCACTGTTGGTTGTTTCAGGCACTGCACAAAATTTTCCATCTAGAATTAAATGTTGCTAACTGACAGCTCTCAGCTGTCTGTATACATCTTTCGTGCTTTCATTCTTTCCATTTTAACTACTGAATTTTACAATGTGCGTGCACTAACCAGACTGACCTACACTCAGTGATAAATCAAGATCAAAGAGCGAGGAAAACGAAGGTGGGAAAGGAGAAAGCAGATGGGGTGTTGAAGGTGAGAGGACAAAAACCTCTTCTACCTTCAGTCTGCTTTCTCCTATCCAGCCTTCGTTTCCCTTGCCCTTTGTTACTGACCTGTTACTGACTATAACTATTTAGCAATTTTACAATTGCATAAGGAGCTAAAGTTATTCATGCAAGTTTTGATTCACATTGAATAATAATTTATAATGAACAGCCTTATACCGGGACACACTCTTTCTCTTGAGGCATCGTCCGAAGAGCCGCTGTCCATATGGCCAGCAGGCCTCCTCGCCCTTTCCTGTCTTGGGGCTACATCCGGTCTGTCAGTCCAAATTGGGTGCTCAGGCAGCTGCGACCAGATGGTCTGAAGCGTGCTGCAGTGTGGCTGCATGAGAAACGATTATCTCAATTATACGCTCAATTAAAAAAAAAATCGCCAACCTAATGTAGGAGTGAAGAATCTTCACTGGGTGATTCGACCAAGTCAGTGTAATCTGTTCTTTCTCTAAATATGCACTGAGGACCTGCTGCTTTTGCTTGTAAGGTGGCCAGTAAGAGACGTCTTGCTCTAGCTTCCTCACCAGCCAACACTCCGAGACGACGTATGCGCTCCCTTCATCTAAAGTGCATGACGTGGTAGCTATAGAGAAAAAGTGTGGAATATGCATTCTACCAGAATATTAGAACCTATTTTAGACAGCTTGGGCAATGTTGGGGGCCCCGCCAGCAACCACTAACAAACCACTGCCAGATTTGTTTATTTTTGGATGGAGAAATCCGCTAAACAAATTTTTAAAAAAGTTACTTACAAATGCAGGTTTCTGATACAAGCATAATGCACTAAACTCACAAAAAACTGTAGCAGAGATCCAAAATAAATACATCTAGCAAAACAGGCACGTCTAACTTTCAGCGAGACGCAAAACGTCTGCACTTGACCCGCAGCGCGTGACATCTTTTCGCCGCACGATTTGAAAAAGGAGCTCACTGTCACTCACGAGACGCGACCACAGACTGAACAGTGAATACGCTACACTTAGGAGCGAAGCAAGAGGTCTGTTTAGGGCATAGGTTCATGATGATGTTGTTCAATTGATGTCGTGATGCTTCTGCTATCAATTTCAAGCCAAAATAAGAAGTCTTTAGCCACTTTACTGTCAGCCCCTGTTAATGTTGACACAGCAAGGCTGGGGTGCAAAGACCAGACACCTAGCCAGGGGGGGGGGGGGGGGGGGACCATAGGGCCCCCCCGCAATCTTCCATTTTCCTGGGACCTCCTCCCCCCCCCCCCTCATACAGCATTTTGTCATGGGCGGGCGCGCTCCTCCTCTCCTGCTCCTCCTCCTCCCTTTCCCCTCCCCCCCCCCCCAAAAAAAAAAAAAAAAATCCTGGCTACGTGCCAAGCAAAGGCCCCTGTCGAAACTTCACTGCCCAACTACTCAGCTGCTTTGTTGTAACGCAAATGAACTTCTGAACGAGAAACACCAATCGAGAGTTAGACATGATGATTGAAAACCTGAGACTGTGGTTAAAAAATGGAAGAGATGCCCTCTGTCACTTTGTCTTTCTACTATGGTGCCTGGAACGCGTCTCCGACTGGTGTGTTTACCGTGTCCAAAAAAGTGGTCCCTCGATTTCCGCCTGATGACGTCATAAAAGTGTCATGCTGTCGCTGGTCGCGAACCTGGGGGCGTCCCAATAGTTGTGGTGTATGTGGCGACGCCTGTCCTGCTGCAGGTCGCTCTCCACGGTGACAGTCCACGGAAGCTACAGCAGCTGCAAGTTGGGACGCCGTGACGACAGCGACACTCGCGTTCGCTTCTGCTTTTCGCCAGCATTTCTATGGCCAACCGCCAGGATCGCGACAGTCAACAGCATGACACTCCGGCTTCTGTGACGTCATCTGTTGCCACTTCGGGACCACTTTTGATGTATGGGCGGGATAGGATGCTAAACACACCAGTCATAGACGCGATCCAGGCACCATACTTTCTACATCACGTTTTTCCGTTTTCCAACCACAGACTCAGGTTTTCAATCGTCATGTATAACTTACACCAGCTCGCCCGCACTTTAACCGTTTTTTCATTGAAAGTTAGAAATGAACGAACTTCTGGGCGAGATCGAAACAATCGAAAGCTAACATTTTTGTAACGAGCAGCTGCAGACTGCCGCCGAAAAGCGGCGCGAGTGCAGTGCTGGGGAGTGGGTTAAGACACGCCTCCGTTATTCACTCAAATGGCGTTGTTCGCTAAAACGTCATTCACGCATATGATATAATCAATTACCAATAAAAAATCAGTTATAAAAAAAAGCATTATCAGTAAAATATGAATTATTAAAAAAAATGAATTATCGGTTTAAATAAAAAATAAAATATATTTATTTTCAGCGATAATTGTCAAAAAGAAAATGTGTAAATATCGCAAAAAGCTATCAATTACCACTAAAAAATCAATTATAAAAACGAGCACTATCACTAAAACATTAAGTATAAAAAAAAAATCAATTATCGGTGGAAACAAATAATAAAATATATATTCATTTTCAGCGATAATTGTCTAAAAGAAAATGTGCAAATATCGCAAAAAGCTTGACAAAAAAAAAAAAAAAAAGTATACCCACTGGGGATCGAACCCGGAACTTCTGCGTGAGAAGCGGACACTCTACCACCGAGCTACTGCCGGCTTTTTTTTTTTTCTTTATTGTCCGAGCTACTGCCGGCTCGGATATTTCTACTCTTACAATTCGTGTTATACAAGAAACAACATGCCAGTTCGGCGTTCGCGACAGTTTTTCTTCGTAGGTTTGTCATGACGGTTGCCGGCAAAATCCCCACTTCCCATTAACAATCACACAATCAGCAGAATCTAAAAAGTGCACAAGAGCCGCTAACATGCCGCTGACATGCCGCCGACCGCCTGATTTTGCAATGACAAGCCAGTGGCCCGAGCTTCCCCGACCTTGCGAACCAAGCGGGCTGCGACGACAGCGTCATCACGCTGGCACGAACGGACGGGGCCGCCTTTCCGAAGCACCGCTAATGCAGAGCTTGTCAACTGAGCCGTTACTGCTAACCCTATGCCCATTGTGTTCCAATCACTTTGCAAAACAAAACACCGAGCAGAAAATGGACTTACTCCTTGATCAGCGTATTCATGGCCTCTTGTCTCTGGACGCCGCCGCGTGCTATCTTGGGTGGCTTGAAATGTGCACAAACCGATAACAAAGCTTCTCAAATCGTCGAACCTTGAACGCCTTGAACCGCTTGAAGTTGAACTAGGCCTGATGAGTCCACCATCAGCCAGCTGCACCGGCCATTGCACCGGCATCAGCGCGACACGATCGAGTGGATGGGTGAATAATAAAATTATAAGTTCTCTTTTTGCAATGGGAGGTAGTTCGCGTCACCTGGCGGACAACTATCATCGCGCAGGGAATCTAGTCAGATTTTCGGGGATTAGGACGAACATGAATATATTTTAATTAAAGCACCCGTCACTTCTCTTTTATGCTAGAGAGTCGCCAGTTTTCGTGTTCACCCTACGCAGTCGGTGTACAGGGTGGTGGGTATGCATAAACAAGTAATGGCGGAACTGGCGGAACTTGCTGGGACGAGATCACTTCCGGTTCACCTGCTTCATCTGTATGTTTGCTCGGTAAGCAGGAATGAGCAGCGCGCCTTTTTTTTTTTTTTTTTTTTTTTTTTTTCTCGTTGGAAAATCGGAAAAGGTATGTAGAAGACCGGACAATTGACCTTGGACCGGACCTAAGATAGATCGGTGTATGTTTCTGGACCTTACGGAGCCAAGAAGAAGCACCGCATCTCGTTTTATTTGGCCTCCGTAGCCAAAGTTACGTAACCCTATGTGACGGGTCAGTGGAAATCTGTGTACACGTGAGACATTCAACGAAGTTAGACGCCCACAAATCAACCGAGGCATCGGCATGTGATTGTTTTGTGTTTTTCGTGCACGGGAGAGCGTTTGTGAGAACTGCATCGCATCGTCAACTGCGCGGCGTCGCGGTGAGTGTTCGAGCTGGGCAAAGCGAGACTACGCTACGCCTGTCGGACGTAGTTGAAGGAAGGTGCGCAGGATTGTGCAACTGGTGCTCGATCGTGCCGTGGAAGAAGAAGCGGTGCGTTTTCGACGACATGTAGAGATATCGTGATCGGGACAAAGCCGTCGCACTGTGTATAGTACGATTGTGCCTTTCGTTCCCCTCAAAAAGCTAGCGGCGTGTTTTCGACGACGAGTGGAGGTCTCGTGATTGTGACAACGTCGGCCTACCACGGCGGGAAGTGTGATTCGCTCGATAAAGTTCTTTCGTTGTCTCGAAGAGTCGGATATGTGTTTTCCTCCATTTTTTCACCCAATATTTTTAACCATGGCTTAGTTAGGTGAGCTTTTTTTTGTTTGTTTGTTTGTTTTTTGCTCTGCACGCGCTGCCAATAGCCCAATGTGCTTCTTTTGTAGCCATTTGACGACGTCCTTACTGCTACCAGTCACCTTGAGGTTTCCTCAGGTGGAGAGAGACCCGACTTCTGACCGTGATTTCACCCAATATTTTGTGACTGTAGCTTATATAATTTGGTTTTTAAGTGATAGAACTTTTCTGTTATATTTGATATAGCAATACTGCCAGCCAGGTTTTGGTTATGAAATACATGTGCTTATTGTATGTTTGTTTTCAGGTTTTCTGGTTTTATCTTGGCCAGAAATCTGTGATTAAAGAAAAGCTGTTGTTATGAAGAATTTTGTAATTGGCAAAAGAATACCAGAGAAAGCTTTTTTTCATATTCTGGTTCATTTTTGTTGTGTACAACAAGTCCAGAATTCACTGCTCTGTTAAAGGCACAGTCATTTTTTAATGTTTTCACATTTTGTACATATAATGTGTGTTCAAATAATAAAATATAATTTTTATCCAAATGAAGTTTTCTGAGCCAATTTTATAGTATGGAACGCGCCACGGCCTGGATTCCTCAAGTGTTAATTCCTTCTCCCAGTCTTACCTGGCCTGGGCAAATATGTAGCCACCTACATGTGACCAGACTTAATATTTGCAGAACAAGTGGAAGTCATTGCTTACCAAGCCTGTGGCTTGTATACTGTATTGTAATGGGCAATGTAATGCCAGAGAGGATTGGTGGTCCTGAATAAAAGCAGCACTCCGCACACCCATGTTCTATGGGACACTTTTTTTCTTTTGTTGACCAATTTGAAACAAGCCAAATAGGGTGACCATCTTTCGGATTGGTGGCCTGGGATAAAAGGAGCGGTCAGTACCCAGTCTTTTACCAGACAGTTTTTTTTTCATCATTGAATAAGTTACTGCCAGTCAACACTGGTCGGACATGTGCTGAGGATGTTTTTAGGACTGGTGGCCGGGGATAAAAAGTGTGGTCAGTAGCCAGGCTTCTACTGAACACTTTTTTGTCTACGTTGACGAAGTTACTGCCGGTCAACATTGGCCGGAAAGGCGCTGAGGACATTTTTAGGACTGGTGGCCGGGGATGAAAAGAGTAGTGAGTCCCAGGCCTCTACCGGACACTTTTTTTCTTCGTTGACCAGGTTGCTGCCAGTCAACATTGACCAGACAGATGCTGAGGATGTTTTTAGGACTGGTGGCCGGGGATGAAAAGAGTAGTGAGTCCCAGGCTTCTACCGGACACTTTTTTGTCTTCGTTGACCAGGTTGCTGCCAGTCAACATTGACCGAACAGGTGCTGAGGATGTTTTTAGGACTGGTGGCCGGGGATGAAAAGAGTAGTGAGTGCCAGGCTTCTACCGGACACTTTTTTGTCTTCGTTGACCAGGTTGCTGCCAGTCAACATTGACCGGACAGGTGCTGAGGATATTTTTAGGACTGGTGGCCGGGGATGAAAAGAGCGATCAGTACTCTGCCTTCTACCGGGCACTTTTTTGTCTTCATTGACCAAGTTCATGCCGGTGAACATTGGCCGGATGAGTGCTGGTCACCTTTTTGAGGCGGGTGACCAGGGAGGAAACAAAGACTTGGTGGCCAAGCCCTTCCCGAACATAATTTGGTGATTGGTTGCCAATGGAAAAACTAAGACTCTGTGGCCGGGGACTTAATAGTGATCTTTTGGGGACCTTTGGCCAGCTGCTTTCTAGTGGCCGGGCTGGCCAGGCAGGTGCCGAGCAAAAATCAGGCATTGGCCAGTGTCGGGCCAAAATTTTGTGCTGCCTGGGTAGTCTCCTCATCTCGTTGACCAAGTGAAGACCAAGCTTGACACTCTAATTTCTGTCGAAGACTGGGAATGCGAAGACGTCTGGACAAAAACGGCTCAAGAAACCAAGGTTGTGGACTGCATGCTATCTTATGTAACTGGGTTTTTGAGCGTGAAAATAAAAAAAAGGTACACGCTGCCCTGCATGCCGATCAGCTTTCAGTATCGACAAGAACACTTCTACGGAAGCAGCCCTGACAAACGTGAAGAACAGAGGAAGCTTTATACACCCCAACAAGAACCTTTTCCAGCTACTGAAGAAAACGGGACAGTTCTTCGTGGAAGATCGAAGCCACCAGACTGTCTACTGGGACACAATCGACGGTGTTCTTGACACATGCACAATAACGTTTCCATTCCCTGAACACAAAGAAGAAACCAATGCCCAGTTGCTCCACTACTACTTCAGCATGCGAATGCAACAACACTGTAAGCATATTACGATGAGTAGGAACAAACAAGCTCAAGAAATAAAGAAATCAGCAGAGCAGCGCTCTTCTTAGTTTAAGGGCATGGGCAAGAAACACAGGATGTAGGAGGTGGCGTTCTTTGGTAGTATGCAGTGAATTCAGCTTTTATGTACATTTTAAAGCAAAAATACTCGTCAGGTATTTTTTTACCTGTAAGACGGGGTGCCACCATATTGTGAGAGTATAGATGAAATGTGATTTATGTCTTATAACCGCTAATATTGTTTGACTTTCAGTAACTGTGTTATCATAAATAGGATTTTTTCTGCTCACAAGGTTTGTATGTTCCATGTTTATTTTATGTTTATTTTATTTTACGGAAAAGGCTGATACAAGCATAACCGTAATATGGGACATCCTATACAAGCGAAAAAGGCGGCTCCAGTATGGTGGAATAAGGCGGAACGATACAGGTGGGCGGAACCATACAAGCGTGTCGTATTATGGGACATCCTATACCAGCGTATTGGATTAAGGCGGAACCATGTAGGCGAACGGAACCATACATGCATAACGTAATATGGGACATCCTATACCAGCAAAAAGGTGATACCAGCGTGGTGGAGCCATATGGCTCCAGCATGTTGGTTTCGCCTTTTCACTGTTGTACAGGGCGATTTAGTTTTAAGCTTTACATATATGTTTAGAAAGGTCGTGAAAGCTAAATTAATGCGGTTTGTGCAGGCGAGTTATACGGCCAGGCGTACGTAGTATAGGGACCTAGTCGTAACGATCAGTCAGATAATTAAATACAATTTGTTAATCAACTTTTTAATTAGTGAAAATGAAAATATGGTTTCAATTAGAAACTTGCTGAGTCATTGAAAACCACAAAATCAAGTTTTTTTAGAAGGATATAATGCAGGGGTAGCGTTTTATGCGTTCTGTAAAAAGCTTTATTTGGATGAGTTTCTAGGTTTCAGTTTCTTATCAGAGCTCATCTCTGCGCCCACGGTCCTGTTCCCCAGGGGCTTAGACACGCAACACACGGGCGCCTTGCTTCCCTTCATCCTACGAGGGAGGCGAGGGGGCGGCTTTGCACTGCGGCCACCGGGCAGCTGGACCGCAGGTGCAAAGATGCGCTCTGGTAAGAAACCGAAGTCTGGAAACGCGTCCAAATTGACCATTTTTTTAGAACGCCATAAAATGCTACTCTTGTCTTATATCTTTACAAAGAAAATTGAATTAGTGTGTTTTGATGATGCTTAGCAAGTTTCTAATTGGAACCATGGGTCTATTTTAACTGATTAAAAATTTCACGAACATACTATACTTAGAGAGAGGCTGAAGCAGTTTTCTATTTGAGAAAACACTTTTAAATCTTCTTCATTCGACCTCCAGAATCTCAAATATCAAAATTATTTGCTAATTTAATTAATCGAGGCTGCATAGTCATTTTTAAAGCGCTGTGAAAGCACTTCCCTAGAGAGCGACGTCACAAGAGCAGCTTTCAAAATCTTTGTTCACGCATCTTCAGCGCCTATCAAAGCTATGCACGCACATGCTATTTTTTAAAAGGGCAGAAAAATGTGTCACGACTGGTGCCAATGCCGGAGAATATACCTAGAAAACTTGCGATTGGACGAGCGGCCCTTAAGCAACACACGCTTGGTGGCCGAAAGGTCTTCTTACGATGTCACTGTTGGTAGGATGTTTTTGTGTGTTTTCTCACATTTAGTTATATCTTTGAGGAAAACGAACGGGATATTCAGATTCGCGGGATAAAACTACGCTAGAATGAACCTCCATCTAGTTTTCTGAAAGAAGTCTGACACATCTCTGTAATAAGCCGACGGATCATTACAAATTAGCCTTTTATACTATGCCGCCCTGGCCATATAACTCACGTGCACAGACCGTGTAAATGTAGCTTTTACGGCTTTTTTTAAAAAAATCTGTAAAACATAGAAAAAAACACTCTGTAGAATGTCCCCCAATACGATACGATTGTATGGTTCCTTCCCCGCTTGCATTGTTCAAGAAAGACTTGTGGACATCCAGCATTTCATTGGAATGCTGGATGTCAGCGAGTCTCTACATCAGTGAGTGGTTTCAAACAAGCATGATGTTTGCACACCAGTAAGCTCTTATCCGAGGCTCACCAGGAGCACTAAGAGCAGAGGCGAAATGTCGTGACCTGGTCAATTTGGTTGCAGGTATTTATTTTTACAAGAACTGCATGCAGCAAAGCTTAACTTTGCTCAAAAAAAAGATTATTAAAAATTCAATACTGAACAATGGTGTCCCTTGAGCTGTCAGACCAAACTCCCACTCTTGCCACTCAGGAGTTCCTAACTTGTGCGTAGAGGATCAGCACAACCCAGATTTGTGCTGCGAGCGCACCTGCAATATAAAAGTTGAATAAACATGAGATGAAATATGAGACGTTTACAATTCTCTGTAACGTAAAATTAGAGCACAGATCTTGAAGAGGAGGATGGGAGGGTATGCCCCTCCTCCCCCTCCCCTCCTCCTCTTCTGCTCCCTCCCATTTAACAGGAAATTTCCCTGAATTTAGCGGGAAAATTTCCCCACTAAATTTAGCTGGTTAAGTTTCCCCCTAAATTTAGAGCAGAAATTGATGTCACATGACCTCAACACAAATGCAGTTTTTCCGCTAAAAGTAGCGGGGAAAATGACGTCGCATGACCGTGTCACGTCATCCATAAAAAAATTCAGTTTCTCAGTTAGACTTAGCGGAAATACTAACGTCACATGACCGCAACATTAATTCAATTTCCTGCCAAGTTTAGTTGGGCGGTTACGCCGACAGCGACGCCGCGAAACGTGGAAACGGGTGCTAAGAGCTGCGCTCAAAAATAAATGCATCAGGTGAAATAAAGTGAACATACTGTAAGAAAAAGAAAAGAGAATCTAAGATACTGTTCTCAGATCCTTCCTTTTGTCTGTTCTCAAATGTTTTGATTTCAAGAAATTTATATCTTTTTATTCATACCCAGAGAACCCCTCCCAGTTTCAGCATGAATGCAATAAATCAATGCAGACTAGACCTTGTAAACTATAATGCACATGAAAATGAATGTTTGCCACATAGTCATGTATGAGTCAGTGGCTAAGATCTCTAAATACATTTGTATTGAGGAACATTCTTGAATAAAACTTCTGGGCTTCGAATTCAACAGTTTGTACTTCCATAAGGAACACTGTATGGCACCGATTTCTTTTTTTTTTGTGACACATCAGAAACAGCACAGCACTGTCATCCTCGCATACCTAACAAGAATTTGTATTTTTTTTTTAGCATGGCATGTGCTATTCTAATGCTCATACAGCATCCTTTAACAAATTTCCTTTGTAGAGCTTTTTATTGGTTCTTATTTAGCTCGCACGACACATTCGGTACCTTGAATTCTCACTCGGCATCAACAGTTTTATATATTAATGTAATAGCGAAAGACAAGATGTATGGACTTGAGTACGGCTCAGCAAGCACATATGTTGAGAAAAGTACTGAAGAAAACTCAAATGTCAAAATAAAAATAAGCTGGAATGTGGATACAAATATGGACATGGTCATGAATACAGTTAGCAGATTCAATATGAAGAATGTGTGTTAGACGCACGCTCAAAGAAACCTGTTGCATCTATATACATTCAAATTACTTTGCAGAACCCAGCGCTGCAGTCTCAGGTGGGAGTTCGCTGAACGAGTCTACTGAAAATGAGTGTAGACGGAAAAAGCAGTTTGATCTGCGATAATGAGCATTACATAAGTGACATGTCATTATTACTGTTACAGTGCCGAATGTTCCAAACTGTCAGTCGCATCATTCTGTGAGTTCCCTCCGTACATTACAGGGTTTGGCTCTCTCGAATGCTTTGCGAGAAAAATGATGAACTGGAAATATCTAGAGTAGTTCTAGAAAAACTATTTCCAGAATCTTATCTCAGCATCGCAAAGAATATAAAAAGTTTCTAAAGACAAGGTTAGCGCAGCAGTTGAATAAACTAAATACTTTGTTTTTCAAAACCATCTTGCCGTAGTAAACGTATGAAGTTCCCCTAGGTAGAGCTAGTCATTACGGATGATTGTGCCCATTGCGTACCATAAAAATTTAATTTGCGACCTACAATATTTACAAACTCAATTAACTCTGAATAAGTGGACCACTTGGCATTAAAGATTGGCCTCACCATGACTGTCTGCCAACATCTACATAATAATTTCCATGAACCAATGTATTTCAAGAAAATATTTGGTACAGCTGCTTAAAACACAATAGCACTTTTTAACAAGTGCTGACTACGTTAGAAAACATGATTGTGCTTTGAAGACGGGGACATAGGAAGGACAGACACCACAGAGTGCTAACTTTCAACTGATTTAATTCAAGAACCTCAGCGTAGAAACACAATGCGTCACCGCACCACATCTCAACCAATCCGTGGCCCTGCCACGGACCGCAAGTACGCCAACTCCTTATCCGCCAAGTCAATTGACGCCGCACTGACACAACACATGCCGGAACTATTTATAGCATCAGCCTCCATAATCTCTCTAACAGTCATATCTTTGTGCCTAGCAAGAACAGTAGACTGAGCAAATAATGGTTTGCACTCGCAGTCATGATCTGTCGTGTCACTGTCATGACTGCGGGTGCAAACCATTATTTGCTTCGTCTACTGTTCTTGAGAGGCACAAAGATAGGACTGTTAGCGAGATTATGGAGGCTGATGCTATAAATAGTTCCGGCACAAGTTGTGTCAGTGTGGCGTCAATTGACTTGGCGGATAAGGAGTTGGCGTACTTGCGGTCCGTGGCAGGGCCACGGATTGGTTGAGATGTGGTGCGGTGACACAGTCCGTTTCTACGCTGAGGTTCTTGAATTAAATCAGTTGAAAGTTAGCGCTCTGTTGTGTCTGTCCTTCCTATGTCCCCGTCTTCAAAGCACAATCATGTTTTCTACCGCACTTTTTAACACTAATAGAAAGCCTGTAGTGGGCCACAACTTAAGCAGTTTTCACTTCATTATAAAGAGCAATCACACATATGTGAACCATGAATATAGGCCTGCACTAAATTTTTTTCTTAAACTGAACGTGCTATGCTCTGTTTACTATATAAATCTTTGCAGAGCTTACAATGTGCAAGTTCCTGTTTTTTTATATTTCACATGTCCCGACTGGTGGGTGTGGTAGGGACATAAGATTGATGACACCAACAAAACACAATGATTATTTTAAGAATTTGTTTGGGTATAGCACGAGCAAGGCGATCTGCGGGAAGTTATTTCTGTGACACCGTCGAACCTACATCTGCGGGCTTTAAGGTCACATGATAATCATGTCTGCAGACTCCTTTTTGTAATTGGAATTTCATCCAACCCAAGATTTGAATATGTTTTTTTTGCATTTTAGGCTTAGTAGTGCTTTTACTGTTCTATTAATAGGTAAGAAAAATGCTTATTTCAAGTGGCATACCTAACACCTGGTGGCACGAGGACTCCCCTGTCGTGACGCTGATCGAAAGTCACAGCCAGGGAGATACTGCGATGCTCTTGTTGCTGGGATTACCTCCACCATGGTCCTGGCCAGACCACAGAAAAAGATTGAGTCCAAGCTTGTGACCACTAGGATCTCCAGATCTTGAGGCACCCAAGTAGCTGAAAATAAAAACAAATCACAATCAAGTACTTGGCAGAGCTACATTAGAATGGCTAGCATATTCTTTCGTGATCAGCACATAGATCCTCTTATTTTAGTCATAGTCACCCACCAGGACAAGGCTACGTAGGCGTTAAAATGATGGGTACCGAATTTAGGCGAATGATCAAATGCATTCATTTAACCCCCTTTCGCCCCAACCTGAGAGACTTCTGTCAAATATTCACATTCAACTGTAAAGACTACAAATAAAACTACTACTGCAATGCAAAGCCGTATAGTGGGAGAGTTTAGCCAGCGGGTGTGGCAACGAAGGCGCCGGAGAGGAGGAAAGGGAGGACAACGCCGAAGGAGGGATAGAGAAGGCAGCAAAGAGGCAAAGAGATGACCGCCATTTTGACGCAAAGCTGTCGGCACGGAGCACTGTTGAGGCTATGAGTCGTCTGCTACGGGCTTATTTATTTTTTTTGTCTAAATAAAACTGCGTTCAAACATAGAGGAACTTCTTTCTTTAGGTTTTTAAGCCACCGAGGAATAACACTATATCATTTTATTGCCAGAGCCTGCCAAATAAAAGGAAAGAACCGAAATTTGAATATCGATCCCATGCCGGGCGAATGAATGAAAATGGCGGCCCTCCCCGCTCAGCTGGGAGCAGCCTAGAGTTCACGCGCATGCGCTCACACCTCTTGCTCTGTGCCGCGGGCTGATCAGCTCACTCGGAAGGAAGACGTTACGGCAGCGAAATCATATAGACCTTTTCATTTTAGTAGTTGCCTCACCGGCGGATAGAGGGCGCTGACGCACTCGGCGCCATTAGGTTGCTTCAATTTGGTTGGTTTCGGTTTCAACGTGAACGCGGCTACGTTACTGTTTTACGTTGTTTTGCTTAATTTTGTGATATGAATATTTTTCCTGTAGCACAGACCCAATGAAACACAGGTATTGAGCCACTTTGAGGACTACGAGGTGTATTTTAGCCTAAATTGCGGGCTTTTTTTGACGAGCTCCTTTGATGTATCTCATTATGGTCGGTTGCGAAACGCCTGACTGGTGTACAGGGGAGATTACCACCGTCTACGGCGGTACCCGATGACAACAGTGTCCAGAAAAACAAACTAATGAAGAGACGAACACGTGAATGTAAAGAACCATATCGACAGCTTGATTAGCAACGTGCTGAATAGACCAGTACAGATGAACTCGAGAATTTACTACTCACTGTTTTTTTTTTCCGTGGGCACGCAACCTTTAGTTAACTTCAAAGGCTAAAACGTATCGTGTAATGACGCAGATAATTGATATAAACAAGCAGTATCGTCTCGACCTCTTTTTTTAAATTTTTATTCAGTACTTGAGCATGGTTTTGAGAACCCGAGTAGGAAATCTCTTAAATTATCAATCATGCTAAAGTATTCATAAGCAGATAATTGATATAAACAAGCAGTATCGTCTCGACCTCTTTTTTTTAATTTTTAATCATTTTTTTAATTTTTATTTTTTAATTTTTAATTTTTAATTTAAAATTGGCCATATAAAATTAAAGGGCGCAAGAGGAGAAATACCTCGGAAAGTTTGGGTGAATTCTAGCGCTAGGCACCACTTCACGGACCTGTGTGAACAAATATTTATTTGTTTGAACGGATCCGCTTTGTAAATTTCGGCGTCGCCAGCCACGAAAAGTAAACCTCTATTCACCATCGACAATCCTGGACTCAAGTAATTGTTATGCAGACGGCTTTTTTTTTTCGGCGTCAAATATTGCGATTTTAGATACTGCTAAAAATTAGAACAGCATTTGCAAAAAAAAAAAAAAAAAGAAGAAGAAAGCTCGTCATTATTGCGCATGCGCCGCACCCAAACCGCGTTTTGGATTTGCAAATAGAAACGACGTTATTTTTTTGTGCACGCTATTCTAAAATTAGCTACTGCTAAGTGTCTGTGGCAGTTTCTTACACCGAAAGTCCCAACCTTTGTGTTAAAATAAACTAAGTGGATGGCACTGGCTATCTAATCAATAAATCGCTTAAATTACTGTCGAAATGGCAACGAGCACGGTAAAAATTTCTTAAACTCATAAGTAACCAACCAACCAAATGTTTACGTCGCAAAAAAAAAAGATTGAGAACCTCATACACATGTAGGTGTGATATTATGAACAAACAAATCACCTGATGTTGACGTGCCATTACTTCCCTCAAATAAAATACAAGTTAAACGTTCGTTGTCTATCTACTCCACGAGTTTCCTCACATAATCAAAAGAATCTGTTTTCGATATATTATGAATACAAAGAACGAAACGATACTTTCAGGAAATAAAGATAGTCTTCATTGCGCTTGACGCCTTACGATTCTAAATATACACGATTCTTATTGCGAATGTTCCGCCACTATTAGCAAAGAAACCTGAGTTTTCATGAGGAGCTTTGAACCCTCGTGTTGTCTTAGTGGTCGAGTAGACATATCGGACAATAGTTTCCGACGTAAGGCAAGAAAGCGCGGTGAAACGCGACGCACAAATACAACGCATCCGCCAAGGCGCGGAGGGGAGAGCGGAACAAGCTGAAGCAACCTAATGGCTGCTGCGTCACGTGATTCCAAGATGGCAGCGCCCATGCGGGGGAGAATGAAACGGTCTATACTGCCAGACTCTCCCCATATATGGCTCTGCTGCAATGGAAAGATCTTCCTACCCTCGTGCTCAGCGAGTGTCGACTGTGGATACAACTCCAGTTCATACACTCGCTGAACATGAGGGTAGAGTGTACCAGCAGAGGGCAGGTGTCTGTATACAAAGAGTTTAGTTGGCACACCAAGAGGCTAACGAATAAGAATGGGTACTACTCTGAGCGAAATGCCAAAAAAGCGTGGATCTCGGCTTGACACTAACAGCGGCACACAGTATCTATTTTACTGACAAAGGGGTACTAAATCATTACTTTCAGCTACCTAACTAAACTAAATATTCTTCCCGGCTTGCTTTTTAGGAAAATCTCTAAATTTACAAGAACAACTAAGACAACGGCTAAAAAAAAAAAAAGCAATGGCAAAACCAGCAATCGAATTCACCTGCTCTCCAGTAGCACGACATCTAAGGCAGGCAGACCTGCAGAATGAGCAAGCAGTTTAAAAAACAGAGTATGTCCTATGTATAATTTTTTTCTTTGCTGTAAAGCAAGCGCTGGAAGGAGGTTTCACGACATTAACGAAATTTCTTGCAATCAGTTGAGAACAAATTACAGCAGTGAACTTGTCCTTGCTTCTGGCATAACGTTTTAGTGTTGCCCATGGAAACTTACATAAATTTGTAAATAAAAACAAAAAAGACTAACCTTAATAAAAAAATCTTTAACTTTGGCAAAGAAAAGTTACCTTGAACAAAATATGTACAATACAGTTGTACAGCGTCCATTTGTGTGCTTAACCAATTTTGAGGCAAATCGGCGACAATGAAAAGAAGACGTTTGAGTACAATTAAGGGAAAGACAGAAAGGATGCTTACCTACAACAAAAAAAATTTAGAACGACCACGGGCAGGAAACTCTGGTGAGGCTCTCGGAGCGACTCCCTGATATGGGCCTGCGCAGACCAGAGAACAAGATCGGTCAGAGCTTGCAGCCGTAAGGTGCTTCATACCATGAAGTTACAGAAGCGGGTGCAATTGGAAGCAAAGTGCATTTCATTTCTCCGAAAAACGAAAAGTTTAATAGCTCGTATGCATTCATAAGGTGATACAGTCATGAATGCACAGACTTTTCAATGCAGCGCTATATCATCAACTTGTTAACCATGCCGGGCAACACTAAAAACTGAGAGCATTATTTTAAAGTATCTCAGCTTAAAGTTAACCACGACAGTAGCTTCAAGCCATCCTTGCAAATTCAGTGCACAAAGCAAGCCATGTGACCTTCTAGTTGGACGCCATGGTACGTCTAGCTTATAATCATGTGTCATGCTGTTTTAGCTGCAATGGCTTGTAGTGTCAAAAGTGGTCCAGCTTAAAGAGACTAAAAGTATAGACGTTTATGAGTGGGGCCCTCACCTAGTCTGCAGCTACATTGCGAAATAGGACGTTCCAACCGGGATGTTTGCTGCCTGTAACCACACGATCAGCTTGTGCCCAGCGATTGTTCCGAGCTGAATAGATATCCTCGACAGTGCCATTATTTGACAAGCATTTCTATGAATGTTAAACATGATTGACTTACAGAGAGACTCCACCTCAACGACTAATGACTTGGGATACCTAACTGAATACTGATATATCAACTAAATGCAAAACAATTACCTGAAGCATTAAATTTTTCGAGAGGCTGGGTCGACTCTGCATTAAGTTGAAGGAGTCGATGTGTAATAGGACAATACCAACAAAAATATGCCTTAGAATTCCTTTTGCACCCCCAAAATAATGTGTTTTTGAAGGTAAGGTACACAATGTTCTTGATTTAGAAAGTGCCTCAGCTGTACAAATGCATATGCAATAAGGGCACTTGCCAAGCCTATTCTACTCAGCTCTGTGCAGGTTAAGCTAAGTTAGAGTATAGAAGTACACGCTCACTGACACCATCAGAAAGGCAGGGAGAAGTCTCCGTTGTTCCACCTCCAGCCCGTCCGCTACCTTCGATGACGTTTCAGCGCCTGATGAGCCTGGAGCGAGCACATCTGTCCAAAGCGGGGTGAAAAGCACAAGCACGTGCTGGAGGACGCCCAGCCATTCTCTTTTTGTCATCGGCTATACTACATATTTTTAGTAAGACATATTTTTAAGTGAGGAAAAGTACTGCAAATATGCAGTCCACCTTAAAGATAACAACAGTTGCCATTCACCATTTTCCAAATAAGTGCTCCCACCTATCGTAACATCTACACATATGGTACGTGAGTAGGTTCAGGACTGAGAGGCTAGAAAACGAAGCACTCACAAGGCTTGTCTGGCCCTTCCAACCATGCGGGTATATTCGTTGCAAGTTCCCGATTTGTAGACAAAATGATTTAGAATGAGCAAATCTTGTCTACGCCCGAGGTAGAACATTGAATTGCGATTCCCCCATATTGTGCAAACCATCCTTCAAACTGCGGTACCACCTGCAAATGAACTATGTTGTGCTGCGGCACGCGTCCATGCTGCCTGCTTCAGAGGAAAACCACTGCTCCTGTTGAAGACGACATCCCACAGTATACAGGCAACAATGTTTAACGAACTAAAACAAAATTGATATCATTCAATAGACACAGATAGGCTCACAAAGTGTCGACACCATGATTGTTGTTGTTGGTTTTACTCTTGCATACAAACAAAAGTGACTTCCTCTCTCCTCCGATGTACAGTAAAACCCCCTTATCTTGGTGGCCCCTATTTCTTCTCGAATCGGTCACAGAGGACATAATCGCAGCCACTGAATTCCGCAAAATTACAGGCCACGAAAATTAAAGGGTCGCCAACATTAAGGGGTTTACTGTTCTTCTGAGTGTCACATGATGTTAACATTTCAAGGAGGCTGAAGGTATTGCTTTAAGAAAAAATTGACCTATGAAAAAAAATGCCCTTCTCCAGGTTAGGCACACCGAGGTTCTTTTGCACTACCTATAAGGCCGCAAGTTTGTTTCGGCAGAGCTTTTGGTAAAACGGAGTCACAAAAGCAGCTATACTTGGCGTCAACTATTTTGTGCTGCATTATTTAGCTAGAGTAAATTCCACAGTGTTTCGGCACACCGCTGTTTGTTGCGAGAGCACATGTGGTTTATTGCTGCATCCCATTTGCATGATCTAGAGAGACTAGCGCTGACAGAGTTGGAGCACTCTAAATATTAACAGCCGACTGTAAATCATTGAGAGATGCACACATGCGAACTGTGCATTACTTAAAGGTGGATTCGAGCAAAGGTAAAAACAATATCTATACTTACGGTGGCCATACTTGCCTTTCCCAAGCACGACCACTTTTCCCTCGGTAGCACCATCCAGTAAGAAGCACCAGCAACACGCCCATGAGACGCCGCCGACTCCTGGATTGAATGACGACCCGCCTGAGGTCTTGGAAGGAGATCCGGAACACTGCTTTAGGTCAGATGTTGTATCTGGTGGGGCAGGGACTAAAAGTAAAAATTAACAAATTTATCTGAAGCGCTACATTCCTATAGGATGGCAGTATTTCTTTTAGGCCAGTGATGCGCTTTAATCATACACAAATGGTTGGTTTATATGATGAACCAGCAGCCCCTATTTTGCTTAAGTGTAACGCAGTGTCTAACGTTACGTCCGACGGAACCCGAAATAAAAATTAAAGTTACGCCCAACGTAACTGTCAAGCATTCGAGTTACGTCCGACGTAACCCAAAATAAAAATTAAAGTTGACATATTTACTCGAAAATAGGTCGAAGCCTATTTGTTGGACCCACCGAAAATAAAAAAAATAAATAGTTCAAATATATGTCGACTTTTTTTTATTTTTAAAAACGGGGGAAATTTTGGGCAAAAGAAACAAACCTTTATTTACATCACTCTCAGCTAAATCACGGGGCGATGCCAAAAACTTAATCACCGTCAGAACTTCTGGACATGTCATCGTCGTCCGAAGCTTCGTCAGCTTGGTAGGCATCCTCGCAAATTCGCAACAATACTTCACTGACACCGTGGTAAAATGACGACAAGAAGAAACGAAACAAGGTGCGACGCGACGAAAGACGAACTACAAAGACGCAAGCAAAGCCGCCGTGTCGCCATGAGCAACACGCGAGCCGAGCCGCCTCAAACAACAAACAAAAGTAAATTTTTTTTTTTTTTTTTTGTGCGCGTTTGCGAGGATGGAGGGCAAAGTGCATGGCGCATCGCGTTTCTTTCCTTCCCCGTTGCCCAGCAAGGGGAACGGTAGTGGCTAGAGGCGCGATGGCGTAACCAGGTGCCCGAGAGGCGCGCGATAGCGGCACCTGCCACCGCGGTTGTTTTCGTGCACCAAAAGCGTTTTGAAACAAGAAGCGGCGCGGCTCTACGGCAACTCCGGCTCGGTGACTCGATAGCTCCATGCCTCCGGTAGGATCGCAAAATTTGGTCGCGAATGTAGGTCAAAAGTCTTTAATCGCAATTTCCGAAAAAAAAATAATGGTCGATTTATACTTGAATGAACACGGTAGTCAGCCGCGCGACCAGACACACATTATGAAAGCGATTGGTGCGAGCGACCAAGGCGATGAGCGACGTTTTGAGAAGCCCAAGAACCGAGCGGCGCAAGCAGCGAGAGTGAGAAATCTTCGTCGCTCGGCGCCGGCACTCGTAGCTTCTCGCCGTCGCTCGTCTCGTTGATCGCTATATTGCTTACATGCCGTTCAGAAAGGCGCTCTAAGTGCTTATCATTGCATTGGGACCAGCGTCGCATCCAACCGTAACCAGTCTTGACTTTTTTTCAAAGCCGCCGAGGTAGAAGTTAACATCGTACATGCATCGTTTTCAAGCATGGCTCCTCGTTCATTGCTCGATTTATATTTTCCGTAAATGACAAACCGCAATGAAGCACAATTATTCTAGTTCAAAATTGTTACGAACACTTGGCACGCATGCTTACACTGTAGCGCACCTAACGTAATTTAAAAGTAGAACGAAAACGGGACGAGATTCGCTTACCGCTTCACGGAGACGGACGTCTTCGGATCCTAGGCCTCACGGCCGAACTGGGAAGTCGCCTGCGGTCCGGCGATCGGACGAGTCGAGCCGGCCTGACACAGGTTGACCACGCCTGGTTGAACTATGAGAGGCGCCGTCGAGTTGAGAGCCAGAGACGCAGTAGAAACGGACCGTAAAACATCTGTCCCCCAAAACGCAGAACGAGCCAGCGATGCCAAAACCGCCAAAACCACTACGTCGCCATCTCCGCGACGACCGGAAGCGTGGAAGCCGGGAAGTCAGAAAAGGCGCGACAGCGGAAGCCACTGGGCGGAAGCTTTACGTTTCGGTTTCGCTTTTCTCCGACGCCGGGTTTGCGGCTGGTAGCGACGACGCGAGGGGCCACGAAAAGACGCCGAGTTGGCCGAGTACGAGTCACGGCCCACGATATGAGCAACGGGCCGTTTGCCGCTGTCGACCGGTGATGCGGTACCCGCGGCTTGGTGTCACGATCGGTTTGTTGCCGTACACGCTGACTCAAAGCTCGAAGTTACGCAGTTCCGTTCCGGCACCAGCCGCACCACGTTTTCCGGTGCATCGCACGTGGAGGCCTTTCGACGCATTTAGTGACCGTAAAGATGGTGCCCGTTGTCTTCGGTGCTGTAGAAGAAGTTGCGAGACGGAAGAAGCATCGAAACCAAGGCGTTTAGGACTCCAGGCCGGGCCGCCGGTTCACTCTGAACGAGAGGCGACATGTGTGTGCACGCTTTGAGGAAGCCTCGGTTCGCCGCGCCAGAACTCGCCGATCGCGACCGGACCAACCGGACCCCGAGTCCGAGAGGCTCTTGCGCAGCCGGGAACGGCACCGAGGTAGGAGCTGCTCGTTCTGCGCTACCATGCAGTGCGCAACAGTGCTCGGGGCTCTCGGTGTCGTTCGTGCTTGCACCGATGTCTTTGTGACTCCTTCGGACACGCAAGTCGTACTTCGCAAAGGTTTGGACGGGGCCGCCCACACCGAGCAGCTCCGCTATATTCCGCTTAGTTATGATCACAATAAAAGCTTGCGTTTGTTCTCGGGAAAAAAATTGCGGGACCGCTCTCCGCGCCGCCGACGAGATTGGACGCCTCCATGTTCTCAGCTGTTCACTCGCTCCCGCAGCGAGCGCCTTCCGATAATCCTCCCCGTTCCAAAATGCGATGCGATCTCCGTTTACATGGGCTGAATGAATGCGCACTCGACATCTCGATCCACCTCTGTCTAGCGACTTTAATGCGATGCGCTTTGCGCATTATGCCGTTTACATGACCGCATATGGAATGCGGCAACTGGATTCAATACGACTAAGTCGCATTCATGTAAACGCGGCTTATGTTCTTTTTCGACATGTATGGTGTATGTAACGATACCGGTGGTAAACGATGGACGTTATGTTGGAAGATGGCGGTCGTCTTTCTGCATGTATGATTTGGATATAACGGTGGTGGTGTGGTATAAGCGTTTTTTGTTGGAAAGATTGCGGTCGCCTACGTCATCGGCCGCAAAATCATGCCAGCACACCGAATCATATCGGCAAGCAAACTGGCTGCCAGTATAGACAGACCCGGAGCCATAGCGGTGCCGGTATCTCCAGTTATGCAGAAAGCCGAACCAAAGTAGCTGCATATATAATAACAAGAAATTACGTTGGTGTCATACCCGAACTGTACAAGCAGCAGGTTTGTTTCTTGTACGTTTTTCCAATAGGGACTAACACCTTTATGCGCATGTAAAGAAATATTTAGGCCCCAATATGTAACATTATTAGAATTTTTTTTTCAGTAAGGCAGGAGCAGGGGGGAAAAATCACCTGACCTTATATAAAGCCACGCAATGTGTGCAAACAAGTTACTCAACTTTTACCAAAGATGTTGATTGACAAAACATGCGAGTACGACCAAGGTGTTTACTCTAAGTTACTGTAAATTATTGAAGGCCCAGTATTTTTGTCACTCGAAATGTTCTCGTTTAAAAAAAAAAAAAACAGAAACCGCACGGGGGGGAAGGCAATCACTGCCAGTGCGCCAACATAAATCCATCATTTCACTACACAGTACACAGGGACCGAGCAAAGAATGCACAATTCTTTGCTCGCCGAACATAATGTGGTCGCCGCGCGAGACAGAGAGTCATCACCTAAATGTATTTCTTCCACCGTGTTCCAGACAGATTGGGGAGATCTGTGGCCGAGTGAGCTAGTGCACACCAGCTCGGACTACGTAGTGCGAAAGCTGGCGCTGCAGAACCAAGGAATCCTGGGTTTGAGCCGCACCCCTGCCCATTTCGATATGGATGAGCATATACCGGCGCGCGGTTGTGTATCACTACTGCGTGGTGCACGTTAAAGACCCCCGGCTAGTGGTTGTACTGCACTGGCTAAATTGCTCATATACAGCTGGGAGACAAGTCGCCCGTTGAGGCAGGCCTAGTTCTAGGATGTATAAACATACACACACCCCAATTTGTTTCCAGACAGGTAAGTACGTAGCATCGCTTCATTCCACCCTGTCATAGTAAGATCACTGTTGAAAGAGGTGTTTATAAGGGACAATAGCATAGTGAACTCCCGAGGTTACTTATCAAGACACTAAATTTATATAGAGGTTTATTTGATTTTTAAAAAGAAACGTACGCCTCACCTTAGGTAGAAACGTAATTTCTACCTATTGATGGCCCGTTTGGTTTTCTTAGTAATCCGCAAAACGGGAAGTGTTAAATTTAGAAAAAAAGCACCTGTTTGTTGGTTAATAAAATATATTGTAATTGTTCAAAATAATAGAAATCATGCTTCTTTTTTTTTTGTTTTTCATATCCCCTAGCCACCAAACAAAGTCTACAGGGAATGAAAATATCTGAAATAATGTTTCATAAAATGAATATAATTCGGAATATGTATTTTAGCCTTCTTTGCAACTCATTCAACCATTTTTTTATTTTTTTTTTAATTTCCACATACATATTAGTAAGGTGCCTTCATGTGTGCTTTGCTTAGGGTGAATACATCTGGCCTAATCTGGCCATTTTGTCCCACACTTTTATTTTTCTTTCTTTGTTCAGAAGCGCGTGAAAGAGCGTGTCCGGGCACGCGTGTGTGGTGCTGACTGTGCTATGGCGACATTTTGTTTTTGTCAATTTATTCGTGTTTTAGCCGTGAGCGCGTGCTATCGGCATCAGATACTACAAAGGGTGGCATCACAATAAGCAGAAGGACATTGAGGCACCATACATATTAGAATATCTCTGTTCAACCCTGAACGATTTTAGGGTTATAACGAGCCACGCTTCTAGCGTATGCAAGCGTTTGACCATGCGCGCTGACATAGCACACACAAAAAAAAAATCATCAAAAGTATTGCCTTCAGAGCCTTATCAGGCCTTTCGTTATGAGTCTGCTAATGACTAGTTACACTTTTTTGCAACGTTCAAAAAATGCCGACCAACGGAGTCATCAAGTGTAATTCGGTTGTGTCTATGTTTATACAGCGGGAAGTTAGCCAGCCCCGAGGGCGTCTGATGTCTTCGTTGGAGTTGAAAGGCAGTGCAGTATACCGCTGCTTCTCTGACGACTTTAACGTGCATCACGCAATAGTGATACATAACAGCGCGCCGGTACGATGCTCATCCAGATTGAAACGGGCAGAGGCGGTGGATTGAATCCACGATCAGTGAGCTTTACAGCGTGAGCTTTCGCTACACGTGCTACCGATCCACGAGCAACGAGACATCGCGGTGGAATTCGAGCTCGAGACAAAAAAAAAAAAAAAACAGCAAGAAAATCTCCGGTTTGAGGCATTTAGTACTAGTGTCGCCATCTCGTTTAACAAGTTGGAAATAAAATTGACAAGGTGATTTTATTTACACAAATAAGCAAATACAACAATTGTTTGCACTCTCGTCATGGTCTTAAAACGTACGGCCAAGCGTTTTGTCACGTTTCACTTCTAAATAATTGTATTTTCAAAAATACCTCAGAACGCGCTAAAAACAGTCAAAACGGTCATATTTCTGGATTTTATTAAAAATCTCCAGAGCTCTAAAAGAAAAAGCCAAGGGCCGTACAACCTTGATTACGTTATCATAAGTAGCCTCCAAAAGAATGAATACTATCGTGCATTTCTGAAACTCAGGTTTGTGTAGCGAAATTTGCCCATTGAGTGACAAGCGGTTGGGTCCCCCTTAAAGAGCACAAATTTACACTCCTTGCCTTTCCTGATTTTTCTTACTATGTGATAAACACCACAATGAATATCCAATTACAACTTTGATGTGTTATTGAGAACAGCCCGAGAAAACCGCGGAGACACGAAAGATCCCTGCGGCGGGACCGCCTCGTTCAGTTATGGTTGCCTTGCGTCGAACCCACCGAGCTACACGCTCCTACCCTCTTCGTCCCGGATAGGGTCGGACGGAGGCCGGGGTCCTCTTCCCCGCAGGTCCTTCCTGGGTTGTTCGCTTGGCGGTGCCCAGCTTTATTTTTACCATACTTAGTCCCCAATTGGCTTTTTCCTGAAAACTCACTCTTCTTCGTATGATCCAATTAATTTTTATTAAATTAGCTTTCAGTTGCAGTGCCTCAGACGAGAACGGACGCAGCAGACAGTTATTTTACAGTCTTTTGTATGGAGCCCCGACCTCAAAATATGTCCAAACTTGGCCCCGTTAAGGGGGAATCAACCGCTCGTCACTCAATAGGCAAATTTCCTTACACAAACTCGAGTTTCAGGAATCCACGATAGTATTCATTCTTTTAGAGGTTACTTATAATAACGTAATGAAGGTTGTACGCCCCTCAGATTTTTATTTTAGTGCGCTGAAGATTTTTAATAAAATCCAGAAATATGACCGTTTTGACTGTTTTTAGAGCGTTTGGAGGCATTTTTTGAAAATACAATTATTTAGAAGACAAACGTGACAAAACGCTTGGCTTTATGTAGTAGGGATGCCTCTAATCGTAATTTTAAGTCCATGAGGAGAAAGCAAAATATTGTTGTATTTGCGTATTTGTGTAAATAGAATCACCCTGTTAATTTTATTTCCAACTTGTTAAACGAGGTGGATACACTAGTACTAAATGCATCAAACTTGAGATTTTCTTGCTGTTGCTGTTGTTTTTCTCTCGAGCTCGAATTCGACCGCGATGCTGGATAGTGCTTAGTGCTTTCCGAGCCCGGCGCAAGTGAAGCCACCGGAAGTTCGGTGCTTGTCCCGGAAGTCGGGCGTGCGCTGGGCTTCCTAGTGCATTCAGTCGATATTTTGGGACTTATTCACAATTTGATCAACTAGAATCTCAAAATGTTTACATTGCATGGCTTCCCATGATACTTCTGGGGTCCGCATGCGCTCTTACTGCGCAACAAGCAGGCTTTCTTAAGGGAACAAGCGAAAATCCAGCGCCCTCGACACTTTTCGAACCAGCACTCGAAAGGGTGCCAAGCGCTCACTTCCGGGACAAGCCGCTCACTTCCGGTGGCTTCATACCTGTTTGCTTAATGTAGAGTGCCTTCATACACACGCGCTTTTGCTTGAGTGGTGACATCTCAGCCATTTTTCCGCTCAATTGTTTTTTTCATGCCTTTTGAAGTGCGCGCAATCCGGTGTCACTCAGCTCGAGCGCGTAGCTTTGGCTAATGCATAGACGCCACTTTACCGCCCAAGTCATGCACCGAGTGCGCGAGAGCGTCACGGGCTGGCACATTCAGTGCAACAATGGATGTCTTCACCCTGAGACAGACAGACATGCAGGCACCCTAGCTTAATGTAGAGTGCCTTCATACACACGCGCGCTCTTGCTTGAGTGGTGACATCTCAGCCATTTTTCCGCCCAATCTTTTTTTATGCATTTTGAAGTGCGGGCAATCTGGTGTCACTCAGCTTGAGCGCGTAGCTTTGGCTAATGCATAGGCACCATTTTACCGCCCGAGTCACGCACCGAGTGCGCGAGAGCGTCACGCGCTGGCACACTCAGGGCAACATGGATGTTTTCACCCTGAGACAGACAGACATGTAGGCACCCTAGCTTAATGTAAAGCCCCTCGATGTGTTTGCGCTTGTCTTGCAAGTAGCGTCAAATGCGCGAGTGCATGAGGCCCATGTCTCGAGCGGCCCTTGGAAGCAAATGGCGGCGCAGCACTGAAATGAGCGGGCCTTGGAAGCGAATGGCGGCGGAGCACCCGCTCATGGCACGTCTCTCGAGCGCTTCCACAACAATGGTTGGCGGTACTTGTAAAAAACGCTTTTATCAAGGGGCTTTAGCTTAATGTAGAGTGCCTTCATACACACGCGCGCTTTTGCTTGAGTGGTGACATCTCAGCCATTTTTCCGCCCAATCTTTTTCTTTATGCATTTCGAAGTGCGCGCATACCAGTGTCACTCAGCTCGAGCGCGTAGCTTTGGCTAATGCATAGACGCCATTTTACCGCCCAAGTCATGCACCGAGTGCGCGAGAGCGTCACGCGCTGGCAGATTCAGGACAACAATGGATGTCTTCACCCTGAGACAGACAAACATGTAGGCACCCTAGCTTAATGCGCCATCCAGCCCCCTCTAGTGGAGATCAGTGACCGCGATGTCTCGTTTCTCGTGGATCGGTAGCATGTGTAGCGAAAGCTCACGCTGTAAAGCTCACTGATCGTGGATTCATTCCACCGCCTCTGCTCGCTTTAGTCTGGATGAGCATCGTACCGGCGGGCTGTCATGTATCACTATTGCGTGATGCACGTTAAAGTCGTCAGACAATCAGCGGTATACTGCACTGTCTTTCATCTCCAACGAAGACACCAGATGCCCTCAGAGCTAACTTCCCGCTGTATAGACATAGTCACAACAGAATTACAATGATGGCTCCGTTGGTCGACACTTTTTGAACGTTGCAAAAAAGTGTAACTAGTCATCAGCAGACTCCTAGCGAAAGGCTTGATAAGGCTCTGAAGGCGATAGTTTTGTTGATTCTATTTTTTTGTGTGTGTGTGTGATATGTCAGCGCGCGTGGTCAAACGCTGGCATACGCTACAAGCGTGGCTCGTAAGCACCCTAAGATCGTGCAGGGTTGAACAGAGATATCCTAATATGTAGGGTGCCTCAATGTCCTTCTGCTTATAGGAAGTAATCACTTTCGGCCATAGCTGTGTGCGCGACTGCCGAGCGCGTGCTGATGACGAGCTTCCACAGTTCTCTTGTAACGTGCATTCCGCACCCTCAAGATTGCCGGTCTCAGCAGCCTATTAATGGGCTCGTTCTGAGCATGCGCTCTAGACAGCACCCAAAAATATGGCGCCCAGTGAATACTCCTTATAGGGTGATGCCACCTTTTGTATACTCTGTTTCACCTTGTGTTGTACCGCAGGAAAGGCTACAAGCGCGAGCTCCTTGCTCTAGGGCACATCTCGGCGGCACAAGCTCTCGTGCACCTAGGGCAGCTGCCAATGCTATGAGCTCGCGCTTCTAGCCTTCGCAGCGGTACAATGTAAGGTAAAACGGAGTATAGTACCAATAGTACCCGATGCCGACAGCATGGGCTCAAGGGTAAAATACAAATGAATCAACAAAAACAAAATGTCGCCATAGCAAAGTCAGCACCACAAACGCGTGCCGGGAGACGCTCTTTCACGCGCTTCTGAACAAAAAAATAAAAATAAAAGTGTGGGACAAAATTGCAGATATGTCTCCACCCTAAGCAAAGCGCACATGGAGGGACACTACTAATATGTATTTGGAAATAAAAAAAAGAGTTGAATGAGTTGCAAAGAACGATAAAGTACTTATTCCGAACAACATTTATTTTATGAAACATTATTTCATTTATTTTCATTCTCTGTACACCTTATTTGGTGGCTAGTGGATATAAAAAAAAAAGAAAAAAAAGAAGCATGACTTCTGTTATTTTGAACAATTACAATATATTTTCTGAACCAACAAACAGGTGCTTACTCCGAGATGCAAATTGAATTTCGACGTTAGCGTTTGGCGCCCGAAACAATTTTTTTTCTAAATTTAACACTTCGCGTTTTGCGGATTATTAAGAAAACCAAACGGGCCATCAATAAGTAGAAAATACGTTTCTACCTAAAGTGAGGCGTACGTTTCTTTCTTTTTAGGGGCGAAGCTCCTTGGGGGCTATACTCCGTTTAACCTTATGTTGTATACCCCAGCGAAGGCTAGACGCGCGAGCTCATAGCATTTGCGGCTGCCCTTAATGCGCGAGAGCTTGTGCGACGAGATGTGCCCTGAGCAAGGAGCTCGCGCTTGTAGCCTGTCCTGCGATACATCATAAGGTGAAACAGAGTATAGCCATGTCCGTATGTCCGTCCGCCGTCCGGCGTACCCCTACTCGTGCGCTCACGAGCAGGAGCTTCTGCTCGGGAGTTCAGCAACGAGAGCAAGAAAAAAAAAATAGGGGGCTCTGAGATGCCATCTTATCTGTTTTCTGTAAAAAAGAAAGAAAAGAAAACCACACATTCTTCTACTGACATGAGTGAAAACGGCACCATCAGCACCTATGACCAAAATCAGTATCACGAAAAAGAAGAAAAAAAAGAGTAGGGTGTTCTGAGTTGCCATCCCATCTGTCTTCTTAAAAAACGAGAAAGATGAAAACCACACATTCTGTCTAGTTTCAAGGGCGACAGGCATCCCCTACCCTCGGTTCCACAAATAAAACATTTTCTCTCTTTTACTGACATGAATGAAAACGGCACCATCAGCACTACCTACGACCAAAATCAGTATCATCAGCACCACCCGAGCTTCGCCCCAATCAACACCATTCAGTACGTGGAGATGCGGTCATATTTTTTTCTCTCTTCACCTTTCTAATTTTTAGGTAAAATCAAATAAACCTCTAAATAACTTAAGTGTCTTCATAAATAACCTCGGGAATTCACTATTCTATTGTCCGTTATGATTACCTCTTTCAACATTGATCTTACTTTGTCACGGTGGAATGAAGCGGTGCTACCTTACTAGAGCCACTAAATGAGCTGCGCTTAGAGTATCGGCACTCGGTTCCCCGACATTGTTGTGGGCGCCGCCATCTTGGGGCTTGTGTAGAGCCGACTCAACTACCGATCCTCATGATTTAAAAGGTACGACTTTCTCAGCATTAAATTCGGTGTTAGGAAGCTCATGTAATATTGCTTTGCTTTTTCGCGAACTGCTTAAACATTTTTGAAGGACGGAAAAGCGCTTCTTGTGATTTCAGATACAGCTTCAGATAACTGGCAACATGATTTTAAGCCACAATATGGCAAAGTGTTGTTACTCTGAAGCGTAGCTTATTTAGTGGCACTATACCTTACCTGTCTGGAAACAAATTGGGGTGTGTGTATGTTTATACAGCCTAGAACATAGTTGCCTCAACGGGCTGCCTGTCTCGCAGCTGTAGGTGAGCAATTTAGCCAGTGCAGTACAACCGGTAGCCTGGGGTCTTTAACGTGCATCACGCCGAAGTGATACACGACCGCACGCCGGTACGATGCTCATCCAGATCGAAACGGGCAGGCGTGGGGATCGCATGTTATACAGGATCGCATGTTATACAACGCGAGCTTTCGCTCCACGTGCTCCGAACTGGTGTGCTCTAGCCTACTCAGCCATCGATCTTTTTTTTTTTTTTCTTTATTGCACTTGGCCACCGATCCCGCTTTGGCTGTCTGGACTAAAGCCCTTCGATGTGTTCGCGTTTGTCTTGCAAGTGGCGTCAAATGCGCCAGTGCGCGAGGCCCGTTTCTCGACAGGCCCTTGGAAGGAGTTGTCGGCGCAGTACTGGAATGAGCGGCCCTTGAGGGGATTGGTGGCCGAGTGGGCTAGCACACACCAGCTCGGAGCACGTAGAGCGAAAGCTCGCGCTGCAGAACCCAGGGATCCTGGGCTTAATCCCCACCCCTGCGCGTTTCGATCTGGATGAGCGTCGTACCGGCGCGCAGCCGTGTATCACTACTGTGTGGTGCACGTTAAAGACCCCAGGCTAGCGGTTGTACTGCACTGGCTAAATTGCTCGTCTACAGCTGGGAGACTCGTCGCCCGTTGACGCAGATCAAGTTCTAGGCTGTATAAATATCCACACAACCCAATTTTTTTTGAGCGGCCCTTGGAAGCGAATGGCAGCGGAGCACCCGCTCCTCGCACGTGTCTTGCGCGTTTCCACAACAATGGTTGGCGGTACTTGTAAGCGTGAATTTTATCAAATGAATTTAGTCTGCACTTGCCGGCAGCGCTTTCAACTTATGGAATTTACGAGGATAACTCGAGTGCAACATGGCTTTGTGTATTTGAGTGGTTCTTTATCGCTGACAGGCAGGCAGACGCAACGTGTCCTTTCTTGCCATATCCGTTGCCAGTCTTGTCAGCTGATGTGCACTTGGCGCGCAATTGTGGACGACTAGTCTGTAGTGCCGCGCCACTTGCTTGGACAGAGAGCTCCTTGGTAGAGTTCACGGCTGGGAAACGGTTGCTTCTAGTTTCTTTGGACTCGAAGCGCAGAAGTGGACCTCTTCGACGAACTCCACACCTCTGGACATGAAGACGTGTGGACCTCGCCGCGCAGAAGTGTGGACCTCGCCACTAAATGAGCTATGCTTAGGGTCGGTGGTCTGTTCCCCAATATTGCTGTGGGCGCTTACATCTTGGTGCTTGTACAGAGCAGACGCAACTGCCAATCGTCATGATTCGAAAGTGTGACTTCCTCGGCATTTGATTCGGTGTTAGGAATCTCGTGTAGCATTGCTTTGCTCTGTCGCGAAGTGTTTAAACATTTCTGGAGGACGTAAAAGCGTTTCCTGTGATTTCAGATAAATATTTAGATAACTCGCAGCAATGATTTTAAGCCACAATGTGAACAAGTGCCGTTACCCTGACGTATAGCTTATTTAGTGGAACTAGGGAAGATCATGGCGGAACAGCGCAGCACTGAGCTAGATTTCAGACACCATGTTCTTCTATATATAGTGCCACTAAATAAGCTACCCTTCAGGGTAACGAAACATCTAGTTCTTCCCAGGAGTGGCGCGCGGCACGTGTCTCGAGCATTTCCACAAAAAATGATTGGCGCCACTTTTCTCAGGAGTGAGGAGCTTTAAGGCCGGTTCTCACATGCAGCGAAGCGCTGATGTAGCGCTCCTCACGTGCCGTCAGCTACTTATCGTCTGCCATGAGCAACAGTTTTGACGGTGCGATACAAAGCTGGTGAATGCTCCCATCAGCACGCGCTGAGCGTGAGGTCAGCGCTATGCTTGTAGCGCTCCACTGCATGTGTGAACAGGCCTTCACTCCACACAACCTGAGAGCGGATTTTCAAACCAGTATTCAGATGAAGAGCAGGCCGATATAGGACATAGGAAGTGCAAAACTGCGACTTTATTTTCTTTTTGTTTTCTAACTTTAAATTAAGCTCCTAAACATTTTTTTTTTTTTTTTTTGCAAATCGGCATTGGTGTCAAATGCGCTGGTCCAAACGGCCGCACCGCCGTACCCTGAACTTTCGATAATTTGGAACGTGGTTGGAACCTCGAATCCAGCCGGAAATCGGAGCTTATTCTACGTTATGTAAGCCACTATAATCTACATCTATGCTGGCTCGTATCTCGCGCCGCCCGTTGGCCGCTTCCGGCAACGGCGTACGCAGGGCGAAGAAGATCTAGCTCGAGATCGGCGGCGAACAGCCCGTGTTCCGAGCCCACCTCGAGCGCCCGACATGCAACTCGTTTGTTCCGGAAAATTTCTGAGCCATCTATGAGGAAAAGGGTACAAATAAATAGCGGTTAAATCCCCCTTAATATCCAGTCAATTGTCCAGCTAAAGCGCCGGGCTTCTCTGTCTGACCGCCGCCAGTGAACGGCGCGACGCGCGGCTCGCCCGTCGACTTTGGCTGGAACGAGGACGTCGCTGCTAACCAACCTGGTTGTAGTGGTCGCGTGGGGCCATTACGGGTGGGTGGTAAGAGACAGGGAAAGCTAGGATAAAGACAGCGCCCCGAAAGGCCTGTAGAGATGCTGGAAAGGCTTACATTGCCGTGGCGCGTGGGACGCGAGATGGTCGGTGGCCGAGGACCAAGCGGGCACACCGGTAAAGGAAGACACGACACGCCAGCTCGGAGTTTCGATCAAGACTGCTTGTATTTACAATATCTACATCAATCAGCGCGTGCCGCTGTCAAGCACGCGGCGCGCGGCACCATCTCAAATGCAGCTGAAAACGCCATCTAGATTATTTACAGCACACTACATCTTCTCCTTCCTTAATAGAAAAATAAATGTTGGATAATTTATTAGGGAAGAGAAGAAAACAGCTTACTCCTTAAAGAAAATACAGAGTTCACGCACACACAAAAATCCTACCAATCACGATAAGGGAAAAAAATAAACAGAAGCTAATCTAGTAACGAAAGGAAATACTGTTAATGGTGCAGTCGTTATCTGGGACACTGCTCTTTGTCGAGAAACATTAAGTTAGACTGAAGCGTGTACACAAAAACACTAGACTTATAAAACAAAATTCTGCATACGGGGTAACACTAAATGTCAAATGTTCTACCCGTTGTGGGACTGGGTGAACAAAAATCTAACACATAGTCTCTCAATCGTGCCGGCAGACGTCTCTGTCGCCTTGGGCGATGATTGTCCGATGGAGATGCCTGGGGAGTCGTAGGCGTGGATGGCTCCGATCCATCACGATCACTTGCTGTTGGTGACGATTCTAATGTCACGTCAAGAATATCTCCAGAGCCCTCTGTTAAAGTATGGTCCATTGGAGGCTCGGAAAGTGTGGCGACCTCTGGTCCCACGGAGTTCAGGGACTCCGCCGAGACCGTTGCGGAGCTAGATGATGGCAGCTCGCTCCAATACCCGAGTCCCAGTTGAGATGAACTTGATGCGGTGCTCAATATGGCACCACTTGAAGGAACGGAAGGTTCAGAACCCTCCTGGGCAGCGACCCTGGGGGCCTCTTGGAAGACTGCAGCCGGGGCAGCCGGCGGGACTGGTGGCTGGCTGCTGGCTTGATTGCCTGGTATGGCGGCACGGAAGGCCGCTTGGAAACCGGAATCAGGAATGGCACCGGGGACTGGGGTGGCGGGAAGGCCACCGAAGACCACCGCACCTTGCACGGCACAGGGTGCCGCGGGAGCAGGAACGTGAAGGGCACCGGGTACATCCGGTACATGTGCAGCGCCAGGCACCAGAGCTACATGGCCAGGACCGGGCGCCGTAGAAGCATGGGCGGCAACAGGGTCCGTCGGGACAGGACCGGCAGCAGAGGCCGCAAGAACCGGAACGGCAACTGGGGCCGCAAAAACAGAAACGGCAGCAGGGGCCGCAAAAACAGGAACGACAACAGGGCCGCACTAGTTGAAGTGGGGAATATGTCATCGTCCATAAGCCACAACGGCTGACGTTGGCGCGGTTTCAATGTGGTACGTGTCATTTTGGCTGCGTTCCATGTGGTTCCGTCATCTAATCTATATGTGGCTGGCCCTACTTGTTCCTGTATGCGTTGCGGTGGATCATACTTGTTTCGCATCTTTCCTCTTATGTTGGGTTTGAAAACCTTTACTGATTGACCAGGAGCAAAAGCAGGGTGCTTAACTGCTCGCCTGGCATCTGAATACTTTTTCATCTTTGTTTGATACTCTTTGACTCTGTCAGGAAGTTTTTCCTGAATGACATGTGAAGGGACGGTGGACTCTGGGGTCCCTCGCCCTTGGAGGTGCAGTCGCGTTCGGTGAGTGCGACCATGTAGAAGAAATGCTGGTGTTTCTCCTGTCGCTGCATGGCGAGTGCTTCGGTAAACACTGAGATATTCCGTAATGGCTTCAGAAAGCGGACGATGTTGGACGAGTGCCAACTGAATGACAGACTTAAGAACTCGATTAAATCGCTCTACCTGCCCGTTAGCTTGGGGATGGTAGAAGGATGACTTTGCATGCTTGATGCCATGCGTCTTTAAGAAATCGCTGAACTCCTTTGAAATAAATTGTGGACCATTGTCTGTCGTGATCTCTTGCGGCAAACCCTCGCGGGCAAAGACAGACTTCAAAAACTTTATGACTGTGGCAGTCGTGACGTTGTGGGCTGGTGCCACTTCAGGCCACTTACTGTGGTAATCTACCAGTGTAATGAAAAACCTCTCTTGAGCTGGGGCTCGTTCAAAGGGACCTACTATATCTATGCCCAGTTTTACCCATGGACGGTTGGGGAATTCAACTGGTTGAAGAGGTGCTGGAGATGCCTTTGCAGGCTTGTCTGTCGACTGACATACCGAACAGTTCTGAATTTTCGTCCTGACATGTTGACTTAAATGCGGCCACCAGTAAAGGTCCTTGATGATACTGGTGGTGCGCGAGATACCTTGATGGGTTTCGTGAGCTACATCAATCACTTGATCGCGGAGAGTGGACGGAACCACTATTTTCTCTCCTTGGAACAACAAGGCATCGGTGACTGAGAGCTGGTCTCTTACAACGAAATACGGCTTGAATTCTGGAGGCAACTTGTCCTCTGAAGGCCATGTGTTGGAAAGATGTGTCATGACAATAGGCAATACAGGATCTTTTGCAGTTTCTTCCTTGAATTCTTTTTCTGTGAGGCATGCACAGACGATTGAAACCACTTCCTCCTCAAAAGCCATGCCTTCTTCGGTATCTGAGACCGGAAGGCGAGACAGAGCGTCGGCAACTACATTGTCGCTTCCTTTGCGATACTTCATGGTGAAATTGTAGTTGAAAAGTCTAGCCGTCCAGCGACTGATGCGCCGTGGACGGACACCTGTCCCTTGAGTGGACATTAATGTGACGAGAGCTTGATGATCGGTGTGAATTTCGAAATGTCTACCCCAAAGATAAACGTGCCATCTCTCGCAAGCCCAGAGGATTGCGAGAGCTTCTTTCTCTCCTGCTGAGTACTTCCGCTCTGCTTCGGAGAGAGAGCGGGAAGCGAAAGCAACAGTCTTTAGTTGCCTCCCATGCTGCTGCTGGAGAACAGCACCTAGTCCGTAATTGGACGCGTCTGTGGAGACGACAACTGGAAGATTTGGATCGAACATTGCAAGAATGGGAGCCTGCTGAAGGCAGGACTTGACACTTTGAAAACTGGCCTCTACGTCGGTCGACCAGACAAAAGATGCGCCCTTGCGCAGAAGCCTTCGGAGGGGTTCTACCAGAGTAGCACAATGGGGGACAAACTTACTGTAATATTCTACTAGACCTAGGAAGGCCTTCAACTGCGAAGGTTCCGATGGAACTGGAAAATTTAGGACCGCGTCAATCTTCAACGGAAGGGGTGCTAGACCCTCCGCAGACAGACGATGACCAAGGAATGACAGTTCAGAAACATTGAAAACGGCTTTCTATTTAGCTTCATGCCGGCCTCTCTAATACATTTGAGGACTTGTCTGAGATTTCTATCATGTTCCTTCTGGGAGGAGCCATAGACAATGACGTCGTCCAGATAAAACTGGACTCCTGGACAATGTTTTAATATCTTAGACATGATCTGTTGGAAGGCCGCTAGTGCAGACGCCAGACCGAAACAAACTCGTTTGAAACGAAAAAGCCCTTCATGGGTAATGAATGCCGTTAAGTCACGACTCTTGGGGTCGAGACGGACCTGGTGATAAGCAGAGGCAAGGTCTAACTTAGAAAAATGGGAAGCTCCACTGAGGGAGTTCAGAAGCTCATCAATGTGCGGAAGTGGAAAAGAATCAATAACGACAGCCTGGTTTGGCGCTCGCAGATCGACACACATACGGATTCCACCGTCTTTCTTCTTAACTATTACAATGGGGGATACCCATTCCGACGCGTTTACGCGCTCGATAACGCCTTGGCACTCGAGCTTCTGAATTTCCGCACAGACGGCATCACGCAACGTGATCGGCAAGCGGCGAAGTTTAGCCTGTACCGGCGGGACATGGTGCCGGACAGTGATTGTCTGTGTTTGGTTTTTAACTAACCCTAATTCAGGGGAAAAAAGATCCTCAAATTCTTCAGAACCAGAAGGTAACTTCGATGCATCGCTCACCGAGGAAGGTTGCAAAGACGGTCGCGACGTCGACGGATCCCTTGAAGTCTGGTCTCCGAAGACGCCTCTACTTGAGTAGTACTCAGACGACGTGGATGGCTGAGAGCCGTGAACAGTGGACGATGATAGAGGGTGCTTGCAGGGAGCACTTGAAGTACTCGGCGGAGGACTGGGCTCCGCCGCACCTGGGGACTGCGGAACTTCGGCCGACCTTACATGGCCTGAGATGGCTGCGCAAGAGTCCGCAGAATTGACATGGAAACATTTGAGTGGAGCACCCGACAAAATGAGACGAAGTTTATGCACGGCATCTGTCCCAAGCAGGGATCGGCCATTGCGAACAACGTAGAAAAGTAGCTCGGCGGATCGCTCTTTGAAGCCGACTTTGGTCTGGAAACATCCCGCGACTGGAATGGACCCTTGGAGGTAGTGAACAAGAGTGCGCGGTGGTTTCCTTAGCCGGATTTGCTGCTGGGAGTTAATTTTATTAAACATGCTTTCGGAAAGTATTGAAACTTCGGAGCCAGTATCAATGAGTAATGGTAATGTAGATCCATTCACCTGAACATCAGCGGTGAAATTCCGTGGGCGACTGTCGGCGCGTCCATTTGGAAGGACTTCCGTTGACCCGACGGTGCAAATTTTCGGCTGTTGCTCCTCTTCGTCAGAAAATGCCATGCTTTCATGGCTGGTTGTCTGGTTACGGCCAACCCCAAGCCGCTGGTACCGGCGACCGGCGGCCCGACCACGTCTCGGCGGAAAGGCCAGCTGACGACGATCGCTGGCAGCGGACGATGGAGGAGAACTCCGGCAAACATTTGAAAAATGGCCTAGTTTGCCACAAGAAAAACAAGACATTCCTGAAGCAGGACATTCCTCACGTGGATGGGGTCGGCGACCGCAGAAATGACATAACTCTGCCCCGTGCCTAAGAGCGCTCGCGCCCGGCGGAGCATCACGCGGTAGTCGGCTCACGAAAGTGCGGGTGTGTGCGCGCGACTCGCGCGACTGGTGTTGCGGCGAGAAGGAAACATTTGCGGGGGGGCAGGAAATGGCATGCCGCCGCTCTCCATTTTGATCTTGGATGTTCAAATTCGAATTCGATCGTCGGCCATCTTGTTCACGCTGAATAAAAACCCCTTGTACGACCTGAACGGCGTGCGGCGTTCCAGAACGCGATAAACTGGAGGGAAATTGGCGGTACCGATCGCAATCTCGAGACGCCTGTTCGAACTGCTGTGCTAGAAGCACAATACGTTCGAGGCTGGGTAGTCCAGCTTCCGCAGACTGTCGGATTACCCGATCTTGTACCTCCGATGAAGTTAAACCGGCCAAAAAGACTTCCGCGATGCGGTTTTCAAGGGACTCTCCGAAATCACAAAATAACCAACTTGCCTGAGTGCGCTAAGGTAGTCGAGGACGCTCTCTCCCGGTGATTGGACGCGGTTGAGAAATTGCTTGCGTTCGACGACAACGTTAGCTTTGGCAGCAAAATGCTCATCTAGTGCCGCTACGAGCTCATCAAATTCAGAAACGGCCGCGCTGCTGGCGGGGACTGTTGAAGGAAATGTCGAAACTATTCGTTGGCCTTCCAAGCTAAGCAACGCCCACAGTAGTGCGCGCTTGCGCTTAGGAGAGCTTTCATCTGCCTCTATGGCCACAAGATAATTGAAAAACGACGTTTTCCAACTTAGCCAAGGCTGCGCAGGGGCACCTGGCGTGGGAAGAAATGGTGGTAGCGTCGGTAAGGAAGCCGTCGCCATCCTCTTACCGTTGCGAGATAGTTTGAAAGATTGACAAAAATAATAGAAAATTCACCCCAAATGAGAACGGGAACAATTTTCTGAGTTACGAAAAAGAGATGGACGCTTCCGTGCTGTGCGCACTACATGCGTAAAAGGAAAAGAACCATTCGAACGCGTTACGCGTAACCACTACTGATTTTTGAAATGGAATGTTGACGGACGAAATGGAACGAGTGTCGCGATACGTCGACATTATTTTATGTACTACATTTCGCACGGAAAAAATGTGGTGGATGCAAATATTCCAAAAGGACCTAACATTCTGAACGCTACAATATTAACTAACACACAAAAAGAAAACCATACATGCCGGTGTTGCCACCACTCATCTCCGGCACGGAGTCTGATCAAATGTTCACGAGAGGCGAAAATGGAAAAATGAAAGAAAAGACCTCGTCGCCAAAATGTAGTGGTCGCGTGGGGCCATTACGGGTGGGTGGTAAGAGACAGGGAAAGCTAGGATAAAGACAGCGCCCCGAAAGGCCTGTAGAGATGCTGGAAAGGCTTACATTGCCGTGGCGCGTGGGACGCGAGATGGTCGGTGGCCGAGGACCAAGCGGGCACACCGGTAAAGGAAGACACGACACGCCAGCTCGGAGTTTCGATCAAGACTGCTTGTATTTACAATATCTACATCAATCAGCGCGTGCCGCTGTCAAGCACGCGGCGCGCGGCACCATCTCAAATGCAGCTGAAAACGCCATCTAGATTATTTACAGCACACTACACTGGTGACATTACACGCAGAGAGTCCGCCACCAAAATTACTTGGCTACTCCAGGACTCGATTAAAATCTGCGTTTTCTTTCCGAAGTTTGCCATTTGAGGAAAGCGTGTAATGTTTCTTTCTTGTTTCGTTTTGGTTCATCCCAATTTAGCCGATTAACTGATAAAACATTTATCGCGATTAAAGCATTAATCGATTGATCGGAAGGTTACTCGATCAGTCGCCCAGTCCTACTAGTTATATATATATGACATGTAATATATATTTTGTGCCCGGGAGGCACACCAATTCATGAACTCCTTGTTTTCTTTGTTACGTCAAACCTGATATTTTTTTTTTTAATTTTTAAGCCAAATAATTTTACGTTTCTGAGATTTTCAATAAGAACCATGATCGACGTGCATCCTGGAAAGACAGTGCCAGTAAAACACACACGTAGTCTTTATTGAAACCACTTTTTTTCGGTAATTAATATTTTATTCCGAATAAAAGCCAAAATCTAATTAACACTTACAGCAGTTTTGAAAACAACAAGAACATTCATATAGTATTTTCGTTAGTTAAAAATAAGGTCCAAGATCCACCAAGGAGAAGAAGCAATATTGTCAATAAAAAAGTGAAAGCCGTTTACAACTCTCTGTAACGCCGAATTAGAGCGCAGGTCTTGAGGAGGGGTAGGGAAGGGTAATGAGGGGGGGGGGGGCTCACATGACCTTGGGGGGGTCGCGTGACCTAGGGGGTGTCACGTGTCTTCGGGGTGTGTCACGAGAAAACTTGCCGCCAGATTTAGCGGACAAATTTTTCCACTAGATTTAGCTGGGAAATAATCTAGCGGGGAAATTTTTCCGCTAGATTTAGCGGGGAAGTTTTTTCCGCTAAATTTAGCGGGGAAAATGTTTCGCTAGATTTAGCGGGGAAATTTTTCCGCTAGATCTAGCGGGGAAATTTACCCATAATGCACCGCGCGGTTACGCCGACGCCGACGCCGACGTCGCTCAAGCCGGAAACGGGCGCCTAAGAGCTGCGCTCTAAAACACAAAATAAGACATAAGGGAAAACGTAAGAACAAGTGAACAAATAAAACAGCTTTCAAAAAATTATTCAAAGTTAAGCAATAAACTCATAGCCCTGTTTTTGCGAACAATTCACCGGTCTTCCGATCCAGCTTCTTTATTGGCGACTCCAGCAAAACTGACACACCTAGCGGCTAGAAAAGAAAGCAAAGCAGCAGCTTCGTTTGCCAGCCTTCTCGAGCGAGTTAGATATTCCCAGCTCCTGGCGGTCTAAAGGTGAAGCCGTTAAAGTAGGTTCAAAAACAATAGATAAAAACGGCCAGCAGAATAGACCGAGCTCACACAGCGTTCGGCGCATGCGTGACGCCGCCATAACTTTAGTTTACAAGAGTACAGTAAATTACTAGAAGTAGAAGTAGGGAAAAAAGCAGCGGTGGAACCAGTGGGCCTTGTGAAGCCAAGGGTGCTCAAAGTCGCGGATGGCGCTGGTGTGTTGACATCACGATGGCCTCCTGCTGCTCGTGCTGTGCCCTGGTGCCTTTCTGTGCCCACTGATTTCTACTATAGACGCTTTACAGCAGTGTGGATGGGCGGCGCCATAACTGATTTTCAGTTTCTGTTTCCGCTTATTCCATTTTCTTCACTTCGTCATTACCATAGCAGTCCAGGTTTTTGCCATCTTAGATTCCATTGTGTTCTTCTTCCCAGCATTGGCCTTTCTTGAGGCTTGTCAACACCCGTTCCAGTGGCTCGGTATCTCCGTAAGACAAGAGGTCAGCAATGGCGGCTGTATTCTGGCGCGTGTGTAAAGCCTCTACTCTACTAATCTCTACTACTACTACTACACTACTTTAATACCATCACTCCCACTATTTTACCCCTAGTACTACTAATATTACTACTACTAGTGCTACAACTAGTGCTACTATTACTTCGATTACTGCTCTACTACCACAGCCGATTCTACTGTAGTGAAAACCACTTGCTGTGCCTGCTAAAAAAAAAAGAAAGAAAAAGAAACGGGAACGCTTGGCACAGCGCTTGCGGCACGTGGTTTTCGTATGCCGGGGGTGCAAGGTAGTGCTCGGGATAAGACCGGAAGCACCACGTGGTAGGTTGAAAACGGTGTGCCTCACGCGGAGAATGACCTCCCAGATTCTCGGCGAGAAAAGCTCTGCTCCGGTAGAGTGAACTAGAAACGGCAAGCTCCGGCACTTCCGAACGCTCGTTTGCCTCAGGACCTCCTCTATACTTAGGACCACGTCACCCGGAGTGCGCCTATGTGGAGCGCTCTCTCCTCGTGCTGCCGATATAGTTTCGAGCCACCCCACTGGATGGCGCCATTACTCAGCTGTTGAATGAGTGTTAGAAACGCTTAGAATAGTGGGCATGTTCCTCTCCGGCGCGGTTGCAATGTTTACGAACGGTTTGCTTTTTTCCCATTTTTTTATACGAATTTACCGAATGAGGACACTGCCCTTAAAGCACCCCTCAAAGGGAAACTGAAGCGCTTTTGTGGTTTAGGAAAAAACACTAAAATCGTCTTCATTTGCCCACATGATCCCGAATATCGATATTTATTTCCAATTTGATGCACCCAGGCTGCTGAAGATCTTTTTCAAAGTACCCCTGAAAGCCGCCCCCCCCCCCCCCTTTTTTTTTTTTCGCGGAAGTGACGTCATATCAGGAATCTTCGCTCTCGCGCAACTTCAGCGCCTATCTAAGCTATGCACGCGCACCCTTGCTTGTATTAATAGGTACAAAAAAAAAAAGACGTGACTGCTGATGTTAGTGAGGGGGAACATACCTGGCAAACTAGCAACTTCACGCGTTGCACGCACGAGCGACAGAACTGGTCGGAGTTTTTGTTTTTTTGTGTTTTCCCGCGTACAGTCACATCTTCGTGGAAAACGATTAAATTCAGATTCACGCGAAAGAACTTCGCTAAAATGAGTTCCTATGTATTTTTAAAGAACTCTTTCAGCTTCTTTCTAAGAAAATTAGGCAATTTTCTAAGAAAGTAGGCAAGATAACAGCACCTAAACGAAGTTACATTTTACTCTATAAGGTGTCCTAAAAACTCGCCTAAATAAGCGAACGAACACACTGCCATGGAACGTTTCACATCGGTGTCTTCAGATCGTGCATTCATCGCACTTAAATGTCGTGAACGCAGATTTCTAGAAAAATTTTAAAAACAAACTTTTTTTTTTTTTTTTTTCTAATCGCGTTACAAAACTGGAAGCTAAACATCGGATAGACGCTGCTACTCGTTTAGGGAACCACACACGCTGGGAGCCTCTGGACCTGTTTTAGCGTTCTAATCTCTAAGAGAAATTTGTTTTTGCATCATACGGTGCCATATGTGAGTAGCAGCGAGAGCCCAACGGTTTAATGCAGTTTTCCTAGCGCACACAGGGAAAAAAAAGTTTTTATTTTCTTGCATGTTTACCCAAAAGCCGAAACTCCGAAATGTTGACCATGAGCAACGTAGCCCTAAAAAGCAATCCTGTGAAAAGTTCAGTCTTGCTCTGTTCTCTGGTCATTTCATAAATCTTGTGCGTGCGCAGCAGAGACGAGGACGAAGGGAGGACAGAATACAAGCGAGGCGCACCTTCCAGTTCTGAAATGCGCCTCGTTTCTGCCCTGTGCTTCCTTCGTCCTCGTCTGTGCAGCGCACTCCAAACCTTTATGTTATTTATATACAAATCGCTTACGCCCGAATCGTCTCGAGAGCAGGCTGTAGAGTGAGAGATGAAACTGAAAAAAAAAAAACGCCTATCTAAGCTCGTGTAGAATCCAAATTTTGTGAAACCAATGTTTCAGAGATTCTGTAATGAAAAAAAAAATGTTCACCTACAGTAATGTTTGGAGGTGGGCTAGTCGGTGATGCATTGTAAACATGGAAATAAAACAGCGCAAACGAACACAAGGACAAGTAGAAGAAGGGACACAGACACAGCGCTGACTCACGACTTACTTTCTTTCTCATCTTTTTAAAACATATCAACATAAAAAAACAAGAAATGAAAAATAAAAGAAGAAGAATCCAGCATGTAGGACATCCTCTCTGTCATATGCCATCTGAGGAATTTTTTACACAAACTATACATTATATACCATTAAAAAAAATAAAAAATTAAAAAAAGCCAAAAACCACAGCGCGAGCCCTAATGCTCTGTGCGTACCTGTCTTGCACGCGGACTCTTGGTATGTCGGAACCCTTTTCTGGCTGCATGTAGGCACGCGCCTGTGGTTATAGGATCACTCCCATGGAAGCAGAAAGAAAGTATTAAAGAAACGTGCCCAAACTCCGAAGAAACTCGCACTCTTCACTGTATAACGTCACTGACTCTGAACTGACGCATAGATCGGGACCGTGTTGTCGAATGTAAAACGCTTCATGAATTTCCCTTGCCATCTTTTGTGAATGTTTAGCCAAAATTTCAATGTCAACTAACCGAGGGGAACAACCAGACCTATCACAATGAATGGCTAGGTGACCCGAAGGTGAAGACCTCAAAGACAGATAATGCTCTCGAGCTCGAACATTAATACATCTGCCCGTCTGTCCAATATACACTTTACCACATGAAAAGGGTATTTTATAAACGACCCCGACAGCACAAGCTACATATTTGATGCGATGGTTTATTCCACACCCTACACGCTGAAGTCCTGCGCTCTCAATGGACGCACGCAAACGGGATAGCTTGGAAGGTGCTGAAAAGACTATGGGAACTCCGTATTTAACAGCCACTTTTTTGATCCTGTAGCAGACGGTTCACACCCATGGCATGTATGAGCAGACTTCGTGAGGCACCACTTCTTCGTGGAAAAGGCACAAAACATTTTTATAACCTTTCTATTATATAACGGAACGTTTTGAGAAATTGCCGTCTTTTCCCAACGGCACACTGATCGTTCCGCCACGCGTAGAATATTTTCGCAGTAAGGAAACCACGGTTCACTTTTCTCCCCAGCACACAATATGTTTGTAATAAGTGCCATGAACGGAGGATGCAACGTTACTGGAGCAAACTCAGTTTCGCAGATGCCTATTAACGCCTGCAGAGACGAGTGGCCCAAGTGGCGGTTACGAGAACTAGCGGCGCTGCAGTCGAATGTTGCTTCCCTGTCTCACGCGTTGTCTGCTACCACTGCGTTGAGAGCTTACTTTTTTTTCTTTCTGTTTTTTTTTCTCCTTCCATGTATATAATAGCAAAAAAAAAAGATGAAGATGAAGTGTAATACACCACAGAGATCAAAGTCAGCGCATTGTGAGTGTTCTTTTTTTTATTTTTGTGTACGTCTGCTTCCTTGCGCTGTGAAGTCTAAGTATGAATCAACAACTCGCCCAAGTTCAAGCATCGCTATTCAAACATGGCGGGCCAGACAAACCGGAAGCAAGACTCGACTGCAGCGCTGCTCGTTCTCATGACCTCCACTGAGCCCACGTCGCAGGCAAAGCTGTGAAACGGAGCTTGCTTCAGTAACGTTGGTAGGGTGCTGGTGCTTAATCAGTATTAAACCAACATACGATTTAAGAAAACGAAGGTAAAAGAGGAAAGAAATGCAGCAGCAATACGTGTAAAGTATCCGAAGAGAGTACAACTGTTGACGATGGTAGCGGAGGAACAGCTAGAGTGACTTCATACACAAACGCGCTTCTGCTTGAGTGGTGACATCTCAGCCATTTTTCCGCCCAATCATTTTTTATGCATTTTAAAGTACGCGCATCCGGCGTCACTCAGCTCGAGCGCGTACCTTTGGCTATTGCATAGACGCCATTTTACCGCTTAAGTCGCGCACCGAGTCCGCCAGAGCTTCATGAGCTGGCACATTCAGGGCAACAATGGATGTCTTCACGCTGAGACAGACAGACATGTAGGCACCGTAGGAACAGCTTTAGGAACAGCTGAGATGCACCGCCGTCTCTCGAAGGCATTGCGAAGCAGAACGCGACCATGGTGGGCGCCGTCCGCCGACGAGGTCGTAAGTACAGAGGAGGTCGTGGTTTACCCAGCCAGCCCAGCAGAACGAGCGTATTGCACAGCTTCTTCTGAGCTCCCCAAGACCGGGTAGATACCGAGCCGTTTATGATGCTAATACCAGCACCATGAATGATGATGACGACGATAACAGGAAGCATTACAGGGTGACTGCGGCGCTACGTTTTTTGCACTGGACATGAATGCCCTGGAGGTGGCAGTCGTCTACTTTGACCGGGCCACCTCATGCAGCTCGCTGCCTTGACCGAAGCGAGCGAGCTCACTACCAGACCGAAGAGTCTGCCAGTGCGTTACCTTCTAAAACCTCCATTGAACAGCCGGCAAGGTCACTTCGGCTCGCTGGCTGACTCGCCTCAGACGTCCCCGGACTTCTGAAACTTTGGAAGCGGTTTTCTCTATGATCAGAACACGTCGCCCTCATCTTGGATATTATATCGTCACATAATCACCATCATCTGGATGCAGCACCGCGAGCCTCCGTGGTAAGGGCTGTTGCTATTCTGCGTTGCCGCGGCTCTCCAGAACCAATATTAATAATGATTGATAATGTTATATACTAATGAAACGTTAAATTCGTGCACGCGGTTTGAAGCTCGTGTTTTCGCTAAGATTGCGAAGGTTCAGTCCCGCGAGCGGGTAACTATAAGCGATTCAAGTGCCGGTCAGCTGACGCGCTGGCTCTTGTAGTGTTTTCTTTCAACCAGCCTTTGCTAAGGTGCGATTTCTAACAAGTCAGTCCTGATCAATGAGAACGAATAAGGCAAAAAATTCCACTGCGGCTGAAGGGCCGAAACCGTGAACGCCCTGGTGGCAGCAAAGTTAGAGCGAGACGGAGTGCCAGTAACACTTGAGAGAAACGCGAAAAACGACAAAACGAAAACGACAGGTAAAATTAAAGGAACAAAGGTATCACAAAAGAAAACAATGTAATTTGAAGTCCAAAGCGAATTACGAGATTAAAGTACTCAAACCCCTCTTACGTCTTGTTCAGTAAATTTATTAGCGAACGAATAACGAGCATGGTCTTTCGCCGGTTCGGACTCGCAAAGAAAATGGTATTTTCGGGACAGAAACTTTACTGAGACTCGTCTTTGACTCGCCATTGTCTTTTGTTCAATATGACTGGACGCGTAGTTCAGCTGAAGACAATCAGGCGTGCATTTTTATATTTTTTCGGTTTTCAATGAGAAAACACTCGGGTTTCAACATACGTCTTCCTGAAAAAAGTAATGTTTGTTGTGGTGGGAAGCAACGACTATAATTCACGCGAACAGGCGCCTTTTTGTCTTGGCAGGAAGCCAAGCAAGCTGGACGATGATTATTCTTACCCTTCACCAGCGCCACCGAGATGGAGAAACAGCTTCGATCATTTTAGTGTCCTTCATCTCAGCATATCCCCACGAATGGAATGACCGGAGGAGACATTTCCGCGCCAAGAGTCTCGGGGGCCACAGCATTGCGATCCCCGTTTTCGGAAAAAACGACAAAAAAAGTACATCCACGTTTGCGTTTTTGTTACTTTTTGTAGAAGTATCTAGGTCAGTGTTATTGCCTGCGAGTATATGTGGATGACACTTGCAGGTATATATGTGAAAAGTGAGAAAAAAAAGTTAGAACCCAAAATTATTGCATATGGTTCCTTCAAAGAGGAAATCCAGCGTCTAGCTTATTCCCTATGTGTGTGCGAGAACAGAGAATATTAGCTTTGTGGAACTCGAACCCAGAGGCCTTTCGTGGTCAGTCCTAAGCAGCGGCGAGACGGCGAATCCGCGTCGAATGCCTCTTTAGGGGCGTGAAGCACAGCCCGACCAGCGAGGCTAGAGGACCTGCAACAACCTCGCAGACGAACGCCGCGACAGCCAAGCCAAGGCCGACGGCCAGGAGCACAAATACGGAGCTGATGTGGTTGAACTGGAGGGTGTCCAACTCGCCCGTGGTTTCCTTGGGACATTGGGAGAGGTCGCCCCCTCGGGTCACCATGTCCGCGTGCCACTTGTTCATCAGGCCGGTCTCTTTTACCCATTTCAGCCTGAACAGGAAGTACAAAAAGCAACGGCTATTTAATCAGTGACATTTACGGCGGCTCTCAGAAGTATACAGTATTCTACAGCACAGCGTTTCAAAAGACGGCTTTCCTGGAACGCGTTGCTCTTAGGAGTAACGGAGGAACGCACCATCTTGCTTTGGTGGAACTGAAACGGGAGCTCGTTACGCTTTCGATGGCTGTTGGAACGGCCTTCCATTTTCGCCTATTTATTTGCCGCCTTCCTCGAATTTAGTAATAATTTGGGCTTTTTTTTTTAATCATCGACTATTTCATCCTCTGATTTGAATGGAGAAGAAAGTGTCAGTGAAATAGTAAAAAAACTTAACAAATGTGATTGTGGCCACACGACACGTAGTTTGATATGTTCACTTATTTGCCTTAATAATTAATGCGTTAGCACGAGTACCCACATGACAGGGGGAACCTGACGGCGTCCGTCTGTCGACAAAACAATCGAAAGGGAAGCGCGCCGCGTAGAGAGCAGGAGAGTAGTGAAGAACAAAGGCGAGAGGGAGGCGACGTCACAGGGCGGAAACCAATAAGCGCGCGGGAAACCAGTGAACAGCGAAAGCAGCGTCAACCAGTGGATGCCGCTGCTAAGCGTGCAAGGCAGGCGGACGAGACGGAGAAGCGGAAGTAGCGCCTAGCCCGGCTGGCCGAAATGCGGCGCAAGACGGAGGTTTGGGAGAAGCGGACTCGGCGAGCGCGCTTCGCCGAAAAAATAAAAGAAGATCCACTGATGGAGCCCTAGGGAATGAGTGCGCATGAGCCTCGGGAAACGCCACAGACGTCCTTTGGAAAAGGCTAGCACAGAACCCCGTAACGAAGCCAAAAAGAAGGAGCAAACAATAGAAGAAGCAAAAGAGAGAGCCAAAAAAGTGAAAGCCGTTTACAACTCCCTGTAACACCGAATTAGAGCGCAGCTCTTGAGGAGGAGGAGGGAAGGGTACTGGGGGGTGAAGTGACCTGGGGGGGTCACGTGACCTTGGGGAGTCACTTGACCATGCCGATGATGTCATCAGTGACGTCACTGATGACGTCATCAGTGACGATGACGGTGCGTACTCCGATGACGTCATCAGCGATGATGACGATGATGATGCGGATGTCGGTGACGTCATCTGTGACGTCACTGATGACGTCATCTGTGACGATGACGATGCGGATGCCCCCCGAAGTCACGTGACACCCCCAGGTCACGTGACCCCCGCCGAGGTCACGTGACCTCCCCGATGACGTCATCGTCACTGATGACGTCACCGGCATCCGCATCGTCATCGTCATCATCACTGATGACGTCATCAGTGATGATGACGATGACGATGCGGATGCCGGTGACGTCATCGGGGAGGTCACGTGACCTCGGCGGGGTTCACGTGACCCTGGGGGTGGTCACGTGACCTGGGGGGGTCACGTGACCTCGGGGGGTCACGTGACTTCAGGGGGGTCACGTGACTTTGGGTGTCACGTGACCTTGGGGGTCACGTGACCTTGGGATGACCTTGGGGGCCACGTGACCTTGGGATGACCTTGGTTACGCCGACGCCGACGGCGACGGCGACGGCGACGCCGACGCCGCTCAAGCCGGGAACGGGCCCCTAAGAGCTGCGCTCTAAAAGGAAAAGTGAAGTGGTCAGTGCTAGCTTGTTCCAAAGGGAGACGTGAGTGGCGTTTCCCAAGGGTCATGCTAGGGCCACTAAATAAGCTACGCTTTCAGAGTAGCGCATTCCTTTTCTTTGGCATTTTTCCGGCAAAACAGTCGCCCTATTCAAGAATATTCTGGTTCGCTGCGGCGTTATTGGACACCGGCAGTCACGTGAGTCACTATCATTATCATCGCGTTTTCTCAACGCCACCATCTTGGGTCCGGCGGTTCTCTGCCTGCTGGTGTGTACTTTTTACTGCGCGCGTACGCAGAAGTCCGTCGCTCAGCACGTGCATTATCCGTGTTACGTCGAGATACGAACAACACAACCTTGATACGCTGCCACAGCTGCGGCTGCGGCACCTGGCGAAGGCGACGGCTACAGCTCGGCTTGGCTCGGCTAGAGTCACTCCTCCATCTGCGCGTGCACCCAAGATGGCGGGGCCTGACGCGCTTCAGACGCGCAGTTTGGGAGTTTCGGTCCTCTGAGAGTGTAGCTTTATTTAGTGACTCTAGGTCATGCTAACGCGTTCTCTAAAACCGTGATCAAACTGTTTATACATCATACCAAAAATAGTCTGTATATATACAGATTCCAACGCAAGTCACCGCGAGATCGTGCTTTTAATGCCGCATGGCATTGAGTTCGACGAGAACACTCGGCACGAAGCATTCGAACTACGGATATTACCGTGACTCGTGTTGGCAGACTGTCGTTTGTATGATGCATGATCAGTGTGACCCCGGCCTAAGGATATGCCGATGAATTTTCTTTTCATATTTATCAGCGGATTATTTGGCACAATATTTAATTAAAATATGCAAACTTAAGGTTCTTTAACGACCATTGGGAACAACTGGGAACTTGTAACGGGGACTTGTTATAAGATTGCAAAGAAACAAGGCAGGAGCTTTCGGGCCTGTTTTAGAGAAACGTCTACAACACCCATATTGGAAATTCTAGTTTGTACGAAAAATTTATGTGTTTAATAAACACATATGAATCATACAAGATATATAAGAACATATAAGAACCATATAAAAACTATAAAAGAACTATATAAGGACTATATAAGAGATATAAGAACACAAAAGCGCATATAAGAAACTTGTGAGAAGTTCCCCGTAGGTTTCTATGGTTGTTATATATCTTATATGGTTCTTATATAGTTCTTATATGGTTCTTATATGTTCTTATATATCTTGTATGATTCATATGTGTTTATGGGACACAAGACATTTCTTATTCAAATGACTTTTTTCACTAGGAACTGGACGAATATCCCTATCAAATTATGAAGCAAATATTTCGAAACGGTGCTTCCCTATGGGTCTAATTACGTGCAGCGCGAGAGGGGAACCTGGAAGACCTTTTACAAATGGCTATTAATTAACACTCAAGGCCACCATAGTATGGGTATCGGATCGTAGTGCAAGGCGCGGAAATGAATCCCAGTTTGCGCCGAGCACTGGCGCTGCTCCGGAGTCGAATTGAATTGTAACGGATTGCATTCCGAAGGTTGACGCTGCTCCCGTGTCCAATGCGTGCCAGCACTGAATGCCCAAGGCGTGCTTTCCTCGGAGACCAGCACAGTGTTTAGAAACAAGCCTGGTCTGTCCGCCCCAGGTGCGGGCGCTGCGTGTGCTCAGGGAGGAGTGACGCGTCTGCGCATGCGCAGGGCCGACAGCTACACCGTCACAGTAGGGTGACGTCAGGGAGTTGATCTGGTCTACACCTATTGGAGGGCGTCTACTCTTGAAAAGAAAAACGACTATTTTTTCTTAATGGAGCGAGCTAAATTATCGTGAACAAACGACACGTCTGATGCAAGAACAAAGAAGCAGGTTCGTCTCATACAGGGGGATTTCCCCAACTAAATTTAAACGAGAGAACGCCTAGGGGTAATCTGTTTATAGGACCAGAACAAAGTTGAGTCGTCAGATAGGAATTCAGCACCGAGGCGAAGTGATAGCCCGCGAAAGCTGAAATGGTGATCTGCTATTTCACGTCTGAATTGATTGCCTGCCTTTCCTTTCTTTGCAAATCTACAGTTGCGCGGCTGCCAAACATCGACCGGCATCTACCGGTTGATGAAGAACAACTCAGAAAAGTACATGAAGGGCAGCGAAACCCTTTGAAACACCCAACATTCTAAATGTCTGGCAGAAAAAAAACGTGTTTTTCTCAATGAAAAAAAAAAAAATTACGTATCGCCGGATGTTCAGACTCCGTCCAAATATAGTCAACGGTTGGTACCTGATGCCAAAAGTTTAGTATTTATCGTTATCTAAGTGAAAAAGTTACGAGCCATTTTAAAACGATTTTGACTGAGAAAATGGCGACAACGAAGCTCGCGAATACGACATCAGCTGTAGGAAATGGGCTCCATTTTCTCATTGAATATTTCCGAAAATTACCTATAACTGACGAACTAGGTAACGGTAAGCACTAAATTTATGCCATCTCCTCCCAACTAGAGCCCCTCTATGTGGCAGTTTTAGTTGCCAGGGTAGCGACACGACGCAAAAAGCCCTCTATGCACAACGTCAGAAGCGCCAAGAGTGATCCCCATGCAGGGCAGAGAGGTTTCCATGTTAACCGAGCTGCTAGCGGTGCCTGGCGGCTTCTTTACCAGTATGAATCGCAAAAGGGAGTAAAAGCCACATAAAAGTGAGGTTGGCACACCCGCACGGGCATATCTTAACTTTTGAACGCCTCACTTTCCCTATTTTCAACGCACGCAGAGACGCCCACTGACAATTTGAACTTCGCTCTACTCGGGAGACGGAAAAAGCAGAACGACAGGTACACGGGTGGCGATCCGAAACATCCCAACTCTACTTATTTATTTATTTATTTATCGTACATACTCTCAAGCGCCGAAGCATCGTAGAGGGGAGGGTCAAAGCAAACAAAAATAAAGCAAACTGACGAAAAAAAACATTCGGGAAGAAATTTTAATGTAAAAAAATACACTGCGATTGGCAAAAGTAGTAAGCAATATCTGTTACGAACAAAATAAACAAAATGAAATCACTCATGTTGGCTCATCAAACAGATATGTAAACAAAAATTGGCGAAAAATAAAATAATCGGGTATAGTTGCGATATCTGCTGGAAGGTGGTTCCAGTCGTTTGATGTATGCGGGATAAATGAAAAAAAAAAGTGTTTGTTTGGCAACGTGTTAATCCAGCTTTATTCAGATGGTCCAGACGGGAAGAGTAATAGTTAGACAATGTAAAGAAATGGTCTCGCAGCGACTGATGATGATACACTGTATGAAACAGGCAAAGGCGAAAAAACGTTCTGCGCAATGACAAAGAGGGTAACAACAAACTGGACTTCATTGATGATATGCTGGCTGTGCGATTATGATTAGACACAATGAAACGAACGGCGTTATTTTGAACTAGATTGAGAGCTTTATGTAGAAAGGCGTGGTTAGAATCCCAAATAGAGGCTGCGTATTCCAATTTTGACCGTACAAGGGTTTAATAAAGAAGACATTAAGTTAACGGGGGCCGTTCTGAAGCTTCGTCGTAGGTATCGTAACATGCGGTTAGCGTTGGCGATTATTATATTGATATGAGGTTTCCAGGTTAATGTCGAGGATATAGTAACACCCAGATGGTATAAGTTTACAAATTCAAGTTGAATGTCGGTTAGTGTATATGCTGAAGGGCGTGCGCCTTGGCGGCAAACGCGCATTAGTTTGCATTTGTTAGGGTCTAGTTCCGTGCGTCAATTTTTGCACCAAAGAGTAATATTATTTAAATCAGATTGCAAAATGCGTTCACCATCATTATCATGAACTTTCCGATAAATTACAGAGTCATCTGCGTATAAATGCATGGAGGAAGAAACACAACTTGGTAAGTCATTAATAAATATTAGAAAAAGAAGCGGGCCTAAAACCGAACCTTGGGGCACGCCCGATACCACATCAGTCAGGTATGATTTAATGCCATTTAGAGTTACATATTGTGAGCAGTTGGTAAGATAGAATTCCACCCAGGTTAACAAATTAGGATCTAGGTTTAATGAAGAAATTTTAAGCATTAGTAACTTATGATTAACCTTGTCGAATGCTTTAGAAAAATCGAGAAAAATACAGTCAGCCCGATGGCTTTTGTCCAGTATAGCATGCAAACAATGACTGAAATGGAAAGTCTGCGTTTCACAAGAAAATGAGCGACGGAAACCATGTTCAGCAGGGGCGAAAAATAAATTTGATGCTAGGTAATTAAAAAAAATAAGAGTACAGTATGTGCTCCATTATTTTACACGGAATACTTGTTAGTGAAATAGGTCGATAATTTAATGGAGAGTGCTTGTTACCGGACTTATGCAGTGGAACCACCTTCGCAGTTTTCTATTATATTGGGAGCGTTCCACACTCAAGAGATTGCTGGAAAAGGTTTTTCCAAAAAAAGGATGAGTACATTTTAGTTTGTCTTAGAAATTTTGAGTTAATATTATCGCTTCCACATGACGATGATACTTTCAAAGACTCAATTAACTTTACAATTCCAGTAGGCCCCATGGAAATTGGAAACATAGGACTGACCTCACAACGTGGAACGTGATAAAATACAATTCCATCACTCACAGAAAAACTATTTAAAAAAAAAACATTATTAAACACTGATGGATATCCTGCGGAGGGATTAACGCCCCAGACTCATCGCTAAGAGAAATTAAGCCACCGTCATTCCTATTAACAGTCTTCCAGAACATTTTGGGGTCATTTAACAATAGACTCGATAAAGTGTTCTTAAAAAAAATTCTCCGTGACGTCACATACAGCTTGAGAATATTCGACCTTAGCCGCAAAGTATGCTTCCCACCGATCAATCGTGTTACATAATTTAGCTAAACGAAAAAGTCGCGGTTTTTTATTGGAAAGACGTTTTAAGGTGTTAGTATAACAATATGCCTTGGCATCAGATTGAATACGCCTGACGGGTACATGCGCATCAGTCAGCTCGTTCACTTTTGAACAAGATAATCTCCAATTTTCGTGCACGCTTCGTTGATCAAATTGTGGCAGATATGTGTCCAGATAGCTGCACAGGATATGGTTAATAATATCAAATTTGGCTTTATTTTAGTCAGAAATAAGCTTTACTTTTTTAATATTGATTGGACGAGAAACTTTGAGATCAACATTTAACAACGAGTGATCACTTAAGCCTGGAAGATACGTAAGGGAAGATAGAAGGTCAGTGTGTGTCGACAGAATTAAATCAAGTGGGTTCGCTATATCATTGGCATAGGCTGTTGATTTCGTAACCAGCTGTGTCAAATTAAAACACGAACACAGATACAAAAAAATGCTGACTCTGAGTTGAAACAGGTTGAAAAGAACGTGAGTCAGACCACATGATATTAGGAAAATTAGAATCTCCTAATAAAAAAAAAGGAGAACTGGGATACTGACAAACAATAGAATTCATAACGTCATGCAAATCATCAATAAATGTCACTGCGCTGTTTGGGTGGTGGTAGCAGACACCCAGTAAAATTCTTGCGTTATTTAAAGTGGCACAAGCCCAAACCATTTCTAGATCGGAAGCAACATCCACGCAAAATGAAGGTATCCTCTGTGATACGGCAATGAGTGTGACACCCCCATGTCTACTGTCTCTGTCAAAACGATATACATCATATGTTTTATCTCCTTGGAAAATTTCAGAGCTGCAGACATGTTTACTAAGCCATGTTTCCGTAAGAAAGATTAGGTCTGCGTTCGTTGAGCTGACAACAGAGTTAAGCTGATCTCGCTTATACGTGAAACTTCGTATGTTAGTAAACGTAACTGAAACAGATGGAAAAAAGTGACATGTTCGCCACTGCTTCTTGCACGTAGCTATGACGCTTCTGACAGTGTCTGCGAATTCGAAGATGTCGCTGCCTGATTTCTACGAGCACGGGTAAAATAGGCTTGCTCATATGAACGTACTCGGTCACGGTTGCCCGAAATAGTTTTGGCACCAGCCAGTCTTTCGCGTGTTTGTTCACGCAGCCTGTCACCGGCCCTACCTCTTCCGGACTTGGAAGTGCTAGCAAAATCACCTTGTGCCTCGTTCACGTCATCAATCCCTAAGCCCGTAAGCTTGCATCTTCGACAATTTTCGTCATCCCACACATACACATGCTGATTATTAATCAACTGATCATACATAAGATATACTTTATCGTTGGGTTTTCTTTTATCTAACAGTTGCCCATAACTGTTTCTGGATGTTCTGAATTCTAAGCAAAAAATCTTCTTGTGATGAAATTTTCATTCCCTTAAATTTTCTTGCTTTTCTTAGTAGTTCAATTTTTTCTTTAAATCAAACAAACGCAAAATTACAGGGCGCGTTTTGTTTGGTGTCATTTTACCCAAACGATGGATACGTTCAAGACGACTGTCCTTAATGCCCAGCTTCTCCTCAAATATTCCTGCCAAGACAAACTCCCGAAGAGAATTTGGCGTTTCCATTTCACGTTCATTGACTCCATATACAATCAAAATATTTCGTCGACTGCGATTTTCGAGATCATCTATGTTGCTCATTAGCGTTGCAACCTGATGATTTAGATTGTTTTACTGCATGCTCGCAGTCATCCACTCTTTGCACTGTACGCGAAAACGACTCCAGCTTTCCTTCTGTAGAAGTCAATCTTTTATCTGTTTCCGATATGTGTGAGTCTAATTTTCCTTGAATTGACTTTAGTTCTTTTGAGTTTTCTTTTTGACTTTCAATGATATGGGCCAGCTGCTCGTTGGTAGTTGGTCCAGGGTTCATTTAGATATCCCCGCTCAAAAAGAAGAATAAGAAAACAAAACAAGTCAAAACAACCCGCTATGCAATCACACAAGGCGCCTGGGCAAGGCAGCACAATCAAACATAAACAATCACTTTTAAATTCTTTAGTAGAAAGCTTTCTACTAACTTGGACGAAAAAAAGCGAGGAAATTGAGCCGCGGCTGCATCGCTCGGCTGCTGCCTTGCCCACTGACGAAAAAAGCCTGAGGGGCGTTGCTCGCCGGTCCTGTTGACGTCGATGTCGCTTGGGTGTTGCCTCGAAGAGGATTAAGTTCGAAAAACCGAGAGATGCTTCCGTTGTGTACCGCTGGGTCACCACCGTCGAACGTTGTCATCGGTACTGGTTGGTGGCACTTGACAAAGCAGGAATCACCCGCGCTGCCGACATCTCCGAAAGAAACCGGGTCGATGCACATGACGCAGCAGGAATCATCCGCCCTTGGGCATTTGTCGGCGTTCTTCGGCTTTCTCGGTTGCTGAGCCAGCTGAGCCGGTTGTTATGCCACCGCGCTATAGTCGGTTGCAAGCTAAGAACAATCTTTTAGCTCCACCCACAAGCGCATTGCGCCCATCTGAAGTGCCTCCACCGTCGAGAAAGTAGTTCGCTAGCAACGTTGCTTTTCCTTCCTCCAGGAAACGTGTCTTAAACTACTACAATATTTATTTATTTCATTCAGGACATTTAAATAAGTTAGAATACGTTTTTGTCAACGAAATAGCTGTTTAGTAAAGAAAGAAAGTCATGTACAATGTACCGTCTTCCCAATTCATTTTCTGTCCAAGATACTGTCTAACATACCGTCTTCCAGCTCTCAGCAGTGCTAAGCCTTGCGCCCGCTTCGAAATTTTCGTTGGCGATAGCGTCGCTGGATTCTCACGTTGTCGCGCAAAAACTGCTGCAAACGCAAGCCGACACCATTAAGATTTCGTGGCGTAACCTTGGGTGCGTAAAACACGGTGCAAAAAAGCAGAATAATTGTCACGAGAAACTAGCGTCGCGTTGCTAAGGCCAGCAGCCATGTTGAGCTTTTTTTTTTTTCAAAAGGATCGCGATTGGTCCACGGAATCGTGCCTTCATGAAAACGATTGGCTGGCGTTTCTCGGCGTAGGATTACATTTTCCTCTGAGAGGCATTTCCGGTTTTTTCTTAGCTTGCAACCGACTATAGGCCAATCGCGGTGAGGCAATGAGAGGAAAAATATAACTCTACTCTCGTAGTGGTGACACAAACTCTTCATTTTCAAAGGGGGGGGGGGGGGGGGGGAGGGGGAGGGGGGAGTGAAAAAAGCTACTTATTTTATAGCTTGTTATAACTAACGCGTGCACTTTAGTCGTTAGTTAAGATAACGTGTTTCATGGATGCCAGTCCGTTTACCCAGAGTGTTCTCTACTTTTTCTTCTTCAGCAGAGGAAACGTTGTAAAGGAGGTGAGTATAGAGGAGGCAATACTCAGTCTCAACGGTAAAACACTTTAAAAAGGGCTTATCCTTCTGCACGGGACCAGTTCGCGTCCTGTGCAAACTAAAACCCCTCTCACACGAGCACCTAAAAACCGTTCAGAAGAAACTCATTTAAAACATGGACGAATCAGCTCGCGATCTCTCGTCGATCGCCCTGCGCGGGTTTGCTGATCTTTCGAAGTAGTTCCTTCTGGACGCCTTTAGCGGGCCTGCCTGACAGTGCGTCGTGGTGCACTCTATTTGCCCTGGGAAACTAAGAAGGACTTACAATGATAATTTGAGACGTACCGCGAAGGTAAAACAAGAACAATTTCGGGCGAACACAATTTGTGAAACCAAAAGTTTTTGTTTTTTTTAAATTTTAGTAGCATTCGAGATGGTAGTTCTGATATTCAGAATATTTTGAGGGAAGGGGTGGTGTATTAACTCACATAAAAAGAAAAATACAAGCCGCACCACTTGCGTTTACCGCAAACTGAACCATCAACAGCTAATCGTTTTCGCGAAAAAATATATTCCTTTACGTTTTGTTCCTGTATTCAGCAATACGTTTTTCTCAGTTTTTGCAGAAGTATCCCTCCCGTTACATAAAAGACAAATGTATGTCAGCATCAGCTATTTAGCGTTAAAATGCGTTAAAATGCAGTACCTTATTAGTGGTGTCCCGGAATACATTTTTGGGGTATCTCTGTCGAGCTCTGACGATACGGAGGGTGCAGTTTGTGGCAAACGCAAAAGGTGGCGTGCTTAGAAATTCAAATGCCAGCCGCCGTCTTATCAGCCGATTGGTAGCGTCTGGTCGTCGCGTCCGAATAGCTGACTTGAACGGGAAAATATCTACGCCAATTTTAACGGAGAAATTTAGTTTCCAACAACGATTGTGAGACCAAGTGATTAGAGTACCCTAGGCGTCAACTTAGCGAACTTAGGCTCCGCTAAGTTTAGTGGTCGGTACTCGCGTGACGTTGTGATTTTAAGAAACACCGTGAGGTCACTTGACAGAATGACCTCACGGCCTCAGGCTATGCACTTAATTTGCGCTAAGTTTAGCGGCAAATATTTCTTGCAGTTTCAAGCTCAATGGATGAGATCCATTTTGCACGGTGGGTAGTACGATACGTAAATAAAACAGCACGGCTGCCTTCGCCGCTTGATTTGCAGGATACGGCAGTGGGCGTATACAGGGACCTTTCATAAGTTTAGCGGATTTCTGTACCGAAAATCCCGGTATAACTTTTGCTATCTGGATTATGAAACTGGAAAATGAAACTGGAATTGCTTCTGGAAACCCGAAATTCAGGTTGCAGACAAAGAAAGAACTTCGGAAAACCTGAACTCCAGATGGAATCAGGATACAATTCCAGTACCTTAGTCCAAATAGCGGAACGTTAAAATGGGTTTTTCAGAACAGTTGTTTATAAATAGCCGTGAAATCTACACTAATGTGGTTTGTAGAAGTGCGTTATACGGTCAGGGGGACACAAAAGAGAGGGCTAATTATAAAGATGTATGAAATGATTACTTATAATATGATAATTACCTTTTAATTACTAAAAATATACATGTGGTTCCAATTAAAACCTTGCTGGGTATCACTGAACAACGATAAATCAATATTTTGAGAATTCTGAGCAACTGGGAAGCGCAAGAGTGCGCTAAAATTACCACTCGTACAACGGGCACAAAACGCGCGGGTGACACTGGGGACATCTCGGGGTACCAATCCTGCCGGTTTCGATTGAGATGAGCATAGTACCGGCGTGTGTTCGTCTAATCATTACTGCGTGATGCGGGTTAGCGACCGCAGGTTAGCAGTCGTACTGAGCTCGTTAAATATTTCACCCGCAGAAGGGACATTAAACGTCCCTTGATGTGAGTAAACATCCCGCCACCTCAACAAACTAGAAAAACAAAATCGACACTTCGTCAACGTTGTGATCCTTAATGTTACTTTGGCAAGTTTCTCAAAGGTGACACAAAACGAAATAGAGATTCCGCTTCATTTCTTGAAATTTCATCGCGAAATAAAAAGGTTTCTGGCAGAGTGACGCTGTCTGCGTTTGTACTTGGCTCGTGTGAAGTGCGTCACTTTCAAACTCCTTATTATTTTATGGTCCTTTAAAGTTAATTATATATTTGACCCCGGCTTACCTCGTGGCACTTTGAGTATTGGGCTGCAACTATGAGAGCTGGAGCGCATCTCCTACTGTTATGTTTAGCATTCTATTCCACGCATGCATCCGGGGGGTGGTCGTAGAGAACCTCTGCGACCAGCCGCCTGGATGCCAAAAAGTTTGAGCGAACACGGGTGCCACTGTCATCGTCGCGTCCCAAGTCATGGCACGGCCGGACTGGAAGCGTGCGTTCTCTTTCTCTTCTTACGGCCTTTGCAATCTCCCGGGAGTCAATGGCATTTTTTCCCCGTATGTATAGTTCACTTTCTTGCCGCCAGCTGCTCTGCGCTGATGTTCGAACTTCGTAGGTTGTTTTTTTGGCAACTTTGGTCTGGTGTACGTCGAAGTTCGAACACCAGCTGCTCTGCGCTGGTGTTCGAACTTCGTAGGTTGTTGTTTTGGCAACTTTGGTCTGGTGTACGTCGGTGGCTATCTGGTTTGGGTGCGACGCCTGTGTTATGCTGTTGACTACAAGTAACAGAGGTGATCCTCTGTTCGTCTTATTGCAAGGCCAGGATAAAAGCGGACTTCATTAAACAAATCCTAGGTTCCTCGCACTTCTGGACAACATTGTTGCCTTTTTTTTAAAGGCGGTTAAGCACCTTCCGCGTACAAATCTGCACAAAGTTCTACGACTAAAAAGGGTGCACCTTATTGCACCCTATCTTGAAGACGCGCCAATCCTAAGTTGCCCAGAGAGCATTGACTACAGTCACTGAAAGCGCTTGGCTGGTTTTATTTGCAACAAACTCCTCAGAATACTTCTGACTAACCAAGCAAAGACGGTCACGGGCAGAAACGAAAAATCAGCTGGATATGTGTACAAGCACTCGAGGAAGCACTTTAGAGTATAATATGCACTGAGCGAAACTTATGCAGACTTCTACACCGTCCTCTGGAGCAGCTGACCGACTTCATGTGCAGCCTATTAACTGATGATGCAGACCACGGCAATAGATAGATTGGGCCTGCTTACATTTCACGCGAATGTATGAATTATTTAATATTTAAAGTTCCTCCATGTAGAAGGGGTCCTCCTGTTCTTGAGCTGCAACAGAAGTCCTGGAGGTAAAGAGGAGTATAGTTTTTCCGCAATTGCATTTGCTGAACCTTCTTACTACTTTTTACTCCCGAATCTCTCGGAGATGTGCGTCAAATATTCACCGTTTTGGGCTCATCAGAAGCGCATTAGATAGTAGTTGAGGGTCTAAGCGTAAGGATCAGGTGTCAAAGGCTACAAAAATTTCGGCCGCAAGTTGCGACAGCGCTGAGATACACTGTCAGAGGCGCTCTGTGCAAACGGCAAAGGGTGGCCCAGGGGTGAGGTGGCAGCGCCCCCCGCGAATGCGGCGGGAGGTGGCGATTGCCCCAATTGCAAAGGCCGTAAGAAGAGAAAGAGAGCGCGCGCTTCCAGTCCGGCCGGGGTCATGGCTACTGAAGCTTTGGCGGAATGTCAAGCTGGAGAACGACCAGCGTCAGAACAGCTGTCTACGGCATCCGCCTCCGTTGCTGTGTTACCGGAAGGCAACAGCAGGACGCTTTCATGGCGTCATTACGCGGAAGTAGATGCACCACCAATGAGGGCGCGGAAAACTCATCAGTGGAAGGCGTGTTCCCACAGCGATATTAGGGTGGAATGTGTGACTCACCTCTTATCAAAAGCCAGGCCAACAGAGCTTGCTCTAGCACGGTTGTAGTAGACCACCAGAGGAAACCACATAAGCCTCTCTTTCATGACGTAGATCTCGGTGTTCGGGATATCTCTGCAACGCATGGACATCTGGTAGAGCGCCGAAGTGCGGGTCGCTATGATGACTGCTTGCCCGTGAGCCACCTCGCGTAAGATCTCTTCGGACCACAGGCGGTCGTTGCTGACGACTGAGTAGCCCTTCAGCATCCGGTAAAGACGACGATAATCCTCGTTTTGGGAAATCTGTAAAGAGTCAAGTGCAGTCTCGGACATCTGAAACTGCTGCCCGCTGGTGGATGGAAATATCTGTCAAACCCGTAATTCGGTCATACCGGATGAAAGAAAATCCCGCTTCGAAACCCGGTATCGTGTTGTCCTGATTTTTGAATACGAATAAACCGTTTGGTAGACAGTTGATTTTGTTTTACCTGGTCTACAATAATATAGAAGATTTTATTTTATTTTAGTTAATGTAGTCCTAGAATTACTAAGAATGAATCACGTTCATGTGGTAATTAGAATGCAATAAATTTACTAATTTCAGTACATATGGCGAGCCCCGCAGGGGCACCTGTGAAAGCAGGTGTCTGGAGAGTGGCGTCTCCATGGACCCCGAGCCCCGTAGGGGGCGCCTGCACCTTGTGCGCTAGGTGCTTGGTGAATAGCGTAACCACGGACCCCAGTCACGTGGGCGACCATACCCGCACGCAGGGGGCACCTACTTTAGTAGGTGCTTGGTGAGTGGCGTCACTACGAGCCCCGAGCCATGTGGGTTCGCCCACCCACGTCTGGCTGCTTGTGGCTCAACCCGTGTCCGGGGAAAAGGGGACCCTGGTGGTTGAGCTAAGCCCGGGGTATGTTTGGACCCTTCGGGGCCCCGCGGGCAAAGCAATACACCGCTTCGACCCCTGCTTCTCGTAGACTTGTCCCGACCAGGATGATTCAGTCAGTCGCCTCTTCTACCCTCTTCTTCCTTCTTTCACTTTTCCTCCCACCTCTTTCTCTTTTCTTCTACACTCCCTTCCTTTTTTCCTTCTTAGGCGGCAAGGGCTAACCTTGCGTGGAAACAGGTCCTGTCCCTGCATCCACACTCGGTTATAGTGCCCGGGCGGCACTGGTAGAGTAATTGTGTCAGCCAAGCCTTTCTTGCTATGGCACATTACCAAACCCCTCGTTGGGCTCCATGGTGGGCGGTGCACCCGGGCACTGAAATTTTTTCCCATCTTTATGGGTTCTCAAACTGAACCAACTGATCGGGCCCTGGAAAGGACCCGCACCGAAGTCCTTGACATTCCGACTGAGATCCCTGATAAAGCAGGCTGCGGGCTGTGACCACCACTTTGGCAGCGGCGGCAGCAAATCGTCCACATCATAATTTAGACCCATCAAACATCAACAGGTTGGAATCAATATCTTTTTTAACACGTTTTACCGTTGAGCAATCCGCTGAGGCCGCTGCCTTTAGCGTCTTTAGCGTGTTTTTGTCTCTGTGCTTGAAGCATTGAAATGAGTGCTGACCTTGCAAAACTCTGCGACGATCTGAAAAAAGAAATTAAACAAGATCTACGCGAATTTCGTAGCTCCTTTGAAAGGGACCTACGGAAGGAATTAAAGAAATCAAGGCTAGTCTTGAAAACTTCAACAAAGATTTTGAAGATCTGAGAAAAGAGGTAACCACCGTTAAAGAAGAAAACACTGGCTTGAAGACTGAGAACACTGCGCTGCGACGGGAATGCGAGAACATAAAAAAACACGCTGAGCAAAACGTCCAGAGGCTCACACTCTGGGAACAATATTCCAGAAATCTAAATATTGAGATAAAAACGTTCCCGAGGTTCGAGGCGAAAACTTGGCCGCTGTTTTGCAGAGGATCAGCAAGCTGATCGAGAAACCGATTGCGGAAAGTGTCGTTGACATTTACCACCACGTGCCAGCAGGCAAGCAATCAGCATGTCCCAACGTCATTGCTCAGTTCGTTGTTCGCTCAAAAAGAGACGCGGTCATCGAAAAAGCACGGAAGAAACGAATGACAACTACTGACCTCGGTCATGCGTCACGTACCGCTATCTACGTTAATGAGCATTTGTGCCCCGAATTAAAAAAAGCTTCTGGGAATGACATTTGCGAAAAAACACGAGCTGAAAGGGAAATTTGCTTGGGCGAGGGGAGGCAAAATATATATGCGCAAAACGGAAAACTCCAGGATTGTTTCTATCACTAGCACCGATGACCTTGGTAAATTAGTAGGACATGTTTGATTTTATTCTGCCCGGTTTACAAAGCTGTTTTCTTTTTGTTTTGTCTTAATGATAGCTTTCTCAGCCGAACTAACACCAAATCAGATAACCACAAACTTTATATCTTGTAAAGGTAGTAAGCTATCTTTTCTTCATTCGAATTTATGTTCCGCGCGGAACAAGGAAGATGAACTTTGTATACTTTTACAGGAGTTCAGTTTTCAGTTTGACATCATCATGCTAACTAGAACTTGGTACCAAAATGAGCTAGAGGTACTTCAAATGAATCACTACAAGGCATATTTTTTAAACCGTGAAAGCAAACGTGATGGGGGAGTGTTGATATATGTTAAGAATACCCTTTGCTGTGAGATTTTACCATGTTTTTCATTTCTTTCCGATGACCTAGAAGTATTATCGTTGAAATGTGAACAACAAGTGTTTAGTGTTATGTATAGACCCCCAAATGGTAATATCGAAGGTTTCTTTTCACACCTAGAGAGGTTTCTCGATTTCGTAAATGTCGGTCAATATGCTCTTTTTCTTGGCGGCGACTTTAATATAGATATGCTACGTCCCTCAAGTGCGCAGTGCTCATTTTCATCTATACTTGAATCTAGTGGTTGTGTGAATGTTATTACCTCACCTACTCGCATAACAAGCTCCTCATCAACACTGATAAAGTTGTTCGTTACTAACAATGATACACGCAACACGCTTGGCGGAGTTATCAACGCACAGCTAAGCGACCATCTGCCACTGTACATGTTTACAATCCACGCCACTCCGAACAAAGAAAGTAAGACTGAAGATCTACCAACGTTCCTAAATGTAAACGCAACCACCCTCGAAAAATTTAGGTGCTTAGTAAACACCACAGACTGGAATGAAATTTATAACTTGGGCAATCCTGATGACGCATACGATACCTTCTTAACAGAATTTACGCGTATATACAACATAACATTTAAATACCAGCCTATTCGCCCAAAAAGTTCGCGACAAAAACCTTGGATAACCAGAGAATGCGTAAAAATAATAAGGAAAAAGAACAGGCTATACGGAAAATTTTTAAAGACGAGAAATTCTGATGATTTATGCTGTTTTAAAGCCTATAGAAATCGGCTGGCAAAGCTTCTGGGAAGGTGAAAGATTACTATCTTCTATGCTTATTTAATGGCCACTCAATCTCCAGGCCAGACCAGACATGGAAAACAATCAATAAATTATTGAACCAGTCAGCACAGCTAAGCAATGTAACCGAGATAAAGGTCGGAGAATCAACCTTACGAGAAAAGGCCCTAGCCGATTCATTTAACAATTATTTTGCAAACCTAGTACAGGGCACACAAAACTGCGATGCACCAATTTACTTAGGAACGCCGAATGAAAGCAGCGCTTTCCTCACCCCCACTGATGAACATAAGGTTTATCATATGTTTAACACAATTGAAAATAGCAAATGTACTGATATTGACAACATTCAAATCAAGCCTGTTAAATATGTACTGGACATACTAACACCCATGATTACCCATATTTTCAACATTTCAATTTCATCCGGAATCTTTCCTAAAAAAAATGCGAATTGCGAAAGTTATAGTTATTTCCAAAGGAGGAGACAAAAACGATCATTCAAACTACAGACCAATTTCCATTGTTCCTGTGTCTTCGAAGTGCCTAGAGAAAATTATTCATCGTCGTATGACTTCTTTTTGCGACCGTTTCTAGCTCATAACCTCATCACAATATGGTTTCAGGAAGGGTAGATCAACTGAACTTGCACTACTGAATCAAAAAGAATTAATCTTAAAATCATTCGAACAAAAACTTTGAACTCTTGGTGTCTTTGTTGATTTCTCTAAAGTGTTTGATGGCATAAATCATACCACCTTAATTGATAAAGTTCAGTTTTATGGTTTGCGTGGACTAACCCTAAACCTGTTAACATCGTATTTAGAATTTTGTAAACAATCTGTTTTTATAAACAACTATTCTTCAGACTTTCAAGCGTTAAAAACAGGTGTCCCTCAAGGAAGTATATTACGCCCACTTCTGTTTAACATTTATATAAACGACATTGAAACGATTAGCCCAAACACCAAGCACAGTTAGAAACAAGCAAGAAAAAAGGCGACACAGTGGCACAGATAACAGATAAACACTGACACGCACGTCTGTGCACGAACGTAACTACACGAAGAACTCGCGCTCAAAGAGCCATGCAGGGAACGTAGTTACACGCACTGCGCATGCTCGAGTTACATGTATTAATGATTCGAAATACATCACAATAAAAAGACATTCTCAGACGCAGATGCGAGGTGCCACTTTAGATTTTTGCGTTAAAAAGCTGCTGCTGCCAACTCCGGAACGCGCAGCGCGTGTAACTACGTTCCTGTATGCTCTTTGATGCTCGGGTAGTTTTGTGAGACGTCTATTGACGCACGCTGAAGCACACGTTGCGGCATGCACGAGAAGAAGCACCCACATTGAGAAACACACATCGAACGACATCGGACGAGCCGATTTCCGTCGAACTATTACGAGTCGCCGATCAGATGAGTCTAAAGCCGACGAACGTTGCTGGTCGCTAGCTGTGCACGTAATTGATACACGCGGAGGCACACGTTGTGGCACGCACGAGGAAAGACGAAGCGCCGACACTGAGAACGCACGTCGAACGACACCGGGCGAGCTAAGCCAAAGGCGTTAGCGAAGGGAGCTCGTAGCTGACTACTGTGCAAAAGGCAGAACTTCAGACCAGTCACCAATACGTGCTTATGTTTCGTTGGAAGCAACGCATCCTTGCCTTGCCAGCCTTGCCGCATTGAAGCGCGAAGCGATCGATTAAACGATGTAAACAACGCGACGCACATCAGCCACGGTAGCTACAGCCACGACATCTATTTTCACACCCGCACCATCTAGCGAGCCAAGTTTACAGCCCGTTCGCGAAAGAGGCTACCCAGTGTTGTCTGCCTCAAGTCGTACAATATCAATGCTGCTCGGACGTTTTAGTGGAATGTAGCGGTTACAAAATTGCGTCGGAGAGGATATGGGAGAGGGGAACAGGCAGTTGGCACAACCCTTAGCGAAGCGGGACATGAAGGCACCCTAGGTCGTGTTTTTCGCTAGGAGTGCTACTGACGTCTGGTGCACCCGCGGCGACGGCATCAGGGACGACATCGTGAGTGTGCCCGGGATTTCTAAACGGCGGCGGATGTTCGCTCCGCGCGGTCGTGGTTTTCGCTAAGCGTGCTACTGACGCCTGGTGCACCCGCGGCGACGGCATCAGGAACGACATCGTGTGTGTGCCCGGGATTTCTCAACGGCGGCGGATGTTCGCTCCGCGCGGTCGTGGTTTTCGCTAACCGTGCTACTTACAGTATGCGTGTGTGTGTCCGTGTGGTGCACCGGCGCGGTTTTATTATTTGAACTACCGTACGTCTAGGAATTTACCCAGCCGCATTGTGAGTACCTTGAAAGATATCTTTTGCGGCAAAGAAATTGGTTGTTCTTATTTGGTCTAATTGCTTTTGTCTACAGCTGTGCAAACTGTTTCACTGGTATAGACCCTGTTAAATAAATACATAGAACCTCCAGGTCTATATGAACTAACCACTTTAATTGCTACCGAATCCGTTGACGTCCAAAAAAAGAAAGAAAAAACACGGTAAATTTCGGTCAATCTGGTGATCTTCTGGTGAACTCTGGCTTTACTGAAGGTGAAAACAGTCCCATAATCCAGTAAAATAGACTTTTACTGGAAATGACATTCCGGTAAAAAGTATTTTTCAATAGGGTTACTTTTAGGAATCCGGGTAAGCTGGGTGTGGAACGCACAGCGTGTTGCCAAGACGTTCTTGGATGGTCAAGGTTGGATTTCGTGAGTAATTGAACGCCAACTGGGACATCATTTTTAGTTAGTTCGACTAGATAAAGGCTCTGTGCGTCGACATACGAACCATTTACGCCAGCCGAAGCAACAGTCTGATTCAACTTCATTATGGGATATCAATTTTGATTATGACCTCGCTCTACCCCCGGATCATAATTATTTCCTGCTCCACCGCCTACAAGTACCGGCACCTTGGTATTCTGCGCAGCATTCTAAAACGAAACTCACCTCAAAGATAGGGACACATCATCTAGTGGGGGAAGTTTTATGTTTCGCATGACACTCGGATGACTGCGGGCTTCGTCCTCTTCGCTTCGAGACTGGATTCTGTCGTGCCAGCGCGAGAACACGCTGATTCGGCATGCTCCGATACAGATCGGCCGCCATGGCCCCGCCACAATGAACGCCCAGTGTCATTGTTAGGTAATCAGCTCCTGATTACATACGACTTAACATTAACTTTCGCCCATTGTGCCCGCACTGCTCCGGGAAACAAAATGGCGGCACCCCCAGGACAATCACAGAGTGCACGTGGAGTTGGGATAATTTAGGTGCAGCTTTTGACTTGACTGGGGTAAATCTGGAAAGGGCCTTCCCCAGGCTGTGGACGCTCCTTACCGCCAGCAGGAGAGGCAAGGGTGGTCCCTTGACCAGGTAGACCTTAATGCCCTCGGTACGGACCAGCTGCGCCACTGAATCGATGCGAGGATGCGGCTGGCGCACTGTGAGGCCGGCTTTCATGTTGCCCGTGAATAAGTTAGTCAGGATGATGAGCGCCAACCACCAGGCGGCCATCAGGGTTCTTGCGTAGGAATCCCTCGGTGGGGAGTCAATTGCTGAAAAGGTAAAAAAAAAAAAACTTGTTGAGCAAAAATGAGCGACTGAAATTTTATTTTCACGTTGTCTCGTCTGGTGTGTTAGCTTACCACCAAACCGATCAAAATAAAAACGTTCACTCACAGCATATGCGCATAGGTACTTGTTCAATTTCAAAATACTAGCGAGGTCTACAATAGGGGGCCCCAAAGCTTTGGGTGCCCCACACAGCTTGGGGCGTCCCACTGCGCTGCGCAGAACTTCTGCGCATGCCCACTGCGATGTCCCGAGCTGTTTAGGGCAACCAAAGCTCTCGGGCCCCCTATTTTAAATTTGCTACTCTCCTTACATGGGGCGTAGCGGGGTTTTACGTGATGTACTTGTGAGTCAATCTTAGGCCGGACTCCACTCAGCAACGCATAGCTTGATGTGTTTTAATGCAAAAAGGCACTGCCCTCAAGCTCGCTCAACTTCTCTTACGTTATAATTGAATGTGTCTGCCAGAGCAATAGGCGACATAAAAAATTATAGCTGGTAGAGCATTTCAATACGCCAAGGAAGTGTTTCAAGAACTGCCTTCGTTTTCTCGGAACGCAAGGCTGAGAACGCAAGGCGGAGCACGCAAGGCGGAGCACTGCAGGGAACGCGTGCAGTGACGAGGCGGACAACCGCGCGTCGTCGTTGGCTCAGGTCGGGATTTAACAAAAGCACTTGGACGCGTTTGGAGGCCAACAAACTCACGTGGTGTGCAAGAAGCAGACGAACTTACACGCGCTATATACGCTTTGCAGCAGCTGTCCATTGGAGTCGCCATTACCTACCTTCAGTTTTTGTTTCCACTTATTTACTTTACTTCACTTCATCATACCAGGTCATTGTAATTTTAGATACTACCGTAGTCTCCCCAGCATCGGCCTTTGTGTAGGCTCTTCAACGTCCTTTTCAGTGGCTTGGCGTCTTTGTAACACAAGAGAAGGTCGGCCATGGCGGCTGTAATCTGGCGAGGGTTTAAAGCGCCTATATCTAGGAGTCTTTACTCTAAGTTAAGAGGAGCTGGCGCTCAGGATATCCTGTAACAGTATGCTGACATTGTCGCAAGAAAGCCCGCCGAGGCTATTGAGGGGGAAAAACGGAATAAGCGAAGGCGTATGCGACACAAATACTTCCCTGATGAAGCATTTTGAGTTGTGTTGTCAGCGCAGCCACGGGCCGGTGCTTGTAAAGTTTACCAACAAATTTTGTCGCCTGTATGTGTTTATGCAGCGGGCATTCAGTCAGTCCCAATAGGCGTCTGGTGTCTCCGTGTGAGAACAAGCGCCCTGCGACTGCCAGCCTGGGATCTTACACTTGCGTCACATAGTATCAATACACGGCCGCATGCCGGTACAACGCTCATCTATACTGAAACGGTCAGGGGTGTTCGTTAAATCCGGAATATGTACCTTAATTAAACAGCGCCAGCTTTCGCTTTGTGCTTGCTATGAGCTGCGATAGATTAACACGCTCAGTTGCCGATAGATCGACAGTAATAAATAATCGATTACCCGCGAACAACCAAGGAAAATGTTTCAAGACGTTTAGCAGCATGGTCGCACGCCACTCACCGGAAGTTAAAAGGCGTTTTGTGAATCTCTCGATACCCGGAAGAGACGTGCGCACACCAACAATCAACAAAGAAAGACGAAATTTTCACTGCTCCGGTAAGAGACAAAAAAGTGACCCAGCAAACGTAGTTTTGCGTACCTTCGAGAAACGTTGCCTGAATGTAGTCGAAGACGTTTTCGTAATACGCCCATAGAAAATTCTTGATAGATGTCGCTTTCAGGGTATTCAGGAATGTCAGGACAATCAGGGACACCAGAAGTGCTGCCCAGACCTGCATTATGTGGAAGAAAGCCAGAACTCTATGACGACGTGCATAACAGGGTCTGTCCAAAAAGCATCGAAACTACATTCACAAAAAAAAAAATATATATATATATATATATATATATTGCAGATACACGTAAGAGCCGTTCAACGTTTTCGAAATTAAATTCTGCATTAAAACAGCCTGGTCAGCACTTCTGTATGCATGGTATCCCTCCTGGAGGTCTGCAATCAGAACCTCCTTGAGTCACCGAGCCGAAGCCGCTTGCACTCTTTCCACCCGTCCCATAAAATATCATTCCAGACCTTGTTTAATCAGCGGGAAAAGGAAGAAGTCGGGCGGGGCCAGGTACAAACTGTAAGGAGGAGAGGCGCTGCCACGTTGTGATTCGCCAGAAACGTCCTTATCCATTGTGACGTGTGACTCGGCGCCTTGTTATGATGGAGAATCCAGGTATCGATGAGCTCCCCCTTGTACGCGACGGTCCCTTAACCTCAACCGGTCGAGCACTTTCAAATAGAATTGACCGGTCACTGTTTGAACCTGCTAGTAAGAACTCGCTGTGAAACACTCTTTTAGTCAAAGAAGTAGATGAGCATTGGTTTCACTTTTGTTTTGCTCATGCGGGCCTTTTTACTCCACGCTTTGTCTTTTCGTCTCAAGATCGTGCTGGAGTTCGATTGTTTCATCACCGGTTATCATGCAAAACAGTTCTTGAAAACTCGATACAAGGGTTTCCTTCAGCTGTTCGGACAAAACCATTGGGAAAACAATTTAGCCCACGCTTTTCTCTATTGTAAATCATCCAACACAATGAAATGCTCACTGGATTTTTGTATATTCACATTTTGCGCAATCATCCCCAAATTTTCACGCCGATCAAAGTTCAAAAGGTGTTTCGCTTTTGCAACATCTTCATTATTTCGGCATGGTGACGGACGTCGTGCGCGTTGTTCGTCCTGGACAACGTACCGTCCACCTTTAAACTTCATACGCCACTCGAAAACTTGAGTTTATGACATGGCATCCTCACCGCAGGCTTCACGAATCATGTTGAGATTCAGCACCGGATTGACTGAGTTTCATGCAAATCATGATCGCGTGCCTATGTTCACTCGCGCGCTGCATCGTGACTCTGACGACACGACAAAATAGCTGTTCACTCCGGGAAAGATCCAGGCTCTGCAAAGGCTCACAGGCAACTGAGCCGGGTCGCGTCATACACCGAGATTCAACCACTAATGCCCTTATCTAGGGAAGCAACCCTGCATCCGCTCCACTTCGCGAGCTAAAATCAGTGACGATATTTTTTAGGCAGACCCTGTATACACAAGGTGTTTAGTACACGTGTGAGCTTAAATCGAACCATATTTTGTGTAGGCAGTGCAATTTCGACAAGTGCCATCTTCACAATATATATATCTACCAGGTTCGGCGGACATAATATGAGCTGCGTAATCGTCACACGTAAATTGACTAATTAACTAAAACTGTTCATTTATTTTTTATATTTGATTTTAAGGCTAATGTAGCATTGCAGATTTTACGGCAATTAAATAATTTGCGAGTTGAAAATTATCTTAAATTAATCGATAAATCTTCGCGACGTTTCCCAATATAAAAGTTGTGCTCAAGAAGTGCGCCTCAAGGCCTTCCCGGAATGAAGTTTAGAAGCGGAACGTAGCGTTTCAGTCACGTCGACACTTCTGTCGTCGGTGCAGAGAGGAATGACACTCTGCCAAGATAGTCGCAAGATGATTCAAACCAACACGTCACTCGCTCAACCGTCACTGTGTGACGGTCTTGCGGCGTTCTTTTGCAGCGAATTCTTTCAATTCGGGGAAACACCTAAAAGTGATAGACTGTTATCACAAAAACCATTACCTTTTCGCATTTTTTTTTAATTTATCTGGCCCCTAATAGTAATTGTCAATACAGAACTTTTCACATAATCACAAAAAATTTATAGTTTAAATGTTAATTAACAAAATTGAGGACATTGACCAACTTACCATAATGATGATCCCCACATATAATGTCCACCAGGCCAGAGCCGTGCATTACGAGAGTTTGGCCAATGGGCGGAGCAAAGGCCGCCGCCAGTGCCGAATACTTCCCCCGCCGTTAGAGCGTGAACTAAAGATGCGACACAGCGTCGACCAATTAGCAGACTGTGACGTCACATTATTGAAAATAATATTTAAAGCGTGAAATAGAAGCGTTCAACCTCGGCCTCTCGGTGACAGTTTGCTCCGGGCCGGCTAGGGCCGGCTAGCTAGAACAGCGTCTCAGCTGAGACTAGCTGAAAAAAAACTGTGCAAAGGGTGGGGCGTGCGAGCGTCTCGAGACGCGGAGTCCCGCTCGGCTCGTGCGCTGACTTCGGCCAGTGCTTTCTTTCCCCGTCTCAGCTGAGACGCTAGGTCTGTTCGATTCGGCCTGAAAGTTCTGAACTAGTTGTGTCCGAGTTCAGACGAGTGCAGGAGTCGTGCAGCGGCGGCGCAGAACCAGTGTAGCCGCCGCGCTAGGACTGGTGCTGTGATCGGCTTTCCGAGCGGAAGCGCAGGGTGTCGTCTGCATCTATTGGCTTTTGTTTCTTCACGCCACATTGTATGCTACATTGAATTAGTCGCGGTTTGATGAGACCATTCGTGTTTCTTCAGTTTTAAAGTATAATACCGGATTCTTTTCTGTGAATATTTTTCATCCGAGTGTACTAAAAACGTTTTTTTGCACGAAATGTGTTTCTGTCTGCATTTTTAACGGCTTTTTGGTTCCTGTCGTTTCCGTAAGCGTTCGTGTCCTTCACATTCATTTAGCAATAGTAGATTCACTCCAAGTCTCTCGAATTTCGCATTTCGATGATAGGTTCGCGGCATCAGGATAATTTTGCGTCGGGAGTTACTGGCGGCAGCGCGCGGTCGGAAGCGGTCACCTCAAAGACGAAGGCCTGACGATAGAGTTTTCGCAGAGACACTTATCGACCGTAACTTTGGCGTCAGGCTGAAGCGTTTATTCTGACTCTCTAGATAGACCTGCATGGAACTGCCAAGCCAATGCCGATTTTCGGCGTTTTTCTCAGGCCCGTTAGTGGGCGTCCACAGATACCAGTGGACAAAGCATGCAGTATTATGCTCAGCTACGGGGACATGCGGGTGCCAACACACTAAATCCCAGACCTCTGCATTGTGTTGGAGTTGTCAATATGCATCTAAGAGCAACTGAAGGCAAGGACTATCAAGAGGGCAATACCTTTCCCGTGTATGTAAGTAAGAATATGAACACTGTGGATCCCCACATACCATCAAAAAGAAACAATTTACGTGAGCCAATATTTCAACGCTCGCCACAGGGAGCCAAACCTTGGCGAGCAGGTGTCTAAAACGCTTTCAGAATATCATAATCAAGCAAACTCCTACCCTGGGTTATGATCTAAATTCCGTGTCCACCGCAGGTACGTTATTATTCTAAATGAGAGGAAAGGCAACCTCCGTAGCGGCGTTATTATTAAACATCGCCAATATTTGAGCAAGAGCAGCGAAAAATTGCACCGCAAGCAGGGACGGACGAGGAGTGTCGTCTGCTATAGCCGTCTGCTCTTGTCGTCTGCTTCTGCACGGACGCTGAACTGACTCCGGAGCCGGTGCAAGATTTTGAGGAACAGGGTCTGAACTCGTTCAAAACTAGGATGAATCGAACGCGCCAGTGCAGCGGCCGTGCAACTTCTGGTTGAATCGAATGCACCAGTTCCTGCACTGCTGAACTAGTTCAGCCAGTTCAGGCGAATTGAACAGACTTGCTGTTTCTAGCAAGTCAGCCTGGGTTTTGAGCGCACGTTCGTTTATTCTACCCTTGAATATGGGCGTGACGAAAAGCTTACATGCGCCAAGTTTTCAGTCACCAAGAGTTATACCTTTTTACTCGAGCGACGCTAAAACGGCTAGAACTAGTCGAGTCGCGTTTTTAGAGCTCATGATCACCGTTAGGGGCTATATCGCGGCCTGTGGTTGGCCCTGAGATGCTCGCGTATTCGAACCGACGTATGGCCAAACTCTCCCAATACGCGGCTCTGCCGCAGGCTTACTGCAAAATCGATTCTCCGAACCTCGTCTTGTTGCCGCCAAGCATACGTTTCCTTCCCCTTGAATTTGAAACGTCGAACTGCGAGATGCACTCCTGCAGGCTCTCGATTCCAGGCCCATTTGTTGTCCCTTTCTTTTTTCACCGGCCTTGACTCCCGTCACCCACTTGCACCCACTTCCTCGCCCCATTGCTCTGCGCCTCGGGCCCCGTCACTTGAAAAAGAGTATTTGCCCGAAACGGCTCTGTCGTTCTGCTTGTTTGCGTGTGTTCCCAAACTTAAAAGACCGCCTTTAACCGGGACCGGGGCACTCGGCCTCAGTTGATTTATAGATATTCACATCGCAGGTTTTTCGGGCGGTCTCTTCTAGTTGGGGTGGTGAGATGGAGGAGCGCAAATGTGTCCGATCTGGTTAGGAAGTGGCGTAGGAAAGATCGCAACAGCCGTTTGAAATTCTACACGCACTGGTCGTTTTTATATCAATCAGTTATTCTTTTAAACCGCTGCCATCTTTAGCGGGTTTGACAAAGGAATGTTGCCTCAAAAGTGCTCTTTATATTTTCAAGAGAAGCTTCGGGTTTTGAGAAAGATTGTGCGCACGCAGCAGAAAACGATTCGACCGACGAGTGGTTGGAGTGGCATAAGAAAACATCTACACAGCTGATTGCAGAGTACGAAATATATTATTACTGACTTCACGCTAACGCGATTTTATTGCTTCCGTTCCATTTCACCTCAGCAAAGAAATCCGAAATTACAATTGGCCGATTGTAAACTTGCCCCATGAAAGGATATAACCGAGATCTAGACGCCTGATGTTGTATTCGTTCATGTCATATAATGGTCACGCTTAGTTTAAACTTCTTCATGGAACACCAGCAGGTATCTGCTAGCTTAATATTTCGAAAAACTTAAGTCGCGTGTCGCGAGACATTTTGCTGAGAAAAAAAAAAAGATGATAAATGCTCTATCATATAGTGGATTACCCCAATACTGTTTTTAATTAGGATATCATTCTGGGAGCTATTCATGGTAGAAATTAGAGTACAAAGAACCAAACATATTATATTGATTGTTGAAAAAAATGCTATTTTCTTAAAAAGTCAATTCACTACAGTGATCCACACAACGTCTTGTGAAATATCTACGCTAATTTAAAGGTCTATTAGGAAAGGTCCGTTCCGAAAGATTTCTAATATTTTTTTTGTAAAATAACGAAGTAGTAACGGCGTTATTATAGCGAAGTAAGTCTTAATTAACAAGTTACGCTTTCCATTTTGTAACTGTAGCACGGTTACATTTTTCTCCTCAGGAACTGTGACACTGTTACATTTTAGCAGTAACGTGTCCATGAGTGATTCCTGTAGAACGTTTTCTAATCGCAGTAGAAAATAATCTCAAAAGCCTAATTTTGAAAGCTTTGTTAATAAATTCTGATGGCTAACACTCTCAAACGCCTTGCGGACTTAAGAAAGCAGCGCGCAGGCAACTTGATTCCATTCAAAAGATAAATTGAGCATGTCAGAAAAATCCTCAAGGAACATTTGGCTATATCAGCCTTTTGCGAATCCATACTGATAAGGAAATAGTAAACTGTATTTAACTAAAAAGCTATGCATACTTATTAACATATTTTTTTCCAGTATTTTAGCACAACAATGTAGAATAAAATTACGTCGATAATTGTCGAAGTTATTTCGCGCGCCTCCTTTGAACAATGGAATAATCAAAGTTGTTTTTATCGCCAATGAAATGACACCATTAGGTATAACGGGATTAAATATTGAAAGCGAGACAGCCCTAATCACTTCAATGTCTCTGCGAAAGTCAATACATGAAGTACAGTCGATACCTGGAGATTCGCTAGGCCCTAAAGGTGAATTCCTTCGTTATTTTGTGCTACCCAAACTGGCTATATTTTCTGAATCTCCGACCTTTACACTTTTCGCTATGCTATCGAGCATCACGAAATAATAATGTTACGAATAGTAATAACGCCCTATTTTCACTCCCTGGAGTGTGGACGGCAAGGAAAAAAACTGCAGTCGCAGTTTGACAAGGCCACCGCCCCCCAGTAGTCCACATACAATGTCGAAGTGACAATTCGAATGAAATACGCACTCAAAATTATATAAGATTTGAAATTGAAAACCAGATAGCAGGGGAAGTAACTGTAATACATATATTATGAATACTTACAAATATAAACTTTGGTTTTTATAACAATATTACAAATATCGAAATCGCTAATCAATAAAGAGACCGTACATTTCTTTTTACTGAAATATATCGCAGGTCAAGCAACAAAAATGCAATTATACCGCTTGGGTTAAACAAAATTAGGTTTGAAGACACTTCAATAATAATCAACCTTAAAGTGTGAGATAAGTGACTGCCGTTATAAAGCTTCGGTGGTATGTTATGCTTTGTAAGGTTAACCATGTTGAAATTAAACTGAGACTGGGGTAGAGAAGAAACGTTAAAACGTAGAAGGAACAAAATTTTGGAGTGTGGATTATAGTATGTAGGTCAGGCGTCACGCTGCATAAATGACTTATTAAACGAACATAAAATAAATGTAAAGAACAATGCACAAAACTCGAAATAGCAAAGCATCTTCATGAATGTAACAACTCCACGGCACTCTGGTCGGAGACGGAAATGATTCACAAATAGAGAAACGATGTTAAGAGAGTAGTAAGGGAGACCGTGCGGATAAAGTTTCTAGGCAACTGCATAAGTCAGGCTTCACCACAGTTTGGAAGCAATCCAGAAAGCTTTCTACAAATGTAATTTTTTACTCACCATTTAGGTTTGAAGTGCGACCTGCTTGTGATTTTCCAAAAACCTGTCAAACATTTTTGCTTTGTGTGGTTCTCTACGTGTATTGGCCAAACTACGGTTCGAATGTTTTTTTTTTTTTTTAATGTGGAAAGGTGCGTGTTATGATTCAGAAGTATGAACGGTGTCTAGAATAGCAGGGGAAGAGATCCTTTTGTTCAAGTTTGAAAGTGGATGAATGTTGCCTTATCGTGTTGACCTGTAAAGGTTGTCAACGTTCTTGTATTGTGTGATGAAGACTGTGGCGCTTAAACTGTATAGATTTCGTCCTTTTGTGATGGTGAAGATGACCTTGAGATTGATACTATATATGGAAGCGGATTAAATAAACGAGTTAGCTGAGTTTGAGACGTCGTCCTGTCTATTTTATTTCCCTTCTACGTTTTGATGTTTCTTCTCTACCCCAGTCTGGGGTTAATTTCAACAAGGTTAATACTCACCAGGTCGCCTGCACCCTTACGTTTTTTTTCTATGTAAGGTTATTTAGTAGAACAGGCATGTAACGTTGGTATTTTCCACCTTTCAGGTTGAGGTACATTCACTGCTGGAACGTGCTTATTTAGATTAAATGACTCCAACAATGGTTCAGTTTTGATTAGCACTCCACTTCTATAAAGAAATTTTTTTCTGAAATCATACATTGTGAGCACATTAAGTATGTTTAGTGAAACAAATATAATAGCGCAAAAAAAGACGAGGACAAGAACTAAACAGAACAAACGCTACCTTTCGACTAGTTTTACTCAGGAACAGGAAAGCATATATAGACAACACAGGCGAAGCACCAACAGATAAAAGCTATCAAGTCAGTATCCGATCATGCAAAAGCTGAAATTCATTCCTATGAAGCACAATCGACGTGTCACTGACACATGCCCGTCCCACTTTTTTTTCATAGAGACCACTTTTAAACCTTTAGGAGCGAGTCTCACGGCTTCTCTCCATAATCCTTACCTGCTGAAGTCACGCAACACAGCCACAGGTGTTGCAAGGTATAGGCAAATACAAGCCATATTTATTTTTGCGGATAGTGCGTGCTTCCTTGCTCTGACATTGATGCTCCACCCCGTCTGGGCGATTTAGGCTTTACCGCAACTCAGTGGGATTTCGCAGAGCACACCCACTGTGCAGGCCCTGTAAGGGTGACGTGTTTTTTATCACATGGTCTTTTTTTCTTTCTTATCAGAAATGCGGGAAAACAACCCAGTCAAATTCTTTGCGGCAGAGAACACAACGGTTGTCCACAATCTTCAGATTGTGGACAACCTTCTGGATGTGCGGAATAACGTCTAGTCTTTTTGTTCTTTGCTCGTTGGGACTTTTTTTAACTCCTTCAATTTTTCGTAGGGCGTTCTCCGCCGCAGGAATAAAGACGGAACACGAGAAGCCAGCCAATTCCAGTCTAAAAATCTGGTAATTAAAACTATCCGCCTATTGGTCACAAGACTTCAGCAGTGCAGACTCCAGGCACGAAGTCGCAATAGCTCTCTTAACCGTCTTCGAATAAGCTGAATCAAAAGGAAGTAACTGTTTTTGTGCGTGAGGTCGATACATTCAACACACATCCATCTTGCCCTGTTTACTTTTTGTCCTTGTCGTTTTTTCGCTATTTTATATGTTTAACTAAAATGAACCAAGTAGCCCAACAACATTCCCTACTAAGTAGGTTTAGTTCTTAAAACTAATTTTCAGCTAAAGTGTACCATGGAACGTTAGTTACATTGCGTATCACCCTTTTTGCGGTGAGTAGCTTCAGGGTGTTTTGGTTAGTACTCGTACCCTATATGATATGACAATACCTAAAAGTAGGCATAAAACAAAGCGGTAGATGGGAATTTGTTTCGTTATTTTGTGATAAAACATGCATGTGCTTTTTGCGGATGTGATTGAATGAATAGTCGCATGTAAGTTGTTCAAAAAATGAAAAACGCCCAGTAATTATAATTCTTCAAGAAATTCTGTTGTCGCTTCCCAAACAAAGGTATGTGGAGAGACGTATTATTTTAATTCTAGGCCTAAAAAATACTGCTTACGTTTTGTTTGCATTAATATCTAGCAATATTGGTTCGCCCACGCTTCAAAAGAACAAAAATTGGTTCGCCGTAACTATTAGCTTGTTGGGGTATAAATTAACATTTCGGACATTGTGATTGTGGACGAAGCAATTATAGCACAATAAGGTTGACGCGTAAGCCAACGCACAGACGTAGTTGTGAAGCTTCTTTTCTCTAACTTAGTACGCAATGTATTTCCATTTTTTTTTCGCTATGTTCTTGCGATAATTGATAACCGGAACTGTTAAAATGAACTCGTTCCACTAAAGAGGCGAACGTTCGCGAACATGTCAAATTATTGTTGTAAGCAATCATGTTTACCATTGATTATCACCAACCGGTAACACATCATTCCTGTTCGGCCCGGTCCCATCAGAGCGACAAACAAAAACAGCCGAAATTGACAAGTCTGAAACAAGAGCATCATGCACACGTGGGTTTGTTAGGCAGGTTTGAAATCACTCGTGCTTGCTTCACGAGCAGCCTGCCAAATGTATCATCGCGTGCACTGTGCAAGTGTTTTAAGCTTGTCGGTGTCGTTTTTTTTTGTTTTTGTTTTTGTTTTTGTCGCGTTGGAGGAATTTGTACATAAAAAAAAAAACGGCGATGTATAAGGTCCGAAGGGTAATTCCGGTTTGGCGGTGGATCATCGTGGGCGTTTATCGATCCAACGGTACTGCCCTACACATGTTAAGGACCTGGAATGCGGATGCAAAAGACGAAAATGAGACAAGTCAGCACTTGCATTGACGTCGAAGACAGTCAGGAAGCCAGCGACGCTGCTGCCACCCCGGGCATCTTGGCGGTGGCCCGCCACGACGACCAGGTCTTCGATCAACATTTCGGTGGTCGGTGCAGCGATCCGGTTTTGAGCGTTGGAAGGAGTAAAGAGGCAAAAAACCGCATCGGTTTCCTGGGAGAGCAAGGAACAAGCATTCGTTTTCGTGGCTAATCTTGGAAACGTAGGAGATTCCTGACCTATTTGGCCCACAAACTACGGTACCATAAGCACCCCCTGGAGTGGGGGTTCTACACCTCTTTTGGACTTTGAGCGAAATCCCGGAGTTGTTCCGCGTGCAGTTCGTTGAGCGCAATGATGGAAGGGGTCTCTTGCGCAATTCATTAGGCGAGCAAGCATTTATGTTCCTTAAAGATAACAGGAGGAAGGGTGTGCCGGGCGAGTGCTATTGAACTCTCCTCAAAAGAGCAGGGATGTATTGACAGGCTAAAGGACGCAACAGCCAAAGTCATGTCTCGTTAATGCGAACCGCGTTACAGAAGCGACAGTTTCGGGGACAAACTGGAAAAGCACATGCATTTTGGTCTTGTTATTATGAACAGCTCAAAAAAAAAGTTGTAGTAGATAGTTCTAGACCCTCCGATACCCCCAGTAGCTATACGATGCATGCGGAAATGTGGCGGCGACGTGTCGGATGTTGTTATCGGAGTCGTCTGAACGATCTACTAAAACTATCTTTTAGGAACATTTTTTGCGGAAATGGAAGTGTCTTTTGCAGTAAGATATAGACCAGACGTCGGCCCACATGTAGCGAGACACTTTGGAAGAAGATTTTGAAATCAGAGTAAAACTTTCAGCTTTTCCACTCTGGTGCAGAAGGAAGACCAGCGGAGCTGTACCATGGAAAATAATGGCCGGCCGCAAGTTGGAAAGCCCGAGTGGAAAGGCTGCCGCTATCTATGAACGACGGCGGCAACCAGATACGTTGCTTGCCGCCGTCGCTCATAGATGGCGGTAGGTGTCCAGAGTTCGGTGTCTTCATTTCTTTGCGGGGGACACGATTATGGGGAAACTAGCCCTTAACAGCTCCGCTGTAAAAGCGCAGGCGAGCTGGTTCACATCAATGTTATTGTTATGTTTGGGCGCGAAACCGCAGAATTGCTCCGCTTGTTCAAATTGCAATTGTCAGGGAGGACGACGTTGAAAAGATTCGCTAAGTTATTTTTGTAGCTTTTATGTTCCTTTTTTTCCTTTCAATGGAATACTTAGATCCTGTTTTGCCCGAAAGCCTCAGTCAGTATTTGTCTTCAAAAGATTGTGCTCACGTCTTTCACTTAAATGCTCGTTCGGCAACAAAGAAACATGGTTCTATATTATCCCTTCAAGTTCAGTGTCGGGTTTATTTCGATCTAATAATGCTTACAGATACGTGGTATCAGCAGGACGCTGATATGATTCTCATATAGGGTTACAAACATTTCTTTTTAAACCGAAAAGAACGACGTTGTGGTGGTCTGGCTGTTCACGTGAAAAGTTCTATTAAATGTGAGTTGAAGGAAACCTTTCTGAAAGTTACATATGATTATAAAGTATTAAGGCTAAAATGTGGAAACAGTATTGTTACTGTTTTGTATCGTTTACCTCGGCATACTTTTGAAATTTTATTTCTTTTCTTGAAAAGTTCTCAGATTACGTTTCTGTAAATAACTATCGCATGGCACTAGGGGGTGATTTTAATGTTAATTTAATTGAAATTAAATTTAATTTAGGGACAAGGTTTTAACCTGTCATTGGACCCCTATTTACTCTATGATAGATGCGGATGAACCTTATAACGAACTCTAACACATTTTCAAAGACCTTTATGACTTGCATTTTCCGGTCAAAAGAGTAACTGTAAATAGGAAGATAAAAAAACCATGGCTAACTCCCTGTATGTAAAAATGATGCAGAAGAAAAATCGCTTAATTATATAGGGAGTTTGTAACTTCAAGGAATCAGGACAAGTTATTGCGTTTTAAGAAATTTAGGAACGAATTGACGTCCGAACTGAGAAAAGCGAAATCGTCATACAATAAGCAAAAATTCTATGACGCCACAAAACAGCGCCCTGAGGTTGTCTGGAAAGTTATAAATGACGTTCTTCTAATCGCAATGGGGCATCTTCTTGTATAGGAGAATTAACCGTAGAAGGTCGATCTATGTCGGGAGAGTGTCTGGCAGATTGTTTTGACGCCCACTTTACAGATACGCAGACTACTACCTACGATGACAATGCCATTCCTTAGGTCAGTTCATGTCGATGACACTTCTTTCTTGAACCCCACCGACGACGAGTCAGAAGTTTTTAATACATTCTTAGGTCTCAGAAAGAGTAAGACTAGTGATATCGACAAGCTTGAAATAAAACCAGTTAAATTTGTAATGAACATTATTGCACCATGCCTAGCGCATATATATAATTTATCATTATCTTCCGGAATATTTGTTGAGAGTATGAAGTTTGCTAAAGTCTCAGCCGTATGCAAAGGTGGTGATAAAAACATGATAAAAAACTATAGGAAAGGTAAGACAGACGCAGACGACGTTGCGAGCAGACGACGTTGCAAAGGAGCAGACGACGCTCAGATAGGGGGTCGCGATCAGCCAATCAGGACTCGGCGTTCTTACGTCACCGCTACCCCCTGCGCAAGGAGCAGACGAACTTGGCCTCCCCGCATAACCGTGCTGCCTGTTTTCTCTAAAGCACTCGAGAAAATTATTCTTACACATCTCGATAACTTTTTGGAAAACATTGCGTGTTAACAGACAACCGGCTGGGTCTTCGAAAAGGTAAATCAACTGAAGCTGCATTGCTATTTCAAAAGAAAATTACTTTACAAAACATAGAAAAGAGACTTATTACATTAGGTGTATTCATTGATTTTAGCAAAGCGTTTGATGTTTTAAATCACAAAATTTTGCTTGCGAAATTAAATCTTTATGGCGTCCGTGGTGTGCCACTGGCTTTACTGATATCATCTTTACAAGATCGCAAACAGTGTGTTATTATTGATGGCCATTGCTCTTCTTTTCGAAATGAATAGCAAGGCGTGCCGCAAGGTAGTATAGTAGGACCTCTTTTGTTCAATGTCTTCATCAATGATATTGGGAATATTAATAATAAGCACAGTTTATTATTTATGCAAACGATACAAGCCTGTTTTTCTCTGGTTATGATGCTAATGCAGTAAAACGCAAAGCAAGCTCTGTTCTTGAAAAGTTTTCGCAATGGTCTGAGATAAATGGGCTCAACGTAAACGCAACAAAATCGAAGGCTATTTTATTCAGGGCTTTCAACAAACCAATCGTGGTAAATCATACTATCCAACTTGGCACTTCGGAAATTGAACTTGTAAATAAACATAAAACTTTAGGTGTATTTTTTTCGGAGCAGTTGACGTGGGAATCTAATGTCCACCATCTAGTTGGTAAACTTTCTCGAATTGTCGATATTGTTTCCCGTTGTTGGAGTACACTAAGCTGCAAATTTACCACGCTCTATTTCAGTCTCACTTAAACTATTGCCGTCTCGTGTGGGCTACAACGACAAAAAATAATCTGCGAAATGCACTACTACTGAAAAAAAAAAAAATATAGTACGTTATACGTTATGTTTCGTATACAGACCACACGGAACCTTTGTTTACAAAATTTAGAATACTTCCTGTTGCGAGCATGTTCGAATACCGTTTACTGTGTTCGATTTGTTTTTCATCTCAAGCATTTGTAGATTTTTTGTACATTACTTCAGGGTAGCCTAACTCGTCGAGCACAACTTTGTGTCCGAAAGTTGCGGAACGCGCTAATTGGACTCTCGCGACGCTGACATCAAGCCGAGCGAGGTGTCAATCATCCAAGCTCTCTCGGTGCTAAAATTCCAACGAGAATGAAAAACACAAAGTCGTAGCGAGCTCCATCGAAGCGCGTGCGAGCAACACCGTGGTGCCAGCCGATTGAACGGCTGCATTGATGACGTCTCGCCCCGAGTGTCCCTACATCCCTACGCCGCGTTAGAGTCAATGATGCGTTCATTGTACCTAGGCGGCCGGTAAATACTCTGAACTTTCTCGTCGCAAGATCGTCGTTTGTGGAAGTTATTGGTGACGACAAAGTGACGTTTCACAACTTTGGGAAGGAGTTATTTGAGGCCAATATCTTCGCTTCGGAATCGTGGCGAAGATTGAACTTTGTGATGTTGTGGAGCCGTGCGCGGTGTACGGGGGCGGCTTTATTAGACCCGAGAAGTTCGCGTGACGCCCCCTTACGGCAATCCGGGGTGACGTCACGGCGAGGAGGTAATTTTTCCCCGACTCGCCCCGCTCGCCCTGTGGAGGCTGGGACGACGCTAGCTGTCGCCGCGCTCGTTTCTATTTATTTTTTTTTTTGGCATGTTTTTCGTCGGAAGTGTAACTTTTTATATGTGACTCTATTGGGGTATGGCCTGTAGCTACAGGTGAAACTTCAACCAACATTTTAAGCATGGTTGACAGGGCAGGCAACGCGTGAATCGCAGCTGGTATATGAGAATAAAGAAATATGGCCACAATTGCAAGAGCATCACTATATATTTACATCTCGCACAATAAATGCTGCTGATGGTCTGAATGAATTGGCAGGTTATGTATACTTTTTTTTATCTCTGTTTTTATACAAGATTGCCGAAGCAGAAAAGCTGCATGCTGCTCCAGCAACATGCTAAATGCAGTCTGGGCCATGGGGAGAGACTCACAAGTAAGAGAGCCCAAGTGCAGGGGCAAAGTAAAGTAAAACAAGGAACATTTATTATATACATTACTCGCATTTGACCTTTGCTGGATTCGGATAGCATTTCAATGGACTACTAGGGTGGTATCTGTGGACTCGTTTATATCAACCCTCAAGTAATGCATAACAAACGTGTCTAGGTGTCTAGCTCCTTATTAGTGACTTAATTAAGCCCTAAAATTAAGATTTTACTTAAATTGAAGTGTCCTGAAGCTAAAATACCGGAAGCTTTTCTCACGCCGACTGTCGCCCTTCACAGGTTCCACATTTTCTGCTACTAGTGCTGCATCTACCACTGGACAGACGTTCGAATGCTTGCTTTTACTCCTGTTTTCCTCTGTTGTCAGAGAGTCCAGCTGTAGGGAGTTTGGAGGCTAAGGAAGCTTTTGGAGACCTGCAGCAGTATCTCTTTTAATTGGAAATGGCAATTCAAAATAAACGGTGTACTTTCCGAATACCCACGGCTGGGAGAAAAATCTCAGGAAAAAGTATATACATTCCAAATTACGGCACTATTGCTGCACATATTTTGGGCAGTTCATTTCATATCATACAGGCAACTGGGGGCAATTCGGACGTTTCTGCTGCTACCATACAAACTAATTTCCAGTAATTGTGCATCTTCTAAGAAATATGCCTGCATAAGTGTATAAACTAAACAATTAATTCACGAAGAAGCTACATTTATGTAAAACAACCCTGTTCCACGAGCACTTCAAAGATAATCGGACACAGGGCCTTTAAAATATCTGCGAACCAGCGCATGCAGAGTAGCAGCGCAAAGTCGGGGTCGCGAGCTAATTTGCCGATCACCCAAAGGCCCATGATATAAATGCCACTTCAAATGCCTTGAAAGCGGGATGTAATATCGTCCTAAATCATGAACATGCAATGAACAGAATTCCAGCGTCTCAAACACTTGCGCCACCGCTTCACCGATCCCTTCAAAATTGGCTTGTGTCGCGTAGACGGACGGGGAGGTTCATCGGCGAAATTGCCTCCGCCGATTGCTTTCGGGATTTGTAACCCAATTTTAAAGGTAAAGGGGACAAGCAGGCTTATAAAATGTACGGAAGCACGTCAACATCGGCCTAGCTCGACGTCTTGTACACCGGGTAAACGAAGTCCAGCTCCTCGAAGAGCTTGCGGCACACAACGCCAAACCAGGAAACCGGTGCTGGGAAGCGAGCCGATGCGAGATCGCGGAGCGAAGTCATCTCCCTGACGTCACGGTATACCTCACCCAATCAGGGCGCGGCGACCGCAGCGACGCTTGTGTTCGCTCTCGGGGCTAATAGAGCTCATCTTCCGCCACTGTCAACAACGCCACCGGCGTCACCCACAGGCGGTTTGTGTAGAGACGTCGGGAATGTCTGAGAGATGAGGGGAAACGGGGGATAACAAAAAAAAAAAAAAGAAAGCCGAAGAAAGGGAAATAAAAAAAATTAAAGACGTTTACAAATCTTTGTAATTCGAAATTAGAGCTCAACTCTTGAGGAGGAATAAGGGAGAGTACAGAGAGGAGGGTATGCCCCTCCTCCTCCCCTCTTCCTCTTCCTTTCCTCCCCTCCTCCTTCCATTCAGTTTCTCCGCTAAATTTAGCAGGGAAAAGGACACCACATGACAATCTAGCGGAGAAGTGAATAGGCGTTGAAGTCACGTAGCTGGGAATTGAATTGGTGTTGAGGTCATGTGACGTCAATTTCGCGCTAAATTTAGCGGGCCGGTTACGCCGACGGCGACGCCCACGCCGCGAAACCCGGAAACGGGCGCCGAGAGCTGCGCTCTAAAGAGAGAATTAAGGTACGACCAACACACACACACACACACGCACAAACAAATAGGAGTATCAAGAAGGGCCGTACACTGTTAGAAAAACTCCTGTCAAAGTATGTGACACATACATGCTAACCTTGTTGCCACAACATGTACTGTATTACCGCACTACAGAACATGTTCCATACTTCTTTAGTACGGGACATGTTGTTGTTGTATGGGCAGCCAGATTAAGTTCCATACACCATCATCACGGAACAAGTAGTGTATGTTACAGGAAATGTACCATCATGGCACACAGCAGCACATGTTCGGTTGCGAGCCATGCTAGAACATGTACCATTTTTACGAAGTACATCACATGTTCCAATGCGCCCAAAATGACACAGGTTACATTTCTTGTACTTACGGAAAAAGTTCAGTCTTGTTTGTGATAGTACTCGCCCCATTTTATGTTACTACCGCTATTCACGAGTACATCCGGGCTTTGTATGTCACATGCCAAGCTTCCCCTTGAAAAAAGCTGATATGTGACATTCAAAACAGGGATGTCCTGACAGTTTGCAGGCGCAACTTGATGCAAGTCTTTGTAACATAAAATTACCTGCAATGCGGAAATGTTCCCCAAACTTGTATGGAAAATTTGAACTGTCGTTTCTAATGCGAGCACTATCCTGAAAACAGAACAATGAATCTGTGACATATATACTCAATAAAACAGCCAGGAATGCTATGAGAAAGTGCTCGCATGCTACGTCAAGTTTAGGGAGCATTGTACATGTAGGGTCGGGGATAAAGGCATATAAACATTTGTAAACATCCTTATGAAACTAAGTTCACGCTTGGTCCTTTTGGTTCCAAACCATAGCAACGGACCCATTGCGAAGAAGACTGGAGTTTGCTGCTTCAAAAATATTTACATTTATTTTTCTTTTAAATGACTAGAACACATACACAATAAAAAAACATTTCATGCCGCAAATAGATTTGGGGTAGCTCAGCCATCAAAAAAGTATCAAAGTGAGCAGTCTGCTAAAGAAAAATGTCACAAAAAATTATGCTGACAAGCTACACCTCGAAACGAACCATCTTGGCCTATGACAACAAATAGTAATATTAACAATAGAAAAAAAATGAATCTAAACAAGCACCGAATTTTCTTTCCACTTCTTTTGGAACTTCGAGAACTCTTGGAGGGCTCCCTGCGCCTTCAGACGCACCAGGGCAACTTTTCTTCAAGACTGCCGGGGTCCCTCCTGTGGGTTCATTGCCACAAGTTGCCTGAAAGAAACAGCACTTAAATATTGGGCGGGATTATTTAGAGGAAGATGTCTAACAGAAGCTAAGGAGTTCCTGACTCCTTCTTTAACTTCTTTATCGATTAGTAATCCAATCTGAACGAATTCTAAATCTTGACTATAGTATACTTTCAAGCCGAGACAAACGCCCCCAATCTGGACAGTCCGTGCACACACCATGAGCCTCCAAGTCTGATCCTTGCATCAAAACAAATTTTGATTGTACAAAAAAAAAAAATTTTTTTTCACCCCACTGGCATTAGTTCTCAGTAATAACTGCGCACATTTCGGAACTTGCGTGAGCACACAACGCTAAGACATTCTACAACCCGAGACGGAGGCTACAAAGGAGGACCAACACATCCATCTCAATTGAGACGTATGTCTTCGTAGCCTCCATCCCGGGTTGTAGAATGTCATATTAACCAGCTCGCCTGCCTAGTAACGTTGTACACAACAATACTTCGGTTAAAAAAGGAATTCAGAGTACCAGTCAATGCAATATTACAAAAAAGCTTGCCTGAAGTGCTTAAGCAGAATATTCTGGTTAATATTAGAACACTGAACATTCATGTCTTTTGGTTCATATTACTTATTCTAACTGATAAGCATAGCCCGGTCACAGGTATATTTATGTGCCCCTGCAGAACAAGGGCCCATGCATTTGCAGCCGAGTGATACTAAGGCGGGTTAAAATATAAGTTGCAAGTACCGTAGGACGCATAAGTTCTAGTATTGGTTCTATATGACAATATATCTGAGTACCAGATTCATATTGATTCTTTCATTATATTGCAACATAATAATAGGTGTGATGATGTGACTCAATGTGGAAAAGAAGATGGAAAAGAAGAAGGGCAAGTCAACCCATGGATCGGCTCAGAGGGAAATGGAAGAGGAAGAAGGAAAGTGATTTGGAGTGCGTGCACGGAGCGCGGGCAAACGACTGACCGGGAGAACGTGCTGGGTCGGGACTGGGAACGACACCATCGACCAGGGCAATCGGGGTTCGCTCCTACGGTCTGACCGGCAGCCTGCTCCAGCGAGGGCAGCGCATAGAAGCCTACGCTACCCGGCTTCCTACTGCGCGAGCACTTCGTGCGGTGACTCGGGTCACCGAGGGAAGCCAACCGCTCCCGCTCCTGACTGCCTGCCACAACCGTCGGCCGACAACGACAGCCCCAGACACAACACCCGCTGCTGCGCATGGTGACTCAAAGACATGGTGACTGTTGCGTTTTCCTTCTTTCATTTCTTTAACTAAGTTTTCCTTTTTTTTTGTATAAGCATATGAACTATTTGATTTTTTTTTTTTTTGTAAATACAAGCTTTTATGAAAAACGAAGGACATTGTATCTTGTCGATTATTAACCACAAAAAACCCTGTGACAATTAACTGGCGTCTGCGACAGGACAAGATATTCTGTTCCCTCGTTTTTCTACGTAACAATAATTAATCAGAATGGAGGTTAAAGAGTTAATGTCTTTGGGCGCTGAGTTGGGACTGGCAGGAGCGGAGTTGAGGTCTTGGGTGGACGAGGAGCGAGCAGGCCAACGAGAAGAGAGGGCTGATGAGAGGGAAGCACAGCGCCTCAAGGCAGAAAGTGAGCAACGCATTATCGAATTAAAGATTCGTCTTGCAGAGGCTAGCGCAACCGAGATAGGACAAACAGATGGCAGTGAAGGGTCACGTCGCGCATCTCTATCGCTATCTCCTAGTCCTCACAAGCTTATGCCTCCCTTCGATGACAAAAGGGACGATCTCGACTCGTATTTGAGGAGATTTGAGCGTGTAGCGCAGGGGCAAGATTGGCCGCAAGAGAAGTGGGCGACTGCTCTAAGCATGTGCCTGGTTGGCCCAGCTCTGGAGGTCATAGGTAGGATGTCACCTGAAGACTCTCTGAATTATGATAAGGTGAAGAGGGCTTTGCTCCAGCGGTTTCGGTACACGGCAGAAGGGTACCGCGAGAAATTTAGAGAGAGCAAGCCGTTGGACGGAGAGACAGGGAGCCAGTTTGCTGCGAGACTAGAGGGGTTCTTCGACCGCTGGGTCAGTATGAACGAATGCCCAAAAACGTATGAAGGGGTTCGTGACCAGATGATTGGGGAGCAATTTCTTCGGGATTGTCATCCGATGCTCGCGGTCTTCTTAAAGGAAAGAAGCTGTAAGACCGTCTCGGCGTTGGCTGAAATGGCGGACCACTTCCTGGAGGCGCAGAGCCAGCCTAATCTGGCCAATTTCAGGAGGGAGGCAAAAGTAGCCTTAGATTCCCTGAAGGAAGATGCGCAGGGCAGCAAGCCCGCTCCAAAGATAAAATGTTTCTTGTGTGGTAAGTTGGGCCACAAGGCAGCAGAGTGCCGATCGAAGCCAGAAACACGCGTATTCTGTCAAGTGTGTCAGAGGTCAGGCCACGAGTCCAGATCATGTCCGCAAGAAAAAAACGGAAAGACAGAAGTTTCATGTTTCGTAAAACCCGATGAGTATCCTCTTGGTAAGACGGACGCGTTCTCACGGGGAAGGAAGAAAATCACAAGAAAGGCCTTCAGAACGCCCGCCATGAATATGACTGAAAAGGCGAGATCATTTCTGTCGGAAGGTATGCCAATCACAGATGGGATATTAAACGGCAAAGCAGTAAAGGTGTTGAGGGACAGCGGGAGTAACACCGTGATAGTGCGCCGAGAACTGGTCGCATCTGAAGATTTTACTGGCAAAGTCAGTCCCGTATTCTTAGTGGACGGGACGTGTCTGATGTTGCCAGAGGCAAACATTCGCCTTGTGTCACCGTTCCTAACGGGACAGGTAACCGCCAAGTGTATGAACCGTCCTCTCTATGACGTTATCGTAGGGAATATTCATGGAGGGAAAGACTCGACCGAGCAAACCTTGAAGGTGTCTGACGCGGAAGGTGAAATCGTCGCTGCCGTCGACGGTAGTATGCCGAGTAGGCTAAACCAATTTAGTAACGGTGGGAGTGCCAGGAACGGGGGGACCTGCGGCTCTCGCAGTGGGGTGACACCGACGCCAAGGAGCGCTTGAAAAGCAGGTCAAGCACTCACGAGCAGTACCTGGAGAAGGAGAAGCTGCTGCAGCAGGTCTTCGACATGAAGAAGCCTGTGTACCCCAAGCTTCGCAGAGTGCTCTACCCGAGGCCGCGCCTCAAAAAGAGGGACCCTGAGGCCCAAATGGTGGTTTCGCCACTGGGCCCGACCGATAACTACCCCGTGCCGGAGGTAGATCTTCACGACAGCGTCCCGACCGAGTTCATCAAGGGCTACAGCCTGGCAGGAGCCGACCCTTCCGTCTCGCCCGGAGAGCACACCATAGAGCACGGAAATGGAAAGGCCAAGAGGAAGTGTCAGGATGGACGGCAGGAGTTCCTTGAAAGGCAAGTGGACCGGGAACAAATGATCCAGGAAAAAGAACTGCACCTTGAGGAGCGAAGGCTCAAGCTCCACGAAGAGCAGCTGGCCTTTGAGAGGACCAAGTTTGAAGCAGAGATGGTGGTCAAGGTCAGAAAGCTAGACATGGAGGGGGAGGAGCGCAGGATACGCGATGGCACAGACAAGATGCACCTGGAGCTCATGAAGAAGATGTTCGACGAGCTAGTCCGGAAGGCACAAGTCGAAAACTGCCAGGAAACACTTCGTCGCGTATGAAGTGGTTTGGTATGATGGTGGTCATTATCACTGAGGCCTGTGGGAAGCGAAGCGGATTCAAATAAGTCCTCATTACGATTGAGAGGAGTGCAAAGTAGAAGAAATTGTAGTAATTTATCGTTAGAAGTTTTTTTTTTAGTACTATACCTCGAGTTCCGCATTTTGGGAGCGTATTTGCAAGGACATTTGAGAACATATGGAGACGTTAAAGCAGTTTTTTGAGATAATGCGACAAGCCGGTATTACAGTAAACCCATGAAGTGCGAAGTCGGTATGAGGACAATAACATTCCTCGGTCATGGTCTGGGTAATAGAGAAGTTTCGAGTGTATCTGTATGGAACGCATTTTGTTGTTCAGACGGACCACCATCCTTTACAATATCTAAACAAGGTGAAACAACTTAATAGCCGAGTGTTACGCTGGAGTCTGATGCCTCAAGAGTACTCGTTTCGCGTGGAGTACATTTAAAGAAGTGAGAATGTGGGTGCGGACTATCTTGGTAGGCTGTAATGAACTTGCGCACATCATCATGGTCTTGGTTTTTTTTGTCTATGTAATTTCATTTAATACTTTAAAAAAAAAACTTAAAGGGGGGCTCCTTGTGATGATGTGACTCAATGTGGAAAAGAAGATGGAAAAGAAGAAGGGCAAGTCAACCCATGGATCGGCTCGGAGGGAGATGGAAGAGGAAGAAGGAAAGAGATTTGGAGTGCGTGCACGGAGCGCGGACAAACGACTGACCGGGAGAACGTGCTGGGTCGGGACTGGGAACGACACCATCGACCAGGGCAATCGGGGTTCGCTCCTACGGTCTGACCGCCAGCCTGCTCCAGCGAGGGCAGCGCATAGAAGCCTACGCTACCCGGCTTCCTACTGCGCGAGCACTTGGTGCGGTGACTCGGGTCAACGAGGGAAGCCAACCGCTCCCGCTCCTGACTGCCTGCCACAACCGTCGGCCGACAACGACAGCCCCAGACACAACACCCGCTGCTGCGCATGGTGACTCAAAGACATGGTGATTGTTGCGTTTTCCTTCTTTCATTTCTTTAACTAAGTTTTCCTTTTTTTTGTATAAGCATATGAACTATTTGATTTTTTTTTGTAAATACAAGCTTTTATGAAAAACGAGGGACATTGTATCTTGTCGATTATTAACCACAAAGAACCCTGTGACAATAGGATTTAAAAAGAAGCGGTCCTCCCCGCAGCACATCCAATAAATGTGAGTAACGAATTGTAAAGCGAATTGAGAATTGCCAAGCGAATTTTAAATAAGGGTGTCTAGAAAGCAGCACATTAACATTAGACCTTTTTCCTTTCTTAGTGTAAAGTTTCAACAAAAACATGGTTCAACATGTTCCAGGTTGCTGTTGAAAGTGCCAAACAAACACAAACCCTAAGGCTAATATTCTGCTCTACAAAACATATTTTTTTCCAAATTGCTGTCGAAAGTTAGACACTTTGCTTGATGTAATTGGCAATGCCTCAGCGACAGTGTGACCAAGCTGAATGAAACCCTTAATATTTACATGGGAATACTGATATACGTTCGAGGAATCGTTATGCGTCTGCTATGCTGATTTTTTTTTTCTTTTTTTTTTCTTTACAGATTTGTTTAAAGAAAAGCCATGAAAGCTACACTTATGCGGTTTGTGCGAGTGAGTTATACGCCCAGGGGGACATTACCGGGGTGGCTAATCTTCGCGATAAGTCGGCTAATTATTTGAAATTCGTTAATTATATTTTAATTAGTGGAAGTAGTCGTATGTTTCCAATTAGATATTTGCTGAGCGTCGTTCAAATCCCCTGGATCAGTACTTTTTGAAGGACTTTGAGCGCGTGAAAAGCGCAAGAGTGTGCTGAAGTTACTACTCGTGGAGCAGGTACAAGGCTGGGGCTATCTAAGAGACCGAAAAATCGCGCGGGCGCCTTACCGCAACCGCTAGCCTCGCGCTCCACAAGTGGTAACTTTATTGTACTACTACACTTCTCACGCGCTTAAAATATTTCTGAAAATGACTCATTTAATGGCTTTCAATAACACTTAGCAAGTTTCTAATTGGAACCATATGTCTATTTTCACTAATTAAAAAGTTAACCAATTTTAATTAATTAACCGACTTATTGCAAAGTGTAGCCACGCACACAATGTCCCCCTGGGCGTATAACTCACTCGCACAAACCGCATAAGTGTAGCGTTCATGGCTTTCTTTAAACAAATCTGTAAGAATAAAAAAAATCCTGTATATGTACAGTACTCAGCAAAGGAACACGCGACTGTATTACCTCTTAAGATTACATCAATCTATGACGTAGCGCACAAAATTGTTGCATTAAGCATTAAGCGTTCGGACACCGACAAGTTAGCACGTTTATGAGGTAATAACAGTTTGTGTGTTCCTACAAGTTTCGGAAACATTGCACATTGCCAAAGGAAAACAGTGTTTGAACTTTTTGACTTGTATCCTATACTGTAAACGACTTATTTTTCGCGGGCTCAATATTTCGCGATTGAGGTAAAAGTTGAAGATTTGGAATAATTCGCGGGTTCTAATTTTCGCGATGCGGCGAGATCCCAATATAGATTCCAATGTGCTTACATTTTACCAGAATCGTTCGCGAGACCTATTTTTTTTTTTTTTTTTGCAGGCGATTCGGAAAAATTAGCATCTTTCGAAAAATAAGTCGCCTACAGTCTTCGAAATCTCCAATTCTGAGCCCAATTGGCTTTGCCGAAAATACGTTGAGGAGCACACCACCATTCAAAGGTATGCCAAACTGCTTAGGATGTTGGCAAGGACCCGATAACAAATTAGGTACATAATTTATTGCTAACGGCCTTTTATGTCATTAACGCTGTCAAAAATTACTTATCAGTTATTGCTGCTTCCCAGACAAAAATAAATCGCCTATTTATTTCTTCACGAAATGCAATATCCACTTGACAATTCAACCACTTGAAGGAATTAGAACTGTCCATACGATACACTTTTCCAAAACAAATTCACAGTGCACATTTTCATAACTGAAAGGCACATTCATAGTTACCTCTAAACGAACTTCAACGCTGCTGGCAGCTCAGCAGGGTACTTTAGGTTGAAACAACAGTATTTGGCGTACATCAGCTCCATAGCAGAGAGGAAGCTGACGCCTCCGAGGCACCTGGTGCCATCCAGTGACAGTTGAAGATGCCTCTGCCTGAAAAAAAGTAGATCTTTTTAGTCATAAAGGAACGCTGAACCAAACGTTTATGATTGCAATTGTGTTTGAGAGCATTAATACCTAGGACTTTTGGGAGTTATACTATTTTCAAACATGGCACACCTTTTCAGTTTTTATCTGGGGAGATTTTTAGTTTCTTCCGGTTAGCATGTATACCCATGAGTTTTATCGCTTTATTCTGGTGATATGTATAGTATCTTCCTTTAATTCACAACGCAAAACCGCACTCCGTTGCGGTGAATGAACTTGATACGCGATGAAAACAAGTCAAATCCCATCCTCTAAAAAAAGGGAACTTGACACACAAAACCCAATTACAATTCACGAGCATGCTCATGAATGTGCGAGGCTGCATGCACAATGCGCGAGTCTGGTCGCATATTCACGAGCAAGCTCGTGAATTGCGACGTTGGTTAGGTCATGATGGCGAAAATATTTGTTTGAGGGCTCTGCAGTAATTTGTATTGGCAGAGCAAAGCTCTGCCACTATGGTTAGGATTCGGGTCGTCCAATGAAAGAACGTTAACGCGCGTCGTGCGTAGAGCAACTTCCAGTAGAGCTGCACGACGTCGTGCGTGTAGCAATACTCTGCATAAAAAGGGTGTCCTTCTCAGGCCATAAGAGGGAGTTCACTCCGAGCATGCGCAGCGCTCAGAGAGCTCCAATGTGGCGTCGAGTGAATACCACCTATTACATTAGAGGTTTCGACTCGACCGGGGTAATTTCGAAGTATATTCGTCTATCAGTAGCCCGAGTTATTTCGGAGTGACGGAGCATCCGCGGCGCGCACACGAGCATTAGCAAGACGATGATTGATTACTGGCACAGCGCGGATAAGTTTACTGGGCGACTCAAAATATCGCACGATAATGCGTAGCTATTCCTAAGATGCAAAAGCCTGCATTATTTCTCTGCATCAAGCAGGTGCCACCTTTATTTGACCGCATATTCGAAAAGCTGCCAAGAACGTTCACACGGTCGAGAAGCTGAGAAACGCAGTGCTCCGCTATGCCTTTCAGACGCATAAAAAAAAAAAAGTTAAAAACAAGCCTCCTTTATCGAACGCTGTATTGAGAATATATTACGCTTTCGACCTTAGGAATATACTTCGTCCCTTAAAACATAAATGACCAATGTTCACGTCTTCTAATCCGATCTTCCCTCATTCTCCAATTGCCCCATCCCCCTCCCCGATCAAGCGCTGAACTTTGAACCATGTGAGGTTGAAGTTGGCGGCGAATCTAGTTTAATTCGACGCGCTTAAAGGGGCCATGAAATGAATTTTGGGTTGGGATGAATGATTTTAAATTTGGACTTTACTAATCGCATATCGTTTAGTTGGCCAAAAGAAAGAGGCTAGAAAGTCAAAAGCCAGCTTTTCGGTACGAACATGTGAAAATATAGCGGACTATTTTGCACCTTCTTGCCTTCGAAAGCTCTCCGCCTTTTCACTATGATACATCCGCGGTTTCAAAAGCGCGTCACCGGTGCCAAACTGACGTCAGCAGAGCCCAGCTCACGCATTGGACACGAGAACTGCGTCACTCGGGCGTATGCGCTCGTCAACAATCAATCCGTCGACGAATACTTGAATTCGCGTTCCTGGCCAATGAGTGCCCTGACGGAACTTATCGTCACTGGGGAATGACAAGTTCTACGGTGTGCATAAAAAGCACGGTGGTAGCTAGGAGTCATCGCACCGGTGCCGAACGAATGTCACGACCACGTGATTTCACAATTCGCATTTGAGTTGAGGATTAAAGCTAAGGAGGAAGAAGTAGGAATATCGTTTCATGACCCCTTTAAGTCACGCATGTTGACAGCGGCTTGGCATAATAATGCGGGAATATTGCGGAAACCGTGCTCTCCTACTGCCCAACTACTAAATAGGGTCGGGCAGTATGTCGCCCCGAATCAGGAACTATAAAAGGCCTAGTTTTATGCGGCTGGGAAGACGAGACGCTGCACGATGGGCATCCCGAACTTGGAATATACGACACCTTTAGAGATAGTAAACTAACACTGGCGTTAGGAACAACTTAACGTATACGTACCTTGGAAAACGAAGCCGTCTACGCACCGTAGAACGCCGCTGACGACGCGACAACAACGCCAAACTCGCCTTCCGAACGGGTAGCAGCATTCCACAGCCCCCGGGCCTAGAGCACTATATAGCTCCTACGGAGCAGAGTAGCGCAATCCTTTGAACCCCGTGTTTTGCCAACAACATGGCCGACAGAGCGGTTTGGCGCGAGTCACGTGGTATTCAGAGTTCCAGGAGGCGGCCCGCCCTATGGGAGAATACATGGAGATCGACATAACACGGCTGACTAAAAAACTAACGGCGAGTTGACATTTTTCAAAACTAGCCTGTCGTGAAGTTAGTAAAGCGCTAAACACTTTATCAAAGTTTTAATAATATCGAATGCGTGTGCAAATTTTGAGAAGGCAATTTCCAAGGCAATGGCGTTTGAAGCAGACGATTTTTGCTCGCAGTGGAAATGGGCTTTTCGGGTTGGCTGGAGCGGGTCACGTGAATGGTGTGACGTCGCCGTGTCGTCTGCTGCATGATGCCGCTCAGGCAATTTAAAAAAAAAAAAAGTTACGTCCTTGTATGGCACAAAACTTATCGCATATTATTCTAAAATGTTTCATTATTATGTCAAAAATGATTTCCATTCCGCACATTCCCACAAAACGGAAGAAACAACGATTTTCTCACGTTCTCCATGCATTTCTGACCGCAGTTGGAACGTCCGGGCGTTCGCCGCTAGTCGCCGAGAGACGGCGTTCTAGATTGCGCTACTCTGCTCCGAAGGAGCTATATAGTGCTCTACCCGGGCCCACGCCGGCCGGCAGCGGCTTGCGCATGCGCGGGAGAGAGATGTCTTCCTTCGCGCGGCGTAACTCGGCTCACGGGCGCTGTACTTCCGCGGTCTAATTGAGTTCCATAAAAATTCCTGGATATCCGTCACTTTTGGGCGCGTTCAATTCGCTTATACCAGTTGAACAGACTATAAACTGTAATCTTGTAAGGCTTTTTTTATTGATACGGATAAGCTCATACCTATTGCTTAAATAGCACGTTTCAATGCATATGGTACAGTTCCCGTTCTTGAAAGCAAACAGCACATTATGTGCATTTCCAGAAAACGGGACATGTTCTATTCGGTTTTTCCACGTAGATTGATGGAATTTTCTAACAGTGTAGAAATTGCTCGGTAGAGAGAGGGAAAAAGGGGAGGTGATGGTGGTGAAGAGGGGGGGGGATATTCCTTTCCCCTAATATCTTATTATAACTCTCTGAAATGCTATGATGGTTCGGGGTTGGGGCGATACCCCCCCCCCCCCTTCCACCCTTATGCCCCTTGGCCCCTCTTTCGACGCAACTAGGAGAGGGGGAGGCTAAATTCCCCCCCTCCCCATCCTCCTGTTTCGACGACCCTGCTTAGAGGTGTTCCAATGAGCAATGACGAGGAACAGCACAGCCTGCAATTTTCGAAATAACGGTTCAAGAGATTCTGGAATTAAAACGGCTCGCGTTCCATGAACTCAAGAGTGGCCATGACAGACTTTCAAGCGAAAGACTCGTGCAAGTGCACGTATATAGTGTGCGGGCGCGTTCAGTGACGTCATTTTATAGTTGATACCTTTGACGACGGAGTCAGGATTATCAGTTGCGAACGACAAATTTGATGGTGCGTGTTCAAATGAACGATGTCAAGTTTAGTATCCTTGCGTTCTTGAACCATCACCGCCAATATTGAAAACCTGACATTACTTTCATTTCCTTATTTTCGTTGATAAACATACTTAATCCCAAACTTACTGATCTTCGAATGTTTATCCCGCCGATGAAGGGAAAACTGCCCGGAGGCGAAATTCGCCCATAAGTGGACAACGATAGCCGGCTGGTTGTGACCTAGCCACGTCGGGCTACACTTTGGCCAGATTCGAAAGGCCGAGATAAATCAAAAGAACGGCAGGGACGCTTTTTAGTAAATTCTGCTTTATCGGCGGAAATAAGAACGATATCAGACTATCAACTTCGACGGTGTTGATTTTAAAATGCAATTCCCAAGCCTCCATCGTGCTTTTTAGAGAACATCAAACATGACGGTCGCAGCTGATAATCTTTGTTGTGACGTCACACGTATGAGCCACGGTCGTCTCTGCGCGCTCCCTAGTGCTGATCTGGTTCGGTGCCTAGGGAGGGGTAGGGATTTTTCGCCCCCTCAACGAAAAACGTCACGAAGACAGATGGATCTGCGGGTTTGTGAGAAAAGAAAACTTCGCAGCAATCTTTCGGCTCCTCCCCCCACTATGTCATAACACAAAGAATATTTTTGTTGACGAGTTTAGCGACCCAGTCTGTCTATGCTGGAAAAAGCGGTGGAGAAACTGCATCGTGACTGGGGGGAGGAGCCTAATCTCCATCGCCGACAAACTACATCGGAAGGGAGCTGCACCGTGACGTGTCCGGTGACGTCGACGAACAGTGGCGATTGAGTTGAAACTACATCGTTTCTTTTTCCCTACAGGGAATTTCAGAGAATCGCCGAGTGGGCTAGCGCACACGCACACCAGCTCGGGGTACGTGGAGCGAAAGCTCGCGCTGCAGAGCCCAGAGATCCTGGGTTCAATCCCCGCCCCTGCCCGTTTCGATCTGGATGAGCATCGTACCGGCGTGCGGTCGTGTATCACTACTGCATGATGTACGTTAAAGACCTCGGGCTAGCAGTCGTACTGCACTGGCTAAATTGCTTATCTACAGTGGGTAACAATGTCGCCATGTTCAGGCAGACTAACCTCCTGCTGTATAAACAACTAACGACCAATTTTACTTTTTGGCTATATTTGACTGCGTTAATGCAGCTTCTCTCGTGCTGCACGGGAAAGAAAAAAATGTTCCTTCGGGGGTTAAATGTTCGGTGAAGTAAGAAGCAAAAAAGAAGAAGAGAATATTTTCCTCAAGTTGGGTTTGTGGCAGAAGAGGAGGAAAAAAAAATCATTTGTTAGTTCCATGGTGTGTATGGTCTTTTCTTTATGTGTATGTTTATTCTAGTTCAGCTGGCCCTACCTGAAATAGTTGCTTTAAAAAAGTATATCTGTCCCTCTCTCTCTACCTGAAGTATGAACGATCTAGCTCAACTTAAGCCTGTTACCGTTGCTTGCTTGGATTTTCGCTCAGCCAAATCGCTTATATGGGGTGCACTCAAATGAAAACATAATCGTGTTGAATTGTGCAAGAGTACTTAGAATATTTATCGATCACGCCGCTGAACTTGCATCGTTCGAAGAACTTCCTTTTTGTGAGCGCCTTCTCTGCTTGAGTTTGTTGGAAACACAGCCACTTCGATTCGAGGCAATTGATGATAGCTTTGGTGACATCACCAAGTACGCGACTCACAGAACACTGGAGAACACCAATGTTTTCGCCGCTCCCGACGGTTCCCTGGAAGCCACCAGCGGCGTAAAAGCGTAGAGCTGCGAGGACTTGTTGTTCGATCGTCAGCACACGGGGCCCTTCAAGACAACGCTGGAGCTTTCCGCGAAGCTGGTCACACAGCCAGCGAGTCATCCTTTGGTCAGCCGGTATTCGACCACAAACCTCGCATCGCTCGTCTCGAAAGCATCCCGATGATCTCTAAAAACTCGATCCGCTGGCGAACCCAACAGTAGAGATGCATATGCTAGGGTCGCCATTTTTTACGATTCAGATTCATCTTTGGCTACGCATCGACCACTCAGTTAACTGCATCATCAAAGTGCATCGTGACGACATTTTGACGACACCGCCAACTGCATCATTTTACGAGCATAGCTCGAACTGCATAGGGAAAAACCAGGGTTGTAAAAGTTACTTAAAAAATGTACCTAAGGTACAGTTACAGTTACTCATACGAAAATGTACCTAGGTGCGTATCTAGCTACTAGCTTAAAAATTTACCTAGGTGCAGGTACAGTTACTTCAAAGGTACTTTTTATTTTCACGTCAAGTATGTTTCTGAAATTTGTCACATTATTACTGGAAGTAAATCCTTTGTATACCGGGATGTACACAAAAACAAGTTTAAAAAACACGTTTGAAAAACGTGCTTTTTTGGTGTCAATGCGAGAAATAAGGCAAAACGCTCTCACCAGAGCATTCGAAGACTTTGTCTTTTTCACTTGAATGCTCGATTTGACCTCAGAATCAGGACTTCTTTGAAATGTTCATCCGACATCTTCGATCGCAGTTTGGTAGCAATTGTTCCTCCTAAGCTAAAAACGCGCTCCACCGCCGCACTGCTTGAAAGCCCTGTGTTGAATTTTAAGAACACGCTTTTCAGACGCGGCATGTGCTTGAGACAGTCCAGACTTCTTGTCGGAGCAAGTTCGGTGTACTGTACACACTCCTGCTTCCATGAAGCAGATGATGACGATGTTTCGAAGAAGTGCTCACAGTCTTCTTCATCCTCACCACTTTGTTCGCCTGACGACGCTTTTTCTATAGTTGATGTTCGCATAAGTCCGTTCTTTAGATAATCCCAGGCCCGCTTCCTTTCCACTTCGTTGTCTATCCATGCAACCTTAAATTTTGGATGACATACGGCATATATTCTAAAATGTTTTTGTTCCTCCATACCTGCAAACTTCTTATTGATCGCCGCGATTAAGCTCTCGACCACCGGGCGGCAGCACCTCAAGTTCTCCGTCAGCAACGCGGACATTTTTTTTTAAGCCACTGTAGGCAGGAGATATGCCATAAACATGCTGTTTTCGTGCTGGAGCTTGTGCGAGAGGTGCAAACACCTGAACATACTCATCAATAAAGTCAATGTCTGACTTCGTGAATCGCGGAATTTTAAAATTCTCACAAATTTCCTTCAACTTTCCCTCACCGTGAACAAGCATTCCTTGAAGCGATTTGAGGCAATCGTATGTAGAGTTCCACCGCGTGAGTACAGGCGTGGGCAAATATCCTTCACAGCTTGAAGAGATGGCGTCAGGAACCACATTAGACCTCGCTTGCTTCTTTCATAATGCCGAGCACTTGCTGAAAGTCTGCCTTATTTGCTTCTTCAGCTGCGGCGACGATTACTCAGCGTTCTCCACGTCCTGCAGAATTAAAAGTAACATCAACCGATTGCCGCTGTAAGAGTTTGCCTATTTGCCTTCGTTGCGATCAGATTCAGCATATGGCACACACAGCGCTGGTGGTGAGGAATTGAGTAGACCCCATCAGATTGGTCACGAGCTTCGAGGACGTTATAGATTGGAACAGGTGCACAGATTTCCTCTTCTATCTCACTCTCCGATGATGTGTCTGTGTAGTCTTCATACTGCCGCCCAAAATGGCTGTATAAAATAAAAAATAAACATCTATTCTGGCGAAATTGTTCGAATTTTCTAGTAAGAAATATCAAAGATTTCATTTTCACCTGAAAGCCTTTATGAAATTGGAGCCGCTGTCCGTTGTGGTACAGGTTATTTTGTCGAGGATATCCTACTCTGTGTATATCGCTTCCTTCGTCTCAGCCCCATCCTTACTGATTTCGCTCATCAACTTGGGTCGACTCATCACGTGACGGCCAGGGAAGCCGTACTGCATCAGATACCTGAAACTCTTCTGTTTCGCGAAGAAGAACGGCAAGTTGGCATTTACAATCAGTTCCTGAACCATTTTGTCTAATGCATCTGAAAACCAAATATCAGTTCATTCAATAAATGCGGGGCTGCTCTTCGGTAGCAGTACGAATCTATCTTAGAACGTATTGTAGACAACTTTCCGTCTGTCAACACTCAATTCTGTTAAAGAACTCCGGCACGTAGCAAGGATCTTGTTGCGGGCGGGAGGGCGGGCGGGGTGGGGGGGGGGGGGGGGGGGGGCGATTATGACAAGATGCTATAGGTGGGGAAGGGAGAAAGGAGGTCCCAGCAAAACCAATTTGAGGGGGGGGGGGGGGGGCAAACCCCTGGCTACGACTGAAGAAACTCCCTCCTGGTTTCTAAAACCAGGAGGAGTTTCTCAAAGGTACTACAACATCCAGAGTCACAGCTATAATTACGTGCGGAAAATAGTATTGGGAGACCTTCGATATGTAAATGTTCATTTCACATAATTAAGCACAACAAAACTGGCAGGTTTCGTTGTCAAAACTTGATGCAGCAGTAGAAGTATACAAACATCAAGGGCAGATAATCTAAGTACTCGTACTCTGGCCGAACGGGGACTTCGAGCTCCTGATGCAGTCTGCCACTGATGGCTGGACTGCTGCTATTCTATGTTGTGGAGGCCCTGTGCTACATTCGGGTCTTTCCTTGGGTACCGCGGCTTTCCGTTTTACCCCGGCGACATTCTTCTTGCTCTTGTTGACACTCTTTAGTGCTTCCTTGTGAGGCCTCTGGAATAAGCAAAGCATGACTAGTTAATACTTATTGCACCGTATCAGAACAACTCAGCGGCGCAGGACACTAGTCCAACTAGGTTTCAGCATTAGCACTTGAGCCGAAAACGATATTTCTGCCAGACGCCAAAGATGTTCAACAGCGGCGGAAAATTCCGGACGTGCGGGCATTAAAAAGGAAAAAAGTGGTTGCTTTCAGTAAAACTAAAATGAAGACGATATCTAATTGACCAATGACAAGGCAGCTTACAAATAATTGTTGTGGGTCGGGCTACAGGCTACAAACAACCTATTCGCTAAAGCGTCATTCGCGAAAACGTCCATTCGCTCATGTGATTCCTATTCGCTAAAGTGTCATTCGCTAAAACGTCATTCGCTGATATAATATGGGCCACTTACCATCAAATGCTTTCTGAGATTAGACGTGCAAGTGACGGACGCCGAGATGATCTTGATTTTCAGGGCGCCCTTCAGACACCTAACATCAATGTTCCCATTCTCTTTCGTTTTCACGAGTTTAAAATGATCCCTATAAAAGGGCCATGGTGCATCTGATTCGCCTTCTTTTACGCTACTGACGATTTCCGTCTCATTGATGATCGAAGACATGACGGTGAAGGTAAGTTGTGTCCGCAAGTCAACCAGGCAACCAAAGACAATGGGGCTGACTCAACCGACTCAACACTTGACCAGAGAAGGCAGCACGTAACTTAGCCACGTGGTCACGTAGCCTTCGTTGTTGTTGTTTCCGAGAGACCACTGTATTTTTTTTTTCCTTCTGCTCTTCTTCGCCACAGCGGCACGCTTAGCATAGAGCCCGAGTTGCCCGGGCGCCCGGGCCCGAAAAGTGGCGGCGCCCGAGAGCCCCGACAGGCCGGAGCCAGTCGGCGAGAAACAGCCACCGGAGCAGCCTCCAACTCGGTAGAAGCTGGCAAATGGCAAAACAGAAGGGCCCGGGGAGCCAGTAAGGTCACTGGAGCGAGGCACGTGACGGCGCTGCACAGATGTCGACATCGCAGTTGAGTCCTCACGTGCCTTAGTCTCACGCTCCAATTGGCTCACCGAGGACACAGCGTCCACTGTTTACGACGTCCCGCTAAAACTCGCTTGTTGACGTGGCTTGCCCTTCAGCGCCAGCGCTGGCACCGAAGCCATCGGCGGGCCCAGAAGACGTCGGCCGCATGCAGAATCGAAGAGTCAAGTGCACACGCACCTAACCTTCGCAACGCAACGACGAGCGAAAGTCTTCAAGCTTTCACGTTTTTTCTTTCGTTCTTAGGAAGGAAGAGAATATTTAGCGCGAGCGCGTTTAGGAGCTCGTGTCACAGAAAATCCGTCGGATGTCGGTGGCGTCGGTTGCGTGACAGGAAATTCCTGAATGGTTGATAGAGTCGTGACGTCACAGTCACATGACTTCGCGCGGGAATTTCAAACCCACAACGCTCATGTGAAACGCGACGTCACGCGTGGAATGAAGGTGGTTAAAGACATACGAATTAATGATCGCCGCATGTTCCAAATCATCCCACTTGATAAACTAATTCATTTGCCTTAAAGAAAGTTTGAAGAATTTACGCAGGATCGCACCCACGATCCTTCGGTTGCGAGCCAGACATGCTACCGACTAAGCAACGGAGGGCTTGGGAATGGCACTGCGATCCTGCCATCATTAGAGTGCCTCGATGTCTGTCTGTGTCAGGGTAAAGGCATCGTCGCATCGAGTGTTGTTAGCGCGTGCCGAGCAAACACATAAATAAACCTTGCGGGGTAAAATGGCATCAAAGAACTGGCAAAAGCTCCTTGATCGCGCCGGGAGTGTTGTAGCATAAGAACTAGGTCGTTGTGTGACTCAAGAGCATGAGAAGCGATTGAGAAGGCCATGCGAACGGGGCCCGATAACCCTATCACGTTCAACTCTTGAAGGCGAGGCTTAAGAGACCTCCCAGTTTTGTTTCTTCACAAACTTTTTAAGTTTAGTAAAGTGCAAAATTTGAGTTGGATTTATTGCGTGGAAACACTACGTGGTCTTAAATTGCTTTACGACTGTAATTATAATTCATTTTCACTTATATGTTGTATTTTCTGCGATTTTGACGAAGTGAATAGAAAAGTACCTGTAAAAAGTAACTTCACATAGTTACAAGTTACTGGAAAATGTAGCTAAGATACAGATACAGATACTGAAAAATGAGAGTACCTAGGTTTGTACCTCAGTTACAACAAAAGTACCTAGATACCGATTTACAGTTACTTGTACCTAGGTACTTTACAACCCTGGGAAAAACGACATTTCAACGTCATGTCACGTGACCCGAGAGAATAGCCAATCAGTGCCCGATGCAGTTTTCTACATCATTTAGTTTGCGTTCCAGCATAGACAGACAGGACTCGAAATGAACGAAAGTAATGTTAACACACGCAGTACAGAGACATATGTACTTCCTCAATCTCACACAAACTATAACTTTCAGTCACAACATTATAATGTACCATGCTTATTAAACAAGTATATCACAAACAACATAAACATATACACGTCAAACAAAAAAAACCTCCGCTTGTACTGTGTGTAGTTTCGCGTAGTGGGATTTTGAATTGCATGTTTTTGCTGTGATTTTTTTTTCTTATATATATATAACATATGTTTTTCAGTGTCAAAGCTGCTGCCAAAGTAAAGGAATCCCAGACCCAGTCAAGCTGTATTTAAGAGCTTTTTTGAATGAATGAATGAATGACTGAATATTTATTTTTTCCGGAATGAACCGAAATGGAGGCTCGAAGCCTGACGAAGGTCTCTGTCCCCAAAGCAGCGCTTTCCAGCAGCACACATTTTACAAAGTTAACGCTTAGTAATAAACATTATATTCATTTTTTTGAATATACAAGAAGAACAACTAGTTATTACATACAAAATCAAATAATAAGGGGTTATCACTGCCCACCATGAGTGACTTGAGATCCCTTTTAAAATTTACTAAAGTTGCTATTAAAATCTATGTGGTCTTTAACGTTATTCAGAGCTTTACTGACTTGATATTCCATTGTTTGTGTTCCATAACTTGTACGGGTCTGAGGGGGCCGCCTATATGCGTGTCGAAGAGGGTATGCATGCGTTACGTCACTTAAATCCGTCACATATAGCTTTTGTCTGTGAATCAGTTGTAATAATTTAAAATAATATATCTGATTGGACCTTAAGAGTGCCACATTTTTTTTAATAAAGTGGTGCAGTGTGAAGGTCTTGTATGTTACCCTTATCATTTTCAAGTAAGCGCAACATTTTTTTCTGCAGTGTGAGGAACGAGTTATAGTTTGTGGTCGATGTCGTGCCCCACACTAGAAGACAATAACAGAGCCTAGAGTAAAAGAGCGAATAATACAAGTTTTTCTTTAGCCATGTTGGTATAAAGTTCCCTATTTTATATAGACATCTAACCGACCGTAAAAGCTCGGAACTTAATTTCTTCACGTGTGTGTTCCAATTTAGCTCTTGATTAAACCAAACTCCCAAAAATGTTTCTTCGTGGACTTGTTCTATAATTTCGTCTTTAAAATGTATAACTAAGTTGGTACTATCGCGTTTGTTTTTAGGTGCTAATAGTATATACTTCGTTTTTTTTTTCGTATTTAAATTTAGCTTGTTTGCTTGAAGCCATGTAGCTAGGTCGGCAAGATAGCTATTTGTCAATAGTTCTAACTGGGCTTTGGATGAATCTGCAAAAAATACGCTGGTGTCATCCGCATACGTAATAAGCTCATGAGTTCCCGTGATTGCTGTAATATCGTTTATATATAGAAGAAACAGAAAGGGACCTAAGATCGAACCTTGTGGAACTCCGCATTTGATTTCCATTGTACTTGAGACAGTGTTATTCATTTTAACAAATTCAAATCGATTTTTAAGATAATTTTTTATGAGAGCCGAAGCTGTTCCACGTATTCCATAAGTATGTAGTTTTCTGAACAGTATGTCGTGTTGTATAGTGCCAAACGCTTAACTTAGGTCTAAAAAAATTCCCAGCGTATATAGTTTATTCTCAGTATTGTATATTATTTTGTCCGTTGCCTCTACGAGTGCTTGCTCCGTGGATTTACCTTTCTGAAATCCATATTGTGATTTGTTATTCACATGATACTTAGATAGAAATTGGTCTATTCTGCTTTGTATAACGCCCTAAAATAATTTAGAGAATATAGGCAAGACAGAAATTGGTCGAAAAGTTTGTAAGTATTCTCCGCCCCCTTTGTATACAGGTGTAGCTTTAGCAATTTTAAGTTGCTCAGGAAATGTACCCGTTTCTAACATGCAATTTATGATGTGCAATAAGACGTTGCTAATATCTTCGGAAACGTATTTAATAGGAACTGGTTTAATGTCGTCGATGCCAGCAGCTACATTGTTTTTTTTTATTTTTGTTATTAGTAGTTCCATTTCCTGTGGGGTGACTGGTGATAACATTATCGAGTTTGTTAAGGAAGTCGTGCTACGTGTGTCGTGATATGCTTGCGTAACTCCAGTACACTCGCCAACTTTTACAAAATGCTCGTTCATTGCGTTAGACAAGTCTAACCCGCTCACACGCTTGCCATCGACAAACACAGATTGTATTTCTGTGGCGCGATTGCTACTGTTTGTGACGGTATTTACCGCTTCCCATACTTTTCTGGGCTCATTCTGGACGCGAACAAATAGGCGCTGATAATAATCTTGTTTTGTATTTTTCAAATCAGTTGTTAGCTTATTTCTGTACTTTTTGTAGGCTGCTAAAATATCTTGATCTCTGCTTTTAAAAAGAAATCATGGTATTTTTTTATTTTTTTATTTAATCCGATCGCATAACTCATTGGTCATCCAAGGTTTGCGCAATCTACCCTTTCTTTTGTTCATCAGTTTAAGTGCGAAGGCATCGTCATAACATATTTTAAGTTTTTTTAGAAAAGCTGGCGTACGCGATATTTGGGTCGTGTTCAACATACTCACTGTTCCAATCGATGGCAGTGATTAGGTCACAAAACTTTATCAAGGAATCTTCGTCTATTTTCCTGTAACTGTAACCGCTACGTTGAGTTTGCTTTTTTTAAGGAATGTTGCAAAACAGAAAATAGGTAAATGGTCACTTAAGTCGTGCGTAAAAATGTCAGAAGATACCTCATGAGTGTTTAAATTAGTTATACATAGGTCGAGACAAGTAGCGGTATCTGAGGTCATCCTGGTGGGCAGTGTTGCCGTATTAATACATCTGAAGGCGTATTTTGTCTGGCGATCCTTCCAGTTTTCTGGAAAATACAGGTTTGATTTGATAATGAAAAACAAAGAGGCAATGATCAGATAGGAAAAGGGCAACAGCGTCTCAAAACCAGCACAGAAATTATTTGCTACATCAATCTCACCATCGAGTTTGGTTACGCCACCGCTGCCACAATGCATCGAGGGAACTTTAGTATTTCTGCACGTGCGACAACCTAGCTGGAGCTCTGCGCATGCAGAGCATGAGGCGGCACCACGGTGGAAGAAATACATTTAGGTGATGACTCTCTGTCTCACGCGGCGACCACATCATGTTGGCCGCACCGAGCGTACTTCACTCGCACGGGGATAGATGGCGCCCAAATGTAAAGGGGCTTAGGGTGCCTAGATGTCTGTCTGTCTCAGGGTGAAGACATCCATTGTTGCCCTGAATGTGCCAGCGCGTAACGCTCTCGAGCACTCGGTGCGTGACTTGGGCGGTAAAATGGCATCTATCTATTAGCCAAAGCTACGCGCTCGAGCTGAGCGACACCGGATTGCGCGAACTTCAAAATGCATAAAAAAACGATTGGGAGGAAAAATGGCTGAGATGTCACCACTCAAGCAAAAGCGCGTGTGTGTATGAAGGCACTCTAAAGGGGCTTGTGAAGGCTTGTATAGAGAGCAAGTGACGGAAATTATCCATTCCTCACACGGTTCGTGTATACTTTGTAATGAAATGACGGATTTATGTTGGCGCACTGGCAATGATTCCCGTTTCCCCCGTGCGGTTTTTGTTGTTTTTAAACAAGAACATTCCGATGATGACTCAACGTGACGAAAATACTCGTATAAATATAAAACTTCCAGGCATAATCTACCGGGCCTTCAATATTTTAGAGCAATTTAGAGTAAACAGCTGGGTCGTGCTCGCTTGTTTTGTCAAACAGCATGTTTGGTAACACTTTTGTAAATTGTTTACAGACATTGCGTGGCTTTATAGGAGGTCGGGTGATTTTTAGGGGCGAAGCTCCTTAGGGGCTAGCCATGTCCGTATGTCCGTCCGCTGTCGGGTCACGAGCACGTGAACACGTGCTCCCGTGCTCGTGTAGGGCAAAAAAACAACAAAAAAAAACCGCATCTTTACGTGGTGAATGAGGTTGATTGGGGCGAAGCTCTGGGCCCGTTTTCTCGAACGCGAACCGTGGTTTAAAGTTAACTATTGTCCCTAGAAATGGGAATTCTAGGTCACGTGACTGGGAGAGCAGGGGCGCCGAGGGAGGAGCAGTACCTAGAAGCAAAATGTCCGCGGCGTCGCTTAATGAGGGCTGATAGTTCTGCTTGGTTCTGCTGAACATTCCTTTCGATTCGGCTGTTATAATGACGCACCATCAACCTATTAGCACGTCAAGCAAAGCGATAGTTCAGAGGGACTACTAAACTAACCGACGGCAGCATTCCGCGAACGCATCACTCTTCAGCAGTCCGGGATCCAAGACATATGACGGTACATAAGCCTTGCAAATGTCTTTATGGTGAGCAAAAAAATGTTTTGCGAACGAGTGTTGTTATATATTTATACTAACACGTTTAATTTGTTACACTATGCACGCCAATTCGTGAGCAGCGATTACTTTGCGGAGAAATGGGGTTATCCTCAATAAAGTCTTCGTTCCGGGTGAAGAGCTGAGACATTGTACTGTTTTTTTGTTCACAGTGCGCCGACAGAATGCCGACAGCATCGAGGTTTCTACATATCCCCGGTGGCCAGCAATTCAACGGTGACGAGAAGCTTAGCTTCTCGTCACCGGTGGATCGGTTGGGCAAACGGAAGAGAGGTCAAAAAGTTGAGCTCAGCCAACACCACCTAGACAGAAGGCCTCCAAACGCGTCATCATAGTCAGATCGATCGAGGCGAGAGATTGGGCACGAGTGCTGCGTCAGTGTTCGGCTGCGGCTCGTGGCCAATCAGCGCGTCGAAGGTCGGGCTCGGGTTCAATAGCCGACCGAGCGCAATCCGACTGTGATGACGTTTCATAGAGGAAGAGGAAACCATGCGGAAACCTTCTGTCTAGGTGGTGTTGGCTCAGCAGGAATCGCAGAAACATGCGTCGCAAAAACAAAACAAAAAACGAGACTACAGCACCGGCGTTTCCAGACTGGAAGGCACACGGGAAAGTTATGCGTTGTTTATGGCGAAACATATTGAAGGAAATGTTTCTTACATTTTCGAACATCCGTCGACAAACTCTAGCATAGTAGCTAAAATTTCTTCGTACCATCGGAAGCAAATAAATTGGTCTTCAAGTACAACATTACTATATTTTGACTTAAAATACCATACTAGATCAATGACAACCAGCGGAAAAAGAGGATAAACAAACTGACCGGCTTGTTTCACCGATAGATGGCGCATCTTATTGCTCAATCAAAAATAATGATTGTTGTTCTATATCCAGCCGTTTATCACAGTACCTAGGTACTTTTTCCTTCCTAGGCACCGTGGTTTTCCAAAATGGGTTTACCATCGCTTCGAGAAAACCGGCCCAGGTGGTGCTTGTCTGCGTAGACGGTGAGCCGCAGCATGTCGAGCCTTTCGTTCATTTTCATCCAAGTCAGAAAGAAAATATGTGGTATGGAACGTGGTTATATACGCATGGCGAGCATTTGGCCGCAGCGTGACATGGATGAAAACGAACGAAAGGCTCGGCATGCTGCGGCTCAGCGTCTACGCAGACAAGCTTAACCAGAGTACAGTGTTACCAGAGCTTCGCCCCAATCCAAATCATTAACCACGTGGAGATGCGGTTTTTTTTATCCACCCTGCTCCGGCCTTCTTATTTAGAAAAATAAATTCGAATAATCTTACCTAGTGGGACTTAAATAATTCTTTAGATATGTATAAGCGTTATAGCATTACAAAATGTTTATACATAGAATCTCAACTTGTTTTGTAAAGCATACAAACCTTGTGAGCATAAAAAATTTAATTTATGTTGACATAGTGACTAAAATTATTACACAGTATGATGACATACTGACTGACACGATGATGCAGTGACTGCAAGTCAAACAATAGTAGCAATTATAGGACATAAATCACTTTTCATATATACTCGCACAGTATGGTGTCACCCCGTCTTACAGGTAAAACAATACCTGACAAATATTTTTGCTTTAAAATGTACACAAAAGCTGAATTCACTGCATACTGCCGCGAGCGCAGCTGACCAAGCAGGCAGCGCGCTCGTGGCCTAACGGTTATCGCGCTCTCCTTCCACGCAGAAAGCCAGGGTTCGACTCCTGGCCGCGGGTACGCATTTCTGTTGTCTCTAATGTGATGTTCTGGTGAATTCGAGAACAGTGTTGGCTAATTCGAGGTTAGAATATTCTACGCGTCGAACCTTCTACGCCGACCATTCCAGAAGCCCACGCGTTTACATAAGGGGTTCGCGTGCCGAGCCAAGGTCAGTCTCGCCCCAGCGTTCGATCCTGCGGTTTCGCCGACATGGACGCCCGCGACGCTCCGTTGGTATCTTTCTCTTTCCTTTTATTTTTGGGCACAAGTTCGCCCCATTAAACGTTTAGTTTCTTTAGTTCTTATTGCCTCATCAATTGTCATTCGTGACAATAGTACCAAAGAACGCCATCTCCAACATCCTGTGTTTCTCGCCCATGCTCTTAAGCTAAGACGAGCGCTTCATTGCTGATTTCTTCTTTTCTTGAGTTTGTCTGTCCATACTCATCGTAATATGCTTACAGTGTTGTCGCATTCGCATGCTGAAGTTGCAGTGGAGATACTGGCAATTGTTTCTTCTTTGTGTTCAGCGCATGGAAACGTTATTGTGCATGTGTCAAGAACACTGTCGTATTGTGTCCCAGTAGACAGTCTGGTGGCTCTTATTTTCCACGATGATCTGTTCCGCTTCCTTCAGTAGCTGGAAAAGGTTCTTGCTGGAGTGTGTAAGGCCTGCTCTGTTCTTCACGTTTCTCAGTGCTGCTTCAACAGAAGTGTTCTTGTCGATGCTGAAAGCGGATCGGCATGCAGGGTAGCGTGTAACTTTTTTTTCATTTTCACACTCAAAAATCCAGTTACAGTTACATAATATAGTATGCAGTCCACATCCTTGGTTTCTTCAGCCTTTTCTGTACAGACATTTTCGCATTCCCAGTCTTCGACAGAAATTAGAATGTCAAGCTTGGTCTTCACTTGGTCAAGGAGATCAGGAAACTAGGTTGTAACTTGCGATCGGCCCTCGGGATCGCACGACGCCACTGCTCCAGGCGAGCGTCATTCGATGACGTTTTAAACAAGGAAACTCGCTCTGCGCAGTTCCAGAACCCCGAATTGCAGTTGGGAACGAAGCACGTCTTTCCCATTCTTATAGCATAACTTCTACTTGGGGTTAAGGCTCATCTTCGTGCACGATGGTGGCACCTGTGATTGACACAGCACCAAAGCAAAACATCAGGCCAGCCACTGGCCACACATCACCACCACCAAACCGCGAAAAAGGCGAGCAAGCTACGCCCCCGACACTGTGGCCGACGAGGAGAGACCTCATACCCACGGTGCTCACACCTCAGTGCCTCCCGCGGCGGCGCGGAACTAACTATACTTCGTTTCACCTTGTTGTACCGCAGCGAAGGCTAGAAGCGCGAGCTCACAGCGTTGGCAACTGCTCTCAAGTCACAAGAGCTTGTGCCGCCGAGATGTGGCCCAGAGCAAGGAGCTTGCGCTTTTAGCCTTTCCTGCGGTACATCATGATGTGAAACAGAGTACACTCCTGGTTCGAGGCTAGCCCCGAACACGATCTGGTCGCTCGCTCCCCGTTGCACGAGCGGCCAGAGTCACCACCTAAATGTATTTCTTCCATTGTGGGCGGCACGAACCGTCTCGTGCTCTGCTGCCTGTCTCCAGCAAACTAAAGTTACGGCGGCGTCACGTATGCGCCGAACGCTGGTTGAGATCGGTATATTTCACGACAATCTACTTTTGTGTTCTCTTTGCACAGCACTAACCACGTGAAATTCCTTCCCTCATCAGTAACAGACTCTACATCGTGAAAAAATCAAGCACTCAAACACACCTTCAGAAGCAGTCTCAAAAGTTCGGTGCGCACAACATTTTTAAAGAGCAAATCGCCACAGCTAGAAGTTACGGTTTGGCATAATTTCATTAAAAAACAAAAAAGGGGATGGCGAGCACCACAACGAACTGCCACAGGGCATATGAGGACCAGAAGGAGTAAGCCGCCGGTGTTTTGTACGGACAAAAGGAAGAAGATGGCGCGCACACAACCACCACCACAGGACACAAGGAAACAAGACGGCAAAAAAGGCAAGTGTCTCGTGATTCATAGTTCAAAGACCATAAGAATAAACAAAAAATCAACTACCACATGGCACAAAGGAGCTTGAAAGGAAAAACGCCCGTGTCTTATTGTCGACAGCCAGTGAAGGCTTACTGATACAATTTCCAGTTCCCGTAATCATAATTATTTCTTTAATTATCCTCTTATAACTATCTTTTCTATTACTAAGGACAATCGTTTCTGTGCAATCTGGGAAACAATTACGATAAAGTTTTACGTACCCATTTCAAAATTGATTGAAATTGAGTTAACCGCTCTTCTGTGCTTAAAATCCGGTTATTCAGGCAGCGTCCAGTTCGACCGCAAAAAATCAAATTTGGGGGTTTTACGTGCCAAACCAACGACGGGCATCTGGCACGCCCCAGCGAAGGACTGAGGATTAATTTGGACCACCCGGGGATCTTTTGACGTGCAACCGAAAGCTCGGTTACACGGCGCCTCCTCCGCAATAAACCTCCGTCAGATTGCGAGCACCTCGGCCGGGATTCGAACCCGCCACATGGGGATCCGTAGGCCAGCCCTCCGGCCTCGGAGCCACCGAGGCGGCTAGTTCGACCGATGTATGTGTAGTTATTTGGGACGATGAAGTTCTTTGTATATGATGCTCCATACTCGCGTGTCAACACGATGGTCCTAGTGCCACTGAATAAGCTACGCTTCAGAGTAACGACACTTGGCCATATTGTCGCTTAAAATCATGGTTGCCAGTTATCGGAAACTTTATCTGAAATCACAAGAAAAGCCTTTCCGCCCTCAACAATTGATTCAACAGTTTGCCACAGAGATATTCAATACTACACGTGCTTCCTGGAAGCGTTCGTGAAACATTTAGATTTTTCTGGTTCTCCAACGCTAGAACGCAAGAAGATGCGCACGAGAGTACAGTTGCTTGTTGCAACGGTCACAGAGTTCTTGACTTCCCTGCGGCACCAGAGTGCATTTTGAGCGTGTGTTCCTAGGAACAGCTCGTCTATACGAAGTGTTCCTAGAAGGCCTGGACTCCAGGCGTGTCCAGGACCAGATTCTTCAGGAGTGTATCCGATTCAAAGTGCCAACTTTGGATCTGGCCGTTCAGCTAGCTCTGCAGTCGGTAGATATCGCGCGAACGACTGAACTGTTTCACCAGTCAGCGGCCGCTTGGTCCCGGAACAATGGCAGCGCCACTTCAAGAAGTAGCGGCGCGAGCGTCGTTTCACTCTAAGGCGCCCGTTGCGACACATCAAGATGGCGGTCCATGGACACCTGAGCTTTCAAGCGGCCACGACGGTCCTCCCGGAGCCACACCTTGGCTCCCCCATCACTGCGCCAAGCCACTGGCTGTTCCAAAGGTCCCCTGGGGCCAGCCAAACTCCAATCACGAGTCGCATTTTAGAACACGGACGGGTCGCGGACGGACGGGTCGCGACCCACCTCTTTCAGGAAGGGGAGCTCGGGAAGACGACACAAAATCGCTGCCCTAGAAAAAAAAAAGAATAAATTTACACGGGTAGCCAACTTGTCGACTCGTTTGTATCAAACGTGATTATGGAATACAGGTGCCTATTTGAAACGGTACCCGTCACGTGCGGTACCCGTTTGACGCGGTACCCGTGTGACGCGGTACCCGTGTGACGCGGTACCCGTGTGACGCGGTATCCTTTTGAGAAGGTACCCATTTCACGGTACCCGTTTGATACGGGCGCGCGGTCAATCTGGCACGTGCGCACACATTTTAACGTGCTATAAAAGAACTTGTTGTTGGGCTAGTTGGTGTTGACTGCATTGAACCATGGTCAAAAGCGCTAAAACGACGTACAAAAGATAGAAGACAGAAGAGCGCCAGTGTTTCTCGACTATATTGTGTACGTCTTTTTAGCGCTTTTAACCATGGTTCAATACATTTGGACGTGCGCCTTGAATATTCAGAAAAATTATTCGTTAGCCCTAAATGGGTACCGTCTGGAAGGTTGGATATCTTAAACTTATTTAAAGGGACCATGACGGCAGTTTCGAAGTTTTATTCGACGATTGAAATGGATGTCAGGCACGTCTCAGATACTGTTGACCAAGTTCTAGCCCGAACAGAAGTTTGGGTGTTGCACCAATCGAGCAAACAGGCGTGGTAATAATAGCGCCGGGAACGATGCCTGAGACCCCACCGAGGAGGCGGCAGAAAGGTGAACTAAAGTGCGCCGTCAAAGCGTGACGACAACGGGATCCTCGTCTGGCGATTGGTTCAAACGATAGACGCGCTCTTGGTTTCGATTTCGGTGGTGAGATGTGATGAAAAAAGTTTATTTGAACGTTGGATAATCTTTTGAAGTTGTAGTTGGGAATCAATAGGTTTCATACCGTGTATAAAAGCATAATCTGAAACGATCCCTCCGTTTGTCACTGGTTGAACGCATCCCGCACTGCTACCTCGGGAGCGTAACAAGCATCGAGCAACCGTGGACAAAAAAAAAAGAAAAAGAGGTACGAGCGCCGGGGGTGGTGGACTCCTGGTTTTGGTTTCGTGCGTCGTCTCGTGTTCGCTGTGCGAACTGGTGTCTCACCAATCATGCCGCGTTTATGTGCAGTAGTAGGTTGCGCGAAAGGTCGGCTAAAGACGTGCGGTCGATCGGGCGACGTTAGTTTGCATAAACTGCCGACCGATGCAGTAATGCGCAACATTTGGTTGCGCGCCGTCGTCTTGCGTAGAGCTGTGGACAGCGGTGTCAGGATCTGTTTGTTGCATTTCCGACCAGAAGACTTTGAGCAGCACCTTCACGTCAGCCGGAGTCTGGGTAAAAACATGAAGTTCCCGCGTCTGAGGAAAGCGCGGCGTTGTCGTCCATTTCTTCCAGGTTTTCTTCACAGACCGTCGTGCACTAGAGCGAACCACGGGAACCACATTGAGTGTGCACTAAATCCTACCGATGCCGACAGTACTCCCTGACGTTACTTCTCTTTCCAGAGGCGAGAAAGGGAAAAAATCTGAATGTTTGTTTCGGTTTCGGAAATTCATTTGCAGGTACAGAAATAAGAGTCACAACGTTCTAGAACATATCGTGTGGCATGCCAGGACCCCAATGCATCCGAAAACACCTTCTTTTAAAAAAAAAATTAAATTGCCTTCATGGTCCCTTTAAGGCGCCCCGAACTTAATTAACCTATTTAAAACACGGAAGAAACCCGTTATGAAAATGAACTAGCAAAACTGTTTGCTAATAGACAGGAAAACAGACACGAAAGATTGTTTTAAAATACCTCAGAAGTTTTTTTTTTTTTTTTTTTTTTTTTACATACGGTTTATTTTGTAGACATGTACAAACTTGAAACCGATCCATGAAACGCGAACAAGTACTACTAAGCTTGCATAGGGCTGAGAAGATTCCAAAGCAAAAAAATGAAAGCCGTATACAACTCCCTGTAACACCGGATTAAAGTGCAGCTCTTGAGGAGGAGGAGGGGAAGGTACCGAGAGGGCGCTAGGTCCCTCCTCCTCTCCTGCTCGCCTCCCATTTAGGGGAAAATTTCCCGCTACATTTAGCGGAAAAAATGCCACTAGATTTTCCGCTAGATTAAGTTGGGGTTTTTTCCCGATAAATTTGGCGGGGAAACCTTTCCGCTAAATATGACGGGCAAAAGTTTCCGCTAAATTTAGCGGGAAATTTTTCTACTAAATTTAGCGAGGAACGTTTTTCGCTATATTCACCGGGGAAGATTTGCCGCTAAATTTTGCAAGGAAAATATTCCGCTAAATCTAGCGGTGAATTCCTTCCGCTAAATTAAGCGCGAGTTTTTTTTGTTTTTTTTTCGCTAAATTTAGCACGGAAATTTTTCCGTTGAATCTAGTGGGGAAATGTTTCGCCAAATTTGGCGGGGAAACTTTTTCGCTAAATATAGCGGGGAAAATTTTCCGCTAAATTTAGCGGGGAAACTTTTCCGCAAAATTTAGAGGGGACAATTTTCCGCTAGATTTAGCGGAGGACTTTTTTCACTAAATTTAGCGAAGAAATTTTCCCATCCTGGATTGCGCGGTTACGCCGACGTCGCTCAAGCCGGAGACGGGCACCTAAGAGCTGCGCTCTAAAGGAACTGGGGTAATTCTAGGCTGTAGTGTCTATTCTCCCGGCAGCTGGGAAAATAATTTCCCTGTCATTCTACCGATACACGCCTCTCACTGGCGGTGGCAATCAGTTCATCAAAGGATTTTTCGTTTACAAATCGTTTCATTGACGCTGTGTTTTTTCGACAGCATGTTTTATAAACAGCTATGATTAGCTTTTTTTTTTATAGCAAGTCACCCTGGACAGTCACCGCAAATTGCATGTAGGGTGGGCCAGTTGGGTTAAACTTTTTGTATGAGCCGTCGGAGAATGTCGCCAGGAATCTGCGTGTACGGGTCGGCCGGCCAGTGATACACACACGACAAAATGTTTCCACAGCCTACAATTCGCGTAACGATAGACGGTGAAATGTTGGTGTCGACGAAACGTTGTGTATAAAACGTGTTTCCTTGAAATGCAGGGAAGACAAGAAAGTCACTGCTCTACCGCCAGTTGTCACACGATTTCAAAGACATAATGGGAGTCAACCGCCGGTACAATTTTGGGGAAATTATTCTCTCGGCTACCCGTAGAAGAGCGGTCGATCGTTTCCAACAAGTAGGTTACAGTGCACTTACCATAAAAACAGCGAACTTCAAAGATGTAATGCGAGATATATGTCGCGACACGGGCACTGCACAACAACCACGCCAACACAAAAACGAGATGAAAGGGCTTCGTGAAGATTAAACACGATGCGGCACAAGCTGTCATTTGCGGAACCGAACCACACCGCAAGAATTCCTGTGACTTCTTTAAAGAAATCGGTTTTTGGCGAAATACGCGTAGGGCTTTTCGGACACTGATAGCTTTGGTACTATTTGAACACGTCGTCGAGAGACATTGTTTTAAGACCGCTAGGTAATACCGCAGAAAGTATACGAAAAGCTATTGCAGTTTTTCTTGTCGAAATAGAGTTTATGAACGAGATTTGAACAGCAACGGAGAGAAGCACATAAAGAAACAAGCTGCAGTGCTGCCGGCGCGCTCGCCGGCCAACCCCTGGCCTCCGAAATCCCGAAGCGCGAAGGCATCACCGGACGTCCCATTCGACTGCCTTCACAGCAGTAAGGGTGTAACTGCGCTAACTCTGTCGCTCGCACCGAGCTAGCGATGTCCGCCCAGTCATAACGGAGCGGCGAGCTGTCAGAGTCGCAGGTTGAGATCTGCACTGGTACGGGCCAGCTTTCGGGCCACGGGCCAGCCCGGCCCGCGGGCCGTTCTCGGGCTTCACGGCTGCATTCATGAAGGGCTCGTTCCGGGTACGGGCCTTGCCACTGATCTCAATGGCAATTGCTGGATCGCGCTTCCTTACTTGTTTCGCTGCAGCGCGAGTGAAGCCACCGGACGGCAACCTTCCTGGGATACGATTTGCGGTTTTGCTAGCCTTTTGTTGCGGTTTTGCAGCGTGCTGTAGACACGTTTTCTACCCGTTCGTCATTATTCGACGAAAAGTGTTCTAAGGCTCAGTGCACCGTTGAGACTTGCTGTTGGGAACACGTAGAAAATTTTACGAAAACGCAGTGTTGCGCGAAAAGGCACAACTCGTCGAAAGCAAGTTTCGCCGGTCTGGCGGTGGGGTGGTTATCATTTGAGCCCATTCTCGTTTCGCCCCTCTAACTTGGCCCTTCTCAAAACAACCATTCTCAAAAAGATCTTCTCTCTTGAACCTGTCGCATTTGGCCCTTTCCCGTTTCGTCTTTCGCATTTAAACCCTCCTCATTTGAGTCCGTTCTCGTTTCGCCCTTCTTACTTAGCCCTTCTCAAAACAACCATTCTCAAAAAGATCTTCTCGTTTCGGCCCTATCCTGTTTCGTTTTTCGCATTCCAACTCTCCTCATTTCGGCCCGTACTCGCTTCGCCCTTCTCCCCTGGCCTTTTTCAAAACAGCCATTCTCAAAAATATCTCGCTTTGACCCGTCGCACTTAACTTTTTTCATACCAAAATCGTTTTTTATGGTAATATTATTAAACTCATTGATATATTTTGCGTGTGTGTGTGTGTGCGTGTGCGTGTGTGTGCCACGCTACAGGTATAATTTCTCTGCTAAGAATTTTAGCAGTGCGTCGAGGTCGTCGTGAAAAGCTAATAGCTGACAATAAAACAAACCAACTATTTATCGCAGTCAGATCATAATCCGAAATGTCACGTTGTTTGAGTTCTCTCGACTTGGGACAATGCCACCACTTCTATAATGCAGTGGTTCTCAAATGGGGGTCTGCGCAGGCATCTTAGGCGTCCGCGCAGCCCTGTCTCAACAGTCAAGCACGGCCATATTAGTTGTCTTTCTTCACGTTGAGAAGAAACGTTCAAATTTTCGGGTGAGTACTCACGTGTGTATGTCAATGAGATAAGTGTACTTCACACTAGTAATTAGTTATATTCATTTATTAAATCATGATCATGATAACTTATACCTTCCTCTTCCCCGCACCCCGAACGGGGTCCTCCATCGTCTTTGCCTTTCTACAAGGGGTCCGCGAAACATCAATGGTTGAGAACCACTGCAATATGTATGCTATTTCTGTTCAAACAAAGTTTCCAAATTAAATGTTCATCGCTTGTTTTTTCTCGTTTGCTTACAGGAAGGGAGGCAGGCGTTATTCTACGATTCTCAGTGCGTACCTCTACACATAACGTATATCTGATGATATGTTGGGGGCCCAAGCAAGGTAAGGCTCATCAAGAAAATCGAGAAGCATTGATGTGATTGCTGCGCCAATTGCGCCAAACTGCGCCAAGGGGCTAACCCTGCTACATCCTGCTACATTTTGCCAAAATATGGGTAATCTGCGCCAAGCCTGCGCCAAAGGGCCAATTTGGGTCGCCTTTCAAAACTGAAACTAAACTGAGTATCGTAATTGAGCATGCGTGCGTGTATGGCGCATTTTAAAATGAAACTAAGTACCGCCGCATGTTCACCAAAATTCTTGTTCTTGTTTAAATTATACGTTACTACAAAATCTCTCTCTAACTCAAAGACTGCTCTGTCGAAGTATAGATTACCTAGGTTTCTCTCGGTAGGCTTTTTTTCGAGAGGGAACCAGGTACGAGAAAAATGTGCGACGAAAGAAAGTTGGTGAGGAGAGGTGAGCTAAAGTAAAGAAGGCAATAGGGAGTTTTAGTAGACCGTTCCGATACCTCCGATAGCCCCGATAACGATACTATGCATGCACAAGGGAGGCGGCGGCGAAGTATCGGGATATTGTTATCGGAGTCATGGGAACGATCTACTAAAACTCTCTATTGTCTCCATGCTGAACCCGCACAGTGCGCTTGTTTGTCTCGGGTTCAGTCGTTGCACAATGCGCTCCGAGAACTTTTTGATCCTTGCTCGCAATGTCTTGCATTGATGCGCTCATGTTCTGTGTATGTGTGTGTGTGTGTGTGTGTGTGTGTGCGTCTGTGCGTGCGCGTGTTTGTGTGTGTGTGTTTAGCTTGTACCTGGTTTTCCGGCCTTGCAATCAAGCACCGCTGAACTGTTTTGTTGTATGCTCGGCAGTTACATTTTGCAAACAACTTTGGGAATCGGTTGGCATCGAAGCGGTGTGGTATGTTTTCGGTTTCGATCGAACAGCCGTTGTCTCCGCTCGCGCGACGAAGCACACAGAACTGCAAGCCTGCCGAAGTTACCCTCACGTGCATGCGAACATGATTACACGATAGAGGCACCAGCTGGGACGCTTGCAATCCATCGCTTTGTGTTTGCTTACTTTTGACGAAAATATGGCACGTCGGGAACCAGTGAAACGGTGGCAAGCGGTTTTTCGGAATTGCTCGGCAACGCCTGCAGCGCTCTACACTTGTGGAATGTCTCAGCAGTAAAAACACAAGCAGGGATTTGTGTCACAACACGTCGCAACAGAACACAACACAACAGAAAGGGCCCGATGTATGTACTGCACTAAAACGAATATTTTTATTTTTCTAAAAATATGTGCTCCAAAAGCCACGTTTGCTGCCCTGAAACACTCTTTTGGCTGCTCCAAAAGCCACTTTTTCTGCTCCAAAACGTTGTTTTAGTTGCTCCAAAGAGCACATTTTTTGCTCCAAAACACTGTTTTGGCTGCTACGAAAGGTGCTTCAAAATGGCTTCGGCCCATCACATCACTGGGGAAGGCATAACGACTTTAGAAGCATGCCGAACCAGTGTCATTCGGTCGTAGCGCAAACGGGCGAAATGAGAATGGGTCCAGTTGCGAAAATTACAATTTGGATCTTATGAGAAGGTTCAAACAAGGCTGACCAAATGAGAATAAGACGAAATGCGCAAGGTCGAAATGCGCACGGTCGAAATGCGAATGGGACGTTTTCAGATAACGGGCAAAATGAGAATGGGCCCATTTGCGAAAAACGCGATTCGGATCTTATGAGAAGATTCAAACGAGAAGGACCAAATGAGAATGGGACGAAATGTGCAAGGTTCAAATGCGAATGCGACGTTTTGAGACACACCCCTGGCGGTGTGTTCACAGCTTTCTCGGCACGCCGAAGTGCTGCGTCTCTGTGCCTTCGCACGCTTGATAACGTGCAAGAATCGACGGCGTGTGAATGTGTTTTGCGAGTGCAATGTGCGTGAAGCCATGTGTGCCTCTGGATCAGCGTCTTACTTTACTCTGACGACTGTATACTTGCGACACTCGCGGTCCAGAAACGAGCTTCATCGAGCGTCCAGTAGCGACGGAAGAGGATGGGAAGGTACGTCTTTTTTTCGTCCTGAGACGATTTACAGAATATTGCGCAAAACAGCTCCTCATCACTGATCAGTGCTGGTTCGTGTGAGCGCGGCTCGCCTAATTGTGATTGGTCAACAGATTGCACACGACCGTATGGGCCGCGCTTCAAACATTTCATTCTCGCCGTCTTGTTCTTTTGCCTTCGAAAATCCTCCTTGCTCCACAACTTTGCTTGATTCGTGCTTCCATGTGATCCACTTGGGTAGATTTGGTACATAGCCATGGTTAATAGTACATAAAAACACGTACAGATCTCTCCCCCCCCCCCCTTTAATGATAGCAACTCACCGGAACAGCTGGATGATGCAGAACTCCGTGGCCGATACATAAATGATCTACAGGCATCTACGCGCGACACACGTTCAGAACTTTGGTGCGGCGTCGATTCTCGATCGGTATCCAAGCGTGCGAAAGCACAAAGATGCAGCACTCGGCGTGCCAAGGAAGCTTTGGTCACGCCGCGAGACCGGCGAAACTTGCTTTCGACGAGTTGTGCCTTTTTCCTGTGGCACTGCGCTTTCGTAAAATTTTGCACGTGTTTTTTTTATTTTTTATTAATATTTTATAAAAAATTATTAGTAGTGATCTGTATTAGTGGGATAGGGTAATTTATATAATAGGTTTATCGTGCTCTACTTGGGACTCTAAATGAAGTAGCAAACGCGCAAGGAAGACGTTTACACTAAAACATCGTTGGTAGTCAGCGGTGTGTCCTATCCTGTCCTTTCTTTCTTCGTGTTCTAATTCTAAAGTTCAAGCTGATATATTTACAAGGAAATCCCATTAATTCTTAAAGCAAGTGAACTAAACTCGGTAATGAAGAAGATTACTGACACAAAGAAGGGTGCTTCTGCGGTCAAATTCTTAGTAAATGACCATAAACCTAATGCTTCACGCCTCATAGTTATCAATCAGAACGGAACTTGGCAGCGTCTTTTGTCCGTTTTCTTGCAAACCTCTCTGCAAGTTCTTCCAGTGGGCAACATTTTGCCACTTCCAAATTCGGAAAAGCTAATTGGCCTAATGAATTCTTTCCATTCCGGTCCCTGCTCCTTAGCGTCCTTAAATATTAAAGATTTTTATTATACCTTAGACAAGTCCGTACTCCACAGAAGGGTGCGTCAATTCTTAGAGGACAGTATGGTTAAATTCCAGGCTGCCACTAGTGTTGATTTTGGAAGCTTTAGGGGTTACTTTATCTAAGATCAACAGCGTTTGAGATCAATGCGAACGTTTTCGCGCAAAAACAAAGGTGTAGGTATTAGGACCTCACTGGCACCGTTACTTTCTGTAATTCATTTAGCTGTATTATACCTAGAAGAAGTTTTAAAAATGCAATCAGTGTTGGCGAACTGTGTACTAATCAAGTGGTATGTTGATGATTATTTTATTTCTTTGTTTGAAAAACCCGATGTGCTAGATTTTCTTTATAAAGGAATAAGCACCAGAACTAGTCTTCGCTAGTGAAATTCGCACAACTAAATGTCTTCAGCTGTTTTATTTAAAAATCTTCAATCCTAATGATTGCGCTGGAACTAGGGCAAAGTAGCACCTAAGCCGTAGTTTCCCTTTAAAAACGGCCAGCTGAAAGCAGTCAGAAGATAAGTATTAAGTTCTCTCCTCCCAAGTGCCTTAAATAAGTCCTGTAGACTCTGTTAACATTTAATCGGATACTACGGTGGGAGCGACGTACCCGCCGGAAAAATCAGCCGCCTCCCTCTTATCACCTGACCCGGCTCTCCGCACGTCGGTATGAGCGGGAACGTGATGACGTGGCGAGGGAGAGGCGCATGACTAGTCCAACGAGGACGTAACTTCACCTGCAGGTTTAGCTTACGAGTGAACGGAGTATGGTCATTACGTTCATTGTGGTATAACATTACAGATGTCGAGGTTCGCTGCTCCAAGCTCTAACTTGATTATCGAAATGAGTGTGCTAAGACGTATTTTTGTAGTTTTGGTAGTATTATGATACCGCGGAAGAAGTCTGATAAGGGGGTATGTGTGCCTTTTTATCGTCTCATCTCACAAAATTTAAAGGCATCGTAATAATTGTTTCCCGGATTGAAAAAAAACGACTGTTCCTAGGAAGGAAAAAGAATCCTTAAAATATGATAACTAAGGAAACAATTAGGAGTCCAGGAGATGCAAATTGTATTGTAGGCCTTCACTGTCGATGAGACACAGGCGTTTTGCCTTTCTAGCCCCTTTGTGTCATGTGGTAGGTGGTTGCATGTATACTCTAATTGACTTTGGACTTTGGACTACGAGACACCAACATTATTGTCCCTTTAGTTCCCTTCGGTCCTGGAGGAGTTGTGAGCTCGTCATCTTTCTTTTGGCCGTCCGAGACACTGGCGGCTTTTCCGGCTAGTCGTCCTTTTTGCTACCGCAGTTAGTTGTGGCTCTCGCCTTCCTCCGGTTTTTTAAGAGCAATTATGCCAAACCGTAACTTCTGGCACTGGCGATTTTGCAGTTTCAGAATGTTTTGTGCCCATAACTTTTCAGACTGCTTCTGAGTCTGGGTTTGGTTGCTTGAGACTTTGACGGATACCTGCAACTGGTGTGGGAATGTGTTTCATGTGATTCGTGCTTTGCAAAGAAAGCAAGAATAACTATTGTCCTGAAATTAAATCATTTCTGTGCAGGTTTGAGACGGTGTTGTTCTTGTCCTCTCTGTTCCTTGTCTTTAGGTTGCTTTTTTTAGAGCGCAGCTCTTAGGCGCCCGTTTCCGGCATGAACGGCGTCGCCGTCGCCGTCGGCGTAACAAAGGTCACCCCAAGGTCACGTGACCCCTCCCAAGGTCACCCCAAGGTCACCTGACACCCCAAGGTCGCGTGACCCCCGAGGTCACGTGACCCCTTCCAAGGTCACTTCAAGGTCACGTGACCCCTCGGGACCCCAAGGTCACGCGACTCCCCGAGGTCACGTGCCCCCCTTCCCCGAGGTCACGTGACCCCCCCCCGAAGTCACGCGACACCCCCCAAGGTCACGTGAGCCCCTCCCCCGAGGTCAGGTGACTCCCCGAAGCATATTAAAGAATGAGGGGAGGAGGAGAAGGAGGAGGAGGAGGAGGGGTCTGCTGTCCCCTCAGTACCCTTCCTTCCTCCTCCTCAAGAGCTGCGCTCCAATTCGGCGTTACAAGGAGTTGTAAACGGCTTCCACTTTTTTAGAGCGCAGCTCTTAGGCGCACATTTCCGGCTTGAGCGGCGTCGCCTTCGCCGTCGGCGTAACCAAGGTCACCTCGAGGTCACGTGACCCAGAGGTCACGCGACCCCTCCCAAGGTCACGTGACCCTCCAAGGTCACGTGACCCCCGAAGTCACGTAACTCCCCTGAGGTCACGTGACCCCCGAAGTCACGTGAACCCCCAAGGTCATGTGACCCCCCGATGACGTCATCGTCACTGATGACGTCACCGGCATCCGCACTATCATCGTCATCATCACTGATGATGTCACCGTCACTGATGACGTCACCGGCATCTGCATTGTCATCGTCACTGATGACGTCACCGGCATTCGCATCGTCATCATCACTGATGACGTCATCAGTGACGTCACTGATGTCGTCAACAGCATCCGCATCGTCATCGTCGTCATCAGTGACGTCACTGACATCCGCAGCGTCATCGTCATCATCCCTGGTGACGTCATCAGTGACGTCACCAATGACGTTATTGGTATCCGCCTCGCCATCGTCACTTATGACGTCATCAGTGACGTCACTGATAACGTCATAAGTGACTATGACGAGGCGGATACCGATGACGTCATTAGTGACGTCACTGATGACATCATCGGCATTGTCATCGTCACGTGACCCCCAGGTTACGTGACCCCCCAAGGTCACGTGCCCCCCTTCCGGTCAGTTGACCCCCCCCAGTACCCTTCTCTCCTCCTTCTCAAGAGCTGCGCTGTAATTCGGCGTTACAGGGAGTTGTCAACAGCTTTCACTTTTAAAGCACAGCTCTTAGGCGCTCGTTTCCGGCTTGAGCGGTGTCGCCGTCGCCGTCGGCGTAACCAAGGTCACCCCAAGGTCACGTGACCCCCAAGGTCACGTGACCTCTCCCAAGGTTACGTGACCCCCCCCCGCCGAAGTCACGTGACTCCCGAAGTCACGTGATTTGACTGAGGTCACGTGACCCCCCAAGGTCACGTGACCCTTCCCGCCGAGGTCACGTGACCCCCGATGACGTCATCGTCACTGATGACGTCACCGGCATCCGCATCGTCATCGTCATCATCAGTGATGACGTCATCGTCGCTGATGATGTCACCGGCATCCGCATTGTCGTCATTATCACTTATGACGTCATCAGTGACGTCACTGATGACGTCACCGGCATCCGTATCGTCATCGTCATCATCACTGATGATGTCACCGACATCCGCATTGTCATCGTCATCACTACTGGTGACGTCATCAGTGACGTCACTGATGATATCATCGGCATTGTCATCATCACCTGACTTCCCAAGGTCACGACACCCCAAGGTCACGTGACCCCCCTCCGGTCAGTTGACCCCCCCAGTACCCTCCCGTCCTCCTCCTCAAGTGCTGCGCTCTAATTTGGCGTTACAGGGAGTTGTAAACGGCTTTCACGTATTTTTCTTATGATAATTCTGAGATTTCATTATCATGCCATGCTGCGCTCAAACAGTAACCTGGTTATTTTTTAGAGCTTTAGTGTTTTTAAGTTAAACCTATCAAAATCGATAAACATACGCACAAGTAAACCTTCAAATATTTGTTTTCGCCGAAAAGAAAAAAAAAGTATTTCCGAGGAGCACGACACAGCTGATGCATGTTTGCGGGGTGAATTTGTCATTTTGAGATCTTCTGACGGTCTTTCTTATCAAGTGGTCAGCTATCTTTGGGATTGCTCTATGTGGCTATAGGTTAGGGTTCAGTAAGAGACGCTCTGTTGGAGCTTGTTTTTATTTTAAGAAATTTAACCATATATGGTAAAGGAGAATTTGCGAAACAGACTGCGCTAAAAAAACAGGCACAAACTACTATAGAAAGGAGAAACTTAACGGGATTTCATAAAAAAACACATGATGGGTTAACCATTTTGTTCGTAGCCCGAGACTGAGGCAGGAAAAGTGGAAAATTTCAAAGCAGCCGAAAAATGAACAGTCGAGGACACGTCTTTAACACAGCTAAAGACAAGTTTATTTGGTCACCCTCTTATATACACTCCACGAACTTCACCACAGAACCTTCTCGACCTCCAAAGCCAAAAGATAACAAAGGTCTTATCTCTTTCCACCACAATTGAGACCTTTGTTATCTTTTGGCTTTGGAGGTCGAGAAGGTTCTGTGGTGAAGTTCGTGGAGTGTATATAAGAGGGTGACTAAATAAACGTGTCTTTAGCTGTGTTAGAGATGTGTCCTCGACTGATTATTTTTCTTCGACATTGAAACTTTCCTCTTTTCCTGCCTCAGACTCGGGCTGAAAACAAAATGGTTAACATCCACCAGCTCGCCCTGAGCAATCACTACATTATCATGATGGGTTATTATGACAATATAAATTAGTTGCAATCTTGATGCCGAGTAAATTGCAATGTTAATAGTTTTATTAAATGTTCTGCTAACGCTGTGTACAGCCCATCCCAATATATGCGTTGTTTCTATTTTAATGTGCGAGTGTCATTGTTATTTGAATTCTTTAAATCTTACAGTGACAAATAACATATCACAAAAAATTCGGTTGTGTGTATGTTTATACAGCCCAGAACTTGGTCTGCATCAACGGTCGACCAGTCTCCCAGCTGTAGATGAGAAATTTAGCCAGTGCAGTACAACCGCTAGCCTGGGGTCTTTCACGTGCATCACGCACTAGTGATACACGAACGCACGTCGGTACGATGCTCATCCAGATTGAAACTGGCAGGGGTGGGGATCGATCCCAGGATCCTGGGTTCTGCACCGCGAGCTTTCGCTCCACGTGCTCCGAACTGGTGTGCGCTAGACCACTCGGCCACCGATCTTTTTTTTTTATATATACGCAGTTGTTTATTTACAGGTTAAAAACATAAGTAGCAAGAATGAAGGAAATGAGGTATGTACATATGTTAGAGCAGAAAAAAAATGTTACATAAGCTCGACATTGCATTAAATGATCCAGGTGCAAAGGAAATCAGTTAAAGGTTACAACATTATTAAAGAGTGAAGTAAACTCGGCTCTGGATGTATACTACACTCGGAAGATGTTAAACATCTATTAGAGTGAGGCACGTGCGAAGGCGGCGGATAGTCTTCCTGAAGCATGACAATTTAGTGCTACCTTCTGACCTTTCACCAGGATGTCTCTCAGATCTTTTTATATTTCCACTGGTTCTAAAGTTCTAATAGTCCAGTCCAATTTGCTAGCAAAATGTTGCCACGCAGGTTTAGGGTTCAATGTCTACTCTTGACCGCCATAGCGCATGTAGGCCTAAAACCGTGATTATCTCAGTCAGGTCAGTCAGCGTCCTTTGGTCGTGCAGCCGTAGGAATTTCAAAGTACACCAACTAATCTGCAAGTCCAGATCTAATACAGACTGTAGTTCGGCCCAAAATATTTCTGCATTGGAACAAAAAAATAAACACATGCTCGAGCGTTTCTTCATTACCAGATAAATCACAATTGTGTGACCATGGCATGAAGAAACCTTTGGCCTGCTGGCACACTTTGACGGGAAGCACTTCCGTGGGGAACTTGAAAAAGAAGTCTTTCGATATGTGGCGACGGGCAAACGTTTTAGACGATGAAATACGTCATTGTCGGTTGGCAGGTTTGTCAAGGGTCTCTAAAGGGGAGGGGGAATCAGCGCGGAGACTGTAGCCCAATCGAGTTGCTTACGGTTGGTTTTCAGAAGAAAGTCCCACGAAAAAGTGTTTTGCAGCAGGTGGATTGACTGAGCGACCTATTGTAAAAAAAAGCACTCCAGAAAAGGGTGTAGGGGTAGCAGTGGTGACTTTCCATGCCAAAAGTTGCGATGCACCAAGGTGGTGAAATGCAGACAGTATGAAGGCGTCTTGCTGATCCCAGAATAGGAAACGATGAATGACGAGCTTCAGGCCGACACTGATGAGACCTAAGACTCCTTTTGCCAGACTTAGAATGAGGTTTTGACGTCGCATTCGCTCCATAGACGATTTTCATATAAATACAGCCCAAGAACGCTGAACTTTGTTTGCCGTGGTTGTAGAGAATGGGATCACTTGCGCAGAATAGAGGATGGCTGGATATGGATATGGCGTTGCACAGGTAGCTTATTGTAAAAAAATAGATGTGCCAGGATTTCCATGGAAACAGCTTCGCTCCTTGTGCTCCGATGCGCTTCTTCCATAAGGACGCCGCACCTCCACAAAGGTCTAAGTTGGTCCCCAAGTAGGTCGTCACTGATTCTGACCACTGAATACCCATAAACCTAGAAGGTTTGGTTCCCCAGTCTCCAAGCCAGGCACCGCATGACTTTTTTTTATTCAAAGAGGAACCGGAGTATTTTCTAAAGCTCTCTACAAGTTCAAGAGCAATCTGCACTTCTTTCTTGGATGAACATACAAAGGTAATATCATCGACATATGCCAGAAACTTCAGGACGTGTTCGGAAAACTGGAATCCAGCGATCGAAATATTGTGAAGTACAGTGGGACAGAGTGGTTTTAAATATAAAGAAAACAGGAGGGGCGAAAGCGGGCAGCCCTGCCGTATTGATCTGCGCACAAAAATTATAGGTTCCTACAATCCCTAGGTTCACAGTGTCGTATAAGGGAAAATAGAAACTTCCGGTCGACTCTGTTGGATGCTTTACTCAGGTCTAGCTGAAGCGCAGCTAGGTGTGCATAATCTTGTTCTGCAGCTTCGCACATGATGAGAATCGGGTGAAGGTTGTGTGTGATGGAACGACCTTTGAAGCCGTAGCTATGGTGGTCTCCAACGATATGACGGAGTCCTATCTCGAGTCGTCGGGCCAGTATTCTTGTAAGAATATTATAATCGGTACAAAATAAGATGATGGGACGAAAATCGGATACTTCTGGTGTTCCTTCATTAGGGGCTTTCTTGGGTATTGATACTACGTGACGTTTCCTCATTGACGGTGCGCAAGACGTGTCCGACTGCCTGCGTCGCAGACATTGCGGTGCTCTGCCAGGCACGGAGACAAGGACGGTTGTTCCCAAAATCCTGAGCTGATGCGGCAAGCTGTCCGCAGTCACACCTTTGATCAATTCAATTGATAGTATTCTTGTGGTCGCCTCTACATCCTCGAAGCCGGAGTAGTGCCAGTTGTCTCGAACGATGCTTTTTATTTTTTTAAAACGTAGAGAAAGCGCTGGCTACGTTTGCATCTGGGACGCTGGTGCGCTATGTTGCGCTTTTTGGACTCCCAGGAGACTAGGACGAGGGAAGTGACGTCAACGACACAGCAAACGCAGATTGGATGTTGACAGAAAAAACGAAATCAATACCCAATCTGCGTTTGCTGTGTCGTTGACGTCACTTCCCTCTTCCTAGTCTCCTGGGAGTCCAAAAAGCGCAACATAGTACCCCTGGTTGGAACCCAGTGCACCTTCATGGACAGCGCAGTCTTGCTCCCGTCTATTATCAAACATGTCTTGTTATTTACATGGATCTCTCGGAGCTGCAGCAGTCTTTCTTTTTCCTTGGCAGAACGCACTGTGAGTAGCCACACATGATTGTATTGGAGGGCCCCAAGCCAAGGTAGCTCGTTTGGGCTAATGATTTTCTTCAAAGCAGGACCGAAATCGTCGATGCGGTTTGGCCGGGCTGATGGGTCCCTATGAAGAATCAGTGAATTTTCCAGCAGCTTACTGTTGGGAAGGGGTGGCAGAAAAATCGTGTATTCCGTTGTACTTGGTGCAGAAGGGGCAGAAGCAGAAATAGGTTCACAATATTCCCGGCTAGGCTTAGCCGTTGAGATTTCCTTTACGGAGTTCATTTCCAACGCGGCCATTCAGATTTTCGTCTTCGAACTCCCGGCCACCGATCCACCCTAACACATCACGTTATCAATTACCCCCGTTACATTATAGACCTAGTAAAATTCTTTGCAGATTGCAACCCATTGGTATGGCAGTTGCGGAGCACTCAGCATCGTGCTAGACAACCATTTCTTAATATTTGCCCAGTGCCGATAAATAGACAATCAAATTAAATATCTTGGGATATATCGTGATTTGACAGATGCCACCGAAAAAAAAAAACCTGGTGAACTTTAATATCATAATTATCCCCTCCAAAACACGTTTTTATTCCGAGATAAAATAAAAAAACACGCCGAAATAACAAGAAATAAAAAGCGACACATTTTATTGTAAAGGTAACAATAATACTAGTGATGTTGGTTCCAGACCAAGGAGCACCCTAAAGCAATTTGATAAAACAAATAGAAACAAAAACACTTCTTTGTCGAGTGAAATATGTGATGAACACGAGAGCCAGCCAAGCGCTTACTCAGCTTTCGTGTTCAAGCTGTGCTTTACGATCAATCGTGAATGCGACGCAAATAATCCAATCCTGAGGCTTTGCTTTGAGTAAACACCGAGCTCCGTGAAAATCAAGCTGAACAACGCGCACCCTGTAGTTTGATTTCCTCTCTAATAGTGCCATTATCGCGACAGTTTCCTCTATCTTCTGCAAACTTCGCATACTGCATCCTGACGTAACCTGTGTGAATCTCACGGACCGGTCCAGGATTCTTCTGTTTCTCTCCCGATATATTAAAGAGCTTTACGTAGGTCAAAATGGTAGCAAGTTTGAGGCTTACATTTCTCTGCAATTCGCCGATAAAACCTGTCCAGGATCCGTTTGGAAGTTCTTTGCCCCAGTCATGATGTTTTCTGTAGGCGACTTTTTCACTTCGGGAAGAAATCGAAGCTTTGGTTAGAAATAATGCGTTTGTCGAGAATACCACAATATAAAATCTCCACCGACTATATAATCTTTTTTTTATTGTCTCCAACACTTCAGGATGGTGACATATCTCATAAAATGATTTGAAGCAGTAAAATAAAAATGTATTTGCCGACAATGAACCCTTAAAGGGCACTGCAGTCGATTCTGAGATCGCCCTCTCTGGTGACAGCCCAACCTAGACGCTCTAAGCATCCCAACAAACCCGAAATCACAATCGTTCGTAGCTTACTTCCTCTTTAAAAGCGTGTTCGAAAATCGCGACACGCCCTTTTTGGGAAGAATTTTCTTCCGAGGGAAGTGGTTGGCGAAAGGCGCTTGTCGGCGAGTTGCAAGCGATGGCTTCGTTCGCGTAGAAAAAGAGCAGTCTTATCCGAATGTGTACCTATCTCTCTTCGAAACGAGTTATAATAAATTCATTCGGAATCTGCGCGTATTGCAGGGCTTTCATTGGTTCATACAATTTAGTCCGCGAGAAAAAAGAGTCCACATATTTTTCCATTGCCCTGAGATGAATAGGTGTTTTTTTTTAAATATAGGACTTAGTGTATGTGGGAACTAACACATTTCAAACAGTATAAGATCAAAAAGAACCTTTTTTCAAAACTGACCTCAGTATTCTGACGTTAACAGTATACCACCACAGGTCTCCTGCGCTTTGTTTTACCATAAGTTAAGACGCAGCCGACGCTACGAGCAGCTGAGGCCAGTCGAGCAGTATGAAAAGCGCACCACCATGCATTAGGGATGTTTCTCTCCGTGTTCTGTCAAGGCTGAGTAGAATTAGAAACAAAAAAAGGCCTAGTGATGCGAGTTTTTGACGCTGCTTCATTGATGTCTTTGGATCTTAGCGTCGGGTGCGTCTGGACAGAAACTGAAACAAAGTTCACCTGTTTTTCCCTTCCCTTGTGTTTGCGCATATTGTACAAACCGGTAGAATGTTTGCAAATCACATCTCTGTAACTTTTGCTAATAACATTTATGAAACATTACCACGCAGAATTTGTTTATTTCAAGGGATGGCTCATTAGCTTCTGTATACAGACTAAGTAACGGGGAGGTGCGAAATGCTCCAGTAGCCAATCGCAGTCCCTGGTGGTGAATGGGGTCCAACATCTTTAGGACTGATGCTCGGGCAGAGCGATACACAATGCTCCCATAATCAAGCCTGGAGCGAACAGCCACCCGGTAAATGCGTAACAGACATAGTCTATCGGAGCCCCATGATACATGTAAAAGAACCTTAAGTATATTCAGAGATTTGAGACATTTAAGTTTTAACAGTGACAACGCCCTGCCGTTGTCACTATTAATGACTTCAGTGCTCTTTCTCCCCTTGAATGAAAATTCTTTAATCAAAACTACTATCCATGTGGGAAGTCAATACTTGGAGCACTAACAAAAAGAAAAAAAATATCGCCGATGTCGTATTCGCGCTTAGTGTCTTGCAACGACTGAGCGATATTGTTAGCGCGAAGGTGACATCGGCGCTGTCTTCGTATTTTCTTTTTCAAAGAACAACAACGGGCACAATATTCTCCCAATTATGGTAATGTTTGGAATGAACACAGCATTGATAGCCTTTTAAATCTAATAAAACAGTAATAAAACAGTGATCCCTCGCTTGCGCTAACACTGTTCGTGCAATGCATGTACCCCAACGCTGCCAACCACTCGCTCATGATGTTTCTCTCGCTGTTCGTCGTCATGCGAATGTTTTGTCAACGCGATAAAAGTTTAGATTACGGGAGTCCCCGCGGCCAAACTGAATATCAAAACTTCTGGCCAGACACTTGCCGTCCGTGTTTTTGTCTCCGGCGGCCAATCTGAAAATCAGCACTGGTGGCCAGACATTTGGCGACCGCGTCTATCTCTCTGGCGGAAATCTGAAAATCAGCACTTCTCGCCAAACACTGGCCGGCAGTGTTTATGTATCCGCGGCCAAGCTCAAAACAGCTAGTGTGTGGCCGGACGCTTGCCAGCGATGTTTCCGGTTGCCAAGAACTCGCCAGTGGCCAAGCTGTTGAGACAATGAACAAACACCGGCGGATCGAAGGTCACTTTTTGGTGCTGTTTGGGCGTTCTCAGTAATTGTCGCCATAAACCACGTGACCCCAATCTAGCATCTGTAAACTCTGCAGTATACGCTCTCTAGGGCACGAGCAGGCGACGCGTCGCCCGCCAAGTCCATGCGTTTACCTACCGAGAGCCTGAATTACATGGAGTTTCTAACGGCTCGATCTTGGTCACGTGGTTTATGGGTTGCCCTTGCAGTGCGGGTTGCGAGGATGTGAGGAAAGCGCTAATCGTCTGCAAACGTTTTCACCTTTACTCTTGCTTTTTCCTCGCCCCACGACAAAGCAGCGAATGCACACTCGCGACCGATCGCCACGGGAGGTGTCCGCCATTAAATGGGAAAACCTACCTTAGTTTGAAATGGACCCCCTTTCAATCTAGGCTCTCAGTCCGGCCCCAAAGAAGGCGGTGCCCCCCCCCCCCCCCCTTTCCTGAAGCAACGGCGGTGAAGACCAACTCTTATGACGGCGGCAACTACTGTATTTTAATCCGTCCGAAAGGCATAAAGCATAGATGCTTTGCAGAAGCTGTGCATGGGTGTTGTCATTACCGACCTTCAGTTTTTGTTTCATTTTATTCCTTTTACTTCATTTCATCATTACCATAGCCGTCAAGGTTATTGACATTTTAGATTATAGTGTGTCCTTCTCCCCAGCCTTGGCCTTTGTGGAGGCGCGCAAACGCCTGTTTCTGTGGGCTGATTTCAATTCAATATTTTTTTTTCCAATTTAGTTTTTAGAAATATACATCACTATATTAGTAAGACAAGAAAATATCAGCAATGGCGGCTGAAATCTGGGGCGTGGTCAAAGCGTCTATGCAGGAGGCATAGTCCAGACGCCGTGATTGAATGACGTCCGACGGAACTTGATGGCGAGGAAGGCTATATTCGTACTCCTTGGGGATGCGCCGGCACCACCGATGATTTTATTTTCTTCGGTCAGATTAGCCAATGACAAGGTCAAACAAGATTTTATTTCGTCGATGTAGTTACGTACTATCATTTTCGTAAAGCCCTTCGTCGACCTACGCAAAGATCAAGATAACTAATTGCATGCTAAGTAGACATTAATCTCCGACTGGAAGTTCCTTTGCCCATCCTTTTGTACTATAAGTGCGGAAAAGTGAGAATTCGTTCGCGTAAATTAAGAATAATAAAACACCTCTAACGTATTGGCTACACGAATGTGGCTATTTTCATCACAACATACATTTGACGACACATCCGCCTTTAGCGAATCATGAAAGTACACTGCCTACTCACCGGTATCCCATCTGCCGAACGAGGTCCGTCAGAATTTCAAACGGTTCCGAGCAGAAGGTTCGGTACACAGTGGTGCCGTCCGGGTAGAAAGCGATGTGCGGATGATACTGCCCGCGAGACGGGAAGAAGTGAGTTTTATTATAAAGAACGGGCAGGTTTGCTTCGCATGCAGAAAGAAAAAAATCGCGGCTGTGTCTCGATTAATCGATAGAACTGTTAGGGGTGAAATTGCCTTTTGTTAGGAAAGCAGGCGACACCCACGCCTCTTTTGCGTTTCACTGCAAGGCCTCTTCACACATAAAGCGCACCACGAAGTCAGCGCTACGCGAGCGCTCGGAAGAGCGCTCATGAAGCGCGTTCTAGCGTGTGACATAGTTCCGATAGTGCGCGATTAGCGCTTTTGCAGCGTCTTGTCAGCGCTTCAGTAGCGCCTTGTTAGCGCATCAGTAGCGCCTTGTTAGCCTTCTTGTACCGCGCTTACTGCTGCGGATTAGCACGTGCACTGCGGTTCTGATTTCTATGGTTAGGTGTGCATCAGCAACACCGTGGCGGACATCTGGAACACTGAAATAGAAACGCGACAAATGCTGTTACATAAGCAATTAGTGCCTATGTGTGTGGACGGCTTAACGCCCTGAAGAGCTTTCAGGGTGCGCGAAATCTTTAGCCAAGATTCCGACGGGTACCCGGCGAACCTTGTTTCAAAATTGATGGACCAACAGACACAGCTTTTTCGAAGTCGTGATTAGTTTTTAACTGCGTGTCTTTGAAACCAAGACCATGCATGTCGAATACAAAGTGATGAGGTCATAGCCAATTGATTAGTCGATCAAAGTCCATGACTCTAAATTGTCTGCCCGACCATTGGCTTGGAGAGCGGTTCTTTTACTTCCTTTTGTTCAATGCCAAAGAAAAAACAGCAACAACGAAATCGCCCTGCAAGCGCTGCTCCGCAGCAACGAGCACGGTACATGGTCGGAATGAAACCACGATGCTTGATGCGATGCTGCCCCACGAGCCAGCTGACATTGGGACCGACGAAGGCCACGTGGTTGCGCAGCCGAAGAAGTCCGCCAGTTCGCCCGTCTCTGGATTCAAGATCAGCAACGTGTTGGCGCTGGGCGCTACAACCTTCGTCGTCACGACGTCCACTTCCAGCCCAGAGACAGTGTGGATGTGGGATCTATTCGCTACCGCGGTCTCAGCGAGGAACTGCTAAAACGGTTCTTTGGAACCTACAAGGTGCTTCGTCGACTCGGGGACCAGGGGTGCTATGTTGCGCTTTTTGCACCCCAGGAGACTTGGAAGAAGGAAGTGACGTCAACGACTAGAGCAAACGCAGATTGGATGTTGACAGAAGAAAACAAAATCAACATCTAAACTGCATTTGCTGCGGTGTTGACGTCCCTTCCATCTCCCTAGTCTCCTGGGAGTTCAAAACGTGCAACATAGCCCCCCAGGGGCCCTATGTTGCGCTTTTTGGACTCCCACGGCGACTAGGGAGAAGGAAGTGACGTCAACACCGCAGCATACGCAGATTGGATGTTGATTGGTGGGAGTCACTGATGACGCATTTCCGCAAAATGAAACAAAACTCACTTTATCTTCGTTTTCTTCTGCGGAAATTCGTCATCAGCGACACTCACCAACCAACACCCAATCTGCGTTTGCTACGTTGTTGACGTCACTTCCTTCTCCCTAGTCGCCGTGGGATTTAAAAAAGCGGAACATAGGGCCCTTGAACTACGAGGTGATGTCCGACGGAACACGTTCTTCATCACGTCGTCCTCCAGGATTAAAAGTACGCCAAAAGGGCTACTACGCTCGATTGGACTGTGAACTGTGTTTCCGTGCTACGCTCGATAGGACAGTGTTTTACAAGCCTTCGTAGTTCGCCATTCGCTTAGTTTGATTGGCTGAGTTGTTTAGCACACGTTGCGTGTAGGCGATTCGCTTATAAAAGAGGGATTAATTCCACGCCCGTCGGCCGGGGGAGCGCGTGTGTGGCCGAATTGTTACCATGCTTGGCTATCAAGCGGGGGCTCTAGGTTTAATCCCAGGGAGCGGGCTCCTCCTTTGTTCATTTGTTCGAGTTGACGTTCACGTAAGTTCGAGAACCTTGCTGTCTGTTCAAGTTACCAATGTTCTAAGCACCGAACGTTCAAGGTCGAATCTCCCAGAAACCAGTTTTGGTACGAAAGGTGCTCCGCGTGACGGCCCGTTTTCAGTGTCACTCCTGCACTGGATTGTGACACTCAGCCGACCTTCGACAGCTGCGACACTACCTCTCTAGTAGGGTACGTTGTTGGGCTAGTTGGTTCATCTTAGCAAAACATATAAAATAGCGCAACAGAAAGACAAGGGCAAGAAGTATACAGGACAGGCGCTAACTGCACAGTCCTTGAAAATATCAGACGTCTAGCCGCGCAAACTACAGAGTTTTGGTGGCATTGCACCCTTCTTCGAGTGCCCGGCACAGCCGAGAAAAAGAGGCAACAGCCCCGGATGGTTTGATCGTGCTGGGCGACACGAGCATTCCAGCTCAAGTATCCTCTGCCCTCAAGAAAGGACCGAAATTCAGCACCGAGCCAAAGATTCCAGCCCATGAGCTCCTTGCTCTTACCGCCAAATTCAGAAACCTCACTCGAACTACACTCAAACTTAAGGGCCCCTCCACTTCCTCGAGGAAGGCGCGAGGGCCGGCGCTGGCCAATCGCGAGGACGGATCCGCCGTCGCGATTGGCCAGCGCCGGCCCTCGCGCCTTCTTCGAGGAAGGGAAGGGGCCCTTCAGTTTGAGTGTAGTTTGAGTGAGGTTTCTGAATTCGGCGGTTAATCGCCAAATGTCCAACAAGGCGGAGCAGGAAGACCGTGAACGATGCCTTCTTGATGGTGCTGACTGTCTTCTGCGAACGATGACCAGGAGTTCTCGCCGAGGCAGGGAATCGACTGACAGTGTGGTGGCTTTTTTCAAGGAAAAAGGTCTTCGACTCTTACAAGCGGACAAAGAGGGCGGCTTCGTCGTTATGCCGTCTGATATTTTAAAGGACTGTGCAGAAAAGGCCGTCAGAAAGAACTTTGCCCTGGCTGACGTCAGACCGCTAAAGGTAAAGAAAACTGTTTCTTTCTGTAAAAGCCTAGAGCTGCAAAAACTGGCAAAAGCTGTCGGCGGTTCGAAAAACGTTACTTTAAAGGCTTTTGTTAATGTAAAGACGCATAAGGAGGGTTTTCTGTTCTGAAGTATTGTTAGTTAGCGCCTGTCCTGTATACTTCGTGTCCTTGTCTTTCTGTTGCGCTATCTTATTTGTTTTACTACCTCTTCATATTCTTGAATTCGGCACATGTTCGCAAAATTAAGCGTTTAGTTTTTCTTAATTCGTCGCCTCATCATGGGTCACTCGTGACAATATAGTTTGCAGGAGACCATCGGTGGCGAGTCATGATTAGTTCATAAGCCACCGGCGTCGTCGAGTAATAATTATTTCAGAATACTTAGCCCGAAACTACCGTCGGCGGGGGATCTTACTACCCTTCTCAAGAAACCCGTATAATTTCATGGGTATTACCATATCGGTCACCCCCATACAGACGGGTATACCAATTGCCGGTACATAAATAAGGGTCACCCGGTATCGATACAGGGCACGCGGTATCGGAAATTGGGCGCCGACAAAGGTTTACTGGTCGCCGATAAAGGAATACAGGTGCCGCCGGTACTGAACAACTTATTATACACACAACAGCGCACTATATGAAACAACACTCACACCTTACACACGAAAAATAAAACAAAATTTACACAAATCGCGCTTTTGCTTATTTTGCTTTATTTTTCGTGTGTAAGGTGTGAGTGTTGTTTGCTATAGTGCGCTGTGGTGTGTTTAACAATGTTTAACCAACTCGCTAAAGCTGCTACGTTAACTGAACAACTGTTTTTGTTGGGCGTATCGGTACATAGTATACATTATAATAAACACAGCAAGTAAACACAAGGACAAAGAAAAGGACACAGAGACAGCGCTGAATCACGACATTCGTCTTTTTTTTCTACGCCTGTATGGATAAAAGAGAAAAAAAACAACATAGGCCTGACATTCATGTACTGAGGTAGACAGGTTTAACTTAAAGGCGAGTCATGCTGAGTCCATAAGCATGACCCGCCCGGTCCATGTTTTGCTTCCCAAAAGTGTTGTCATAAGAGTGGCGGAGTCGCTTAAGAATCTTCAAAGCATCCCTTCGACAAAAAAAAAAAACAACTTTCCAAAAAAAAAAAACAGTAACAATCCCGTAATTTCACAACATTTTTCATAAAATCAAGAAGTTTGCTGATAGGTGGCGAGTACCAGTGGTCTTTTCAAACCTTTCAAAGTTATCTTCTTTGTGCTGTTCGATTTGAAGCTTATTACGTCCACTCACGATGCGCGAGTAAAAACATAAGTTTCAGTATTTTGCATGTGCGGTTTGTGTAGTACACCGAATGCGACTGTCATGTGGTGAGGTTTGAATACCGCAGACGTGGAAGTGGATAAAGCGAGAGCTAGGGAGCACTTCCTGACTTTGAGGGCTGCACCATTAAGACACTTAGCTGTATATTGAGATTAATCTGGATGTTCAAAACAGTTCTGTAACATTAAAATTATGGAAAAACAGCATAAAACAAAGTATTTATAAAGGGTATTACATCAATATCAACCTGCGCGGTCAAGACTAGTACAGACGTACAGAGTCCATTACAATTTTCAACCGGGAGTTCGACTTCATCAAAAGATTGGACCAATTTGTGTGAAGGACACTGCTACGAATGAGGGTGCAAACGAACCCATAGATAAAACACGCCCTAGCGCCAGTAGCTTTAACAATGTTGTATACGAAGTGTAAAACGGGGTATAGGAAGTATTCACTAGACGCCGTATTTGTGGGTACTGTTTAGAGCGCATGCTCTGAACGAGCTTACATCAATAGGAGGTATTCACTGGACGCCATATCTGAGGGTGATGTTTAGAACGCATGCTCAGAACGAGCTCACATTAATAGCCTGCTAAGACCGGCAACATTGATGGTGCTAAATGCACGCTCCTAAAGGACTGCGGAAGCTCGCCGTCAGCACGCGCTCAGCAGCAGCGCACACGGATATGGCCGTCAGTGAATACTCCCTATAGGCTGCTTAGACCGGCACTTTTGATGGTGCGGAATGCACGTTTCAAAAGAACCGTGGAAGCTCGCCATAAGCACGCGTTCAGCATTCGAGCACACAGCGATGGCCACCAGTGAATACATGTCCTGCTCGTGTTTGTATTTTTACGATTCCTCTTCCGTGCAGAAATATACGAGTAGAAACCGAAACAAAAGAATTCGAATGTCGCGAGTCAGCGCTTTATCTTTGTCCGCCATGTCCTTGCGTTTCTTTGAGTTGCTTACTATTGTTTAAACGCAATTACAATGCTACGGTCGATAAATCATGATGCCACGAATGACAGATGAAGAGACAGAAGAGAACACAAAGAACTAAAGATTTAATTGGGCGATCTCGTGCCAGAAATGACAAGGGAGAAGAACAGACGTCGAGAAAGCAGCAGGATCGTCGACGGCGGCAGACACCGGTGGCGGTGCGCCTGCGCGGCGGCACGGATCGCGAGGTTTCATTTCACATGAGTGCCGTCTGCCGTTGTTTTGGCCAGTGTTGCCTGCAGCACGCAGATGCGCACAGTCGGTCACAGCGGCTTCTAACAACAATTTTAATGCCTTAGTATTGAGTTTCTCCTTTAATTCCGCCTTAATAAAACAACAAAAAAAAGAAAAACGTTTAAAATACTAAATAAGCCTTGGTCTTATTTGTTTATATTTTTTTTTACTTCGTTGTCGCGAAGGATGAAACCTCGGATCATCCTCGGCAGCGTTACGGGAAGCGTCACGGGCAGGAAAGAAGACGCGTCAATGTCGCTCACTTCTTCTTTTGTTTTTCTCACTAGTGCTCGCACAAGCCGCTTCCGATTAGCGTCTCATGCGCTCGCTACAGTTAGAGTTCCTGTATAGGTTCCCTACAGGAGCCAGAGTTGCGCGTCCGTTTTCCACGTGCCGTCGCGCCGCTATTCGCCGAGGCCCGATCACGTGAGGAGACAGATCAAGTGCCCTGCAGGAAAGTAGACGTCGCACGCACCCCGCCGTACGTACCCCTGCTTTAGAGCGCGCCGCGCACCTTGAACGCGCGGCGCCGCTATTCGCCCAATTCAGTCACGTAAGGAGCAGACTTCGTATGGGCCGTGCAGGAAAGCCGGCGCTCCGGGGGGTGAACGCGCAACCCTGGCTCCCGTAGGGAGCCTATACAGGAACTCTATCTGCAGTTGGTACTCAGGCAAGGAAAGTAAAAAAAGAGCCGCTTAATTCATTGAGAAAACAAATTCTGGGGAAGGGGACAACAATCCCCTTCCTCCATAATCTCCTGAAGGGTTCTGACGCGACTGCTGAAACAAAAAAGCTGGACTCGCCTAAAAAAAAAAAAAAAAAAAAAACCTTAAACTAGTCGCTTGCGTACTTTCTCTGCTCGTCGTCTGCTTCAAGAACGTGAAAACGCCGCCGTTTTATGCGCCCGCTTCCCCGCAATGTTTCTCTTCCTGTCACGTGATTTCCCGCTGCGCTGTGAGTGGTCAGCGCGAAAGGTGCCGCTCTGCCGCTGCGAAAAGTTTGCAACCTGGTGGAACCGTGCCGCTCAGCGTTTGTTGCTGGCCAGAGCGCCGCGGTGGCAGAAATCGCGCCGCTCTCGGGTCAAAATCGCTGCATGTGAAACCCGCTTAACAGCTGACTAACACGAGAGATAATCAGTGAATGAATATCCAATGCTGCACTCGGTCGTTTATCTACAATGCTCGTCATCTCGAATTTTCGACCCAGAATATTTGGAGAAGCGTACCTTCTCAATCATGCACGCAGCATTACTCCCCCCTTTGAAAGACATCGCCCCGTTGAAACATAAAGCAAAACGAAATATCGTAAGCTAAAAACGTACTCTGGAACACGAAAAGTCATTATTAGTACCAAGCGTAGAACTGCTTGAGTCTACCGACGTGAGCCACTGCGGGTTGTGGTCGGCGTCTTTGATGATGTCTGCATTCAGTCGTGCATTACTTCGTAGTTGAGCCCCCCGAGGCGACGAAGTGCTTTGTGCGGTCTGAAGCACCGTTTCAACAGTTTTTCACTGAGGCCGCGGCGAAGAATAGGTGTCCAGACCTACACCCTGTCTCCGGGCTGGAAGTGAAAATCCCGACGACGAAGGTTGTAGCGGCCAGCGTCACCATGCTGCTAGTCTTGAAAAGCGGAGTCGGGCGAGCTGGCGGACTTCTTCGCCCGTTAAGCAACCCCCTTGGCGTCGTCGCTCCAGCCGTCACCTAGTTCGTGGGGCAGCATCGGGTCCAGCATGGCCGTTACTTTCTGACCATGCACCAACTGGAAAGGTGTAAATTGAATGGTATCTTGAACCTGCCGTGTTGTAGGTAAACATTACGTAGAATAAAACTTCGCCCCACGCCTTGCGATGTACTTAGATATACAGTCAGCACGGAATGAAACACGGACGCCGGAACGCGTGGCCATCGACACAGGCTGCTCCACCTGGAGGGCCCCTGAGAACTAATGAAAATGCGCCGGGGTGCGAGGGTGCGGGTCCCACTAAGATGTGCTTGCACCTCGCGCGGCGCGTCTGGGACCTCCGCGTTTCACCGTTGGCGCGCTGTAAGCGCCGTCATTCTGGGTGCTAGTGTGTCGCCCTCGCCGCACTGTCGCCCGGTCGGTACCGGGTGGCCGCTTAACCTGTCTATAGCTCTTTGCAATAGACAGGGTGATGAATTTATTCCACCCCGGAATCGATACGCCTGGCATATCGGTAGTTACCAAAGAGAGCGTGAGCGAGAAATTCGTCGCTTTTTATAAGAATTAACTGATTACCTCGGACGAAAACATGCGCATTGCTTATAAACACCGAGGCATCCGCGTCAGTCTGTTGCAACATTCTTTTTTTTTTTTCGTTTCATAAACATTACAGTTGTGCCAAAACGCCTTTTATTTCGCGTCTATGACGTTTTACTATTTCTCAAAAACCGCGCGTGGCACGTTGTTCCCCGGAGCCCCAGCGTGGTTCCGGTGACTCGTCATCAAGCACTGCGGGTCTTCTGTGCAAGAAAGGTTTCAACTTTATTTCGCCCTAGTGATAACAAAGCGATAATTAATGGCAGCGCGGAAGAGGTACAGCTGGGCATCGAATACACAAAGCGAGTGACGGCGCTTACAGCGCGCCACCGGCTAAAGGCGAAAGTCCCAGACGGGCCGCGCGAGGGTAGAGCTCATCTTAATAGGAACCACACCCTCGCACCCCGGCGCATTTTCATTAGTTCTAAGGGGCCCTCCAGGTGGAGCAGCATGTGTCCATGACCACGCGTTCCGGCATTCAGGGTTCATATCGTGCTGACTGTACGTACCAGGCGAGCATGTTGTCGATGATCGTGTTTAGCCGTTCTGTCAGCCGGTTCGTCTGCGGAGGTACGCCGTCGTTCTACGATTGCAGGTGTGGCTGAGCCCGAAACTCTCCTGCATTAGCTTTGCCATCAGCTTGGTCCTTCGGTCTGTAATCAGTATTTAGGGGGCATCGTGCCTGAGGATGATGGCCTCGGCGAAGAACTTGGCTGCTTCCACAGCGGTTCCCAATGGGAATGTTTTTATCTAGACGTACCTGGTGAGGTAATCGGTAGCCACGATGATCCACTGGTTTCCTTGCGTTGATGGTGAGAACGGTTCAAGCAAGCATTTTCCGATCTGCTGGAACGGCGTAGTCGGGGGAGTGATCAGCTGCAGGAGTCCTGCCGGCCTCTTCGGTAGTTTCTTGCTTCATTGGCATTCCTGGCACGATGGGACGTAGAGGCGGAGAGTTTTCGGGAGCTTGGTCCAGTGCTGAATTTCTCGAATCCGTGCAAGTGTTCTGCTGTGGCTCAGGGAACCAGATGTCGGGTCGTCGTGGCTGGTTTGGAAAATTTCTTCTCGGAGACTTGTAGGGATTACCAGAAACCACGTCGAGTTTCTGTCTTCGACGTTTTCTTTGTAGAGAATACCTTGCCGGACGGCGAATTTTGGAAAGGCACGTGAGAAGGCTCGGGGAATCGAACCCCCTCGTCCCTCCAAGTGGTAGATCAGCGCGCGCTGTCCAGGATCGTCCGGCTGGAGCGCTGCCATGCCGTTAACGCTAAAGCTCCTGTATAGTCTCCCGTAGGGAGCCTATACAGGAACTCTAGTTAACGCTCACTACACCGAGAAAACGATCGCCATCGTCGTCGCCGTCCTTGGCGCAGTCGGTAGCCGAATTGACAGGGGCTCTGGACAGGCAGCCAGCGGCCCTGTGCTTTCGGCCTGACTTGTAGACCACGGTCACGGTGTACTCTTGTAGCCGTAGGCTCCATCGAGCGAGCCGTGCCGATGGATGTTTCAGGCTCGTAGATCAGCATGGCGAGTGGTGGTCGGTCACCACTGGAAACGACTCTCTTTTAAGTACAGGTGGAATTTCGTGATGGGGCCCAGACGACGGCAAGACATTCCTTCTCAACCGTTGAGTAATTTCGTTCAGCGTTCGACAACGTCCGGGTTGCGTAGGCGATCCCGCGCTCTGGTCCCTCTTGTAGTTGGACCAGTACCGCGACGAGTCCTGCGTTTCTGACGTCCGCGTGAACTTCTGCTTCAGCTGATTGTTCAAAGTGGGGTGGTGTCAAGAGTCGTCACTTTAGCTCGTGGAATACCTGCTTTTCTTCTTCTCCCCATTTAAAGTTCACGACGTCTTTTTTGAGGCATATGACCGGTGCTGAAAGCTTGATGAAATCCCAAACGAAGACACTGTACTACTCGTAAAGTCCCAGGAACCTTCGGACGGCCTTCAAGTCGATGGGCGGCGGAAATGCCGCTACCGCACGAGCCTTCTCAGGGTCAGGGAAACACCTTAGTTGCTCGCAACGTGATTTAGAATTTTCAGTTTGCCATCGGGCCGTCCGCTTTGCCTAGAAACTTCTGTCCGGCTGTACCGATTGCCTGAAGAACGGCCCGAAGGCTTCGCACGTGCTCATCGAAGACGGCCCAGAATACCACGACGTCGCCGAGGTAAACGGGACAGGTCTGCCATTTGAGGCCTGATTGTACGGTTTCCACGTCACGCTGGAAAGTTGCCAGCGCCGTGCAGAGTCCGAAGCAATCGTCACAAATGACAGATTATGAGTCAGGAGAAAACGAAAAGAACTATAGATTTAACGGGGTTAACTTATGCCAGAAACGACAAAGGAAAAGGACAGACGTCGAGAAAGGTAGCAGCGAGCGTCGACGGCGGCAGCAGTCAGCGGCGGTGCGTCGGCCTAACAGCTGGCTATTATACGAGAGAGAATATGTGAATAAATCGGTAATACGGCGCTCGGCTCTTTTGCAGCTATGCTCGACATCTCGAAAATCCGACGTAGAATATTTGGCAAAGTGCCACGGCGGACTCACAAGGCAAGGTAATCCTGGCCTCCTTACAGTTTACGCTCGGGGTAAGAGTTTACGCGAACTTTCAAGAGGAACGGAGAAGCGTGTCTTCTCGATCATGCGTGAGGCAATATGGTCAAGTGATTGTTATCCTTCTACCGACGCCGCTATCTTCACACAGATGACCAGGTACACGTACCGGTGGCTTATTACCACGACCGGTATGCTGTACAGGCAGCACGGTATGTCATACAGGTACATGGCCAAGAATCCGAGACATTCGCTTGCGTTCTATTGCGAGACGACGAGACGACAAGGGAGGCAGTGGACAGGGATGTCCACTGCCTCCCTTGTTGTTTGCAATTTACTTGGAACCATTGTGTTTAAAACTGATTAACAATGATAGTATACATGGTTTTAGGTTACACTCTTGCGAAGTAAAAGTGCTTTCTTATGCAGACAACGTTGCTGTTTTTTGTGTAGACCAAGACAGCGTTCGTGAGGTAATAAGCACTGCTTCTTCCTTCAGTAAGAAAACGGTTAGTGCTATCAACTGGGGTAAAAGCGTTAGTCTCTGGCACGGTAATTAGGCCACCGCACCCGGTAACTTTGTGAATGTTCAGTGGACAAATTTACCTGCGAACTACCTCGGGGTGCCACTCCAGCACTACCGCGACAGCAAGCAACTATGGAGTGAAGAGACGGAGAAGGTTAAGGCGAAAGCGGAGAGCTTGAGGGGTAGGGACTCCTCCGTGTTTACAAGCACTACTCTTTCTAATTTATTTTGAACTGCGAAAATTTGGTACATTTTGCAAGTGCTGTGTATGCCTGAAAAAACTGCACAGAGTTTTCGCTCTTTTCATCTGGAATTCGAGCTGGGAGAGTTCTGCTCGTACCAATTTGTTCCGATCTGTTGATAATGGTGGTCTACGATTATCCCATTTCTTTCTATGACAAGTTGTCTCTAGGTTCATGTGTTTACGCAATCAGAAAGATTCATTTTTTGCGTACTGTTATGGAAGTGCGACTGCAGTATGCACTCCCTGAGCTTGTGGTGTCATCTAGTAGTCAAATGCGTTCCACTGTACAAGGTTATTTGCGTGAAGTTGTGCTTTCTGTCAGAATACTCAAGGTGCACTTTTCCTTAGAGTATCTTAGTTCAGTTACCCGAAAACGATTGTATAAAGATTTAATAGATGTACTGTTGCCAATACATCTCTATTGGTCATTATACTCTGAGCGTCCAGGGCTAGATATGCTTAAAAGGGTAAGGAAAATGCCAATCAAACCGTCGGTGAATCTTTTTTCTTTAAAATGCACTGCGGCGTTTTCCCTCTACAAGTGTGGCTATAACAAGAAGGTATATTTGTACCGTGGTCAGTGAACTGTATCCTCTGCGAAAAACGCGAAAGGATAGAGCACGCATTTATTGAGTGTTGGGACGCCGTCTTTCATTCGGACATTCCTCAGCGCACACTGAGAAAAGATCTACCTTTAACTGCGCTCGGCATCCGCTTTTTGCCCCTGGAAAACGAGGGGGGAGTCCCTTACGATATGTTCATGCTCCTCGGCCTCCACAGTCTCCGGAGAACAAGAATGAGTGTTAAGAATACTGATGTTAATACAAAAACTGTGAGAGAAAACTTCATTAAAAGTGTGGCAAATATTCGCGAGGTATACCGTGCACTCCCTGAACCCCTTGAATGGTTGCCAATACTAGATGAGTTGGTATATTTAAAAATATTTTAATGTGCTGGCAACCGCCGCTAAGTGCTGATTCGCTCTTGAACAAATTGTACGTATGTGAATGACTGTGTGCTTTTTCATTTTGTCTTGACCGGAAATATAGAAAAATAAAACTGCCGTGGCCTAATGGTTATCGCTTTTGCCTCCCACGCGAAGGGCCAGGGTTCAATTCCTGGCGGCGGCTACACATTTTTGTTGACACTGTAATGTGATGTTCTGGTAAATTCGAGAACCGTCTTATGCCCGTGTCCCACTAGAGCGACAGACAGAAACAACATACCGCGACAAGCTTCAAACCCATGCAGCATGCTCGCGATGGTACAAAAAAAATATGGTTGTGTGGTATGTTTATACAGCCTAGAAGTTGGTCTGCCTCACAGGGGCGACGAGTCTCCCAGCTGTAGATAAGCAATTTAGCCAGTGCAGTGCAACCGCTAGCCTGGGGTCTTTAACGTGCACCACGCAGTAGTGATACACGACCGCACGCCGGTACGATGCTCATCCAGATCGAAACGGGCAGGGGTGTGGCTCGAACCCAGGATCCCTGGGTTCTGCAGCGCGAGCACGCGCGCGATGGTACCTTTGACAGGCGTCTAGTCATTTGGTGCTCGTGAAGTAAGCACGAGCGATTGCAAGCCTGCCAAAGATACCCTCGCGGGCATGATGCTCGTGCTTGAGCATAGCCTCCTTTGATCTACGAAGCCTCTCAAACGGCGAAAGACTCTGGTTTGAGGCTTGTCGTTGTCCTTTGTTTCTGTATGTCGCTCTAGTGGGACACGGACATTGCTGATTCGAGGTTAGAATGTTCTACGCGCCGAACCTTCTACGGCGAATGCTCCAGAAGCCCACGCGTGTACAAAAGCGGCTCCGCGTGGCAAGCCGGAGTCAGTTTCGCCCCAGCGTTCGACTCTGCTGTCTCGCCGACTTCGACGCTCGCGACGCTTTGTTATTATCTTCTATTCCCTTTTTTTGGGGGGCACAAGTTCGCCACATTAAACGTTTAGTTTCTTCAGTTTTTATCGACTCATCAATTGTCATTCGTGACATTTTGGTGGAGGTACGGGCTATTTGAATTCTATGCCCGTGGACCGTACCCCTCCGAAAACACGCCGGCCAAGTGACGTGCTCAGCCCCGGGAGGCTACCTTTCGCTGAAGACCAGACCAAGGCCTGGTCAAGTCGCCGCAACCAAGGCCTACCCCCGGAGCTCGGACCCCTGCCGCAAAAATAACAGAAGAAGACCGCGACGATGACCACTACACCAGTTGTTGTCCTTCCCGTCGCTGCCTGTACCCCCGCGTCTTTCCGCGGTGAGCCTAATGAGGACGTGAAGGACTGGCTACAGCAGTACGAGTGCGTGGCCCAGCACAACGGATGGACGGATGAACACCGCCTTCAGAGTCTTTACTCGCTCGAAGGAACAGTCCGAAGGAACGGCGTTTGAAGGAACGGCCCGGCACTGGTTCGAGAATTGCGAGACTTCGCTGACCTCATGGACCGCCTGCAAGGATGTGCTGAGAGGGACGTTCACCAACCAATATCAACGGGAGATGGCTGAGGATCTTCTTCAAATGAGGACCCAGGGCGCAAACGAGACGATCACCAGTTTTGTTGAGGATGATTTGCGCCTGGTCGCTCGCGCCGCCCCTTAAGCCACCAACGAAAAGAAGCTGCGGATCCTGATGCGAGGCGTAAAGGATGACATCTTCGGTGGTCTTGTCCGTAACCCTCTAGCCACTATCGAAGATTTCGTCAAGGCAGCCACGAGCATGGAACGTGCCCTCCTCGCAAGAGCCAGCCACTACAATCGTCACTCGAGCATCGCTGCTTCTTCTGCGTTGGGCCACGACATCAGCTCTAGCATCCCCGGCATTCGCGATATCATCCGTGAAGTCGTCCGGGAAGAGAGCTGCAAGATGCTCCCCGCTGCGGATAGCCCGTCCTCACTCACTCGCCGAGGTTTTCCGGGAGGAGGTTCACCGAGCCGTCCAGCCTCAAATTTCCACCAACACGACGACGCCAGAGGAACCAACGTTGAGCTACGCTGCCATGGCCCGACGACCGCCGTAAGCTGACAACCAGGCCACAGCACCACCTCGACTAGGTCCTCCGATGCCGCAATCTCCTCGGCGTCAGGAAGTACAGGTCCAGTACGTCCGTCCGGAGCAACCCTCGCCGAGGAAGGCCGACGTGTGGCGGACGGCCGACAGGCGACCGCTGTGCTACCACTGCGGTGAGGCCGACCACGCCGATATAGGAGGTGCCCATATCGTTAAATGGACCTACAAGGGTTTGCGCCGAACGACCCTCGCCCAAGGCACGGCGAACGCCCTCGTGACATTAGGGAGTTTTAGCGGGTCGTTTCCACACGAACGGTTCTCCCTCGAACGCATCGGCGACGCCACTGCACATGCGCGCACGAGTCGTTCGGGGCGTTGGGAGGCTCTTCTCGTTCGTTTCTCCCATTCCGGCCGCTGGAGTCGTCATTGCAAAGCACCCAGCACCGTTCACGACTCGGGTTATAAAAGATGGCGGTCGATTCGGCGACTGCCTTCGCCGACCCAGCCGAGCGTTAGGCTTAGGGCAGCGGGAAGCGATTTGCCGTCCTGTTAGTCTGCTTCATTTCAGACGCTGAACCAAATCATTTCGAGGACTGCTCACAACGGTAAGCGATCGCGAATGCTGTAAACTGCGCATGCTAGTAACTTTTTGCGATCTGCGGGCAAACTAACTGCCATGGCGACCGCGAGCAGACGAAGTTGTTTGGTTCGACTGCACACAACGTGAACGATCGTTAAAGTTCAAGATGACGGAGACACACCAAACACCTTTACGGACGTTCAGATACTCTTTACTGCTTCGCAGTTTTTGAAATTCTGACCCGCAAAAGTTACGTCGGCCGTCTTGTTTACACCAGTCCTACGCCGGAAACACGAGCCGCCACCACGGTGTCCGCCACTCCGCCAACTGCGCCACGGATTTACACATTGCAGAATGTTTATATGCTTACTAGAAGATGGCGCCACCGTTAAACATGATCATCATCATCGTTTATACGGTCGCACCACTTTCACGATTCGCTAAAGTATGTCAAATTTCACGTACGGTTTCACGGAACGAACCAGTTGTATTGTTCGTGATTTCGGAACCGTGTGCTTGAAAAACGACTCACTAAAACTTTCTATTGAGGAATACCTCCGACGACCCCTGTCCCCGGTGCCGACTCGACCCCGAGGTTCCCGTTCGCCTTCGCCACGACGTGCGCACTCGCCCTTCCGCCGCTCTCGTCGGGACAGCCTGTCCCCCCTATCCCGTCGAGAAAGCTAAGTGCGGCAACGCCTGGAGGTGGCGTTACCGAAGACGACCGTAGTAAAGAGCCTCCAAGAACGTCGGAGCGCTCCCACTTCCTCGACGCTACACATCACAATGGCGTCCCTGCATCGGTGTCCAACAAGTTAAACGTTATTATCGACGGCCACGACGCTTCGGCACTCGTGGACACCGGAGCAGACTACTCAGCCTTGAGTAGGAGCCTCTCTCGCCGCCTGCGAAAAGTGACAACGCCGTGGGAAGGCCCTCAAATACGAACCGCCGGTGGGAATTTCAAAGGAATTCCCCTTACCAGAGCATTCGCCTAATTACGACATAGCCACACAAATGTGCCCAATCACTATGTCTGTGAGCGGAATTCAGAAACTAATAGAACATCTCCCAACAAATTCTGCCCCCGGTCCTGACAATATCACGACGAAGCTACTTAAGCTTAGCAAATGTGAATCTTCCGCAATCCTCTGTTCTATCTTTGAGCAATCCCTAACTAGTGGCCAAATACCTGCTGATTGGAAAAGGGCAAAAGTCACCCCGGTCTTTAAAAATGGTCAAAAGAATGAATTCACGAACTATCGACCCATCTCTCTGACGAGTGTTCCGAGTAAATTAATGGAACATGTTTTATTTTCAAATATCATGGATCACCTGTCAGCCAACAGCCTACTTTTTGTAAACCAGCACGGCTTCCGTCGGTCTCACTCTTGCGAATCCCAACTTTTTGAATTTGTAACTGATATACACAGTAACCTGCATTTTAAAACTGAGACGCATGCAATTTTTATTGATTTCCAAAAAGCATTCGATAAGGTGCCGCATCATCGACTAGTTCTAAAATTACGTGCTTTCCAAGTGGAGCCATTCGTGATAGACTGGATATCGAATTTTCTTTTTAATCGCTCGCAAAGTGTTTGTTATGATTACAAATCTTCATCCCATCAGAAAGTAAAATCGGGAGTGCCGCAGGGGACCGTGCTGGGTCCATTGCTCTTTCTTTTGTACGTGAATGATTTACCCGATAGTATTCTTTCAACCATCCGTTTGTACGCTGATGATTGTGTGGTGTATAGGAAAATATCTTGCATTAGTGATTGCATTCAACTTCAAAATGACCTGATTACCCTAGAAACATGGTGTAAAAAATGGCAAATGCAAATCAACATCCTAAAAACAAAATTCTTAAACTTCAACACTAAGCGAAGTGCCACAGTGTTTAGCTACTCTCTTTTTAATACACCCATTGAACATGTCCACACGTACAAATATCTCGGGGTTCATTTCACGTCAAACTTATCATGGGAAGCTCATATTAATCAGATCGTTGTAAAGGCAAACCAAAGCCTCGGTTTTTTGAGACGAACACTACATATGGCTAACCGGGAGACAAAACTCGTAGCTTACACTGCCCTTGTTCGCCCGCAGCTCGAGTATGCATCTACAACATGGAACCCCCACCAGGCTTACCTAATTCAGAAATTAGAGTCGATCCAAAGCAGGGCAACTCGGTTCATTCTTAAAAACTATACACACACTAGCATTACTACGCTAAAAAAAGAACTCGGCCTTCCACTGCTCGCGGAAAGAAGGAAACTGACCAGACTAGTTTCATTGCACGCTTTGTATTATCTGGCCCCTTTAAAGAGAGAATTGTACTGTCCTGCGGCTCATCACATTTCTCCTCGTACAGACCATTCTCAGAAAGTTCATCTGGTAACACCAAGGACCAACCTTTTTAAATTCTCTCCACTGCAATTATCACTTTCAGAATGGAACTCTCTGCCAGAACATATTGTTACAATTCAAGACTCATCTGGATTCAGAGCTGCACTTGCTACTTTTCTCGATATTTAGCAACCTTTAATCCTGTTTTTTCCTTTCTTTGTTTGTTTTTGTTTGCTGCCAAAGCCCCCCCTTATGTAAAGCCCTACGGGCGCTTTAAGGGAACAATAAATGAAAATGAAATTTCATCACACCAGTCGGGCGATGCACTGCGCGAGTCGAGATCCACGGTGAGATGTGCCCTGTGAAGTTCGTCGTTCTGCAAGACTGTTCGATGGACGTTATCCTCGGAATGGACTTCCTCTGCGAGTATGGCGCCGTCATAGACCTCGGAGCAAACCGGTTGACGGTACGAAAACCTGTTTCACTACCGGAGGGACCCAGAGCGACGTCATCTGCGGTCCGAGTCCTCGCAAGTCACGTGAACTTACCGCCCCGGTCGAGTGTTTTCGTACCAGTCGGTATCACCGAAGCTTTCTGCGGTAAAGTTCTGCTCGAAGGAAGCCTCCAGTTGCTTCTTGGAAGAGGAGTAGGCATCGATAGAGGAGTTGCTGAACTTCAGGATGGACGCGCTGTGGTCCTCTTGACGATCTTCTGAAATGAAGGGCAACACCTCACAAAAGGTGTAGCGGTGGGCCAGGTCGAGGAACTCCGAAACTCCGCCGAAGTCGCCGCCATTACTGACGAATCCTCGCCACCTCAGCAAGAGAGTACGTCGCCAGCGCAGCACGACATTGACCTTAAGCTTCCGGGCCCGAAACGACGACAGCTGATTAACCTTCTCGCCGAATACCCCGACTGCTTCGCGACGTCGTCGAAGGTGCGAAAAACCGCCGTAGAGAAGCACCGCATCTTTATCCAGGACGACGCGCGCCCTGTGCATCGATCGCCGCTAAAGAAAGGGAGGTGATTCAGGAGCAAGTTCAAGAGATACTGAACGACGACATAATCCAACCTTCAAGTAATCTGTGGGCGTCTTCAGTAGTGGTTAAGCAGGATGGAACGTGTGGGGATTGTGATCCCTCAACATTCTGTCGCGTCAGCGTGTTGGCGCGCCGTGGCGGCCGCGCCGACGTAGCGAGAGGTGGCGCTGCTTACCACTGTGAGTGGCTTCCTCCTCTCCCCCTTGGGGCGATTTCCGTAACGAACCCCCCACAAAGGAGATCGACATGTCACTCCTTGATTGGTCACTTCGCCCCCGCCGTTATCTTAAAACGAACGGACAGCAGTATCGCTGGGATCTTCTTCCTGGGATTCGGCGGCGGCGACAACGGGGAACCGTCCGGCGCACCGCTGAGCGTTTACCCCGTCCTTTGTACCTTTGTGAACGACCGTTCGGCCGTGGGCGATCTCCACACCGACGGCGTTCACCAGCTAATAGCCTCTGTGTTTTGTTGTGATAGTTTTATTGTAAATAAACAGAGTTTATCACCGTTACCAACGTGACTGGTGTTTGTTTGCGCTCAACGAGCAGCATGCCACGCGAGTACGAACCCGCTTCGCGGTAGAGCGTCTCGACGCGAACGTGGTACTCCCAAAGGCAGTGGCCCTAAGGAGAACCACAAATTGGCGCCCAACATAAGGGCTGACAACCAGAATTCCGGTACGTCTGTGTGTGGCGACTGCTGCCGAGTGACGAGTCCTCACGCAACCAGCGCTTACCGTGACAATGCAGACCGACTTCTCGGATTTGCTCACGCTGGCGACCGCGGCCGACGCATTCGCGCGGCCCCCTCTTCAACGTGGAGCCGAAATGCCAACCCTCCAACGAGAAGCGCCCTACGGTGCACCCCTGAAACCCTTCTGCGAACCCCCGGCCGTACCGCCAACGCCACCATTGGCGCACGCGACGAGCAGTCGAGAGGAAGCGAGGGACTCCCTAAACCTGGTCATTGACCCCAAGACACTGAGTGCAGCGCCGATGGCAGCGAGCGCCGCGCCCCCTTTGGGGAAACGACGTACCCACTGCTCACGCAATCGTGCAGCATGTCAGGGCGAGACAAAGCCCGACTGTCGTCGTTGTTGCGTCGCTATGACGCAATGCTCACGGACCGACCGGGCTGCACAAACGAAGTGCGACATCGCATTGACACGGGCGACGAACTGCCAAGAAGGCAGAACGCGCGACCCGCAAGCTATGCTATACGAAAAGCCATCGACTGTGCCCTGGACGAAATGATCGACACCGGAGTTGTCCGGCGATCCACAGCCCCTGGGCGTTCCCCGTGGTGCTGGTCCCGAAGAAAGACGGCAGGTCACGTCTTTCTTCGGTCTGAACGACGTCACACGAAAGGACGCCTACCGGCTACCGAGCATCGATTCGATTCTGTCCAACTTGGGCAGTGCGCGGTACTTCACCACCCTGGACGCTAGCTCAGGCTACCTCCTGGTTTGGATGGAGCTAGGTGACGAGGCAAAAACAGTCTTCTGTTGTCACCGCGGGCTTTTCGAATTCACACGAATGCCCTTCGGTCTGTGCGGAGCGCCAATGACGTTCCAGCGATTGATCGACCGAGTACTGGGAGAAGCCAAATGGAAACACGCAATGGCCTATCTCGACGACATTGTCGTCTACTGCAACACCTTCGAAGATCTCCTACGTCATCTCGAGGACGTACTCGACCGGCTAAAAGCCGCGGGAATGACCCTGAACCCCGAAAAGCCTCAAATAGCCAAAACCCGCATCGCCTTGCTCGGGTTCGAACTTGATCGCGGGCGCCTTGCGCCACATCCCGATAAACTACAGGCAATCCTGGAGTTTCCTGCACCAACCGACGTGAGCTCCCTCCGTCGCTACTTGGGAATGGTGAACTTCTATCGCCAATTCATCCCAAACTGCGCGACGCTTCAAGCACCAGTGACACGCCTATTGCGAAAGTCCGTGAGTTGGAGCTAGGGTCCCGAGCAGGAAGCGGCCTTTCGCCGCACCTCCCGAGCGCTCGCGGACATAGCTGAACTCAAGCTACCCGACTTTAACAAGCCCATTCTGATCCAAACAGATGCCAGCAATCAGGGCTTGGGCGCGGTCGTGCTCCAACAGCACGAAGGTGTACTCCGACCGGTAGCCTTCGCTAGCCGCTCGTTGACGCCAGCTGAAAGGAACTACAACACATGAGAACAAGAGTGCTTGGCCATTGTGTTTGCACTCCGGCGTTTTGACATTTATGTCGACGGGACCACCTTCGTGATCGAAACAGATCACCAAAGCCTAATATGGCTCTCCCGACTTCGCGAACCCGCTGGTCGCTTGACAAGATGGGCTTTGATGCTGCAAAAATACGACTACGTCGTGCGGTACCGGAAAGGCAGCACAAACGTGGTGGCGGACGCATTGTCACGAGCCCCCGTAGACTGCACACAGATTTCCGCAAAGACCCACGCCGAGCCAACGACACTCACAGTGCCAGGCGAAGCGGTGACTCAGTCCCAAAGGGAGGCAGCAGATCTGACCACCCCGGACGAGACGATCAACCACCAAGACGCGGTGAGCGCAGTGGGAATCGGGTTCAGCAAAGAAGAGCTTCTGAAAGCCCAGCAGAATGATCCGTTTTGTCGAAAAATGATCGACGGACTCGCGGAAGAGTCGGACGCCGTGGAGGCGGGCGGTGCGACCGCCGGGCGCAACACTACTGGTATTGTAGTAGGCGCTGAGTGCCGGGACGTATCTGGTATTGGTGCGGGCACGGAGGATTCATATCTCCTGAGCAATGACGGGCTCTTGCTGAGGTACATACCCTCCGAGAACGACTCCGACGAGGCGTTTAAGGTAGTGGTACCCCGCAGTGTGAGAAACGCAGTTTTGCGCTACTATCACGACTCGCGCTTGGCCGGACACGCGAGCGGCTCCAAGACTTACTCAAGGTTATGTCGCATCGCCACCTGGCCGGGCATGCAATGGGACGTTTTCCGTTATGCCCGCACCTGCCACTCGGGCCAAAGCTTCAAACCGCCGGGCCTAATGCAACCGATTCCGAGCCAGCAATCATGGTGGCAGCGTGCGACGTGGTCGGCCCCCTACCGAGGAGCCCTAAAGGACACCAGTATCTGCTGGTTGTAACTGACCACTTCTGCAAATAAACGGAACTTTTTCCACTCCGTAAGCTGACAGCCCAAGTGGTCACGCAGAAGCTCATGGAGGTTTTCACCCGTTTTGGGTTCCCCGAAGCTCTTTTGACTGATCGAGCGAGCTACTTCGTCGGGAAGGTATTCGTGGACGCGTGCAAGGCCCTTGGCATAAAGCACAAAACAACCACGCCATACCACCCGCAGTAGAACATCACGGAGCGATGTAACAGAAACATCAAACCAAATTAAGGTGGCGATGCAAGCGAGTTGGTTCATGACTTCGGAAATTGGAAACAGCGCGCAAAAAGACGAAGACGACGAGAGAAGAGCACAGGACAAGCGCTGACTATCAACTGAAGTTTTATTAAAAGCGGCTCAAACAAGAAAACACCACACAGCCAACCAACGCCGAAACAACCAAAGGCGTGTCGCTCACCAGTCATCTATAAAATCTATCTCTTTTTTGTGAAGATAAACAGAAGGTTGGCTGACGCAGTGCCCCGCGCCAGCTTTTTTGATAGCATGCGCCTCCAGCACCTCTCTTTGCACTTTTGTGCGCCCCCTGCCAATGATTAAGGCATTTTGGAAGACGGGGTGACACTGGCAGTCTCTACAATGTACGTACAAGTGACCTCCGGTCATTGACCGCAGGGAATTCGCATGCTCACGCATTCTCTCGTTGACACAGCGTCCCGATTGTCATATATGTAAACCCGTCCGCATGACGGTGAAATTTTGTAGAATGACACCCACAACGCAATTCACGAACTTGTTGACATGCTTAACGGTACAGGACATCTTGTTACTGCTTGCCTGGTGTACGCGCGGGCAAAGTTGTGCTGATTTTTGAGGCGCTGAAAAAATCATTGGCACATTGAACCGGTTAGCCACTTTTTTTTTTTTTTAATTATGTGAAACCTTATGTAAATATGGGACAACCTGAAGCCTTTGTTTAGGCTTTACTTTTGGTTCCTGAGAACCGCTCTTGACTTTTTTCAAGTGTGTCTGAGAGACACCAAGCAAAACGGAAAGAGGAAATCCTGCTCCTAAAAGTCGCTTTACCTGAGGTTCATAGGTGTCAAGCATGACATGGTGACAGGACCTGTACAGTGAAGCTTGGAGGCATGACGTGGCAATATTTCGTTTCACAAGTTTAGAGTGGGCGGAATCGTATCGCAGGATTTCCTTCTTGGTTCGCGGGTTGTAGCGCCATCACACATGTTGCCCAGTGAATTGCAGCCGTAAATCCAAAAACAGCAACTACTGACCGTCTTGCAGTTCGTAAGTGAACTTTAGGCCTGAAGAGCAGCGCTTGAAAACGGTCATTACATCATCCACAACCTTTTGCAAAGGCAATCTGCCGACACTTCTTAAGGACACCAGATAATCGTCAACATATCTGTATATCTTGCACACCTGTTGAGACAATGCCGTTTCCAAAGACCTATCGAACTTCGTAGGTAAATGTCGCATAGCACCGGAGCAACGCTCGAGCCGATGCAAATGCCCTCTCTCTGTACATAGTATCTTCCGTCAAAAAGGACAAAGGTGGACTGCAAGTATAGCATGATGAGTTCCTAAAAACCGTCAATCCCCACTCCACTGGCATTCTGGAAGGCAACAACACCATTTTCTTCACTGCGCTCACGCACCGCCAGGAACAAGTCTTTGTGGGGCACAGAGTAAAAGTTTTTCCGCATCGACTGAAAACGCCATTCAGTTGTCGGGAACGTCCTTACTAAAGGTGTATCCACACGACGGACCAAATTGCTGTTTTGGTCCGCGGGCCGCGCATCACGTGATCATACGTCACCGCTTTTCGAGGTCCGCCGGCGGTCCGCGGCCCGCGCTTGTGAGAAATGCCAAGCGCTTTTCTCGCCCGGATCTTGGCGGCGGACCGCGGCGTTTTTAATATAATTGAAGTGCTAAGTCTGGCAACAAGCTGACTTTTGTTGTTTAGATTGGAATCCAAATCCAAAGTCGTGTTCTTTTGGCGCCAACTGTTGAAGACGAAGAAGACGAACCTATACGCCTCGCAAGTGGGCTCAATTTCGTCTTCTGCGCATGAGAAAGGAAGTAGCGGTGACGTCAGAACGCCGAGCCCCGATTGGCTGATCGCGACCCCCTATCTGAGCGTCGTCTGCTCCTTTGCAACGTCGTCTGCTCGCAACGTCGTCTGCGTCTGTCTTACCTTTCCTGCGACTTTCGGAAGTGCAGGTCTTTACGAGCGAGCTCGACTCTGCCTTTTAGAGAGGGCAGACGAAATAACTCGAGCGGTACGTTGTTTTTGTCTAACAACTAGCAGACGCGCATCAAGGAGAGAAGTCAAGGGACTCACTGGCGAGGTGTCCCGAGACGCCGAAGTTTGTTTGCTAAGAACCGAGAGTGAGGGCGGTTAGTGTCCGCAAGTTCCCTCCCAAATACTTTTTCCCTCCTTTCGTGTGCGGCGAGACTCCTCACTTTTTAACGGCGTCGGCGGGTTGGCGCAGCTAACGTCGTCTGCTTTAGTCTTCTAGTCAAAGCGATGGCTGCTTTACCTTTCCTGCGTCTGTCGGAGATTCACCGCTTTTTCACCGGCGAGAGTCAACGCTGCCTCGGAAAACAAGGAGATGACAAGAGGAAGAGATTGACCTCTTAATCTAAAATTGAGGTCAGCGATCAAAGTATAATACGGGAAGGGTTAACAAAGGTTCACAAGGGTCGCGCGGGCATATCCCATTCAGCACGCCAGCCAGTCGTGGGCAGACGGTCTTGGCCAAGGACCTTAGGAGCGCCGCTGCGCCGAGTCGGAGTGCCTGCTAGGCCTATCTGCCACCATCTGCCAAGCTGCTTGGTCGGGGTCAGTGGAATCGTGGTCGTTGGAGCATTTTCCGGGTGTTTGTGGATCCAGCGTTCTTGTTCGTCGCGGTTTATTTCAAGTGCTTTTTACTTTTTTTCTTGCTGCTTGTAGTCGGGACGCGTGAGAAGAGCACGTACAAAAATAAACGCCCGTTGGTCGTCGCGACCAAGTAACTGAGCGACGCTGTCGGCCATGCTGATTTGATCGCAAGTGCGTAAGACAGCTTCGGGGCTGTCGTAGGATTCCGTCGTAACGTGCGCAAAACTTACGATAATTTTGTTTCGTGAATACGAATTTGTTCTTCCGTTTTGTCTTACACACATTTTTGGCGTAACATCATTTTGTGAATCTGGCCTCTGCACTAGCGAAAGTCGCAGGAAAGGTGAGACAGACGCAGACGACGTTGCGAGCAGACGACGTTGCAAAGAAGCAGACGACGCTCAGATAGGGGGTCGCGATCAGCCAATCAGGGCTCGGCGTTCTGACGTCACCGCTACCCCCTGCGCAAGGAGCAGACGAACTTGCCCTCCGCATTGTTGTGCGACGATGGCGGCATGGTGCGACGATGCAACTTTTTACTTCATCGCGCTCGTGGAGCAATTCCACGCTCTGTAACACAAAAGATGCATGCCCTTTTCGGTTCACTTCAGTCCTCCTCGTCCTCAATACTCAACGCCAGGGCCACCGCGGCCAAAAGTCTCTTTCGCTCAACCTCCATCTTGGATCTTTACAAATAGCCTCAAAGCAGCTCGTTGCATGCATTGGGCGGAGCTGTGAGGTCGAGGGTTAGACCGGCCCGTTCACTCTGTCGTCTGCTCTTTTGGTCCGCCGTGTGGATGCTCATTGCAGCCGGGCGGCCCGCGGGCCGCGCATCACGTGATCAATCGGTCCGCGGCCCGGTCCGTCGTGTGGATACACCTTAAAAGACTCAATGAGGGACTGCGAGTTTTTGACAAGGAAGGGATCATGAATCTCCAGAGCATTCAGATACTTTGGAGATGTCATGTACGGTTAAGCATGTCAACAAGTTCGTGGATTGCGTTGTGGCGGAGCTGTGGAATTTTGTAGATGACACATCTACAAAATTCCATTGTCATGCGGACGGGTTTACATAGGACAATCGGGACGCTGTGTCAACGAGAGGATGCGTGAGCATGCGAATTCCCTGCGGTCAATGACCGGAGGTCACTTGTACGTACATTGCAGAGACTGCCAGTGTCACCCCGTCTTCCAAAATACCTTAATCATTGGCGGGGGGGCGCACAAAAGTGCAAAGATTTTATAGATGACTGGTGAGCGACACGCCATTTCGGCGTTGGTTGGCTGTGTGGTGTTTTTTTGTTTGAGCCGTTTTTAATAAAACTTCAGTTGATAGTCAGCGCTTGTCCTGTGCTGCTCTCTTGTTGTCTTCGTCTTTTTGCGCGCTGTTTCCAATTTCCGACATCAAACTAATGCTGGCCGCCTTCGCGGAAAGGCACCGTGACTGGGACGCATATATCCCCGAGACCGGGTTCGCACTTCGGACCACTCTCAACCGTTCGACGGGCTTCACACCCCGCTTTCCTCACATTCGGGAGAGAGCTTCCGAACCCCATGAGCCGTGTCCTGGGGGCGAGCGCCGGGGTGGACAACGCGCAGCCGACGCAAACGGACCACGTGCGGCAGCTACAAACTCGGATGACGGAAGCCTTCTCAGAGGCTCGTCGCAATCTCGGGGTAGCGCGAGCGAAACAGAAAGCTCAGTACGACCGCTCGCATCGAGATCTCCGCTACAAAGTGGGTGATCTCGTCCTCAGACGCAACCATGTTCTGAATGATGCCAGCAAAGGCTTCTCGGCCCCGTTGGCTCCGAAGTGGTGTGGTCCGTACCGAGTACAAGAGATTCTCTCCCGACTCGTGTACAAGCTGACAAACTTGCAATCAAGAAACGTCGGTGGGCCGGTACATGTGTGCGATCTGAAACCCTACCATGAGAAGGAAAACGGGGCCAACGAGCAAACTTTGCCCCCGCATAAACATGCACACAAAGCGCGAGACGACGCCAGCACCGAGCGACAGGCGCCCCGCTACAATCTGCGTAGACGGAGAAACTATTATCCGAAGTTTTCGTAGAGGCAGCCCCATTAAGTGGCGAAATGTCACATTAAGGGAAGTGCAAAGCACAATACACCTGCTGCCTTCGCGAACGCGCCAGACACCATTGTTTACTGGCAAGCCGTGACCAAGATACGTCACCTCAGCGTTCGCTCCCGGATGAACCCGTAGTGGAATCCCCCAAACACGGCTTCCGAGGGAAAGGGTACGCGTAACTGCCATCGGTCAGTTATTGCCACCTACGTTCACGCGTGCCACAAGTCAACGCAAAAGCGTGGTGGGAGCGTCGTGACAAGCGGTAGCAGACCAAGTGGTAATTCTACCGCAGTACGTTTCGCACCTACGAAGAGGACCTCCAGCCTTTGCTTCGCGCCGTTCGTGAGCGCTGTCTCCTGGCTACGGCACTTCAGCGGCGTCCAGGGACCACGGCTGGGCGTGGCTCGTCAGGTGGCCCCGCTACCCCAGCCGGCCGCGGGCCAAACCAGTAACCCGTCGTTTTCGTGGGCCGTCGGGATCGTCATCCGGTCAGGGACTGCCAGCCCATCATCTTCGGGACCCGCGCCGCGGTCGGAAAGCTCGCCGACCAGGGACCAGCTGTTCCAGTTCGTCCCGTAACAAGCCCCAAGGACCCCAGGGAACTGGCGCAGTTCGATTAGCAGGTCTCGCAGGGCATGCACTACATCGGTAGCCGAGGGACAATCCACCGGGACCTGACCGTCCGGAACAAGCTCGTCGACGAACACGGCTGCTCGGTCGCCGACTTCGGACTCTCCATAAGCACTGGGACCCCGAGACGGACGTCTACCACCAAAAGTCCTCGGGCGCCCTTCAAGTCCGACGTCTGAGCGTTCGGCGGAATGCTGCTGTGGGACATTCGTCACCTTGGACTCGACGCCCCACCCCGGCCTGGGCGCTCAGTAGGTGACCCGCCATGTGCGCGACCGTCACGGGATGACGCAGCCGACCGACTGCCGCTGGGAGCTGTACCGCTGGTGAGGGACCGTTGGACGAATTTTGAACCATGAACGTATGAGCCGGGCTGTTGTTTCCCGTGTAGTTGCAGCCGCTGGCGGCCCTTGTCTTTTTTTATATTATTTTAGTCCTGTGTGTTTGTGTCGGTCGATCCGTTTGCGGGTGACCATAGGCTAAGGAGGGGGGAGTGTGGAGATTGTGATTCCTCAACTATCTGTCGCGTCTGCGTGTTGGCGCGCCGTTGCGGCCGCGCCGACGTAGAGAGAGGTGGCGCTGCTTACCACTGTGAGTGGCTTCCTCATCTCCCCCTTGGGGCGATTTTCGTAACGAATCGCCGCGCAAAGGAGATGGACGTGTCGCTCCTTGATTGGCCACTTCGCCCCTGCCGTTATCTTAAAACGAGCGGACAGCAGCATCGGTGGGGTCTTCTTCCTGGGATTCGGCGGCGGCGACAACGGGGAACCGTCCGGCACACCGGTGAGCGTTTACCCCGTCCTTTGTACCTTTGTGAACGACCGTTCGGCCGTGGGCGATCTCCACACCGACGGAATTAGTTTCATTGTAAATAAACAGAGTTTATCACTGTTACCAACGTGACTGGCGTCTGTTTGCGCTCAACGAGCAGCATGCCACGCGAGTACGAACCCGCTTCGCGGTAGAGCGTCTCGACGCGAACGTAGTACTCCCAAAGGCAGTGGCCCTAAGGAGAACCACAAAGACTAAGGTTCTGCGTGGACCACCGGCAGCTGAACGTGGTGACGAAGAAAGACGTCTACCCACTCCCCCGCATCGACGACACTTTAGACCGGCTGCGCCACTCTCGATATTTTTCATCGATGGACCTGAAGAGCGGCTACTGGCAGATCGAAGTCGACGAACGGGACCGAAAGAAGACAGCCTTCGTCACGCCGGATGGACTGTACGAGTTCAAGGTGATGCCCTTCGGACTATGCACGGCGCCAGCAACTTTCCAGCGTGTCATGGACACAGTACTGGCAGGACTGAAATGGCAGAGCCTTCTCGTCAACCTCGACGACGTCGTAGTGTTTTCCAGCGACTTCGACGAGCACTTGCAACGACTCCGAGCTGTTCTTGAAGCCATCCGAACCGCCAGACTCACTCTGAAGCCGTCAAAGTGTCGGTTCGCCTATGACGAACTAAAGTTCTTAGGCCACGTGGTTAGTAACCAAGGCGTACGCCCAGACCCCGAGAAGACTCGCGTCGTCGCGTCATTTCCAGCGCCGACAGACAAGAGGGCGGTGGGAAGATTCCCTGGACTTTGTCCCTACTATCGACGCTTCGTCCGGGATTTCGCAAGGATTTCCGCACACCTCACAAAACTCACTAGGGACGCCGAGAAGTTCGAATGGGCCGAGGAGCAGCAGCAGGTATTCAACGAGCTGAAGCGAAGACTCCAGACTCCTCCTGTCCTTGGACACTTTGATCAGGATGCTGAAACCGAGATTCACACGGACGCTAGGAATGCAGGACTTTGAGCGGTACTAGTTCAAGTGCTTGAGGGCACCGAGCGAGTCATTGCCTAAGCAAGTCGGAGGCTGTCCAAATCGGAGAGAAATTACTCCACGACTGAAAAAGAATGTCTTGCGGTCGTATGGGCAATCACGAAGTTCCGCCCGTACCTGTACGGGAGCCCTTTCCGCGTAGTCACGGACCACAACTCGCTCTGCTGGCTAGCGAGCCTCAAGGACTTGTCAGGACGCCTCGCTCGATGGAGCCTCCGACTACAAGAGTTCAACATGACTGTGGTTTACAAGTCAGGACGCAAACACAGCGACGCTCACTGCCTGTCCAGGGCCCCTATCAAAACACCTTCCAGCATCAGTGGCGACGATGACGACGAGTGCTTCCTAGGAGCAGTGAAGACCGACGACATGGCACGACGTCAACGAGACGATCCGGAGCTGCGCGCCTTTATCGACCACCTGGAAGGGTGCGGGGGTACCGTACTAAGCATTTTCTCACGAGCCCTGCCGACGTTTGCCATTCGACGAGGTGTACTCTACGAAGAGAACAGAGAACTTCGGGGACAACAACTCGCCGTGGCTGCTGGTAATTCCAACCGACCTTGGGGAGGAGATCTTTCAAGCATGTCACGACGACCCGACGTCCGGACACCTTGGTTACAACCGGACGCTGGCCCGTATTCGTGAAAAGTATTACTGGCCCAAGCTCCCCAAAACGGTCCACCTCTACACCCGATCGTGCCACGAGTGCCAGCGACGTAAGAAACCACCGACAAAGCCGGCAGGTCTCCTGCAGACAATCGCCCCGCCAACTGCACTATTCCAGCAGATCGGAATGTATCTACTTGGTCCTTTTCCACCGTCGACCCTGGGGAACCGTTTGATAATCGTTGCCACCGATTATCTAACGCGGTACGCACAAACGAAAGCCCTTCCTTCGGGGACAGCTGTTGAAGTCGCCAAGTTTTTCATCGAGTCCATCGTACTCCGGCACGGCGCTCCCAAAGTTCTGATTACAGATCGCGGATCATCGTTCATGGCACAGCTGACCGAAGAAATCCTCCGGCTCAGTCACACCAGCCATCGTCGTACCACTGCGTACCACCCGCAGACCAACGGGCTGACGGAGCGACTCAACAAGACAATCGCCGACATGATCTCAATGTACGTCGACGTAGAGCACAAGACGTGGGACGAGGTGTAGCCCTACGTCACGTTCGCTTACAACACGGCGGTTCAAGAGACTACTGGGCTCACACCTTTCCAGCTGGTAGACGGTCGGAAGGTAACGACCATGCTTGACGTGATGCTGCCCCATGAGCCAGCTGACAATGAGAGCGACGACGCCCAGGTGGTTGCTCAACGGGCCGAAGAAGTCCACCAGCTCGCCCAACTCCTGATTCAAGATCAGCCACGCGTCGACGCGGGCTGCTATAACCTACGTCGCAGGGATATCAACTTCCAGCCTGGAGACAGGGTGTGGGTGTGGACGCCCATCCGTCCCCAAGACCTCAGTCAGAAACTTTTTAAACGGTACTTTGGGCCATACAAGGTACTTCGTCGCCTCGGGGAGCTGAACTACGAGGTGATGCCCGACGGAACAAGAACATCATCACGCCGCCCACCACGACCTGAAGTCGTCCACGTCGTGCGCCTGAAGCCGTACTACGCTCGATACGACTGTGGACCTTATGTGTTTCAAATGACTCTTAAGTTTGCCATTCTTTTTATGTGCTTTTGTTTTCATTTGTGTTGCATCAGGGCGAGGCACTTTTTAAGGGGGGAGTAAAGGCATGTTCACACATACAGCGGAGCGCTAAGTTAGCGCTACGTGAGCGCTCATGTGGCGCTTCCTAGCGTGTGACTTAGTTCTAACATAGCGCGTGACTTCCGCTTCTGTAGCGCCTTGTTAGCGCTCCAGTAGCGCTTCTTGCACCGCGGTGGTGTAGATTACCGCGTGCACTGCGGTACCGGTTCCTGTGGTTGGGTGTGCATCAGCAGCACCATTACGGACATGTGGCATGCTGAAATAAATCGCGACAAAAGCTCTTACATACGCAATTAGTACAATGTGTGTAGACGGCTGAACGCCCAGAAGAGCCTTCCGGGTGCGCGAAATCTTTCGCCACCGAGATACCGACGGGTACCCGGCGAACCTTGTTCCCATGCTAAGGGACCGAGACACAGAGCTCTTTCGAAGGGGATTATTTTTAACTGCATGTCTTTGATACCAGGGTCCCGCAAATCGAATAGGAAGCGATGAGGTCGTACCCAATCAATTAGTCCCTCAGGGTCCTTGACTCTGGATCGCCTGCCCGACCACAGCAGAGAGGTTGTTTTACTTCCTCTTCTTTCAATGCCAAAGGAAAAACAAAAATAAGGGAATCGCCGTGCACGCGCTGTTCGGCAGCAGCAAGCACGGCACAAGGAGTGTGAGGGCGCTAACAAAGCGCTTCTATAGAGCTAACAGAGCACTTCTGTAGCGCTAACAGAGCGCTAACAAAGCGCTTCTAAAGCGCTAACAGAGCGCTTCTCTCAGGCGCTAACAGAGCGCTACATCACGTGCTAAGAAGTGCCACATGAGCGCTCCTTCGAGCGCTCACGTAGCGCAAACTTAGCGCTTCGCTGTATGTGTGAACCGGCCTTAATGCCGCGCGCCAAGTAGGCAGCGCGGCCGTGGCCTAACGGTTATCGCGCTCGCCTCGCTCGCTAAGGGCCAGGGCCGGTTTGCTGAGCTTGCGGGCGCGGCTGCGGCTGCGGCCAAGGGGCATTTTTCTGTCACGTGACAGCTCCATGGGCACAAGGAAGTACCTAGCCTCCCTGCTTAATGGCAGAGAAATCTGTATCGCTTCAAGCACAAAAGCCTAATTTCGCTCGCAGAAACTGACTGCGGGGACTTTCAACTGGAGTCCAATTGACCGCCCCTTTATACTCTAGGAGCGGCAGATAAAGTTACGGCCAGGAAGGGTGAAAATAAGCCAAGATAAAAAAACAAAAAAAAGACACTCGAGATGAAAGCGGTGTCAGAACATTTCTATACCTCCGCCAGCGCCGGCGTCTCGCGCCTTCTGCTGTGGTCGAGAGGTTAGAGCGCCGGTACTTGCCGTCGCGGCGTCAAAGTCCCGGATTCAAAACGCGTCAGTAACTTTTTGTTTTCTATTGGGCTGCAGTCCCACTAAGAATGTAGACAAGGCCATATGAGCTCTATAAAGTCATTGGGCGGGTAGTTCTGACTCACCAGCTCGTCGTTCATTACCTCGGAAGAGCGCATACATGTCCCTGGCTTCCTTTACCAATTTCCGCCACGCCGTACACTCCCCAGAAAGTTGACCATATCTTCGCATGCCCGTCTCTTCGTTCGCCAGGTAACTGTGCTGCTGAATTTCTCTAGAATTTGTTGTTTCCGTTTTCCAACTGCTCTAATTAATTCCATTTGTTGATCCAAAGTCATTTTAGGTGTTTGCGTTAGTGAGAAAATTTGCGATGTCGACGCCTGATTCATTTTTGCATTCGGTTGCGATCGTCTGCTATTCTAACTAAAATTCAACAAGTAATGTGCTAATATTACAAAACGATTGCCACAACAAAATGTAAATGGTAAAAATATACCTTTTTTCACATTCCATGCAAGTAAAAGTTTAATCACTTTTATTTCGGTTTTACTACTTTCTCAGACGTTTGACTTGCTGCCTTGCCTGTAGGATTTCGCTTAATCTGTGCATCCACAGCTGCTAGTCTTTTTCTTTTTGTTTATTTTGTGAAAATCTTTTTTTTAATTGTCACAACCGCAGTTTTCTCAGTTATTCCCCTGTTATTGAAAGGAGTCGTTAGCAAGAGCGTTGTATATTTAAAAACACATGAAATTGTAGTTGCTGGGGAAAGGATGCTTGTTTCGGCTCCGTTTGTGTGAAAGGCATACCGATGTTGTTACCTTGGTTTCCTTTTTATGAACATTATGAAATAATTGTATTAGCGCGTTAACTTGCCTCGATTTTTTTTTCTTAGCGATGTTTCGATCGAACAGGTGGGACTCACAGTAAACACCGTATAAGGCGCAGTAGTGCAGTAGAGTAGATTGTTGGGCTAGTTGGTTTTGGAATGTGGAATACAGTTTAGCGCTCAAAAAACAGGAACAAAGAGGCGAGAAACAGACAGCACAGTGCGCTACTAAAAACTGACAAACAGTAGTGCAAGTGGATGATTCCTAAAAAGGATCACAGTTAAAAACTAAGACACGCGCAAAATACAAAAAAAAAGTTCCTATCGCGATTTGAACTTCAAAATTTCACGCCGTGGCGACAAGTACCGGCGCTCTAACCTCTCGTCCAGAGTAGAATTTTTTTTCTTTATTGCGCCCACAGTAAAAAGTGCGAGACGTCGGCGCTGGCAGAAGTATATAAATATACTGCCACCGCTTTCCTCTCGAGTGGTTTTTTTCTTTATTTTGGCTTATTTTTACCCTTCCTGGCCGTAACTTCATCTGCCGCTCCTACAGTAAAAGGGGGCGGTCAATTGGACTCCAGTTGAAAGTCCCTGCAGTCAGTTTCTGCGAGCGAAATTAGGCTTTTGTGCTTGAAGCGATACGGATTTCTCCACCATTAGGCAGGGACGCTAGGTACTTTCTTTTCCCCATGGAGCTGGTCACGTGACAGAAAAATCCCTCTTGGCCGCAGCCGCAGCCGCGGCCGCAAGATCAGCAAAACGGCCCAGGGCCGGTTTGCTCATCTTGCGGCTGCGGACGCGGCCGCGGCCAGGAGGGATTTTTACGTCACGTGACCAGCTCCATGGGGACAAGGAAGTACCTAGCGTCCCTGCCTAATGGCGGAGAGATCCGCATCGCTTCAAGCACAAAAGCCTAATTTCGCTCGCAGAAACTGATTGGAGGGACTTTCAACTGGAATCTAATTGACCGCCCCTTTATACTCTAGGAGCGGCAGGTAAAGTTACGGCCAGGGAGGGCAAATAGGAGCCAAAATGAAGAAAAAACCACACGAGATAAAAGCGGTAGCAGTGTTTTTATATAGCTCCACCGGCGACGCGCCTAGCGCCTTCTGTTGTCGTCGAGAGGTTAAAGCGCCGGTACATGTCGCGGCGTGAAAGTTCCGGGTTCAAATCACGCTAGGGACTTCTTTTTTTTTTTGTATTTTGTGCGTGTCTTACTTTGGAACTGTGATCCTTTTTTGGAAATCATCCACTTGCACTACTGCGCCTTACACGCTTTTACTGTTAGTCCCACCTGTTCAATCGAAACACCGGGAAGAAGAAAAAAAAGATCAACGGAAGTTAACACGCTAATGCAATCATTTCGTAATGTTCATTAAAAGGAAACCAAGCTAACAGCATCAGTATGGCTTTCACACAAGCGGAGCCGAAACAAGCATCCTTTCCCCAGCGTTTACAATTTTATCTGTTTTCAAATAACGTTCTTGCTACGATTCCTTTCAATAACAAGAGACGCCTATTTAGGACCAATAAAAACTGCAGTTGTAGCAATTAACAAAAAATAAAATAAAACAAGCAAAAAAAAAAAGACCAGCAGCTGTGGATACATTGATTGAGCGAAATCCTACAGGCAACAGGGGGTAGAAGCTGAGCTAGTTGGTGGTACATATTACAATGGTTAAACCAGCTGAACTACGAAATTAGGCAGAAGGGAGTGAAGACAAGTGATCGCGGCCGCGTCCGCAGCGATAACTTGTCTTCACTCCTTTCTACCTAATTTCGTAGTTCAGCTGGTTTAACCATTGTAATACCTACAGGCAAGGCAGCAGGTCAAACGTCCGAGAAAGTAGTAAAACTGAACTAAAAGAGATCATACTTTTACTTGCATGGAATGAGATAAAAAGTATATATATACTCTTTACATTTTGTTGTGGCAATCGTTTTGTAATATTAACACATTACTTGTTGAATTTTAGTTAGACTAGCAGACGATCACGACCAAATGCAAAAATGAATCAGGCATCGACCATCGCAAACCCTCTCTCTAATGCAAACACCTAAAATGACTTTGGATCAAGAAATGGAATTAATTATAATTAATTCCATTTGTTGATCCAAAGTCAGTTTAGGTGTTTGCATGAGAGTGAGGGTTTGCGATGGTCGATGCATGATTCATTTTTGCATTTGGTCGTGATCGTCCGCTATTCTACTAAAATTCAACAAGTAATGTGTTAATATTACAAAACGATTGCCACAACAAAATGTGAAGAGTATAAATATACTTTTTATCTCATTCCATGCAAGTAAAAGTATGATCTCTTTTAGTTCAGTTTTACTACTTTCTCAGACGTTTGACCTGCTGCCTTGCCTGTAGGATTTCGCTCAATCAATGTATCCACAGCTGCTAGTCTTTTTTTTTTTTTGCTTGTTTTATTTTTTTTTTAATTGCTACAACTGCAGTTTTTATTAGTCCTAAATAGGCGTCTCTTGTTATTGAAAGGAATCGTAGCAAGTACGTTATTTGAAAACAGATAAAATTGTAAACGCTGGGGAAAGGATGCTTGTTTCGGCTCCGCTTGTGTGAAAGCCATACTGATGCTGTTAGCTTGGTTTCCTTTTAATGAACATTACGAAATGATTGCATTAGCGCGTTAACTTGCGTTGATCGTTTTTTTTCTTCTTCCCGGTGTTTCGATTGAACAGGTGGGACTAACAGTAAAAGCGTGTAAGGCGCAGTAGTGCAAGTGAATGATTTCCAAAAAAGGATCACAGTTCAAAAGTAAGACACGCGCAAAATACAAAAAAAAAAAAAAAAAGAAGTCCCTTAACGCGATTTGAACCCGGAACTTTCACGCCGCGACGACAAGTACCGGCGCTTTAACCTCTCGACCACAACAAAAGGCGCGAGGCGCGGCGCCGGCGGAGGTATATAAATACTGCTACCGCTTTTATCTCGTGTGGATTTTTTCTTTATTTTGGCTCCTATTTGCCCTCCCTGTCCGTAACTTTACCTGCCGCTCCTACAGTATAAAGGGGCGGTCAATTAGATTCCAATTGAAAGTCCCTCCAATCAGTTTCTGCGAGCGAAATTAGGCTTTTGTGCTTGAAGCGATGCGGATCTCTCCGCCATTAGGCAGGGACGCTAGGTACTTCTAGAGCCACTAAATAAGCTGCGCTTAGAGTATCGGCACTCCGTTCCCCGACATTGTTGTGGGCGCCGCCGTTTTGGCTCGTATACAGAACAGACGCAACGGCCGATCGTCATGATTCAAAAGTGCGACTTCCTCAGCATTAGATTCGGTGTTAGGAAGGTAATGTAATATTGTTTTGCTCTGTCGCGAACGGTTTAAACATTTGTGGAGGGCGGAAAAGCATTTCCTGTGATTTCAGATAAAGCTTCAGATAACTGGCCACCATGATTTTAAGCCACAATATGGCCGAGTGTCGTTACTCTGAAGCGTAGCTTATTTAGTGGCACCAGGAACTTCCTTGTCTCCACGGAGCTGGTCACGTGACGTAAAAATCCCTCCTGGCCGCGGCCGCGTCCGCAGCCGCAAGATGAGCAAACGGCCCAGGGGTCGATTACTGGCCGCGGCTACACATTTTTGTTGCCACTGTAATGTGATGTTCTGGTGAATTCGAGAACCGTCTTACTGATTCGAGGTCATAATGTTATACGCGCCGAAACTTCTACGCCGAATACTCCAGAAGTCCACGTGTGCACAAAAGCGGCTGCGCGTGGCAAGCCGTAGTCAGTTTCGCCCCAGCGTTCGGCTCTGCTGTCTCGCCGACTTCGGCGCTCCCGACGCTTTGTTATTATCTTCTATTCCCTGTTTGCTTTGTGCACAAGTTCGCCACATTAAACGTTTAGTTTCTTCAGTTTTTATCGCCTCATCAATTGTCAATCGTGAGAATATTACACGCGCCTCCTAACACCGAATCTAATGCTGAGGAAGTCGCACTTTTGAATCATGACAATCGGCAGTGGCGTCTGCTCTGCACAAGCACCAAAATGGCGGCGCCCTTAACAATGTTAGAGAACAGAGTGCCGATACTCTAAGTGAAGCTCATTTAGTGGCTCTAGTTAGCCATGCATGGTAAAGGCTCGAGCTAATTGCTCTGGATCACTCCTTGGCGGCTGCACGAGCGCTGGTGCAGCGAGGGCTAAAGCCCCTCGATGTGTTTGCGCTTGTCTTGCAAGTAGCGTCAAATGCGCAAGTACACGAGGCCCATGTCTCGAGCGGCCCTTGGAAGCAAATGGAGGCGCAGCACTACAGTGTACGGGTAGTGTTGGGACCGGAGCGGCTCGGCAACGGGAGCTCGTGGGGCCGCGTGTATTGACAGTTCGTGGCGGCGCTGTAGTCGAATTATCCGGCTCGCACAGCCCGCCTTTTTTTTTCTTTTTTTCTTTTTTCTCTTTGAGCGGTGCATGTAGCGAAAGCTAGCAGCGCGAGCTCATAGCGTTGGCAGCTGCCCTTGGTGCACGGGAGCTCGTGCCGCCGAGATGTGCCCTAGAGCAAGGAGCTCGCGCTTGTAACCTTTCCTGCGGTACAACACAAGGTGAAACAGAGTATAGACCATTCCATTTAGCGCTCTCTGGGCGGCATCATTTTGTTCGACCGCAGCGCCCTCTCCACACATCCGGGAAGTTCAGTGGGTTCGGCGGGGTAAAACGAGAGAGAGGGCACGCGACCGACTCCGCTAGCAGACGACAAACCGGGAGGTTGCCGTTCTCCATCTTTGTGCTGTATCGGCGGGCTCTACCGAACATCGAACTCTCGCTCGTGGCTGCCGTTGTGAAGTGGCTCGTGGCTGCCGTTGTGAAGTGGTTCGCGTTCTTAGAATAGCTGTGGCTACTCCAAAATCAGCCTATAGCTCTCTGTTGTTCTATTTTGCTAAATGACCAACTAGCATATCTTTTTTCCGTTACTTAAATAGCAGTTGAGTGAGCCGGCACTACTACCCTCAACTACTGCGTGTAGTGCGGCAGGAGAGCACGTTTTATTTATTATTTCAGACTTCCACTCATGGTCGCTAAAGGACTACACCAGTAAGAACTTTGTATAGTAGAAAAGGTACAGCAACCGAATTTACTTTTCGCCAAAGAGACCGGCCAATCTGACACAGTTTTTCCTATATTGTTTTTTTATTTGCACGCAGGTAACAGCGCAATTGGACCCTGTGAGTCTTTTTGTCTAGCATAGTATAACACGACAACTGGCATACCAAAATCTGCGCATCTGCGCTTGAAAGTTCCAAAATGACGCCATTTTAAACAGAGTTTGCACGCCAGCCGGACGCTAGCTACAGCCTACTCGGCGGAGCGGACGAAACGCGGGGTGAGAGGGGGAGTGCATTTTTTTCTCTTTTACCCTCTCTGCTATGACCCTAATGGAACGGTCTATTGGGCACGTAAAAAAAATCGGTATTTTCAAATCTTTTTTTTTTAATTTTTGCGGTAGGCAAAGGGTTAATGAAATGTTTAATGGACCATGTTGCAATTGCAGCTTTAAAGGGAGCCATCATTAAAGGCCAACTTAATTTAAAAGGTTCGCGAACAAACAACGAGCTTTGAGCGAAAGTAACAAGGCGTTCGTTTTTGTTGTGTTTGTCCGTCCATTTTCGTTTCTTCCTCAAGCTTAATTATCTCTACCAACCCGCTCGTTCTGTCCTGAGATATTCATCGCTAAAATTTTGCCTTTCTTCACTTAATTAAAAAAACTGCGCGCTGAAAGCGCGAATGAGGTTGTGCTGATATTGATGCGTAGAAGAATGACGCAGGTTGTTTCTGTCCCCTCGTCACTAACTCGACAGCGTTTCTTCGGTGGACTCGCCGGCGCCACAGATCAACACGACTAAGTTACTATTCTACGTATTATTTTCATAACGCGGTTTCTGAATCAAGCGAAGGAAGGCAAACTTTTACGAATAATTTTGCGAACCTCGTTGCCTTTTCGCGAATTGTCGAAATTGTGTTTGCCTTTAATAATGACTCCTTTTAAAACTGCAATTGCACCATGGCCAATTGAGCCGTTAATAAACAAGTTAACTAACAGATCTTGGTTCATTATTAAACATTTCAACGGTTATTATTCACCCATTCATTGTCCACCGAACCCTACAGATATAACGAAAGACGGCATCCACATATCTGCCACATTCTTTTTTTGTAAAATATGTAAAGTTCTGTAAAGAATAAAACAAAAACACCCTGAATGTCTGCGTGAACCAGATACGCCCCCTGTGGAACCATGGGTGTTTCCCTTCGAATACAGGCGAGACTTACCTGGTTGTCAGAGAGCAGCTGTCGGTTAAATGTATTGTTGTGAGCGTTTCGGTTTCAGATGGTTTACCGTCAAGAGGATAATGCGCTGCATATTGTAACCATGTATGCGCTGCACATTGTAGCCATTATTTCAATGCCGTGCTGTAAAATATTACTTTTTCCTTGCCTGATCTACGTGTGCTCATGTTTTCCGCTCAAAATGATGTAAAATAGTTTCTTGTTTTCTTTGAATCTTATAAAGCATTACTTGTTCAGCCCACATTGTCTCAGGAAATTGACGTTACGTGACCTCAACACCGATTCAGTTTCCCTGATAAATGGGAGGAGAGCAGGAGAAGAGGGGGGTGAGGTTCGGAGGAAGGGCATACCCTCGCCTCCTCCTCAAGAGCTGCGCTCTAATTCGACGTTACAGAAAACAGCAAACGTATTCCCTTTTTTAACCATTTTGTTCTTAGCCCGAAACTGAGACAGGAAAAGAGGAAAGTCTCAAAGTAGAAGAAAAATGAACAGTCGAGGACACGTCTCTAACACAGCTAAAGGCAAGTTTATTTGGTCACCCTCTTATATACACTCCGCGAACTTCACCACAGAACCTCCTCGACCTCCAAAGCCAAAAGATGACAAAGGTCTCAACTCTTTCCACCACAATTGTCAAACGACCTTGACGTTTTCCACAAAGCAACACACCCTAGCTCCCCTCACCCGGAAGACAATTGACTGAATCTTTCGCGTACAAGCAACACAGCCCTCCCCTCTACTCTCCGGCCCACGATCACAAAGCATCCCGGCAACAAAAGCTACCAATCCACCTGAGACATAAAGGAGGAAACCACTTACACCTTTCACATTCAACAACCGCTTTACAAAACTTTCAAATCAGCAAGAATGTTTTTGCGCTGCTGCTAAGCTGTAACGACACCTGAAAAATGCAGTTGCCCATTGATTTCATTCTTATTGTTTCTTTTACAACACTTTTGATGTTGTTTCACTCCCTGTGTATTATATCTGTTTCGGACCAGTGCGGTATAGAATTATTACATTCATGAACATGTTTCGCTATTTCCGAATTAGCCACGTTGTTTTTGACATTTCTTTTGTGTTCAGTCAATCTGTCATTTATACACAAAAATGACAGATTATAAATGACAGATTGACTGAATACAAAAGAAATGGCAAAAACAACGTGGCTAATTCGGAAACAGCGAAACATGTTCAAGAATGTAATAATTCTATACCGCACTTTTCCGAAACCGAGATAATACACAGGGAGTTAAACAACATCAAAAGGGTTGTAAAACAAACAATAAGAATGAAATCAATGAGTGTTGTGTATGCAGCAAATCGGGCAACTGTGAGCGACAGCAGAGCCATCCTCCAGTAGGCGGACGTGGAGGGACTTACTGTTCAGCATTCCGTTCTCTACCTTCGACTCTTGTACGCGGCCAAGTCGGCCTTGTAAATAAAACCGTTTATGCATACCTAACATTTTGGCGACGAGGTCACAGACCAAGGTAAGCGACGGCGGCCGTATGAAGAAGCAAAAACAAGCGGAGAGAATCTACACGAGGCAACGAGGGCGAGCGGCTGTGTAACGGCGGTGGCAGCGGGCAGAACGAGATGGCTTCGGAAGCTAAGCCTAGCGTTTCGAACGTCTTCATGGGTCGACTAGGCCAGATGGAAGAGTTTTCGCCGGACCACCCAGAATCCTGGCCTACGTAGAAGGAACGCCTGGAGTTCTACTTCGCGGCGAACGGCGTGGTCGAGGAGCAGCAGCAGAGAGCAGTGCTGTGCAGCGTCTGCGGTCCGGCTACGTACGCTATCCTTCGCTCGCTGTGTTCGCCGGCGACGCCGGCAGAGACGCCGTACGCGGACATCGTTTCAAAGCTCACAAGCCACTTCACACCAAGGCCTTCGGTAATCGTACAACGTTTCTCATTCCACAAACGAAGTCAGCAGCCTGGTGAAGACATCGCGGAATTCGTCGCGGACTTGCGCCGACTCTCCAAGCACTGCGAGTTCGGCGTCTTCCTGGAAGACATGCTCCGCGATCGTCTCGTCTGCGGCGTTAGGGACGAAAGGCTGCAACCGCGTCTCCTGGCCGAGACTACGTTGGACTTCAAGAAAGCGTACGATAAGGCTGTCGCTGCCGAGTATGCCATGCGGCAAACGGAAAACATCAAAGGAGCGTTGCCTGCGGCGTCCGATTTACATCGGATGGATCAAGTGCCCAAGGGTGGTAAGCCGGGCGGAAAACAAGAACCCTCAAGAGAGCCAAAAGCGAAGGGAACAAGGCGGTGTTTCCGCTGCAACGGCGACCACGACGCTACAAGCTGTGGATTCCGCAACGCGGAGGGTCATTTCTGCAAGCGGAAGGGGCACGTCGTTCGAGCCTGCCGTCAAAAGGAACAGGCAAGGAGCAGGGCCAAGAGCGACAATATACGCCCAAGCAAGTTGGGACGCTCAGGAGTGTACGGACTTTACCACATCGCCAGTGGACTGCCGGCTTTCATGGCAACGGTCACCGTGAACGGACAGGAGGTATCGATGGAAGTGGACTCTGGATCCGTCTGTTTCATTGTCAACCTGAGGATGCTGAGCAAACTCGGAATCTCGAGGAAGGCACTTCGACCGTGTTCCAGAGGAGTGTGGGCCTACACACAGCAGCCTGTCCGGATCGTGGGTAAAGTGGAAGTTCTTGTCAAGTACAACGGTAGAGTGTGCAAGCTACCTCTACTCGCCACGAAAGGGTCTGGAATCAGCATCCTGGGAAGAGACTGGTTTCAACCGTTATGCATATCCCTGGAAGGACTGCACCAGCTCAGCGGAGCTCCAGTTTCCAAGAGTTCCAGCGGAGAAGGCCAGCCAGCTGTACGCAAGGTGGTGACGAGTGTAAAAACTCTGCTGGAGGACTACTAAATGTGTTCAAGCTTGGGTTAGGGAAGAGCACAGGTCCTCTGGTGCGGATTGAAGTGGAGGAGCAAGCCACACCCAAGTTCCACAAGTCGCGGCAAGTACCTTTCGCTCTTCTTCCGAAAGTGGACGAAGCCATCGAGAAGTTAGTGAAGCAAGGGATTTATGTTCCGGTCAAACATTCTCGTTGGGCGACGCCTATTGTTCCGATTCTAAGGAAGAATGGAAAGATGAGGATTTGCGGAGACTACAAGGGAACGCTCAACCCAGTCATCAAGTGGGAGACTTACCCACTGCCCACTCCAGAGCAACTGCTCGCAAGACTGGGAGGTTGCTCGGTGTTTTCCCGGCTTGACTTCGATCAAGCTTACCAACAGCTCTGTGTCGACAAGGACACCGCCATGCTGCAGACCATGACAACACACAAGGGCCTGTTCAAGGTGACGCGATTGCAGTTTGATGTGGCAGTGGCAGTAGCCATCTTCCAACGTTACATGAAAGGAGTACTAAACGAAACTCGAAGGAGTTCAGTGTTTTCTGGATGACATCCTCATTGGTGGAAGAACAGTCGCCGAGCACGACGAACGGTTGCGTAAGGTGCTGCAGCGTATCCAAGACGATGGGCTTCGTCTGAATGCCGACAAGTGTGCATTCAGGGACAAGGAAGTGACGTACCTGGGGTACCGTATCAATAAGAACGGAATGGTGAACAGTAAGTCCCTCCACGTCCGCCTACTGGAGGATGGCGCTGCTATCGCTCACAGTTGCCCGATCTGCTGCATACACAACATCTGGCTGAACTTCCGATGGGGAGACGACTGCGATCTGCCATAGACCGTCTGCATCCCGATTTTCATCTGGATGGATCATCTCTGGAGTGTTACTTCCGAGATGGCTCTCAACGAGTTCGGGAGTTCTGTCCCGGCGATGCGGTGTATGCACGGAACTATCAAGGTAGCACCAAGTGGGTTCCCGGGTTCATCGCTTCAGTCACAGGACCCCTGTCGTACCAAGTTCGTCTGTCCGACGGTCGCGTTTGGCGAAGGCACGTTGATCAACTCCGCAACCGTGCCAGTCCACTAGACCTCGGTGGAGCCACCAGTGACACTTGTGGTGACACGACCGATGGTGATCACTCCCCTGTGGTTGGCCAGGACCCACCACTGCCGGGAGTGAATGAAGATTCTCCAACTCCAAGTCTACCCGCCAGCCCCACCACCTCCTTGCCTACACCCGACGGTCCTAACCTGCCTGTAAGCCTTTCACACGAGCAGAGCTCTCCCAGCCAACCCGCAACAACAGGAGCTTCTAGGTACCCTCAACGTGAGAGAAGACCCCCACGGCGTTGCCAGGACGACGTTCCATAGGGGGGAAGGGATGTTGTGTATGCAGCAGATCGGGCAACTGTGAGCGACAGCAGCGCCATCCTCCAGTAGGCGGACGTGGAGGGACTTACTGTTCACCATTCCGTTCTCTACCTTCGACTCTTGTACGCGGCCAAGTCGGCCTTGTAAATAAAACCGTTTATGCATACCTAAAAATGGGCAACTGCATTTGTCAGGTGTCGTTACAGCTTAGCTGCAGTGCAAAAACATTCTTGCGGGTTTGAAAGTTTTGTTAAGTGGTTGTTGAATTTGAAAGGTGTAAATGGTTTCCTCCTTTGTGTCTCAGATGGGTTGGTAGCTCTTGTTGCGGGATGCTTTGTGATCGTGGGCCAAAGAGTAGAGGGGGAGGGTGTACTATGGGTAGGCGAAGGATTCAGTCAATTGCCTTCCGGTTGAGGGGAGCTGGGGTGTGTTGCTTTGTGGAAAACGTCAAGGTCGTTTGACAATTGTGGTGGAAAGAGATGAGACTTTTGTTATCTTTTGGCTTTGGAGGTCGAGGAGGTTCTGTGGTGAAGTTCGCGGAGTGTATATAAGAGGGTGACCAAATAAACTTGTCGTTATCTGTGTTAGAGACGTGTTCTCGACTGTTCATTTTTCTTCTACTTTGAAGCTGTCCTCTTTTCCTGCCTCAGTCTCGGGCTAAGAACAAAATTGTTAACATCCACCAGCTCGCCTGCGCAATTACTACATTATCATTGAGTGTTTCCTTTTTTCTTTATTATAACTCTCTGGAATGCTATGCTCCTTGCCCCTTTTTTCGACGCCACGGGGGGGGGGGGGGGGGGGGGGAGTGACCCCCAACCCGTTTTCCTGTTTCGACGACCCTGCAAGAGGCGTTCCAACTGAGCGATGACGAGGAACATGACAGCGATCAATTTTCGAAATAACGGTTCTAGAGACACCGGAATTAAAACGGTTCGCGTTCCATGACCACACAAGCGGCCACGACAGACTTTCAAGCGAGAAGCTCGTGCCAGGGCTCGTTGTACGCAGGCGCGTTCAGTGACGTCCTCTTATAGTTCATACCTTTGACGTCATGGGCATGATTATCAGTTGTGAACGACAAATTTGATGGTGCCTGTTCAAGTCGACGGTGACAAGTTTGGTCATGTACCATGAACACTTGGTGTCTTCGCGTTCTCGAAACATCACCGTCAATATTGACAACATGACATGACTCTTATTTCCATTAAAGAACGCATGATTAATCTCAGTTTGGCTCATCTCTGAAAGTCTAGCATAAAATGATTTTATCCCGCCAATGGAGGAGACAACTGCCTGGAAGCGAAATCTGCCGAAAGTGGGCATTAGAGAGTTTTAGCAGATGGTTTTGTCGCTCTGATAACGAAACCTCCTCTCCGCTCTGGCGGCCTTCGGCATGCATCCTATCGCTGTCGGGTGTGGTTATTGGGGTGAAAAAACGATCTGCTAAAACTCTAATTCTACTCGGCTGATTGTGACCTAGCCACGTCGGGCTCCGAAATAAATAAAAGGAACGACAGGGACGCTTTTTAGTCAATGCTGCTTTATCGGCGGATATAAGGAGGATGTCCGGCTTCGACGGTGTTGATTTTAGAATGCAATTACCCAAGCCTTCATCATAGAGACAATGGAACATGTCGGTCGCAGCTGATAATCTTTGTCGTGACGTCACACGTATAAACCATGGCTGTCGCCGCGCGCTCTGTCGTACTGCTCTTGTTTGGCACCTAGGGAGTGGTAGGGATTTTTCGCCCCTTCAATGAAAAGCGTCGCTAAGGTACACAAATATGCGGGTTTGTGAGAAAAGAAAATTCGCGGCAATTATTCGGCTCCTCCCCGCACCATGTCATAACACAAAAAAAGTTGCGCTTGACGAGCTTAGCAACCTTGGTGTGAAAAAAAAAAAAATCTGCAACCGCAAGACATGCGAGATATGGCTAAAGGTCGGTTCAGACTACAGTTCAGGCATTTGCATTTGACTGTTGTGCGTCCACCTGCGTCTTCTGTAAACATATTATGATAATCCCTCTACAATGGCAGCTCACGCCGTCTAAAGCGGACGCAGTGGGGACTGGCGCGAGAAATCGCAGATGTCTGAAGCGCGTCTTACACTCACGGGTTTCCTTCTGCTGAGCTTTGTTCTTTTCGCAGGCGCTGTTTCCAACAAGCTGATGAGAGATGTCCTATATAATATATTCTTGGAGACGGTGGTGCGTGGAATAGCATAATGATAGGCAGTGCGACTCCGGCTTAAGCGCTCACCAAAGTCACATGTGTTGAAGAGTTGAAGGAATCATTTGCTCTAATTCAACTCACAGATGCGAGATGAGGGTTAGGGTCAGGGTCTAAGATAGACAGGTGGGGAAACGAGAGCCAAATGAGTGACCGCATTGTGTCCCCCTTGGTTTTCTCTTTTTCTGTGGCGCCATCTATGTGGAGCACCGCGAACTCTCACTCCGGGTGGGCGACCGATGGCGACCGGCTAAACTGACGAAGATGGTTTTTTGTGGATTTTTAATGAAAGACTGTCGTGCTCTCGGTTTATTTTGCGCAGTCTCCCATAGAGTTCCACGCAAATCCAATTCCGATTTTTTTCCTCTCGCCGCAGCGCCATCTGTTGCAAGTCGGGGGTACCCGGAAGCAGACGAGAACACAATCCGGTCACGGCGCTGCGGTAGGCTTCTATGGGCCGTTTCTCCACCTGTCTATCTTACACCCTGGTTAGGGTTTACAAACTCATCACAAAACGGGCACGTACTGTTCCTGCCTTATTCCCCAAGGAGCCCAGGCGGTTCTTGGCTGACGTTTCAGTCGTGAATCCAGTTTATTTTTTAAGACGCCAAAATTGTTAAAGGGCGGTATGTAGGTTGATGAAGATAAAAGTCTAGGACTGTTTTAAAATGGGCATGTGCAAAATAAGCATTCCAAACTATTTTCACGCCCGTCACTGGTATTATTGACAGTCGCAAGTTTCACATCAAGCATCAAAACCAATATTAACGAAGTTTATAACGAACACTTGTACACAGTATTTCACATGTCCACAGGCAGAACACATGTCCACAGCAAGAAGAGTCAAATTCCAATCTGTTTGCTTTTGCCTCAGATGGCCTTGTACAGTCGGAGATACAAAAAATTGCGTAATTAGGCATGGAACAACTTCACCCTATAAAAGTTAAGTATCTACAGCAAAGTCAGATTTATTAGGTACGAAAGAATCAAACTCACTAAAACAGTTTTAAACAAAATATCAAAAAAAAATCTCACGAAGTTAGCGTAATATACATAGTCAGCTACGCTATATTGCCGCGCGCGCAGCTGGCCAATTAGGCAGCGCGCGCGTGGCCTAACGGTTATCGCGCCTTCCTCCCACGCAAAAAGCCGAAGTTCGATTCCTGGGAGCGACGTGTATTTTGTTTTTTCCTGCAATTTAGTGTTGTGGAAACTTCGCGAATCCTGTTGCTTGTTCAAGGTGCGAATGTTCTACGCGTTCAACGTTCTACGCCGATCATTCCAGAAGCCCACGCGTGTAATACATAACGGGTTTCGCGTGGTGAGCCAAAGTTAGTTTCGCCTCAGCGTTCGATCCTGCTGCTTCGCCGCCTTCGACGCTCGCGACGCTCTGCTGTCATCTTTCTTTTTCCTTTTATTTTTGGCCACAAGTGCGCCCTATTAAACGTTTAGTTTCTTCAGTTATTATCCAATCATCAGTTGTCATTCGTGACAATATAGTGGCAGGTAAACCTTTTCAAGCGAGTTTTGTGCCTTCCTGAGCAGAGGGCAACTTGCCAAAAATGTCGGGATCACTTAGTCCTCAGCGAAGACACGCGACTTTTGTTGAAAGGAATCAGATTAAAAAGTTTCCAGAAAAAGAAGTATAGTATATATCAAAATTATATCCCGCAATGTAGTACTAGGCATACCCAGCTACCTGAGAGGCTAAAATTGAACCCTCTTATGCAGTTTTTGTGGCTTCCTGAGCCAGGAGAATCTGCCCAAGAAAACGTTCGGACTTCGTCGCCATAGCGAAGAGAGTCGACCTTTGTTGTGAGAGACCAGATTAAAGAAGTCACAGAAAAAGAGTTATTATAAATTCAGAATTTTCTCCTGGAATATAAAAATAGATATGCCGAGGTACGTGATAGAGGATAATTGAATCTCCTCAGGTGATTTTTGTGACTTCCTGAGCCAGGAGCTACAGCCAGTAAAGCGTTCGGACTTTGTTGCCTGAGCGAAGAGACGTGACTTTTGTTACGAAAGACAAGGTGAAAAAAAAAAACCTTAGACAAATATTATAGTAAATATCAAAATGGTCTTCCCGAATGTGATACTATAGCATACCCAGCTACGTGATAGGTGAAAATTTAACTCAATTAGAAAGTGTTTGTGGCTTGCTGAGTCAAAGGGAACTGCCGAAAAAAAAAGTTCGGACTTAGTCGAGACAGCGGACTGCCGACTTGTCGTGCGAGGGACGACATTAATAATAATAATAATAATAATAACAATTATTACGAGCATAAAACTTCTCTCTGTTATATGATACTAGGCATAACCAGCTACGTCACAGAGGGAAAGTGAATCTCCCCAGGTGATTTTTGTGGCTTCCTGAGCCAGGGGCAACTGCTAAAAAAAGGTTCAGACTTGTTCGCTACACCGAAGAGAGGCGACTTGTGGTACAAGGGACGTGATTGAAAAAAGTCACGGAACAATAATTATAATGAACATTAAAAATCTCTCCTATACATACCGAGCTATGTGTATGAATGCGACAGCATTATAGTCCCGCGGGTGAAATGTTTTGTTGTAATGTTTATACAGGAATTAAATTTAGGACGACGTATAGGACGACGCAGAAGACGACCTCTCCGACGACCACAAGGACGACGACGTCGGGAACGACGCCGAGAGGACGACGTCAAGGACGACGCCCAGAGAACGACGTCTAGGACGACGTCGAGGACGACGCACAGAGAATGACGTCTAGGACGACCTGAAGGTCGACGTCTGGGACAACCTCGAAGTACCGGTTGACAACCTTAGACCTCAAAGCGTAACGTGAGGCCAAACGTCAGGCCAGCGCGTATCCGCGTCCCCCCCCCCCCCCCTCCTCGGGTCACACAGCTGCGCGTACCGGTAGACGACGTTAGACCTCAAAGCGTACCATTAGGCCTAACGGCAGTCCTAAGTCAGGCCAGTGCCAATGTTACTACAGGGTGATACAAGGAGACGCCAGGCTCTTTAAATTGACCGGAAAATTCGGTTTCTTAACCTATCGCGCTACGACTTTGTTCAGCGTTGCCCACAGATGATGTTTTTTTTTTCTTTTTTTGTAAAATTTGCAAAGAGCGAACTTACCTGCGGAAAAAGTAAAGAAAGAAAAAGGCTTAGCTTCCATGGAAACGCAGCGAAGCCACCGGTCTGCAAACAACACGGCGCCGTTTCGCACGGGAGACAAGAGATGGCGCAAGCGGTCGCGACGCCAACTGCCGCCAACAAACGAGCAGACGACGCCGAGAGCCGGCGTATTTAACAGACGAGGAACTGCAGTTCCTTGTTGTTACCGCGCCTGTTTTTGTTTCTACGACTGTCGCCGCCTGCGGAACGCGCGCCGCTTTTGAGTCGAAAAGATTGTTTGCTAAAGACGCTGGCTCTCGGCGCCGTATGCTCGTTCGTTGGCGGCGTTCGTTGTGCCATCTCTTGTCTCCCGTGCGAAATGGCGCCGTGTTGTTTGAAGACCGGTGGCGTCGCTGCGTTTCCATAGGAGCTAAGCCTTTTTCTTTCTTTACTTTTTCCTCAGGTAAGTTCGCTCTTCGCAAATTTTACAAAAAGAATGAACCATCTGTGGGCAACGCTGCACAAAGTCGTAGCGCGATAGGTTAAGAAACCGAATTTTCCGGTCGATTTAAAGAGCCTGGCGTCTCCTTGTATCACCCTGTAGAATACCTCAGTTGTGGAACTTACGCAGAAGGGGGTACCCCCCTCATTCACTTCAGTCCGCCGCCCATCGTTTGAAGCGCCATCTAGACTTTCGTTTACGAACAGGGTTTTTCATAAAGTACGGTGGAACACTATCTAGACGCTACGCTTCGAAACGTACGAATTCTATAGAATAAACTGGAGTTACAAAAGCAGCCGTCCGGCGCGTCGTACGACCGGAGGCGAGTTGTGGAGAGGGGGGCGCTGCTCTTGCATGCAGCTTGTATGAGTAGTTTCGTAACTGAGCTAATCTAATAACGTTGGCCAGTGCATACGCGCCCCCGCCCCCTTTACCGCTGCGTCGAAGGCAGTTCGGCTGGCTCCTTAGCAACGATGACCCTGTTGCTATGGAGCCACATGACGCGTCGCACCCAATGAGAATTTAGGTGTAGTTACACTCAGCCAATAGAAATTTAGGTGTATTTTTTCGCTGGCTTCACTCGATGGGACCAGTTAATGCTTTCGCAATAATACATATTTCATCCGTTAAAATACTGCATATTCGAGAACCTTTTTGAGCGGGAAATCCTGGCTGGCCCGACAACGTTTTCACACTGCAGCAAACCCTCGATGATGACGGAACTTCAGACCTCAATAACCCAACATTGAGTGTAATTTCAAAATGCTCTCCTGGAATAAAATAAAGTTAAGATTAATAATATAATCATATTTTACTTCATATTAATGGTACTTTGAGTACCGGCGGGCAAGATTTTCTTCGTGGAAGTTGAATGCCATGGACTCTTTTTATTGCTAAAGCATTTACGGTCCCATGGAGCGTGCCGATGTCATCAGCTTTGTAGCAGCGCCAAACGGCACCATAAATCCTTCCTCCACACTCTAAAACAAAAGGCAGCAGTACTTTTTTCTTAAACGGCCAAAGAGTAATGTCCCATACATTGCTCTGCTCAACAGGAAATTCGCGCCTTTCGGCAAAGGAGAGAATTTCCGTCCCCAAACCAACATGGCGGTCGGTGGGTGCGAGACGAGCGACGGGCAGCTCTAACGAGGTGCACGGCTGGCGTGGCTTTGCCAAAGCGAAACACAAGCGCCTATTCTTATTAGGCGACCCCAAACACTCGTCTCCAAGCACCGGCACCGTACCCAGTGCGATGCAGACTTTATTGAGCATACCAAATGGATGCCGTTAAGTGGCCGGTAAGCGACGTCGATACCGGAGACAGTGGAGTAGCCGGCCATGCCTCCACGGCAGCCAACATCTCCAATTCCTTTTTTTTTTTGTCATTTAATAAAGAAAGAAAGATACCGGAGACATGCGGTGGACAAACCGATGCAACCACGCTTTTACCACGCTACTGCTAACCTTTGACGTTGAGATATCCACTTGTTCGTATGCATTCAGTAGCTTTTAGCGCACGGAGGGCGCTTATCAGTCAATAGAACCAGATGACAACCGATCGGTCCATGTTGGTCGGACGTCCGGGTCACCAATTTGTCGGCGGTGTTCGAAAATGCCGGAAAAGAATTTGAGACGTCCGGCCCGGAGCTTAGGCGAAAGGCATCTCTTCTTCTCCTTATTGTTGTCGCACCGGCTCCCGAGATCCTATGAGCGGGCCAGAGCGAGAGTCTGCACGAGCAACTCGCGCTCACTGTGCTCGGTTCTGTGTCGCGCCCATTGTTTTAATTCTGAGCACGAATGATTTCTTTTTGAGTGAAGCAGGTTTTAAGAGCTGCGACTCTACAATACTACTAAATTTGTTGAAGCCATAACCCTCTTTTTATCTACCTACCTAGCTAGCTTACAGTGTTATAATTGTGTTTACTGTTCCATTTGTTTTTGTTATATTGTCACCCCATCGTATAATGCCCCACGGCTTCCCAATGAAAATAAATCATGAGAATGACAAAGTCAAGCATTACTATCGCATTTTGGCTCGGCCGGCACCGAAGCACTGCTCAAACACAAAGCTTATATTCACCGATTGAATCTACAATACAGAAATAATAAATTTAGAGCTTTGAATTCTGGGTCTGAAGAATGAACGACTGCGCGTGTTAAGTTGCACATGATTTTGTAAAGTAAATTATGCAGCATTTATCTTTAACTTGCTCTGCAGGAACGCAACTTTTATAGTTTTTTTTTACGTTCGCACAGCTTAGAAGTGACCAATTCGCCCGTTTTTTTTTTATTTTTATTTTTACCATTCTGTTGAAAGCATAGCAGTAATGGAAACTAACGAAGAAGCAAACTTACGTTCAAGGCAGTGATTCGGAAAGGTTTGGAGGTGTTTTGAGACATGATCAAGCAGGGTACTGTACGACTCTCCAACAACCCGAGTGGCGTCCATTTATGCACAAAATATCTGCGCTGACTTCTACTTCCTTTAATCGGTTTGTTTACTTGTGTTTCGAAACTGCGCTGCGCTTCTCTTCCGTGAATAATGCGTCACTGACAGATTCAACGTGATCAAATGGATGACGGGTCATTGTTCAAGCGCACCATCTACAATTCAGAACAGGGACCGTTATTTGTTAACGACGAGGCTGCCCTGACTTTTCTACTGGCTATTACAGTGAATCAACATATAACGACGCACTGCTTATAACGATCATTTTCTAGAGCTTCGAGACTAGAAAGGGTGAGTTTCTAGTCCAGATACTGCTATAATTGGTTATAACGATTGAAGTTTTGTCTATAGTATTGTCTATAGTACGCGCAGTAACCGTGATGTACAAATCCTGCGCCTTTGATGTCCACCAGTCTGAAGTAAGTGCAATGGTTGATGCCGAGTCAACCTGCAATGCTAGTAATTGGTTCGGAGCAGACTGAGAAAATTCTGTGGCGGAAGAGCCGGTTTGCCTGGGTGACAAAGGCAGTGCAGCAGTGCCGCAGTACAAAAGACTTCTGCCTCTGTTTCAGACAAAACCGTTAATGTAAACGTATTTTGCCCGGAAAAGAAAAAAAAATAAACTCACCGAAAAAAAAGATTTTTTAGAAGCTCCAGAAAAATGGGCCAATTCGACCCGTAAAAGAAAGATAGTTAAATAACAAAAACGAACGAACTGCAAACCCGTTGGCAAGTATGCCGAACAGGGTATAGCAAAAGAAGAAGAGGTTAGTGGGTGAAGCTACAGACCAAGCTAGATGACAGATGAACCTATTAAGGCAAATGAAGGATCCGACCAGGGAATGCGAAACGAGCCAGGCCATTTCCCCACTTGGGGATCCCCAAGGCTGGCTCCTCCACAGATGATTCCCGCGCAGAGAATGCTGCGTGCTCTGAACGCCAAGCCGACTGCCATCACGACCTTATCCGTATACAGTGGCCGCAGGCGGTCGTACTTGGTGCTCTTGAAGTCGCACATTCTCAGAAATGATCCTGGGTGATCGTTACAGGAGACGGCGACGTCAGCAATGACTACCGAGTCACAGTCCGAGATGATGATGTCGTGTTTAAGACGGGTGCCCGCAGGGCTCGTGACGAGCTGCTCTGTCTGTCTGCCTTCTGGTTATATTTGACTACAAGCCGGAAAACTTGTTTTGCAGATGAAGCTATGGCGCGCCATTCTCGTAAGCGTGATGGATACGCATTCTTGAAGGATGTTAAATGGAGTCTTTAGGGCCTGGCGGCACCTCCAGCAGAGGCGAGCGGATGCATCAGTGTATATCGTAATTAAGAAGGGCGTTGGTCGGGTAGGTGTTAGTCCTCTAAGGCAACGCCTTGATGCGGTAACCGTCCTTGAGGTTCCTGGAGTCGTGTTGCAGCCAGGTGTTCCCTAGGGCCTGAGCCTGATGGGCGAATGGGTCCTTGTTGAGGTAGGCAGCCTGGAGCTCCTTCCACCAGTCTTTCCTTGACTGCCCAAAGTGCCGCAGCCAGTTCTTCGGCGTCAATTATGTCTGACGGCACCCGCAGCTGGGAGGCTAGGCGGCAGTGGTATGGCCCCATGGTAGTGTTCAACATGCGAACGACGGCCCTGTTTCCCACGCGGACGATCTGCGCCAACGCCTTCAGTTGAACCTCCAGGGCCACCCTCCCCATCTTCAGGCACCCAAAGCCTCCATCCCGCTGTGCGAGGTACATGTGGGTATTCGGGAATGGTAGTGCAAGATGGAGCAATGCCCTGATGCGGATGCATAGTGCAGAGTCAATGACGGCTGACTCTCCGATGATCCCAAGATGGAAGAAGCTGGAAAAGTACTTAGGCATGATAAGTGTGTTAATGCAACGCAGTGTTTGAAATAGCTTGAGGGACGATGATTCAATGGGAATAAGATCGTCTTTGGCGTGCTGCGAGTGAAGGACGGCCGTTTGTTGATCAAGAAGTCGATACCAAGTTATCGGATGGAAGACTGATTGGTGTTCAATAAGCCGGGGTGCCAGTCACGATGATCGATTGAAGGTCGCAAATGACTGCCATTGAGGACGCCCTCCAGCCAAAGAAGATGGTTTTGGCTGGTTTCAGGAAGAGGCCCACATGGGTCAGGTAGTCCTCGGTGGACTTGAGCTGTGACTTAAGGCCTGCGTAGCTTGATGAAGGGATTATGACGTCGTCTGCGAATGCGAGTGCCCCAGTAATATTGTCTCATACGTCCAGGCCGGCCGGGTCGAAAGTAAGGTCGATGAAGAGGGCGTCTAAGACGCAGTTGAAGAGAAAAGACGACAGGGGGTTTGCTTGTTTGATGCCCTGCCTTACGGGAATCCTTGCTCCATCCGCCACTCCCCCACCGACAGAATCGGCCTCCCCTAGTCGTCCGGTGACGCTACCTACCTCCTTTCCCGATGAACCCGAAGCACGTGGGGCCCCCAGCCTTCAGCCCCTTAGTTCCCCTTCATCTCGACGCTCTGGAAGGAATTTTCTTCCTCGCCGTGGAGGTTGCTTCCCTCGGTGTAGACAATTCGCGCCTCCGCCGTGAGCAGAGAACGCAGCCGAAACTCCAGGCGGTCTTTATCATTTGCCCGCGGGCGGAAGTTCGCAGTTTATGCGACGTGCTTGGCAAGCGAGCACCAACTGATGCTGAAGCTCAGGCAGGGCCCTGTGGTGGAACAACATTTGCTGCAGCCCTTCCCTCCCGCTTCGGCTCTCTCTGCAAAGTGTGCAGGTACACCAGTGAACACGGCGTGGAAAGATGATGCGCTGCCTGGTACGCCGAACCCTGAGAGCCTGAAGGCACGGTTCTCTGCGCTGGCGAGCTTGGCGTCAAAATATGATGCACTGCCTGTTAAGCGAAACCTGATCAGCTCGAAGCCTCGAATCCCTGCGCAAGCCGGAGCGTCCGTGGCAAGCAAGCTGACCGTTCCTCCCGCCGGTGAGATTTGTTTGCGACCAAGCTAAATCCGGTCCCCAACTCTACTGGCATCGTTGGGCATCTGTGTTCACTCGATGTGGAAATCTTGAAGTGCCACTGAGTGAAGACTCGCTAGAATACCTACACCTTCTTTGACGTATCTGTAGCTGCCCAAGACTTCTAGATACTCTCTGACCATGCTTTGTGGCCGAAGGATAGTCTTTTTACACCTCCCAGGCAGCACACCATTGTTGGACTCCGTTGGCCCAATGTTGGCAAAAAAATGGTTCCAATATTGGTCTGACGTTGGCATTTTCGAAAACGCCACCCAATTCAATGGTGGTCCAACATTGGTGCCAATGTTGGACCACTGGTTTGCCAACGTTCCAGCCCACTTTGGACTAACGTGGTTTGTACTTTTAGAGCGCAGCTCTTAGGGACCCGTTTCCGGCTTGAGCGGCGTCGGCGTCGCCGTCGGCGTCGCCGTCGCCGTCGCCGTCGCCGTCGGCGTAACCGCGAGGTCACGTGACCCCCCCCCGAGATCACGTGACCCACCCAAGTCACGGGACACCCCTAGGTCACGTGACCCCCGAGGTCACGTGACCCCCTGAGGTCACGTGACCCCCAGAAGTCACGTGACCCCCTGAGGTCACGTGACCCACCCAGGTCACGTGACACCCCTAGGTCACGTCCTAGCAGTCACATGACCCCCTGAGGTCACGTGACCCCCTTGAGGTCACGTGACCCCCTAAAGTCATGTGACCCCTTAAGGTCACGTGACCCCTGAGGTCACGTGACCCCCAAAGGTCACGTGGGCCCCTGAGGTCACGTGACCCCCTGAGGTTACGTGACCCCATGAGGTCATGTGACCCCTTAGGTCACGTGACCCCCTGAGGTCACGTGACCCCCTGAGGTCACGTGACCCCCTTGAGGTCACGTGACCTCAAGGAGTCACCTATCCCTCAGTACACTTCCATCTTCCTCCTCAAGAGCTGCGCTCTAACCGGTGTTACAGGGAATTGTAAACGGCTTTCATTTTTTATCCAATATTGGCATGGAGGTTTCACCGTTGGCTGAATCAACATTGGCATCCAGCGCCTTACACGCTGGCTCTTCCAACATTGGCTTAAATACTGGTTATTCCAATATTGGCATCCAGTCTGATACACTGGACATTTTTGCATCCATTCTCTATGCCATTATTGGATGCCGCTTTTCAGCCAGTGTTCTAACCAGCGTAAAAAATACCGCAGAGAACCAAGCAAAGCCCCTTGCTATTTTTCATCAAGCAATGTTTTCTTTCTGATACTAAAATCTAATAAATGCAGCCATTTTACCATATATGGACTTTTTTAGAAATCATTAAAGCATGCAAAAGAATTGTTCATAACCTTTGACAGTTCATAATTTATTTAAATCCAATAAAAAGATTTAAAACATTGTGCAACCAAGGGGGCCCTAGGCAGACTCGGTGGAAGACTCGGCGGCAGAGTCGGTATTGGAGAAGGCAGAGGGCTGGGCAAAGGGATTCCACGCAGGGGCCTGGCCACAGGATTTTGAAAGAGACCGAAACTCGGGTTTGGATTCAAGTGAAGGGTTTCAGAGGCTCTCAGTTCTCTCTTACGCTTGTGAATACTGAATATCAAAACAAAACATAGCTTCATTATTAATCTCCGCCCTTTAATTAACTATTCGATTAAACGGCTCAGTTGCTCTTCAAGTATAAAATTTCGGAAAGGCCTACCGACTTCTTATGTTATCTTTTCCATATTATAAGCTTTCGTTTCCAGTGAATTATGTTTCGTTATTTTGTATGTAAAACCTTAGCACTACCTTATAAAATAAATAGATGCGCAGGTAAAACACCGGGGCCGGCTTGCTGGAATCAGCGTCTCAGCTTAGACCGGGTGTAAGAAAGCACTGTAAAGGCTGGGACGCGCGAGCGTCTTGAGTAGAGGTTTGATTCCCGTTCAGCTGGTACGCTGGCTTTGACAGTGCTTTCTTTCCGCCGTCTCAGCTGAGACGCGGTTTCTAGCAAGACGGCCCAGGTATTTACTATTTTGTTCGTCCGACCTGTCATTACTCAGAGCTCAATCGATCTAGATTAAAATATTTATGGTAATTTTAAGAAATAATAAAATAGTACGAGGTTATTTTATAAAGTGCTTAGCTCTACTCTTGCAACATCATGGCGTCCCTTAACCTTTCATCTAGCTTTAAGAAGTCTTAAGGATCACAATCTCGCCATTTAAGGTCGTACCGATATTTCTACGTTGATTTGAAAATAAAAGTTCTTAAGACTTCCGGTATTTGCGGCACGGAAATATGTAGTTATAAATGCACCTATATTGCCTCCGTAATATTTACAATTTAAAAATCCAACCGCTGCCCTCCCTTTTCAGCTCACCAGTGTCAAACGCACTACTAAATTAACAGTTCAAGAAACACCCCGTTACACGTAAGAACATGAGAGTTGAACAGAGCTTGGTGCTTGAATCAATCAAGAATTTAAAATAAATCACGCACATAAAATACCTTGTCGTGTAAAGACAATTACTGGCAATTACACTCGCAGAGCGCAGTGACATAACTGACACTCCACTCGCACCCAACAAGCCGAACCTTGGCAAATAAGGACAACTCAACGATGTGTAGTATTCGGCTTTGGGCATACCGGGAGGAATCTTTACTACAGCACACATCTATCGTCAAGAAGACAGACATATTTTAACAAGAAAAATAAAATAAAAATGACTTCGAACACAAGAGTAAACAATCAGAACGTCTCTCACGATCTATTAGAATAAAAAGCACTTACAAATAGCGCTGTACAGGGTCTTTCGGGCCGATCGCTGTGAATTACACGTTGTAACTCGTCAGAGATTCCTGGCAGAGTTCGACACGGTTCAAACTCATCGGATAGTGACAAAACGTACATTGCGTAGCAAGAATACGTATCCCCAATGGTCAGGAGGGGCGGCGGAGAAAAGCTCACCGGAGAAAAGCTCACCGGAGAAAAGCTCACCGGCGATAAGCTCACCGGAGATAAGCTCACCGCAAAACCGGCAGAGGCGGAGAAACGCTCACCGGCCTTTGAGCGGATGCGGAGAAAAGCTCACCGATATTTTTTTAGCTTGGCTTGATTCTGCGTGAAACGTGGCAATTTAACACAATTCGCATTCGTCGCTTCATTAAAAATACGTCCTCTTTTTTGATATTCTTGAAGTTCATTGGGCATATTTACCAATTCTTCAGAAATTTGTAATCACTCATCTATAAATTAATGAAGCCGCAAGCATAAAATCAAAACATTGTACATCGATAGAAAAGGCAACAATTTATTGACAGCTGACAGCGCGCCGTCGCTAGCTCTGGCAGATAAAAAGGTTTGTTCGTTGCGAGCTATAATGAATACCGGTGTGTGAACCGGTTCAGCTCCAAATATTGTGTAGTGTCTAATAGATAAGAAGGTGTTTGTTAATGTAGTCAGTGTCGGCTACGTTGTTTTCTTTTGTTAATTTCACTAGCAAAACTTTAGTTGCGAGAACAGCCTCGCTTGTCGTGTTTGTTTTCTTCACACCGTCGTCGTCGTTTGAACGGTTTTCATCACGTATAACGTTTACCAATTCTCCCTATTCGCTGCACAAAAGAAGACTACATCTTCTATAGGTTACGAGTAACAGCTCCGAAGGTCATGGGTGGCTCACCGTAGAAGGGCACTCAGTATCACACAAAGGGAACGTGTGAAAACACCAGCACGAACGGCTAGAAAGCGTGCATGTCCGTGGACGAAAGAAGCCTCGATATCCTATTGACTGTTTTATCCTGTTTTCAAAGGTTAACAAAAGCTTCAAAGAGAATTTCAGGCACCGCGTTGTCGCGCATGCACTTTTGAATTTTCAGCAGTTACAGCTTTGATTTTTTAGGTTTCAGACAGACATCATTAAATTTTTTTTTAACTTTTTTCCGGTTCTTCAAGTTCATAAAGTTTTTAGTTAGGCTTTCTTTGCCTCGAGAGCAAGCCACAGAAAACACTCGCCCGCAATTATTAATTTGGGAGCAATATACCCAATAAGCTTAACAAATATTAGAAAAAGGACATTTTCTTTTTTACAAAGCTGACGAATTTTAATGATTATAAATTGATATATGTTACGCATTATTCAACAGCCTCCATATAAAAATAAGAAAAAATATCGGTAAGCTTTTCTCCGTATAGGCTCAATGGCCGGTGAGCTTTTCTCCGCATCCGCCGGTTGTGCGGTCAGCTTTTCTCCGGTGAGCTTATCTCCGGTGGGCTTTTCTCCGGTGAGTTTTTCTCCGGTGAGCTTTTCTCCGGGATTCGGTCAGGAGGACCTCTCCTTGTCACTCAGATTGAAGAAAAGGCGGTCCTTTGTGTCTTCGGTCCGTCGAAGCTAGTGGTCCTATGTATGCCCACAACAAAGGAAAATCACCAGTGTGTAGGCGCTGCCGAAAGAATATCCATGGCCTTGGCAATCCGCATGTTGAAGATTGCACTTGGCACTAAGACGAAATGCGCCGCTGGTGATCGGAACTCTAAAACCACCGTTCTCTCCTGTTCCAGTATGGGGTAGCATGGATGGCGGAGATGCCGAGCCGCTTCGCCCGATAAAAAAAGCCTGTTAAGCAATCAAATGCACACATACAACTTAGAAACGGACACGACGGTGTCCTGATATCCGCATGATTATCTTGTCATTCTTGTTCCTTAGAGAAAATAGCTATTTCTGACACAAAAACAAAGAAAAAACATGCATAACTTGTGAAGCTCATCTGCCCACTTGCAGCTCGCGGAGGCGCGTGTTGGAAATCGAGGAGACCGTCGCCACCGTCTTCCAGTCGCTACCTTATCGTGTGGCCTTGATGCACGCGATCCCACTTTCTGTGTGCGTGTGTGTGCGTGTGTTTCGCGGTCTGGACTCCATCACCCCCAAGCTGAGAGTGTAGAGGAAGCTAAGAAGCTCGGTGAACCGATCGTCGGTCTATTTTTAATCACGTGATCACGCTCTCTCCCGTAACCACGCGCAGAGAGCGGTGCAGATGATGACTGGTCCGGCCGGCGCGTAGCTCTCCCGGCACTGTCAGCTTAGGAATGCGCAGTGTCCTCCTCCCTCAAGGACGCCGATATTTGTTATATTTGTTTTTGACAAATATAAGTTCGAACCAAGTAAAAGCAGGGGTGTTCGCTTGTGACCAAAGTGACCATCTACCATTATTTATCTTTACGAAGGGGCACATAAAAAATAAAATATTGCACTCTGCATTACTAATACAAAAAATCAAATCAAATCAAATCAAAGTTTATTTAGACAACCGTCGAGGAACACAGCTGTCTGGGGGGCCGCCACAAAAGGCATCGACATGCCTGACAAGGCGACAGCCCCCCGCCCTCTCCACGGCCAGACAAAATGAAAGACTTAGATGACGAAAACTACTTGATCATGAAAGATCAAACATAAAATCCCATAAGCGGTACAGAACACTGTATACAAAGAGAAAAACAATGAACTGAAACCAGACTCTCCCCCACGTAAGACAACCAACAACAAGGCACATCAATATTTATGCCTGCACAAACATGACAAACAAAGGGGCCACAAACAACAACATAGTGCAGCCAGCCAGCCATCTCTACAAAGATATTTCTTTAAGCCCGCAGAGATGCTGCACAAAAAAACAACATACGCGCACAAAAAAAAAGCATGTTAATCTTGAAAGGACAATAGATAGACATTTATGTTTTTCTTTAAAGCTTGTATAGACATACCTCCCAGAATAATGGTCATGAGATCAGGGTGGTCATTCAGAAGTACAGGTATTTGAAAATCTAATTCTTCTTGACAAAATTGCACAAACTTGGGAAATTGTACAAACAGTAATGATGCAAATGACGCCTATGATAAATTTTTAAGCATATTAAAACCGATATATGCAGCATGTGTTCCTTGTGTACGTATTAGAAAAAGCAGAAAAATTCGTAAGCCATGGGTTAACTCCGAGCTTCTCGCAAGTATAGATGAAAAAACACGCTCTACAGTCAATTTATTAAAACTAAAGAGTGAAAGACCAATACATATTAAGTGAGTTTCAAACTTGTCGCAATCGTTTAGATAAAGAAGTAAAAAAAAAAAAACAGACGTGAGTACTTCGCCAATCAATTCATTTCTGCGGCAGGGTGCTCTGAACTAATGCGAAAAAGATTAAATGCCGTCTTAAAGCATAATGTTTCCCCCGACAAAGTCAACAAGATAAACACAAATATTGGTGACTTATTTGGAAAAGAACTTTCAGATGCTTTTAACAAATATACTGTGAATATTGTCCATAAAACCGTAACGAACTGTAGCCGTGTGAACATTCCCTCCAACCCGAATTCTATTTTTCTCAACACTCTAAATGAACACGAAGTTACTACTACAATCATACATTTAAGCAACAGCAAGGCTAACGGCGCTGATTGATTTCAGATAAAAAAATTAAGCACGCTGTTTAACGTTTTGAACCTTTCATAACTTATATATTTAACCTTTGCTTTAGTCAGGCTGCTTTTCCTTGAAGAATTCAAGTTGCACATATAAACGTGTTGTATAAGAAAGGTGATAAAAATGACATGGGAAACTACCATCCCGTGTCAGTACTTAAATTTTTGTTTTTCAAAAGCGCTAGAAAGAATCATTTTAAGCCCTTTTATTGACTTTGTGCAGAAGCATGACCTCCTAAATGAATCCCAATTTGGTTTCTGTAAAGGACTCGATACAGAGTCCGCACTGCTCGCGCAGAAAGAACTAATCTTGATTGCACTTGAGGAAGGAAAATTGGTGCTTGGTAGCTTTGTAGATTTAACTAAAGCATTTGATCATGTAAATCATACGCTGCTTGTTCAAAAACGTAAACGTTATAGTTTTAGAGGGAAGGCTGCATCATTAATTATGTCTTATCTACATCATCATGTACGAACAGTCCGCATATACGATCATTTCTCCGATCCACTTCCTCTTTCTTGCGGCGTACAACAGGGAAGTATTCTGGGTCCTTTTTTTCTGAATATGTATATAAATGACATCGTCTCTGTTGGATCAGATGTTAAGATGATTATTTACGCTAACGACACAAGCATATTTATAACCGGAAATATATATAATGAGACCGTCGATAAAGCACATTCGACGTTACAAACACTAGACGAATGGACGTGCCGAAATAGCTTGAAAATAAATATAAACAAAATAAAAGCCGTCTTATTTCGCATTAAAAATAACAGTGTTGTGTTAAATAAACCAGTAATGCTAAATTCGACTCCTATCGCAGCTGTTTCTAGTTTTAAGGTACTAGGGGTTGTTTTTCAAGAAACTTTGTCGTGTCATACACATATTGACCGTAGCCGCCAAGCGGTCCCAAAAAGTCGGATTTGTTTATCGTAATCGGCATATTCTGTCACAAAATATTATGATTTTAATTTATAATAGTTCGTTTTCATCTAGGCTTGACTACTGTCACTTAGTCTGGGCATCCGTAACTCAAGCAAATCTACATGAAATACATGTATGTCTTACAAAAACGGTTCCTAAGAGTTGTTGAAGATATTTCGACTTACTTTCATACACAGCAGTTGTTCGTAAAACATATTGTGTTGCAAATTCATAAAATGTAGGATTATCGGCTTTATAAAGCTTCTAAACAACAGGCAAAAACTAAATGATCGTTTTAAAAATGACTAGCTAACATACATAGTAATACAACCGCCAACAAAACGCACCATAGTGAGCCTTGGAATGTTAGCACTTATAGAACAATCTATGGGCACGATAAGTTGAAAAACAAACTGCCAAGGTTACTAAATAGATTATCTGCCGATAATGTCGAGCTTTTATATGTTACGTTTAAAACATCTATGGGTACGACAAGTTGAAAAACAAACTGCCAAGGTTACTAAATTGATTATCTGCAGATAATGTCGAGCTTTTATATGTTACGTTTAAAGCTTCTATGGGTACGACAAGTTGAAAAGAAAACTGCCAAGGTTACTAAATAGATTATCTGCCGATAATGTCGAGCTTCTAGACATTACGTTTAAAGCATCTATGGGTACGAAAAGCTGAAAAACAAACTACCAAGGTTAATAAATAGATTATCTGCCGATAATGTCGAGCTTTTATATGTTACGTTTAAAGCATCTATGGGTACGACAAGTTGAAAAGAAAACTGCCAAGGTTACTAAATAGATCATCTGCCGATAATGTCGAGCTTTTATATGTTACGTTTAAAGCATCTATGGGTACGATAAGCTGAAAAACAAACTGCCAAGTTTACTAAATAGATTAGCTGCCGATAATGTCAAGCTTTTATATGTTACGTTTAAAGCATCTATGGGTACGATAAGCTGAAAAACAAACTGCAAAGGTTACTAAATAAATTATCTGCCGATAATGTCGAGCTTTTAGACATTACGTTTAAAGCATCTATGGGTACGATAAGCTGAAAAACAAACTGCCAAGGTTACTAAATAGATTATCTGCCGATAATGTCGAGCTTTAATATGTTACGTTTAAAGCATCTCTGGGTACGATAAGCTGTAAAACAAACTGCCAAGGTTACTAAATTGATTATCTGCCGATAATGTCGAGCTTTAATATGTTACGTTTAAAGCACCTCTGGGTACGATAAGTTGAAAAACAAACTGCCAAGGTTTCTAAATAGATTATCTGCCGATAATGTCGAGCCTTAATATGTTACGTTTAAAGCATCTCTGGGTACGATAAGCAGTAAAACAAACTGCCAAGTTTACTAAATAGATTATCTGCCGATAATGTCGAGCTTTAATATGTTACGATTAAAGCATCTCTGGGTACGATAAGCTGAAAAACAAACTGCCAAGGTTACTAAATAGATTATCTGCCGATAATGTCGAGCTTTAATATGTTACGTTTAAAGCAGCTCTGGGTACGATAAGCTGAAAAACAAACTGCCAAGTTTACTAAATAGATTATCTGCCGATAATGTCGAGCTTTAATATGTTACGTTTAAAGCATCTATGGGTACGATAAGCTGAAAAACAAACTGCCAAGTTTACTAAATAGATTATCTGCCGATAATGTCAAGCTTTTATATGGTACGTTTAAAGCATCTATGGGTACGATAAGCTGAAAAACAAACTGCAAAGGTTACTAAATAAATTATCTGCCGATAATGTCGAGCTTTTAGACATTACGTTTAAAGCATCTATGGGTACGATAAGCTGAAAAACAAACTGTCAAGGTTACTAAATTGATTATCTGCCGATAATGTCGAGCTTTAATATGTTACGTTTAAAGCACCTCTGGGTACGATAAGTTGAAAAACAAACTGCCAAGGTTTCAAATAGATTATCTGCCGATAATGTCGAGCCTTAATATCTTACGTTTAAAGCATCTCTGGGTACGATAAGCTGAAAAACAAACTGCCAAGGTTACTAAATAGATTATCTGCCGATGATGTCGAGCTTTAATATGTTACGTTTAAAGCATCTCTGGGTACGATAAGCTGAAAAACAAACTGCCAAGGTTACTAAATAGATTATCTGCCGATAATGTCGGGCTTTTATATGTTACGTTTAAAGCATCTCTGGGTACGATAAGTTGAAAAACAAACTGCCAAGCTTACTAAATAGATTATCTGCCGATAATGTCGAGCTTTAATATGTTACGTTTAGAGCATCTCTGGGTACGATAAGCTGAAAAACAAACTGCCAAGGTTACTAAATAGATTATCTGCCGATAATGTCGAGCTTTAATATGTTACGTTTAAAGCATCTCTGGGTACGATAAGCTGAAAAACAAACTGCCAAGGTTACTAAATAGATTATCTGCCGATAATGTCGAGCTTTTATATGTTACGTTTAAAGCATCTCTGGGTACGATAAGTTGAAAAACAAACTGCCAGGGTTACTAAATAGATTATCTGCCAATAATGTCGAGCTTTTATATGTTACGTTTAAAGCATATATGGGTACGATAAGCTGAAAAACTAATTGCCAAGGTTACTAAATAGATTATCTGCCGATAATGTCGAGCTTTTAGACATTACGTTTAAAGCATCTATGGGTATGAAAAGCTGAAAAACAAACTGCCAAGGTTACTAAATAGATTAGCTGCCAATCATGTCGAGATTTTATATATTACGTTTAAAGCATCTATGGGTACGACAAGTTGAAAAGAAAACTGCCAAGGTTACTAAAGAGATTAGCTGCCGATAATGTCGAGCTTTTAGATATTACGTTTAAAGCATTGCGTTATTATTTCAGCCCCCAGTCGACTTTTCTTATATCGACTTTTCTTATGTAAAATATGCTGTGTAATATTATTAAGTTTTGAAAGTTGTTGTGTATGTAGGTGATATCGTTTTTTCTTGATAACGTCTTTCAAAATATCCTATAATTGCATGGTTGTGACGTAACTTGACTGTCTATTGTTGCTTTTTTATATTGCTCTTGCTGTTGATGCTGTAATCTGTATGGCGTGTTGAATATTTTCTTTTTAGTGCTGCATAAATGCCAATGTGGGGGCGTATGGCTTCGTCAAGCTGGTCTTGTGACCGATGCTTCCACAAACCTCCAGTATCCTGTACTCTGTACTTGATGCAAATAAACATAAACAACAACAACAACAACAACAACAATTGTCAGAGTCGGTTGTTGCTGTCTGTCGCCTTTGCAGGACCTGTACACAAAGAAACATATACAACAAAAAGTGGGAGGGTAATGTGAAATTTCCTCGCAAGGCAGAGCATCCCTGTTGGAAAATCTCGATGGTGGAAAAATGATGGAAAAAGCTGATACAAGCGTAACCGTAATATGGGACATCCTATACAAGCGAAAAGGCGGCTCCAGTATAGTGGATTAGGGCGGTACGATACAGGTGGGCGACGTCCTATACCAGCGTAGTGGATTATGGCGGAACCATGTAGGCGGACGGAACCATACATGCGTAACGTAATATGGGACATCCTATACCAGTGAAAAGGCGACACCACCATGGTAGTATCGCCTTTTCACTGTTGTACAGGGCGATTTAGTTTTAAGCTTTACATTTATGTTTAAAAAGGTCGTGAAAGCTAAATTAATGCGGTTTGTGCAGGCGAGTTGTACGGCCAGGCGTACATAGTATAGGGACCTAATTGTAACGATCAGTCGGATAATTAAATACAATTTCTTAATCAACTTTTCAATCAGTGAAAATGAACATATGGTTTAATTAGAAACTTTCTCAGACATTGAAAACCACAAAATCAACTATTTGTAGAAGGATATAATGCAGGGGTAGCATTTTATGCGTTCTGTAAACAGCTTTATTTGGACGAGTTTCTAGGTTTCAGTTTCTTATCAGAGCACATCTCTGCGCCCACGGTCCTGTTCCCCAGGGGCTTAGACACGCAACACACGTGCGCCTTGCTTCCCTTCATCCTACGAGGGAGGCGAGGGGGCGGCTTCGCACTGCGGCCACCGGGCAGCTGGACCGCAGGTGCAAAGATGCGCTCTGGTAAGAAACCGGTCTGGAAACGCGTCCAAATTTACTATTTTTTTTTGGAACGCCGTAAAATGCTGCTCTTGTCTTATATCTTCACAAAGAAAGTTGATTTTGTGTGTTTTGATGATACTTAGCAAGTTTCTAATTGAAACCATGGATCTATTTTCACAAAGTAAAATTTTAAGAAACATATTATACCTAAAGGGAAGCTGAAGCGGTTTTTCATTTGAGGAAACACATTAAAATATTCCTTTTGACCTCCAGGATATCAAATATCAAAATTATTTCTTAATTTAGTTAATCGAGGCCGCATAGAATCATTTTTAAAGTACTGCTGGAGGCAATTCCCTGGAGAGTGACGTCACAAAAGCAGCTTTCGAAATCTTTGCTCACGCATCTTCAGCGCCTATCAAAGATATGCACGCACATGCTATTTTTTAAAAGGGCAGAAAAATATGTCACGACTGGTACCAGTGCGGGGGAATATACCTAGCAAACTTGCGATTGGACACACGCTTGGCGGCCAAAAGGGTATGATCTCACTATTGGTAGGATGTTTTTTTGTGTATTCTCACGTTTATATACATATTTGTGGAAAAAAACGGGATATTCAGATTCGCGGGATAAAACTACGCTAGAATGAACCTCCATCTAGTTTTTTCTGAAAGAAGTCTGGCACTTCTCTGTAGTAAGCCGACTGATCATTACGAATTAGCCTTTTATACTATACCGCCCTCGCCATATAACTCACGTGCACAGACCGCGTAGATGTCGCTTTTACAGCTTTTTTTTTTTAAATCTGTAAAACAGAAAAAAACACCCTGTAGAATGTCCCCCAATACGATACGATTGTACGGTTCCTTCCCCGCTTGTATCGTTCAAGAAGGACTTGCGGACATCGAGCCTTTCATTGGAATGCTGGATGTCAGCGAGTCTCTAGACCACTGAGTGGTTTCAAACAAGCATGATATTTGCACACCAGTAAGCTCTTATCCGAGGCCCTCCAGGAGCACTAAAAGCAGAGGCGAAATGTAGTGACCTGGTAAATTTGGTTGCAGGTATTTATTTTTAGAAAAATCGCATGCAGCAAAGTTTAACGTTACTCAAAAGAAGATAATTATAAATTCAATACTGAACAATGGTGTCCTTCGAGCTGTCAGACCGAACTCCCACTCTTGCCACTCAGGAGTTCCTAACTTGTGCGTAGAGGATCAGCACAACCCAGATTTGTGCTGCAAGCGCACCTGCAATATAAAAGTTGAATAAACATGAGATCAAAAATGAGACGTTTACAATTCTCTGTAATGTGAAATTAGAGCACAGATCTTGAAAAGAAGGATGGGAGGTTATGCCGCCTCCTCCCCCTCCCCTCCTCCACTTCTGCTCCCTCCCATTTAGCAGGAAATTCCCCTTTAATTTAGCACGAAATTTTCCCCACTAAATTTAGCGGGTTAAATTTCCCACTAAGTTTAGCGCGGAAATCGATGTCACGTGACCTCAACACCAATGCAGCTTTCCCGCTAAAAGTAGTGGGGAAAATGACGTCGCATGACCGTGTCACGTCATCCATAAAAAAATTCAGTTTCTCAGCTAGACTTAGCGGAAATATCAACGTCACATGACCTCAACATTAATTTAATTTCCTGCCAAGTTTAGTGGGGCGGTTACGCCGACAGTGACGCCGCGAAAAGCGGAAACAGGGGCCCAAAAGCTGCGCTCAAAAAGCTAAATGCCTCAGGTGAAATAAAGAGAAAATTAGAGATAAGAAAAAGAAACGAAAATCTAAGATGCCGCTCTCAGATCCTTCCTTTTGTCTGTTTTCAAATATTTTAATTTCAAGAAATGTTTATCTCTTTATTCATACCCAGGGAAACCCTCCCAGTTTCAGCACAAATGCAATAAATCAATGCAGACTAAACCTTGTGAACTATAATGCACATGAAAATGAATGTTTGCCACATAGTCATGTATGAGTTGGTGGCTCAGATCTCTAAATACATTTGTAGTGAGGAACATTCTTGAATAAAACTTCTAGCCTTCGAATTCAACAGTTTGAACTTCCATAAGGAACGCTGTATGGCAGATTTTTGTTTTTGTGACACATCAGAAACGGTACAGCATTCTCATCCTTGCATACTTAACAAGAATTTGCATTTTTTTAGCACGGCATGTGCTATTCTCATACCCATACAACCCTCATTAAAAAACTTTCTTTGTAGAGTTCTTCATTGGTTCTTACTTAACTCGCCACGACAGATTCGGTACCTTGAGTTCTCACTCGGCATCAACAGTTTTATATATTGATGTAATAGCCAAAGACAAGATGTATGAGCTTGAGTACGGCTGAGCAAGCACAGATGCTTGAAAAAAAGTACTGTCGAAAACTCAAATGTCAAAATTAAAAGTAGGTAGAATGTGGATACAATTATGGATATGGTCATGAATACAGTTAGCAGATTCAATATAAAGAATATGTGTTAGACGCACGCTCAAAGAAACCTGTTGCATCTATATTCATTCAAATTAATTCGCAGAACCCAGCGCTGCAGTCTCTGGTGGGAGTTCGCTCAATGAGTCTACCGAAAATGAGTATACACACTAAAAATTTCAACACCCATGTTCGTGTTAAAAGGGTGTTTTTCCGAGCTCACACCCTTCCTACACCATTTTTACATAATATTTGGATATTCTAGGGTGTACGGAAAGGCTCACACCCTTCGTACATCCTTTTTACACCCTGCGGCTACCGAAACCGTGTTAAGCGGGTGTTGCGGTGGTACACCCATGATTTCCGAGTCGTCGAACTCGGAAACCACCAAATTGCAGACATACGCGCCGACAGCAGAAGTCAAGAAGCAGTCCGCTCAATTAAGCGGATTTCGTGAAGTTCAAGTAAGCACAATGGGCAGCTGACATCCAAGCCAAGCCAACGCTCAAGTTGTTTTCAAGCCAGATGAATGGCGGTGTTGTGTACAAGCTCCTTGGTTGTTTACGTGCAAGCGGGACGATTGATCGGAAGTAGGCGAATGGTGCGGTCGTGTTTTTCGGCTTGCGTCGTAGTCGTGGGGTTGAGGACTTGCTACTGTGACCGCCGTCAATCCAGCGTTCGCTCGTGTTAGTTGAAAATTTTCTTCTTAAACTTATTTCCTTCTATTTATTTACCGTTCTCGTCAACCGCTCTTTTATGAGACGCGAAGGGCCTGAGCCGTAGGAGGCTCCCTGGGCAGGGCCCAAGGCCCGCGTGCCGATGACCACCGACGACGACCTGGTTGAGCCCCCATTGGACAACGACGCTTTCACTACTGCAAAACAGGTGCGTGCCAGAGTCGCGGCTCGCACCCGCCTGTAACTGCAGAGGTGCACAGCGACAGAGTCTCCATCGCGGCCCATCGCCCCAGTCCCGAACCCTGAAACCCACGTGGAGCCAAATGAAAAGGTAGAGCGGCCCCCGGACGACTCCGAGCCCGGAATGCGGGTGCCGCCCGGAGGAAGCTTCGGCATCCATGACCCCGGCTCCGAGAGCGACCCCGCCGCCGACTCCGACGTTTTGGCCGCCGCAATGTCCGCGGCCGAAATAGGCACAAAGACAGGCCCATGCGACAGCGCTGCCAAACAGCTGATGACGCCACCCGAGGTGCTTCCCGTGCACCCCCTGCCCCCTACAACGAACCCCGTGCAGGCCGCCGAGCCGGTCCCGAGCACGAAGACCCTCCTAGTCCTGATATTCCAGGGGTCCAGCGAGGAGGCCGCCTGGGCATTCTGACGGCTCCCGGAAAACATTCTGAGCAAGCTCAGCGGCCTGGGGATCGAGAGCTCCTGGACGGACACCCCCAACACTGTGGCAAGTGGCGCCACAGGCATACACACGACGACCGTCCAGGACGAACAGAAGATGGCGGACAACAAAGAGCCTGATGCCGAGGACTCCACCATAATCTCCTCCATCCCCACAGCCAACATATTCAACAGCCTCGAAGATGACGTGGGTGACGTGGCTGCAGAGCCAACATTGACGTCACACGCGAGGCCCGCAGAACAATGCGGCGGCCTCCCCCGTGACTCACTGTCAACAAGCCCTCCACCACCAGCTCCAGCCGAGGGGGCGAGGGATGCTCTACGCCTCCCTCCCACGGCCGAGAAGGAAGATGGCGACCGCCGCTCAAGGTCGCCGAGACTCTCCCCAGAAGCGCCCGAGAGGGGAAAGGAAATCCCGGGATCTCCCTCTCTCGAGACAGCGAAACCAAACCCGCCTCCCCGCCCGCCTGGGCCCGTACAGCCTTGCCAAACAACTATCCTCTTCACCCCGACGCGCGGCCGATTCACCCTGCGCAACCAAGGGGACGTCGACCAAGCGATGCAGCTCGGGAATGGGGACACCCGGGCCAAGACAAGGGTTAACCCGCGGAGAAATGTCGCGGCGATAGACGTCACTAACACCGACGCCGCGCACGACCTTCTCGCTGTCACAGACCTCGCGGGCCTCCCAGTCACGGCCCGGGAGGCTACCCCCAGGGGCAAGACGGTCGGGATAGTACGCGGCCTCCCACCTGGACGGAGCACTGCGGAGATACGGCGACATCTTCGCACAGACACACCCATCGTCGCGATGCAACGCCTTGAGGGGGGCGCCGCCGCCCGCGTGCACTTCAATGGCGATCGTCCGAACAGAGTCGAGTACTGGGGGCTCGAGCTCTCGGTCGAGGAGGAAGACATCGAGCCCCTCCAGTGTTTCGGCTGCGGGCGGTATGGCCACGTGAAAGCGGCCTGTCCATCCCCGCTCCTATGCCCCACCTGCCCTGGGAAACACGCGCGCGGCAAGTGCCCGCTTGCGGCTACCCCCGACTTCCCAAACTGTCTGTTCCAGCATGACGCCTTCAGCCGGGGCTGCGCCATGTACTTACGAGAGCGGAGCATCATCGTGGCAGTCCGGTCTACGGGCTGCAGCTGGGAACAGGCGAGGGCGACGGCGAGGAACCCCGCAAGAGCAGCGCTGACGCTGACCCCCCGAGACCACCTGGCCCCGGCACGTCCCTCGCGGGACAACGCATGGAACGTGGGCCCCCCCGCCCCCATGGAGTTCCCGGCGCTGCCCAACGCACAACCCATCTCCCGCGAGGGGCCAACAGCGATAGGAGCAGCAAACGGCACCGCAGCAAACGCCACCGCAGCAACAGCAGCAGCCCCCGCGGTATCCAGCGGCCGTCCAACAAAATCCCGTGCCAGATCAACAGAGACAACAGCTGAGGAACACGATGCCACACACACTGCCGGTGCCCGGAGCTGCGCAGGAGTTCGACGCTGGGGCGACGCTCCAGAATTCCGCAGCGATGACAACATCGAGTGTCGCGGAATACCGCCCGACTTTCGGCCCCCTGCGGAGTGGGAGAAAAAGAACGCCCCGAGAAGGAGGGCGAGGCCCTCCCCAAGCGGAATCCCTCTGCAGACATCGTCCGCGTGGAGACCCGGCTCCAGGCGGCGATCGACGGCCTCTTCGCTGCCGTCACGCAGGTAGCCCAGATGGTGAGCCTCCACCCGACTCCCGGCAAGCTCCTCTATGAGGGATCCCCCCTTACGAGCCTCCTACAAATCGCCGCTTCCCCTGCCAGCCAGCATGCCAGCACGCCCCTGTGATACGAGAGCGGCCCGCCTCAGAGCAGCAGTGCCTTCCATCTTACAATGGAACTGCAACTCTGAAATCTCGCTTAGACGATTTAAAGAACAGACTCCTCACTGATCGCGTCGAAGTCATCCTGCTTCAGGAGTTACGAATGCCGGCAAAGCACATCAGAATCCCCCTATATACTACGTACACCGCGCAACGAGCAAACCACGCCCACCCCTGGGCCACCGTCATCGCTCGCAACACGCTAGGTCATCGACAGATAGACACGCAGTCGTACTGCTGCCCCCGGGCGGACTTTGCGGGCGTTGAGGTGCGCAAGGGAGCTGAGGACTATGTGCTGGTGTCCGCCTAGGTTCACCCGACGGGCGACTGGGACCCAAGCGTCGTCCGCAGGATGGAGGCGGAGCTGGGAGGCGGGGAGCGCCCTGTCATCATCGGCGGCGATCACAACGCACACAACGAGGCGTGGGGGGACTCAAGAACTACAAAACGAGGCAGGGAGCTGCAAGAGACCCTCGACGGGACCGACCTCTCCGTCGCTAACACCGGCGAGGCGACGTTCCTGCGAAGGGGCGTGGAGGGGAGCGTGATAGACTTGACGATGGCGTCGGCAGTGCTTCACCTCTGCGCCAAACCGCAGCCAGACGGCTGGGGATCTGACCACGCGCCCATCATCGTGGGAAGGCCCCCCAAGCCTTCCTCCAAGATATGTCGGGTCGTCGACTGGACGAGGTACCGGGCCGATGTCGGAGCCCTCCGAGCCCAAGGACGTGTCCTCGATGCCCAGACCATCGCGGAGGCGCTCTGCGCGGCCACGAGGACGGTGCAGGTGCCGACCACCAGACCCAACCCAGACTTTCAGTGGCTCCTACTGCGAGCCCAGCGACGACGCGCGCAACGGAGGGCAAGGCGGACAAGGCTGCCCGAGGGACCACGAAAATAGCATCGGCTACTCACCCACTTCTGCTCAAAATGGTGAGACCACATCGCTTCTATTATGATACATTCCGTCTCATCTTGAGATGTACCAAAGCGAAGGCTAGACGTGCAAGACGGTTCGGGCTCACAGCTTTACTGTGAGCCTGTACCGTAAAGGTCGGTTCAGACACTTGCGTTTGAGTGCGTTTGTCTGCGTTGCGTTTAGAACCGAAAGCGAGTCACGGGCACATCTGTGCTTCGTATGAAGCGTGGATTCCAATTCAAGGAGTCATCTTGGCGCGCGATATAAGCAGCAGGGATGTCCTGGTTTCTCGCAGCCGCAACGCGGTCAAACGCAGTCAAACGCAACTCTTTGAACCAGGCTTTACGTGGTTGTCCTGTGTTTGTCCTTCGCGCTTTATTCTTTCGATTTTAAGTATTCATTTTCAACTCGCTCGCTTTTACCAGTACTAGTAGATACTCAAGCTGCACGAGGGTTCGTGCAATGCGACCATATAGCAATGCTATGAGCTCGTGCTCGAGCCTTGGCTTTAAAGGGATACTGAACCAAAGAATTTAGTGCCCATAATAAGTGGCGCACGTTCTCTCCACCAGCCAGCAGCCGCCGGTGTGCGCGAGCACACGGAACAAACATGACGTCACGGACCTCCATTCGCGGTTGAGATGACAGTGAAATGCATGGGCTTCGGACTAAAGGAGAATAAATACAGGCTTTTCATCTCTAACAGTGAAAGCTACGTGCTTGTTAGACCAACTCATCGCTTACTTTTTACACCAGGCACCACTGTGTAGATGAAAAACTTGTCTTTATGCTCCTTTGGTCCGAAGCCCATACATTTCACTGTCATCTCAACCACGAATGGAGGTCTGTGACGTCATTTTTGTGGCCTGTGCTCGCGCACACCGGCGGCTGCTGGCTCGTGGAAAGAACGTGCGCCACTTATTATGGACACCAAATTCCTTGGTTCAGTATCCCTTTAATGCATCTTAGTGGGGAAGGCAATCATCGGGGATATATGACACACAACGATGCCAAGTCTGTTCACGGCGGGCTCTCGTGCTGTTTTGATTGGAGGAGAAGGGGCGTGTAAAAAATTGGCAAATGGAACATGGTTAGCGACAGCGCAAATATATGCTGGCAAAAGTTCAGAACGCTGAAGTGCAGCAGCCCGAAACTTTGGAGTTGAGCAATTAGAGAATCATTTGAAGACATCTTTAGAGGTTCAGCCTTCACTTCCCCCACACCAGTATCGAAGGCTGCTAGAATATTGGTTCAGGCTAAGCCCTCTGTCTTTCAGTCATCGAACTCGGGCCGTTCCACCTGACCTTGTTATTTCATAACTGATGTGTTAGAAAATGGAATGCAGATTTTTTTTTTACACGGCCAAAACATAAAGTGTTATCAAATAATACCTGCCATATTCCTATTCTACGTTTACAGACCGGGGTTGCCCCGCCTGTGGAGGGTGAAGATGCGAGCAGCCTCGAAGCCCACCAACAGTGGCTGTGTGCTGAGAGCAAAAGCTGGTGCCTGACGAAGGCCAGATTGATCTTCGAATGGATGTGACTGCCTGCAAGCGGCTACATGCGTTGACATTGATGGGCATAATGCCACGCTCGCCGGCGAGCAACCGCGCGCATGACCGAGTGGTTAGCGTGCTTGACTGTCGCGCAGAAAGTCTGGGTTCGATTCCAGTCAGTGGAATGATCTTTTATTTGTTCTTTCAACATTGCGTTCTCGTGTGTTCGAGAACATTCTCGTATGATCGAGTTCCGAATGTTCCAGTCGCCGAACAATCTAGGCCGATTGTTCCAGAACCCAACGCGCGTACATAAGGGACTCCGCCTCCTGATCTGCAGGCAGTTTCGCCCCAGTGCTCGACTCTGCTATCTCGCCGACCTCGACGCTCGCGACGCTTTGTTATTATTTTCTATTCTCCTTTTTGTTTTCGGCACAAGTTCGCCACATTGAACGTTTATTTCTTCCTGTTTATTTATTGTCATTCTGGTCACCACCCGTGACATTTCGGTGGAGGTGCGGGGTACCGCATGCCCGTGCAGCGTTCCCCTCCAAGGGCCCGCACTGCAAGTCCGGTTCCTAGCTCGGTGAGAAGACCACTCACCGCGGAAGCTGAAACTCGGACCAGCCGCCGCACCAAGGAAGAGGATCCTGACTACGGTTTACTGCTGGACACGCCCAAGCCGGAGACGACGACGATGGCCAACCAGTCGCAGAACCCCGCCGCTCCTGCCGTCGTCTACCTACCCGTCGCTCCTCGGACACCGGCTCCCTTCCACGGCGAAAGCCACGAAGACATCGACGACTGGGTCCAACAGTACGAACGAGTGGCCCGTCATAACGGGTGGACACCAGAACAGTGTCTACAGAATGTTTACTTCGCCTTGGAAGCAACCGCTCGGAACTGGTTCGAGAACCACGAAGCATCGATCACCTCCTGGGAGCAACTCAAAGCTGAGTTGCGAAGAACGTTCACGAACCAACAACGAAGAGAACGCGCGGAAGAGCTTCTTCAAGCGAGGATCCAAGGCCCTAACGAGAGCATCGTCAGCTTCGTGGAGGATGTCCTGCGACTCAGCAATCGCGCCGATCCTCAAGCCTCCGAAGCGAAGAAGCTGAGAATCCTGATGCGAGGCGTCAAAGAAAACATCTTCGGAGGCCTTGTGCGAGCCCCGCCTACCACAGTCGAAGGATTCATCACGGAGGCAACAAACATTGAACGTGCCCTTCAAGCACGGGCCTCCCATTACCAACGACTTCCCGGCGTCGCGGCCCTCTCGACTTCCAGCTGCAACAGCCCGGACCTCCGCGAGATTATCCGGGACATCGTGCGGGAGGAGATCAAGAAACTTCTACCTGCCGCCGCAAGCCCAGCTTCGCCCTCAATCGCCGAGATTGTTAGGGAAGAAGTCCAGCAAGCGCTGCAGCCTGAGGTTCCCGTCAGCACCGCTCCGGAACCACCGACATTGAGTTACGCCGCAGTGGCCCGACGGCCACCGCCTCCTCGTCGCACCTATGTCGCGCCGCCCCGACGTCAGTCTCCTGCGCCGCAGCACGACCGACGCCACGACGACCAGGTCCAGTACGCCTGCCCGGAGCCTCGCGCACCCCGCAAGACCGACGTGTGGCGAACGCCCGACCGACGCCCTCTGTGCTTCCATTGCGGGGAAGTGGACCACATCTTCCGCCGATGCCCATACCGACGACTCGGGCTACGCGGGTTCCACCCGAACGACCCGCGCCCCCGTCATGGTGAACGCCCTACTGAGATCGACGAGTACCTGCGAAGACCTCAGTCCCCCGAGCCTGCGTCCCGCCGAGAGTTCCGGTCGCCGTCACCGCGACGTCCAGCTTCGCCGATGCACCGACCACGACGTGAAAGCCTGTCCCCCCTCGCTCCTCGCCGGGGAAACTAGGCGCGGCAACCCCTGGAGGTGGAGTTGCCGAAGACGACCGACGCCAAGATCCTCCACGAACGTCGGGGGGCCCCCACTCGAACGCTACCAGAGACCAAAACGACGCCGCTGCAGTGGTGTCCAATAACCTAAACGTCGTCATCGACGGCCACGACGCATCTGCACTCGTGGACACCGGAGCAGACTACTCAGTCTTGAGTGGGAGGCTCTCCCGCCGCATTCGAAAAGTCATGACGCCGTGGGATGGACCTCAAATACGAACCGCAGGAGGGCACCTCATCACACCCATCGGGAGATGCACTGCTCGCGTCGAGATCCGCGGTGAGACGTGCCCTGTGAAGTTCGTCGTTCTACAAGACTGTTCCAGAGACGTTATTCTCGGCATGGACTTTCTGTGTGAATACGGCGCCGTCATCGACCTTCATGAGAACAGATTGACGCTGCGCAAGCCTGTTCCGTCTTCAGAGAAACCTCAAACAGCGTCAGCCGCCGTCCGAGTCGCTGCCGACCACGTGAACCTGCCGCCGCGATCAAGTGTTGTCGTACCCGTTGTGGCTGATGCAGCTACCTGCGGCGAAGTTGTTCTTGAAGGCAACCTTCAATTACTCCTAGAAAGAGGAATAGGCGTCGCAAGAGGAGTGGCTGAACTTCAGGATGGGCGCACCGTGGTCTTCGTGACAAACTTTCGACAAGAAGCGCAACACCTCACGAAAGGTTCCGCTGTAGGCCACGTCGAGGAAATTCGGAACTCCGCCGAAATCGCCGCGATTGCTGATGAATCATTCCTACCTCAGCAACACAATACGGCACCAGCGCAGCTCGACATTGACCCCAAGCTTCCAGGCCCGAAACAACGGCAGCTAAAGGAACTTCTCGCCGAATACAGTGACTGCTTCGCGACGTCGTCGAGGGTGCGCCAAACCGCCGTTGCGAAACACCGCATCGTTACCGAGGAGGACGCGCGCCCTGTGCATCGATCGCCGTACAGAGTCTCCGTTAAAGAAAGGGAGGTGATCCAGGAGCAACTGCAAGAGATGCTGAACGACGACATAATCCAACCTTCAAGTAGTCCGTGGGCCTCTCCAGTTGTACTGGTTAAGAAGAAGGACGGAACGCTTAGGTTCTGCGTGGACTACCGGCAGCTGAACGCAGTGACGAAGAAAGACGTCTATCCACTTCCCCGCATCGACGACACGTTAGACCGGCTGCGCCACTCCCGATACTTTTCATCCATGGACCTGAAGAGCGGCTACTGGCAGATCGAAGTCGACGAACGGGACCGAGAGAAGACAGCTTTCGTCACGCCAGATGGGCTGTACGAGTTCAAAGTGATGCCCTTCGGACTGTGCGCGGCACCAGCAACTTTTCAGCGTGTCATGGACACCGTACTGGCAGGACTGAAGTGGCAGAGCTGTCCCATCTACCTCGATGACGTCGTAGTGTTTTCCAGCGACTTCGACGAGCACTTGCGACGACTCCGAGCAGTTCTCCAAGCCATACGGACCGCCGGACTCACCCTGAAGCCGTCAAAGTGTCGGTTCGCCTATGACGAACTGAAGTTCCTAGGTCACGTGGTTAGTAACGAAGGCGTTCGCCCCGATCCAGAGAAGACTCGCGCCGTCGCAGCATTTCCAGCACCGACAGACAAGAAGGCCGTGCGAAGGTTTCTTGGACTATGTGCCTACTATCGGCGCTTCATCCGGGATTTTGCAAGGATTTCCGCACCACTCACAAACCTCACAAAGGACGCCGAGAAGTTCGAATGGGCCGAGAAGCAGCAGCAGGCATTCGACGAGCTGAAGCGACGAGTGCAGACTCCTTCTGTGCTAGGACATTTCGATCAAGATGCGGAAACCGAAATTCACACGGACGCAAGTAGCGCTGGACTTGGCGCGGTACTGGTTCAAGTGCAAGACGGCACCGAGCGAGTTATCGCCTACGCAAGTCGGACACTGTCCAAGGCGGAGAAAAATTACTCCACGACTGAGCAAGAATGCCTCGCTGTCGTCTGGGCAATCACGAAGTTTCGTCCGTATTTGTACGGGAGCCCGTTCCGTGTAGTCACGGACCACCACTCGCTCTGCTGGCTTGCGAACCTCAAGGACCCGTCAGGACGCCTCGCTCGATGGAGTCTACGACTACAAGAGTTCAACATGACTGTGGTCTACAAGTCAGGCCGCAAGCACAGCGACGCCGACTGCCTGTCCAGAGCCCCCGTCGAAACACCTTCCGCCAGTAGCAACGACGATGACGACGAGTGCTTCCTAGGTGCAGTAAACACCGACGACATGGCACGACGTCAAAGAGACGATCCTGAGTTGCGCGCGCTAATCGAGCACCTCGAAGGACGAGGGGGTAGTGTCCCCGTGTCTTCTCGAGAGCCCTGCCGACTTTCGTCCTCCGACAAGGTGTACTTTACAAGGAGAACTTCGGAGACAACAGCACACCATGGCTGCTGGTAATCCCTACCGACCTTAGAGCGGAGATCTTCCAAGCCTGCCACGACGACCCGACGTCCGGACACCTTGGTTACAGCCGTACGGATCCGTGAAAGGTATTACTGGCCCAAGCTGCCGAAGACCGTTCACTTCTACACACGGTCCTGCCACGAGTGCCAGCGACGCAAGAAACCGCCGACGAAGCCGGCAGGTCTCCTGCATCCGATCGCTCCCCCGACCGTACCGTTCCAGCAGATCGGAATGGATCTACTTGGTCCTTTCCCACCATCGACGCAAGGAAACAGATGGATCATTGTCGCCACAGATTATCTCACACGGTACGCCGAAACCAAAGCCCTTCCTGTAGGGACTGCTGTGGAAGTCGCCAAGTTCTTTATCGAGTCCATCGTCCTCCGGCACGGCGCTCCCGAAGTTTTGATCTCAGACCGTGGATCATCGTTCATGGCCCAGCTGACGCAAGAAATCCTTCGTCTCAGCCACACCAGCCATCGGCGCACAACGGCGTACCACCCGCAGACCAACGGGCTGACGGAGAGAGTCAACAAGACTATCGCCGACATGATCTCCATGTATGTCGACGTAGAGCACAAGACGTGGGACGAGGTGTTGCCGTATGTCACGTTTGCCTACAACACGGCCGTGCAAGAGACCACCGGGGTGACACCCTTCCAACTGGTTCATGGTCGCAAAGTAACGACAATGCTGGACGCGATGTTACCCCACGAACCGGCTGTCAACGGAAGCGACGACGCCCAGGTGGTTGCCCAACGAGCAGAAGAAGTCCGCCAGCTCGCCAGACACCGTATTCAAGCCCAACAACGTTATTGTAGTGAGTGCGCAGGCGAGCTGGTGGAAATTAACCATTCTGATGTTAGCCTGAGACTGAGGCAGGAAAAGAGGAAGTTTCAAAGTAGAAGAAAAAGGAACAGTCGAGGATACGTCTCTAACACAGCTAAAGACAAGTTTATTCGGTCACCCTCTTATATACACTCCACAATCTTCACCACAGAACCTTCGCGACCTCCAAAGCCAAAAGATAACAAAGAACTCATCTCTTTCCACCACAATAATCAAACGACCTTGACAATCCTACAAAGCCCCCTCACCAACACAACCTATCTCCTCTCTCCCGGAAGACGATCGACCTTCGCGTACATAGCACACCCTCCTCCTCTCCTCCCCGGCCCACAATCCCGAAACAACCCGGCAACAAAAGATACCAATCCACCTGTTCCAAACCAAAGACACAAAGGAGGAAACTACTTACACCCTTTCACAATCAACAACCACTTAACAAAACTCTCAAATCCGCAAGAAGGTTTTTGCACTGCTTAGCAGCAGTGCAAAAACAGCTTAGCAGCAGTGCAAAAACCTTCTTGCGGATTTGAGAGTTTTGTTAAGTGGTTGTTGATTGTGAAAGGGTGTAAGTAGTTTCCTCCTTTGTGTCTTTGGTTTGGAACAGGTGGATTGGTATCTTTTGTTGCCGGGTTGTTTCGGGATTGTGGGCCGGGGAGGAGAGGAGGAGGGTGTGCTATGTACGCGAAGGTCGATCGTCTTCCGGGAGAGAGGAGATAGGTTGTGTTGGTGAGGGGGCTTTGTAGGATTGTCAAGGTCGTTTGATTATTGTGGTGGAAAGAGATGAGTTCTTTGTTATCTTTTGGCTTTGGAGGTCGCGAAGGTTCTGTGGTGAAGATTGTGGAGTGTATATAAGAGGGTGACCGAATAAACTTGTCTTTAGCTGTGTTAGAGACGTATCCTCGACTGTTCCTTTTTCTTCTACTTTGAAACTCTTTTCCTGCCTCAGTCTCAGGCTAACATCAGAATGGCCCAACAACGTGTCGACACTGGCCGCTACAACCTCCGTCGTCGGGACGTCCACTTCCAGCCCGGAGACAGGGTGTGGGTGTGGACACCGATACGTCGCCGTGGTCTCAGTGAGAAACTCCTAAAGCGCTACTTCGGACCCTACAAAGTACTTCGTCGACTCGGGGATCTGAACTACGAGGTGATGCCCGACGGAACACGGACTTCATCACGCCGCGCTCCACGACCGGAAGTCGTTCACGTCGTGCGCCTCAAGCCGTACTACGCGCGATAAGACTGCGAACTGTGATCTTGTGCACCGCTTGATAGGATTGTGTTTGGCGAGCCTCCGTATGTTCCCATTTTTTTTGTTTGTTTCGCTCTGTTTTGTTGCCTTTTACGTGGCATCGAGACGATGCCTTTTTAAAGGGGGAGTAATGCCACGCTCGCCGGCGAGCAACCGCGCGCATGACCGAGTGGTTAGCGTGCTTGACTGTCGCGCAGAAAGTCTGGGTTCGATTCCAGTCAGTGGAATGATCTTTTATTTGTTCTTTCAACATTGCGTTCTCGTGTGTTCGAGAACATTCTCGTATGATCGAGCTCCGAATGTTCCAGTCGCCGAACAATCTAGGCCGATTGTTCCAGAACCCAACGCGCGTACATAAGGGACTCCGCCTCCTGATCTGCAGGCAGTTTCGCCCCAGCGCTCGACTCTGCTGTCTCGCCGACCTCGACGCTCGCGACGCTTTGTTATTATTTTCTATTCTCCTTTTTGTTTTCGGCACAAGTTCGCCACATTGAAACTTTATTTCTTCCTGTTTATTTATTGTCATTCTGGTCACCACCCGTGACAATATAGACTGCACAGAATGCTTATCCCTACCTGATGGATGCTAGGAGGGTATGCATTCCATATTTTTCTTTATTGATCTCTACGACAATTGCTAAATTGCGCTTCCCCGCTCCGTGATCGCGGCTACCGGACGGCCATCTTGGGACAAGGAAAATTAACCTTTTGGAGCGTTGCAGAGGCTGGCCGGCAGCGTGCTGAAGACATGTTTTCCGCTCGTTTGTCGTCATTGGGCGCGTTAAAGGTGCCCTGCAATAAGTTTTTGACTGGTTTTTTTATTTGGACCAAACCTGAGCGCACTGAGCGCAGTAATTTAAAGAAACTTTTCTTTTCTCAAATTTTGCTTTATTTTAAAAGTTATAGGCAAATTAGACTTACAAAAACAAGCAAAAAATAACCTCCTTCATGATGTCGTAGGACCTGGCTTGAGTAACCGTGAAGTAGTGAGCTCATCGAGCGCTCACGGCTGCCGCACTCAGTGTCAACGGCTCGAGAGGGCGCCACTAAAGCACGTGTTGACTAGGCTGTATGAAGCGGGCGGCCAGGGCGGCTCGCATTGCATTTGCCGCGCGATTAAAGACTAATTCGGCATAACACTTCATTGGCCACAAACGACAGCAAACGTGGGGTAAAGATCAGTTCAGAACGGGAGCCACTTCGCGCTGCCATACCGCCAAAGGGCCAAATCGCCAGCCAAGCCCGCGCCGAAAGCCTTGGGAACGCTCGGAACCGGTCGGATCCTCGAGCCGGTATACGACCGCAGCGCCACCGCGTACATCCGGGATCTTTCTACGCCCGCCGGTCCTCGGAGGCTCATCCCACTAGGCCTTTCTAGTATGTGCCGTTTTTTTCGCCGCTTGGTGGCGGGTTTGTCGACGGGTCTTTTCTTGTTTCCGTACTTTATAAACTGTATTTGGTTTTTTTCTGATCTAAAAAACTGAGCAAAAACTACTTTCATACATAACTGAAACGGTTTGCGAAACTTATATTTTGTATCGACTAAAAAAAAACTTATCGGCTCTGACCAGTAGTAAGCCCAGGACCAAAGACGTCACATATTGCGCGCTTTCGGCAACGCGGGTCACCCTCGTAGGTAGAGGAGGTTTCCGCGTTGTCCGGTTAAAATATGACTCACTGATATTTAGTTATTTTCTCCGTGCCCGGTGGCTTGCCCGAACCCCTAGAGACGTGGAAACCGCAAAAGAGTTAGACGCTTAAATATGATTGCAGGGCCCCTTTAAGTCCTCGTTTCTTTACTCCTACTCTGACACTCCGAGTTTCACACTCCAGGCACAGAAACTAAACGGCGCATGGCGTACAGGAGCGCGACACACCGAATATATCGACGAGCCGCACAAGCTCCTTCCGACCGCACGATTATGACAAACCTGGCATCCCGTGGATACGGGTTGGAGAAGCCAAAATTATTTCGGTGCTAAATTAATTAAAACCAGTGTAGAGCAGCACGGTACAAAGTAAAAGAGACGGCGACGTTATGATGCTTCTACGAATGTTTAAATATTTTTGAGAGGTTTGGAGACTCGCTTAGAGCACATACGGGGAAAGGTACCTTGGCCTATCTATTTATTGACCATGCAAGCCGTTTATATTTAAATTAAAGACAACATTCTTGAACCCGTTTGTCGACGCACGAAACCCTCACACTTGCCAGATATTTCGTGGTTCCGTTTTGCAGCGAGACGGAATCGGACGGAAGCTGTTGATGTGCTATGCTGATACCGGAACACTGTCGTTCAATAGACAGCACGTCAATTCGTTTCAGGCGAGACATGAACATGATGTTTCAGCTTTCCTTTCTAAGTATCTTGATTCTCTGGGCAAAGCATCGTAGAAAAAGCAGCGGTCCGACTGTCTTCTCATCTCAACAACTTTGCTGTCGCTGTGCTGTCGGTAACCTACCGTTCAATAGATGAATTCGTTTTCAGGCGAGATGCATGAACAAACCTTTCCCGCAATGCTAACTGATGCTTCGGCTTTCCAATCTAAGTATCTTTATTCGCTGCAGCTGGACTGAGCATTTTAAAAAGGGCAGCCGTCCCACTGTCTTTTTGGCAACTTTCCTGTCGCCGAGCTATCAGCACGCTCGTTCGATAGATCACTTTCTTTTCAGGCAAGACGCATGAACAAACCTTTTCCGGAATGCTAATTGCTGTCTTGGCTTTCAAATCAAATTGTTTTCACCTGGTGGATTAAGCACTAATGGACTGAGAAGGAGCAGCTGTCCAGCTACGCCTTTCGTTTCAACAATCTCAACAATAGCACAGCCATCTTGTTTGTGGACGTGACATCACGGAGCGCGAAGAAGTCGCTTGGTGCTCTAAGAAATGCTCGGGGCACGAAGAGCGCGCTCGATTGTCAGTCTCCGGCGGCGCTCCCGTCTGTTTAGTGAAAGGAGTGCCAAACGCTCGCAATGTGTAAACACCCAGAATTTGCTTTGAAAACACACAAATTTTTTTGCAAAAGCGCGGCACCGCAGGAAAAGGCACAACTTGTCGAACGCGAGTTTCGCCGGTCTTGCGGCGTGATCAAAGCTTCCTTGGCCTGCCAAACTGCTGCGTCTCTGTGCCTTTTCATGCTTGGATACTTATCAAGAATCGATGCCATGGCAGGGCTTTGAATTTATGTCGCACGTAGACGACTTCTCTATTACCCAGCTGTTCCAGCGAGTTGCTATCACTAGGAAACGAAATCGGTGGTTGCTATTATGTATTAACCATGGCTATGTTCCAAATCTACTCAAATGAATCACATGACAGCACAGATATGGCAATGCTGTGGAGGAAGGTAGGTTTTCGAAGCCAAAGTATGTGGCGCCTAGATCGAAAGTGTTTCAATTGTGGCCCATCCATATGGTTGTGTGGCCGATCCATATGCTGCTTCAGAGGCACATGCATCTTCATGCATGTTGCACTCACAAAACAAATCCACACGGCGTTAATTCTTGATCGGTATTCAAGCGTGCGAAGACAAAGATGCAGCACTTTGGCATGCCAAGGAAGCTTTGATCATGCCGCCAGAACGGCGAGACTTGCGTTAGACGAGTTGCCCCTTTTTCTTGCGGTGCTGAGCTTTCGTCAACATTTCCCCGTGTTCTCAAACGCAATTTTCACCGTTCGGGGTTTTAACAAACTTCTTGTGTGAATGACAACGAACGAGCAGAAAACATGTCTTCGGCTCACTGCCGCCCAGCCTCCGCAACGCTCCAAAAGGTTGACTGATTATCTTTGTCCCAAGGTGGCCATCCGGTGGCCGCACCTGAGCTGCAACGGCCAAGCGGAGACGCGCGATCCAGCAAATTGTCGTGGAGATCAATGGTATTGCTTGCACGGCGTACTATTAGTCTTCAGAGCAAACACAAGTGTCGCTGCGGTCGCCACGTCTTGATTGGGTGAGCTGTACCGTGACATCTGGTGACGGACTCCGCTTCGCGTTCTGGCATCTGGCTGGCTTCCCTGCGCCCGTTTCCTCACGATCGGAGGTTTCTGATCATGCTGACCTACTGTTCAGCGCTGCAATGCAATTTCCAAAAAGAAGCCGGTATCATATTCTACCACCCGAAAACTTCGAGATTAAAGAGAGCATGGACAGTCAGACTAAGGATGGGAAAGGCACCGTCAACGTCGGCCGTTGTGAGTTGTTAGCACGTTGAGAAGCGGGGCTTCGTTTACCCAGTGTACAAGGCGCTGGGTGAGACTTATGCCGACAGAATTTTCATAGCTTTTCCAACCGTGTTTGTCACGTTTACCTTTATAATTGGGTTATAAGTATGGAAAGCTATCGGTGGAGGCAATTCTGTCGATGAACCCCCCCGCCCCCTCCACACGATATAAGGCGGTTGTGCAAGGGGTTGTGGAAGCGGCGGTGTATGTATTTCAGACACCGAAATTCTGTTCTTTGCAGGTTCATGAGTTAAGCGCGAGACACATGCGCGAAAAATCCATCCGAGTCGACGTCCGATCCGGCAGTACGACTGCCTGATCCGAAAAATCTGGTCGCTTCAGGCGTCGGATCGGCGATCCGACATGCGTCCAACGCGCGGGAAGCCGGACGCGTGGATCCCGCTGATCCATTCGAAAAAGATGGCCCCGGCAAAGAATGCACGCGCTAACGAGAACGAGCTCCTAGCTTCGCTCGTGCGAGCTAAACCGTCAATCTGGGACCAGAGATCTATGAAAGCGGACCTCCGCTGGAGTGCTTGGAAGTTGGATCTCCTGGGCGGAGCCGAACGGATCGTGGTGTCGCTTGCAAGGTCGGAAGCGTGTGTCTCAATTCGGAGCGGCGTTCGGACTGTCGGATCGGACGTCGGATCGGACGATTCTGCCGTCCATGTGTCTCGCGCTTTAGGAGAACATCAGACCCCGCTTTGCAGGCATACAAATGACATTTAGTTAAAGCCCGTTGGGCGGTCCCACTTGTAATTTTCTCTCCATGGCCCGGAATATATTTAACATGTTCTTGAGCAGAGTGCAGCTTTTTCGCTGAGACGTTTTTGTTTAGAAACAAAGTTGAAAAAACCTCTTAATTTATTCAAATCATCAGCAGCGTTGATTGTGCGAGATGTAAATATATTGCAATGCTCCTGCAAGTGTGGTGGCATTTCTTCTTTTTCATATACCAGCTGTGATTCATGCGCTGTCTGCCCTGGATACCATGCTCGGAATGTTGGTTGAAGTTTTGCCTGCAGCTACAGACAATACCTCAATAAGGCCGCATATAATAATTCACATTTCCTACGTAAAATGCGCACAAAAAAAAAAGAAAACAGAAACTTGTATGCCGACAGCCAACGCCGTCTCGGCCTTTGCAGAGCGAGTAAGGGGATAAATTTTGTCCTCAGCATGACGTCGCCCCGGCTTGCCGTAAGGGGTCGCCACCCAAAGTTCTCGGTGCTAATACTCTCACCATACAATGCACCTGGTATTTGCTTGGCCCCTGGTCATAAAATCATTCTCAGTTTGCCATTCCATCTCACCGGAAGCCCGATTTTGGTCATCAAGGTCTCAACCGGCTTGAACTGAGGAAGTATTAGCGAGTTCGTTTCACGGCACTCGTGTCCACTCGTGCCCACGCGTGTCCACTCGCAGCGTGGGGCGGGTTCGTTTCAGCCGGCACTCCACGAGTGGTTGCACTCTCCGAGTTTGCTTCATCGCTGACACCCCACGCGTGCATGCACTCGCTGCACCGAGAAAATCGAGAGTGCGCCAAAATGCAATCCCGTCATGCCTCGCTCCGGCGAGGCCGGCGAGGAGCGGGAGCAGACGACGAAAGTTCGTCTGCTACGATGTGTCGCAGAACTGAAAGGAAAAAAAGTAGATTTTCTGATAGAAATTGCGTCCCGCGGGCAACGGAATCAAATGCGAGCTTGAACTGTGAGCGTCTCCTATTTCATGAAGGAGGCAGTTGACAAACCGTTCTTTATTTGGAGGTTTTAAGTCGCTCTGCTGCCGTAAAAACGCTGAAATATACCAGTGTGTAAAGAAATGCATCAGCGGCCCCCGAAATGTTTATCACCAACGTGTGCGGGTGAAAAATTGAACATTTGTCGACAAAACTCCCCCCAGCAGAAAACTTTGACTGCCCAATAAGCATCAGAGAAAGCTAAACATAGTGATTTTACCCGAGGCTTGGGCAACATCATCATGTTTCACATTTACCTACGTCAGCTAACTTGCCCCGTCTTATTTTGTTAATGAAAACTCTCGTTCTCGACGCCCTAACCAAAACTAATATCTAATCCACCTGTAATGACGATCGAAATCGAAAGTCCTACGAAACTTTTTGCTGGATATTCTAGTTTCAAGCCGTACCCTTTCAGTGGCCCACGCATAATGCCATGCTCAAACGGATCAAGCTTCTGCTCGGACAGCATCATCCGTTTTCTTCAGTGTAAACGGTTATGAGAATTGAAAGATCGCAACCAGCTGCTTTGTAGACAGCTAATTGCGGAAGTTTACGCCGTCTGTAACTATCTCTATGACAGCCGAGTTGCTTGAAGTCATCGCAACTATAAACTACAGGCTGCAGCGACCAACCTTTGTAGATAAACGTTGGTAGCGACTGTACTCTCACATTCCCACCCATCACTCCGAATAGCAAGGCGCCAGTTTCGGTTTGAGGTTGGTATTCTTTCTACAACATAGATGGCGGCAGCATCAGTCTTCCGCACTTGGTGCATTTGGCGAATTCGTTTGAGTCCAGTTCTCCGTGCAACACTCTGCGAGTGCGATGCATTCTGCGAGAGAACTCGAACGGTGCCAGTGCGTGTGAAACAAACTCGCTATAAAATACCGCTACCAGACGCATCGTCTGCTAACATGAGGGAATAATAATGAGTTTGTTTGCTATTAGGTATCATTCTCTGACAGAAACAAAACGACGAGCAGACTGGCAAGTTATCTGCGAACAGAGCCAAAAAGAGACAATCGTCTGCTACGAATTGTGTGCCGCGCAGAGTGAGATCAAAAACTAATTGAAATATGGAACATCGGCTATTTTACGGATGCAATTGTTGTCCTGTGCTTCGTTTGGCTATGCTGATTTGTTTTCTGGCCGTGTGTAACTTGACACCCACTGGTCCTAAAACAAGAGCTTGGGACAAGCACCCACCTTACCACGATATCAATCTCACTATCCGAAAGAATGTGACAGGTTCTCACCAAAAAATTGCCTTGTCGACAGCGAAAAGAATTCTCATTGGTCAAGAGCGCTCGTCTGTGACACCTCGTCCAATCACAGTGCGGACCTAGTGAGATCTTGATCGCGATCTCAACGATGACCAAAATCGGGCCCCAAGAACATTTTATTCTTCCTGTTTTGGCGCTAGCTCTCTGTGTCTGTGAAAGTGCCTACATATTTGCAAATATATATAGATTTAAAACAGAAAGATGAAGCAAATTTTTTTTTAATTATTTATTGTGGGCTGGAATTAGGAGAAGTATTCTTGGAAATTTGTTTCTGTCATGTTTCACTTCTGTGACAGTCATGCAAATATGCATGCATGCTCTACTTTCAGTTCCGAAAGGACTAAAAGCGCCAGACAAAGATCGAGCTAATGAAGGTAATGCCGGAAGGAGGGGCATCCGTCATCAGTCTTGCCTCCAGGAAGATTTTGAGATGCAACAAGGAGCTGCTGGAGCACATCACCGTGATCTCAGTGGGAAGTGCCAACTGCAATCTCATGAAGCGTAAACTCCGAGTATTGGATTTAATTACTGAGTGCCTTTTCCATTGACAAGAAGGCCCCAGCATTTTCTAAGAACTCCAGTAGGGTTTTGTTGTTGCATCTATATACTCGCAAATCCTTCACTTTGCCAATTTTGTTTTTCTAGCCTGGCTCAGCTGGCAAGCTGAGCAGTGAGTCTGAAACTGTACCAATGTTTCCGGTCAGACTGTCTATTGATATTTATTGTTCTTCCCTGCGATTGTGATATGTCTGCACTGTAGTCATGACAGGTGCTTGAATGGTGGCTCCTACTTTCTACACATGGGTTCTAGGAAACATTTTGTAAGTGATGAGGTGCCCACAGTCATGGGCGTCAGCAAAGTGGCGGAAAGGTGGGGGGGGGGGTTATTCGGGGGGGTGTAGCTTTCAACCCTATAATTTTGAAAGAAAACGAGGTTTGCCCCCCTCCCCCTCCTTTTCCTGCAAAACGTACTACAGATGCCCATGCCCGCAATCTAGGCCAACGGTTCTGGAAAGAGGGTCTGTGGAACCTCTCCGTAAAGGCATTTTAAGAATCCGCAAAACGTAAAGGCATTGAGTTGAGCCCAGTCCGGCCATGGCACAATCACAGCTCCGGGAGAAAAAGGAATCTACAGAAGAATACCTCTTTTCACTCTTCCCCCTTTTTATGCTTGGTAAACACGTTTGCAGTCCACCCCCCCACCCTTCCCCTTTTTTTTACACTGCCTGGCGTCTCCCATCACTTCCGCCAGTCCAAAAAGGGTTTGCTTGCCACGATTGCAATTTCCTTCTTTTCTCTATAGCATCCTTTCTGCTAAAGTGGAAAGAGTGTAGACAAAGCTTCTCCCTCTCACCGTACCGTCTTAACCTGCAACATACTATACTCTCGGGAAAGGATAATAGCCTTGTATATTTTCTGCCGCCACAAATGCTGTGCAGGGAGTAGCTTAGCATGTTTTTGGCAGAAGCTTTTACTGACATCAAACGCCACGCTATGAAGTGGAGTGCCACGGTGTGTGCATGCCACATGTCGCATAAAGCAGGGCACTTTCAAGCTGCGTGGATGCAATGACGGCAGAAAAAACACCAGCAGAGCGGACAATAAAGAGCATGTTATTAACAGCACTGGTTAATTCCCAATAAATCACAATCTGAATCATTACTGTAAAACCATTTATTTTTGCAAATCGGTCACAGAGGACATAATTGCAGCCACTAAATTTTGCCAATTCCAGACGCCTGCTTTGAAACTCTTAAAGAGACCGAAAAATGCAATTTCGAAATTTTATTTGATGTCTGAAATGGGCGTCGGGCTCATCTCGGACACTGTTGACCAAGTTCCAGCCCGAACAGAAGTTAGTGTGCCGCGGCAATCAATTAAACAGTTGTGGTAATATTCACGCGGGGACGATGCCCGAGAACCCCCCCAAGACGGCGGCAGAAAGGTGAACTAAAGTGCGCCGTCAAAGCGTGACGACAACGGGCTCCTCGTCAGGCGATTGCTTCAAACGGTTTAAACGAATGATGCGCTCTTGGTTTAGAATTCGGTAGTGAGATGTCATACAAAAAAGTAATTTGAATGTTGGATAATTTTTTTAAAGCTGTAGTTCGGAATTAATAGGTTTCATAGCGTGTATAGGAATAGGTTCCATAGCATGTGTAGCGTGTGGGATGGCAAGGAAGAAGACTTGTGGAAATAAATGACAGCTGTACGCTGTGCTGGTTTTGAGATGGTGGTGTGTATGTTCCTTTTTGTTTCCTTGTCTCAAGGAAACAAAATTTGACAGCAAATTTTGAACGCTGCTAGTGCACACCTTTCTGATCCAAAACTGACTTCGAGACCCAGTAGGTTTCAAAGCCGGTTTCAAATAAGAAAACCAACGCCAAAGTAAACTTCGAAACCTGGGATGTTTTGAAGTGATTTTTGGCGTTAGTTCCCGAAAAGATGTCATCAGTTTGGTGGCCGGGAGCTAAAAGCATTTCATGCTTAAAATCATACTCATCAGTGCGGCCTTTATTATTCTCTGACTGAATCAATTCTGCTTTTACATGCACGAGGGAACCATTTCGACGGCACCCTGCGTTGCCTTCTCAAGGTCCGATGTGGAGGCAGCGAAGAGCATGAACATACACGTTGATACAGTTTGGCTTTTCGAAGGCTTTACTGTGGTCATAGCGGCCTACTGGCTTTTCGGCTTCGCCCATGGCCAGAAGACGTACAATACGAGCTGCCTTCTTGAGAGGCTTTGTCTCATTCTAATCTACTCACAGCTACGGCCAGTTGCAATCAAGGTGATTAATACAATCAAGAAAACACCTGTAGCCTGATTGCTGATCACATAGTGCGATCGCCAAAGTCTGTGAAACTCCTGCCAGGATTGTTCCGATTTTCGAAATCACTAAAGGCTTTGTTTGTTTTTCTTGAGATGGCAGCTGCAAGTTGTGTGGCTCACATACCTAAGTATGCTTCAATTCATGACCAGCTTTATTCGTTTATATTCATCACATTTCTCTAGTCCTCTGTGTTGTTTCCTAGTCATCAAACTATTAGGCACCTGTATGCAGTCGTTACATTTTGTTTTTATCAAAACGGTTTGTGTCACCATGTCTGGAATTCAGCACCCTTACTACGAAATGTCAAATTAATCTTTTGTTGAGATACTTTCTAAAAGTGGAGATGACCGGCATTAAATGTTGTCTCTTTATCACTCCTGTTTATACTTTGTATATTACTTCAGTCAAAAGACACCACCAGTGTTCAATATGCCCCGTCCGAGCACAAGCTTTTCAGACTGGATAAAGTGAGCGTGAGTGAGCACATACTAAGCAGTACCGAAGGTAATGAGCGTGCACTGCTGCATTTTTAAAGTTTCAGAAATGCTCTTTTTTAGAAAATATAAAAGCCAGGAATTGTTGTGGTATATTCATAACATTGTGGCTTTCTTGAAGAATGCGGGCATTTTCAAGGTGTTGCCGAAGGCTTGCCAGGATGACAGCGCGGTCGAAGGCGACAAGTGCGAGCTAGTATACGCTCTATCGCAAGCTCTTGTTCTGCGAAAGCGCTTCGCAAAGTCGCTCTTGCATGCCTGTAGCCTTTGCTGCCCTCAGTGGTAATGGCAGGCAACTTCGGCTGACACAAGAAATCATCCCATCACTGCCACACTGCGTTTCCCTTTAAAGGGCTGGTGAACCGAAATTTGGATTTCAGAAAACGATGCAGAAGCCGTAGGCAAGACGCTACAATCCCTAAAACACTACTCATAGTCACAAGGCGATATCTCAAATGGACGGCCGTATTTTTGGATAAAGAGGTTGAGATTGAACGAGGCCGATGAGGCGCGTGACGTCGAGATATCTCGTTTCCTCCTCTCTGCGTTTCGCCCCCTCAAAGTGGCGAGGCGGAGAAGACGCGAGGTCATTCCCTTTCCTTCTGGGAGAAACAAGACAAACAAATCTGTCAAATGCGCCTCCTTTTTTTAAAAATAAGGTCATTCATTCGAAATATCGCTGTATGAGTGATGTTTTGGTGTGTGTAGCATCTTGTTATACGTTTTGGCCGCCGTGTTTTATGGAATTCAGATTTCGGTTCAACATCCCTTTAAGTGCAAGTGAAACTGAAATGCCAAGAACGAGCACGTTGTCCTGAACGACAGTTGCACTGCACAAGCGCGCATGCTTAGCAACATTCAAAGCATGGAGCTTGCTCTTAAAGCCTCTGCATCGGGCTTCCTGTTGCAGCTCGTGGTACCGAGCAAGCTTTTGGGCAGACATTTTTTTATAAGTAGAAACTTCACCTGCACCGCAGTTCTCCGAACGGTACTCGGAGCACTTAGTTGCGGCACTTTAGATAAAACAGAAGGGCAACAGGTGAAGTAGAAACTTCACCTGCACCGTAGTGCTCCGACCGGTACTCGGGGTACTTAGTTGTGGTACTTTAGATAAAGCAGAGGGGCATTGAGCAGTGCAAACTTCGATTATTGTCAGTTAAGAAGTATTCAGTTGCAGTAACTGTTTTGCTTTACATACAAAAAGGCTGGAGTATGCTTAAATGCTGGGCTAGCAACGAATTGCTACCAGGGGCCCTAAGCTACACGACGGGACCAAGCGGAATCAAGGGACCGGGAGCCATGGAGCGACCTGGATGCAGGGATAGGTTCAGCTTCCACGGGATTAGTGCCACCTGGATCTTGTCCCAAAGGGCCAGCAGCAGCTGGATAGCCTCGCATTGCGATGCGGGGATGGGGATGCCGAGCGAGCTCGGGGCATGCCGCCCACTCAGTATGAGGGCCAGGTGCTCCCACTGACTGACTAGGTGCATGTTGATGAGTTCCGGGAAGGTGCTGTTTACACTTAGCCGCCTGAGCTTGGCGTTCGACGCGTACGGCGGCACCCCCAGTGCCAGCTAGTACGCCTTGCGAATAATCACGTCCATCTTGCCCTTACCTCTCGACAGCAGGTTCAGATACGGATTTGCGCAGGCAATGTGGTTCACGACGAGTGCTTGGGTCAGCCGGATCAGGTCCGACTCCTCGAGCCCATGTCTGTGACTCATTATCCTTCTCACCATGCGCATGACTTGCGTGGTTGTCTCGACGAGTCGGTCGACCGTGTACTTGGCTCCGCCGTCCCGCTGGAGGTGAAGGCCCCAGGATTCGAACCCGCTTTACCACCGGCATGGGGGTACCATCCTTTAACGTGAGGCGGATGTCCGCCTTCTTGCTCTTCGGGAATTGACTTGCCCGTGCGGACGAGCAACAGCTGAGACTTATTAGGGGCGCGCTGGAGGTTGCCGGCCTCGAGGTAGTTTTGCACCGTCTCGATGACTTCTTCGAGGAAGTCTTGCCTCCCGCTGTCCGATCCCGACGTAGCCCAAATCGTCAGGTCGTCCGCATAGAGTGGCATAGAGTTTATGCTTCATCCGGGGAATCCGTTCCAGTAGAGGTGGCGGCTTGTACATCGCCAGGTAACAAGGTGGGTGACAGGACCGAGCCTTGCCGGTTGCCCTTGCTCGGGATCGGGATGGTGCTTGTGCGGATGGACTCGACTACGCTGGTGGCCATCCAGTTGCTCAGGAAGTCCCGCACGTAATCATACATCCGAGGTCCGCACCCAGTCGAGGCCAGGTTTTGAACACCAGCGTGTGACTGATGTTGTCAAAGGTGCCCTTTATATCCAGGGCCAGGACCGCCCGCGTTGTCGCACAGGAGATTCTGTCAAGGATATCCTCCTTGATCTAGAGCAGGACATCCTGCGTGGAGGTGTGACCAGAACCCGAAAATGGTGTTCAGGGTGGCATTGAGTTGAATACAGGATGGTCCCCTCAAATATCCCTGTAAACACCTCATCAGCTCATCGGCATTTAAAAAACTGAAATGGAGTGTCCAGGTATGTGACGCTCGGCGGTGTCTCTATATACCTGATGACCTCTATTTCTTTTGGATCCTTTTCAAGGGAGTATATTTTCCACTTCGGGGCACTTTTCTTGTTTCTGGCACTTGCTACTGCAGGAACTGTTTCACCCTCACTTTCTTCTTTGCTTTCACAGCACTCATTTGATGTTAATGTGGAAGGGAACAGGCCGGATTCCACTCTTCGTTCCTACGTAAAATGTGCTGGCGTCCAATACCTGCCGTAAAAAAGGGTACTTAAGATTCCAAAAATGACGAAGAGTGTGTAAAAATATGATGCCAGCATTTCTTTTTCTTTTTTTATTTCTAATGAGCAACATTATATTACGCCAAAACTCTCCCTAAGTGCACACTGTATTTCACGGCGCGCTAAACTCTGCCGGAAAAATCGGCGCCTGCACGCAAAGGGGCGTCGTTTCCTCAGCAATGTATTTTACCTTGTGAAATTTTAAGGCGCTCCTTTCTTTTGCAGCTAGAACATCCTTAAAATTGATAAAAATGCGTTCCCCACGGAGGACCGAGTCTTCCGCCGGCAAACGCTGCCGTTTGCATACGATACGCCTTGAAATTTCCACCCCTGGTCGATCAGGCGCCGATTTTTCCGGTTGCTTTCCCATACCTTGAGCCACCCAGAAACAACGCGCGCCCCCGTAAATTAAAAAAAAAAACAAGAATAGAACTGCATTGAGTGTTTTGTTTACTTACCGACTTTGTGCGTGGACCGCGCCACGTTGCGCTGCCTGACGCGCGCGCGTTTTCGAACTAATTCGGTTGACAGTTCTCCCCGAAGATGAAGCCACTGAAGCCACGGCGGTAATCGGACTGGTAGGCTGTTCCCTTTCGAATGGGCGGAAGAAGACTATGGAGAATTCCGCAGCAAACGGGCGGAAACTCGATTACGTACAGCTTCAGTAGTCTGCGCTTTGTTTTCTCGATTGCGTACGCGTCGTTCACCGTGGACTCGCGCACCCGGCCGCAGCCGAACGCCCGAACCAGCTGGACGGCTGCCGGCGCGCGTACCGACAGCGTCGCCATAGCAACCACGCCGCGAGTGTGGTTGCCAGACAGAATTCACACGATTTTTTTTTCTCGTCACTCACGTTGAGATACTAGAAGTTAGGTGCGTATCATTATAATACACTATGCTGTAAGAAGTTATTAAGGGATATGTGTACCTACCTAAAAGAAATGCAGGAAAAATATTATTAAAAAATAAAATTGGCGTAATCTTTCCATATCTTGATTAAGACTTTCGTGGTCACTGGGCTAACCGCAGGGAGGTAAAGGTGGGTGAGGAGGAGTGGCTAATCCCGCGCGCCGACATCCCGGGTCCCGAATGAAAGATCGCGAAAGAGAGCGACAGAACACGAGAGAAAGAAACCAATGTTGCCAGCTGAAGGACGACAGTCGCAATGGTAATCGCGAAGACTGAAAACTCTCAGCAATATAAACAGTGATGATTTAACGTTTCAAACTAAATTCTGAGCTATTCTAAGGTTTATAAAAAGCAGCATACTCATTACGCTGCATTAACTTCCCTTCTGTTAAAATCTCGATAATGTGGTAGTTGCCCGGTTTCGTATTTCCGGGCGCGGCCAACCACGCCCGGAAATACGAAACTAAACCAGATAACCGGAGCCGGTTCTCTGGTTTAGTTTAGTGTTGACGGGAGGCCGTAAATCTGCGTACTATGCATAAAGAAAGCTTCCAAAGGAGCGCGAATATCTTTCCACCGTAAGTTCGTGGATTGTTGAAGTTCATAACACAGCTCTGATGATATATTTGTGAAATCGAAGGCAGTTGGTAACCATGTGGGACCCAGAGGGTCTGCCTGCATGCTCCGCCGCTTGCAGCAGCCAGAATGCATGGGAAAATGGCGGACCTTTTCCTCTAGAGTTAGTATGTATGATCCCTATGGCTAACCGTTGCGCGAAATAGGAGGGCATATATACCGCTCGGGGCACTTCTCGGTTCGTATAAGTAGGATGTATGTGTCGGACCGACGCGGCGAAGCAGAAGCTGCTGGAGATGGGGCGGCTCACACTGGGCTCACAGTCAAGGGCCGCACGTGTGTCGTCGTGGACCCTTTCCGGCCAGAGGTACGGATCAAGCTCCATTGGGTGGCTTTCAGCGTCACGAATGACACCATCCATCGGGCGTTCTCTGAGTACGGGGTCGTCAAAGAGGTGGCGCACGAGCGGTGGAGGGTACCCGGTTTCGACGGCGTCGAGTCTACCACCAGGATTGTGCGTCTAGTTCTCCGGGAGGGCGTCGCCCTTGACCGCCTGCCACACCAACTGCGGCTCGGCGGTGGCACGGTACTTGTGGTCGTGCCGGGGCGTGCCCCCATCTGCCTCCGGTGCCGCATGACGGGCCACATCCGTCGGGACTGCCGGGCCACATCCGTCGGGACTGCCGGGCCCCCAGGTGTGCCGAGTGCCACGCCTTCGGGCACGAGCGGGACGACTGCGTTCGCTCCTACGCCAGTGCCGCCGGCCGAGGGGCAAGCGACGTCAACAACGACGAGCTGATGGATGAAGAGGAGGCTGAGAAAGCGGCTGCACCCGCGGGAGCCCTGCCCGAGCAACCGAAGGAGGGGAACGACGCAACTAGGACCGTCTCAGCAGAGGTGAACGCCCCGTCGCCGCAGCAGCCGTCAGCAGCGGCTCCTGCCTCCCAACAGGTAGTTGAGCTGGTTGAACCCAAGGCGGCCATAACAACGGTCAACAACGAGGAAGGCGCGGCCACGGCTCATGACGCCGAAGAAAATATGGACGACGAAGCGGGCTCCGCCAAGCGCCCACTCGAAGATGACTCGACCGTCTCCCAGGAACATCGGCAACACCAGCATGAGAAAAAATGGAAGATGGTGGCGGGCTGGACGTCCGTGGATGGCAAGCCTCGATCTTCGGCGTCGAGGAGCCGTGACAAGCTGACACCGTGAACTGGTGTGACGGAGAGCGGCCCCGTGCGATGTCGCCCCGTGCCCTGCGAAGGTAAGCACCGTGCGCTTGGTCTGGGTCTTTTAACCCATGGTCTCTATCGAAAAGCCTGTCCGACTAGCGACTCTCAATGTACGAGGGCTCGCGGACCGTAGGAAGCAACGGCAATTAGTAGTTGAGTTGAGCCTTGTAGTTGAGCACGACCTCGACATTGTCGCGCTTCAGGAGACCAAGGTCGATGGGGAGGACCAGACCCAGCGCATGGTGCGGCCGTTCACTACCCGTTACGACGTTTGCGTGAGCCACGCCGTAGGGACTTCGGTGGGGTGTGTCCTGTTGGTACGCCAGAGCATAGGGGCAGTTGTACAGTCCGTCACCACTTGTGCTCGGGACGTCTCGTGGCGTGTGATTTTTCTTTTTCTTCCCTTGAATGGCGGGTAATCTGTTTGTACGCGCCTACCCGAGTTGAGGAGAGGAGGGCATTTTTCGAGGGTGTACGATACTATTGTAACTGCCCGCGACTAGTTATTTTACTTGGAGATTTTAATTGCGTATGCTCGGCTAGCGACAAAACAAGCCCTACACCTTATGTTGATTCAAGTACAGTATGTTTAAATAATTTAATTATTGAATTCGGCTTAGAGGATGTTGGCGACTGTTTACGCAACGGGCGAGTCGTAAATTTTACCCACTTTCAAGGGGTCAGTCACGCCCGTTTAGACCGAGCGTATCTGTCGTTAGATTTAATACCCCTTTCTTGCGATTATCGGGTATGTCCTGTATCATTCAGCGACCATTGCCTAGTTGAGTTTTCTATTCGCAGTAAAAATGAATCGAAAAAAGTGTTCATTTGGGAACAATGGAAGTTAAACGCAAAGCTTCTGAAAGATGAAAACTTTATAGATCGAGTTCAAGCTGCGGTAGAACAAATGAAAAATGAAGACAAATCAGTTGCGTATGGCCGTAAATGGGAAGTATTTAAGCAAGCCATCAAGATGACTGCCCTGGAAAGAGCTAGTGCAATTAAGTTTGAAGAAAAGAAAAATGAGAAGTTAATGCGCTCAAACTTGCAGGCGATGGTGGAAGAGGAATGCAGATTGCCGGGTGCGTTCAAGGACGCTATTTATCTTTGAAAGGAAAACTCGAGTTGCTAGATAGGGAACGTTATCGCGGTGCCCTGATACGAGCTAGAGCCGTCAGACTGATAGCGGGTGAAGCGCCTACTAAGCGAGCCCTGGGCATGGAAATAAAGCATGCACGTCATAATGAAATTGCAGAAATTGAAAAGGACGGGACAGTCACAAGCGACAGCGTGGAAATCAAGAGGGCTTTTTTCGATTATTACAGCACGTTATTTTCTTACAATCCCGTTAATGTTGAGGGGTTTAAAAGTGAATTTTTGTTTCGCATGCCGCGTTTAGACGATACAACAAAATCAGCTTTAGAAGGTCCCATCACGTGCGAGGACGTTAAGACGGCAATAGAAGCTTTGAACCCAGGGAAGTCCCCGGGGCCGGACGGACTAAGTGCAGGGTTTTATAAAGCTTTCAAAAATATATTGTCTCCTTTTTTAGCAAATGTATTCAACGAAGCTTTCGACCTTAACATTCTTCCGCCTTCCTTCTTAACGTCTCATACCGTCCTCATTCCTAAAACGCAAGACGCAGTTAAACTTCGGCATGTTGCATCCTATCGACCCATAAGTCTAACTAAAGTTGATTACAAAATACTGATGAAGATCTTGGCCAGCAGGCTTCAAAGCGTCATAACTAAAATTGTTGGTTCTCATCAAACCTGCGGAATAAAGGGAAGAACTATTTTTACTAATATTCATAAAGCGCGGAGCGTCTTGGAGTGTTGCGATGCCATGCAGAGTTGCGTAGCCATGTTGCAAGTAGATTTGGAGGAAGCTTTCGATCGGGTTCCACATGATGTACTTTTATCTGTTTTGGATCATATCAACGTCGAATCCGTTATACGGGAGGGTGTGCGCATGGCGTACAGTGGTTGTACTACTAGGCTAATAGTAAATAAGTCGGTAGGGAAGCGTGTTCATGTACAGCGATCTGTCCGCCAAGGATGCCCGTTATCACCATTGCTTTTCTGCCTTTACATAGAATCATTTTGTTTAAGTATCATAAAAAATAGTAAAATAAGCGGCTTTAGACTACATTCATCCGAAGTCCGTGTATTGGCTTATGCGGACGATATTGCTATGTTCTGTGCCAATCTAGAAAGCGTCGTCGAAGCAGTGGACACTGTTAAGCGCTTTTGTGGTGTTAGTGGAAGTGCCGTTAACTGGAACAAATGTCTTGGTTTCTGGCATGGGGACTGGGGTGTAACACCAAGCATGTTTGCGAATATAAGGTGGGTATCCACCCCTACCAAGTATTTGGGTGTACCTCTCGAATATTACCGCGATAGCGAGCTTTACTGGCGTAGTCAAGTTGGTGAACTCCGCGACAAAGCCGAGAAATGGAGGGGCTGGGGTTTTTCTATTTTCGCGCGCACCACAGTTCGCATTTTGTTTCTTGAAAGCAAGCTGTGGTACGTAATGCAAGTGTTGCATTGTTCTAGAGTGAACGTGCAGAAACTTTACCGTGTTTTTGGAGTTTTTATTTGGGGCTCGTCGTGGGAGAAAACGAGCAGAATGAACATTTTCCGGCGCGTCCGCGAGGGCGGACTCAGCTTGTAGCACCTTTTCTGCGCCAAGTAGTAAACCGTTTTCTTTTTTTCGAGATGCTGGCGATCCCTTTTTACGCACTGTTTTTCAAGTAAGGCTGGGCCGGGTTTTGCCCGAGTTTGTGATTTCTTCGTCCTACTTGCCTGGGGGTATTCATGGGTACTTTAAGGAAGTGGTGATGTCAAGCCGTTTTTTATTAACTCGTTTTTCTCACGGATATCTGAGTGAAGTGACACGCAAAAGATTGTACAAAGATGTTTGCGACATTGTTTTTCCTGTTCCTATGTGCAGAGCTCTGTACTCCGCTGACCCGGGTCAGGACGTTTTAAAAAGGGTGAAAAGAATGCTAGTGCCACCCGGTGTTAAAACGTTTTTCTTTAAATTGCACTCCGGTACTCTACCGGTGAAGACGTGGATGGAGGATAAGGGCCTCTTAGTCCCGTGAGGCTCTCACTGTTTTCTTTGTAAGAAACCGGAGACCATTGAACATGTCTTCCTAGAGTGCTGGGATGGCGTCTTTTTGTGGGACGTCCTCCAGCGCACATTGAAAAAAGAGTTACCGCTCGAGCCCCACGGGATTAGGTATCTATCTGTGGAGAACAATGGTGGCGTCCCGTTTGATCTTGTGATGCTACTGTGTCTGCACGGAATTTGGAGGTCGCGGATGGCCGTGCGCCACGCTGACAGTGACGCACGAGAAGCACGGGAGTACTTCCGTGAGAGCATTATTTCTTTTCTTGAACTCGTCAAGGCTCGTGAAAGTGTTCCCGAGTGGCTTCCGCAAATTGAAGTACTCGTAACCATACGAAAAATTTAAACCCCAGGACGCTTGCCATAGCAAGGCGGGCCATTTGTTCCTCGTGTATGTTCTAGTGTGCCTATGAGTGTGTTCTTTTTTCCGGCAATAAAGAAAAAAAAAGTAGGATGTATGTACTATTTGTTGTGGGTTGTGCAATGTTCAGTGCTTGTATCCGCGTGTGTGTGTATGTACAGTGTTGTGTGTATGTCGGTGTCGTGAGAGGATGTGAACGGGTAGCAGAAAAAACTGCTGTTTTCATTTTTTCAAATGTTTATCACTTTTGTTTTTCGTCGCTAGATGGGGGTTGTCGCCGCCCAATTTGAAAAGTGTGTCGGTTGTTGATCTATAACTATTAGAGGGCGGATGCATTAGTCCATCCGTCGTATTGATCGCTCCGACTTATTCCCGCTGGTAGCTGTCTCGCCGTGTTATGCTGCCTGCTTGCAACAAAAGGAGGTTAGGCGGCTTCCCCAGCGCGTGTTCTAGGTGCTGTATGCCGCTGTTCACGCACAAACGTTCATGAGTGGATAACGCACGTGACAGAGGTGAGCACGGGCAATAGTTAATCGAGAGCCACACGGAGCGCGAGTGCGATACCTCGTAGCCACTGTCGACAGAGGCTCGGAGCGATTCGTTGTCAACTTGCCGTCCACGGCAAGAGGGCGTTGTGTTCAATAAAGCCAGCCTGTCAGTGTTTGTAAAGCTATCCCTTCTTTATAAACGCTTCTAATGCGATGAAAATGCGACCGGCATTGAGCAGGCCGAGCGAGACTTCTGTTCAGTCTCCAGCGGTTTCGGCCTTACTCGTATTACTTGCGGTGTTGGCGCTTGGACATAGAGATGTTTGGAAAGTTTTTTGCGCCTACAGAGGACACCAAACGAGCGTGCGAGCCGTATGCTCTTGCTCCGGCGAGAAGCCGCGTACGGCTCGCCAAGCCTTTTAATCGCAAGCAAAAAAGCGTTCGGCGCTTTTTTGCTTGCAATGAACCAACTGGCCCAAATCTCCACTTTACTGCCTTTTAATCGTATCGCCTGTCGCATACCGGCACCCATATTGTTTTTAGGGTGTTAGCAGTTTACACGATATTCACCACCTCCGGCAGCTAACACCCTTACACGAATAAAGGCGTTAGCCAGAGGGCGAGCCATTTACACGAATAAGGGTGTAAAAATTTTAAGTGTGTAGACGGAAAAAGCAGTTTGACCTGCGACAATGAGCTTTACGTAAGTGACATGTCATTATTACTGTTACAGTGCCGAATGTTTCAAACTTTCAGTCGTGTCATTCTGTGAGTTCCCTCCGTACATTAGAGGGTTTGGCTCTCTCGAATGCTTTGCGAGAAAAATGATGAACTGGAAATATCTAGCGTAGTTCTAGAAAAACTATTTCCAGAACCTTATCTCGGCATCGTTAATAACATAAAAAGTTTCTAGAGTGAAGGTTAGTGCAGAAGTTGAATAAACTAAATACTTCGTTTTGCGAAACCATCTTGCCGTAGCAAACGTATAAAGTTCCCCTAGGTAGAGCTAGTCATTCCGGATGATTGTGCTCATTGCGTAACATAAAAATTTAATTTGCGACCTACAATATTTACAGACTCAACCAACTCTGAATAAGTGGACCACTTGGCATTAAAGATTGGTATCACCATGACTGTCTGCAAACATCTACATAATAATTTCCATGAACCTATGTATTTCAAGAAAATATTTGGTGCGAGCTGCTTAAAACACAATAGCACTTTTTAACACTAATAGAAAGTCTGTAGTGGGCCACAACTTAAGCAGTTTTCACTTCATTATGAAGTGCAATTGCACATATGTGAACCATGAATATAGGCCTGCACTGAATAGTTTTCATAAGTTGAACGTGCTACGCTCTGTTTACAATATAAATCTTTGCAGAGCTGACAGTGTGCAAGTTCCTGTTTTTTTATATTTCACATGTCCCGACTGCTGGGTGTGGTAGGTACATAAGATGGATGACACCAACGTAACACAATGATTATTTTAAGAATTTGTTTGAGTATAGCACGAGCAAAGCGATCTGCGGGAAGTTATTTCTGTGACATCGTCGAACCCACATCCGCGGGCTTCAAGTTCACATGTTGATCATGTCTGCAGACTCGTTTTTGTAATTTGAACTCCATCCAACCCGATTTGAATATGTTTTTTTTTTTTTTTGCATTTTAGGCTTAGTAGTGCTTTTGCTGTTCTATTAATAGGTAAGAAGAATGTTTATTTGAAGTGGCATACCAAACACCTGGTGGCACGAGGACACCCCTGTTGTGACGCTGATCGAAAGTCACAGGCAGGGAGATACTGCGATGCTCTTGTTGCTGGGATTACCTCCCCCATGGTCCTGGCCAGACCACAGAAGAAGATTGAGACCAAGCTCTTGGCCACTAGGATCTCCAGATCTTGAGGCACCCAAGTAGTTGAAAATAAAAACAAATCACAATCAAGTACTTGACAGAGCTACATTAGAATGGCTAGCATATTCTTACGTGAACAGCACATAGATCCTTTTGTTTTAGTCATAGTCTGCCCCCAGGACAAGGCCACGTAGGTCTTAAAATGATGGGTACCGAATTAAGGCGAATGATCAAATGCATTTATTTTACCCTCTTTCGCCCCAACCTGAGAGATTTCTGTCAAATATTCACATTCAACTTTGAAGACTATAAAAAGAACTACTACTGCAATGCAGAGCCGTATAGTGGGAGAGTTTAGCCAGTGGGTGTGGCGACGAAGGCGCCGGAGAGGAGGAAAGGGAGGAGAACGCCGAAGGGGGGAGAGAGAAGGCAGCAAAGAGGCAAAGAGGAGACGACCGCCATTTTGACGTCAAGCTGTCGGCACGGAGCACTGTTGAGGCTACGCGTCGTCTGCTACGGGCTTATTTCTTTTTTTCTTTTTCTTGCCTGAATAAAAGTTTGCGTTCAAACATGGAGAAACTTTTTTCTTTAAGTTTTTAAGCCACCGAGGAATAATACTATATCATTTTATTGCCATAGCCTGCCAAATAAAAGGAAAGAACCGAAATTTGGATATCGATCCCATGCCGGGCAAAGGAAGGAAAATGGCGGCCCTCCCCACTCAGCTGGGAGCAGCCTAGAGTTCACGCGCATGCGCTCATGCCTGTCGCTCTGCGCCGCGGGCTGATTAGCTCACTCGGAAGGGAGACGTTACGGCAGCGAAGTCATAGACTGCCAGACTCTCCCCATACATGGTTCTGCTGCAATGGAAAGATTTTCCTACCCTCGTGCTCAGCGAGAGTCGACTGGGGATACAACTCCAGTTCATATACTCGCTGAACATGAGGGTAGAATGTACCAGCAGAGGGCAGGTGTCTGGATAGAAAGAGTTTAGTTGTCGCACCAAGCGGCTAACGAACAAAAAAGGGTACTACTCTGATGAAAACGCCAAAAAACGTGGATCTCGGCTTGACACTAACAGCAACACACAGTACCTATTTTACTGGCTAAGGGGTACTAAATCATTATTTTCAGCTACCTAATCAAACTAAATATTCTTCCCGGCTTGCTTTTTAGGGAAATCTCTAAATTTACAAGAACTTATAAGACAACGGCTAAAAAAAAAAAGCAATGGCAAAACCAACAATCGAATTCGCCTGCTCTCCAGTAGCACGACATCTATGGTACGCAGACCTGCAGAATGAGCAAGCAGTCTAGAAAACAGAATATGTCCTATATTTAATTTTGTTTCATGCTGCAAAGCAAGCGCTGGAAGGAGGTTTCCCGATATTAACGAAATTTCTTGCAATCAGTTGAGAACAAGTTAAAGCAGTGAACTTGCTCTTGCCCCTGGCATAACGTTTTAGTGTTGCCCATGTAAACTCATATAAATTTGTAAATAAAAACAAAGAAGACTAACCGTCATTAAAAAAATCTGTAGCTTTGGCAAATAAAAGTTACCTCAGTGAACAAAATATGTGAGATACAGTTGTACAGCGTCCATTTGTGTGCTTAACCAATTTTGAGGCCAATCGGCGACAATGAAAAGAAGACGTTCGAGTACAATTAAGGGAAAGACAGAAAGGTTGCATACCTAGAACAAAAAAATTTAGAACGACCACGGGCAGGAAAATCAGGTGAGGCTTTCGGAGCGACTCCCTGCAATGGACCTGCGCAGACCACAGAACAAGATCGGTCAGAGCTTGAAGCCATAAGGTGCTTCATGCCATGAAGTTCTAGAAATAGCTGCAATTGGAAGCAAAGTGCATTTCAATTCTCTGTAGAACGAAGAGTTTAATAGCTAGTATGCATTCATAAGGTGATACAGTCATGAATGCACAGACTTTTCAATGCAGCACTATATCACCAAATTGTTAACCATGCCGGGCAACACTAAAAACCGAGAGCATTATTCCAAACTATCTCAGCTTAAAGTTAACCACGACAGAAGCTTCAAGCCATCCTTGCAAATTCAGTGCACAAAGCAAGCCATGTGACCTTCTTGTTGGACGCCATGGTACGTCGAGCTTATAATCACGTGTCATGCTGTTTTTGCTGCAATGGCTTGTAGTGTCAAAAGTGGTCCAGCTTAGAGACGCAAAGTATAGACATTTGTTAGTGGGGCCCTGACCTAGTCTGCAGCTACATTGCGAAATAGGACGTTCCAACCGGGATGTTTGCTGCCTGTAACCACACGACCAGCTTGTGCCCAGCGATTGTTCGAGCTGAGTATATGTCATCGACAGTGCCGCTATTTGACAAGCATTTTTATGAATTTTAAACATGACTGACTTACAGAGAGACTGCATCTCAACGTCTAATGACTTGGGATACCTAACTGAATACTGATATATTAACTAAATGCAAAACAATTACCTGGCAGGCATTACATTTTTCAAGAGGCTAGGTCGACGTCGCAGTAAGTTGAAACAGTCGATGCGTAATAGGACAATACAAACAAAAATATGACTTAGAATTCCTTTTGCACCCCCAAAATGATGTGTTTTTGAAGGTAAGATACACAATGTTCTTGATTCAGAAAGTGCCTCAGCTGTACAAATGCATACGCAGTAAGGGCACTCGCGAAGCCTATTCTACTCAGCTCTGTGCAGGTTAAGCTAAGTTAGAGTATAGAAGTACACGCTCACTGACACCATGAGAAAGGCAGGGAGAAGTCTCCGTTGTTCCACCTCCAGCCCGTCTGCTACCTTCGATGACGTTTCAGCACCTGATGAGCCTGGAGCGAGCACATGTGTCCAAAGCGGGGTGAAAAGCACAAGCACGTGCTGGTGGACGCCCAGCCATTCTCTTTTTGTCATCGGCTATACTACATATCTTTAGTAAGACATACTTTTAAGTGAGAAAAAGTATTGCAAATATGCATTCCACCTTAAAGATAACTACAGTTGCCATTCACCATTTTCCAAATAAGTGCTCCCACCTATCGGAACATCTACACATGTGGTGCGTGAGTGGGTTCAGGACTGAGAGGCTAGAAAACGAAGCGCTCACAAGGCTTGTCTGGCCCTTCCAACCATGCGGATACATTCGTCGAAAATCCCCGATTCCTAGACAAAATGATTAAGAATGGGCAAATCTTGTCTACGCCCCAGGTAGAACATTGAATTGTGATTCCCCCATATTGTGCGAACCATCCTTCAAACTGCGGTACCACCTGCAAATGAACTATGTTGTGCTGCGGCACGCGTCCATGCTGCCTGCTTCAGAGGAAAACCACTGCTCGTGTTGAAGATGACATCCCACAATGACCGGCAATAATGTTTAACAAACTAAAATAAAATTGATAACATTCAATAGACATAGGTAGGCTCACAAAGTGTCGACAACATGATTGTTGTTGTAGGTTTTACTCTTGCATACAAACAAAAGTGACTTCCTCTTTCCTCCGATGTACAGTAAAACTCCCTCATCTTCGTGGCCCCTATTTCTTCTTGAATCGGTCACAGAGGACATAATCGCAGCCACTGAATTCCGCAAAATTAAAGGCTGTGAAAATTAAAGGTTCGCTAACAGTAAGGGTTTTACTTTTCTTCCGTGTGTCACATGATGTTAACATTTCAAGGAGGCTGAAGGTATTGGTCTAAGAAAAAATTGACCTATGAAAAAAAAAGCCCTTCTCCAGGTTAGGCACGCGAGGTCCTTTTGCACTACCTATAAGGTGGCAAGTTTGTTTCGGCAGAGCTTTTGGTAAAACGGAGTCACAAAAGTATATAGCTATACTTGGCGTCTACTATTTTGTGTTGCATTATAAAGCTAGAGTAGATTCCACAGTGCTTCAGCACAGCACTGATTGTTGCGAGAGCAGCTGTGGTTTAGTGTTGCATCTCATCTGCATTATCTAGAGAAACTAGCGCTGACACTGTTGGAGCACTCCAAATAATAACAGCCGACTGTAGAAGCATTGAGAGATGCACACATGCGAACTGTGCATTTCTTAAAAGTGGATTCGAGCAAAGGTAAAAACAATATGTATACTTACGGCGGCCATACTTGCCTTTCCCAAGCACGACCACTTTTCCCTCGGTAGCACCATCCAGTAAGAATCACCAGCAACGAGCCCATGAGACGCCGCCGACTCCTGGATTGAATGACGACCCGCCTGAGGTCTTGGAAGGAGATCCGGAACACTGCTTTAGGCCAGATGTTGCATCTGGTGGGGCAAGGACTAAAAGTAAAAATTAACAAATTTATCTGAGGCGCTACATTCCAATAGGATAGCAGTATTTTTTTAGGCCAGTGATGCGTTTTAATTAAACACAAATGGTTGGTTTACATGATGAACCAGCAGCCCCTATTTTGCTTAAGTGTAACGCAGTGTCTAACGTTAAGTCCGACGGAACCCGAAATAAAAATTAGTTACGCCCAACGTAACTGTCAAGCATTCGAGTTACGTCCAACGTAACCCAAAACAAAAATTAAAGTTACCATATTAACTCGAAAATAGGTCGAACCCTATTTGTCGGACCCACGGAGAATAAAAAAAAAATAATTCAAATATAGGTCGACCTTTTTTTATTTTTGGAACAGGGGAAATTTTGGGCAAGAGAAACAAACCTTTATTTACATCACTCTAAGCTAAATCACGGGGCGATGCCAAAAATTTAATCACCGTCAGAACTTCTGGAAATGTCAACGTCGTCCGAAGCTTCGTCAGCTTGGTAGACATCCTCGCAAATTCGCAACAATACTTCACTGACAACGTTGAAAATGACGACAAGAAGAAACGAAAGGAGGTGCGAAGCGACGAAAGACAGACTACAAAGACGCAAGCACAGCCGCCGTGTCGCCACGAGCAACGCGCGAGCCGAGCGTTGGCCGAGCTGCCTCAAGCAACAAACAAAAATAACCTTCGTTTTTTTTGTTGTTGTTTTTTTTGCGCGTTTGCGAGGATGGAGGGCAAAGTGCTTGGCGCATCGCGTTCCTCTCCTTCCCCGTTGCCCAGCAAGGGGAACGCTAGCGGCTAGAGGCGTGATGGCGAAACCCGACGCCCAAGAGATGTGCGCGATAGCGGCACCGGCCACCGCGGGCGGGCCATTTCGGTTGTTTTTGTGCACCAAAAGCTTTTTGAAACACAACACGGCGCGGCTCTACTGCAACGCCGGCTCGGTGACTCGGTAGCTCCATGCCTCCGGTAGGGTCGCAAAGTTTGGTCTCGAATGTAGGTCGAAATTCTTCGGTCACGATTTCCAAAAAAAAAATGAGAAAAGGTCGTCTTATATACGAATAAACACGGTAGTGAGCCGCGCGACGAGACACACATTATGAAAGCGATTTGTGCGAGCGACCAAGGCGATGAGCGACGTTTTCTAGAAGCCCAAGAACCGAGCGGCGGAAGCAGCGAGATTGAGAAATCTTCGTCGCTCGGCGCTGGCACTCGTAGCTTCTCGCCGTCGCTCGTCTCGTTTATCGCTATATTGCTTAGAGCTTAGGCACTTAGAGCGCCTTAGAAAGGCGCTCAAAGTGCTTACCATTGCATTAGGACCAGCCTCGCATCCAACCGTAACCAGTTTGACTTTTTTTTTTAAGCCGCCCAGGTTAACATCGTACATACATCGTTTTCAAGCACGGCTCCTCGTTCATCGCTCGATTTACATTTTCGGCAAATGACAAACCGCGATGAAACACAATTATTCTAGTTCAAAATTGTCACGAACAGTTGGCACGCATGCTTACACTGTAGCGCACCTAACGTAATTTAAAAGTAGAACGAAAACGGGACGAGATTCGCTTACCGCTTCACGGAGACAGACGCCCGAGATCCTAGGCCTGACGGCCGAACTTGGAAGTCGCCTGCGATCCGGCTATCGGACGAGTCGAGCCGGCCGCGCAGCCGGCGCTGCGCTGACCCAGGTTTAGACCTGTGCGCCGCCGCGCCGCGCCGCCGCCGCCGCCTGTTTGGCTCTCGCCGCCCTGCGCCGCCGCCGGTATCCCCAGTGCCAGCACGCCGCCGCCGCCGCCGCACAATAAATCCGACGCGCCGCCGGCGCCGCCATCTTTTTTTTTTTTTTTTTTTTGGGGGGGGGGGGGGGAGGGGAGGGGGGGGATTGGTGTTTTTTTTTCTGCTTCTGCATGAGTTTTACCTACTATATTATGCATAAAAAATGAATAGATTTTTTTGCCTTTCATTTTTACTCTTGTAAATATATCAATAAATGTAGAAGTTCCATAAAAAACGGAGACACGGAACGATAAAAGAAATGAACAAAACAACAACACTCAAACACCGTTTGTAGTTTATTTTAACAACGAACGTTGATACATATACCTCAAAACCCTCACCACCAAAAAAGAAACACCTCCTCTTCTCATGATTCAGACATATCTAAATGATTCACACCAACCAGCCACCCTGATGACCTCGCTTGAGGGCTGACCAGCTACATAGAATAACAGGCAACTCCAGCTCCTGCACAGCCCTTACAATTCTTAGAAAACAGACACAAAAGACGCCCGCCAAGGTGCTCTCAATTACCAGAGGTCAAAATACGCATGGTCTCCCTCAGAACTCTCCTACCATTGCTATTGTTGGGCGAGTTGGTATTGTGCGTGAGAAAACATGATTGCGCTTTGAGACAGACGGAGGAAGAACACAACCGAACGCTTACTTTCAACTGATTTAATCCAAGAGCCTCAGCGTAGATACACACTGCGTCACCGCACCACATCTCAACCAATCCGCGGCCCCGCCGCGGACCGCAAATACACTATCTCTTTTTCTGCAAAGTCAATTGAAACCACGCATGACTGCAGGTGCAAACCATTATTTGCTTCTTCTACTGTTCTCGCTAGGCACAAAGATAAGACTGTTAGAGAGATAATTGAGGCGGACGCCATCAATAGTTTCGGCACGTGTTGTGCACGAGTTTTTTTTCTGGCACCCCTGAGGACCACCCGAAAAGGAGGTTAACCTTTGTAATTTGTGCTGAGCTTTGAAAACTAAATTTACACTGAACCTCTCTGCCACTGATATAAAGTTATGAGATCCCAAGGTAGTAAGGCACACATTCTTTACAATCGGTTTTTTCACAGGAGCCGGATTAAACGTACGTTCCTGACACCTTGAGCACAACTGTAACAATCCCATCCTGGTGTAATTGTCAAAATGGTTGTGAACGAAAATTGAGCTTGGCAGAAGGTTTTGTCGGTTTTTATCTAGAAATACCTGACAGGAGTAGAGCAACAGTCCATTGTCAATCAAAAACCCTGAGCAGTTGATTGAAATATTGAATCCGCATCATGGGAGAAGGTGCGATGTGACAACTGTAGCCATCAAGGACTTATGCTACTCTATGGATAAGTCGGAGCTGTTAATAAGGGTCAGGAGGTGGTGTGATGATAATCTAGTGAAGTTGCAGTCTGCCACTGGGATTGGTGTAGATAGTTTTATCAGCATTCTGGAGTTTCATTTAGAGTCCACTGCCGTAGACTTTGATGGTTCTCTTTTTATTCAAAAACAGGGTGTGTGTATCGGGTCGTGAATTGCTCCAGTGTTGTCCGAGATTTTTTTTTTTAAACGAGGCTTATGTACACGTTGACACGGTTGTGCGGTCCTTGTCAATTGGACCGCACAATCCTGCCATCACAACAGTCGAATTAAGTACTTATAGACCCACTGTTGCACACGGAAAAGGGCCTGTGCTGGAGGTACGGCAAGGAACCAGCCAAGCCTCTGTTGGCAGCTGACAGCTGTCACTTGAAAATAGTTAAGAGTGGTGTAATTGCGTCTGCGATAGATAACGCCTGTAAAGAATCCCGTATGTTTTGGGTTGGTGAGGCAGTTGAGTTGCAAAAGATGCGTCGTTTGGAAGCGGGCCATCACCGCGATGTAATTGTTAGTTGTGCTCAAGGTGCTGAAGGTTTAATCCGGCTCCTGTGGAAAAACCGGTTGTGAAGAATGTTGTGTGTGTGCCTTACTACTATGGAATCTCTCATAACTTTATATCAGTGGCAAATGGGTTCGGTGTAATTTTAATTTTCAAAGCTCAGCACAAATTAGAAAGGTCAACCCCCTTTCTGATGGTCTTCAGGGGCGCCAGAAAAAAAAAAAACATAAGAACCCAGATGTAACTTTTCAGGCAGGAGTGGTGTACGGGACCCTCTCATTTTGTCGAAACTCGTTTCGTGGAATTACGTATCGCAGACAACTTTTCATGGGCACACGTTTCTCGGAAACGCGTTTTGTCGACACGATCGTTTCATCGACACTCGTTAAGCGAATTGCACGCTGTAGGGACATCTCGTCACGCGTGTATCATATTAGTAAGGGTTCTGATGGAGTTGTCTGTTATCGCATGTGGCTGGTCAGTCATCAAGCGGGGTCGTCTGGGTGGCAGGTTGGTGTGACCATGAATCATTTGGATCTGTCTGAATGTCCGGCTTTCAGTGACCTACACTCTAAAAAAAGGGTGTATTCTTACACCCTTTGTTCCAAGACACTCCAAAACTTCAGACGTCGATCTGACAGTACTAACTTTCACGAGAGGCTTGATAGTCGTGTGGTACAAGATATTAAAATAGCTAATGTACGTTTTACTAACTACAAAAAAAAAGAATATTAATAATCGGGGTTTTCTTGGCCCAGCGGCGAAACCTCAGTGTTTTCTTTCTGTGGTCTTTGATACGTACTTTAGCTATTTAATCAGTCATATCGCTCCGTTATCAAGCCCCTTGTAAAATATATGGCCGTCTGTGCGCTGTACGTCAAACTGAAGTTTTGGGGTGCGTTATATGGGACAAAAGGGTGCATGGTGATACCTTTTTTTTTAATTAGTTCTTTTTTGGTGGCGAGGGTCTTGACGTATATATAAGAGCGTTCCTTGTTCAAATAAACTATACCAGTTTTTTTTTTTTCAAGAAAAAAAGGAAGCTTTGGGCATTTATTTATTTATTTATTTGTTTACTAAAGTACCCTCAGGGCCCGAAGGCATTACAGAGGTGGAGAGCACATACATGAAACAAAGATGTTCGTATACGCGACGCAGTCTTACGAGATTTGGTTATGAGAGAAAAAAGTGATGATTTTGGCTCTGGAACGTGTACGTCTTGATAACATATATATCGTAGAATCCAGCTACATGTGTCTTAATTCTCCACATAAAGGTGAAATTACTAATTTCAGTAAATTAGTAATTAGGTTCGCAAGGAGTCAAGCACTTTTTACTCGAGTTCTGAAAACAGGTATAAAAGCTGTGTTTGAGACTTGTTGTCTTGTGCGTTATTTTTATCGTTCCGTGTCTCCGGTTACTATGGAAGTTCTTCACCAGCTCGCCTGTGTTTTTAAAGTGTTATGACGGAATGAACGGTTTTGTAGACCGCAAAACGATTTAATGAAATTTTTGTGAAATAATTTGTCACAAAAGGGCTATTCGCGTCCGTTTTCAGGCTTCTTTCAAACATATTTTATTTCGATCTACACGCCTGGCTTGTTCCTGTCACGTCGTGTTTCAGGGGTCCTTCTTTCTCGTTTCCACGTCGGGATCCAGCGTCGGGGGTCGAAGTCGAGCCCCCATCCGGTCGAGTCGGGGAGGCTCTCCTTACGGGTCTTTGCCGCCAGCGTATTTGCTTACATCTCCCGAGCTCAAAATTCTTGCGCCCTCGCACATTTTGTTAATGTTGTCATGATCCTCTGTTATGCGTCTAGCCATCGTGGAGGGTGGCGTCGGCGTGATGCGCTAGTAATCGGAAGATCTGCCGCGGTGCAAGACGAGTTGGTTGAAATCGACGTCAACCACTGCAGGTTGTTCGTGAAAAAAAAAAAAAAAAGAGCTATCGTGCGGCAGCTTGGCGGCAATCCGGTGTGCCTTGCGGGGTAAACCCGGAAATGGTGTAGGTTTGATTGCTCACGTTGGTGAAGTGTCCGTGGAAAAGCCGGCCAAGTTTCGAGGTAGGAAGGCCGTTCGTGTACCATACCCTGTCCCTGACGCTGTATGGAGCTGGTCGATGTTTTGCATCGTAGGAACGCTTCCTGCCGTAAAGGTAAACGAGGTTCGCGTTTGCAGCGTCGCATTTCGCGCGGACGTCGCCGACCTCGTCGGGAAGCGGGGGAAATTCCATTGGTCGGTGTGGGACAAAGTTGAACAGGAGTTCGAACGGTGATGTCTGGAGTCCGGCGTACGGCTGCTGGTTCACTTGAAAGCTGGTTGCCTGGAGATAATATCGCTCCAATGGTCGATGCCGCCGTTGACGTTCTTTCGCGCAGACATGGAAGGATTTTTCCGTTGGCGCGTTCGACCAAGCCGTTAGCTTCGGGAGCGTAAAGTACTGTTAGGGATGCTCTGAATGTGCCTGTCGGCGAAGTACCGCGAAGCCGAACGAGAGGTTAGGACCCTGTCGTTGTCGGTGATGACGGCTTGCGGCGTACCGAATGAGTACGAGTTCTATAAATCGAAGGACGTGCTCGGTCGACTTGTTAGGCAAGGGGCGTGCGACAAGCGCGTGGTGAGGCGGAACGCGGTGATAAAATGCCTGTTGCCGTCGGTCCTCGTCTTGCGGAGGATCTTGCGCCGCGGCTGCCAGCCGGCGACATATTCTCTTACAAACGAAAATAAACAAGACGCCGAAGTACCTGAGTCTTCTAACGGACGCACTCTTCACAGCGAAGGCAACGTCCATACCTCTCCAGAAAAAAATAAAATAAAAAAGTGTGTTCCTTTTAATGGTATTTGCATCTTGCTTTCTAAATTCAAACGACTCCTTTCTCTCTCCCTCTCACTCTCTAATTTACACCCCCTCCCCCATTCCCCCACCCCTCCCCTCCCTCTTCCGCGCCACGCCGCCGCCGATCCGTTGATCCCCGCGCCGTCAACACGCTGCCGCCGGAGGTACAAACACCGGCGCGCCGCCGCCTGCGATTTCTGACCGGCGCACAGGTCTACCCAGGTTTACCACGCCTGGTTGAACTATGAGAGGCGCCGTCGAGTTGAGAGCCAAAGACGCAGTAGAAACGGACCGTAAAACATGTCCCCTACAACGCAGAACGAGCTAGCGACGCCAAAACCGCTACGTCGCCATCTCTGCGACGACCGGAAGCGTGGAAGCCGGGAAGTTAGAAAAAGCGCGGCAGCGGAAGCCACTGGGCGGAAGCTTTACGTTTCGGTTTCGCTTTTCTCCGACGCCGGCTAGGGTTGCGGGCTGGTGCGTTTGTGGCTGGTTGCGACGATGCGAGGGGCCACGAAAAGAGGCCGAGTTGGCCGAGTACGAGTCACGGCCCACGATACGAGCAACGGGCCGTTTGCCGCTGTCGACCGGCGATGCGGTATCCGCGGATTGGTGTCACGATAGGTTTGTTGCCGTGCAAGTTGACTCAAAGCTCGAAGTTATGCGGTTACCAAGTCCCGTTCCGGCACGAGCCGCACCACGTTTTCCGGTGCATCGCACGTGGAGGCCTTTCTACGCATTCAGTGACCGTAAAGATCGTGCCCGCTGTCTTCGGTGCTGTGGAAGAAGTTGTGAAACGGAAGAAGCATCAAAACCAAGGCGTTCAGGACTGCAGGCCGGGCCGCCGGTTCACTCTAAATGAGAGGCGACGTGTTTGCGCACGCTTTGAGGAAGCCTGCGCGTTTCGCCACGCCAGAACTCGCCGATCGCGACCAGACCAGCCGGACCACGAGTCCGAGAGGCGCTTGCGCAGCCAGGAACGGCACCGAGGTAGGAGCTGTTCGTTCTGCGCTACCATGCAGTGCTCTACAGTGCTCGGACCTCTCGGTTTCGTTCGTGCTTGCACCGAAGCCTTTGTGACCCCTTGGGACGCGCGAGTCGTACTTAGCAAAGGTTTGGACGGGGCCGCCCTCACCAAGCAGCTCCGCTATATTCCGCTTACTAATGATCGCAATAAAAGCATACGTTTGTTCTCGGGGAAAAAAAAATGAAAGCCGCTTACAACTCCCTGTAACACCGAATTAGAGCGCAGCTCTTGAGGAGGAGGAGGGAAGGGCACGGGGGGGGTTAAACTAACCAGTGGGGGGTCACGTGACCTTGGGGGTCACGTGACCCCCAGTGCCGATGATGTCATCACTGACGTCCCTGATGACGTCATCACTGACGATGACGATGCGGGTACCGATGACGTCATTAGTGACGTCACTGATGACTTCACCAGTGATGATGACGATGACGATGCGAATGTCGGTGACGTCATCAGTGACGTCGCTGATGACGTCATCAGTGATGATGACGTCATCAGCGAGTGATGAGTGATGATGACGATGCGGATGCCGGTGACGACATCAGTGACGTCACTGATGATGTCATCAGTGATGATGACGATGACGATGCGGATGTCGGTAACGTCATCAGTGATGATGACGATGACGATGTGGATGCCGGTGACGTCATCAATGATGATGACGATGTGGATGCCGGTGACGTCATCAGTGATGATGACGATGACGATGTGGATGCCGGTGACGTCATCAGTGATGATGACGATGACGATGCGGATGACGGTGACGTCATCAGTGATGATGACGATGTGGATGCCGGTGACGTCATCAGTTATGATGACGATGACGATGTGGATGCCGGTGACGTCATCAGTGATGATGACGATGATGATGTGGATGCCGGTGACGTCATCAGTGATGATGACGATGACGATGTGGATGCCGGTGACGTCATCAGTGATGATGACGATGACGATGCGGATACCGGTGACGTCATCAGTGATGATGACGATGACGATGTGGATGCCGGTGACGTCATCAGTGATGATGACGATGACGATGTGGATGCCGGTGACGTCATCAGTGATGATGACGATGACGATGTGGATGCCGGTGACGTCATCAGTGAGGATGACGTCATCGGGGGGTCACGCGACATCGGCGGGGGTCACGTGACCTCGGGGGGTCACGTGACCTCGAGGAGGGGGTCACGTGACCTCAGGGGAGTCACGTGACTTCGGGGGGTCACGTGACCTCGGGGGGTCACGTGCCCCCCACGAGGTCACGTGACCCCGGTGGGGGGCTCGCGCGGTGCATTATGGGACATTTCCCATGATCCACCGCGCGGTTACGCCGACGCCGACGGCGACGGCGACGGCGACGCCGACGCCGACGGCGACGCCGACGCCGACGGCGACGCCGCTCAAGCCGGAAACGGGCCCCTAAGAGCTGCGCTCTAAAAAATGCGGGACCGTTCTCCGCGCAGCCGACGGGGTTGGCCTCCGCTTTGTTCTCAGCTGTTCACTCGCTCCCGCAGCGAGCGCCTTCCGATAATCCTCCCCGTTTCAAAATGCGATGCGATACATGGGCTGAATGAATGCGCACTCGTTATCTCGATCCACCTCTGTCTAGCGACTTTAATGCGATGCGCTTTCTTTGCGCATTATGCCGTTTACATTACCGCATATTGAATGCGGCAACTGGATTGAGTGCGACTAAGTCGCATTCATGTAAACGCGGCTTATGTTCTTTTTCAACATGTATGGTGTATGTAATGATACCGGTGGTAAACGATGGACGTTTTAATTGGAAGATTGCGGTCGTCTTTCTGCATGTATGATTTGGTTATACCGGTGGTCCTGTGGTATAAGCGTTTCTGTTGCAAAGATGTCGGTCCCCTACGCTATCAGACGGAAAATCATACCAGCCACACCGAATCATATCGGTAAGCAAACTAAACTGGCTGCCAGTATAGACAGACCCGGAGCCATAGCGGTGCCGGTATCTGCAGTTATGCAGAACGCCAAACCAAACTGGCTGCATCATAATAACAAGAAATTATGTTGGTGTCATGCAGAACTATACAAGCAGCAGGTTTGTTTCTTGTACGTTTTTCCAATCGGAATGTATATATTTATTACCATCAGATTAGCGCATATACTTATTCATTGCCATCCGAATATAACCCCATTCTTAATAAACATTTACACTTGTTATAACAGGGCCTCCATTATTCTCCACTTTTTCTCTATTGATGAATAGGACGCTGAATTCCAGTCCAAAAAAGCCCTTGCTTCGACTAAGCAGATTGGCATGTAGTTTCAGATCATCAACATCCAGAATGTGGCATCTTCCCAGTGGATTGGTCAACTGCGTTTGGTTTCGCCTACAGACACGGACTAAGTTTCTCGGAAGACAAGCCGACACTGCGCATGAGACCCCAAACTAGGATTAAAGACATTTACAGGGGCGGAATTGAGTCTTACTTTGCAATGTGAATATGAAGACAGTTTAAACAAGTTTAAATCGTTGTTGAAAAATTACTAAGTGCATGTGAGGAACATGACACTATTTTGTTTGATTAATAAATACGCTAATCTTTGCGACAAGGCATTTCGGGGGCTTATAGTTCCTCAGCTGCCCTTATACACTGCTGCCGTACCCCGCTTACAGACTATGGAAAACAGCTGCCGTATTCTGCAAACCTGTGAAAGAAACATGCTTTGATATTTGGTTCATCGACCAACGTTTTGCAAGTTTCAAAAGCTGGCAGGCTAGCAGCCTTTTAGAGGGTTCCCTAATTGACTAAAATTCAAATTATGTATAGTTTTTCTCAGATCAACCTGGAAATTGTTTTTTTCGGTGCGAAAGGAATGTTAGCGAGATCAAATATTCAACATCAACTGAAATAAACCACTGTTGATTTTGAGAAAACGCCACATTTACACCCTCCCAACCTTCCTGGGCTTATAAATGCTTGGATGTTTGTTATCAACGAAGTCGTCAAACTTGTTAAAGAACGAAAACCTGCGATATTGTAATATTTGTAAATAACAACTTTATTTCTTGCATTTACCACGCTTGGGCTCTGACCAGATGGCACCTCTTCAACATACTATTAGAAACTGCAGTCTTATTTCTTAACTTTTCCACGCTTGGGGCTCACTCTAAATGGAATTTATTGACGATACCTACTTCGACACTTAACTCCGCCCTCTTGGCCTCTTAACAATGAAATTTCTTGATTATATACCTGATATTTTTTCTATGGACGAAAATATTAAAAGGCACTTGCACTAGCGCACTCTTAAAAGTGCCATTAGCTCACTTGACTTGGCGGCCACTAGGAACAACAGATAATTTAATTAAATTTTTCGTTAAAAAATAAGTATATAGTTACAATTATAAACTTGATGAGCATCGTTAGAAACCACTAAATCATTCAAATTTAGAGACTAGGAGCACATGTTCCGTTTCTATGGCTCCTGCAACTGTGTCGCGACCTTCATGTTTTTCCGTCTCATCATCCACATTTTCTCTCTGCGCTTGGATTAAAAGAGGTAATTCTTGGGAAATACTGCACCTCGTACGTGCTTCCAAGTTCCAATCTTTCTAAAATTAACTGATATAGTGATTTTTGATTATGCCCACCAAGTCTCTAACTGGAAATGATTATTATTATTGTATGCAAAACTATTCAAAAACTTAATTATTCTAAGCACTACGTGGCTCATTATATAGTTCTCTTGACTATGACCAAGGTGGTGCCAACCCTATTTATGTGAGATGCATAGTTTTTACATTAAATGACTTTCAAAACCATGCACGTGCCCCCGGAATTTCTAATGAACAGATTTAGCGGCTTTCGATAATGGCCAGCAAGTTTCTAATTGAAAGAATGTGGCCTCATTTACTAATTAGAATTAAAATATTTGTTAATTAGCCACAATTAGACAGTAGCCTCGTTTACATGAAAGCGACTTCAGCGCATCGACTCCACTCGTTCTTCGAACGAAGCCGACGCGGCAACGTTTACATGAATGCGCACCAAACCCTACACGAAGGTGGCGCCACGCCGTGTCAAAGCTCAAAGTTATGCACTTCCGGAACCAGCCGCACCACATTTTCCGGTGCATAGCACGTGGAGGCCTTTCGACGCACTCAGTGAACGTAAAGATCGTGCGCGTTGTCGTCGGTGCTGTGGAAGAAGTTTCGAGACGGACGAAACATCAAACCCCAAGCGTTTAGGGCTCCAGGCTGGGCCGCCGGGTCACTCTGGATTAAATGCGTCGTGTATGCGCCCGCTTTGAGGAAGCCGCGCCAGACCTCGCCGATTGTGACCGGACCAGCCGGACCCCGTGTCCGAAAGGCTCCTGCGCAGCCAGGAACGGCACCGAGGTAGGAGCTCCTTGTTCTGGGCTACCATGCAGTGGCAGTGCTCTACTGTGCTCGGAGCTCTCGGTGTCGTTCATGCTTTCGACGGAGCCTTCGCGACCCATTCGGACGCGCAAGTCGTACTTCGCAAGGCTTGGACAGGGGCCGCCCTCACCGAGCAGCTCCGCTCTATTCCGCTTACTTATGTTGCAATAAAAGCTCGCGTTTGTTCTAGGGAAAAAATTGCGGGCGACCATACGGGACCGCTTACGGCGCCGCCGACGAGGTTGGCCGCCGCCATGTTCTCAGCTGTTCACTCGCTCCCGCAGCAAGCGCCCTTCCATAATCCTCCCCGTTCCAAAATGCGATGCGACCTCCGTTTACATGGGCTGAATGAATATGCACTCGCAATCTCGATCCTCCTCTGTCTGGCGGCTTGAATGCAATGCGCTTTCTTCGCGCATTATGCCGTTTACATGAGCGCATTGAATGCGACAACTGGATTTGACGCGACTAAGTCGCATTTATGTAAACGCGGCTAGAGCCCACCAAGTTGAGTAAGCTAAATGCAAAATGAAGTTACTTAATGAAACTTCTTGTTTTGAAAATTTGGTGCAGCTAAAAGCCAACACCCAGTGCAGGGTGGCCTAAATAGTGGAAGGCTGTAAATTGGCCCTTAAAAATTAGCTTCTGCGCACAGAAAAATCAAATTTTAACCAAACATGAATTTTAGTGCCACACGTTATTCTGTGAACTTGCAAAGCATAGCTCCATTTCTGTGAGAAATAACAACAGTATTCCTCTAAAGTCTAAACCTCTAAGACGGGAAATGACACAGACAACCACGGCGCATCGACTGTGTTAGAGCCAGCTGATCCCTCGTTTCGACCCGCGCCCGTTGCAAAGCGAGTCCTCCATTCTATGTGAAATGCGAGTACTCATTTCGCATCGGGCTCTAACAGCTCACTACGACTTGGTCGCCAGCATCCGTGCACACCCTAGAGGCTACAAGAATTCTTGTCCTTTAAACAAATGGATCTACGATTCCGAAGCTCACAAAGTAATGTGCGCCACTAGAGTAAACCTGCGGTGAAAATTTTGAAATAGCTACACACAGAAGCCAAGTTTTCCGGGGCAACTGACATCCTACCGCGCTATTTATTCAACCCTATATACCATTAAATAGATATGATTCCTTGTCTTTGCCTTGCATGGGCTTTAATATGACATTTCCAGAACATACCTTTTTATTAGTTAGTATTAGTCATTAGTTAGTAACTATCGTCCCGTTTCGTTATTGTGCGGTTTTCCGAAGGTTTTAGAAATGGTTATGCATAACCGGATCTCAAATTACATCAGTAAAAATAATAGTCCTTTTCAGCATGGTGTTTCAAATGGAAACTACGTTGAAACAAATCTGTGCTCTTTTCTAAATTTCTCTGTGCCGATAGTCACAAACAGAGGCCGAATTGATGCCGTATATTTTGACATGTCGAAGGCCTTTGACCGTGTAGATCCTACTTTACTCCTCTGCAAACTTTCTTCTTATGGCATATGCTCAAAGCTTAGTGAATGGGTCAGGAGCTACTTGAGTTTACGCAGTAATACTGTTCGTGTTGGCCACTCTTTTTCGAAGGGTTTTACATCAACTTCTGGTGCACCCCAAGGTTCGAACCTGGGAGCACTGTTGTTTATTTTGTTTGTAAACGATATAGCATCATGCGTCAAGCACTCAAAGGTCGGTCTTTTCGCTGACGACATAAAACTCTCTTTAAATATTAAAGACCATACTGATTGTACTGTATTGCGAACCGATATTGGTGCAAATTCAAAGTGGCGTAGAAAAAGTGCTTTGTCGCTAAATCCTGAAAAAAGTAAAGTGATATATTTATCGAGAAAGCGGGACGTTTTCTTTTACCCTTATGTACTCGAGGGGAATGTGATAGATCGTGTATCTCTGGTAAGAGACCTTGGCGTCTATATTGATAGTAGACTATCATTCACAGCGCAAGTTCCTAAGATGGTTGGATCAGCGATAAGAAAGTTGGGAATGATCGAACGGTTGTCGAGTTCTTTCACTTCACCAGTCTCTGTTGTGCGTTTATTTTGTAGCCTTGTACGCTCAGAACTTGAATTAGGTTCGATTAGTTCGAATTCACTATCTTTAACACAAGCTGAAATCATGGAGCATGTGCAGAAGAAATTTATGCGAATTATTTATGACCGGTACATTGGTCGGAAACTGTTTTTTAGTTACGACAAGTTGCTGTCTTTATTTAGCCTTGAAAGGCTATCAACGAGGAGGGCTGTTCGAGACATTCGTTTTCTTCATGCGGTAGTGCATGGCACTGTTAATACTGAGCATTTACTTATGAATATAAACTTTCGTGTGCCATTCAGAGCTAGTCGCCGTTTTTGTTTTTTTTTTTTACTTTTTATCCTACTAGAATTTGTGAATCAACACCATTGTGTCGTATGCAGTATGCCTATAATATTATATGCGATTGTGACGTTGATATTTTTCTTGAATTTGTTATTTTCAAGTCGGCCTTGAAAAAGTGTATTTTATCCAACCAAGAGTTAGTGTAAGCTTCTATTTGCTCTGTAAACTTGTATTTGTGTCCTTAGAAATTTACGTGTAATTTTGTATATGTTTGTATTTTAAATAGTGTTGCTGTAAACACGAACTGACAGTGCACCACACAAAAGGCGTTACAGCTGTCTGTGGGCACTAAAGAAAAATAAAAGATTATTAATATTATTATTTTTATTATTATTATTGTTATTATTTAAATCGGGAACGTTTTAGGAATGTTTCCGCTTAAAGGGCATACTCCTCCAAGGATGCATTAGCTTGGCAACTGCGGGTGACACAGTGTTGCTTCTTCTTCCTTTTCACAATCTCGGTGGCTCTCGGTGGGTTGACGCTTGCAATACCCCTGAAATCAAACATATATTTTTACTATATCATTCTTCCCAATGAAAGCTATACTAATTAAATATACAGGGAGGTTATGGAATGCTGGCCAAAACTTTCTTACAAAAACTATGCGTTGCATAGGAAAAATATGGAAACGATGTTGGTGAGTGCCAACGATCAATTCGGCAGATGCCCATTATATGGATAATCAAGTGCCTATTAGACTCAGTTCCAATAAGGACGCCTAAGTGTTGTGAACCAGAAATTTGGGTTGCCACCATGTTTAGGATGTTTTAACTGCCGGCGGGAATTATGCGCATCGCCACATTTCAAGTAATTATTTGTCGAGAAAAGTGCCCCTGGTTGTTTTATAAGGTGCACCCGGTGTTGCCGTTAACTGTAACCAAGCTTGAAAAAATCAGAGCATTACAGGCGAATGGAACCAACTGTATGTTCTTAGCAGACGTCTTGCCAGAGGCATTATCTTTTTTAATTGTGCCTAATTTGATAATTACGACTAATTAGATAGTTTTTTTAATTTATTTATTTATTTTATTATTTTATTTTACAATACTGCAGGCCAGTTCTCTGGCCCAAGCAGGAGGGGCAAACAATGCAACATATGGGTGCACATGAAAAAATGACAAAAACAATAATACAAAAGAAGACAAGACCACTGCTGCGGAATGCATTATCGAATTAGGTATCGTTCTAATGCCTGAATGAAATTGGCTGACTGAATAATGGTTTCTGGTAGCAAGTTGCAGTCCGAAATAGTGCGCGGAAAAAACTGTGCTTAAAGGCATTTGTTTTTGCGAAGATGGGCTGTAGTGCGTGATCCCTAGTGTGTCGTGTTTTTCTTGAAGTTAGTTGATTGAGATATGGGAGTGTATTTAGGCTTACTCTGGATGTCAGGATGTTGTAAAGAAATAAAATACGAGTCATTTTCCGACGTGTATCGAGAGGTGGTATTTGGTTATCCCTCATAAGTTCCGTGGGCGAGTCCAATCTATTGTATTTAGTGAATATAAACCTAACTGCCTTTCTTTGTACAAGTTCAAGCTGGTGGATATCTTTTTTATTGTGGGGATCCCAAATGACTGATGCATATTCGAGTTTTGAGAGTAAAGGCAAAGGTGCCAATTGCAAAGTTGTAAAGAGCCTAAAGAAACCCCCGATGGAGGAGTTTGCAATGTGGTGCACCTTGAGTGCTTCCTTTAACCAGCCCTAAAGAAACGCCTGCTCGCAGTGGACGCGTGTGATACGATTAGGGAAGTGCATTGTCACGTGGTATCTCTTTGCATTTCGTGGGCGTTTTTTGAAGGCCGGAGGAAAGCACCAGAAAAGATGTACCATGATGCAAGAACTTGCATCGAGTGCTCCTTAAAGCTCTTTACAAGTTTTCAATTGACACCTTTTTCCATAAAACACTATTCAATAATTAGTTGCAATGAATTAGTTAGTCAGGCTAAAAACAATTATCTCTTTCGCAAGACTCCTGCTAACAACATACTGTTGGTTTCAATCTCTTAGAGTGATCCGTTTTTGTTTAAAGATTGTTTGAGAATTAAAACACTGTAAACGTAAATGAGAACAAACCCCTATTCCCCAACTTGCCAAACAATCGATTGTTTATTGTGCTCAAAGGAAAACGACAGTTTGTGTAAGAAAGGGATTTCTCTAAAGGAATCTTAACAAAAATGCTGGATAGAGGCGTGGTAATCGTGTTAATTAGCCATGTTTACATTTAAATGAACACTTATGTTACTTTTATTATGATGATTTTGTTCCAGTTCTTTGTCCCCACCATTATTTAATGTTACACTATATGAGTAGAAATAAAGGGAAGTTCTGTCAGTCGATCGACTTATTGAGCCTTCAAAGAGGCGGCTTTGTCGGGCGCTTCAGCACCAGTTGGAGTGGTTTAGCCTGTTTGGCTAGTTTCAGTCAACTAACTTGTTTCATATTTCACAGATGGGCAATCTAAAAGTGCACGTCTGTTCTCCCCTCCCACTTTGCTCGACTAAATGTATATTAGTTGTCATTCTCTTGCAAATAACCTCAGCTGCAGTGGAGACTTCATACCGTGATTTTTGTTTCTAATCATCCTAGCATCACAGTGTAATGTAGAATGTGGACAGTAAGAGCATGGGGCCTCATGAAGATGAAGTGCTGATGGTGACGGTGGCAGTGACGGTGGCAGTGGCAGTCAGTAAGAGCCCTAAAAATGAAACATTATCTTGAGCCCTTTTTAGCAAGGGGAGGACGCGCGGCCTCACCATCCCGTGCTTGCATCGCACGCATAGCCTGAGTTGGTGTAAGCAGCGGGTGGCGTGCCAAGCGTCTGCGCAGACTCAGTCTGTAGCTTTTGAATTCGTGAAAATATGCAAATGGGTCCCGGAGTTACTGTTGTGGTATGCCTGTGTGTGTCGAGCGTAAACAATGATGACGTGCATTTCCGCCTGTGTGCTGTGAACGGGTTCCGATATGGTGTGGTACTGTGTCCCCTGATTGGACGCCGTAATATCCCCCCAAGCTGTGCCCTGTCCTTCTTGGGGGCAGGCGGCGTCTATATAGACCTTTGCAAAAAGAGCCCTCTGGCCGCCGCCATTTTGCGAATCGAGCGACCCCTATCAGCCAGAAATTTCTGCCACCATCCTGAGCTGTGAAATCCGGTCAGCGTGACTCCCCACCTGCATTACGCATTCGGAGTTCACCGGCTTTTCTTGAAAGTTTTTACTTTATTTTCCTGTTTAAGATGATTACCCTTTGTGTGTTACCTTCCACTGTGAGAACCAGGCAATACCAGGGCTCATTGCCCGAGCGGCCTTCGCAGGAAACGAACGAAGAGAGCGAACATGGCAGCACGCGGCGCAGGCAGTTCAACGTTCTTAGAGAATTATTTCTGTTGAGATAATCTCCAAAAAGCCTTCCCGGCTATGTTTCCGGTTTCGCGAAAAATAGCTGATAGGGTTGGGTCCGCAGTGTGAGGACGGAATAGACGCGATCGTTCATTTGCTTTGAAGCTGTGCAAAATAGTAGCTCTCTTCAAAACGTGCCCCAGAACACGCCGGATTCCGCCCGATCGTCGTAAAGTTACTATCGTCGACACTGTATTTTAGATATGCTGTGTTATTTGAGACCTTTCTGAAATTCTGTCCGGATAACACGGCACCGTGTGGTACTATACAATATATGTTGTTCGATTCATGAGACTCGTTGCATTTTATGTTGTGGGCGGGGAACATCCATGCAGTTCGGATATCTTGTGTGGTAAAATATTTTCCACGGTTAAGACCTTGGTAGATTTACACGGCTAAGTGTATAGTGCCGTAAAAGGATCAACATAATATGAAACAAACACTCCAGTTGCATTTCTTCTGTCGCGCATGGACTCACCAAAACAGCATTCATTTCTTTCCTTTTGTTCCCAAAATAAAACAATGCATTCTTAGAAATTCCGAGAAAATTTAGTGGCCATAGAACACAAAATAAAAAAAAATAGAACGCGGCAATTTAGCCTCCACCAACATCCGGAAGTGTGCCTACGCAGGCTGCCACAGCCCACTGACTAGAAAACCCACAGCCCAGCGCAGTCGGGCAACACTGACGTAGACTCTCAAAACCAGAGACGCGTGCTGTTAATCGCTTCGTTGGAGACTGCCGCTGGAAAGGTCTATAAACCTGGGGTCTTTGGAACGGTCTATAGACCGTGGCTTCGAGCCCCCGTTCCCATGCCTAGAGTGCAACTTGCGTCAAAATAATAGTTTGATACCTATTTATTTCCACTTGGAATGGAGCTCTGATCATATAACGTTCTCAAACATTTTTCTTTTTGTTTTGACTGAATAACAGTGTGTTTAAGTATTTTATTATTAACCCTTTCTCGTGTAAATAAACAAGCACGGTAATACCGCTACTATATAGGCTTCAAACGCGAGCTCTTTGCTCATGGAGGCACCTCGGCTGCACGAACTCTCGCTTAGCAGGTGCGACTGCTAAAGATGAAGCTCTGAGCTCGGGCGTTTAGCTGTCAGACCTTTGAAATACAATTATCTACGTATAATGCTGCTATACAAACTGCCAGGAAAGCAAGAACTGCCGTATGAAGACATTTTTTTCCATGCCAACAGAACCTAGTGAATTGTGCGGCAGAGCAAGGGCGGTATGCTTGTTCTCGTTGAATTAAAACTGAGAGAATTTTTTTTTAATCTTATTACAACATACCTTTTGGGTCCAAGGTAGTCGTGTATGGAGATGAAAGCTAACGATGACAAAACGGTAATCTTAAAAAAAGGAGAGAGCACAGGGTTCCTTCTATAGAATATATATGGTTTGTCTCGGGGACAGTGGGCTGCAAGAGCAAAATAATTCGCCCTCCCTCCGTTCTTATCCCACGACTTTTCGTGTGTGGGCTATTGGGCCCCCACACTCGGATGAGTTTGAGATTTCCTGGCATGTACGATGTGGACAACGTCTTCACTGTAAGAGTTTCTGTTCAATTTGATGCGTTTCCTGAAAAATGCCTGACGTCGAGCTATTGGTAAAACCACGACAGTTTCGTCTTGAAAACAAATGTAACGAGGTGCACAGTCCTGGCAGAGTATTATAAAAAAAATATCTACATTATAGATGTATATCTTTGCTGAGATGCGTACAAAAGGGACCTTTGAAACGCGTCTAGGTATTTAATTACTCGAAAGAATCTCTCAGGTATTATCGCGATATATTTTTATTGCAATACTGCCCAGCCGTGCCTTCAGTTACCTGAGTATTTTAGGTTTGCTCTGCGCTGTGGATTCAGTAAGGCAACTAAGGTGTATGAAGTACACACTCAAAATTTTAACACCCTTATTCGTGTAAATGGCTCGGCCTCTGGCTAACGCCTTTATTCGTGTAAGGGTGTTAGCCGCCGGAGGTGGAGAAAATCGTGTAACTGCTAACACCCTAAAAACAATATGGCGGCCAGTATGCGACAGGCGATACGATTAAAAGGCTTGGCGAGCCGTACGCGGCTTCCCGCCGGAGCAACAGCATAGGGCTCGCACGCTCGTTTGGTGTCATCTGTAGGCGCAAATAACTTTCCAAACATCTCTATGCCAAAGCGCCAACACCGCAGGTAATACGAGTATGGCCGAAACCGCTGGAGGCTGAAGAGCCGAGATTGTCGCCGAAGTATCGCTCGGCCTGCTCAATGCCGGTCGCATTTTCATCGCATCAGAAGCGTTTCTAAAGAAGAGATAGCTTTACAAACACTGACAGGCTGGCTTTATTGAACACAACGCCCACTTGCCATGGACGACAAGTTGACAACGAATCGCTCCGACACCCTCTGTCGACAGCAGCTAGGAGGTATCGCACTCGCGCTTCGTGTGGCTCTAACAATTGCCCGTGCTCACCTCTGTTACGTGCGTTATCCACTCATGAACGTTTGTGCGTGAACAGCGGCATTCAGCACCTAGAACACGCGCTGGCGAAGCCGCCGAACCTGCTTTTGTTGCAATCAGGCAGCATAACACGGCGACACAGCTACCAGCGGGAATAAATCGGAGCGATCAACACCATGGATGGACTAATAGAGTGAATAGAGTCCAGCCCTCTAATAGTTATGGATCACCAACCGCCACACTTTTCAAATTGGGCGGCGGCAACCCCCATCTAGCGACGAAAAAAAAAGTGATAAATATTTAAAGAATAAAAATCAGATATTTTCCGCTTCCTGTCGCACAGCCACATTCACTCACGACATAAACCATACAAACACAACACTGCACATACACACAAACACATACGCGAATACAAGCACTGAACAATCGCACAACTCACATAAACAGTATAAACATCCTACTTATGCAAACCGAGATGTGCCCGGAGCGGTATGTATGCCCTTCTATTTCCCGCGTCGGTTAGCCCAGTTACCACGCTAGTCTTAATCAAGATATTAAAAGATTACGCCAATTTTATTTTTCAATAATATTTTTCCTGAATTTGCCTCAGGTAGGTACACATATCCCTGAATAACGTCTTACAGTATAATGTATTATAATGATACGCGCCTAACTTCTAGTAACTCAACGTGAGCGACGAGAAAAAAAAAATTGTGAGTTCTGTCTGGCAACCACACTCGCGGCGTGGTTGCTATGGCGACGCTGTCGGTACGCGCGCTGGCAGCCGTCCAGCTGGTTCGGCTGCGGCCGAGTGCGCGAGTCCACGGTGAACGCCGCGAACGAAATCGAGAAAACAAAGCGTCGACTACTGAAGCTGTACGTAATCGAGTTTCCGCCCGTTCGCTGTCCAATTCTCCGTAGTCTTCTTCCGCCCCTTCGAAAGGGAACAGCCTACCAGTCGGATTACCGCCGTGGCTTCATCTTCGGAGGGAACTGTCAGCTGAATTAGTTCCAAAACACGCGTGCGTCAGGCAGCGCAACGTGGCGCGGTCCACGCACAAAGTCGGTAAGTAAACAAAACACTCAATGCCGCTCCATTTTTTTTTTTTTTTAATTTACGGGGCGCGCGGTGTTTTTGGATGTTTCTCGGCGCCTGATCGATCAGGGGTGAAAATTTCAGGGCGTATCGTATGCAAACGACAGCGTTTGCCGGCGGAAGACTCGGTCGTCCTGGCGAACGCATCTTTAGTATTTTTAAGGATGTTCTATCTGCAAAAGAAAGGCGCGCCTTAAAATTTCAAGGTAAAATACACTGCTGAGGAAACGACCCTTTGCGTGCAGGCGCCGATTTTTCCGGCAGAGTTTAGCGCGCTGTGATGTGCAGTGTGCGCTTAGGGGGAGTTTTGGCATGATATAATGTTGCTCATTGGAAATAAAAGAAAAATGCTGGCATCCTATGTTCACACACTCTTCGTCATTTTTGGAATCTTAAGTACCCTTTTTTACGGCAGGTATTGGACGCCAGCACATTTTACGGAGGAACGAAGAGTGGAATCCGGCCGATTCCCTTCCACATTAACATCAAATGAGTGATGTGAAAGCAAAGAAGAAAGTGAGAGTGAAACAGTTCCTGCAGTAGTAAGTGCCAGAAACAAGAAAAGTGCCCCGAAGTGGAAAATATACTACCTCGAAAAGGATCCAAAAGAAATAGAGGTCATCAGGTATATAGAGACACCGCCAATCGTCACAGACCTGGACACTCCATTCCAGTTTTTTAAATGCCCATGCCCTGATGAGGTGTTTACAGCGATATTTGAGGAGACCATCCTGTATTCTACTTAATGCTACCCTGAACACCATTTTCGGGCTCTGGTCACACCTCCACGCAGGATGTCCTGCTCCAGATCAAGGAGGATATCCTTGACAAAATCACCTGTACGACGACGTGGGCGGTCCTGGCCCTGGATATAAAGGGCGCCTTTGACCATGTCAGTCACACGCTGGTGTTCGAGAACCTGGCCTCGACTGGGTGTGGGCCCCGGATATATGATTATGTGCGGGACTTCCTGAGCAACTGGATGGCCACCATCAGACTCGAGTCCATCCGCACAAGCACCATCCCGATCCCGAGCAAGGGCACCCGGCGAGGCTCGGTCCTGTCACCCCACTTGTTACCTGGCGATGTGCAAGCCGCCTCCTCTACTGGAACGGACTCCCCGGATGAAGCATACACTCTATGCCACTCTATGCGGACGACCTGACGATTTGGACTACGTCGGGATCGGACAGCGGGAGGCAAGACTTTCTCGAAGAAGTCATCGGGACGGTGCAGAACTACCTCGAGGCCGGCAACTTCCAGCGCGCCTAGCTGTTGCTCGTCCGCGTGGGCAAGCCGATTCCCGAAGAACAGGAAGGCGGACATCCGCCTCACGTTAAAGGATGGTACCCCCATGCCAGTGGTGAAGCGGGTTCGGATCCTGGGACCTTCACCTCCAGCGGGACGGCGGAGCCAAGTACACGGTCGACCAACTCGTCGACACAACCACGCAAGTCATGCGCATGGTGAGAAGGATAACGAGTCAGAGACACGGGCTCAAGGAGTCGGACCTGATCCGGCTGACCCAAGCACTCGTCGTGAGCCGTATCACCTGTACAAATCCGTATCTCCACCTGCTGTCGAGAGGTGAGGGCAAGATGGACGTGATTATTCGCAAGGAGTACTAGCTGGCACTGGGGGTGCCGCCGTACGCGTCGAACGCCAAGCTCCGACGGCTGGGTGTAAACAACACCTTCCAGGAACTCATCAACATGCACCTAGCCAGTCAGTGGGAGACCCTGGCCCTCACACTGAGCGGGCGGCACGTCCCGAGCTCGCTCGGCATCCCCGCCCTTGCATCGCAGTGTGAGGCTATCCAGCTGCTGCTGGCCCTTTGGTACAAGATCCAGGTGGCACCAATCCCGTGGAAGCTGAACCCATCCCTGCATCCAGGTCGCTGGATGGCTCCCGGTCCCTTGATTCCGCTTGGTCCCGTCGTGTAGCATAGGGCCCCTGGTAGCAATTTGTTGCTAGCCCAGCATTTAAGCATACTCCAGCCTTTTTGTATGTAAAGCAAAACAATTACTGCAACTGAATACTTCTTAAGTGACGATAATCGAAGTTTGCACTACTTAATGCCCTTCTGTTTTATCTAAAGTACCGCAACTAAGTACTCCGAGTACCGTTCGGAGCACTGCGGTGCAGGTGAAGTTTATACTTATAAAAAAATGTCTGCCCATAAGCTTGCTTCGGTAACACGAGCTGCAACAGGAAGCCCGATGCAGAGGCTTTAAGAGCAAGCTCCATGCTTTGAATGTTGCTAAGCATGCACGCTTGTGCAGTGCAAGTGTCGTTCAGGACAACGTGCTCGTTCTTGGCATTTCTGTTTCCCTTGCACTTAAAGGGATGTTGAACCGAAATCTGGATTCCACAAAACACGGCGGCAAAAGCGTATAACAAGATGCTACAAACACCAAAACATCACTCATACAGCGATAGATCGAACGCATGACCTTATTTAAAAAAAAAAAAAAAGAGGCGCATTTGGCAGATTTGTTTGTCTTGTTTCTCCGAGGAGAGGGAACGACCTCGTGTCTTCTCCGCTTCGCCGCCTTGAGGGAGCGAAGCAGAGAGAGGAGGAAACGAGATATCTCGACGTCACGCGCCTCATGGGCCTCGTTCCGATCTCAACCTCTTTTTCCAAAAATACGGCCGTCCATTCGAGATATCGCCTCATGACTACGAGTAGTGTTGTAGGGATTGTAGCATCCTGCCTACAGCTTCTGCATCGTTTCCTGAAATCCAAATTTCGGTTCACCATCCCTTTAAAGGGAAACGCAGTGTGGCAGTGATGGGATGATTTCTTGTGTCAGCCGGAGTTGCCTACCATTACCACTGTAGGGCGTCAAAGGCTACAGGCATGCAAGAGCGACTTTGCAAAGTGCTTTCGCAGAACACGAGATTGCGATAGAGCGTGTACTAGCTCGCACTTGTCGCCTTCGACCGCGCTGTCATCCTGGCAAGCCTTCGGCAACACCTTCAAAATGCCCGCATTCTTCAAGAAAGCCACAATGTTATGAATATATCACAACAATGCCTGGCTTTCATTTTTTTCTAAAAAAGAACATTTCTGAAACTTTGAAAATACCTTCGGTACTGCTTAGTATGTGCTCACTCACGCTCACTTTATCCAGGCTGAAAAGCTTGTGCTGGGACGGGGCATATTGAACATTGGTGGTGTCTTTTGACTGAAGTAATATACAGAGTATGAACAGGAGCGATAAAGAAATACAACATTTAATGCCAGTCATCTCCACTTTTAGAAAGCATCTCAACATAAGATTAATTTGACATTTCGTAGTAAGGGTGCTGAATTCCAGACATGGTGATACAACCCGCTTTGATAAAAACGTAAAAAAACAAAATGTAACTACTCCATACAGGTGCCTAATAGTTTGATGACTAGGACACGACACAGAGGACCTGAGAAATGTGATGAATATAGACTAGGAAACAACACAGAGGACTAGAGAAATGTGATGAATATAAACGAATAAAGCTGTTTATGAATTGAAGCATACTTACCGTAGAATACCGAGCATACACCCATTCCACATTAAGCGCCCATTCGCAAATTCGTAAGATCTGAGAAAATATGCACAGTACAAAGATATGTAAAATTGATGACCGGCCAAGCGCCCATCCCCCATTTTTTCGCGATTATCTCTAAATTTTGAGTGGGTGCATGCCCGGTATTTTACGGTAGGCATGTGAGCCACACAACTTGCAGCTGTCATCTCAAGGAAAACAAACAAGCCTTTAGTGATTTAGAAAATCAAAACAATCCTGGCAGGAGTTTCACAGACTTTAGCGATCGCACTATGTGATCAGCAATCAGGCTACAGGTGTTTTCTTGATTGTATTAATCCTCTTGATTGCAACTGGCCGTAGCTGTGAGTAGATTAGAATAAGACAAAGCCTCTCAAGAAGGCAGCTCGTATCGTACGTCTTCTGGCCATGGGTGAAGCCGAAAAGCGAGTAGGCCGCCATGATTACAGTAAAGCCATCCTCCGCATCTTGCACTTCGAAAAGCCAAACTGTATCAACGTGTGTGTTCATGCTCTTCGCTGCCTCCACATCGCACCCCGAGAAGGCAACCCAGGGTGCCGTCGGGATGGTTCCCTCCTGCATATAAAAGCAGAATTGATTCAGTCAGAGAATAATAAAGGCCGCACTGATGAGTATGATTTTAAGCATGAAATGCTTTTAGCTCCCAGACACCAAACTGATAAGGTATCTTTTTGGGAACTAACGCCAAAAATCACTTCAAAACATCCCAGGTTTCGAAGTTGACTTTGGCGTTGGTTTTCTTATTTGAAACCGGCTTTGAAACCTACTGGGTCTCGAAGTTAGTTTTGGGTCAGAAAGGTGTGCACTAGCAGGGTTCAAAATTTGCTGTCAAAATTTTGTCTCAAAACCAGCACAGCATACAGCTGTCATTTATTTCCACAAGTGTTCTTCCTTGTCATCATACACGCTACACAAGCAATGGAACCTATTCCTATACACGCTACACAAGCAATGGAACCTATTCCTATACACGCTATGAAAGATATTCATTCCGAACTACAACTTTAAAAAATTATTCAACATTCAAATTACTTTTTTGTATGACATCTCACCACCGAATTCTAAACCAAGAGCACATCATTCGTTTCAACCGTTTGAAGCAATCGCCTGACGAGGAGCCCGTTGTCGTCACGCTTTGACGGTGCACTTTAGTTCACCTTTCTGCCGCCGTTTTTTTTTTTTTTTTTTTTTTGGGGGGGGGGGGTGGGGGGGGGGGTCTCGGGTATCGTCCCCGCGCGAATATTACCACAACTGTTTAATTGATTGGTGCGGCACACAAACTTCTGTCCGGGCTGGAACTTGGTCAACAGTGTCTGAGACGAGCCCGACACCCATTTCAGTCGTCAAATAAAATTTCAAAATTGCTTTCATAATCTCTTTAAGAGTTTCAATGCAGGCGTCTGGAATTCGCAAAATGTAGTGGCTGCGATTATGTCCTCTCTGACCGATTTGCGAAAATAAATGGCTTTACAGTAGTGATTCAGATTGTGATTTATTGGGAATTAACCAGTGCTGTTAATAACATGCTCTGTATTGTCCGCTCCGCTGGTGTTGTTTCTGCCGTCATTGCATCCACGCAACTTGAAAGTGCCCTGCTTTATGCGACATCTGGCATGCACACACCGTGGCACTCCACTTCATAGCGTGGCATGTGGTGGCAGCAAAAGCCTCTTCCAAAAACATGCTAAGCTACTCCCTGCACAGCATTTGTGGCGGCAGAAAAGATACAAGGCTATTATCTTGTTCCCGAGAGTATAGTATGTTGCAGGGACGGTACAGTGAGGGGAAGAAGTTCTTTCTGCACTCTTTCCACTTTAGCAGAAGGGTGCTATAAAGAAAAGAAGGAAACCGCCAATCGTGGCAACCAAACCCTTTTAGGACTGGCGGAAGTGATGGGAGACGCCAGGCAGTGTAAAAAAAGGGGAAGGGGGGGGGGGTGGACTGCAAACGTGTTTACCAAGAATAAAAAGGGGGAAGAGTGAAAAGAGGTATTCTTCTGTAGATTCCTTTTTCTCCCGGAGCTGTGAATGCGCTATGGCCGGACTGGGCTCAACTCAATGCCCCAAATCATATTAAAAAAAATAATTATTGCCGGCAGAGTTTTGCGGACTCCTAAAATGCCTTTACGGAGAGGTTCCACAGACCCTCATTCCAGAACCGTTGGCCTAGATTGCGGGCATGGACGTCTGAAGTATGTTTTGCAGGAAAAGGAGGGGGAACGGGGCAAACCTCATTTTCTTTCAGTTATAGGGTTGAAAGCTTAACCCCCCAGAATAATCCCCCCCCCTTTTTTGCCACTTTGCTGACGCCCATGATTGTGGGCACCTCATCACTTACAAAATGTTTCCTAGGACCCATGTGTAGAAAGTAGGAGCCACCATTCAAGCACCTGTTATGACTACAGTGCAGACATATCACAAGAGCAGGGAAGAACAATAAATAATAATGGACTGTCTGACCGGAAACAATGGTACAGTTTCAGACTTACTGCTCAGCTTGCCAGCTGAGCCAGGCTAGAAAAACGAAATTGGCAAAGTGAATGAGTTGCGAGTTTCTAAGTTTTTGATGAGTTTCTAAGAACTCCTACTGGAGTTCTTAGAAAATGTTGGGGCCTTCTTCTCAATGGAAGAGGCACTCAGCAATTAAATCCAATACTTGGAGCTTACGCTTCATGAGCTTGCAGTTGGCACCTTCCACTGAGATCACGGTGATGTGATCCAGACGCTCCTTGTTGCATCTCAAAACCTTCCTGGAGGCAAGACTGATGATGGATGCAACTTTTTCCAGCATTACCTTCATTAGCTCGATCTTTGTTTGGCGCTTTTATTTTTTTCGGAACTGAAAGTAGAGCATGCATACACATTTGCATGACTGTCACAGAAGTGAAACATTCATTTTAAATATTAGCTTCATCTTTCTATTTTAGATCTATATATATTTGCAAATATACAGGCTCTTTCACAGACACAGAGAACTAGTGCCAAAACAGAAATAATAAAATGCTCTTGGTCCCAGATTTTGGTCATCGTTGAGATCGCGATCAAGATCTCACTAGGTCCGCACTGTGATTGGACACAGTGCTACAGACGAGCGCTCTTGACCAATGAGAATTCTTTTCGCTGTCGACGAGGCAATTTTTTGGTGAGAACCTGTCGCCTTCTTTCGGATAGTGAGATTGATATCGTGGTAAGATGGGTGCTTGTTCCAAGCTCTTGTTTTAGCACCAGTGGGTGTCAAGTTACCCATGGCTAGAAAACAAATCAGCATAGCCAAACGAAGCACAGGACAGCAATTGCATCCGTAAAATAGACGATGTTTCATATTTCAATTAGTTTTTGATCTCACTCTGCGCGGCACACAATTCGTAGCAGACGATTGTTCCTTTTTGGCTCTTTTCGCAGATCACTTGCCAGTCTGTTCGTTGTTTTGTTTCTGTCGGAGAATGATACATAGTAGCTAGTAAACTCATTATTATTCCCTCGTGTTAGCAGGCGATGCGCCTGGTAGCGGTATTTTATAGTGAGTTCGTTTCACATGCACTGGCACCACTCGAGTTCTCTCCCAGAATGCATCGCACTCGCGGAGTGTTGCACGGAGAACTGGACTCAAACGAATTTGCCAAATGCACCAAGTGCGGAAGACTGATGCTGCCGCCATCCATGTTGTAAAAAGAATACCAACCTCAAACCGAAACTGGCGCCTTGCTGTTCGGAGTGATGGGTGGGAATGCGAGAGTGCAGTCGCTACCAACGTTTATCTACAAACGTTGGTCGCTGCAGACTGTAGTTTATAGTTGCGATGACTTCAAGCAACTCGGCTGTCATAGAGATAGTTACAGACGGCGTAAATTTCCGCAACCAGCTGTCCACAAAGCAGCTGGTTGCAATCTTTCAATTCTCATAACTGTTTACACTGAAGAAAACTGATGATGCTGTCCGAGCAGAAGCTTTATCCGTTTGAGCATGGCGTTATGCGTGGACCACTGAAAGGGTATGGCTTAAAATTAGTCTGCTGGAATATCCAGCAAAAATGTTCGTGGGTTTTCGATTTCGATCGTGATTACAGGTGGATCAGATATTAGCCTTGGTGAGGGCGTCGAGAACGAGAGCTTTCTCGAACAAAATACGACGAGGCAAGTCAGCTGACGTAGGTAAATATTAAATATGATGTTGCCCAAGCCTTGGGTAAAATCACTATGTTTAGCTTTTTCTGATGCTTATTGGGCAGTCAAAGGTTTATGCTGGGGGAATTTTGTCGACAAATGTTAAATTTTTAACACGCACACGTTCGTGATAAACACCTCGGGGGTTGCTGATGCGTTTGTTCTGAGCTTTTCTTTATACACTGCTATATTTCAGCGTTTTTACGGCAACAGAACGACTGAAAACCTCCAAATAAAGCACGGTTTGTCAACTGCTTCCTTTATAAAATAGAAGACGCTCACAGTTCAAGCTCGCGTATGATTCCGTTGCCCGCAGGACGCAATTTCTATCAGAAAATCTACTTTTTTTCCTTTCAGTTCCGCGACACATCGTAGCAGACGAACTTTCGTCGTCTGCTCCCGCTCCTCGCAGGCCTCGCCGGAGCGAGGCATGACGGGATTGCATTTTTGCGCACTCTCCATTTTCCCGGTGCAGCGAGTGCATGCACGCGTGGGGCGCCAACGATGAAACAAACTCGGAGTGTGCAACTACTCGTGGAGTGCCGGCTGAAACGAACCCGCTCCACGCTGCGAGTGGACATGCATGGGCACGAGTGCCATGAAACGAACCCGCTATAAGCTTCTTCAGTGCAAGCCGGTTGAGACCTCGATGACCAAAATCGGGCTTCCGGTGAGATGGAATGGCAAACTGAGAATGATTTCATGACCAGGGGCCAAACAAATACCAGGTGCATTATATTGTGAGAGAATTAGCACCGAGAAGTGTGGGTGGCGACCCCTTACGGCGAGCCGGGGTGACGTTATGCTGAGGACAAAATTTATCCCCTCACTCGCCCTGCAAAGGCTGAGACGGCGTTAGCTGTCGGCATACTAGTTTGTTTTCACTTTTTTTTTTGTGCGCGTTTTACGTAGGAAATGTGAATTATTATATGCGGCCTTATTGAGGTATGGTCCGTAGCTGCAGGCAAAACTTCAACCAACATTCCGAGCATGGTTTCCAGGGCAGACAGAGCATGAATCACAGCTGGTATATGAAAAGGAAGAAATGCCACCACACTTGCAGGAGCATTGCAATATATTTACATCGCGCACAATCAACGCTGCTGATGATCTGAATAAATTGAGAGGTTTTTTCATCTTTGTTTCTAAACAAAAACGTCTCAGCGAAAAAGCTGCACTCTGCTCGAGCAACATGTTAAATACATTCTGGGCCAAGGAGAGAAAATCACAAGTGAGACCACCCAAAGGCCTTCGACTTAAATGCCATTTGTATGACCGCAAAGCGGGGTCTGATGTTCTCCCAACTCATAAACCTGCAAAGAACAGAATTTCAGTGTCTGAAACACTTGCACCGCCCCTTCCACAACCCCTTGCACAATCGCCTTATATCGTGTGGAGGGGGCGGCGGGGGGGGGGGGGGGGTTCATTGACGGAATTGCCTCCACCGATAGCTTTCCATACTTATAACCCTATTATAAAGGTAAACTAGACAAACACGGTTCGAAAAGCTATGAAAATTCTGTCGGTATAAGTCTCACCCAGCGCCTTGTACACCGGGTAAACGAAGCCCCGCTTCTCAACGAGCTTACAGCACCCAACGGCCGATATTGACGGTGCCTTTCCCATCCTTAGTCTGACTGTCCATGCTTTCTTTAATCTCGAAGTTTTCGGGTGGTAAAATATGATACCGGCTTCTTTTTCGAAATTGCATTGCAGCGCTGAACAGTAGGTCAGCATGATCACAAACCTCCGATCATGAGGAAACGGGCACACGCAAGCGAGCCAGATGCCAGAGCGCGAAGCGGAGTCCGTCGCCAGACGTCACGGTACACCTCACCCAATCAAGACGTGACGACCGCAGCGACACTTGTGTTTGCTCTGGAGGCTAATAGTACGGCGTGCAAGCAATACCATTGATCTCCACGACAATTTGCTGTATCGCGCGCCTCCGCTTGGTCGTTGCGGCTCAGGTGCGGCCACAGGATGGCCACCATGCGACACAGAATATCAGTAAACGTTTTGGAGCATTGCGGAGGCTGGGCGGCAGCGAGCTGAAGACATGTTTTCTGCTCGTTCGTTGTCATTTACCGAAGAAGTTTGTTAAAAGCCCGAATGGTGAAAATTGCATTTGAGAACACGTGGAAATTTTTACGAAAGCACAACACCGCCAGAAAAAGGAGCAACTCGTCTAACGCAAGTCTCGCCGTTCTGGTGGCATGATCAAAGCTTCCTTGGCATGCCAAAGTGCTGCATCTCTGTCTTCGCACGCTTGAATACCGTTTAAGAATTAACGCCGTGTGGATTTGTTTCGTGTGAGCAACGTGCATGAAGATGCATGTGCCTCTGGAGCAGCATTTTACGACTGTATTTGTAACTTGCGGCACTTGCAGTCCAGAAACGGGCATGATCCAGTGGCGACAAAGGAGGGGTAGGAGGCTATGGCGACGGCGACAGATTGCACACAACCATATGGACGGGCCGGGCTTGAAAAACTTTCGATCTTGCCGCTTCATACTTTTGCCTTCAAAAACCTACCTTCGTACACAGCCTTGCTCTATTTGTGCTGTTATGTGATCCATTTGAGTAGATTTGGAACATAGCCATGGTTAATACATAATAGCAACCACCGATTTCGTTTCCTATTGATAGCAACTCGCTGGAACAGCTGGGTGATAGAGAACATGTCTACGTGCGACATACCTTCAAAGCTCTGCCATGGCATCGGTTCTTGATAAGTATCCAAGCATGAAAAGGCTCAGAGACGCAGCAGTTTGGCAGGCCAAGGAAGCTTTGATCACGCCGCAAGACCGGCGAGACTTGCGTTCGACAAGTTGTGCCTTTTTCCTGCGGTGCTGCACTTTTGCAAAACATTTCATGTGTTTTCAAAGGAAATTCTCATTGTTCACACATTGCGAGCGTTTGGCACTCCTTTTACAAAACGAACGGGAGTGCCGCCAGAGACTGACACTCGAGCGCGCTCTTCGTGTTCCGAACATTTCTTGGAGCACAAGTGACTTCTTTGCGCTCCGTGATGTCACGTCTACAAACAAGATGGCTGTGCAATTGTTGAGATTGTTGAAACGAGAGGCGTAGCTGGAGAGTTGCTCCTTTTAAGTCAATTAGTTCTTAATCCAGCAGGTAAAAACAATTTGATTTGAAAGCCAAGACAGCAATTAGCATTCCGGAAAAAGTTTGTTCGTGCATATCGCCTGAAAACGAATTCATCCATCAAACGGTAGCGTGCCGATAGCACAGCGACAGAAAGGTTGTTGGGATGAGGACACATTCGGACCGCTGCCCCTTTTATAATGCTGAGCCCAGCGAATAAAATACTTCGATGGGAAAGCAGAAACATGAGATAGCGTTGAGGAAAAGGTTTGTTCATGCTTCTTGCTGAAAACAGTGATCTATCGAACGAGCGTGCTCATAGCTCGGCGACAGAACAATTGCCGAGAAGACAGTGGGGCGGCTGCCCTTTTTAAAATGCTTAGTCCAGCTGCAGCGAAAAAAAATACTTAGATTGGAAAGCCGAAGCATCAGTTAGCATTGCGGGAAAGGTTTGTTCATGCATCTTGCCTGAAAACGAATTCATCTATTGAACGGTAGGCTACCGACAGCACAGCGACAGAAAAGTTGTTGAGATAAGAAGACAGTCGGACCGCTGCGCTTTCTAGGATGCTTTGCCCAGACAATCAAGATATTTGAATGGAAAGCCGAAAAATCACGTTCATGTCTCGCCTGAAACGAATTGACGTGCTATCTATTGAACGACGGTGTTCCGGTATCGGCATAGTACATCAACAGCTTAGCACATCAACCGCCGTCTCGCTACATGACGCAACCACGAAATATCTGAAAAGCTTGAGGGTTTCGTGCGACGACAAGCGGGTTCAAGAATGTTGTCTTTAATTTAAATATGAACAGCTTGCATTGTCAATAAACAGATCGGCCTAGGTACTTGTCCCCGTATGTGCTCCAAGCGAGTCTCCAAACCTCTCAGGAATATTTAAACGTTCGTAGAAACTTCATAACGTCGCCGCCTCTTTTACTTCGTACCCTGCCGCTCTACACTGGCTTTAATTAATTTAGCACCGAACTAATTTTGGCTTCCCCCACCCGTATCAACGGGATGCCAGGTTCGTCATAACCGTACGGTCTAAAGGAGCTTGTGCGGCTTGTCGATAGATTCGGTGTGTCGCGCTCCTGTACGCCATGCGCCGTTTAGTTGCTGTGCCTGGAGTATAAAACTCGGAGTGTCGGAGTAGGAGTAGGGGAGCGTGGATTGAAGGGGCCCTGCAATCATATTCAAGCGTCTCACTTTTTTGCGGTTTTCACGTCTCTTGGGGTTCGGGCAAGCCAGCGGGCACGTAGAGGATAACTAAATATCAGTGAGTCATATTTTAATCGGACGACGCGGAAACCTCCTCCACCTTCGAGGGCGACCCGCGTTGCCGAAAGCGCGCAATATGTGACGTCTTTGGTCCTGGGCTTACTACTGGTCAGAGCCGCTCAAAGCTTCTTTTTTTTTAGTCGAGATACAAAATATAAGTGTCGCGAACCGTTTCAATTGTGTATGAAAGTAGTTTTCGTTCAATATTTTAGATCAGAAAAGAAACAAATACAGTTTATAAAGTACGGAAACAAGAAAAGACCCGTCGACGAACCTGCCGCCAAGCGGCGGAAAAAATGGCTCATACTAGAAAGGCCTAGTGGAATGAGGCTCCGACGAACGGCGGGCGTAGAAAGGTCCCGGATGTACGCGGCGGCGCTGCGGTCGTATACTGGCTATACGACCGGTTCCGAGCGTTCCCAAGGCTTTCGGCGCGGGCTTGGCTGGCGATTCGGCCATTTGGCGGTATGGCGGCGCGAAGTGCCTCCTGTTCTGAACTGATCTTTACCTTGTGTTTGATGTCGTTTGTGGCCAATGAAGTCTTATGCCAAATTAGTCTTTAATCGCACGGCAAATGCAATGTAAGCCACCCTGGCCGCCCGCTTCATACAGCCTAGTCAACACGTGCTTTAGTGGCGTCCTCTCGAGCCGTCGACACTGAGTGCGGCAGCCGTGAGCGCTCGATGAGCTCACTACTTCCCGGCCACTCAAGCCAGGACCTACGACGTCATGAAGGAGGTTATTTTGTGCTTGCTTTTGTAATTCTAATTTGCCTCTAACTTTTAAAATAAAGCGAAATTTGAGAAAAAAAAATTTCTTTAAGTTGCTACGTTCAGTGCGCTCAGGTTCGGTCCAAATTAAAAACCAATCAAAACATTATTGCAGGGCCCCTTTAACGCGCCCAATGACGACAAACGAGCAGAAAACGTGTCTTCACGCTGCCGGCCAGCCTCTGCAACGCTCCAAAAGCAGGCACGTAGCCAGGATTTTGTTTAGGGGGTTGCCCGCCCATGACAAAATGCTGTATGGGGGGGAGGTGGGAGAGGAGGTCCTAGCAAAATGGAAGATTTCGGGGGGGGGGGGGGGGGCTGGGCCCCATGGGCCACCCCCTGGCTACGTGCCTGTCCAAAAGGTTGATTTTCCGCGTCCCAATATGGCCGTCCGGTAGCCGCAATCACGGAGCGGGGAAGCGCAATTTAGCAATTGCCGTAGAGATCACTAAAAAAAAAAAAATTTGGAATGCATACTCTCCTAGCACCCATCAGGTAGGGATAAGCATTCTGTGCAGTCTATATACCCATCAATGTCAACGCATGTAGCCGTTTGCAGGCAGTCGCATCCATTCGAAGATCAATCTGGCCTTCGTCAGGCACCAGCTTTCGCTCTCAACACACAGCCACTGTTGGTGGGCTTCGAGCTGCTCGTATCTTCACCCTCCACAGGCGGGGCAACCCCGGTCTGTAAACGTACAATATGAATATGGCAGGTACTATTTGATAACACTTTATGTTTTGGCCGTGTAAAGAAAATCTGCATTTCATTTTCTAACACATTAGTTATGAAATAACAAGGTCAGGTGGAACGGCCCGAGTTCACCTGCTGAAAGACAGAGGGCTTAGCCTGAACCAATATTCTAGCAGCCTTCGATACTGGTGTGGGGGGAGAGGAGGCTGAACCTCTAAAGATGTCTTCAAATGATTCTCTAATTGCTCAACTCCAAAGTTTCGGGCTGCTGCACTTCAACGTTCTGAACTTTTTCCAACATATATTTGCGCTGTCGCTTACCATGTTCCATTTTTACACGCCCCTTCTCCTCCAATCAAAACAGCACGAGAGCGCGCCGTGAACAGAAATGGCATCATCGTGTGTCATATATCCCCGATGATTGCATTCGCCACTAAGATGCATTAAAGCCAAGGCTCGAGCACGGGCTCACAGCGTCGCTAGACGGTCACACTGCACGAACCCTCGTGCAGCTTGAGTATCTACTAGTATTGGTAAAAGCGAGCTAGTTGAAAATGAATACTTAAAATCGAAAGAATAAAACGCGAAGGACAAGCACAGGACGACCATGTAAAGCCTGGTTCAAACAGTTGCGTTTGACTGCGTTTGACCGCGTTGCGGCTGCGAGAAACCAGGATCGCTAGGTTGGACATTCGAGAAAAGGTACATGGAAGTGACGTAATGCAAAGGAGGAGCGTATCCTAGCAACACTCACGTGGCGGCTCTGCCCACTTTGACGCCGCTACGTCATCGCAAACTTGACACCCGTCACCCGTTTCAGCGACGTCCGGAGCCAACCACCGACGAGCGGAAGTAGCTACGCATTCCCTGAGGCGTCCCTACGCGCGGGATACGGGGTAGGATTTACTGCGACGCGGGGAGCAGTTCCTGCGTTTAGCGAAGGAACGGCAACCAATCCTGTGCGTCGCTGGCCGTCGCATCTGTTCTAGTACAGGTAAAAGTATTGAAAAACAATCAAAACCTTTTGGGCGTTGTTAAAACAAACCGCTTTTTTGTACCCTTTTGCAATACATTTAACAATTATTGGAGAGAAAGTTGTTCCAATATTATGCGGGATGTGCGCTACGCGCCTTCTTCAAACCAAAATGTCGAACCACGAGGATACGGGTGTGCCGGGGGCAGCGGAGGGGTCGGCGGAACCAACGGGGAGCGCGCGAGTGACGGCTGCTTTAGTCAGAAACAATTTTTTTATCTTTCGAGAACTTGTTATTGCTGTGCTCAAATAAGAATGTTTGGCGCAACATCTGTGATAATTCTTTCAATGTGGTCCAGTGTTTATATGGTGGTATGCTAGTCAGAGAATATTTTTTTTTCCTTTCGAAATTTAACTATTGTGCTCAAATAAGACCAGAGTGTTCAACAAGATATCTGTGATATATACTTAAGACTGCCCAATTGCTTACATGGTTCCAGTCGATGCTCACTTTTACTTCCAAGAATGAAATATTACATTCCATGTTATCACACTTTTATTCATGAAGTCACAGGTTTTTCTTTAAGAAATAAAGCAATTTTCAAAACAAACTACATGTGCACTGTCTTGAGATAACATAATCACCTAACTTTGATGAATAACCATAAAAGAGATAATAAAATGGAGCAGAAGGCAAGTCGCTTTGAAGCATTTGTAAAATGAAACAATGTCTATGACAACAATATCCCTGGTTCAATCAGCAACTAAGAAAGCAATATCTGCAAAAGCAAGCATTTCTTTCTAGAGGTAGTCTAAATTACTTCTGAGTTCTTTGCAGGGGCAATCCAGATGACCTGTTGGTCTGGCAACTAAACTTCCGAACCTTTTCTGTCACTGTCGACTGCGTCTCGTGCCTTCTGCTCATAAAAATAAAAAAAAGTCTGTATCGATTTCACCGCGATGCACTCGACACGTATCCGGAGGCAGCACGCTGGCTGTGCGACGAACTTCACAAGGTGTAGGAGCTGAAGAGAGTATGTAGCTTGTGGACGGCCATGACTGTGGAGCAGGAAGCGAAGTGTGCACTTTACGGCTTCCACGGGGAGGGCTTCACTGAGGGCAAGGATGTGACGGGGTCCTTGGTGGTCAGGACCTCAGTCGTGGTGGCGAGAGGTTTCCTGTCGCTGGCGGCGTCCGTGCTGGGCACCACCGCAGCGAGGGCGCTGAGGGGCTTCCCGACGGTGTCCCTGGTGGTCGGGACTACCGTCGTGGCGGCGGACCCCTTGCGTGTGGCGCTCCGCACGGGCACGTCTGCGGCGGGTTCCGAACCGGGCGACAAGGCGCTGCCTCAGAGCCTTCCCCCTGTCCGAGAGGCCGACCGGAAGGCCGACTGGAGGGCCGGCAGGAGCCAGCCTCTCGGGAGCCGACGCTGACTTCTCCGAGCTCGGCTCAGAACCGTCCGAGCTCGGCTCAGACTCCAACTCTGACTCTTCAGGGTCGGAGTCTGACTCCGGTTCTGGCTCGCTCGATGCAAGGCAGATGTTGTGGAGCACTGCACATGCCGAAATAATGGCGGTGGCTTTTGAAGGGTGGTAATACAGAGCCCGGTGCCTTTGCAGACACCGGAATCTGTTTTTCAACAGCCCGATGCAGCGCTCCACAACAGACCTGATCGAGGAATGCGCCTTATTAAACCGGCCGCAAGCGGTGGAGGTCGCGTGGTTCCCGGGGACAGGGGTGATGAGCCAAGGCTCCAAGGGGTAGCCGCTGTCACCTGCACATGTAGAGGATGGAACATATTACATTCTTTACTTTTTAAAATAAAAGGCAAGAAAACAGCTGTGTGCAACTATGTCAATTATAATGTAACTTAAGTGTGACTTAAAAGTGTGTTAACATTTCTGCACTACAGTATCAGTTTACATTATGATTAATTAGCACCAGCTTGCCTGCAAACTCCCTGTTATTTCATGTAACTATGTGTTTTCCTGGTGGGTTGTATGCAGTCTTGTACACGTTACTAAAGAAAAGTAATCGATTACAATTACTATTACTCTTGGCTAAAAAGTATTCGATTAGATTACTTGATTACTCGACGGGAAAAGTAATTGGACATTACTTAAAGAAGTAATCCTTACTTTTCCGATTACTTTATTGTGTGAAGACACATCTTTAGCGCTCATAACGATGAACTACTTCCAACCTATATTTCACATTTGCACAAGTAGTGAAGAAGAACAACTGGCTCCCTCTTCGTGGTCGTTGCACCTTCACAATGCGGACACAAGCATAGAATTCGTTTGAAGACGTTTAATGATTTGGGCGTTCACCAGTGTGTGTGTGTGGGGGGGGGGGGGGGGGAGAGAGAGAAGCGGAGGAGGTTCTAGATCATGTTAAGCTTGAGCAAGGGTTGTCGCTCAAAGTTTGCGTGGCTCATTTTATTATTCACATGTGGATGAGCTCGCATGTTATACAAAAGAGCAGCAGCTCCAGGATTTGAAACGGATCATGTGTAGTATTCATTAGCGAAAGAGATCGCCCCGACCACTTCTCAACTCGAAACATTGCTTGTCCCAAAGACCACGTAGGGGAAATGGGTAAATATTTCAACTGCCTTTGTTATATATTGCATCCGCTTTAGGCATTCTTCGGTTCTGGTTCTCCTACGGGCTGCGAGCAGGTACCCTAAGCAGTATTTTTTTTTTATTTCTGTGTGTGTGTGTGCGTGAGGGGGCTAGTTTGAACGAAGGACTCGCAAAGCTACATTCAGCTTCCTCAAACTTCGCCCTGAATGGCCTTTTTCACGCACTGTGGCTTCCCTGGGACATCCCACTCCCAGTCCCAGCTCGAAAAAAAAACAAAAAAACGGACATTCCACAGAAACTGTACTTAGAAAGAGATTGACCTCGTTTCCTATAGCTCCATAAAAATCTTTATTTTTTCCGTTCGAAAAAGAAAAAAAAAAACAAATTCTATCTTTGTCATTTTATAAAAAAAAGGCGTGTGCCGGGGGGGGGGGGGGGGGGGGGGGGTCCCGTGGACAAATTGTAACGGTTACAAGTAATTTTATTACTTCAAAAAGTAATCAGATTACTCTTGTGATTACTGCCTAATAAAAGTAATCCACTGATTACAAAATTACCCCAAAAAGTAATCGATTACAAGTAATTTGATTACTTGTAATGCGTACGGTACAAGTCTGGTTGTATGGGATGTGTGCACGATTCCTTAGGGTGCTGTGTTGTATGCAAGTGCGTTATTAGGCCCTAGCATCCGACAGATAAACGCTCTGTTGCTTTTGGGAGTGTGGCCGTGACCTTAGGCACGGGCAGAGCAGAACACGCTGGCCTTGTCTTTGGCAAGCAAGGGGATAAGGCGCCAGTTCGACGAACCTCTTTCCTAATCCTCGGTGGAGTTGGAGATGGGGAAAAGAGAGGGGGTGGTTAGATTGGAAAGGAGTCAGGTCCTGTTGGGACACGGAGGGTCTAATAGGAGGAGCTATATAGGCAGACCGAAGAAGAAGGGTCAGGGAAAAGAATCCAGTGTGTGTGGGACAGAGACGACCCGAGGACAGATTTGGCGAGCCCCAAGTGGCCAAGGAGGAATTGATCCCATTCCGTACAAACTGACGACCGTCAAAGCGACCAGGCGAGCCCCCAGGTATCAGTGAAAGAGCTCCAACTTCATGCAAAAACCAACCAGCAAGAGGGTACAGGCAGACAGTAACAGTGAGTGGGTCGAACCGGACAGCGACTTGCACTGCGGTCGCATGCCTTGCATAGTCTGTCACTGTTGTGAGATTGGTGTGGTGTCGCTTTCGTAGCCTGCAGTGTGTGAGAGTTATGTGGACATAAACAGAGATTAATGGCCAAACTTTGGGTGTCGTCTCACTTCAAGGAGTTCCAGCAACTGTGTCTGTGTGCCTCACAACAAGTACAGTGCGTGTGGTACTGTGGCTTTCAAGCAGTGGGAGCCACCGTGTGCGTAAGGAATGAATTTAGTATGCTCACCAAGCAGGAACCGGCCGTCACGTGGCACCTGCCCTTGCTCGAGTTGGTTTCGGAGCCAGGAAAATTGCCACACGAAGGAGTCGTGCACCGACCCGGGATACCGTGGGTCGATGCACATTATCCGGCAGTCGGCGTCACACACCTGAAAGTGAGAGAGACATTGAAATGTAATTACCTGAATCCACATGTAGTAGATTGTACTTATGGTTCACAAAGCAGTCGCAATTTCAGAACCTTTTAAGTTATTTTGTCTGACACATGCATGTCAACACACCTTCCTGGATGCAAGGTACAACTAACTACCTTGAAACAAAAATAATGTGTTTTTTTTTTACGGAAGCTTGCACGTTTTAACAGACAAGTATTATTTATGGGAGAAGAGTCTCACGGCTCACATGCTACGTAGAGCACACGCTCGCGCAGTCGTGAGACCCCACAGCCCGCAGTCATAAAACGGCATACTTAAACCGTATCGGCAATACGTTTTTTTTTTCTACAGATTTGGGGCGCGTTTTGACAACGTAACATGATTGTACTTACCACCATCACGTTGAGGGCGTAGAAGTACTTGCGGCACCAGTACGCCGCCTTCGTGACGGTGGGGTCGTTCTTGGACGGGCCGACGATGGAGACCATGGTCCCGTCCACGCAACCGATGACGCCGGGTATCCTGCCGAGCAGCCTGAAGCCCTTCTCCGCGTCGAACCTCTCGCTCGGCGTCTCGGGGAAGTGGATCCAGCCACGCTGGACCCCGAAACGACGCACGATAGCGACGGACACGGCGCGGACCGCAACGCTGACTGTCTTTTGGTCCCGCGCTACGTGTTCGTCGCTCGCCACCATGCCTTGGAAGCTCCCCGTGCCGTAGAAGCGCAGTGCACACAACACTTGAAGCTCCACAGTCATGACCGTCCACGAGGTACGCACTCTCCTCACCTCCGGTTCCTCGCGAAGTTCGTCGCACAACCACCGCACCACGATCTTGGGCAGGCGGTATTGCTTCCGAAAGATCTCCTCCGGGAGCTCGAATGCATCGCGGTGTTCCCGACACAGCTTTTCGGGCGAAAAAAAAAGCTCTATAGAAGAAAAAGTCGAATTGACGAGACGACGACGCCTCGCCGCCGAAAACATGCTGCCAATGACGCCTAGTTCCGAGCAAGTACCTTTTGAAACGTACTCGGTACAAAACGAAACGTCATTTTGTTGTCACGTCCGGTAGCCGACTCCGCCCAGTTTTGCCGACTCCGCCCACAATTTTCTAGGGAAATTATGTCACTTTTGTTTCCAACCAATAAGACGTGATGACGTCACTTCCGTGTACTAAAAAAAGGTACATGTACAATGTCGAACCTAGCTATCCTGGACATCCCTGCTGCTTATATCGCGTGCCAAGATGATTCCTTGAATTGGAATCCACGCTTCATACGAAGCACAGATGTGCCGGTGACTCGCTTTCGGTTCTAAACGCAACGCAGACAAACGCACTCAAACGCAAGTGCCTGAACCGACCTTTACGGTACAGGCTCACGGTAAAGCTGTGAGCCCGAACTGTCTCGCACGTCTAGCGTTCGCTTTAGTACATCTCAAGATGAGACGGAATGTATCATAATAGAAGCGATGTGGTCTCACCATTTTGAGCAGAAGTGCGTGAGTAACCGATGCTATTTTCGTGGTCGCTTGCACGTAAACAACTAAGGAGCGTGTACACAACGCCGGCATTAATCTGGCTTGAAAACAACTTGAGCGTTGGCTTGGCTTGGATGTCAGCTGCCCATTGTGCTTACTTGAACTTCACGTAATCCGCGAAATTGAGCGGACTGCTTCTTCACTTCTGCTGTCGGCGCGTATGTCTGCAATTTGGTGATTTCGGAGTTCGACGACTCGGAAATCATGGGCGTGCCATCGCCACACCCTCTTAACACAATTTCGGTAGCCGCAGGGTGTAAAAAAGATGTACGAAGGGTGTAGGCCTTTCCGAACACCCTTGAATATTCAAAAATTATGTAAAAATGGTGTAGGAAGGGTGTGAGCTCGGAAAAACACCCTCTTAACACGAACATGGGTGTTTAAATTTTAAGTGTGTACAGATAATTTTATATAATGCTCAAAAGGTTAAATAGATCATGAGTATATCTTGCTGAAGTGCTTCATAAAAACTAACATTTAGGGTACTCTTTTTCGCTTTCTGGGAATAAATTTTTTTTTTAATTTATTTATATTGAGATATTGCCGGCCGCAGAGAGGCAGCCAAGGAAGCAAATTTACTGCCGAAAAGGTACCGTAAAAATTAATACAAAGTTCTGATAACACTGAGTCTTCATTTGTGTTGAAGACCACACCATCATAAGAATACATAAAACATTGGGCATTAAGAAACACAATAAGAAAAATACATAATGATACTTTTCCGTGCTATAAATAAAGATTGCATAACATCAAGCAAAAGAATATACTTTCAAAAACTTTAGAACCGTGAACTTGAAATACCCGAAATATTAAAAGCTGGCTAACGCTCCTAAAATGCGCAAAACGAACAGACGCAATCTGAAGAGGCATTGTTCAGGGAGAAAGCATCATTCGTAAAAATACATGGAAAACAGGGCATTAAAAACATTTCTCCAGACACTATTTATGCGCGTGTTGTGGTTTCTCTTGTCGCCCTTGATGTACTCAGGTTATAGTAGCGTTGAAGCTCGCAATTGTGTGAGCTTGTTATCAGATTGAAAAAACATAGGTTGACGATTTGTTTTAGCTTTCTGTAAAAATAATGATCGGGCTTTACATACAGAGCTCTAAAATTGAAGTGTACGTCCCATGAGGATTGATGCAACAGATGCTTTTTAACCATACAATATTCCGAATAGAGTGTAGCAAGTTTATAATTATTTTTTTGTGTATTTTCAACACTTTATAGCAATCAAAGAGTGGTCCAGAGTGCTAGTGATATGAAGCATTGGCTACGACGCGAGAATTTTTGCAACAAACACAATTCATGCTTGTACAAACTGTACGTTTCCAAACAATGTCACAATGAGGTCACCAATAACTGAACAATGCACTATAAGTACGTTCTACACTGGGTGGTAACATATACTGATAATTCAAAAGAATACCTAGAGTTCTAAAAAGTATTGGACTATTGTTCTCCATATGAGAGCCCCATAATATGCGCTCGTGGAACACTACGCATAAAGTTTTTTTTATGCTAGTTCCCAATTCAATTTAATAATCGTGGAATATAATTTTAGCAGCTACAATGCGCATTATATTTTGTGGTTGCATATAATTCATTTTTTTTAAATTATTCAATAAGTCAACCACTGAAACAATTCACAAACTAATTTTTTAATAGTTATTTGCTTTAACAATTAGCATACCAATACTACTTCCCGAAAAAAAATGTACTCCTGCGTCGTCAACAAATCAGCCTCAAGCAATCTCATGTTTACTGAGCTTTGTAGTCAGAAATACATGTCATCGATAATCCCATGACAGTTATATAAAGCTTCTTCTCGCAAAACACAACCTTTCCTAACAGGCAGCATATTCCAAGGTAGACGTTTGCACATATGGTGGGCGCATGGCATCGGGATCGCTATTGCAGTCGATTAACAACGAGGTAAGAAAAAACATTTTGCGTGGCTCACTTTTATTTTTTGCATCATCACTGCCGGTGATGTATCAATATGATCATCGGGTAGGCGGATGTAGGGTCTCATCAGTCAGGTTCTCGACAGACCCGGGGCACGTTGCAAACGACTCAGAGATCCCAATCAGGTTTTCCTTGCCTAGGAAAAGAAATATGATGTCGTTCTGTACTTTCGCCAACTGATCTGCACGATAATACAGTGGAGTACAATTTAGATATAGTAATTCCAGCCACAGCTTTTGGCATATTTCAACTCCGACCGATCCGGTAAATTCGTGCCGGCAAGCGCGTTGTAGGGTGGAAGCAATCAACGAGCCGTTGAGGGGCGTGCGCCTGCAGGGGAAGCGGCGATCAGCGTTAGCCGCAGCCGATTGGCCAGTCTCTTTGCTCGTACTATTGGCCACCAATCTGGGACCAGGGACGTCATAAAGGAGGTCATTTTCTTTAAATTTTAACTCGCCTATAACCTTTAAAACAAAGCGAGTTTCCAGTACAGAAAAGTTTCACTAAGTTAAGGCCGGTTCACACATACAGCGGAGCGCTAAGTTAGCGCTACGTGAGCGCTCCAAGGAGCGCTCATGTGGCGCTTCCTGGCGCGTGATGTAGCGCTCTGTTAGCGCTACAGAAGCAATCTGTTAGCGCTCTCACGCCCCTTGTGCCGTGCTTGCTGCTGCGGAATAGCGCGTGCACGGCGATTCCTTGGTTCTTGTTTTTCCTTTGGCATTGAAAAAAGAGGAAGTAAAATAGCCGCTCTCCAAGCAACGGGTCCGGCAGGCGACCCAGAGTCATGGACTCTGAGCGACTAATTGATTCGGTACGACCACATCGCTTTCTAATCGATATGCGTGACCCTGCTTTCAAAGACATGCAGTTAAAAATAATCGCCTTCGAAAGGGCTCTGTGTCTCGGTCCCTTAGCCAGGGAACAAGGTTCGCCGGGTACCCGTCGGTATCTCGATGGCGAAAGATTTCGCCCACCCAGAAGGCTCTTCTGGGAGCCCTGTTGGAAAATTTCGACGATGGAAAGACGACGGAAAAGGCTCATACAAGCGTAACCGTAATATGGGACATCCTATACCAGCGTAGTGGATTATGGCGGAACCATGTAGGCGGACGGAACCATACATGCATAACGTAATATGTGACATCCTATACCAGCAAAAAGGCGATACCAGCATGGTGGAGCCATATGGCTCCGGCATGGTGGTTTCGCCTTTTCACTGTTGTACAGGGCGATTTAGTTTTAAGCTTTACATATATGTTTAGAAAGGTCGTGAAAGCTAAATTAATGCGGTTTGTGCAGCCGAGTTATACGGCCAGGCGTACGTAGTATAGGGACCTAGTCGTAACGATCAGTCAGATAATTAAATACAATTTGTTAATTAACTTTTTAATTAGTGAAAATGAAAATATGGTTTCAATTAGAAACTTGCTGAGTCATTGAAAACCACACAATCAACTCTTTTTAGAAGGATATAATGCACGGGTAGCATTTTACGCGTTCTGTAAAAACGCTTTATTTGGACGTGTGTCTAGGTTTCAGTTTCTTATCAGAGCTCATCTCTGCACCCACGGTCCTTTTCCCCAGGGGCTTAGACGCGCAACACACGTGCGCCTTCTTCCGTCCATCCTCCGAGGGAGGCGAGGGGGCGGCTTCGCACTGCGGCCACCGGGCAGCAGGACCGCAGGTGCTAAGATGCGCTCTGGTAAGAAATCGAAGTCTGGAAACGCGTCCAAATTGACCACTTTTTAAGAACGCCACAAAATGCTTCTCTTGTCTTATATCTTCACAAAGAAAGTTGATTTAGTGTGTTTTGATGACGCTTGGCAGGTTTCTAATTGGAACCATGGGTCTATTTTCACTGATTAAAAATTTCAGGAATATAACATACTTAAAGAGAGGCTGAAGCAATTTTGTATTTGAGAAAACACTTTTAAATCTTCTTCATTCGACCTCCAGAATCTCAAATATCAAAATTATTTGGTAATTTTATGAATCGAGGCTGCATAGAGTCATTTTTAAAGCGCTGTGAAAGCACTTCCCTGGAGAGCGACGTCACAAAAGCAGCTTTCGAAATCTTTGCTTACGCATCTTCAGCGCCTATCAAAGCTATGCACGCACATGTCATTTTTTAAAAAGGGCAGTAAAATGTTTCACGACTGGTGCCAATCCGGGAGAATATACCTAGAAAACTTGCGATTGGACGCGCGGCCCTTAAGCGACACGCGCTTGGCGGCCGAAAGGTATTCTTACGATGTCACTATTGGTAGGATGTTTTGTGTTTTCTCACGTTTAGTTATATCTTTGTGGAAAACGAACGGGATATTCAGATTTTCGGGATAAAACTACGCTAGAATGAACCTCCATCTACTTTTCTGAAAAAAGTCTGGCACATCTCTGTAAAAACCCGACTGATCATTACAAATTAGCCTTTTATACTATGCCGCCCTGGCCATGCAACTCATGTGCACAGACCGCGTAAATGTAGCGTTTATGGCTTTTTTTAAAAAAAAGTCTGTAAAACATACAAAAAAACACTCTGTAGAATGTCCCCCAATACGATACGATTCTATGCTTCCTTTCCCGCTTGCATTGTTCAAGAAAGACTTGTGGACATCCAGCGTTTCATTGGAATGCTGGATGTCAGCGAGCCTCTACATCAGTGAGTGGTTTCAAACAAGCATGATGTTAGCACACCAGTAAGCTCTTATCCGAGGCTCACCAGGAGCACTAAGAGCAGAGGCAAAATGTCGTGACCTGGTAAATTTGGTTGCAGGTATTTATTTTTAGAAGAACTGCAAGCAGCAAAGCTTAACTTTGCTCAAAAGAAGATAATTAAAAACTCAATACTGAACAATGGTGTCCCTTGAGCGGTCAGACCAAACTCCCACTCTTGCCACTCAGGAGTTCCTAACTTGTGCGTAGAGGATCAGCACAACCCAGATTTGTGCTGCAAGCGCACCTGCAATATAAAAGTTGAATAAACATGAGATGAAATATAAGACGTTTACAATTCTCCGTAATGTGAAATTAGAGCACAGATCTTGAAGAAGAGGATGGGAGGGTATGCCCCTCCTCCCCCTCCCCTCCTCCTCTTCTGCTCCCTCCCATTTAGCGGGAAATTCCCCTGAATTTAGCGGGAAAATTTCCCCACTAAATTTAGCGGTTTACGTTTCCCACTAAATTTAGCGCGGAAATTCATGTCACATGACCTCAACACAAATGCAGTTTTCCCGCTAAAAGTAGCGGGAAAAATGACGTAGCATGGCCGTGTTACGTCATCCATAAAAAAATTCAGTTTCTCAGCTAGACTTAGCGGAAATATTAACGTCACATGACCGCAACATTAATTCAATTTCCTACCAAGTTTAGTTGGGCGGTTAGGCCAACAGCGACGCAGCGAAACGTGGAAACGGGTGCTAAGAGCTGCGCTAAAAACTAAATGCATCAGGTGAAATAAAGTGAACATACTGTAAGAAAAAGAAAAGAGAATCTAAGATACTGTTCTTGGATCCTTTCTTTTGCCTGTTTTCAAATGTTTTGATTTCAAGAAATTTATATCTCTTTATTCATACCCAGAGAACCCCTCCCAGTTTCAGCATGAACGCAATAAATCAATGCAGACTAGACCTTGCAAACTATAATGCACACGAAAATGAATGTTTGCCACATAGTCAGGTATGAGTCAGTGGCTCAGATCTCTAAATACATTCGTATTGTGAAACATTCTTGAATAACGTTTTGGGCTTCGAATTCAAGTTTGTACTTCCATAAGGAACACTGTATGGCACTGATTTTTTTTGTGACACATCAGAAACAGCACAGCACTGTCATCCTTGCATACCTAACAAGAATTTGTATTTTTTTTTTAGCATGGCATGTGCTATTCTAATGACTATACAGCCTGCTTTAGCAAAATTTCCTTTGTAAACCTCTTTATTGGTTCTTATTTAACTCGCAAGACAGATTCGGTACCTTGAATTCTCACTTGGCATCAACAGTTTTATATATTAATGTAACAGCGAAAGACACGATGTATGGACTTGAGTACGGCTCAACAAGCACAGATGTTAAGAAAAGTACTGAAGAAAACTCAAATGTCAAAATAAAAATAAGCTGGAATGTGGATACAATTATGGACATGGTCATGAATACAGTTAGCAGATTCAATATGAAGAATACGTGTTAGACGCACACTCAAAGAAACCTGTTGCATCTATATTCATGCAAATTACTTCGCAGAACCCAGTGCTGCAGTCTCGGGTGCGAGTTCGCTGAATGAGTCCACTGAAAATGAGTGTAGACGGAAAAAGCAGTTTGATCTGCGACAATGAGCATTACATAGGCAAGTGACATGTCATTATTACTGTTACGGTGCCGAATGTTTCAAACTGCCAGTCGCATCATTCTGTGAGTTCCATCCGTATATTACAGGGTTTGGCTCTCTCGAATGCTTTGCGAGAAAAATGATTAACTGGAAATGTCTAGCGTAGTTCTAGAAAAATACTTCCAGAATCCTATCTCAGCATCGTAAAGGATATAAAAAGTTTCCAGAGATAAGGTTAGTGCAGGAGTTGAATAAACTAAATACTTAGTTTTGCGAAACCATCTTGCCGTAGTAAACGTATAAAGTTCCCCTAGGTAGAGCTAGTCATTACGGATGATTGTGCCAATTGCATACCATAACACATTAATTTGCAAACTACAATATTTACAGACTCAACCAACTCTGAATAAATGGAACACTTGGCACTAAAGATTGGTCTCACCATGACTGTCTGCAAACATCCACGTAATAATTTCCATAAACCTACGTATTTCAAGAAAATATTTGGAGCGAGCTGTTTAAAACGCCATAACACTTTTTAACACTAATAGAAAGCCTGTAGTGGGCCACAACCTAAGCAGTTTTTACTTCATTATGAAGGGCAATAACGCATATGTGAACCTTAACACTAGGCCTGCACTGAATTGCTTTCTTAATTTGAACGTGCTATGCTCGGTTCAATATATTATCTTTGCAGAGCTGACAATGTGCAAGTTCACATTTTTTTATATTTCACATCTCCCGGCTGCTGGGTGGGGTAGGTACATAAGATTGATAACACCAACGTAACACAATGATTATTTTAAGAATTTGTTTGGGTATAGCACTAGCGAAGCCATCTGCGGGAAGTTATTTCTGTGACTCCGTCGAACCTACATCCGCGGGCTTTAAGTTCACATGTGAATCATGTCTGCAGACTCCTTTTTGTAATTTGAACTCAATCCAAACCAAGATTTGAATATGTTTTTTGCATTTTAGGCTTAGTAGTGCATTTGCTGTTTCACTTAAAGAATAGGTGAGAATGCTTATTTCGAGTAGCATACCTAACAGCTGGTGGCACGAGGACTTCCTTGTCGTGATGCTAATCGAAAGTCACAGGCAGGGAGATACTGTAATGCTCTTGTTGCTGGGATTACCTCCCCCATGGTCTTGGCCGGACCACAGAAGAAGATTGAGTTCAAGCTTGTGGCCACTAGGATCTCCAGATCTTGAGGCCACCCAAGTAGCTAAAAATAAAAACAAATCACAATCAAGTACTTGGCAGAGCTACATTAGAACGGCTAGCATATTCTTTCGTGATCAGCACATAGATCCTTTTGTTTTTATACTTTGTACTTGTACCTAGGGCTGGGCGTCAATTAAAATTTTTAACCCGATTAATCGCCACCCTTTAATCGATTAATTAATCGATTAATCGGTTGATTTTAGTAAAAAGCAAATGTAGACATTTTGTCCTTACAATTTGTTTTATTGTATGATAAACGGCGCATATATACAAACTTAATTGAGAATAAACGTTGATGTAACGCACTCACAGATCACAACCCCAGCAGCGGAGGCAAAGAAGTTTGTTGACATTTTCCGGCAGGAGCGAGTTTCTTTGTTTGTTGACGATCATCCCTGCTGCGCTGAACAGACGCTCGCAGGGCGTTGAGGTGACTGGGACACACATCACCCTCTTCACAATTGGCACAATTTGAGGAAACAGAGAGCCCCGAGCTCGCCACCACTGTAGGGGGTCCAGTTCATCGTCCGTCACCTCGGCCATCGATCGATAAAGCGACACTTGGCAGGAGATGGTGGGCTCTTCGTTTTCCTCCGAGAAAACGTATTTTCTTTTTTTCTTGGGCGTCAGATCAGTAGAATCGTCGTCCGAAGACGCATGTGTTAGCTGGGAAAGCCTTGATGTACTCAGGTTATAGTAGCGTTGAAGCTCGCAATTGTGTGAGCTTGTTATCAGATTGAAAAAACATAGGTTGACGATTTGTTTTAGCTTTCTGTAAAAATAATGATCGGGCTTTACATACAGAGCTCTAAAATTGAAGTGTACGTCCCATGAGGATTGATGCAACAGATGCTTTTTAACCATACAATATTCCGAATAGAGTGTAGCAAGTTTATAATTATTTTTTTGTGTATTTTCAACACTTTATAGCAATCAAAGAGTGGTCCAGAGTGCTAGTGATATGAAGCATTGGCTACGACGCGAGAATTTTTGCAACAAACACAATTCATGCTTGTACAAACTGTACGTTTCCAAACAATGTCACAATGAGGTCACCAATAACTGAACAATGCACTATAAGTACGTTCTACACTGGGTGGTAACATATACTGATAATTCAAAAGAATACCTAGAGTTCTAAAAAGTATTGGACTATTGTTCTCCATATGAGAGCCCCATAATATGCGCTCGTGGAACACTACGCATAAAGTTTTTTTTATGCTAGTTCCCAATTCAATTTAATAATCGTGGAATATAATTTTAGCAGCTACAATGCGCATTATATTTTGTGGTTGCATATAATTCATTTTTTTTAAATTATTCAATAAGTCAACCACTGAAACAATTCACAAACTAATTTTTTAATAGTTATTTGCTTTAACAATTAGCATACCAATACTACTTCCCGAAAAAAAATGTACTCCTGCGTCGTCAACAAATCAGCCTCAAGCAATCTCATGTTTACTGAGCTTTGTAGTCAGAAATACATGTCATCGATAATCCCATGACAGTTATATAAAGCTTCTTCTCGCAAAACACAACCTTTCCTAACAGGCAGCATATTCCAAGGTAGACGTTTGCACATATGGTGGGCGCATGGCATCGGGATCGCTATTGCAGTCGATTAACAACGAGGTAAGAAAAAACATTTTGCGTGGCTCACTTTTATTTTTTGCATCATCACTGCCGGTGATGTATCAATATGATCATCGGGTAGGCGGATGTAGGGTCTCATCAGTCAGGTTCTCGACAGACCCGGGGCACGTTGCAAACGACTCAGAGATCCCAATCAGGTTTTCCTTGCCTAGGAAAAGAAATATGATGTCGTTCTGTACTTTCGCCAACTGATCTGCACGATAATACAGTGGAGTACAATTTAGATATAGTAATTCCAGCCACAGCTTTTGGCATATTTCAACTCCGACCGATCCGGTAAATTCGTGCCGGCAAGCGCGTTGTAGGGTGGAAGCAATCAACGAGCCGTTGAGGGGCGTGCGCCTGCAGGGGAAGCGGCGATCAGCGTTAGCCGCAGCCGATTGGCCAGTCTCTTTGCTCGTACTATTGGCCACCAATCTGGGACCAGGGACGTCATAAAGGAGGTCATTTTCTTTAAATTTTAACTCGCCTATAACCTTTAAAACAAAGCGAGTTTCCAGTACAGAAAAGTTTCACTAAGTTAAGGCCGGTTCACACATACAGCGGAGCGCTAAGTTAGCGCTACGTGAGCGCTCCAAGGAGCGCTCATGTGGCGCTTCCTGGCGCGTGATGTAGCGCTCTGTTAGCGCTACAGAAGCAATCTGTTAGCGCTCTCACGCCCCTTGTGCCGTGCTTGCTGCTGCGGAATAGCGCGTGCACGGCGATTCCTTGGTTCTTGTTTTTCCTTTGGCATTGAAAAAAGAGGAAGTAAAATAGCCGCTCTCCAAGCAACGGGTCCGGCAGGCGACCCAGAGTCATGGACTCTGAGCGACTAATTGATTCGGTACGACCACATCGCTTTCTAATCGATATGCGTGACCCTGCTTTCAAAGACATGCAGTTAAAAATAATCGCCTTCGAAAGGGCTCTGTGTCTCGGTCCCTTAGCCAGGGAACAAGGTTCGCCGGGTACCCGTCGGTATCTCGATGGCGAAAGATTTCGCCCACCCAGAAGGCTCTTCTGGGAGCCCTGTTGGCGAAAGTCACAGGCAGGGAGATACTGTAATGCTCTTGTTGCTGGGATTACCTCCCCCATGGTCTTGGCCGGACCACAGAAGAAGATTGAGTTCAAGCTTGTGGCCACTAGGATCTCCAGATCTTGAGGCCACCCAAGTAGCTAAAAATAAAAACAAATCACAATCAAGTACTTGGCAGAGCTACATTAGAACGGCTAGCATATTCTTTCGTGATCAGCACATAGATCCTTTTGTTTTTATACTTTGTACTTGTACCTAGGGCTGGGCGTCAATTAAAATTTTTAACCCGATTAATCGCCACCCTTTAATCGATTAATTAATCGATTAATCGGTTGATTTTAGTAAAAAGCAAATGTAGACATTTTGTCCTTACAATTTGTTTTATTGTATGATAAACGGCGCATATATACAAACTTAATTGAGAATAAACGTTGATGTAACGCACTCACAGATCACAACCCCAGCAGCGGAGGCAAAGAAGTTTGTTGACATTTTCCGGCAGGAGCGAGTTTCTTTGTTTGTTGACGATCATCCCTGCTGCGCTGAACAGACGCTCGCAGGGCGTTGAGGTGACTGGGACACACATCACCCTCTTCACAATTGGCACAATTTGAGGAAACAGAGAGCCCCGAGCTCGCCACCACTGTAGGGGGTCCAGTTCATCGTCCGTCACCTCGGCCATCGATCGATAAAGCGACACTTGGCAGGAGATGGTGGGCTCTTCGTTTTCCTCCGAGAAAACGTATTTTCTTTTTTTCTTGGGCGTCAGATCAGTAGAATCGTCGTCCGAAGACGCATGTGTTAGCTGGGAAAGCCTTTCCCTCACAAGTTCGCGGCGATCTTTTTCGATGCATGCGAGGCTCTTGAAACGAGGATCGAGACACGTTGCCAGTTCATAGTCGTTTTACCGCGGCCACGCGCGAAGCCTCTCATCGATAGAGTCCACAAGCATGGCCTTGAAGCGGCAGATGAAGGCAGGGTCACAGTCATTTGTCTTCATTTTATTCTTTAGCAGTTTTAAGGCTGGAATAAGTACAGACCGAGTAACGTACTTGTCCCCTCTAAGGAGCTCAGTAATGTCGAGCAGGGGCTTCAGAACTTCCCGAAGCTGCTCCAACATGTCCCAATCGACGTCTGTGAGGTGGGGAATCGACGATTTTATGGTACTGCTGTCCTCCATGGAGCGGCGCAAAGGCTCCTTCAGTTCAAGCAGGCTGGTTATCATTATGTACGTGCTGTTCCACCGTGTTGCGATGTCCTGCTGAAGCTTCTTCTTAGGTGCTGCGAGTTCAGCGGCATGTTTTGAAAGGACGGCCTGGTTGTTCGAACTGTGTTTAAAGTGACCCACAGTACGACGACAGGCGGCTAGCAGTCGCTCCACGCCCGTCACGCTGAGCGCCTTGTGAACGCACAGCTGAAGCGTGTGAGCTGCGCACTTCAGACTCTGAAAGTTTGCTCTCTCCACCCCAAGACAGATGTTGCGGGCATTATCGGTACAGACAGCTTATACCTTTTCAACGATTCCCCAATCTGTAGCAGTCTCCAATACCTCACTGGCACATTGTTCTGCCGTATGGCGCTCAGGTACATGTCTCACCTGCAATGTTGCCAATCGAAGCATCCAGTCGTCGTCGATCCAATGCGCCGTTATCCCGAGGTAGGCGTCATTGGCGATGGAGGTCCAGAAGTCCGCTGTTAAGCTGATGAAGCTGGCTGCCGAGAGTTCTGCTTGAAGACGTTCCCGTCTCGAGGTATACAGGGCATCCACCTTGGCACTCACTGCACGACGGGACGGCGGCTGGTAAGACGGAGAATCCAAGGCAATCTGAAGAAGTTTCGCTAGTCCGTGATCTTCCACAATGTTGAGAGGCCGGCTAGAAAAAACAAGCCAAGATGTAAGGGCTTGTGCAATAGTTTGTTCTTTCTTCAGAGAAACCGGCCTCGAAGAGAAAACGTCGATAGTCGTCTGCTTTTTTGCAGATGATTCTTGTTGCAGCGAGATGCTTGGGTGCTTAGCTCTGAGATGGTATTGAAGCGAGCTTACACTTCCACTATATGCGAAAGCTTTTTTGCAGATGAGGCAGTGAACTTTCTTTAAGTCAGAAACTTCGCCCGCGGAGTTTACTTTAAACCCGAATTTCCCTGAAAGGTTGCCCTTCATACTCCTGTATTCGTCCATGCCTGCGCAGGGTGTTCTGTTGAGATACTTCTCAAACAAGTGACTGCGGCGCGACGTGAAGGGAAGGGGAAAGACGGGGGCAAGGGAGACGGGGATAATTGGGGAGCGTCGATCCTTCGAGGACGTCCGTGAAGGTGTTATAGGAGTAGTACATGAAGGACAAAAACAGGATGAAACATCCTCGTCGTTCATGTAAGTTTACCAGCACGCTCTAATTCCACGACGTCCTTGAAGCTTTCAACAAACAGAAAATCCCCGGCGAAGGAAAGACCCCTTTTTACGGGGAAAAGGGAAACGAGCCCATCCGGCTGCGCGCGGCGCCAACTCGTCAAAGACGACAAGAGAACGGGGGAACATCTGGAAGCACTTTGCCACGGGCAGTGCGGGTCCGCCAAGGTCGTTGCGTCAAGAGGCAAAAGCGAAGTCGAGAGAGAAATTCCAACCACACAAATAAAAGACAGGGTCGAATACTGAAGCAAGCCACGACCACGGCCGGCTTTGCACCACGCTGAACGAGCGGAGAGACGAGCGAGGTCACGTTGTAGTGACCGCAAGGACGGAGCAGAACCCACAATGGGGATCAAGGCAGCCTTCGGAAGAGCTCTAGCTTTGTCGCTGCAAACCCGTAAACCAACCCCCCCCCCCCCCCCCCATGCTTGCGTGCCTTCAAAAAAAAAAAACTGCTGCGTGTGCTCAAATCATGACCAAGGTCACCGGACTTCCGTAAAGCCAGCTTTCATTCCGCTTCTGTTTTCGCTTTTTTCTTCCAATCCCGCGTGACTCACGACGAATGATTTGTTTGTTGGGTGTTACCTACGAGGTGAACAAGGAGCAAGTTTGTACGTTCGTTTTAGAGGGAACGGCACCAGGAGAAAGGAAAAAAACGTATATTTACTTACTTTTGTTCGCCTCATTTTAACCGATTAACTGGTTAAAAAAATTGATCGCGATTAAAGCATTAATCGATTAATCGGAAGGTTAATCGATCAATTGCCCAGCCCTACTTGTACCTATTAAAAAACTGCTCCTTCACAGCCACAGTCATAGTCACACCCCAGGACAAGGCCACACAGGTCTTGAAATGATGGGTACCGAATTAGGGCGAATGTTCAAATGCATTCATTTAACCCTCTTTCACCACAACCTGAGAGATTTCTGTCAAATATTCACATTTAACTCTAAAGACTATAAAAAAAACTACTACTGCGATGCAGAGCCGTATAGTGGGAGAGTTTTGCCAGTGGGTGTGGTGACGAAAGTGCCGGAGAGGAGGAAAGGGAGGAGAGCGCCGAAGGAGGGATAGAGAAGGCAGCAAAGAGGAGACGACCGCCATTTTGACACAACGCTGTTGGCGCGGAGCACTGTTCAGGCTACGCGTCGTCTGCTACTGGCTTATTTCATTTTTGCCTGAATAAAAGTTTGCGTTTAAACATGCAGAAACTTCTTTCTTTAGGTTTTTAAGCCACCGAGGAATAACACTATATTATTTTATTGCCAGAGCCTGCCAAATAAAAGGAAAGGGCAGGTGTCTGGATAGAAAGAGTTTAGTTGGCGCACCAAGAGGCTAACCAATAAAAATGGGTACTACTCTGCGCAAAAAGCCTAAAAAGCGTGGATCTCTAGTTGACACTAACGGCGGCACACAGTATTTATTATACTGACTAAAGGGTACTAGATCATTATTTTCAACTAACTAGTCAAACTAAATATTCTTTCCGACTTGTTTTTAGGAAAATTTTAAATTTACAAGAACTATTAAGACAACGGCTAAGAAAAAAGCAATGGCAAAACCAACAATCGAATTTGCCCGCCCTCCAGTAGCACGACATTTATAGAAGGCAGACCTGCAGAATGAGCAAGCACTCTAAAAAAGAGTAGGTCCTATGTATAATTTGTTTTCATGCTGCAAAGGAAGTGCTGGAAAGAGGTTTCACGACATTAACAAGATTTCTTGCAATCAGTTGAGAACAAGTTAGAGCAGTGAACTTGTCCTTGCCCCTGGCATAACATTTTAGTGTTGCCCATGGAAACTCAAATACATTTGTAAATAAAAACAAAAAAGACTAACCTTCATAAAAAAATCTAACTTTCGCAAAGAGAAGTTATCTTGAACAAAATATGTGGGATATAGTTGTACAGCGTTCATTTGTGTGCTGAACCAATTTTGAGGCAAATCTGCGACAATGAAAAGAAAACGCCCGAGTACAATAAGGGAAAGACAGAAAGGATGCATACCTACAACAAAAAAATTTAGAACGACCACGGGCAGGAAACTCTGGTGAGGCTTTCGGAGCGACTCCCTACAATGGGCCTGCGCAGACCAGAGAACAAGATCGGTCAGAGCTTGCAGCCATAAGGTGCTTCATCCCAGGAAGTTCCAGAAGTAGCTGCAATTGGAAGCAAAGTGCATTTCATTTCTCAGCAGAATGTAGAGTTTAATTGCTAGTATGCATCCACAAGGTGATACAGTCACGAATGCAGATTTTTCAATGCAGCACTATATCACCAAATTGTTAACCGTGCCGGGAAACACTAAAAACCGAGAGCATTATTCCAAACTATCTCAGTTTAAAGTTAACCACGGCAGAAGCTGCAAGCCATGTTACCTTCTAGTTGGATGCCATGGTACGTCGAGCTTATAATCATGTGTTACACTGTTTTTGTTGCAATGGCTTGTAGTGTCAAAAGTAGTCCAGCTTAAAGAGATGCAAAGTATAAACGTTTGTGAGTGGGGCCCTGACCTGGTCTTCAGCTACATTGCGAGGTAGGACGTTCCAACCGGGATGTTTGCTGCCTGTAACTACACGACCAGCTTGCGCACAGCGATTGTTCGAGCCGAGTACATGTCCTCAACAGTGCCGTTATTTGACAAGCAGTTTTATGAATGTTAAACATGGCTGACTTACAGAGAGACTGCATCTCAACGACTAATGACTTGGGATACCTAACTGAATACTGATATATTAACTAAATGAAAAACAATTACCCGGCAGGCATTAAATTTTTCAACAGGGTGGGTCGACTCCGCATTAAGTTGAAGGAGTCCATGCGTCACGCACGTAGCCAGGATTTTGTTTCAGGGGGGGCCCACTCATGACAAAATGGTGTATGAGGGGGAGGGGGGAGAGGAGGACACATGCAAAACGGAAGATTTCGGAGGGGGAGGGGGAAGGGGGGGCCCAGGCCCCATGGGCCTCCACCTGGCTACGTGTCTGCGATGCGTAATAGGACAATACGAACAAAAATATGCCTTACAATTCCTTTTTCACCCCCAAAATGATGTGTTTTTGAAGGTAAGATACACAATGTTCTTGATTCAGAAAGTGCCTCAGCTGTACAAATGCATATGCAGTAAGGGCCCTCGCCAAGCCTATTCTCCTCAGCTCTGTGCAGGTTAAGCTAAGTTAGAGTATAGAAGTACACGCTCACCGACAGCATGAGAAAGGCAGGGAGAAGTCTCCGTTGTTCCACCACCAGCCCGTCTGCTACCTTCGATGACGTTTCAGCGCCTCATGAGCCTGGAGCGAGCACATCTGTCCAAAGTGGGGTGAAAAGCAAAAGCACGTGCTGGAGGACGCCCAGCCATTCTCTTTTTGTCATCGGCTATTCTACATATTTTTAGTATGACATATTTTTAAGTGAGAAAACGTATTGCAAATATGCAGTTCAACTTTGACCATAATACAGAATTCTGATAAAGATAACAGTTGCCATTCCCCATTTTCCAAATAAGAGCTCCCACCTGTCGGAACATCTACACATGTGGTGCGTGAGTGGGTTCAGGACTGAGGGGCTAGAAAACAAAGCGCTCACAAGGCTCGTCTGGCCCTTCCAACCACGTGGGTACACTCGTCGCAAATCCCAAATTTTTAGACGAAATGATTTAGAATGAGCAAATCTTGTCTACGCCCGAGGTAGAACATTGAATTGTGATTCCCCCATATTGTGCCAACCATCCTTCAACCTGCGGTATCACCTGCAAATGAACTATGTTGTGCTACGGCATGGAGTCCATGCTGCCTGCTTCAGAGGAAAACCACTGCTCGTGTTGAAGACGACATCCCACAATGTACAGGCAACAATGTTTAACGAACTAAAACAAAATTGATATCATTCAATAGACACAGATAGGCTCACAAAGTGTCGACACCATGATTGTTGTTGTTGGTTTTACTCTTGCATACAAACAAAAGTGACTTCCTCTTTCCTCGAATGTACAGTAAAACTCCCTCATCTTCGTGGCCCCTATTTCTTCTTGAATCGGTCACAGAGGACATAATCGCAGCCACTGAATTCCGCAAAATTAAAGGCCGAAAAATTAAAGGTTGGCCAATATTAAGGGGTTTGCTGCTCTTCCGTGTGTCACATGATGTTAACATTTCAAGGAGGCTGAAGGTATTGGTTTAAGAAAAAATTGAACTATGAAAAAAATGCCCTTCTCCAGGTTAGGCGCGTGAGGTTCTTTTGCACTACCTATAAGGCGGCAAGTTTGTTTCGGCAGAGCTTTTGGTAAAACGGACTCACAAAAGTAGCTATAATTGGCATCAACTATTTTGTGGTGCATCATAAAGCTAGAGTAAATTCCACAGTGCTTCGGCACAGCACTGTTTGTCGCGAGAGCATATGTGGTTTATTGTTGCATACCATTTGCATGATCTAGAGAAAGTAGCGCTGACACAGTTGGAGCACTCAAAAAAAAACAGCAGACTGTGGAAACATTGAGAGATGCACATATGCGAGCTGTGCATTTCTTAAAAGTGGATTCGAGCAAAGGTAAAAACAATATGTATACTTACGACGGCCATACCTGCCTTTCCCAAGCATGACCACATTTCCCTCGGTAGCACCATCCAGTAAGAAGCACCAGCAACACGCCCATGAGACGCCGTTGACTCCTGGATTGAATGACGACCCGCCTGATGTCTTGGAAGAAGATCCGGAACACTGCTTTAGGCCAGATGTTTTATCTGGTGGGGCAGGGACTAAAAGTAAAAATAAACAAATTTATCTGAAGTGCTACATTCCTATAGCATAAACTCTAGAATAGCAGTTTTTTTTGTGGTCAGTGATGTGTTTTAATTAAACACAAATGGTTGGTTTATTTGATGAACCAGCAGCCCATATTTTGCTTAAGTGTAACGCAGTGTCTAACGTTACGTCTGACGGAACCCGAAATAAAAATTAAAGTTACGCCCAACGTAACTGTCAAGCATTCGAGTTGCGTCCGACGTAACCCAAAATAAAAATTAAAGTTACCGTATTTACTCGAAAAAAGGTCGAACCCTATTTATTGGACCCACCGAGAATAAAAAAAAAATAATTCAAATATAGGTCGACTTTTTTTATTTTTAAGATCAGGGGAAATTTTGGGCAAAAGAAAGAAACAAACCTTTATTTACATCACTCTCAGCTAAATCACGGGGCGATGCCAAAAACTTTTATAATTATAATGCAATTAAATGCAAAGGTGCAAGCGAGCTGGACAAGAATGATGAAAATAATCCCTGGAGAAGGGGAACAAGAGGGACGAAGGACAAACGTAAATCTCCAAAAACTTACACTCTGAAAAAAAGGGTGTCATGGGGTACACCCATAGGGGGTGTAAGTGCTTGTCACATATACTACACCCTTTGGAGGAATACAAGTGCACCCCAAATATGGGAGTACGTGTACACCCGTTGGTAAGGTGCACATGTACACCTTTTTCTACAGAAATCTCACTCGAAGGGAACACAGGTGCACCCCATTCGATGGTGTACGGCTACACCTCTTTCTACACCCGCTTCACTCAAATGGAACACAGATGCACCCCATTCGATGGTGTACCATTGCACCTCTTCATACACCCGCTTCCCTCAAAGGGAACACAGACGCACCCCGCTCAATAGTGCACCATTACTCCCCTTTCTACACCTACTGCTCTCAAAGGGAACACAGGAGCACCCCGTTCAATAGTGTACTGTTACACCTCTTTCTACACTCGCTGAATTTGGAGAGAACACAGATGCACCCGGTTCAAAGGTGCATGGTTACACCACTTTATGCACCCGTTTCATAACTTCATAACCTATTTAAGACATCAAGGAAACAGTAAAAAATGTATGCGCCCCGGTGATTGCAAAAAGGCAGGTAAACGGACACACGGTATTGTTTTCAAATCTCGTAGAAGTTTATTAGACAGCCTATTCCGTAAACAAGTACAAACTTGCAAGCAATCCGTGATATCTGAAGACGTACTTTCAAAGAAGCTTTTACACAACTGAAAAGATTACTCAGCAAACAAGAACCGCGGGTGAGTCTTAGGTAGTGTCCATTCTGCCAGCAGCCCGTAGAATTAATTGCGCAAATATCCACCGGCAGTCGCCGTTAATTCATCGAACGGAGTTTCATCGACAGCTCAGATTAGCTTTTCTATTTTAGCTTCCCTCCTTTCTTTTCTTGTAATGAGCCGCCCCAGAATGTATCCGCGAAATGAAGTGTATGGGGACAGGTGGGCTAACATTTTTGTAATTAGCCGCCGCAGACTGTCGCCACGAAGCGGCGCGAACGGGTCGGCTGGGTCGGTGAGCACGCGCCTCATAGACACACGCGCGACAAAATGTCCCTACAGCGTGAATTTTGCGTAACGAGTGACGATGCAACGTTAGTGTCGATGAAACGTGTCTACAAAACGTGCATCGACAAAAACGTGTTTTCACAAAACGCCAGGAGAATAAGAAAGTCAGTATTCCACCTGCAGTTGTCACATGATTGTATACAGCTAATGGCAGGCGACTGCCCATAGAATTTCGGGGAAATTATTCTCCCGGCTGCTAGAAAATAGACACTGCCTAATTCTAGAGGTAATCCGAAACGGAACGGTCAGTTGTTCCAAAGGAGTAGGTTGCAGTGCACTTACGATGAAAATACCGGACTTGAAATATGTAATCCGATATATATGTCGACACGGGCACTGCAGAACCACACAAACACAAAAACAAAAAGAAAGGAGTCCGTGAAGATTTAACACGACGTGGCCGAAGCAGTAATTTGCCGAACCGAACACTAAACATATCACATAACTTTCTTGGGCTTTTTTGAAGAAATCCCCTGTTGCCGATACACGCGTAGGACTTTTCAAGCACTGGAAATCTTGGTACACTCGAATACGTTGTAGCGGGCGAAATCTACGGCAGCCCCGCTGGTCGCAGCACAGCACACAAGCAACTAGGCCTGGAAGCAGACATTCCGAGGTCGAAAAAAGCTACTACGTCATCCGTGAAACCTTTACCACGTGATCACGCTTTTGCCGTAATCGCGCTCAGACAGAGGAGTCGAGGGATAAAAAAAGCCTTCGGTTCATTGGTCCGGCAACTGCGCGCCTTCTTCTATGCTTTCAGCTTCAGGAGAGAAAGAAAAAGAAATGAGTATGAAAATTGCAGCTCCGTCAAGGCCAAAAGGGGCCACCCTCGCAAAGGCTTATCTTCGGGGGCAACCCAACAATGAAAGGATTTGTCGCTTATATCCTCTTGAAAGTTCGACCCAAAGTTAATAGTGCAGTGGATGCTATCCTTGGCCTTGGCCTTCAGGCTGGTGCCGTGCTCTGCCTTATCTCTAGCTTGGAGACTGTAGTCACGTGATCCTACCCAGAGACCGGATTGGCCTAAAACAAGCATAGCGTCCACTCTACTGTGAATACCGAGGGAACACGATAGCTCCATACTTCCTAAGAAACTGCCCATCCCGAAGAGTGACCTCCATGGGGGAATCCAAGCCCAAGCTGATCGGGGCGCGTGGCTAGCGTGGCGGTGCATTGGTACACCTAGATGTTTTTAAGATAGAGGGGGATGCTCATTGTCGGTGTACAAGCACACTGGCTGGGCAACGGAGGGTGCGTCCTTCAGGAAAAGGGTGCATGAGCGCCTGATGCACCCGACTACACCCTTTTTTTCTTAGAGTGTAATCACAGTCAGAACTTCTGGGCATGTCATCGTCGTCCGAAGCTTCGTCAGCTGGGTAGACATTTTTGCAAATTCGCGCCAATACTTCACTGACACCGTTGTAAAATGACGACAAGAAATGAAAGAAGGTGCGAAGCGACAAAAGACAAACTACAAAGACGCAAGCAAAGCCGCTGTGTCGCCATGAGCAACACGCGAGCCGAGCCGCCTCAAGCAACTAACAAAAGTAGCTTTTTTTTTTTTTTCTTGTGCGCGTTTGCGAGGATGGAGGGCAAAGTGCATGGCGCATCGCGTTGCTCTCCTTCCCCGTTGCCCAGCAAGGGGAACGCTAGCTAGAGGCGCGATGGCGAAATCCGACGCCCGAGGGGTGCGCGCGATAGCGGCACCGGCCACCGCGGGCGGCGGGTCATTTCGGTTCTTTACCAAACGCTTTTTGAAACAAGAAGCGGCGCGGCTCTACAACAACGCCGGCTCGGTGACTCGATAGCTTCATGCCTGCGGTAGGGTCGCAATATTTGGTCGCGAATGTAGGTCGAAATTCTTTAATCACGATTTCCGAAAAAAAAAAAGGTCTACTTGTATTAGAATAAACACGGCAGTCAGGCGCGCGACGAGACATATTATGAAAGCGATTGGTGCGAGCGACCAAGGCGATGAGCGACGTTTTCTAGAAGCCCAAGAGCCGAGCGGCGCAAGCAGCGAGAGTGAGAAATCTTCGTCGCTCAGCGCCGGCACTCGTAGCTCCTCGCCGTCGCTCGTCTCGTTGATCGCTACATAGCTTACATGCCGTTCAGAAAGGCGCTCTAAGTGCTTACCATTGCATTGGGACCAGCCTCGCGTCCAACCGTAACCAGTCTTGACTTTTTTTTAAAGCCGCACAGGTAGAAGTTAACATCGTACATACATCGTTTTCAAGCATGGCTCCTCGTTCATTGCTCGATTTACATTTTCGGTAACTGACAAACCGCAATGAAGCACAATTATTCTAGTTCAAAATTGTCACGAACACTTGGCACGCATGCCTACACTGTAGCGCACCTAAAGTAATTTAAAAGTAGAACGAAAACGGGACGAGATTCGCTTACCGCTTCACGGATCCTAGGCCTTCGGATCCTAGGCCTAACGGCCGAAATCGGAAGTCACCTGCGGTCTGGCGATCGGACGAATCGAGCCGGCCTGACCCACGCTGACCACGCCTAGTTGAACTATGAGAGGCGCCGTCGAGTTGAGAGCCAGAGACGCAGTAGAAACGGACCGTAAAACATCTGTCCCGTAAAACGCAGAAGGAGCCAGCGACGCCAAAACCGCTACGTCGCCATCTCCGCGACGACTGGAAGCGTGGAAGCCGGGAAGTTAGAAAAGGCGCGGCAGCGGAAGCCACTGGGCGGAAGATTTACGTTTCGGTTTCGCTTTTCTCCGACGCCGGCTACGGCTGCGGGCTGGTGGCTTTGCGGCTGGTTGCGACGACGCGAGGGGCCACGAAAAGACGCCGAGTTGGCCGAGTACGAGTCACGGCCCACGATACGAGCAACGGGCCGTTTGCCGCTGTCGACCGGCGATGCGGTATCCGCGGCTTGGTGTCACGATCGGCTTGTTGCCGTGCACGTTGACTCAAAGCACGAAGTTATGCAGTTCCGTTCCGGCTCCAGCCGCACCACGTTTTCCGGTGCATCGCACGTGGAGGCCTTTCGACGCATTCAGTGACCGTAAAGATCGTGCCCGCTGTCTGCGGTGCTGTGGAAGAAGCTGCGAGAAGGAAGAAGCATCAAAACCAAAGCGTTTAGGACTCCAGGCCGGGCCGCCGGTTCACTCTGAATGAGAGGCGACGTGTGTGCGCAAGCGTTGAGGAAGCCTCCGCGTGTCGCCGCGCCAGAACTCGCCGATCGCGACCGAACCAGCCGGACCCCGAGTCCGAGAGGCTCTTGCGCAGCCAGGAACGGCACCGAGGTAGGAGCTGCTCGTTCTGCGCTACCATGCAGTGCTCTACAGTGCTCGGAGCTCTCGGTGTCGTTCGTGCTTGCACCGAAGCCTTTGTGACCCCCTCGGACGCGCAAGTTGTACTTCGCAAAGGTTTGGACGGGGCCGCCTTCACCGAAAAGCTCCGCTATATTCCGCTTACTTATGATCGCAATAAAAACTTGCGTTTGTTCTCGGGGAAAAAAATTGCGGGACCGCTCTCCGCGCCGCCGCCGAGGTTGGCCGCCGCCATGTTCTCAGCTGTTCACTCGCTCCCGCAGCTAGCCCCTTCCGATAATCCTCCCCGTTCCAAAATGCGATGCGACCTACGTTTACATGGGCTGAATGTATGCGCACTCGCCATCTCGATCTACCTCTGTCTAGCGACTTTAATGCGATGCGCTTTTTTTGCGCATTATGCCGTTTACATGACCGCATATTGAATGCGGCAACTGGATTCAATGTGACTAAGTCGCATTCATGTAAACGCGGCTTATGTTCTTTTTCGACATGTATGGTGTATGTAACGATACCGGTGGTAAACGATGGACGTTTTAGTTGGAAGATGGCGGTCGTCTTTCTGCATGTATGATTTGGTTACACCGGTGGTCCTGTGGTATAAGCGTTTGTTGGAAAGATGGCGGTCGCCTACGTCATCGGACGGAAAATCACACCAGCCACACCGAATCATATCGGCAAGCAAACTGGCTGCCAGTATAGACCGACCCGGAGCCATAGCGATGCCGGTATTTCCAGTTATGCAGAACGCCAAACCAAACTAGGTGCATGCATGATAACAAGAAATTAAGTTGGTGTCATGCAGAACTGTAAAAGCAGCAGGTTTGTTTCTTGTACGTTTTTCCAATAAGGTCTAAAGGTTTCATGCACACAAAAGAAAGCCACTTACACAGCGCTGTTTAAGTGGCTCTTTCTTTTGTGTGCATGAAAACTTTAGACTGCTTGTTTTGAGGGTGCGCTGTTTCCTAGTCAGGCATGAACAACCAACTCGCCCGAACCTCCGTTTTAACTATACTCGTTTTCTCCTCAAGAAAAAAGGACGTTTTGCGCATTGTTCATACGCCGGGCGAAGTAGTTCTTACAAGATTTGGTTGTCGGAGGAAGAAGCGATCGTTTCGGCGTTTGAAACGTATACGTCTTGATTAGATAACATATATCTAATCTAAAATGCACCTGCATATATATTAATTCTCTTCGGTTCTTGAGGTGAAAACGGGTATAAATTATGCTTCCAAGTGCGTGCTTCTCACCAAGTATTTGCTCTCACTGTCAACACGAGCGTTCAGTGGCGACATTGGTCTACAGCGTCGACCAATGACGACAATAAATTCTAGAGGTAGCACTGGCTGAATGGGTGCACGAGACCCATTTTGATCCTTTCAAGTGCATGATTCACAGCTTGGAACAGCCGTAAATTGGCGGGGCGATCACATATTCATACCTGTAGATTAATTCGAACAATTAGAAATATTGCCCATGGTTTTTGCACGCTCTGGGGGGCTAAGCTCGGCGCGGCGAGATCGAGGCGAGTTCTCCGCCAAACTCGCCGACCGCCGCGATTGGTCGGCGCCGTGCATGACGACACGCGCCGACACTCCCTAGATCGTGACGTTAAATGGAGGGTTTGAGGCAGTCGGAGAGTTGCATATTCGGAACTCTCGGCGAGATGCGGTGACGTCATTGTGACGTGGCAGAAGCCGCCGCGGATGGGAAAAGCTTGCCGGCTCCGACCTAGGCGAGTTTGGGCGAGTTGGGCGCGAGATCAGGGAGAAGCGTCCAAAATGGCAGCGTTTTCGTTCGTGTTTTGCCGTCGGCATAGGTATTTAAACCTCGCCAAAGTGTTTGACATGTACGACGTTCATTTTCAACAACACTATCACCTCTCGAAAGACGTGGTAAGGTGGCTGTGCGATGAACTGCGTAGCGAACCGGGCTTGAGGCGATGGAGCCGTGAATGAACCGTCGCCTCCGTCGTGAATCCTACATACAAATTCTACAAAGTGAATCCTAGAAACAAATGTGTTTTTACGGCAATCTGCAACCAGGAACGCAATTTGCCATTACCTACATGCTTTTACAATTATTTTGATGGGTTGCTGTGCTGCGTAGATGCAAGATAAACGCAATTGATAAAATTCAAACTAAAACAGATGATAGAAGAAAAGCAATATACATGAATGGCGCAGACTAACAACTGTGTAATTTCTTTCTCATCTTTCTTCTTCCACACCGTATTTTGACAAACAAATTGGCCGTTAGTTGTTTATACAGCAGGAGAACATGCCAGAACATTGCGACATTGTCACCTGCTGTAGATAAGCAATTTAGCCAGTGCAGTATGACTGCTAGCCTAGGGTCTTTAACGTGCACCATGTAGTAGTGATACACGACCGCATGCCGGTACGATGCTCATCAACATCGAAAAGAGCAGGGGTGGGGGTGAATCCACGATCCTGGGTTCTGCAGCGCAAGCTTTCGCTCCACGTGCACCTTATTCTGAAAAAAAAAAAAAAAATAGTGTGGCTGTGTGGCGGTGTGGGGGGAGAAAGATGAGAAAGAAATTACACAGTTGTTAGTCTGCGCCATTCCTGTATGTTGTTTTTCGTCTATACTCTGCTTTAGTTTATATCTTTATCAAGAGCGTTTTTCTTGCATCTACGTGGCGCAGCAAACCATCACAGTGTCTAGTCAACTAGCCCACATCCAAGCAATGTTTGTATAATTAGCATCCCTGCTGTTACCTATTCTTATTTGTCATTTACGATTGAAATAAAAAAATTGGGCTGTATGTATGTTGATACTGCCTAAAACTTGGTCTGCCTCAACGGGGAAGATTCTCCCAGATGTAGATGAGAAATTTAGCCATGCAGTGCCGTACAACCGCTAGCCTGGGGTCTTTAACGTCCATCCCGCAGTAGTGTTACACGACTGCACGCCGGTACGATGCTCATCAACATTGAAACGGGCAGGGGTGGGGGTTGAACCCAGCATCCTGGGTTCTGCAACGGACCTTTCGCTCGACGTGCTCCGAGCTAGTGTGCGCTAGCCCAGCCGGCCACCGATCCCCCGATTTAAATAAAATAAAAACCGTTCACTGCGGAGCGTAGGGAAAAATCGGAGCTACGCTGGGGAACTCGCCGCCGCCGGGGGGGTCGGAAATGTAAGAGGGGGTGTGAAAAACTCGCCGGGGCGGAGTCAAAAGAAGCTCCTCCCCTCCCTCGTGACGTGGCATCGGAGAGATTCCCGCCGGAGGCGAGCTTAGCCCCCCTGGACCGGTTTTCTCGAAGCGATGGTAAACCCATTTTGGTAAACCACGGTGCCTAGGATGGAAAAAGTACCTAGGTACTGTAATAAACGGCTGGATAAAGAACAACAATAATTATTTTTGATTGGGCAGTAAGATGCGCCATCTATCGGTGAAACAAGCCAGTCATTTTGTTTATCCTCTTTTTCCGCTGGTTGTTATCGATCTAGTTGGTGCCACTAGATCTAGTATGGTATTTCAAGTCAAAATATAGTAATGTTGTACTTGAAAAGCAATTTATTTGCTTCAGATGGTACGAAGAAATTTTAGCTCCTATGTTAGAGTTTCCCGACGAATATTCGAAAATGTAAGAAACATTTCCTTCAATATGTTTCGTCATAAAAAACGCATAACTTTCCCGTGTTCCTCTGACTCTGGCAACGCCGGTGCTGTAGTCTCGTTTTTGTTCCTTGCGACGCACGTTTCTGCGATTCCTGCTGATCTCAACTGTTTGCCCCCTTTTCCTTTTGCCTAACCGATCCACCGGTGACGAGGAGCTAAGCTTCTCGTCACCGTTGAATTGCTGGCCACCGGGGATATGTAGAAACCTAGATGCTGTCGGCATAGTGTCGGCGCACTGCGAACAAAAAAAGAGTACAATGTCCCAGCTGTTCACCCGGAACGAAGACTTTATCGAGGATAACCCCCTTTCTTCGCAAAGTAATCGCTGCTCACGAGTTGGCGTGCGTAGTGTAACAAATTAAACGTGTTAGTATAAATATATACCCACACTCGTTCGCCAAAAATATTTTTACTCACCATAAAAACACTTGCAAGACTTATGTACCTTCATATGTCTTGGATCCCGGACTGCTAAAGAGTGATGCGTTCGCGGAATGCTGCCGTCGGTTAGCTGAGTAGTCCCTCTGAACTACCGCTCTGCTTGACGTGCTAGGGTTGATGGTGCGTCATTAACATAACAGCCGGATCGATATGAATGTCCAGCAGAACCAAGAAGAACTATTAGCCCTCATTAAGCGACGTCGCGGCCATTTTGCTTCTAGGTACTGCTCCTCCCTCGGCGCCCCTGCTCTCCCAGTCACGTGACCTAGAATTCCCTCTTCTAGGGACAATAGTTAACTTTAACCCACGGTTCGCGTTCGAGAAAACGGGCCCTGGTCGTTTCGGTTCTCTATTGATTCAAAGGCATGACGTCATCAACCATAATAAATGTGCTTAAAATGTTTAATGTTCCTACCAGTTATGTTCAAAATACATCGAATTTTTTGTTTGCAACTTTCAAAATGCCCAGAAACGCTTTGCAGAGACCATTTCATTCACTGGAACGACAAAACAGAAGCAACAAAGACACCGGCAAGCCTGAAAGACGTGGAGCATGCGCGATGGTACTTTTGGCAAGTTTGTAGTTTCTGGGTGGTCGTGAAGCAGACATGTACAAATTACCCAGAAAAAGTAATTAAGTTAGGTTGCTGAGTATTGACGCCAAAATAATTGGAGTAGAGTAGAAATTAAGTATTTGAAATAGTAATTGAGTAAACTACTAGCAACGTTAAAAAAAGTAGCTTGTTACTTTTGAAGTATCGTTTCAATATTTTTGTCGAAAACCTTGTACTCGCCCCTCATACAATGCCCGAAAGGGCGCTTTGAGGTAAATTAAAGAAATAAAAATACATTCTGAGTTCCTCTTTATATTTTTGTGGTAGCGAAATGAACAGCAGTTTTGATCCGTGAAAAACCCTGCGAACATAAATAAATGCAGTCATTTTATGGCTTGCGTTTTCACCAAATAGTTAATTCACTGGCAGAAGTAATTGATTTTCAAAGTTCTTATAATAATAATAATAATATTAATCTTTATTTTCAGTTAAAGAAATGGTGGAGCGAAAGGGAAAAAGCTTCAACAAGAAGCTCGACTGGCCCTCAGCCCCATCGGCAGCCAGTGAACAAACAGTTTTCGTGCAATGAGAAAAAAAGAAGAAAAAAAAATCATATACAAAAAATTATACATTATCAAATGGGATAACAGAAACAAATATGTTACGCAACTGTTTAGGAGATATCGTTTCTATATTTCTTCTTTCTTCTTCAAAGTTGTTTAGAACCTTTGGAATTAAATATCGAAGCATTTGTTGCCCATAATTTGACCTGCATGTGGCAACGTTCCAATATTTATTATAGCGGGTCAAGTAAACCGTATATTTGTTCTCTAATCTAGCTATCTGGTTTAAAAGAACACTTTCTTTTTTTCAGTTGATCGGAGCGTTTTCCCCTTTTCCTTCTAAAGACGTTGCCAGCCAAGCTGAAAAGACGTTCCACCGACGCGCTGGATGGAACGCCAGCGTTTAATTTCAGGAACAAGCTTACAGGGTCGGGTAAGCGAGTGACGCCATCTTCGGTGTCCATGAAGAAACATGTGAGGTTTGCCTCGTCTAAAGGGTCTTTTATAACAAACTCCGCTCCTTTTTTCTTCGGCAAGCTGAAATTGTTATGACTGGCCCCTCTTGATTGCCGCGACGTTCGGAGAGTGCGCTGAGCGAGTGCACATGACCGTCAAGGGTTCAAGTCTCGCGTCACGACAATGAGATCATCCGGACGACTGCTCGTCTCGTTGCAGTGCTAATGCTACGCTACTGAAAAGAAAAAAAAATGGTTTGGTTTAGCAGAAAATAACTAAGTGTACTTCACAGCTGACGCCGGGTCCCAACGAAAAGTTCCCCCAAGGGGGACTCGCCAACCTCGCCGGCCACTACGGTATCCTGACGCGCCTGACACGCTTGACAACAGTGACAAGTAAATCGTTTTCAACAAAGAGGAAGTCTTTCTGGTGTGGACGATTGAAAGGACGCGAAAGATTACGTCAACAAGCATCGTCGCTCGTACAGTTGCAGGTGAAAGCGGGAACGCGCTCTCGTGAACGGATTGTCCGTGCCTTCTTTTGTGCGCGGAAGAGTCGGACTTTGCACGGGAGTATGCGCTGACGAGGAAGCGACTATGGGAACAAGCACCCAGCTGCGAGTTCATTCCAGAGCGCCTCCCGTGGAAGCCCCAAACCGCCTCAGTCTGAACTCAATAAAGGCTGGCGACATGAAAACAACAACACTCGGATTTCCCCCGTATTTCCCGGTTGCAGTTGGAGGCTCGGCGCCTGCGTGCTTTACCGGATTAGGTCAATACCCGACCAAGTCTTGTAAAGCATCACTTCTTGCGTTCGTGCGCGCCGGTGTTAAGTTTTGGCTGCTCGTCGCCACTTTGGTCCAAGGACACCTGTGATGCAGTTTCTACGGCTGCCGAGTATAAGTATATAGGAAGGGAATGTGAGAAGGTCCCAGGTCGGGAATGCCACTTCATCTGCCGGCGTCTTAATTTTTTCTACGCTCGAACTTTTCTCATGAGCAAAATTATCGCTACATTTCGAAAGAAGTTAGATTTTGAGTAAAAGTTGCCTTAAAAACGTAGTTAAACTAAACTACTAATTAGCCAAATAAAGTTCTAATTGAAAGTTACCAAGTTACTCGGAAAAGTAGTTGAACTACAGCAGTTTGAGAAGAGTTGTTGAACCACGTCCAAGTCTATCGTGAAGTAAGCACGAGTGCTTGCAAGCCTGCTGAAGATAGCTTCTTGTTCTCGCTCTTATCCACCAAGCATCTCCCCCCCCCTCCCCCTCGCCGCCAAGAATTGTTGTGGGAACGCGGAAAACATGTGCCACAAATGAGCGCTCCGCGGCCATTCACATCCAAGGTCAGCTCGTTTTAATGCATCTTCGCCAAGAGATTCCAAGGGCTGCACGAGGCACCCGCTTCGTGCAGCGGTGCATTTGTCTGTATTTGCAAACCCCAACATATCAAGGGGATTTGCCGAGCTAAACACCACCATATCAATACCACTCACCGTAGCCACCCTGAAAACTTTAATTTCCCCCCACAAAAAGGCCACCCGATAGGAAGTTCTCGAGTGCCTACATACCCGCCTTTGCCTGAGAGGTGACATCACAGCCATTTTTCCGCCCAATCGTCTTTTCAGATAATTTGAAGTACCGGTAAACCGGTGCGAGTCAGCTCGACCACATAACCTTGACTAACGCCTAGGAACCATTTTACCGCACAAGTCCCGCACTGAGTGGGCCAGCACGCCACGCGCTGGCGCACTCAGCGCAACGAAAGTTCTCTTAACCCTGAAGCAGTAAGCCATGCAGGCACCCTAGCGCGCTCCAAAAAGCAAATTGTTGTGGTGTGTATCTTTATAGAGCCGGAAGTTTGTCTGCCTCAGTGGGCGTCCGGTATCTCAGCTGTAAATGAGCAATTTAGCCAGTGCGGTACAACGGCTAGCCTAGGGTCTCTAATTTGCACTACGCAGTAGTGATACACGACCGCACGCCGGTACATTGATCATTCAGATCGAAGCGGGCAAGGGTGGGGATTGAACTAGGGCGTTCCCAGTGGAGCGCAAACCACAACACAGCGTCCTTGCCTGAATGATGCTGGCACTGACTCGAAAGCCCGGAGCTTACACCACCTGCAATGATGTCACATGAGACGGCTTTGTGGTGGCCATGACCGATAGCGTATACCCGTACCTCCAGCAGCATACAACCCGACAAATTTGTTTTTTTCGGTAAGAACAAGCGGGTATGACAATAAGCATGGTCTGACTATGTTACGTGCCAGTCATTACAGTGTCTGCCACGCTCTGTCAGGTTGTCCGAGACGTTTTCTTGCAGTAAAAAGAGGCATCGAGAAAGACTTTAACAAATTTGTCTACTTATAGGTAGGCACAGATTTGGTCATATTTCATCATATCTATGGAAATATTTCAATATTTACCCACCCACCAACAAAAAAAATGTGAAAGAGTAATTACAAACAAATAACAAGACATAAGTGCAAATAAGTTTGTCAAAACATAATAGGGTGAAGAAAGTATTTCAATTTAGAACCAGGCATAAAAAAACAGCCCTGCTTTGTTACTAATTGATGTCCACCGAAGAAAAAGAAGAGGCGCATCCATGGCACCGTAGGTGGAGTGTTTCCAGAAATAGAACGGTGATGTGCTCACGTCTTAAGGAATTTGGTCCGATATCAGCCATTTTTATAAGTTTGTGAATTTAAGAGAGCACTGAGTGAAGTGGGCACGGACATTGAAGAGAACTGGCACATTCAATCGACAAGGAAACATCTTCCTTCTCGAACCCTGCCTGGACCCCGAGCATGAGCACAACGGCCATACGAGAGACATTGCAACCTGAGACAGGTACGTGCTTTTCACATATGAACTGAGTGCGTTTTGAAAGGGAGTTTGTTAGGAGAAAGGGCTTCCAACAAAATACCTACTTATCTACAAGATAATAATTGAAAACGAGCGTGTTGGTGAATAGATACGAATACTTGAAAGGATAAAACATCGAGGACAGGTACAGAAACAGGACTTCTTTCATTGAGCAACAACATAGAAGGGCACAAAATATAAAACCGCCCCACAAAGGTTTCAACGTTCTCGAAGAAGGAAAGGCGAAAATTGTTAAAAATGTGAAAGAAAATTCACTATAAATTAAAATGTAAGTGAATTTTACTTTTCTGTAAATTTAATGTAAATATAATTTTATAGTAACTTTACCTTTTTCTTTTTTTTTTTTACAACCCTATATAAACACCAGACTTAAAGCAAAAGGCCTTAGCGCTCCTCTTTGACGGTGTGACAGTCATAAACGCTTAAAAGGGCCATGAAATGAATTTTAGGATGGGATAAATAATTTCAGGTTTAGACTTTACTCATCGCATATTGTTTAGAGGGCCAGAAGAAACAGGGTAGAAAATCAAAAGCCAGCTTTTCGGTAAAAACATTCGAAAACATAGTGGACTATTTCGTACCTCATTTTTTTTTTAAATCGCTCTGCCTTTTTACAGTGATACATCCGCGGTATCCAAAACATGTCAGCCGACCACGGCTCATGCATGGACACGAGAACTGCGTCACTCGGACGTATGCTCTCGTCAACAATCAATCTGCCGACGAATATTTGAATTCGCGTTCGTGGCCAGGGAGTGCCCTGACGAAACTTATCATCACTTGCAAATAACAAGTTCTATGGTGTGCTTAGAAAGCATGGTAGGAGCTTGAACTCATCGCACCGGTGCCCAAATATATGTCACGACGACGTGATTTCTAAAACAACTTTTGAGTAGAGGGTTAAAGCTAAGAAGGAAGATGTTGATAGATAGTTCCGTGGCCCAAGTAAAGGGAAAGCGTGTGTATTTACTGTGTTGCAACATGCTTTATTTAGACAAGCGCGTTTTTTTTTCTAAACGTAATATATTATCCTTTATAACACTTAACTTACGCAAGCAAGTTAATGCTAAGCATATCACCTTTTAGCTGATTATATTATTAAATATTTACAAACATTTACAAACGAGCTTAGTTAACCTGCTGTTCTCTCGAGCCGGGGTCATACTGCTTATGCATCATACAAAAGACAGTTAGTAAACCTGAGTCCCCGCAATATCCCTGGTACGAATTCCGCCTGCGAAGTTTCTCCTTAAACTGATTGCCATGCGGCATTCGAAGCACGGACCTTGCGGTGACTTCCGTTAGAATTTGTTGGAAGACTGTCTTTTGTGGGATGTGTAAGCACTGTCAGCCCAGCTTTATATACATATTTTTTTTTTGTGATGTCAGTGCTTAACACTGTGGCAGCCGGGTATGCAACGACCTATTGCTACCGCTGGAGGAAGACGACGAGTATCGGGGCACGCGGGTATAAATTATTTCATTCCGAATGGCAATAGTGGCTGGATTTTTGTAAAGCTACTCTATCCTGAGAAATTATTGCCATTGCCTTTCCTGCCTTCTAGCCGAACACAAAGATATACTACAGGAAAATTTACACGGGAGATAAACCCCTTCCTTTACCCTCCGGGATACGCACCACATGGTAACAACCTCACGCTTTTGGGCGGAGCCGCGCTGACGTAGACGTCCCAGGTGAACGGGTGAGCTTTTGCTCGGGCTCCCCGCCTTGGCGTAGGATATATCTGCAATGGACCTGTTCCGAAAATCGTTGGGCGAATGCGCCAACCCCGAAAGAAGGGAGGAAAGGAAAAGGCAGCCAGTCTCTCGTCCGCTGAGTCGCCCAGAGAGTGCAGGTTCGGCTTGACTCCTCCGCTAGTCTCGCGGCTTGGCTTCAGAGTCGTCATGTTTCACCAGAGTACAGCTCTTTAGTTGCACGAATAGCAGCAAAAGGGGTTCAAGAGCTAGATTTTATGGAGTTCCAGCAGCCTTTTGCGGGTGATACACGAAAGCACCCGTTGTTGAACACCCCGCCCCTTTTGCCCCGCTTTCAAAAGCCCCCAGTTCAGAAGCCTGTGACGCGAATCCCCCGTGTCCGGTGGCCGGCTCCTCAACGTGGCGGCGGGACATTCTGCTTTTAAATAAAATACAGTAATTGTGCACGCGAGCTTGTGTAAGGTAATCATGCTGTGACGGTTCTCAAGTAAAGAATAACTGAATAAACCTTTCCGTTGTTGAGGAGTGCGTTATAGATATTCATGTCTCGCGAGATTAAAAATTGAAACAAACAAAAAATATCGGTCACTGGCAAAACACTTAAAGCGTGCGAAACGAGTTCGACCCTACGGCGACAGAACCCTGATGGAACGCCTTGACAACAAGCCGAGCGGCAGAGAGCAAGCTGGCGCTTCAGAAAGCTGTCCCATCGGCGGAAAATCCCAAAGCGACGTTAGCAGCAGTGCGAGTCCTTGCCAGTCACGTAAACCTGGCGCCGCTATCGAGTGTCTTCGTGCCCGTCGGGACCGAAGAAGCCACCTGCGGTGTAGCGCTGTTGGAAGGAAGCGTCCAACTTCTCGTTGGACGAGGGATTGGAATTGCAAGAGGCGTAACCGGGCTCCAGGACGGGCGTACCGTAGCCCTTGTCACCAACGTCCGGCAAGAGTAGCAGCACCTTACAAAGGGTACAGCTGTGGGCTACGTCGAGGAAATTCAAGACTCAGCTGCGATCGACGTGATCTCAGTAGACGCCTCTCCGACGCAGAAAAAGACAATCATGTCGTCAAAGCTCGACATCCACCCGTCATCCCAGCCCCACAACGACAACAACTCAGTGACCCTCTCGCCGAGTTCAGTGAGTGCTTCCCCACGTCGTCGAAGGTGCGCCGAACGACGGTTGCGAAACATCGAATAATTACTGATGGCGACGCACTCCCTGTGCATCGGCCGCCGCACATGGTCTCCGTGAAAGAAAGGGATGCCATCCAGAAGCAAGTTCAGGAAATGCTTAATGACGACATCGTCCAGCCCTCAAACAGTCCGTGGGCTTCCCCAGTAGTGCTGGTGAAGAAGAAAGATGGAACCTTAAGGTTCTGCGTGGACAATCGCCGGCTGAACGCAGTAACAAAAAAGACGTCTACCCGCTGCCCCGCATTGACGACACCCTGGACCGGCTGCGCCACGCCCGATACTTTTCGTCAATGGACTTCAAGAGCGGGTACTGCCAGATTGAGGTCGACGAACGAGATCGTGAGAAGACGGTCATCGTCACACCGGACGGACTGTATGATTTTAAAGTAATGCCGTCCGGGCTGTGCACAGCGCCGGCAACCTTCCAGCGCGTTATGGACACCGTCCTTTCCGGCTTGAAATGGCAAAGCTGTCTCGTCTACCTGGACGATGGTGTGGTGTTCGCAAGCGAATTCGACGAGCACCTGAGACGACTGCGAGCCGTGCTACGGGCCTTCAAGGCTGCTGGGCTAACACTCAAGCCTTCCAAGTGTCGGTTCGCCTATGGTTCGCTGAAATTCTTGGGCCACGTCGTGAGTGCTCAGGGTGTAAGCCCTGATCCTGCAAAGACGTCCGCTGTCGCCGAATTCCCGAAGCCATCAGACAAAAAAGCCGTTCGAAGATTCCTTGGGCTGTGCGCTCTTTACAGACGTTTCGTTCGTGACTTTGCGCAAATTTCTGCACCGCTGACGCATCTGACGAAAGACGGCGTGCAGTTCCAGTGGGGAGAGAAGCAAGAGCAAGCGTTGTACGAACTCAAGCGAAGGCTTCAGTCGCCCCCTTTCCTCGGACATTTTGACCAGTCGGCGGAGACTGAAATCCACACGGACGCCAGCAGTACCGGTCTTGGTGCGGTACTCGTTCAGCGACAAGAAGGGACAGAGAGAGTAATCGTTTACGCAAGCCGGACGCTGTCTAAGGCAGAACAAAATTATTCAACTACCGACAAAGAATGTCTTGCTGTCGCCTGGGCGATAACGAAGTTCCATCCGTACTTGTACGGGATCCCGTTTCGCGTGGTCACAGACCACCACGCCCTCTGCTGGCTCGCAAACCTCAAGGATCCGTCCGGACGCGTCGCCGCTGGAGTCTTCGACTGCAGGAATTCGACGTAACCATTGTGCATAACTCCGGCCGCAAGCGTAATGATGCTGACTGTTTGTCTTGGGCTCCAGTCGAACCTCCCATTGCCGGCGTCGACGACGATGACGACGAATGTTTCCTAGATGCCGTAGACACCAACGACATTGTAGGGATCCAACGAGACAATCCTGAGCTGCGCGTCCTGGTTGAGCATTTAGAAGGACGAGGAAGTCCCGTTCCTCGTGTCATTTCACGAGCGCTGCCGACCTTCACTATTCGACGAGGTGTGCTTTATAAGAAGAATATCGGAACCAGTAATCCGCCGTGGCTTCTGGTAGTCCCTACCAGCCCTCGAGAAGATATTTTTCAAGCCTGCCACGACGACCCGACTTCAGGTCACCTCGGTCGGACACTAGCCCGAATACGTGAGAAGTACTACTGGCCAAAACTCTCGAAGTCTGTTCTTATGTAAACACGGTCATGTCACGAGTGCCAACGGCGCAAGAAACCTCCGACGAGACCTGCGGGATTCCTGTAACCGATATTCACCCCTACTACGCCTTTCCAACAAATTCAAATGAATTTGCTTGGTCCCTTCCCGCCATCGACGTCGGGGAACCGCTGGATAATCGTTGCCGCGGATTACCTTACCCGGTACGCGGAGACGAAAGCCCTTCCGTCGAGAACAGCGGTGGAAGTCGGCAACTTTTGCGTCGAGTCTTTTGTCCTTCGACATGGCGCCCCCGAATTCTTGGTAACCGACCGAGGATCATCGTTCTTGGCCCCGCTCACGCAAGAGCTCCATCGGCTCAGCCACACCAGTCATCGTCGGACCACCGCGTACCATCCGCAGACCAACGGGCTAACGGAGCGGCTCAACAAGACGATCGCCGACATGACCTCCGTGTACGTCGACGTAGAGCACAAGACGTGGGACGAAGTATTACCATACATCTCGTTCGCCTACAACACCGCAGCTCAAGAAACAACCGGGTTTACGCCATTCGAGCTGGTGCATAGGAGAAAAGTGACGACCATGCTGGGCGCGATGCTGCCCAATGAGCCTGTGGATGACGGATCCGACGATGCCCATGCGGTCAGTCAGAGAGCAGAAGAAGCAAGCCAACTAGCCCGCCTTCGAATCCACGATCAACAGCGTGTCGACGCTCGCCGGTATAATCTTCGTCGCCGCGCCGTCCACTTCCAGCCCGGAGCCAGGGTTTGGGTGTGGACACCGATCCGCCGCCGTGGTCTCAGCGAGTAACTGCTGAAGCTCTACTTTGGGCCTTACAAGGTCATCCGACGCCTCGGAGATCTGAACTACAAAGTTCTTTCAGACGGAACACGACCATCAACCAGACGTCTGCCGCGTCCCGAGGCGGTGCACGTCGTCCGGCTGAAGCAGTATTACGAACGATAGCACTTTCCACGTCGTCGACGTGAACTGTAAACCTTGAACTGTGAACAGTGAACTGTGAACTGTGAGCTGTGGCTCGCGATTCTGCTGTCCATTAGTTGCGGATTTGTTTTTCGGTTTGCGCTCCATCGGGACGATGCGCTTTTAAAGAAGGGATAATGCCGCGCGCAGGGTCACGGAGTTGTAGAAGGTTCTCGTTTATTCTTGCTACGGACATAACTTCTATCGTTTATCCCTGCTTTTGTTCTAGAAAGTGCGTGGTCATTCTCGCCCCGAGCGCACTACGCTCGAATGTTTTCCGCCGAATCTTCAAGATAGTGACTCACTTTAGGTAAGAGGCCGCCCGCGACCTTGTCGAGTTAGTTTCGTCTCGACCTTCGACTCTGCTGTCACGCCGACTTCGACGCCCGCGACGCTTTGCTTTCTTGTGTCTCCTTTTTATTTTTTGGGCATAAGGGAGGACGACGACGAAGTGCGAGTAAGTGGACGGGCTTCTCATCGAATCCTCCTCTGATGCCAATTAGCGCCGTGTTAATTTACAGTTACCGCGGTATAATTGGTACCAAAGTGTGCGCGAAGGTGCGGGGCATCGACCGGTACCAGTTTTGACCGAACGGTACGTGATTTTTTCGATTAACGAGGACCTTTCTCTGGTGCGGTGCGGACTTTTCGGTAAGCCTAACGTAGGCCTACCATCAGTACGGCCACCGGTAGCGACGGGCCCGGCCGTTAGGCCCAACCCGGCGACGAGTACGACCAAGATGGCGTCCGAAATGGAAGTGGCCACGTCGATGGGTGATAACATGGCGTCAACGCTGAGCATCGGCAGTTTCGGTGGGCGCACGTGCATCGGAGTTCACGGAGAGTACATTACACCGGAAGAAGCCGAAGGCTGGTCCACCTGCGGCAAGCGCATCAAGCAGATTATGGCCGGCAAAGAAAACGGTGAGTCTGCCGCCATTACTCGCCAGTCGAGACCCAAGACCAGGGCCAGCTTTGCCAAGAGAGTTGCAGCTTCGGTAACGAAAGCGGCGAGGATGCCAATAGACATGCCGAAAGACGACACCAAGATAGTCGTGAGACCACGTGGCGGTCTCAACGTAGGGAGAACGGAGGTTTCAGTTATCATGTCGGTCGTCATGACGGCGGCTCGAGTAACGAAGGAAGAAGCCAAAGCAGACACTATCTGCACGAACGCGCAGCAAAACATCATCGTGGTCAGCATCCCGGACGAGAGGCTCGCCACGCTGTACTCCAAGGTCGAAGCCCTTAACATGGGAGGCAGGACATACGAAGTCGGCGCCTACCGAACGGCACCGGACGGCACGGTCAAGGGAGTCATCCGAGGCATAGCCGTAGATGATACCCCGGAGGAGATAGCCGAAAACATCGTGAACTCGTACAACCCCCTAGCGGTGGAGGCGCACAGAATCGGCAATACAACCACGGTGATAGTACTGTTCGCAGGACAGAAAGTACCGAACTACGTCAAGTATGGCTCGATATTAGTCAGATGCGGGCTTTACCGCAAGCACTTTGACGTGTGCAAGCAATACGGCAAGGTCGGTCATAGAAGAGATGTATGCCCGAATCCCAACACCAGAGTGTGCTTTGGCTGCGGAATCGCGAACCCCGGCGAGGCTCATGAACGCGAATGCAAGCCCAAGTGCAGGCTCTGCGGGGGACAGCATCCACCGGGCGAGAGGGAATGCAGAAACAAGTACAAGATACCGTACGTGGTCAAGAACGGCAATGGGAACGCAAGATGGAAGCCATGCCGCATCAACCAGATCCGGAAAGCTTTCCTGCGCTGCGAGCGCCGTCTGTCGAGAGACCCCGCTGGGAATCGAGGCAGCGCGACAGCGGCTGCAAAAGGGACCACAGCAAGAGAGGCAGGAGCGCCAGCCGCCGCAGACCGTCGCAGTCGAGGGAGAGAGCCGCCTGGGCCGACGCAGTCAAGGTAAACATGGCAGAGAAGAGACAAACACCAGCGCAAAACGCCGAGAAGAAGATCCAAGAAATGAACGGGGTGGTGAAAGCCCTGAGAGACGAGAACGAGAAGCTAAAGCGGAAAATCGCCGAACAGGACGCAACCATCAAGGAAATCAACGAGAAGCTAACGACATTAATCGCAAAACAGCAGCAACAGCAGCAGCAGCTGCCGAAGCCCGCACAAGAGAGGAAACAAGAAAAGATGACCGCGGACGAACCAGAGGTCGAGGTGGACCCAAGAACCACGAAAGCGGCGGGACCGGCTCCCAAGAGGAGAGCCATAGAGGGCGCCAAAGAGCGAAAGATAACGGAAAGAATCGAAAAAGAGGACGACAGACTCGACCATCTTGAGGCGACCAGCAAGGTAACAAACGAACGCCTCACAGCGCTCGAGCAAACGGTTCAGCAGATGACAACGAACGTACAGAGCACGATCCAGAACATGATAGCGCAGATGCAAGCACAGCTGCAGGCGCACATACAGGCACAAATGCAAAGTATGGAAGCACAGATCATTGCCAAACTGCAGCAATCATGGACGGAGCAGCACGTACAGCAGCAACCACACAGCCAGTGAGAGACCTTTTGGTCTGGCACTGGAACTGCAATGGCTTTACCGGCAAGAGAGCGGTGCTACAGCAACACTTGCAGCAACTAATGAGGAAACCAGACGTCATAATGATTCAAGAAACACTCAGCGAAGAGACGCCGAGACTGCCGGGCTACCGGTCGCACGACAGCCCGCCGAGCGCAAGGGACACGTCCAAGGGCAAGGGCAGAGGGGTCTGCACCTTCGTTAGGAAAGGGATCACCTTCATGGAGCACGAACTGATCGGCAGAAGCGCCATCGAACACTGCACGGTGGAAGTAATCACGGGCCGGAAGAGGAAGGAGAGCACATTCCTGGTGAACGTCTACAGCAATCCGTCTCACGGACAACAGAAGTTCAAGGCACTATTCCACAAGGCGAGCAGAGTCGCGGGGAGCAATACGCTCGTAGTGTGCGGAGACTTTAACGCTCCGAACCAAGACTGGGGCTACCAAAGAACGACGGTCAAGGGGAGGGAGCTGATGCAAGATGCCACCGACGTGGGACTGAACCTAATCACGGATCCGGCCTTTCCCACCAGGATCGGCACATCGGTTACGAGAGACACCACTCCGGATCTTACCTTCGTCAAAACCGACGGAGGATCGAGAGAAGCGGAATGGAGAAACACGGGCCAAGAGCTGGGCAGTGACCACTACATCGTGGAGGTCGTCGTACCGCTCAAAGGACAAGGCAATACCGGCATAAGGAAGCATCGCATTACGGACTGGGATGCCTTTCGAACGGCACTACCCGCGGTGTAACTGTACATTACGGACATCGAGCAATGGGCGGCTAACGTCGTTGAGACGACGGAAGGAGCCGTCAAAGAGCTGGAGACGGACGAACGGATAGACAAGATGGACAGTTGGCTGTCCCACTTGATAGAAGCCAAGCAGTCCATAAAGGCGAGGTGGCAGAAGCAACGAACCAACCGACGTCTAAGGAAGAAGATCGCCGAGCTCAACAGGCAGATCGAGGCCCACTGCAAGGTGCTATGCATCAAACAATGGAACGAGGCCTGCAACGAAGCCGACGGACAGTTACACAAGGGCAAGACGTGGAACATGCTGCGGCACCTCCTCGACGACAACAAGACCAAGGGCCACCAACACAACAACCTGGCCAGGATCCTACACAGGGCAATCTGCGAACACGGGGAGGACGAGGTCAAGCGGCGCTTGGACGCCAAGTACCTACCGACCACGCCCACGGAGAGACACTCGGATTACCAAGCAACGAGAACGAGACGCTAGATCGACCCATCGAGACGTGGGAAGTAAGAGTTGCCCTGCAGGATCTCAATGGCAGGTCCGCCGCGGGTCCCGACCGAGTGACCAACAGAGCGCTCAAAAACCTCAACGAAGCGGCCATCAAAACGCTCACGAACTTCTACAACAAGTGCTGGCAAGAAGGAAGACTGCCCAAGCAATGGAAAGCAGCCAAGACGATTCTCATCCCCAAGCCTGGCAGGCCGCCCAACATAGAGAACCTCAGGCCGATCTCGCTGACTTCGTGCGTGGGAAAGGTCCTCGAGCACGTTCTCATGAACAGGTGACAGCGTTACCTGGAAGAATCGGATCTACCCAAATTCCATCATCGGGTTTCGGAACAAACTCGGCACGCAAGACGCCATGATCTTACTTAAGAACGAGATCATCGACGATATGACGGGCACCAAGGACAACAGAGCCATACTCGGGCTGGACTTGCAGAGCGCCTTCGATAAAGTGAGGCACTCGGCTATCCTGGCCCAAGTATCCAGGCTAAACTTGGGCAGGAAGACATACGAGTACATCAAAGACTTCCTGACGGAACGGACCACCAAAATCTGCGCGGGAGACCTGCAGCTCGAAGAGAAGAAGCTGGGCAGCGTCGGAACCCCGCAGGGCTCGGTGATCTCCCCGTTACTCTTCAACCTCGTGATGATCGGGGTGGCCAACCGGCTAGAAAGAGTAGCGGGAGTCCGGCACACCATCTACGCCGACGACGTTACGCTATGGGTACCGGGAGGAAGCGACGGGCACATCGAGACAACGCTGCAAGAAGCGGTCAATGCCATCGAGGAGCAACTGGACGGGTCTGGACTCGTCTGCTCTCCGGCCAAGTCAGAGCTGCTGGTGATTCCACCGAAAGGAGCGGACAGGAAAAGAAAGAATATGGAAATCAAGTACGAGCGTCCCAAGATCATGGTGAAGACTGCAGGACTACAAGAAATACCGGAGGTCGAGAAATTCGAGTGCTCGGGTTGCTCATCGAGCGAAACCGGGTCAACGGTGAAACGGTGAACAAGCTCGCGGGCAAAGCGGCCGCGGCAATGAGACTCATCAAGAGGGTGTCCAACAGAAGAGCGGGGATGAAGGAGGAGAGCCTGACCAGGCTCGTTCAATCCTTCGCAGTCAGCCACATAACGTACGTGGCCGCCTTCCACAACTGGAGGCCAAGTGAACGTAACAAGATAGACGCCACCATACGCAAAACGTATAAGGCGGCACTCGGTCTTCTCGGGAGCACGAGCACCGAAAACTTCATGGCGCTGGGAGTCCACAACACGCTGGACGAAATAGCCGAGGCACAGAGAACGGCGCAACTCGAGCGTCTCACTGAAACGAGAACCGGAAGACAGATTTTGCGGGACCTTGGCCTCGAACCGAGGGAAGGCGAGCAGCAGACCAGCGTAGCTATACCAGATAGCATCAACAGAAAGCTCAGGGTCTGCCCGATCCCGAGGAACGTGAACCCCGAGCACCACAAGGAGCGAAGGTTGGCGAGGGCCAGGGCTCTCGTGGACCTCCACGCCAGAGAAGAAGGGGCCGTCTACGTGGACGCGGCGGAATATCGAGGGAGCAGCGACGCATACGCGGCGGTGGTCGTCGGGGCATCGACGGGTGCAACGAAGACCGCGGCGAGCGTCCGCACTCGAGAAGCGCACCGGGCGGAAGAGGTGGCCATCGCCTTGGCCGTCTCCGACCCCGGATGCACTATACAGTGTTGTGCGACTCTAGAACGGCAGTGAAGAACTACGCCAAGGGTAGGGTATGTAGTGAGGCCGCGCGCATACTACGCAAGGCTGCAGACATCGGACGCAAAAGTGCTGTGGCGATCAAGTGGTTTCCGGCCCACATGGGCAGTGACGTGTCGGAACGCGGGAACGCGAACCACGAGACGGCCAACGCGGCCGCGCGAGGACTAACCAACCGCGCAGCTGCAAACACGGCCGACTCGGAGTGTTGGTCGCGGTACAGTGCCAAGGACAAGATGACCTCCTTCAACGAAATAGTGAAGTGGTACAGACTAAACAGACAGACTATGCCGCCACCTCATCCAGGGCTTACTAGGAAGGAGGCAGTGTTATACAGACAATTACAGACTGGGTCCCTGCTCACCCCGGTGCTAGCAAAGCACGTGTGTCCGAGTGTGTACGCGAGTGACGTGTGTAGGCTGTGCGCGAAGGAGAGAGCTACCGCGGCTCACATCCTTTGGGACTGTAGCGTAAATCCGCGAGAAGCCAGCGAGAAGACGACGATCCCGCCGCAGCTAGAGGCTGCAACGAGGAGCTACGATCAAGGCCGTCCAGCAGGTCTCGGCAGCTCTAGAGAGGCAGCGACCGAGCGAAACCGGGGAGAAGGGGAGCAGCACCCCCAGGAAGGGGGCGGCGGCCCTCTCGGACCCGCGGAAGTAGCGAGGAAGCAAGACCTCGAGGAGCAGAACGCACGAGACTGACGTAGTGGCCGCGTCGCGGTGAAAGTTCGTCCTCCCTGCGTGGAGGGAGCCTAACCGATTCTGCAGGCATTTTCATTAAAGTTGTTCTCTCTCTCTCTCTCTTGGGCACAAGTTCGCCCCATTAAACATTTCAGTTTTCTCCAGTTATTCTTTGTTTCGCCTTGTCATTTTTGACAATACTCACAAAACTTGTCAGTTCGATGACCGAGCCATAGAGTGCCCGGTCAGATATTTGGAGCGCGGGGATTTGGTAACACAAAGCATTTCTCGGGGAGTTTGGTACTCAGCGCACAGCTTTTGCAGCAGCGAGGACCCGAAACATGGTTTTCAAACCCGATGAGAAGAGAAGGGATAGCCCGAGGAACGCAAGAAGCGCGAGTGGACATTCCTTCGCTCGGGACAAGTGTGTTTCGGTGTCTCGCCGCAGTGGGGCGCCCGTTACATACCTTTTGTCGGCAGCTTTACCTTTTCACTTTCGTTGGCCACGTCTTGTGGCGATCTGCCAGGCCTTCTCAGTATAAAAGAGGCTATGGCCGCACCCACTTTGTCGAAGGTTTCTAAGCGTGCTGAATTCAAAAAGGGAATGTTTCTAGCATACCACCCTGACTTTTTGACAGTGCAGCCGAGCCTTCGCGATATCAAAACCACCCGGATTTCACCCCGTCCGAGTTTGTTCACACGGCGACGCCCCGTGTGCTCACACGTTACAAGAGGACGGCGAAGTGAGGCAAAGGAAATCTGTCGTCTCGCAATAACCTTGAATAACTTAGTCATCCAAGTAAAGCGAAATCAGCTGTTTGCAGTGGCCGGGCCTCACAAACGGAGCGTACAAGCTCCGCACAATGTGGATAGCTGGGTAGGGATCGAAACTGGTCACCATTACTTCCCTTACATAACACTCTGCCTTTAAAGTGGACTCCTTTTTTTCAAATGCTTGCACGGCGCGACAACGGTATCCGAGTCGACGGTACGAACCAATGCGGCGTCGGCGGTCTATCCACCTTTAAAATATAAGGTGGAACGAGGTCGTCTGCATCGTAGGCAGCGGCTTTCGCTAATCCTCCAGGATAGTACTCAGCAAAAAAAAAGATTCACGCGAAGCGACGACAGAAAGACACGTGCAGAACGGCGTAAGAGGGAACAATGCTAAAGAATTGGGGTTGTGTGGATATTTATACAGCGTGCAGTTGGTCAGCCATTTCAAAGTTGCGACGAGTCACTCGCTGTAGATGAGAAATTGAGCCAGTGCAGTACAACCGCTAGCCTAGAGTCTTTAACGCGCACCACCCAGTAGTGATACACGACCTCACGCCATACGATGCTCATCCAGATCGAAACGGGCAGGATTAGGGATTGAGCCCAGGATCCCTGGGTTCTGCAGCGCGAGCTTGCCCTCCACGCGCTCCGAGCTGGTGAGCGCTAGCCCACTCGGCCACCGATCCCCCGGAACAATGCTAGAGAACACACGTGTGTGTGTAAGCGTTGTAAAAGTAGATGAGGGGGAGGAGAGGGCACGCGTCAACACACGGACCGGGAGACACACGCGCGCTTGCGTGGACGACGGAGTCACGATTCCGGAGCCCGCAAAAGTGTTTCGAGCGATTCCCACCAGGGCGCGCCACGATCGTGGCCAAAGTCTGAAAATCAAAAACCATTGGCGGTATCTTGTTCGCTTTTCTGCCAACTTTAAAAATTTTGCTCAGTGAGATACCGATGTTGGCATCGGGATCACCTAACTTGTGACTCGCGCTGTTGCGCAGGTCGTCCGAGGTACCCGGAGGAGTCTTCAATATTCATCAGTGCCGTCCTCAAAACCCTCCGCGTGCCTCTGGTTTTTTTTTATTCTACGCCCCTTTTGTGGCCTCCACTCATTTAGGAAGCATCTTCCTCTTAGCATGAAGCATTTCGTCGTCCTCGGCATCTAACAGCGCTCCTGCCATAATTGCGCATCGCTGTTTCATGTACGCCTACATCGTTCTACTTTTGTCTGGCCGCACCGAGCCCTGTTGTTGACAATGCAACGCTAAATGCGTCTGATAACGCTGACATCCCTCTCGGCTATGCGTCCTAAGTATAAATGTTGGAATCGCGGAGGGAGTCACGCTGGTTTCGCCGATTATTGACATCACACGCATCCTTCCCCGAAAATCAGCCCCCGCGTGAATGCTCCTTAACATAAAAACTACCAAAACTTGCAAATTAATTGGCTGCTCGATCTTAGTTCCCAATAGCAATAGCCACTTGAGTTCAATTCATTGTTAAAAACTTCGAAAGGGTCGTCCTGAATCAGTTGCACCAAGATCGCTACGGAGCATCATCGTACTGAAAGCTTGCTAAAAGGCATGTTTAGGCTAGTTGGTTGAGGAGCATCTTGGTTTAAAGCAGGGCAGTGACTATTTCTACGCCCACTTTCAAAATAATTGTGGCTATTATCTTGACGTCCGTGACGCCACATCCTGAAGACGTGAATTTATCTTCAAACTCATTTTGACATTTCACGTCAAAATATTCTTGTCATTATTTCGACGTCTCTAACTTAGAACGTTTAGCTTCGTAGTCCGGACTGAAAAGCGATTGAAGGTCCCGGTAAAGAAAGAAAAAAAGGCTGAAATACACCTAAGCACTTCTTATGAATTGTGGATGCGAAATTATGCAAGCTGCTCGTCCCCTCTCTTATTTCGTCACCTGGGTACTTTTTGTCGCCGGTCAGCGCGCGCGCTCGTCTTGGCGCGCTGACCTTGGGCGCTCCGTGTTAGCGGCGCGCTGACAGACACGCAGCGTCATGAGGCGGCGGTCGTTGAAACTGACGCGCAGCGGCCAATGGAAGCCTCGCCGACGCGCTCCAGGCAATGGAGCCGATGCCGAAAATTCATCAGCTTTACTCCGCTCCTTTGGGATCCGGGAATTCAGGTGCCGTTTGGGTAAGCTTTTCGCGTTTTTTCATAGCTGGGAGCTGGATTCACTTGGAGAAAGGATTTAAAGGGGCCATGAAACGAATTTTGGGTTAAAATGAATGATTTTAAATTGGGACTTTACTAATCGCATATCGTTAAGTTGGCCAAAAGAAAGAGGCTCGAAAGTCAAGAGCCAGCTTTTCGGTACGAACATATGAAAACATAGCGGACTATTTTGTACCTTCTTGCCTTCGAAAGCTCTCCGCCTTTTCACTACGATAGATCCGCGGTTCCAAAAGCGCGTCACCGGCGCCAAACTGACGTCAGCAGAGCCCAGCTCACGCATTGGACACGAGAACTGCGTCACTCGGACGTATGCGCTCGTCAACAATCAATCCGTCGACGAATATTTGGATTCGCATTCGTGGCCGATGAGTGCCCAGACGTAACTTATTGTCACTGGGGAATGACAAGTTCTATGGTGTGCATAAAAAGCACGATGGAAGCTAGGAGTCATCGCACCGGTGCCGAAGAATGCCACGACGACGTGATTTCACAATTCGCATTTGAGTTGAGGATTAAAGCTAAGGAGGAAGAAGTAGGAAAATCGTTTCATGACCCCTTTAAGGTGTTGTTTGGCGAGGATCGCCCCATGAGACAGTCAAGGCTTTCGCATTAAAAAATCATCTTGCTTGCAGGCAGCATCGCGGTTTGACACGCATTTCTCGAAAACAATTGTCATGCAGTCTACTGCAGTTTTTTTTGTTTTTTTTTTACTTTTTAAGTTATGTGGAATGCAAAAAGACTTTTGGTACCTCAGCTATCAGACCGAAAGTAACATTTGCTTGATTGTGCCTAACATTAAAAAACGCGGTACCGCTGTTTTTCGTGATTTATATAAACAAAGGAGCTAAATGCCGTGTCATAAAATTTTCAGTTGATTGGAAAGTGCGTGTATCTCGTACAGCCGCGCCAGAACCTTTTTCGTTCCCGACGGTCAAGAAACTCGAGGAGGCAATGTTTGCATTCATAACCTTTTATTTAACATCCCGATCGTTTTGTAGTTAACCCGCCCGTTACACAAGAACCAAAGAGAAATTCTAAACTAAAGAACGAACTCACGAATCCCGGTTAAAAACAGTGCGGGAGCAAGCTACAAATCGAAACTGCAGCCATACGAAGCCGCGCTCGCACGATATAAAGGCACACACAGCGTGGGAAATTTGTCATTGTTACATAGTGCACGAATTTACGTTTGTTACGTGCAGGGAAGAAAGAGGGATATCCGGCTCGTCTTTGTTGTAGATTCAAAACTTTAAATGAGACGCGTGCAGAGATGCGAGCTCAGGACGCTCAGAACATAGCCACCGGGCGTGTCACGTCAGAAAGGATAAAGTGTCGAGCCAGTTCAACAGACACACTCAATAAGCAGTGTTGTGCCCGTTACCGAAAATAAGTAACGAAATAGCGTTCCAAGCTAACGCGCTTCAGAGCTCCGATACCATTCTGCAAATGTAACGAAATACCGGTGTCGTTACTTGCCATGACAAACGGAGGTTAGTTTTGTGATAATTTGTCGTTACTTCGTGTTTCACTGTTAGTATATGACAGCTGTTTATACCTGGTGATGGTCGCCGTTCAATGCTGCGATGACCTTGCAACTTGTTAGCTGGCCCAGCTTGCTTCTCTGGCCTCGGCACGAAGTGTAATCAATGTCTTCGAACATGTGACGCTTCGCGAGCACGATTCGGAGTTTTGTACCTTGCCCATAGCACCTATCTGGGAAGAAGAAGCCGCTATGAAAAGAGCGACCGGATGCACACCAGGTATCGGGCGCAAAATCTACTTCTTCGTGTAATTAAATTTTGTCTGGTAAAACAACCGTAATTTTATTCCTTCACAAACCAATAACGCCTTTCCAATAGACTGATCTCACCAGCTAGTTTGAGTACGCCACCGCTGCCGCCATGCATCGTGGGAGCTGTAGTCTTTCTGCACGCGCGACAACCCTGCTGGAGGTCTGCGGAAGCAGAGCACGAGGCGGCATGAGCTATCTCGTGCACTGGCGTCTGCCTCCTACGAACTACAGTTATGGCGGCGTCACGCATGCGTGGAACGCTTGGAGGGATCGGTCTATAACGACACGTCACACCCGGCCACCGCTGACACACCTGTTTTGGTTAAAAGCATGGGAACTTATACGCTTCCAACCTTAGAGTTTATCATCTTTGTTGTTGACATAATGAGAATTTATATGCTTTGAAGAGAAGGATGTGACCAGCTGTAGTATCTAGGGACGCTGAGGCAACATCCTCCGAGCGGCGGCAGACTGTTGGCTTCTGAACGGATGTCTCTTTACAACGAGACCGCTGCTCAGGGTACGGCGACGGTGATGTGAGCAGCTTCTATACAAAGACTGCACCAAAGACGCTTAGGGGTTCCGCGCAGCAATAATCTCGCACCTTTTGGGCCCGGTCGTGGGGGTTCCGAAGAAGTTTGAAATGATGCCGCTTATACATAGCTGCGTAAGGGTTTATTTGCCACTTTTACGAAGTGTACAGAATAAGAATTAGTTTGTTTTCAAACAACCATGCGGCCATCTTTAATCAGAAGTAACGAGTAACGGATAACGTACTTTGATGGGAAATACCGTTAAAATAATAATGACTTTTTTTTACTCGTTAGTTATTTGGGATTTTAACAAGTGCGTTAGTACGTTTTTAAAAAAAGCTAACGCGTTGCCACTAACGTCGTTACTTGTAACGCGTTAGTTCCAACACTGTCAATAAGACACTTCCGCTGCCAATGAGAACCCTAAACTATCCGTAAAAACACCAACGCAACACCGATGACACCACCAGGAACTAAACGGAACGAAACGCGCCAAGTGAAATGTTCTGATAGGCAATCACTTCGGAACAGTTTACATTTCGCAAAAACAGATCTACGGAACTTTCTCTTTTAAAACGAAAATACCTGATTTTGCGTAGTTTTTAAGATAATAGGATGACACTCGGAATTTTCATCGATTTCAGGAAAGCATTCGATCATTTAAACCGCAGTCTGGTAATCAGAAAGCTGGAAATGTACGGATTTTGTGGTTGTGCCTCAACTTTAATTACGTCATACCTATCGCCTCGAAAACAATATGTTCACATAAAGGGCTTTTATTCTGATGTGGATGGTGATGATGGGATGGGATGATGGCGAAACCAACACACACCGGACGCTACCTTGATTTCGACTCGAACCAACCAACGAGCCACGTTACTAGTAACGCGTTACTGTAATTTTGGTACATTTTTGGTAACTTGTAACTGTAACGAATTACTTAAAAAAATGTAACTTGTAACTGTAGTTCTATTACTTTTTTTTCTAAGGTAACGATGAAAGTAACGACGTTACTTCTTTCGTTACTTTCAAGTTTTTAATGAAACATTTATATTTTTGAATGAGTACAATCTAGCTATTCCTTGCACTTTCTAAATTGTCTGCTTCGATATTTCGAGTGTCAGGTTGGCCTTGCACAAACTTGTGAATACGCGTTCATTCTCGCGAGTCACGTCCTGAACATAGCCACGTGTAGATTTGATGAAACAAAAAATAGTTTTCTTTACGCACGCGCTTGTACTTTGTGACTGAACACTTACATCTTAGTATCTGAAGCATTATCTATGTTGCGATGTTCTTTTTTCTGCACAAACGCTTTTCAATCGGGTGAATCAACCGTAAATCAACTATACACGCGGAGGGCACTGCGCATATTTGGTATTTTGATTAGCGTCACTACTCCGCAATGTGCATGTTTCGTATTTTGATTTTGCGCCACTGCACTGGCGTGGTGTCAACAGTTGAGGCAAAATTTACTGCTGTTTGCGCGGGGTTTGCTTCTGGCTTGCCGGGTACGAACTCAAATATGCCCATGGACTCTACGAACCCAGCGCAACCGTCAACAAGCCAAAAAGGTGGTGCTAGGGCTACGAAGGCTAGGGCATTTGTATTGGGTCCGCGTTTGCCTCCATACAATTCCTTCCAGGGCGCCAGTTGGGCGCCTGTTCAGCAAGGGCAGGGACGTGCTCACCACAAAATGAGGGAAACTTTCAGACAATACGTTCGAAAAGCACCTGCTACTAATACCCCTGTCAGACGGGCTAGTTTAGTTTCACTACAAGCGAGTGCACTTCAACCCGTCGAAACACACTCCAAGTGTGTTGGTGCTACACGGGAAAACTTAGTGTCACTCCAAAATTATGGCAATAACGATGGGTAAGTAATGGGCACGCAACATATTACAGTGCATACGCATTTTTTCATAAATAACTTCGTCGTCTTATTATAAACACGTTACCACACATTGTTGCGCTAAGTCACGAGTTTTAATCCAAATGTAAATCCAATTTCATCATTACGATCAGCCATTACAAGCCAGTGATACACGTCCGCACGCCGGAACGATACTCTGTTTCACCTTATGATGTACCGCAGAAAAGGCTACAAGCGCGAGCTCTTTGCTCTAGGGCATATCAAGGCGGCACAAGCTCTCGTGCGTTAAGAGTAGCTCCCCACGCTATGAGCTCGCGCATCTAGCCTTGTCTGCGGTACAACATAAGGTGAAACGGAGTACAGATCGAAACGAGCAGAAGTAGAGATTGAACCCAGGATTCCTGGGTCCTGCAGCGCGAGCCTTCGCTCCAAGTGCTCCGAGCTGGTGTGCGCGAGCCCACTCGGCCACTCGCCACTGGCCACAATGAAACATCATGGAGTGTGTGGAGGACGAGCCGGAGGGCAATATCCGTGATGTTGGACAGTGGAAGCGCATGTTTGGGGCACTTTTCTCTGTGAGAGCCCAACGCCTTTCAGATAAGAGGCAGCTGGACCTGGATGCCGACGCACAGGCAAGATTTTTCAAGTAACATCGATCAGCAGCTGCAGGCCAATGCCTTCACCATAGCCACTCTCATGTCCGATACCCGTGATCAGTCGACAACGGTGGACTTTCCAGAGGAACGAACGGTGGTTCGAAGTCACCTTGCCCATTTGGGCGAGTTCTATTTCAAGCAAGCCTTTCGCGTCTTTACTGCCATCTTCAGATTCCTGGTGGAGTCGTGCAGGTGCCTCCTGGCCTTCGTCGGCCGTCGCGCAGGGGCTAAAGCTGAAAACTAGATTAGCCGCTTGTTTTTCTACAATGCACTACTTTCCTGCCTACAGAAAACAAGTGCTCATCTAACATTAGTCCTATCAAAATAGTACTAATATTACGCAGCGTTAATTTCTTCTGTTATTTTAACTCATTGAACACTGCTATCGAGATTACACACTTGGTCTACCGGAGCGAGCGTAGTGTGCTCCCCGTACTCACTTCATTGGAACTGCGTTCTTCGGGCAGGGCTGGGGATTGAGCTCAGAATCACTGGGTTCTCCTTCTCCAGCGCGAGCTTCCTCTCCACGTACTCCGATCAGGTGGGCGCTAGCCCACTCGGCTTCGATACCCCTGAATAAAGACACTTTAAAAAAATTGACGTTTACAATTCTCTGAAATGCCGAATTGGAGTGAAGCTCTTGAGGAGGAGGGAGGAAGGGTACGAACAGGGGCGGATTTAGAGGGGAGGGTCCGGATGTCCTGACCCCACTCTTGATTTCTTCATCTGTAAAATTTAGGGCGTGAAACGAGGGAGAGGGGGAGGAGGTTCCTAAACATATGGTACGCTGACCAACACCTGACCCCCCCACCCCCCCTCAGGAAATTCCTGCATCCGCCCCTGGACCGAAGGGGAGGGTATGCCAGCTGCTCCTCCTCCGTCCCCTCCCATCCTCCTCTCCTGTTCCCATCCCACTTAGCGTAAAAATTTAGCTAAATTTCCAGCTAAATTTAGTCGGGAAATTTTTCCGCTGAATTGACGTGTGACATCACATGACACGTCATCTGAAATTTTAAGTGTGACGTCACGTGACGTCACACGGGTGAAATTTTTCCTCTAAATTTAGTGGAAAAATTTTCAGCCACACTTACCGAAAACTTTTACCGCAAAATTTTGCGGAAAAATTTTAGATGACAGGACATCTGAAATTTTAATTGTGACGTCACGTGACGTCAGACGGGTAAAATTTTCCCTCTGAATTTTTAGCGGAAAAAATTTCCGCCAAACTTAGCAAAAACTTTTATCGCAAATTTTAGCGGGAAAATTTTACCCTCGTGACGTCACACGTGGCGACACGCGTGACGTCACGTGTGACGTCATTTTGGGAAACAGCCCTTAATGCAACGCGCGGTTACGCCGACGCCGCTCAACCCTGAAACAGGTGCCTAGGAGCTGTGCTCTAAAACAACGTTACATTAATGAACGATTTTTATGCAAATTGGATTATTCTGATCGATCATCGCAAGCCAAGATAAAGAACGAAGCATATCCAACTTTGGCCTTCCGCTTCGTTCCACGGAAGTCTACGAGGAGGCCCTGGCACTGCCTAATCAGATCATAATTATCGTGTTGTCTCGAATAGTTACATGCTGAAACAAAACTAGGCTCTATCATTCGCTGCGAACGAAGATAGCCATGAATGACTGACTTTGTCGTCGTCTTTTATCAATTCAGCGCTCCGCTAGTCTTGATTCAGATCAGCCTAAACTCCAAGTCCACCCCACTATTTTGTTTTCGCAATGCCATTCTTTTTCATGTCGTCGCTTTCACGAATTTCTTTTTCTTTATAAAATAAAACTTACGCCACGCTTTTGGTTTCTGTCTTTATGTTTTACTGTTGAAACACTCCTACTGATTCCACGCGCTCGATCGAGCGAAGTGAGTTCGTCAAACTCACTCCAAGCGAAGTGTGTTCCTCAGGAAGGAGCGGTGTGGCACACTACAGAAATGACACTAAGTGCGAAGTGCACTCGCTTGTAGTGACACTAAACTAGCCCGTCTGACAGGGGTATAACACAATATAAAGTAAAAAGCGGACTTTTTTTAATTTTATGCAAAGAAACTTGGTGAGGGGCGTTTTCTAGTTATTCCTAATTGTTTGTGTTATAGAAAAGTAACTGAAAAGTAACGTCGTTACCTTTTGAAAGTAACTGTAACTGGTTACTCTTTTGTTCCGGTAACTGTAGCGGTAACTTCGCTACTATTTTCTGAAAGTAACTGTAACTGTAGCGAATTTCTTTTTAAAAATAACTTACCCAAGACTGGTCACAGGACGTTAGTGGTCTCTACTCTCTTGTCTAGAGCAATGGCGATCTGCTCGTCGGAAAAAGACAGAAGAAAGGAGAAACAGGCCATACTTGTTGACGTCCAAAAAACGGCTATTCGAGGAGTTTTGTTCAACGCGTCTCTCGTCGAAAATGCTGCACGCGCAATAACCATGGATCGCCGGGCGACACACAGCCCCGCCTCATCGCGCGCATCAGCGTCCCCTATGTAAAAAGGACGAGCGAGACACTGGCGCGCGTGCTCCGAAAAGAAGGAATCCAATTGGCGCACCAGCCAGTGTCGAAATTAGGACGGCTCATGCCAAGGTCGAAGAATCGCCTCTCAAAAGAGAAAGCACATGGCGTGCTGTATATGATACCGCGTGCAGAGTGCACCGCCGCCTACATCGGTGACACTAAATCTTTTCCCGAACGCATGCGCCAGCACCAGAACGATGTGCGCACTTTCGATCGCGAGCGTAGCGCCGTCGCGGAACATTGTGAAGTACTTGATCATCGGATCGACTTCGGGAACGGGCACGTGTTAGACACGGAGCCACATATCCGAAAACGTCTGGTCTTGGAGTCGTGGCATACCCAGAACACACCGTCAGGGTTGGGCAGAAACACTCAAACATGTTTTTTGGAAATACAAATACTGGGATACATTAAAATAGTAGCTAAAATACTGATACTGAAATATATCTGAAAAGTGTATCGCGATACGCATCGTAAGTACATTTTAAATATAGGCAAAAAGTATTTGTAAATACAAATACAGGAATACATTTTAGGGAGGGCAGAAATACAGATACAGAAATACTGATACTGCAATACACTTTTCTAATTTGATTGAGAAGCCAATTGAAATGAAGCTTGAAGTTGGAAGTGGAAGTTTTTGATCCCGAAATTACTTTCCCGTAGGCCTGGCACTTTGCCTTGAAGGTAGTGGTTTCAGACGACGAGGAGTCTTCAATGGGCTTAAAATACGTTCCATCAAGGACTGTCCACGGTTCCTCCCCTACATCCTGTCTGTCTGAAGAGGGTAACATATAAATAAATCAAGACGTCACAACGCCCCTGTCCAATAAGGACGCCCCTGTCAACATTGATCACATGATGTCACGGTTGAATGAACTGGTATTTTTGATCTGTAGGTCTGGCCTTGACCATGAAACTTTACCACGTTGCTGTATGAAAGGACAATACGTACTTTCGTTGTAGGTTACCTCGTTGAATATTAGGCAGGCGCATTTGGAATTTTCGAGAATAGTGAACCACCTGAAACATTCTGAAACACATGCCTTATCTTCTGTTACGGCTGAAAAAATGATACGATGGCATCCCTGTTGTGAAGGTCCTTCCTTCCGACCCTTCGCCAGCGACGCATGGATCGCAGGCATCAAGTTTCGCCTAGCATCATCCAAACAGAGGCCTCGTGGATTGCGACCTGATATTGCCTGCACAGGTGCGAGCCGTTCGAGATACAGCGCGCTCGAGACGAGCCGCAGGTGTACGAAGTCTGGGTCGGCACAGCGAGGCCACGTCTGGCCTCCTTTCTGGATTTCGGGTCACCAGAGCAGCGGGTAACGTTCACGTCTGCTGATGACGTACCCTTGAGCCGTGCAACATTACGGGCGCAGCCGCAGATACCTTCAAATATGTGTTGAACTTCACTGCGTGAGTCATCCTATCTATTTCCAGTCAACCACCGCCAGGCTCGTGCTGCAACGGACTGTGACTCAGCTTTGCCGGCTGGGTGTACTGTGTAGTATGTACGCTAAGGCTAGAGAGGCGGTTAGCCGCGGGCATTGGATTCCAGCAAACAATGACTCAAGAAATCCCTACCTAAGGACCTGCGGCAGAAGATGCTCTGACTCCTAACTCGCTCCACTCCTGGCGCGCCACATGGTTCAAGTCTCCGACTACGCAACACTTCTCAGAAGAGAGAAGAGGACGCATAGAAAAATTGTTCGGAGAATCGGAGAGAACCTCGGTCGGCATGGTAACAATGCCCCAGCATCTTCTTGACCTAGCATTTCAAAAGTAAAAAAAAAAAAAATAGAGGCGTTCAGAATTTTCTTCTTTTTTTCGCGCAGGGGGGGGGGGGGGGGTTTGGGGGGAGTATTTCTCAAAAGATGTATCGAAATGCATTCCACCCTGATTGCATCTTGATAAAAAGAAACATTCCAAATGTATTTCGATACAGGAATACAGAAACTGGTGAAAATATTGTATCGCGATACAGAATTACAGATACGAAATGTATTTCTGAAATACTATCGCGATACATTTTTATCGCGATACTGCCCAACCTTTACACCGGTGAACTTTAACAGGTCCCTCGGGGCCTTACCATCTACTTACGTCCATGGCCTGCGTCCCGTTCACAATACATCAACTCGGGAGGAGAGCAAGCAGCGGCCTAAGCTCGCGCTGTCACATTCAATCTTCAGTCACTCCTGAAGAGGGAGTCAAGTCGACCCCGAGACTTCGGGAACTATTTGTTTCTAACCTTTTGGTCCGAGTTTTCTTCTTTTTTCGTGAATGATATTGTAAACGTAAACCGTAACCATGTAAAAAAAGGGGGATGTCAATCACTCTGTTTTTTAAAGGATTTCTGAAACAAATCATAATTGCCTTTTGCACATTTACGGAAGTGCTATTTGGAGAATTCCACCACATTGCTTCGATCACGTTACATTGCAGGTTGTCCGTTGCCTTTTCATAGCACGGGTGTTTTGAAAGCAGAACAGCGTATTATCTGCGTATTATTAATAAAAACGTGAGCCCCACATTGTGTGCATGTCATGACGGGATACCCACCGCAATTGTTAAGGGTTATCATGAATTATTCACGCCTATACTTTGCACACATTTTAATAGCTCCTTGACGTCACAAATATTCTCAAACGAATGGGAAGTGGCAGTGGTTGTTCCGGTCCTGATATCTGGAAATAGCGGTGACGTTCTTAAGTACAAACGGATTTCTTTTCTCTCTTTATTAGAGCGCAGCTCTTAGGGGCCCGTTTCCGGCTTGAGCGGCGTCGGCGTCGCCGTCGGCGTCGGCGTCGGCGTAACCGCGCGGTGCATCATGGGAAATGTCCCATAATGCACCGCGCGATACCCCCACCGGGGTCACGTGACCTCGTGGGGGGCACGTGACCCCCCCCCCCGAGATCACGTGACCCCCCGAAGTCACGTGACTCCCCTGAGGTCACGTGACCCCCGCCTATGTCGCGTGACCCCCCAATGACGTCATCGTCACTGATGACGTCACCGGCATCCACATTCTCATCGTCATCATCACTGATGACGTCATCATCACTGATGACGTCACCGGCATCCCCATCGTCATCGTCATCGTCACTGATGACGTCACCGGCATCCGCATCGTCATCGTCATCATCACTGATGACGTCACCGGCATCCGCATCGTCATCGTCATCATCACTGATGACGTTACCGACATCCGCATCGTCATCGTAATCATCACTGATGACGTCATCAGCGACGTCACTGATGACGTCATCAGCGACGTCACTGATGACGTCACCGACATTCGCATCGTCATCGTCATCATCACTGGTGAAGTCATCAGTGACGTCACTAATGACGTCATCGGTACCCGCATCGTCATCGTCACTGATGACGTCATCAGTGACGTCAGTGATGACATCATCGGCATTGGGGGTCACGTGACCCCCCCTGGTTAGTTTACCCCCCCCCCAGTGCCCTTCCCTCCTCCTCCTCAAGAGATGCGCTCTAATTCGGCGTTACAGGGAGTTGTAAGCAGCTTTCACTTTTTTTTCGAAACTTTTTTAAATATGTTTTACATATTTCAAAGAGTTTCGTAGAATAATCATTCCTAATCAGCATAGCTTAATGTCCGGCAGATCGACACCTACCAATTTCGTATATTTTACGTCTGCTGCATCTCAAGTAGTTTGTAACAAAGGTCAGCTTGACGTTATTTTTTTCGATTTGAGTGAGGCATTCGACATAGTGAACCACAACATCTTCTTATTCAAGCATGCCTCTTAGGGAGTATGTGGTTCGGGATACAATTTGTTAAAAAGCTATTTATCTGATAGGCAAGCCTACGTCCGCGTCAACAACACTACCTCGTCCTTGTGCAAGGCAAGCTCTAGGGCCCTAAGCTCGTCAAACACAAAGTTGGAGCCGAAAGTTCGCGGAGCGCGCCCATTGGACTTGGGCCTCAAAAGCGCTGCGTCATCGTCGCGCGAGTCCAATCGGCGCGCACCGTGAGCTTCGGCCCCAAATTTGTGTTTGACGAGTTTAGGGCTCCTGGAGTGCCTCAGGAATCTGTCTTAAGCCCCCTCCTTTATAATATTTTTAGAGCGCAGCTCTTAGGGGCCCGTTTCCGGCTTGAGCGGCGTCGGCGTCGCCGTCGGCGTAACCGCGAGGTCACGTGACCCCCCCCCCGAGGTCACGTGACACCCCTAGGTCACGTGACCCCCGAGGTCACGTGACCCCCGGAGGACACGTGACCTAAGGGGGTCACGTGACCCACCCAGGTCATGTGACACCTCTAGGTCACGTGAGCCCCTGAGGTCACGTGACCCCCAGAAGTCACGTGACCCCCTGAAGTCACGTGACCCCCTTGAGGTCACGTGACCTCAAGGAGTCACCTATCCCTCAGTACGCTTCCATCTTCCTCCTCAAGAGCTGCGCTCTAACCGGCGTTACAGGGAATTGTAAACGGCTTTCATTTTTTTGTGACTGATATCTCTCAAGTTATATCAAACTCTTCATTTCTGCAGTACGCTGATGATATAAAACTTTACAGAAAAATATCGAACTTAGAGGATTGCAGCACGATTCAGAATGACGCATATTCCTCCGGTCAATTGTGTTTATACAAGGACCACCGTTTGAATCATTCTAAACTAAAACTAATGACATATTCTCGCAAGACCCGCGATATATTTTTTTTATATAGTTATCATGGCGAACTGCTGTCACGTGTAAGTGCGCTGAGGGACCTTGGTGTTGTTTTTTATTCAACCCTGAGATTTGCCACTTACGTTACCAGAGCGGTCCAATCGGCATTGCACACGTTAGGTCTCGCATAACGAAGGAATTCAAAACCCCGTCCGTTTTTTAACGCTGTACTGTTCCTTAGTTAGATTCTAGCTAGAATACGCCTCAGTTGCTGGGAACGTTATTTTCAAAACTTATAGTTTATCTCTCGAGAAAGTCCAAAACAAATTTATTTCCATCTTTAAATATTGTTACCCTGAGAAAGGTGATCCTTGTTTAAACGTTGGGTATAACTCGCAACTCGTCAACTTTTTGAGCCTGCAGCAACGTCCGGTGAAGACAGCTCTGTGGATTTTCTTGAAGACCTTGCACGGCTCGATTAACTATCACAGCCTTCTGTCCGAGGTGAGCGGTTGAGTTCTACGTGTGTTTACACGGGTTCAATATTCTTTTTATGTAGCTCTACATTTTAGCCACTTATACCCTAACCAAAGATCGGCTGATATTTTTAACTCATGCGGGAGCAAGTTCGGGAACGCTGCTCGAAGCTTCCTCTTGGAAGGAAAGGGCTGGTCAGACGAAGGGTGGATGTTTGTCAGTACGATATCCAAGTACTTGCTTTTTGCTCTTACACCTTGTGGTGTCTCAGTTTTGTGCTTTTGATTTCGCTTGTTGATTTGAGTGTCATTTGCACTTGTTATTATTCTTACCGCCCAATTCACAAATCTGTTTTTCTTGTTTCTTTTTTTTTTTAAGTGTGCAAGCACTAAGACCGATTGGTTGTTCCTACACACTATAATAAACACTGATTTATTTATTTATTATTTTTATTATTATCAAGATTATAATATTATTATTATTATCAGGAAAAAATAATTTGTACATTGGCGAGGCGAGATGATAAACGCGGGTCGGACCACACTCCACCAAACGCAGAGGAGACGTCGACGAAAAGCGCACTGTGTTGTCTGGCTACCTTCTCCCTGTTCCCTTCTGTGAAAAAGCTCGCACCAAATGCCGCGATTATGTCCGCTCAAACGCGAGTGATTATGTTGAGAATGCTTCCTATGTGGGTCGGGCTTTAAACGATCCGGCAAACTTTGGAACGCGTCAAGTGGCCGAAATCGGCTTATTCTAGCGGACGAATTAAGGTGTGATCAACAGCGCAGTCAAGACCACAGTGCTGGCAAAGCCGGCATTGAGATAAACGTCATCGACATTGCTACTTTTTTTTACTTTCTCTTCGGGTAAGCGCGACAGGCGACGTCAGCAGCGTCTCCTCTCAGTGCTCAGCGGTGCCCACGTCATTGACGTTATGCCCTTCTGCAGCGCGCTTCTCTGCCTTGAGAGCCGAGCGGCCGTCCCACCAATACCACCGTCGTCATCTCCCCGTTTGTGATTATTGTCTCTGAGTTTCGTTCACACTACATGCGTGGGACAGTACGACTTTCCGATAAGTGAACCCACACAAACAAGCTGAAATAAAAAAAAAAATAATCGAACACCCCGAGATTTGGAAGTTGGTCGATTCTCGTAGTCTTGACGGAGATCATCTCTGTGGGTGTTTGGCGGAGGATGCTCGTTGTCGCAGACAAGTATAGTGTTGTGGGTGCTTAGCCTGTCAACCACGTCTGGTCAAACCATTGCGAAGAAATGTTCTGTTTTCTTGATATTTTCTTGATTTCGTTTGGTTGAATAGACTCAGCTGTTCTTGGAATTTTGTGTTGTGTTGTACGTTTTTTTTTATTATTCCTAGTCGGATGGTTTAAGTTATAACAAATTTCAATGCTATACAATAGAGAAGCACTCTTGTGCAAACTTTGTCGGTTCTAGAAAATATATCTTTGGAACCGACATCGTGCGGCAAACGAAGACAAACTAGCTCGATTTGAATGAAGGTTTATTGTCGCTGTTCTCTGTTGGATGTCATATGCTGCTCAAGATATTGCAACCTGAAGTTAGTTCAAGTTACTACAAAAAGTTAAGATATATTTAAAAAAAAGAATAATTTTTTTTTTATATTGACGTGAAGTTTTGCTGCTTTTAAAGAAATGGCATACGCTTCTGCATTATTAACATAACTACGATGACGGCTAAAAAACTTGTTTTATATTTTCCTAAGCTGCATTTCATGGCCCATATTTTAATGTAATTTCAGGTGTTTTGCATTCTGTTTTTTCGTTGGTAAATAGTTTTCGAATGTATCTATAAAACGTATCATTTTCGCGTGTTTTTTTGTGTGTTTTTTTGCACAAATTTTATTTTTGATCTTTAATAATGGTGTCAAGGTTGTAAATTGTCTACAAAATAAATAAAATAACTTAAACTACGTGCCGGCTTTGCTTTGGTATGATATTGGTGGCTCTGCAAATTACCCTAGTGAAATCTCGGCATTGACCACGATTAAAGCTTCTCGACTTTGTATCTCTGAGAAAAATATAACTACGGCGTTCCCGTATAGATGAATGTCCTTCTCGAGAACGCGGATTTCACACATATTTATTCAAAAATATTAAAAATAAGACGTAGACAGCCATTGTACGATCTGACGTGGAAACATCATGTTGATGATCTGCCTGACTACAGCTTTTCGTTTCTCATTGCTGGATGAGCTTACCTAGTCTTGCCTCAAGCGGAGTGTGAGTTACGTACATAGAAATTTAACATTTTTTGAATATTTGTGGCTTATTATTATTTTTTTTTGCTTTTTAGAGTATAAAAATGTTTATTGCATTCTATATTTTGCGCCTTGAAACCCAGTCCTGGAACACCCTGCAACAAGAGGTGGTAGCATCTGTAAATTTATAAATAAACTAAAAAACCTCAACGCTATAGGATGACGGCACGAAAAAACAATGTAACGAATGATTTTCATTTTGAGCATGTTTCGTATACAGGGGACCGCAATGGATGGAGGCCGAATCGGGTGCGGAACCTCCTTCTGGCGGCACTGTGCTGGATTCCCTCCACATGCCTCGAGAGCAACGCGCCAGGAGTGACGCCGCTGCCAACCTACAATCCCACAGACCACCTGTCGGGGTACGTTGAACGTAGGCCCGCTGAACTATGCAAGCGTTAAAGTATGCAACTTCGCACTCACTTGTCCTTCCCTGCGGTTACTCACAAAAAAAAATCACTGCATGGTGTTTCTATTTAAACTTAACAGGTGTTTTCTTTTTAAGAAGCTGTGAAAGGTACGCTAATTCAGTTTGTGAAGGTGAGTTATACGACCAACGGGGAGACAATCGTCACGATGGAGTCAAATAGTTAAAAAATTGCTAATTAACTTTTTAATTTGTAAAAATAGACATATGGTTCCAACTAGAAATTTGCTGAGCGTCATCGGAAAGCACTAATTCGATAACTTTCAGAAATACTTTGAGCGCCTGGGAAGCGTATTATAGTGCGCTACAGGTACAACTCGTGCAACCGGTGCAAGGCTGGGGCTATCATAAAAGCCGGGAAAATAGCGCGGGCCTGTTATCACACCGGTTGCCCTGCTCCATCTGCACGGGGGATAACTTTAGCGCGCTACTGCGCTTCTCACGCGCTCAGAGCCTTTATTAAAATTATTGATGTGGTAGTTTTCAATGACACCTGGAAAGTTCCTAGGCTTAAAGAAAACACCCTGTATGTTGTAATGGTATGTTCATGTAAGTATACGTAGTCCGAGAGCAAATCTTGCACCCAGCGTCTGTGCGCAACTAGCAGATTTTTTTTTTTTCTAAGCGTGCAGCGCTGACCGCGGCGTCGAAACGAATGCCGGGAACTGGCAGTAATGGTGACAAGATGTTTTGGTGGGTTCAGACGCGGGCAAGACGTTGTGAGCTCATTAGAAAAAGCCTGAGCGGGCAGACGTAATGGCAGGTTTACACTTGCGAATCCGCACCGGTGGCGAGCGGATTTTGGAGCTGGTCGATGAAATCCGCTCGTAGCTGGCGTAAAATTTGAAGTCAGATTCAAGAAACGAACCTATGACAAAAAACGTGGGGTACGACAAAACCTAAAAAAAAATCCGTATTCACCAAGTGAAATTATCGGAAGTTCTGTATAAGTTACGATGAGACCCTACGACAGCTGTATGGGCTTCTTACGCACCTTTTACGATCAAATCAGCATGGTCGACAGCGCCGCTCGGTTATTTCGTCACGACGACCAAGGGGTATTTATTTTTCTACGTGCTCTGCACGCTAGATTTTCGATCTCAAGTAGCGAGAGAAAAGAATTACTTTAAGTTGAACGCCGCAGAGACGAACGCTGGACCCACGTATATGCGGGTAAAAGCTGCAGCGGCACCAATCCCGCCGAACAAGCGCCAAGGGTTAGACTACCTGGGAAGACTAGGCCTAGCGAGGCACTCCGACACATCTTTGATCTGACGAGCCCTGGAAAGTACAGTTTTTCCACAACCGGCTGCGTTGCTGAATGGAATATTCCCGCGTGACTCCTATGGACCCTTCCCGCGTGAATAGTTTGAAATTTGCAACATGACCTCGTATTTCGGGTGACACTAGTCTCGGTCCCTTTTCGTATCCTTGTTTTTAACGTTAACGGTGGTAAACGTTTACGTCAGAAAGGGCACTTTTATAGGTTCTATATCCGCTTCCAGTGATAGTATAAAGCTCACATGAACGCCTTACTGATTACCTTCACAGCTTGTGGTACGTACAGTTTTTTTTTTTAGTGTGTCCCTGTTATTCTGACATGACGGTAACAGAAACAATATGTGTTGAGTTAGAGCATCTGTCGCGAGCGGTACGTGATGTCGGTTCGAACTTTCCAGGCCATGTGTCCCGCAGGCATTGAGCTGGTCTAATCTAGTAGCCCAGCCAATACCTAGTTTTTTTGTTTTTTTTTTTCATAGTAAACCTTGTTTTTCATCGCCAGTCTAGAATCCCTGGCATCTGCTCTTGCGCGAACGGCCAAATATAATTCTCACACGCAAAAGAGTCAGCACCATGTTGCACGCTTGTGAACGATTTAGACATTTATGTCAAGTGCTTTAGCTATTACTGCGTCATTTGTGGCTGCAACGACCCCTCTGTGAAGTACGTACAGGCTCCTAGGACTTGTGCGGGGGCTCCTAAGAAAAATGCAAGTCGGTATCGCCACAGCACCTTCTCTGCCGCCGTCAGCGTTTTTCGCTATGGCTCCAGAACATGGGCGAGTTGTAGTTCTCTCGTATAACTCTAAGCGGACAGGCGACTTTTGATATACACAAGCTATGTATATTTATTAATGCGTTAGCATTAGTATCGACAAGGCAGTGAAAAGCTGACGGCGTTCGCCTGTGGACAAAACAGGAGAAAGGGAAGCGCGCCGCGTAGAGAGGAGGAGAGTAGTGAAGGACAAAGGCGAGAGAGTGGCGACGTCACGGGGCGGAAGCCAATGCGCGCGCGGATGCTGGGCCGAGTTCGAACTTGCAGGTGTGCGGAGCTCGTATGGCTTGTACCACGAGGTTCTTCCGTTCTTAGAATTGAGTGACGAGACCCGCGCTTTTCGTTGTCTTTTTAATTTATTATATTTAAAAAAAAATTACATTTGATAATAAATAAACACAAACAGAAAAGTGGAGTCGATTGTTGGGCTAGTTGGTTTTGGAATTTGGAATACATCTTAGCGCTCAAAAAACAGGGACAAAGAGGCGAGAAACAGACAGCACAGTGCGCTACTAACAACTGATTTTATTACGTGAAACAACACTTTTATACCATCCGAGTTTCTGATTTTGCTCCACCACTAGCCAACCCGGTGCCAGGCCGCGTCATTGAGGAACGCACGCTCCTTGTCCAGTAAATCAATTGAGGCCACGCTGACACATGCTGCACCACCCTTCCTAATCTCATCTGCCTCGATTATCTCCCTCACAGTTTTTTCCTTGTGCCGTGCCAGAATCTTGCTCTCGGAAAACAACGGCATACACTTGCACTTTTCACAATGATCAGACAGATGACCGTCCCGATAATTTCCTACTTTAAGTTTGTGCTCCCTCAGCCTATCATTAACACACCTACCTGTCTGACCTATATACTTGTTTCCGCATGATAAGGGGATCTGATATACTACTCCCTCCGCACATTCAACGAAGGGATCCCTGTGTTTTACCGCGCAGCCAGAAGGGGCTTTACGAAAAGGATCTGTCATCCTACATAATCTACTAAGTTTGTTTGGTGCGGAAAACACTACGTTCACGTTTGATCTATTGGCCACCTTTTTCAAGCCATGCGCCGTTTTGTGAATGTACGGTATCACCGCGACCTTCTGTTTATCTCTGAGAGCCATTGGGCAAGGGCGATCTTCACTACGCAATCTTTTTAATACGATCTCTGCAACTGAGACCACTACATTCTTCGGGAAGCCAGCTGCCAACAACCGCCTATACTGCGTGCCCAGGCCTTCTGACATCACATGGTGGCATGATTTTTTGAGGGCGTTCAATACGCACATGTTGGCAATACTCCTTTTTACCAGTTTTGAATGAGCTGAATTGTACGGCAACAGGGGTTTCTGGGCTCTAGGGTGGTACATCCAACACACATGTCTTTCAGAAAAGGTTAGTCTGATATCAAGGAACTGCAGCACACCCTCTACTGGTAGTTCCTGGGTTAGTATGAGGGGGTGTAAGACATTTTTAAAAACAGTAAAGAGGTCATCCACTCTCGACTGGAATTCTGCAGGCCCATGCTTGAACAGAACTAAAAAATCATCCACAAATCTAAAAACTTTGATTTCATTAAAATCGTTGCCTTCATTAAAGCGCTCAAAAAGAACTTTGTCCTGATGGGCTAAAAATATGTTACTGAGGATGGGTGCCAAACATGAGCCAATGCATACCCCTTGTTTTTGTATATAGACCCCGTCATTCCATTCCACAAACGTCGATTTAAGATAAAACGAGAGCATTTCAATAAAACTCTCTTCCCTCATGCCGATTAGATTCTGGAAAGCCACTGTACCAAAGCGATCGATACAATGTTCCACGGATGTTAGTAACCTGTCGTGCGGCAAAGAGTAGTATAAATCTTTAATGTCAAATGAGCAGGCTGAAAATCCTTTGTCAGAGTTATCTTTTAAAAAATCTAAAATATCGTCAGAATTTCTTACCAAAAATGGATCGTTAAAGCCTAAAACTTCCAATTTGTCTTGGAGGAAAAGCGCGACCGGCTTCTGCCATGAGCCCCTCTCTGATACTATGACCCTCAGGGGACATTGGTCTTTGTGGGTCTTGGCGCTAAACATGATTTGCAAGCTTCCATCTTTGTTCTTATTGATGCTCTGAGCTAGCTGATGAAGGTTCAACATTTTGCATCGTCTCACTGCCTCTAATCTCAGCTTTTTTAGAGACACATCATCTCGGCGATTAAACACTGATGAGATAGCCTCAAGGGCTTTGCTACCGAATTCTGCTTCCGTTAAAACTATGAATCCTCCCTCCTTGTCAGCTGGAAGGAGCGAAAGCCGTTGTTCTTTTAAAAACGACACCACTTTTTTGACCTGACCTTGAGACACCGCTGGTTTGTTTCGAACTATCACGTCCACTCCCTCTGAAATGCACCTTTCTACCTCCCCTTCTGGAGCAAATCTCGAAACTCTACGAACAAGACCTATAAGTTCTGGTGGACTCAACTTTGGTTCAACGGCGAATTTCGGTCCAAAACCGAGAACTCGTCTTACATCATCCGGGATGGGCACTTGACTCACAGATTGGACGTTCCCACGGGCCACCGGTTGTTTCTTCGGAAGACTGGCCCTGAGCTTCTGTAGTGTCAGCCGCCAAAGGAATTCCGTGTCGCGTTCCACGATGTTGAAGAACTCCCGCAGACGGTGGTTGTCCTGATTTCCTTGGTTAGAGTAGAGAGAAACTCGGATGGTATAAAAGTGTTGTTTCACGTAATAAAATCAGTTGTTAGTAGCGCACTGTGCTGTCTGTTTCTCGCCTCTTTGTCCCTGTTTTTTGAGCGCTAAAATGTATTCCAAATTCCAAAACCAACTAGCCCAACAATCGACTCTACTGAAATTTATTTCTTGTACAACGGGCCCTTTTATTTGTTCTTCGTTGAAACCATGCTCCATTGTACCACTTCTGATTCACGCCACATGCCAAGCCCGTACTTTGTCGTTCTGCATTCGTGGCAAGAATCCACCTGAGGAAGTCAAGAGGCTCTTTGGAGGTTTTGAGCCGTCAGCTGGGCACAGCACAAGGTTGATGAAGATCCTGCGAGCTGAATGGCAGAGGCAGGCACGTGTCTAGAGGGACCTGCTGAGAGCCGTTTTGTGCGACTCTAACCAAGGAAATCAGGACAACCACCGTCTGCGGGAGTTCTTCAACATCGTGGAACGCGACACGGAATTCCTTTGGCGGCTGACACTACAGAAGCTCAGGGCCAGTCTTCCGAAGAAACAACCGGTGGCCCGTGGGAACGTCCAATCTGTGAGTCAAGTGCCCATCCCGGATGATGTAAGACGAGTTCTCGGTTTTGGACCGAAATTCGCCGTTGAACCAAAGTTGAGTCCACCAGAACTTATAGGTCTTGTTCGTAGAGTTTCGAGATTTGCTCCAGAAGGGGAGGTAGAAAGGTGCATTTCAGAGGGAGTGGACGTGATAGTTCGAAACAAACCAGCGGTGTCTCAAGGTCAGGTCAAAAAAGTGGTGTCGTTTTTAAAAGAACAACGGCTTTCGCTCCTTCCAGCTGACAAGGAGGGAGGATTCATAGTTTTAACGGAAGCAGAATTCGGTAGCAAAGCCCTTGAGGCTATCTCATCAGTGTTTAATCGCCGAGATGATGTGTCTCTAAAAAAGCTGAGATTAGAGGCAGTGAGACGATGCAAAATGTTGAACCTTCATCAGCTAGCTCAGAGCATCAATAAGAACAAAGATGGAAGCTTGCAAATCATGTTTAGCGCCAAGACCCACAAAGACCAATGTCCCCTGAGGGTCATAGTATCAGAGAGGGGCTCATGGCAGAAGCCGGTCGCGCTTTTCCTCCAAGACAAATTGGAAGTTTTAGGCTTTAACGATCCATTTTTGGTAAGAAATTCTGACGATATTTTAGATTTTTTAAAAGATAACTCTGACAAAGGATTTTCAGCCTGCTCATTTGACATTAAAGATTTATACTACTCTTTGCCGCACGACAGGTTACTAACATCCGTGGAACATTGTATCGATCGCTTTGGTACAGTGGCTTTCCAGAATCTAATCGGCATGAGGGAAGAGAGTTTTATTGAAATGCTCTCGTTTTATCTTAAATCGACGTTTGTGGAATGGAATGACGGGGTCTATATACAAAAACAAGGGGTATGCATTGGCTCATGTTTGGCACCCATCCTCAGTAACATATTTTTAGCCCATCAGGACAAAGTTCTTTTTGAGCGCTTTAATGAAGGCAACGATTTTAATGAAATCAAAGTTTTTAGATTTGTGGATGATTTTTTAGTTCTGTTCAAGCATGGGCCTGCAGAATTCCAGTCGAGAGTGGATGACCTCTTTACTGTTTTTAAAAATGTCTTACACCCCCTCATACTAACCCAGGAACTACCAGTAGAGGGTGTGCTGCAGTTCCTTGATATCAGACTAACCTTTTCTGAAAGACATGTGTGTTGGATGTACCACCCTAGAGCCCAGAAACCCCTGTTGCCGTACAATTCAGCTCATTCAGAACTGGTAAAAAGGAGTATTGCCAACATGTGCGTATTGAACGCCCTCAAAAAATCATGCCACCATGTGATGTCAGAAGGCCTGGGCACGCAGTATAGGCGGTTGTTGGCAGCTGGCTTCCCGAAGAATGTAGTGGTCTCAGTTGCAGAGATCGTATTAAAAAGATTGCGTAGTGAAGATCGCCCTTGCCCAATGGCTCTCAGAGATAAACAGAAGGTCGCGGTGATACCGTACATTCACAAAACGGCGCATGGCTTGAAAAAGGTGGCCAATAGATCAAACGTGAACGTAGTGTTTTCCGCACCAAACAAACTTAGTAGATTATGTAGGATGACAGATCCTTTTCGTAAAGCCCCTTCTGGCTGCGCGGTAAAACACAGGGATCCCTTCGTTGAATGTGCGGAGGGAGTAGTATATCAGATCCCCTTATCATGCGGAAACAAGTATATAGGTCAGACAAGTAGGTGTGTTAATGATAGGCTGAGGGAGCACAAACTTAAAGTAGGAAATTATCGGGACGGTCATCTGTCTGATCATTGTGAAAAGTGCAAGTGTATGCCGTTATTTTCCGAGAGCAAGATTCTGGCACGGCACAAGGAAAAAACTGTGAGGGAGATAATCGAGGCAGATGAGATTAGGAAGGGTGGTGCAGCATGTGTCAGCGTGGCCTCAATTGATTTACTGGACAAGGAGCGTGCGTTCCTCAATGACGCGGCCTGGCACCGGGTTGGCTAGTGGTGGAGCAAAATCAGAAACTCGGATGGTATAAAAGTGTCGTTTCACGTAATAAAATCAGTTGTTAGTAGCGCACTGTGCTGTCTGTTTCTCGCCTCTTTGTCCCTGTTTTTTGAGCGCAAAAATGTATTCCAAAAAGAAAAGTGAAGTTCAGAGCGCAAGTGGCACCTACCCGTCCCAGGACGCGACGTGGGTGCAACGTTCGTGTCTCGCCTGGGTCTTGTCATCCTAGTCTGGGACGGGCACCACGGCTTCCTTTAGTCGGCCGGTCGTCCCCTGCAAGGGCTGGGTGGTGTAGGGAGAATGCAAGGAGATGATAAAGGACCTGGAATTCGCCCAGACAGTCCTTTTCTCGGGTTCCGGAGCTCGTTGGCCTTGTCACGCCACACTCGTTCCGAAGAACACACGGGGACGACTCGTCTTCCTCTTTTCTTTCGCTACTTCCTTCTGCCTCTTAACCTTCTTCCAGCATGTCACACATCATCAGGAGAGCCTTCAATAAGCTTTTTTTTTTTTATAAAAGAAAGCTTGATGATATGCTCGTTATTTGCATTGCGCCAGTTATTCTCAATTACAAACACGCAAACATAGAGCACTACAACCGATTGAGATATTCCGCACCTACATTCTCGCTGCCTTTAATGTACTCAACTTCAAACAAGTACCCTTGCATAATCTGACTCCGGCGTAATACTCTGCTGCAAGGTTGTTTCGCCTTATCCAGATACTGCAAAAAATGGTGATCTGTGTGGACGATAATCTGTACAGTACAGGTACACATGACACTTATCTCTTGCCCAGGCCAGTCTGGCTTTATTGTTGAAACTCTGGGTCCTCTGGGCAGCAGACATTTGCTAGTGTAAGCAACTGAATGCAAGTGGCCTTCTTGCTCCTGTAGAAGCAGCACACCCACGCAATTCTTCGACACGTCGATCATCAGAACAATTTTTTTTACAAGTCTAGTACGCTGAGAATTCTCGCTGCCGTCAGTGCGTCCTTCACCTTGGAGAAAGCCTCTCCTCACTCAGAAGACCCTACCACCTGGTTTTCTCCCGTCTTTGCGTCAGTCCTACCAACGGTCCAGCCACGTCGGCATACTTGGGGTCGAAATGGCGGTAGCATCAAGTCAATCCCAGAAAAGCTCAAACTTTTTTCTTGGTCCGGAGTCGCTCGGCGCATTTGATCTTATCCGAAGTTTCCCAGCGAGGCTTTACTTCTTTATTCGCCAGTTAATTGCCCAGAAACGTTTTTGCCTTCCTTCCAATTTCGGATTTGCTGGGTTTCACCTTGATTCCAGTGTGCCGCATTCTCTCAAGTATTCGTTTCAACGGACCTAGGTGCTCCTCCCAAGCGTCGGTTGCTATGATCATATCGTCGATGTCGTGCTGACGTTTTGGATGACTGCCAGCAGCGTCCTCATTGGCCATTATTCCGAAAGGCATAAACCTATACTGGTAAAGCCCCGACTCAGTTGAAAATGCCGTCCTGGCCTTGGAATTCGCCGATAGAGGGATTTGCCAATTACCTTTGGCTAAGTCTAGTATGAAAAAAGAAAATATTTCCTGCCCACATCGACAAAAATCTGATCAATGCGAGGGATGGGTTTCGCATCTTGAGCCAGCTGGCTGTTACTTCTGCCAAAAATCGATGCATAGGCGGATATTGCCATCTGACCGGAAGAGACGTTTTCACTCAATCAACAGCGTGCTACTCCTGGTAGGCAAAATATTCAGCGCTCGTTCTCCCACTTTTTGCTGTCGTCCTTCTGTTTTTGCACTGAAGCCTTTCGTTTGCTTTCGCTGAGACTCTTAATGTTCCTTATGTGCTAACTCGGTGGTTTGTTCTAGCTTATTTCTCAAATCAAGCACATATCTGTAGTTGTTTGGATATCTCAGATTATGTGGTCTCCGACCCAATTTTTTTTTTAGCAAAGAGAGAGGACCTTTGACGTGGCAGCCGTAGATTAGTTCAAATATGGAGGACCCCAGACTTGCTTGAAGAACCTTACGGTACGCGAAAAGAAGTGGGCATAAAAATTTGTCCCAAGCATGAGACTTTTCTCTGCAAATTATTTTAAATATTTTTTCAGGGTCCCGTTAACGTGTTCTGCTAACTCATTGCACATAGGATGGAAGGGCGTTGTTAGCAGTTGTCTAAACGGCAACAATCGCTTCACCTCTCGCATTAGGACTGACGTGAAGCTAGGACCTCTGTGAAAAAGAATCTCCCGGGACAGGCCCATTCCTGAAACTATTTCGAATAATCCTTCTGTTACAGTCAGGGAGTCGATGCTTCTCAAGGGAGCCATACCGAGATGCTGATTAGCAAAATCCGCCATTGTTAAGACGTATCGGTTTCCCCTTTCAGTCGTTGGGCAAAGAGGCCCAACAATGTCAATGGCTACACGCTCAATGGGTGTGTCAATTATAGGAATGCCTTCTATGGGCGCTCTTTCTAACCTCTCCTTTGGGATTGTTTTGGCACACGTCGCACGAGCTCAAATACCTCTTACTATCCGTTCAGACAATTGCCAAACAAGGTCGACAGTACCCAGTCAGTTTTCCGCTTTACGGCTACGTCTCTAGCCAGAGTGGTATCGTGGGTCACCTCCAGCACCTTGCTGCGCAGCCTTTTGGGCACCGTGATGTGGTGAGTTTTCTGCCTGTCGATGATACGAAATTGCACATTAGGAGGCCTTTCTTTTCGTAAAAAACCGAAGCTATTTCTTTCCTTGGAATTGTGCCAAGATCCTATCTGTTTGCAGCATACCGCCAAGGTTGAATCTTTTATTTGAAGTTCCTGTAAGACGTCCCTGAATATCTGTTCATTCTTCTGCCCTGTCTTTCCATCGAACGGCTGACTCAGTTTAAAGTTTTCCCGGTAACCATCCACCCTGTAGCGAAACTGCCGGACTATAACTGTTTTTTTCTTGTCGTAGTCTAGCGTGTCTTTAGGGGTCATCCTACTTATTTTTTTCTAAAGCTTGTCCCACCAGACACATTCTTAGGGCCGCCGATTTTTTTTTCTCGAGGCCACTTTGTCCCTGAGCTACCCGCTCGACTTTTCTCAGATATAAGTCGAAATCATCCTTTTTTTTCATAAAAGGGAGGCATAAGCTTGTGCCGACTAACACACTAATACACTAGTAATAAAAAAGCATATAGTTTCAAAAATCAAGACTAACACGGGCCCACAAACACTTACATCTCAAATATATCAAGCATATCAGGTATATCGCTAAACAAATACAAGATAATATTTAATAAAAAAAAACTTCGATGGTAGCCGCGGACAACTAAAGTAGAAAATTGTGTATTATTGCTCTTTGCAGTGCTTGACGCTATTGATGTGTTTATTCTTAGATGTTTTGATTTTCGTTTTTTTGCTTTGTTGTTGAAGCATTTTTAATTGTGCTGTATTTATTTATTTATTGTACTTTTCCGGTGCCCCTAAACAGCCCATAGGCCTACATAAGGGTGCACCGTTGACACCTACATGCAGTTTTGCATAAAAAAGATGCACGCAAACGCATACATAATTTGAACAAACAAAAACGTGAAAAATAAATGTAAATGAGAAAAGTGCATAAAGTTGAAAACAACACTGTTTGCCAAAAAGACTGATACAAGAGGGCGTCACATTATAAAAGCACTAGCAGAGACCGCAAACTAAAACTTTCCCGCAAAAAGATGTCTACTTCGGGCGTGTTTGCGACATTTGACATGTTAAAATTATACTGGATACGCTCAATGGGTCTTAAGCTTTTTGGATCAGAGGAACCGAAAACACGATGGGAGCGAAGAGACCTGCCAGGTATAGCAATGAGTACGGATGAGGTTAGCTTGGGGCAATCTATGAAACCGTGAAGACATTTGTGTAAAAATAAAAAGTCTCGTGCCTGCCTCCTTTCGGAGAGGCAATGCAGGTTTAAAATCTTCAACAATCGCTCATGGCTGAAATAAATTCGCCTGTTAAAATAATGACCGTAAAGTAGTCGAACAAACTTCTTCTGTACATTTTCAAGTTCATTCGAGTTTGTCTGGTTTAAACGATTCCAAACAACGCTAGAGAAATCCAGTTTAGGCAGGATGAGGGATCGGTACAAATGCAAAAAGCAAGAATATCCTCTAAAGTTTCGAGTCATTCTGGAAATTGCGCCCAAAGTACGGTAACATGTATTGCTCATGTATGCCACATGATCAGAGAATTTAAATTCACTGTCCAAGAAAACTCCTAGATCACGTACAACTGAGACGCGCTTAATCGAGCACTTGTTCAAAGTGTAGTCAGAGGTGTTAAAAAAATGTTTTCTCGAAAAAGATATGACTTTTGTTTTAGCAGGGTTGAGAACCAACTTGTTGTCCTTGCACCAGTCTGCCAATTCTGTAATATCTTGCTGTAGTTTATTGCACTCAGAAATGTCCACAATAGCTCGAAAAAGCTTAACGTCATCGGCAAATTGTAACATTTCCGAGTGATTTATGCATGAGCAAATATCGTTCACGAAGATGTTGAAAAGCAGAGGCGATAGGCTAGAACCCTGCGGGACTCCCGATTTGGAGAGGTACGCGGTTGATTGTGCACCACCGTATGAAACAGAATTCCATCTGTCATGCAGATAGCTCTGAATCCATTCGCAAAGTGGTAAGGAGATACCATAGGACGCAAGTTTCTTAACTAGCAGTGAATGGCTCACTAGGTCAAATGCTTTTTTAAAATCAAAGTAAATTGCGTCGACCTGCTGCTTCGACCCTAGTTTGGCACCCACAAATTCCGTGAACGCTATTAAGTTTGTTTCCACAGAACGATTTGGCATAAAACCATGTTGTTGCACGTTTATACGTCTGGAAAAAAAATGCATGATATGACAATGCATGGCCTTTTCGAACACCTTGGCAAACGAACAGATCAGTGAAATTGGACGATGATTAGTGACAGTTAGTGCCGACCCATCTTTGAATATTGGCACAACTAGAGAGTACTTCCATGCAGTTGGAAAAAGCCTATCTTTCAACGACCGATTAAATACAAAAGTTAAAATCGGAGCTAACACGTCACCGCACCCTTTCACTATAAACAAAGGAATTCCGTCGGCTCCAGCCGATTTCTTAGGTGGTAACGCCCGAATCGCCGCAAAAACGTCGTCAATGCTGAGCTCGGGAATTGATAAGTATGCGTTTTCCTGGTCTGGCAGTGTGCAAGTTCGAGACGTATTTCCCGTGGAATCAAAAACACTAGAAAAGAAATCTGCAAACGCTTGACAGACGTCGCTCGGACTGCTGATATGTTCCGAACCGTTAGATAGTGTTATCTTCTGTGCCGTTTTCTTTTTATTCGAGAAGTTCCTGGTATACTTCCAAAGACTTTGCGGATTTTGCTTTAGGCTTTATTCAACACTTTGAGTGTGGCTTCGGAGGTCACGACGATAAAGACGCTTCGCTAAAGCTCGCTCCGATTTGAACTTTTCGTAGCAGAACAGATTATTAGTCAGCTTGTAATGTCTGTGATAACGTAGCTTTTTCCTCATTGTATGTTTCAATTTTTCCTCATTGTATGTATCATTGGAAGCTGTGCATCGTCGAACGGTGAAATGTACTTTTTAATCGTACGCCAGTGTTATCTCTACGCCATCGTTATCTCTTCCGTTCTGTTCCGCACCCGAAGTATCGGGCTGCTTATATAAGCGCGTGGCAGATAATAAATGGCTGTTCACAACCTACCATGTCTTGGTTGTCGTACCTCGTAATAGCGGCGACGAGAACCAGTCAACGCAGGTGAAAGCTGTCGCGCTCATGGCGTGCCAGGTGCTCCAGTTTGACGATGAAAGGACAAGTGGGCCTCCTACACCATCTGGATTGCAGCTTACTCCGAGGGGAACGCCATAACCGACGATGCCAAAAAAATAGCTCTTCTTGTATCCGGCCTGAGGTCAAGGACAATCGAAGTGCTGAATGGGCGCTGTGCACCAAGGAAGGTGAGCGAATTAACCTACAAGGAAGTCGTGACAACTTTGGAAGATATTTATGCGCTACCACCCAACGAAATTGCCAAAAGCTTTAGGCTCTACCGTCGAGTTCAGAAAGGAGTCGGCGCAAGAATTTATAGTACAGCTGCGACCACTGGCTGACAAATGCAATTTTAGAACGATGCTAGACCGAATGATTTGGAACAGAATTGTGTGCGGCATACGAGATACGGACGTGCAGAAACTGCTGCTGGCAGAGCTGAAGCTCACATTGGAAGATACCGAAAGCATTGTGCGGGCCGCGGAAACAGGAGCGCTAGATATTAAGGAAATAAAACAATCCGAGTCTGCGGAAAGCCCAGAATTGAACGAACTTACAGAAAATGGACGGAAATTCAAGTCCGGGAAAATGGAGAGACGTTCACGACGGCAGACAAACTCGTGAGAAAGATGCGGAAGTTCCACACACGCTACAGAAGCCTGCGGCTTCTTAAACTCGAAGTGTTTCCAGTGTGGCCGTAAAGGTCATGCAGCCGGGATGTGCCGTTCCGAGAGCAAAAAGCCGTTCCGTCGGCAAGAAACTTTTGTTCCGAGGGAAAAAAAAGCGAAGGCATGTGCGATACACGGCAACGAGCCCAGCAGCGATGATAGCGAAATGTCTCAGCAGTTGCTAACTTTGAAATCACCTTCTGCCACCGAACACAAGCTGGTTGCACCTGTCTGCAGGAAGTTTTGCTGACGCGGTGTCGACATCGTCATGGAGGTGGACGCTGGTTCCCCAGTCTGCGTGATCTCAAGAGACGTGTTCGAAAAACACCGCCACAAGTGGCCAAGGACGGAGCGTTCAGGTCTGAAGTTATTCATGCTACCTGGGGAAGTTGCCTATGGGAGGTAAGCTGACGCTCGAAATTCGGTACTGTGGTCAAGTAGTAACTTCTACACTGACGATCGTGGACTGGGGGGGGGCAAGTCTCTTTGGACGCGACTTGATATAAAAGCTCAACTGTCTGGGGACGCCAGTTTTAAAATTAACTGGTACAAACAAAACTACGCAGAACCAGGAGCTAGAGAAACTACTCTCCGAGCACGAGGGGTTGTTCAGCGATGGACTAGGGTTCCTAGAAGGGCCTCCAGCACATCTTTATGTAAAGGAAGGTACCGTAACCAAGTTTTCCAAGGCCAGGTCCCTTCCATACGCGATGCGTGGCAAGGTATCTATCGAATTGGACAGGGTACTTGAAAGCGGGGTTATCTCGCCTGTTCCCCATGCTGAGTGGGCGACGCCAGTCGTACCGGTGCTAAAAAAAGACGCGTCGATACAACTTTGGAGAGATCTTAAAGTAACCGTAAATCCAGCCTGCAGCACCAAACAGTATCCACTACCATAATCGACGACCTGTTCGCGTCACTGAACGGGGGTGAAAGATACAGCACTCTAGACCTACGAGATGCATACAACCAGGGATGGGCAGTATTTCAAATACAAGTATTTTAAATGCGTGTTTCAAATGCTTTGTGTATTTTGCATTTGTATTTAATTACAAATTGGGTAATGTATTTGACGTGTGTATTTAAATACTAAAACGGGGGTATTTCAAATACAATTCTAATTAAATACAACTTTGTGGGCGAAAATACATCCCTCAAATTTATTGTCACTGTCCAGAGCAGGAAGAAAACCACGTTCTGCACCGAATGCAGTGTCCCTCAATCAAGCACAAGCGTTTAGTGACTTTGGGATTACGGCGCCAGTCCAGGGCAAGAATAGTGACGAAATCGACGTTAACAGGCAGACTGGCTAAATAAGCGCCTGTGACAACTTGTGATGCTTTCCAGTCTGATTTCCATTCATATTTTTGCCTGGAACATTCAAAAAGCGGGTCGTCCAGATTTTCGTAACTGGTACGAGTTGCAACAATAAAAAAATCTTTAGCTTGTGCTGCGCGTCTTGGTCGTAGCGGTTCTTTGTTGGCCTATACTTAAATGTAATCGACAAAAAAGCTGCTTGAAGCTCTGTACTTTTTTCACCTATTACGTCCAGCTGATAATTTTTTTTGTGATTATATTTCTATTATGTTACTAGAGCCTCGCACACTAACTCTCGAGTGTACGATGCAAAATTAAAATGAGATACCCAGAAACCCGTTGCAGGTGCCCTAAAGTCGCTGACGCAAATTTTGAGGAATGTATTTGGAAAAGAATTTGGAGGAGACCAAATACATTTGGTTGTATTTGTATCTTGTACTTAAATGCCTTTTTGGAATTGTAATTAGATTTGTAATTAAATACATTTTTGACGAATTATTTTGTATTTGTATTTCGATACATATTTGCATGTATTTTGCCCATCCCTGCATACAACCAAGTGCCCCTAGACGAAGAATCAAAAAGGTTGACCGTAATCAACACCGATCGCGGCCTGTTTTCCTAAAACTGGATCCCAGTTGGTATTGCACCGGCTCCCGCCATCTTTCAGCGTAAAATGGAGACCCTGCTCCGAAGAATAGAAGGCGCCAAAGCATATCTCGATGACGTCATTATCTCAGAGAGAAAGAATGACAGTGGAAACCGTCTCAAAAAGTGCTTCAGCGTTTCAAGGGAAACGGAGTCAATCTGCACAAAAGGAAATGCAACTTCTGGCAGGACGAAGTGTGCTATCTTGGACACCGTATCGACAGAGATGGCCTCTAACCTACCGAAAAGAACATGAAGGCCATAATGGAATCAAGGGGCCCAACCTGCATAAGCGAACGGCGTCTTTTTTATCGAGCTGCTTTCATAATACTGCAAGTTTTTACCAAATAGGACTACCCTCTTGGCACCGTTGTACGTGCTTGAAGAATATAAGCTGGGTGGTGGAACGAAACAAAGGATTATGCGTTCAAGAGGACTAAGCAAGCACTATGAACAGCATACGTGCTCACACATTTTGACCCGTCTGAAGAGCTGCGCCTAAAATGGGATGCATCGCCTTATGGTACTGGGGTGGTGCTGTCTCACCGTTTAGGAAACGTAGGCAGACCAATAGGATTCAGGTCCCGAACACTTTCAAATGCAGAAATAAATTATTCGCAACTAAAACGGGAAACACTAGCCCTGGTCTCCGGGGTGACGAAGTTCAAAGACTATTTGTAAGGACGAGCGTTTACTTTCGTAACTGATCACAAGCCAATGGTAGGAGTACTGAGAGGACATAGACCAACACCTGTAAGGCCAGCGGCCAGAATTCAGCGTCAGGCGCTGATGTTAGGCGCATGTCAATACAAGATTGAGTATAAGCCGAGCCCCGAGAACCAGAATGCCGACGCCATTAGCCGCCTTCCAGTAAACATTCTCGAGGAAGAGACGAAAGAGTTGCCAGAGTTGGTGCTTTCGCTGAACTAACTCGATAAGACCGTTCTCTCCGCGACAAAACTGCAAGCACTGGCTTCTTCGGACCAGCTTCTGCTCAAGGAGAAAGCCTATGTGTTGGAAGGGTGCCCAAGGCAACTAGATGACAAAGATCCACGGATGCAACCCTACTTTTACAGGAAACTGGGGCTGACCGTGGCCAGGACTTGCTTTACTGGGGACATCGAGTCGTCGTACCCCAGGCTGCTCAAGGACCGATACTCCAAATGCTACACGAAACCCATCAAGGATCCTCGTGAATGAAGGCGGTCGCACGGACGCTGTTCTGGTGGCCGAGCCTCGATGGGGAAGATACAACAGCTTTCCCGCCATCGCAGTTCGTGTATACAGGCACAGCCAATGCCTTCTGTCAAGTCTCCTGTAAAGTGGCCGAACAATGGCGAGAAATGTTCACGGGTGCACCTAGACTATGCAGGGCCAATAGGGGAAGCCATGATACTGGTCGCTGTGGACTCTCACTCCAAATGGATAGAAGCTGTTGCCATGAGAATTTCCACCGCAAATTTTACAATATCGGCTGTGCGAGAAATGTTCAGCCAATTCGGAATTCCGAGCATCGTCGTGACAGACAACGGAACCCAATTTATGGCAAAATCGGTTTCGCGCTTTCTCTCTGAGAATAACGTAGAACATCTGCGCACAGCGCCATACCATCCCCAGTCCAATGGCCTAGCAGAAAGAGCAGTCAGAACGATCAAAGACGGCCTGAAAAGGTCAAGGAAGGCACCTTATTAAAGCGTCTAGTAAAGATACTAATTGCATACCGACGAACTCCCCTACCAGTTGGCACTTCGCCGTCACAGAGACTTCTGGGCTACCAGATAAGATCCCGTATGGATACCTGCGTACCACCCCCTGTCATTTCATCCACGCCTTTGCAGGAATCCGGATGCAAGCTGTCGGCCGGAGATCCCGTGTGGGCACGAAACTTTGGGGAAGGCGAGCGGTGTTACCGGGAATCGTAGCTACAACGACTGGGGCCCGGATGGTGTCGGTGGACACGCCGCTGGGAGAAATATGGTGTCACACGGACCAGATCCGTTCAAGGGAGCTGCCAGCACACCAAGCACCAGAGACAACCCAAGAAACGGCACCCGCTGTTCGTAAAGATGCGGCTGAGGGTCCAACACCTGAGCAGCCAGCCGCGGGTATCACGCAACATCAAGAGTGGTGCAGATCTACCAGAGAAAGAAAACCAGTAGTGCGGTATTCCCCCTACGGGAAGAAATGCTGTATCATCGGAAGCTGTGCATCGTCAAACGATGACATACTTTGTGATCATAGTCCAGTTTAGTTATCATCGTTATCTCTTCCGTTCTGTTCCGCACCCGAAGTATCGGGCTGTTTATATAAGCGCGTGGCAGATAATAAATGCTGTTCACAGCCTACCATGTCTTGGCTGTCGAACGTCGTAAAATGTGTAATATTCTGCTCGCCTGTTGATAGAGTTTATATACAATATTGCGTTAATCTATTTACATAGCGGCAGCAAAGGTTTGTCAGAGCATTTGGTATTTTGTATTGGTACCGCAGACATGGTGTATTGTCTAAGCAAGGTGGAATAAAAAAGAGACGAGGAGACACCCTTGTTTCCTTCACCACCTTTACTTCCACCTTGGTATTTCCCGCCAGCCTCTGCAAGGCGAATATTTAATTCCGGGGTACGTTGATCGGTTTCTGCCCTTAGGCGCAGCATTTTCCTCTCCGCAGCCCTTTCGTCTCATTAGCGCGCTCGCTCCTGATTGACTTAAGCCCTAAACTCCGCTCCTTCGAGTCCCGGCTGACTACCCACGGCTATAAGTTCTCACACCTACATTCCAAATTTTTAAAGCCGTTGCAATAGCGGAAAAGTCAGGCGGAAGATGTCATCCTATCGTGGACGCCAGTAAATTGTCACGATGTTCTTTCATTCTAACATATGACAGACAAGGCTTCAGCCAGCGTTTTCCGTTTTTAGTTATTTTAATTATATTTACAAACAAAAATCATTTGCTAATGGATAAGAAGAAAAGAATAAAAAACATGTTCCCTTCACAACATAGGTGACACCTGTCCCAGGACGCGAGGCCGGTAAAAGGTTCGCCTCTCGCCTGGTTCTGGTCGTCCGAGTCTGAGAGGGGGGCCAGGGCTTACTTTTGTCGGCCGGTTGTCCCGTGCAAGGGCTGGCTGGTAGAGGTACCAAGGAAAGATACGTTGCGGGAGGAGGACCTACGCCTTAGCCCCAGACAGTCCTTTCCTCGGGCAACGCAGCTTGTCGGGCACATCACGCCAAGCTCTTTCCAAAAAACACACATTGACGCCTCGTCTTGCTCTTCTCTTTCGTTTCGTCCTTCTGCCTCTTGATCTTCTTCCAGCTCCCTCGATAAAGAAAAAGAGGGATGGCGAAGGAAGGAAACGAGCTGCAAAAAGCGGTAAACAGCGAAAGCAGCCTTAGCCAGCTGATGCCGCTGGCGTTTTCCAAGGGCCATGCTAACGCATTCCCTACGGATACATCAATGGATCTTCCTTTAATATTTATTTTCCGGATACCTTACTTGCAGGTCAGAATTGAAACACAAAGAAGCTTCAAACCGTCGTGCGACGAGGTCGACTTCAATACTACACGATTTTACCGCGGGTACAGATCTCACCACATCTTTCTGCATGAATGATAGAAGCAGATGCCATTCTCGCAGAGAAACAGCAAATGAGCGATATGCATTCGAAATCACACAGATCGAGTAAAGGTTCAATAAAGCTAGGCCTAATTTGACCGATGAAATATCCGAACCCAGTGAAAATTCACACACAGACACACACACACACACACACACACACACACGGACAGACGGACGGACAGACAGACAGACAGAGACAGACAGACAGACAGACAGACAGACAGAGGCAGACGGACAGAAAAAGAGAGCACACCAGTAAAAACTTGAACGTGAGCTTACACATGTACGCGAAAGGCTTGCGATGTTCGAGGTCGTAAAAGCTCGAAAAGCACCAGCGTAGATGAGGTAGATTAATATGGAGCACAAAAGTTTCTGCCGTCTTGAAGCCGCGCTATAACAGCGCCCCTCAAGGGAGGATAGATTTTTCTTGGGCCTGCTGGCTTACCATCGCGACACGTGACTAGTGTCACCAGAACCAAGCGTAGCACTTTGCACGGAAAATAAATGATCAGCGTGGATATTGCGGAGGCCATACCGACTCCAACTTCCGGTGCCATCTGTGTTCAACAATAGCACAGTCACATGCAATCGGAAGCGGACGCCCTGATCTGGGTGTGCGGGCGCCTCTTTCCCTCCATACCGCGCGGTGCGAGGCTACACCAAGAGCCCACTAGCAAACTCCTACATAGGAAGCTATGACCTACTAAACACGCGAGAGGTGCTCGAATGATACAATTGGATTGTTCAGTTTCAACTGGATGAGTCATTCCTTTTTCAGTTGACCCTCGTTTAGATAATATTAAAAATTACACCCCATTCACCAGGGTAATTACGTTCGTGAGAAGCGCTGGATATAATATCTTTAATTATTTAGCACAGGGGTGGGCAACCCGCGCCCCACGAGCCGCATGCAGCCAGCATAACAAGGAATTAGATTTTATTAAAGAAATATGGTCCATTGTTTAATCCCAAAAAGCCTGTTTAATATCTTTTAAGCGAATCAGCATGATCGCTCATTAAATACTGCATTTTATGCATTATAATTTATAAGCATTTGGAGATTTATAGGCATTTGGAGATTTTTTCGCGCGCCTCACAAATTTTGTGTGTTGTTTTAGAGCGCAGCTCTTAGGGGCCCGTTTCCAGCCTGAGCGGCGTCGGCGTCGGCGTAACCGGGGGGGGGGGGGGGGGGGGGTCACGGGATCCCCCCCCCCCCCCGAGATCACGTGACCCCCCCCCTCGAGATCACGTGACCCCCCCCCCCCCCCGAGATCACGTGACCCCCCCCCCCCCGAGGTCACGTGACTACCCGCAGGTGTAGTGACCCCCCTCAGTACCCTTCCCTACTCCTCCTCAAGAGCTGCGCTCCAATTCGGCGTTACAGGGATTTGTACCATACCTGCAATAATTGTACCATACCTGCTATACCTGCTATATTTTGAAACTAAAAAAATTAATTGATTAATGTAGGCATTAATTATTTGTTTTATTAATTTGCTCCTCGACGGACTCTAGAGGAGACAACCCTCCCTCTCAACCTTGCTACGAATGCCATTTTTTTTAGCTGCATCGACTCTAATTATAGGTCTCCACAATATTCTGGCAATATCCGCATGCTCGAGTTTCGACGCAGCACCCCGACGGGCAGCAACAACTTAGTACACCTGGGGGAACCCGCAAAGGAAATCGTAAGAGGCGTAGCTGCACTGATGGTCCCTTAAAAGGGCGGCGCACCAATATTAATGTTTCAGAGTCTGCAGCATGCAATACCTTTGATTGATTTATTTTTGCACAAGTACCAAACACGTAAATCTTTATCGGACTGCCGTGGTTTCCCAACCTGTGGTCGCGCGTGGCGGCCAGGGGAACCACGATATTTTTCAGGCGCCAGCTACCCAAAGTCGACCACCCCCTCTCCTCGGCTCCCGTGACGGGAAAAATAGCAGAACAAGCTTAAGCCGGTACATACGTTGTCATGGAGCTGGCCTTCACACAGACAGACACTAGCAAGTGGTGCATTACATCCCAAGAAGTCGTAGCTCTCTCAACAAAGACAGGCGACAACAGAATCATACTAGTGATGAGGTGTGCCAGGGCAGGAACCCATGAAGACGACAGCGACGATTATTAATGAATACGCATAATTAAGCAAAAGTTTCCCAAAAGTATATACTAATCGGTTGAGACTTTAATGCTCCAGACACGGAATAGAACTACAGAACAACCACTATGAGAGGCCAGATATTAGCGGAAGCATACCAAAGAGCTAACCTAATTTTAATCAACGACTTATCGGCCAACACAAGATACGCCACCAAAATGAAACATGAAATAAAAATTTGGTTGGGGCTAGTTGGTTCATATCGATTAAAAGGTTAAAAGGCGCGAACAAATGGGACGAAAAAAGACACACGTACGACACGGACAGGCGTCAACTTTGTGTGTTTAGGCGATTGTGATCGAGTTTAACGATGATTCGTGTTTCAATAATTCAGTTGAAAGTTGGCGCCGGTTTGTGTCGTTCGTGTCTCTTTTTTCGTCCTGTTTGTTCGCGTCTTTTAACCTTTTAATCGACATGAACCAACTAGCCCCAACTAAAGTTTTATTGCATCACATTTCTTCTACTCTGGGCTCTTTCCTGTATCATCACATCAAGCAAGATCCAGCCATCACCTGTGTTAATCTCATTGCCATTTCTACATGCCAGACCCGTTTCCTAACGCATTGCATCAAAACGAAGTTTCTGCCTCCGGAGGTGCGCGCCCTTTTCGGACTGCTGGAGCCATCATGAGGCTATGCCAAAAGGGTGTGCAAGATTGTGATGTCGGAGCATTGGCGACAGGTCCGAATGTATTAGGACTGGTTGCATGTTTTGGTTTACGAAGGGAGTGAACCTTGCTCCGCAGACCGTCGGCTTGCTGGGTACAGGAGGTTGGCGGCCAAGTCGACAGACTTTTTGTGGCAGCGCGTACGCATGAACCTTCCGCCCAAGAAGAAAAGTGCGGCCACTTGTGCGAACAACGTCACTGTACTGGGCAATCTCTTCTTGCCAGGAGACGTGCGAATGACTCTGGAAAAGGGTCTGAAGTACAGCTATGAACCTTCTTTAAAGCAGCATGAGCAACTGGGCATGGTGCGCCGGGTGGCCAACCGCGTCAGTGAACAGGACAGAGAGCGAGCCATCAGTGAAGGAGTGGACTGTCTCAAGCACACAGTGAGTTGAGAACCGAGGAAACAAGCTCCTGTTAGAAAAATCGTTCACTTCATGAAGGACAGTGGGCTTACAATGGTAGAAGCCGACAAAGAGGGCGGTTTTGTTGTCATGAGGGAAGACCTTTTTCAGGACAAGGCTTTAGCGGCTATTGAAAAGAATTTCAAGCTTGTCGACTTTCTTCCGAAGAAACAAAGGACGGCTGTGCTTAGGTTGCTCAAAGACGTGAACCTTAAAGGATTAAGAAAGGCGGTCAACAAGGCAGAAAATGTTTTTTTAAAGGTCTTCTTTAGCGGCAAGACTTATACGTCTAGCTGTCCCTTACGAGTCATTGTCTCGGAAAAGAGTGCCTGGCAGGTCTTGGTCAGCAGGTACTTACAGCGTCATCTAAGTGCCTTAGTCATTGACGATCCCTTTCTGGTTCGAAGCTCCGGGGAACTAGTTCAAGATTTGAAAACAGGGTTGCAGAATGCGGCCACAGCCTTTTCTGTGGCTATAGAATTGTTTTACTCGGTTCCCCATGATGGACTTTAAATCGCTGTTCGTGAGAGCATAACGCAGTCAGGTGAAGTGGAATTCCAGAATTCTACGGGTGTCAACTGCGATAATTTTATAGCGCTGTTAGAATTTTACTTGCAGTCCACGGCCGTTGTTTTAATGAATAGTTCTACGTACAAAAGAGTGGTATTTGTATTGGTTCTTCAGTGGCACCTGTTTTGCATGACATTTATCTTTCTGTCATGGACCGGCGCATATCAAGGAATCTTGAGGGGATGAATGTGGTCAAGATCTTCCGCTATGTGGATGATTTTTTGGTTATGTTGGGGGAATGTACAGCGAATTGTATAGAAAAGGGCGTGGCAGAAATTGTTAATCTGTTTAAGTCACTATCCGGCCGACTGAACTTCACTTGGGAAATGCCTAATGAAGGCAGTATTCAGTTTCTAAATTTAGAGCTCTTTTTACTAAGGATCATTTGTGCTGGAGTTATAATCCACGAACTAAGAAAGGCCTCCTTTATTTTAGCAGTGCCCGCTCAAAGCTCGTAAAACGGGAGATTTCATCCACCTGCCTTCACGCAGCCATTACTAAAATCTGCCAGCATAGACTGCCGGTCAGCTTTGATGAGCAGGTTGCACGCTTGACGAGGGCCGGTTAGCCGAGAGCTTAGTGACAAATGTGTGTGAAAGGCTCTTACAGAAAATTAAACGAGAGGGTGTTGACAAAAGTCGTGAAAAGACAGACAAGATGCCAGTGCAGGTGATACCATATTTGCACAAAGTGTCCCACAATTTAAAAAAGATGGCTGTTAGTCACAGGGTTAACGTCGTCTTCTCAGCCCCTTGCAAACTTTCAAAGATATGCTCCGTGATCTCAAAACGGAAGTATGTTGTGTGCTCAAAGTAACATGTAACAAGACACACCGAATGCGCGACTGAGGTGGTTTATGAGATTCCTTTTAGTTGCGGCCAAGTTTACATCGGTCAGACCGGCCGATGCTTTAAAGAAAGAGCGCACGAACATAAGCTTGCCGTACGCAATAATTCGGGTGGGCATCTTGCGGAGCACTGCAAACGATGTGGGTGCAAACCTTTGTTTGAGGGCACAAAGTTTATCAAGAAAGGGAACGAAAATATGGAAAGAGAACTAATCGAAGCTTTCTGCATACACAAAGCGGCTGACAGATGCGTAAGCGTGCCATCTCTTTATCTCTTAACCAAAGAAATTATGTTTATTTATTTATTTATTTATTTAAGTACCCTCAAAGCCCTGGGGCATTAAAGAGGGTAGTAGTACAAGACAAATTTGGAACACAAACAATATACAAACACTAAAAGCCAAGCACTAAAAATGTAAAAAAAAAATGTGTAAACAAATTAAGAAATGTATAGAACAAGGCAAACAAACAAAGAAAAATATTAACATAGGTAAGTAGTGAACGAACTTTTGAACAAGTCAAAGGACGGTATGTTTACTAATTGCGCGGGAAGGCGATTCCACTCTGAAGATGTCCTTGCAATAAAAGAGTTATAATAAGCTAAGGTAATGCAATGAGGAATTCCGACTTTAAATTGATGATCTACGCGCGGCGAGATGAAAACAGGATTTAACATTAGTTTGTTTTTTAGCGAAGTATTGGAATGATAAATTTTATAAAAAAAGACACAAACGAGATATTTTTCGGCGTAATGAAAGAGCAGGAAGTGATAAATTAGTTTTCATAGTTGAGACACTAGATGTGCGATGATAGTTAGTAAATATGAAACGGGCACCGCGATTCTGTAGGGCTTCAAGATCATTCACGAGAGTTGAGAGACCAGGATCCCAGATTGCTGCAGCGTAGTCTAGTTTGGAACGGACAAGGGTTTTATACATTAGTAGTTTTAGGGACACTGGGGCTAACCTAAAGTTTTTCTTTAGGTAACCAAGCATGGAGTTAGCGTTGGCGATAATGTGGTCAGTATGAATTTTCCATGACATGTTAAAAGTGACGTGCACTCCAAGGTACTTATAGCATGGTACAGTTTCAAGAGGAATTTCAACGATTGAGATAGTAGAAGATATAGTAATTCGTCGGGAGATATTCATCGCTTTACATTTGTTAGTATTAAGGGACATAAGCCACAAATCACACAAATCAGCCACAGCTTGTAAGTCATTTTGAAGAACTTCGATGTCAGTGGTATTAGTGACTTCTCGATAAATTACACAATCATCAGCAAAGAGGCTAATCGATGATGATACACACAGTGGTCAGTCATTCACGTAAATTAAAAACAACAGGGGCCCCAAAACAAACCCTTGCGGTACACCAGAAGTAACAGGTTTGATAGAAGAATTACATTTTTAGCATGAACGAACTGAGAACGATTAGCTAAAAAACATGTAATCCAAGACAGTACGTTAGGATCGAGATTGAGTTGACTAAGTTTAAAGAGTAAACGTTTATGAGGAACTTTGTCGAAAGCTTTGCAGAAATCTAAAAAAACACAGTCAATCTGGGATCCACGGTCAAGTATGGAAAGTGCATCATTAGTGAAGGTCAGTAGTTGGGTCTCACATGAAAGGGATGTACAAAAACCATGTTGGGATGGAGAAAAGAAGGAATTAGAGTTCAAGTTAGTTAACCAAATGAGTGAAAATTATGTGCTCTAAAATTTTACAAGGTGTGCTGATTAAGGAAATGGGGCGATAGTTAAGAGGACTCTGTTTATCGCCCTGTTTATGGAGTGGAATCACCTTCCCTATTTTCCACTCTTCAGGCAATACACCAGATGCAAGTAGGGTGACCACCTTTCTGCTAGCGAAATGCGGGACACTGGAAGTTGGGGGGGGGGGGGGGGGATTTATTAACACACACACCGCAAACCAAAGTTCCGTTAGCGCATTTATTATCCTCTGTTTTGAAAGTTACTTATTAATCTTCGTTTTTTGTTGCACTTCACACGAAGATGAATACGTAATTTTTAGAGACCATAGGATGCTTCTGAAAGAGCGCAAGTACCAAGTGACAATTAGCGGCCAGTCACGTGATATAGAGCAACCACTTTTCTGCAGCTAATCGTATTGCAGCAATTAAGCTTAATCAAGTTTTACTACGAGTGAAGTATTTTTTATGCCAAATGTGTTATAAAATGTGTCACAGTTGAAAACATACAAATCGACAGTAGCAGAGCTCAATTTTTCAAATTGAAATAAGAAACAGTAAATCTCTTTCGGGTATTCTTTCCTGTCAACGCCTACATTTATCAGCATTGTCGTACACAAATTGTTAACATTAAGTTCTTTTTCGACCGTTGCGATTTGCAGGGTTTCTTCCTTGTGTGGCTATGTTGACTAAAAAAAAGATCCACAGCAACCTTGTCGCATTGACAGAACGATATCAAAATAATTACAATATTTTATGTTGAAACTTTGGCGAGCAATTTTTCTTAGAATATTTTGCCACCAAGAAGAGAGGCACAACGGAGCATGCGCGTCGGTTCTCCTGCAAGGACGACGGTCGCTTCCCGCTATGGTTGGATGGAAAATGGCATACAGTTCCGATTCACACGGTTACCAGCGACCTCTGCGCTTCCCCGTGCCCCGTTGTTCGGCAGCGCCATAAGTTGCAGAATGAATTTTACTACAGAATGAAATGCGGAACATTTTGAAGAATTGGGAATTTCTTGCGGGACGCGGGACACGAGCCCTCAATGCGAGACAGTCCCGCGAATCGCGGGACAGGTGGTCACCCTAGATGCAAGAGATTGCTCAAAAATCTTGAAAAGGTAAATTGCGATATAATTTTTAGTATTCTTAATGAGTGTGGAGGTGACATTGTCTACTCCAAAAGATGAAGATGTTTTTAAGTTATCAATCAAATTTAAAATTCCGTCATAGTCAATCACAAGAGGATCCATGGGCAAAAAGTTATAATTAGGGTACACATTACCCACATCCTTCTTGAAGGATGCGGGTAATAAGCGACAGGAACTATTTTTTGTTCGTCCTGTTTTTTCGCCCCTTTTAACCTTTTAATTGAAACATGAAGGCACAACACCAGTCCTTACCTTCACTGCTCAGATATTCACAACAAACTGGAAACTGTTTAATCACACATGGGGGTGTGGCCATCACCCCTACACTCTAAAAAGAAGCCCGTGCGTCAGCTTTCCCGCACAACTCCCTGAGATCCAATCACCGCAGCTTACGGAGGCAGCTCAGCGAGTGGCGATGCCGAAACATGTTTAGACCAAAAAACGCAGTCTGAGTTGTGACATTAAGCAATGCAAGCGTGACGTTTTGCATTGCTTAATGTCACAACTCAGACTGCGTTTTTTGGTCTAAACATATGCTCCGGCATCGTCATTCGCTGAGCTGCCTCCCTAAGCTGCGGTGATTGGATCTCAGGGTGTTGTGCGGGAAAGTTGACGCGCGGGTTTTTTTAGTTTGCAGAAATTAAGATTCAAAACATTGCAAAGAGCAGATAAAAAAAAAATACCGAGGACTCTCATATTGGATACATTTTGACGAAAAATGACAAAAGAATAAACAGGAATCAATACAAGATTTTACACACATCATGTCAACGGCCAAGGACGAGTTGGCGGAGAAACGACAAGTCAACATGCACGCACCGACCCCGGATACCACTCTTGTCTCTGGCACATGAGAACACAAAGGCTGCAAGAGTACAGACAAAACAAAATTCCGACAGACTCAGATTATAAAAAATAGCGCGAAATACATAGGAGAAGAGAAGACAGGACAGGACAAGGGCTAATATTTTTTTATGTTGTTCAACCAACTCGGCTTCCCCTGTCCTTTGTCGCTCAACCAACTATAGTTCCTCCCTTGTTCTTTATTTTTCGCGCTAATATTTTTATGATGTTCAGCCAACTAGGCCACGATCTTATTCTGTTACACTCAGATTGGTCAACGAAGCAACTGACGAGGCCAAAGTACATATAAAATTAAAAGCGCTAACAAAGAAGGACAAAAAAAAAAAGGAAGGCGAACAAGACGAGTGCTGAAAAAGCTGCGAGGGAAGCGCTAGAAGCCCATCCTATAAAGAAGGAGGGCACTGAAGGCTGCGTCAGCCAGCCGTCACTTTTTCAGAATCAAAAATAGTGATTTTGTTAACATGTGGTGATAAGTGACGTAATTGAGTTCTTCAGTGTATTTTTTTTAATCGGTGATTGTTTGCATTTGGCTGTTTTTAAATAAACATTCAGTTGAGAGTAAGCGCCCCTTCCTGTTCGCCGTCCTTTTTCTGTCCTTGTACTTGTTAGTGCTTTTAATTTTATAACTCATGAACCAACTCGCCCGCTTCGCCACTTTAGTCAAGGTACATGCCAGGAAAGTATGTCAAGGCAACTAGGTTTTCACTATACCAATCGTTTAACAAACGCACGTTACGAAGCAAGCTATCGGTAGCTTGTAATGCCATGTTCGGAGAAACACACACCAAACAAACAATACCGAGCATGGCCCAAAAATGTCAAGAAAACAGGGTCGCTCCCCCCCCCCCCCCCCCCCCCCCCCCAGCAACGATACCATACCAAAAAACAAACCAGATCAAAGAAGTCGACGAAAATGATCCGAGTGATAAAAAAGAAAAGCTCGAGTTACACCTAAGCACCTCTTATGAGTGGTGAATACGAAAGCATGCAAGCCGCTCGTCCACTCCCTTTTTCGTTTGCTGCGTACTTTTCGTCGCCGGTCAGCGCGCGTGCTCCCCTGGGCACGCTGACCTTGGACGCTTCGTGTTAACGGCGTACTGATGGACACGCAGCGCCATGAGGTGAGCGGTAGTGGAAACTGACGAGCCCAGCGGCCAATGGGAGCCCCGTCGACGCATGCCAGCCAATGGAACCGAAGGCGAAATCCATCAGCTTTACTTCGCTCCTTTGGGATCGGGAAACTAGGTGCCGAATCCGCGTTTCAACGCGGATTCGGCACCTAGTTTCCCATGGAGCGAGCTGATGATGTCAGCTCGCTCCATGAGACTATTAATGCTTTCGCATTAAAAGTTCACACCATGGGAATCGTAGCCGGCAAGAAAGGAAGATAAAAAAAGCACGCCCGGACCACTTCAAATTAACGGAAGCATGATTCAGAACTTGCATAATCAAGCTGGAAAGAAATTACTCGGGTGAACCAACAAGATATGAAACAAAGGAAGAATACCAAATAGCTGGAAGTTATCATGGGTAATATCAATTCCCAAACCAGAAAAAGAACCAAAGTCACCGTGAAACCCGAGACCCGTATCGCTAATATTTATAATCTTTAAACTAATATTGTGAATGGTACTTGGCTGAATTGACTGGCTAGCTGAAGAAAAATAAATCTTCCATGCAGCACACATATCTTATAGAGAACACCATGGGACGCACGACTGCATTTTATTAATTCACTCGGAGTTCCCAAAATACCCGGCAGAACATTATCAACTAAGAATACTCGCAAGGTCTGACACCAAAGATGCATACGATTCGCTCTCTCATCGAGCGATCTTCGACAGCCTCAAGGCCAAAGAACTACGGGGTGAGCTACGGAACTTTCTGAAAGCGCTTCTTAGAAATAGAAAGTACGCAATTAAAGTAAGCCAATATCTCAGCTCTATAAAGCCCAACAGAATTGGGGTACCTCAAGGATCGGTTTTATCACCACCCTTGTTCAACCTCGTCACTTAAAGTCAGTTTAAGTCAATAGCGAATGTGTTTTGTAAACTTTAACCTTTTTAGTATGTATTCGTCATCAAATGAGTTATATAAAAAATGGGCCGAAATCGCTGCTGCCGCAACGCTGATTTTTAAAGAAATGCTTGAGAATATCGCGCAGCGGTTTAGTAATATAAGAAGACATGGTGAGTGCAGCCTTTCAGCCCTTTTCCTTGGGGTTTACATTCCCGAAACCACTCTTCTCCCTGGTGCAAGCACATGAGGACACGTAGCCTGTGCACGAAGGACGTGCGTGCGGTGCGCGGAAAATGGCAGAGCCACTGCGCTGGTGCGCGTAAATGTTGTGCATACAGGGGATACAACACCGTGCGCTTACGGCCGGGTGACATGGTAAGACGGCTGCGCGTCAAGAACAGCCGTGGAAGGCCGAAGAGCGTATCCGCTGCTCGAGTGCGTCCACAGGTCTCAAGAGCCAATGGCAGGAGCTTCCAGGGCGCCCAAAAAGCGCACCCGCACGCCGGCCGCGTGACCTAACACCTAGCAACGGAGTTCCAGTGGGGGACAGAGAGCCTAGGGCCTACTTGGGCCGCCAGGCAACGTGTAGGGCTGCCCAAAGGTGGGGAATTATTTCGTAATTAGAAATTCGCAGACTGTCGCCGCGAAGCGCCGTGAACGGGAAGGGAGATGGGGAAGGGGGGGGGGAGGGGGGGGGGGGAGTTGACACGTACCTTAGTGACACACCCGCAGTCCCCAACCGTTGGGCCCGGAATTGGCGAAGGGGGAAGACGCCGCTGGTATAGGGCTATGGCGCAATCCAGTGGCGACGTTGCGAACTTTATGACCGTGTGTTCAAAACACGTCCAAGGTCAGCGCATGTACCACTCCTTCTGACGTATTAGAAAAGGAGACCCATTGGCGCCGCACCGAGGCTTCCAACAAGTTTCACTGATCGACGGACCGCAGCTGTCGCGGCAAGCGTTTCGAGCCAGATGGGTTAGATGGTTTTGAAGTTCTTCCCATGAGGCGCGAACTCCCTCACGAATTCTTGTCAGTGCGTAAAAATACAGCGCTGAAGTTGAAGTGCCTTCTAGGTAAGCTTATAGCTTAAAACATCGTCTCAAATAATGAAAAGTAGACGCCGCTGGCTGTCAGGTGGACGCCTGCGCAGTTTGACTCCGAACATTTTGTAGTGAACTGCGTTGGCGTCTCTGTACTCCTTTTTCCTATTTTTCTCGTTAGTCTTACAGAGAAAAAGACGCAGATGTGCTTTCCTTGTGACTTGTGCACTGAGCGAACTTGTTGGTGTACAATCAAGTTTAAACAAAGTTAAGACTCGTATCTGCATTATTTATTTTGTGTTCCGTACCATGCAATATTGGTTCAAAAACTACAATTTGCCAGCACATAACGCGTAATTAATTTTATAGTCATTTTAAATACTGAGACTTTAATAAGATGGGCTCTGGGGCGGAACCATAAAATACACTCCACACCCAAGGAAATGAGGAAACAAAATAATAACACCCGAGAAAAATAATGATCCAACCTGATACGCACTCCATCGATTGCACGAGAGCTCTTTAAAAGTTGTGAGTGTGTGTAAAAAGAAATATTTTTCTAAAACAAATATTGAAATAGAACAATTTTCAGAAGACATTTAATCAGTACAGTTCACGTTTAAAACGTTATATAAGAGCATCAGCCTGAAAATACGACCATACGACACACTATTCAAAGGATGGGCACCCATGCCCAAAAGCTGCTATGAAGTTTGAAATAACTGTTTTCTTAGTCGCACCTGTTAAAAATATTTTGCACAGTTCTGACTTTATTAAAATTGAATTGTTCAATACGAATGTCTAAAAAGGGGGCAAAATAACAAATTCATATTTTCGAAGGCATAAATCAGCATTTTTATTTCACGGGTGATGAATTAGAATTCCTACGTGAACTTCGTTTAAACTTAATCCGTCAATGCCATAACGACAAAACCAAACGCGTTGTCTTCTTAGTAAGACTACCTAGAAAATATTTAGAAAGTTTAATCGATCAACAACCTATTACTCATAAACACAAATAATGAGAAAAATTATAAGGATGCGTCGTTCATGTAATGCTTTGATAATGTGTATCATTATTTTTAAATACCTGATAGAAGTGTGGCTTATTTGCCTTTTTTTTCTCAGTGCACTAACGGACAAATAATTGAAATGTCAAATTCAAGAAATAGTCCAGATACGTCGTTAGAAAACAACACTAGTCATTCCAGAATAATGTTTAGCCCACCTGAAGCTTGAGCGTTGTTGTGTTCATGATCCAGGCATTTTTTTTTTTTTTTTATGTGTAGTGACTCGCGCAGGGTTTGTTGTGGCAAATGTAGGGACATGTAGAATTTCTCGGAGGTGGCTTTAGCAAGTTATTTTTTTAAACAGTTGGTAGCACTGCTGCGCACAAGGCTCGGAAGGCGGTATAGCAGTTGAGGGCAGCATTACTAGATTAGCTCAGTTGTGGAGCTCCCGGGGGAGGGAGGGGGGCACCCCCTTTATTTTTTCAGTCTCTCTCCCATCATTTTATGCGCCATCTAGAGTTTCGTTTCAAATGTGTGCGTTCCATAGAACGCGCTGAAGTGCCATCTAGAAGCTGTGCTTCAAAACATATGTAGGCCGTTGATTACACGGCAGTTACCATAGCAGTTAACCCCCAAACAGTGGCGCGTCGAACGAAGAGAGGCAGGCCGGGGGGGGGAGGGGATATTGTTAGTGGATGCAGAGTTAATAGCACTTCTGTAACTGAGCTAACCTAGTCACCCAAAATTTAATTTGTTGCATATGATAAAAGCTAGTGCACGTGAAGAAAAATGGTTTTCCGCTCTTTATTATGTAAGTGACATACTACTTCCCACGACTAATGAGCCGAAGTTCTCCTTAAATGCACACCCCCTTAAATGCACACAGAGCTCCCAAACATTTTGGCAGTTTGATACTTGAGCCTCATGTTCCGTAAGGAGCAAAAACACGCCGCGGAAAAACCAAGCAAAAATGTTTTTTTGTTTTTTTTTTGTTTTTTTGTGTGTGTAAGGCTCGTCAAAATCTTAGGCGCTGGAGAAACTCAGCAATATTTTTTAAGTCCTTCAATTTTCTTCCTCAGTTTCCTTCCCATGACAATCACGTCAACAGAGTCCAAGTAGGCAGCTGATCTCGTCACACCGGCGTCTCCTTCCGCACGATGAAGTTGGTCTGCTATGGTTACCGAACGCCAAAAGATCTTTCCAAAAAATCGTGCAAGAAATCTCTGCCACCCCATATTGCAACGCGCGGAGCGGACAATTGTGGGGCCTTTCGGATGTACGCTCGGGCCGAGTTTACCACCCTGTACCTCTTAGAACTGTTTTAATTATTTCTGTCTTACCCCTGCGAGTTACAAACGCAACAAATCAAGGCGAACTCGTCATAAAGCCGATACCCACCTTGCTTGGTTATCATCCTGCTTCTTCTGCGTTCTGTAATCGAGAAATGCTAAACAAACGTGAACAGATTCTTCTGTTTTTGGTACTCGTTCACGAGCCGTAAATCGCATCGCCGTATTGCTTTGAAAAGACAATGGAAGGCGCTGCGGGTTTCCGGAATGTTCTATACACGTTCACGCGAACGCAGCGTCTGAAGCCAGTGGAGCCGCGCCATATTCCGAATTCAGTCTGCTGCCAACGCAGCAACACTAGCTTAAGCCTCAAGCTGTTTCTAAATCGCTAAGCTGCGTCTCGCGATGTAAATTTTGCGATAACATTGTTTTTTTTTCTTGTGACTTACGTGTAGTGCCAAATACCTAGTAATTGCTTTTCTTGTGAGTTGAGTCTTGGATCGCATTGTATAGTGGCCCGGTTTTTTCAGAGAGTGACGGAGGCCTTTCCAACTACAAACTCGCAAATATCGGTTACGCAGATCCAGCCTGGAAAATGAACTCCAGCAAAACGAAGAGGTCGAACGTAACACCAGTGGAGGTATGCCAGCGTTCTCCCTCGATTTAAAAAGGTATATCTGACAATTACCTCGTCAAATATACTCTTTTAATGCCTAGTCAACATTTTCATACGAATAACTAATACTTGTACTCGTTTGTAGTGTTTTGTAGGAAAATAATTTATAAAAGTTTTTCACATGCGACAAAAAATATTGGTAAGATAAAGACCTGCAAAGTTCAAAAGCAATCACTAGTGTGCCATGTTTGAGATCCCTTATAAAATTCATGTCACACAAGTGACCACAAATATTATGTAAGACAACTTACTTGTACCCATATGTTCTTTCTGAAATTGAGTATACTTCTCCTCACTGTACTAACTCAGTCGTTTACTACTAAGCAGGACCACATCGACTTTGTGCATAAATGCGACTGATCATCTCCTCAAAATATACATTATTTTGTGTCTTAAAATGCTGTTTTCTTTTTTCTTCTCTTTTTTTTTTCGAGAGGGGATAAATTGTTTATAATTTTTTTTTATACCATGCATTCTACTCCCTCTCGAAAGATCTGTAAAACGCAGGGAAAGCTGCAGGCAATTTGAACCCACCGGAAGGGCGCATAAAGCAAATGGTATCACTACGCGCTTCAGCTATCTTTTCTTTCTTTATCGTTTTTGCATTTTCAGCCACTGCTGCTGTGTAGAATTAGCACTTAGCACGGCTGGGCAGAGAACTTAAAAAATTATTCCGGAATACAAATACGAAGATACATGTATTTTAATACCAAAATACAGACATTGAGATATATTTGACTTTTGTGTAACAGGCTGTCCATGGCATACTTCTGGAAAAACGGAAAAAAAATCTTTCCGGAATAAAGGTGTACTACTTAAAAACCATCTGTGGGGTACCCAGTATCTCTAAAAGGTCTTGACGTCTGAGAAAAGGTTTGAGATGACCGTCAAAGTTTTCTTAGAGGCTGCACCTACCCTTCAAGATTTTTGGAAGGGTGTGAGAAGCCCGTCATAGTTTCTTGAGAGGTCTCTGGGGTCTATCGCACTCTTTCCGGGAAACCCCGTGATCGTCAGTACAGTTCCAACTGGTCTGTGGGAGAAATCACGTGACCCTTCAGAATATGTGCATCGCGGAAGTCACTTGGTAATTTTGTACCCCGCGGCCACAACGAGCGATCGATCAGTGTTGGTCTCCCCTCCCACGCGTAGGATATTTTCTAAAGCAGCTCAGTTTGTGGATAAGAGATTCTCTCAGTGCCCTGCCTCTTGCGCATCTTTGTTCGTTCCGCTTTTGATGGTAGCCCCGCGAGCAAAAACAAAGCCGGAAATGCCACCGCCATGGTACTAGGGACAACACCATGACCGCGCTTGGATTTTGTCAATGGCGGCCGACGTTGGTTTTGCGTTCATGGATTGCGCTGGACATGTTGCAGACAGCGTGTGTGTGTGTGTGTATGGTGCACCTCCTAGGTTTGAGGGTCAAGCATTTAGCCAGTAGCATTGTGAGTACCTCGAAATATATTTTTGGTGACAAAAAACTCGGTTGCCGGTATTTGATCTCATTACCCCTGTCTACAGCTGCCTGAGCTGGGATTTCAGTATACATTAGTTCTTATTGCCTGTCTGTGTTTGTGCATGCGTGGAAAACTAAATCTAAAATAAACTTCCTATCATGTTTTAAACATCTGTGGTTCAGTGTAATTTTCGATTTCTAAAGCGTTGAAAGACTGACGGGGGCTTCATGACCTGAGGGATTTGAAGGGCTGAAGGGGCCTGAAGCCCTGAAGGGGTTTGAAGGACTGAAGGGTTTGAACAGCTGAAGGGGTTTGAAAGGCTGAGAGAGCCCCATAACACGTCAGGGTTGAAGGGTCATTTTCAATCAGGTACATATGGATTTTGATACGCTTTCTCTCGAGAAGAATACCACACTATTAAAAATAACACTTCAGCCTTGATATGTTATGGGACCCTTTTAGCCGTTCAAACCTTTCAGCTCTTTAAACCCCCTCGCTTATTTAATTCCATTCAGTCATTCAAGCCCCTTCAGCCCTTTAGATAACCAACTGACTGAATCATAAAACAAATTAAATTGCAAACATTATTGAAATATTTTTTTCAAAGTGAGTTTTACTTGCATGTTTACCTTAAAAGAACGACAAGAACCAACATGTACTCAAAACCGTAAGTGAGCAGCTGTATACAAAAGCAATCAAGTCAAATAGGGACAACTGTGTTCTTTTTCACCAAAAAAAGTATATTTCGCGGTACTCACAACGCCGCTTGGTAAATTCCAGAGATGCATGGTCGTTCAATTAATAAAACCGAACGGGTGCACCACAGCACATACAGAACGCCAGTAGCACGTTTAGCAAAAAGCACGAACGGGAAATCAACGTCTGCCGCGGTTGGCATATCCTGAGCATGGTCACGGACTCGTCCCTGTTGTTGTTGCAGTGGCGTCTCCGTCGTCTTTTTCGCTCGCATAATGAGCTTCTGAAGCCGGACAGACGAAGAGGCGCAAGAAACAAGGCACTGAGAGGCACTGAGAAACCTTTTCCGTCATCTGCACAATCAGCTGCTCTAGAAGACAGGTCCCACGCAAAAAGCGGGAAGCCGACACTCAGCGTCCGTTTCTAGCGTCCGCACTATACAAAATGGCCAAGAGGCTTCCCCGACGCGTACATCCTGATGAATCGCGTGATTCCTTTAACAGACCCAATAAAACGAGTTTGATGACTCCCGTACTTACACGGGAACGTTTCGAGCAGACCCCAGAGGCCTTTAACAAACATGACGGGTCTCTTAGACCCTTGAGAAATTCTTAAAGTTTACGTCAGGCCCCTTAGAAAGGGGTTCTGAAACCCCTAACAAAATTGAAAGAAGCGTCAAAGCATTTAAGAAATCCTGGTTTGCATCATAAGCGGCCCTTTCAATAGAGCATGCTCCGCAAACGTATTATGATGCGGTGCATTTTAAGCAACATCTTAAGTATCGCAACCAATTTTAACCAAACGAAATTTGGCTTGGTAGGAAAGAGTAACTTTCGAATTCTCTAGCGATAAACAGGTTTACTTGATAAGAAAATATATTTTCAAATTTCAAAAGTGAACGATTTACCGGTCATCGTAATTAGCGTTTCAAAGAACTTATCATCAAGCCACCGACCATTTGGTTGCAATACCAGACTAACAAAAAAGAAAACCTATCTTCCACCACCGAAACGAAAAAGTACCGCCTTGACGGATGGGAAGTGCTGGAGCATTGAGACGTATTTTCTGTGTATCATCAATATAGCGAAATACTTCCGCTCTTAGATGGG